>NC_045559.1:79374660-80584660 GCF_009819795.1 Aythya fuligula
CTATGCTACATGTGGTTAGTTCCATACTCCATATGTATTGAGATCCTTTGCAGTGAGCTATAAATGGGCAAAGAAACATTCAAGCTCCCCAAGCGATCCCAAGCCCTAATGATCCATCCTGACCTCCTGACAAAAAAAAAAAAAAAAAAAAAAAAAAAAAGGACCCCTGCATGCAGCACAATTCTCTTTACATATGCAAAATAATTATCATTCTGGTCATTGAACTAAGGTGTGTATACCCAACTATGACAAAAGTTAAGTAACCAAAGTGAGGCCTCAATTCCCAGATGCTACTTTCTGATCATCAGTCCAACAGCATTGCATTCATTATTGCTGTTTATTTTAGTCAGTTGCTTGTTTTGTAAGCTGAGTGAAGTACTCGAGTCTGTTTCAACATAAGAAGTCATATCATAGAGCCCAAGAGTTTGGAAAGATCAGGACCATCAGAATGTAGTGGTTAGAGAGGTGTACAATGGGCAGAGGAGCAGAGGACAGAAAGGAAGCTTCACAATATCTATCTAGAAGATGTAATGCCCTGTTTTATCTGATGTTTTGCATTTCTTGCAGGAGTCAGAACTCCCTCAGTTCTTGATCACTTTCTCATCTTTAAGATTCACAGAAGCTTCACAGTGAGAAATAAAGTCAAGTCTTTCTGGAAACCTGGAAGGTCAGGCTTGTGCGTAACTGCAGTTAGGGTTCTTTTTAGTCTATGTGCCTTGATTTTATATATGTATGTATGTCTGCATATATGTATACACATACATTGCAGACACGTATATATTCATACACATATATACATATATCAGAAACCTAAGGGAAGAAAGGATCTGTACAGTGTGGAAGGAGAATTGTTCAACAGCAGTTGGCCACATGTGAAGTGCAGAATGAAGATCCTCAACTTCATTCATTTAAAAAAATAAAGATTAGTGCCTACATTAGCTCTGATCACACTTTATTATCTCCCAGGGCCTAGCAGTCAAGGCTGGGGTATTGCAGAAGACACCTTCTCCCAGATTTTCTTCCTTCACCAGATCATGGTGGAAGTAAGGTTAGGGATCAGAAAAAAAATAATATGTCTTGGAGGATCTGTGATGGAATTTGAGATCTGACAGACTGCTAAAAGGGAATGGAGGAGGCATGGATGGGAGGACACTGGAAAGCTTCTGTCACCTCCCTCATGGGAAATCCAAAGGAAAGAAAAGCATGGCGCTGCAATCTGGTTGCCTGACTGAGTAATGCCACAGTTAATGCTGGTCCTTAGCTCCTCCTGTGTCCTGCCATGCTGGAACAGGCTGCCAAAGAGCCATCTCAAAAGAAAGGGCAGATACGATGATGGCAGCAATGTCTCTATAAACAACCTAGGGAAACTTGAAGTCTTGCATAAACAAAACTGTGACTTATTTAGCAGAAGAAAATGTTGAGCCCTGCAGCATTGGACTGGCAAGGGAAGGAAGGTACCTTGAGGGGCACTGGTGGTCTTTGTCTGCCTCTTCTGCATCCCTCTCACTCACACTTACTCTTTGTTTCCTTCTCTGTCCCTTTCTGTGCTGTGCCAGGAGGCAGCACAGAACTCTTCTGCTTGTGTGTTGGTGCCTTGCCCTTTCCTTCACTATCTCTGATCAGCTCAATTCCTGGAGGCACTTTCAGTAGTTTAGGGGATGTAAGATAAAGGCACTGCACAACTATCTAAATCAATCGTCTCTTCAGTGAGTTTTAGGGGAATACAACAAAGTCTTAACTAATGACTGCAAAAGAAACCAGCTGCTGCAATTTGGATGCATATAGTAGATAAGTTTCATTTACATTCTGAGAATGCACCAAAAAGCATGCATCTGCACCTTTAAACTATAAAGGATACTAGTTTTTAGGTGTTGCTATATATAACTTGACTTCTTAATTTTCCATATAGCTTTCCCTTTAAGGGATGGGATATATTCCTTTCTGACAATGCCTAGACAAAAGCCAACACATTTCCCTGAGCAATGCAGGAAAACAATCAGGTTTCTCTAATCTGTTCATTGAGGCCCTCAGTCTATCAAGCACTTTTTTTTTTTTTATTTCATTTTTATTGTTATTATTGTTATTGTTGTTATTATTATTATTATTATTATTATTGAATTCATGCATTAATTAATTCAAGTTACACCTTAATCAAATAGGCCATAATGCTGAATATTTGAACATGCTTTGATCTCCAAAAGTTATTGTTCCCATTTGACTAACATACGCACTTAAATACAGTACTTTAAATTACTAGTCAACGATTTAATAAATTAAGGAGTGCACTTCTGGTGAATGCAAATCATAAAAAAAAAAAAAAAAAAAAAAAAAAGGAAAGAAAAAGAGAGATAAAGGACCTATTTTTAGAAGATTCAGTTCAAACGAAAGCTTATCCGCTATTGTCTGAGGTAAAGTTTCAGGCATGCGATTATAAAATAAATAGTATCAAATTCAAACATGCTTATCTTAAACTCCATTGTGCTATCTTGCAACAGAGGGACTATAAGTTTTGTATCCAGTTCTGGACAGGGAAAAGGAAAAGTGTGTTTAAATCACCTGCATGTAAGAGAACTTAGCAGCATTGCAGATGTTTTATCTTCAGTTTTGTTTGTTATTTGTTCTTCTACGGAGAGCAAAAAAGACCAGCCTTAACTGTATTTAAATAAGGTGCTGCGTTGGTCTGTAGACTGGAACTATATAATCTGTCACATAGGGGATGGAAGGAAAAATTGCACTCCTTTGTAAAAACAATGGCAAATGCTTGCTGCATGTTAATCCTTTTTTTGTTATTATCTGATGCACTTCCTTGAAACTGTGCATTTTTGCAGAATATTTTTACTGGAATCCATGCATATGCTTTATAGTTTTAAAAACTGTAATACTTAAATTAACTTCATTGAAAAAAAAATGGGGTGGGGGAAAGAGGAAAAGATTAGGTCTAGCATCATACAGTTTAAAACTAAACTAGTTCAAATGGTTCTCATTTACTAGATGGAAAATGGTTTTGTTTTCTTTTTTTTTTTTTTTAAATAAACAAAATTGTGTCTTTCATGGATCCTGGAAGCTTGTTTATCGCTGAGCAAAAATTCGCAATGCAACAATGCATTTACGAGGTAAATAAAGCATTCAAAGACTATCAGTAAAGCATCTACAAAGTGTGACTGTGTCACTTAAGTCTTCAAGCTGTGAGTGAGGATTTTGGTTTTTTGTTTATACATCGGTCAGCAGCTTACTTTTATTAACACAGTTTTGGTTGGCTATAGTGCAGTTGCCAGTTCTGAGATTAGCCTCTCTAAAATTGTCTATGCTATTATTCATATCCTCTTCGATTTCCATGTACTCAGATTTGCTGATTGTGGAGGAGCTGCGGCGGCTGAGATCACTGTCAGATGCTAAATTAGGGGAGCTAACGTGAAGTAACTGAGCCTGTTCTTCCCCTTCTGTTTCTCGGTGGTAGAAGTAGTTGAAGTTGGACACGATGACAGGTACAGGCAGGGCAATTGTCAGCACACCAGCGATGGCACACAAGGAGCCTACGATTTTGCCTCCAATTGTCACAGGGTACATGTCACCATAGCCCACAGTGGTCATGGATACCACCGCCCACCAGAAAGCATCAGGGATACTTGTGAAATGAGACTCAGGTTCTTCAGCCTCAGCAAAATACACTGCACTAGAGAACAAGATCACCCCAATGAAGAGGAAAAAGATTAGTAAACCTAGCTCTCTCATACTCGCTTTGAGGGTCTGTCCCAAAATCTGGAGGCCCTTAGAGTGCCGGGAGAGTTTGAAGATTCGAAAGACTCTTACCAGTCTGATGACTCTCAGGATGGCCAAGGAGGTGGCCTGCTCTCCTTTCTGAGTCCCCTCCCGCTCAGCCATCTCAGTGCCCAGGGTGATGAAATAAGGGATGATGGCTACAATGTCAATGAAGTTCATGATATTCTTGAAGAATTCAGTCTTGCTGGGGCAAGCAAAGAAGCGCACCACCAGCTCAAAGGAGAACCAGATGATGCACAGGGTCTCCACAACAAAGAAAGGATCTGTGAAGATATTGGATTTGTAGACCTGGGTGGTGTTGTCAGTGCGATGCACTGTATACTCCTTGTCCTCCTTCAGCTCGGGTAATGTCTCTAGGCAGAAGATCACAATGGAGATGAGGATCACCATGACAGAGACTATTGCAATGACCCTTGCAGGCCCAGAGCTCTCTGGGTACTCAAAGAGGAGCCATACTTGGCGCTGGTACTCCCCCTCCGGCAAGGGTCTCTCCTCATCTTTGATGAACCCTTCATCTTCCCGGAACTTCTCCATGGCCTCCTCACCCAGCTCATAAAATTTTATCTCCTCAGAGAACATGTCCAAGGGCACATTGACCGGCCGGCGAAGCCGCCCTCCAGACTGGTAGTAGTAGAGGATGGCATCAAAGCTGGGCCGGTTCCGGTCAAAAAAGTACTCATTGCGCAAGGGGTCAAAGTACCGCATGCGCTTCTTGGGGTTGCCCAGCAGTGTATTGGGAAACTGGGCTAATGTCTTCAGCTGCGTCTCAAAGCGTAGTCCAGCAATGTTTATCACTACGCGCTCACAGCACTCATGGTCATCGTGGGCAGCGGGCTGGTAGCTATCCTGGGGGTGGCCAGGTAGCGCAGAAGTCTCATCCATGTTCTCTCCAGCCATCACGGTCATTGTGGCACAAAGGAAGTGGGAACCAGGGCCAGGGGAGGAGAAGAGAGGGAGAGGGGCTTGAGAGTGGGGACGAGAATGGAGGAGAACAGAAAGTCCAAGGGCAGTTCAGTGGAGGATGTCAGGAGGGTGGGAGGCAGAGGACTCTCAGAGTCTGCAGAATGAGTGGGGATGGAGAGGCTTGAAGAAGGGATGCATGAAAAGCCTACAAGATGGAAATATCCAAAATGGGAAAGGAGAGGTGGGATGCAGGAATAGGCATCAGGAATGAAGGGAGGGTGAAGAAAGAGAGAAGGAGTACCTTTAGGAGGGTGGGGGAAGAGGGCAGATAAGGTGAGGGGTCCTGTCCCCCCAAGTTGGGAGGCTGAAGGTGTCTGGGGTTCACCCCCAGGCTGGGGTTCCCTCCCCAGATGTCTCCTTTTGCCTTTAACTTGATCCGTCTGCTTTTCTCGACGACTCGACCATTGCCACGGTTGCTGTCTCGAAGTTACCACACACACAACACACACACACACATACACAAATAAATAAATAAATAAATCACGGGGAGCCTGGGAGGTGAGTCCTTGCAATGCCAACTCAGCAAATTTCCATCACCTGCCCCCCCCACCCCCCTCCCCAGTGCCCTGGTCTCTCCTCTTGTGCGCCAAAGAGAGAGGGATAGCGATACTCTTGCTTTTGAAGGCATAAAGCTTACTTGCAGGAAGGAGGCTGCCAGGGAGGAGAGAAACAGCATAAACCAACCCCCAAGCCCCACCACTCACACACGCTCAGGCGCAATGGATTGGCTTTCACACCAGCAAGAACATCCCTCTCTGCCCACTACGGCAGCACATGCAGAACCCTACACATTCCCACACATCCACGGACAAGCAATGGGGCCTATGGGACAGGACGGGACCCATAGCCCTCCTGTGCCCTGAGTGCATTGGGAGGGCTTCCCAGGCAACTTCAGTGGGGTCAGCTCCTGCCATAAGTTTCCTGACCACCACACGCCCCGCTTCACATAGTGGAGACTTAGCTGAGTACTGACAACTTCATCACACCGATCGAGGGGATTAAGGGAGGGAAAGTGGAGAATCTCCCTTCTGCTTTGCAGCAGCTAGACACAACTGAGGCAGAGACAAGGGAAGGTAGATCGATGTCCCAGACCCAACCTGTCCAAAATAGAGTCCAGCAGAACAGGGGAGAAGGGTCTTTTCCTTACCTGCTCCGAGTGAGATGCGCTGGTTAGGAGTAGGCGCCAGTGCCAGAATGCGTCAAGTCGTCTTGCAGCAGCATCCAAAAAAAAAAAAAAAAAAATACAAACCAAAACAAAAACCGCAGCGGCAAACTCAACCCTCCTCCTCCTCCTCTTGCGCCCGTTTTAATAATACTGCGATCGCTTTACAGGACTGCCTGCGAGACACTGAAATATTCATACACTGTCTTAGGCTGCACCAAGGGCGAGTGGGTTTAATTAGTTTCTACCGAGAACCGCAGTGGGGGAGGTGGGGGATGGAAGAGAGCGCAAAGTACCTTTTCCAAAAGGCTTGAGTTAATAAATAAAAGGAAGGAGTCCTAGATTAGCCGCTGGCTCTCCCGCTCTTTTCCTTTAAGGTAGCTGGAGAAGCAGCCGGGCGCTGGGCAGCGGCGGCTGGGGAGATGTAAGAGAGCCGCAGTCCTGCAGCCGCATCTCCGGAGTGGGTCTTGGCTCGTCCCGGCAGCAGCAGCAGCAGCAGCAGGAGGAGGCAGGAGCTGGCCGCGTGTGGCAGGAGCGAGAGGGCTGCTGAATGCATAAGAGCGAGGAGCCAACTCGAGCCATGTCTTGACGCTGCGCTATCAGCACAAACCCGAGAGCTGTTTGGTGCAGCTCGGGCGACGGGCGGGAGGGGGCTGGAGGGGGGCGGGCGGCAGCGCTGCCCCCGCTCCGCACCGCTCCGCACCCCGCCGCCGCCGCCTCCAGCGCGGCCCCCGACGCAATGCGGGGCCGCCCCGCTCCCCACCGCACCGCCCGCCCGCTGCGGGACACCGGGTAGCTGCGGGGGAGCAGCCGGCGTGGTGCAGGGCTTTGCACACCCCGCACGGAGCGCGATGCTGCATGCGCCTGCAGTGCTCCCAGCACCCCCGCTTGGGAGCGGCTGGACGTGGGGCAGCGCTGCTGCTGCTGCTACTGTTGCTGACGGTGATGATGGTGCTGGTGCTGGTGCTGCCCAGCCCCATCCCACTGTGCACTCGGTAGCAGACAGGTCTGCATCGCCCAAGCTGGCCCACATAGGGATGGATCCCGAGCAGTGTGGCTGGAATTGGGAGGGAAGAGTTAATCAGCAGGCAGTGTATTACAGGGAAATTGCCCTTTCATGCTGCTTTATCCCACTGAATTCATTTAATTGATGAATCACATAACTTTGAGATGGAAAAGACCCATTATGTCATCAGCTTCCCTCCCCTGCCAGCGCAGGATTGTTCCCTACAGTATATGATCATGTACATTATATAAAAGCCTGCTGCTCACTTTGTCAAAGCAGGAGAGGTGATCAAATACAACCTGGGCCTGTGTAATTTGAAGCATTACAGAGATAAGCAACACCAGGTCCGTTTTTAACAGGCCTGGTCTCATTAGCTTTTCACTGCATTATACATTACCCTCACTTAAGATCACCACCTTGGCAGTCCAAAAATACTTAACCTCCTGACCTAAGGGAGGGTTTCTGCCTCCTCTTCCCCTTATTTATCCCCATGTTTTGTTTTCTTTGGGGTTGGGGTTGGGGGGTGCTGCTGGAGTACAAACTTAAAATACACAAGCTCTAGCTGTGCTGTAATCACAGCTACTCTGCATACTCTGTTCACCAGCACTGGCAGAAACAAAAGTGCAAAGGAACAGATTTCCTGTCTAGCCTGGTATATGCTTTCTTCACAGTGAGCAACACATATGCTGAAGGTTGTGTGAGAAACTTCTGATGAAGTTCTAAGCAAGAGAAAAGACTCCATCTGCCAATCCTGGGCAAAACAATCCAAAAACTAAATAAAATAGGGACTCTTCTCCCAGTGAAAAATCACAGTTACTAGTTTTCTGTCTGCTTGATTCATCACTCAGTGTCAGAACCCAAACTTAGAACCAGCAGCACTAGACCCAGTATAAACCACAGCCACACCACTAGCCCCCCACCCCCCCCACATACACACATGTACAAAAACAAAACAAAACAAAACAAAAACAAAAACCAGAAAGGTGGTGCCTTTGCCTGAACTAACCAGGCTGTTTTTCAACCCTTCAAGAAACTCAGCTTCAGCTAGAGCCTTTGACTCAACATCCTCTTATGGCAGTGAATTCCTTGCCTGGATGACATGCTGCACAGAGCTGACTGCAAAGTATTCAGAGAGCTCTGCATTCAGTGCGCTTGGAACTGCTCTGCAGAAATAGCTCTGTGAGCTAGCACTCACAAAGCTCTGGTGCAGCGTTATATCCCCCTGTAGTAGTTCAAAGACAGACATGTATACTCATGAGTGTGAAGAAAGTGCAGATCTGACAATCAGAGGGCTGAGTTCAAGGTGCTGTTCCACCCTTGGCTTTCTACATGATTGCAGGCAAGTTGATCCATTCTGCTTTTATATCTGAAAACAGTACTAAAAGTGTTTCATTTGCTTGTCACAAGTGCTTAGACTGTTCATTCCTGAGGTCTGTCTTAGCACAACAGAACCCAAATCTTTACTGGAAGCTGTGAGTATACCAGTAGAAGAAAAATAAATACAAATAAAAATAAAAAATAACAATAATTAAAAAAAAAAAAAGTATGCAGTATGCTTTGTTCTTGCATTATAGGATAATAAAAGGACAAATGAGGATAGTGCTACCCCGTTCTCATTTTGAATATCTTTGAACTCTGATTTCTTATTCCAGTCTAATGCTACTGCCAAGTAAACATGCTTGAAGGTAGATAGCTTACTTAGAAAAGTGGACTATTGACCATAGGGTCATGGAAAATCTTGCTAAGGAGCACAGACTAATGAGCAGTAAAGCTACAGCTTGTGAAAGTGTCATATGTTACATGTTACTGTGCTAAGTACCTTGAATTAAATATCGAGGAATGTGAAGAGACATGGACTTCCTGACAAATTTGAAGTCAGGCTGCCACTATTTCATACTTTCTATATTAAAGCAAATGGCCACCAGCAATCAAACTTTTATTTTCCCCCAAGAGTCAAGCTGAGAAGTTCTGTTCAGGAACAAACGATTTTGTAGGGAGACTATAAGTTTCAAACTACCAAAAGCTTTAGATAGGTGGAAGGCAAAACATTCAGAACAGCTGCTTTTAAAAATCCTGCTAGACATCTTTCTGCTTCCATAGAGGCCAAAAAAAAACCAGTTGCTGTTCCTTTCCTTACTTCTTACTGATGGTCAACCTTCGTGTGGTGATAGATCTTGTGGTACAATGCAGACAGCATCACACCTCTCCAGTAGCCACTCTTTATAAAAAACGCTTCCACTTGATCTCCCCCATGGAAAGTGCTTTCAGCCTGACATGGTAGTGTGGATGAGCACAAGCAGACGGGGAAGCAGCAGGCGTTCTGAGTTGCATGGGCTGAGGAGGTTCGCTGCCATCTTTTGTGGCTTCTGAATCAATTTATCATAGGCAACCAGAACTGATAGGCTTATGTCTCAAAGATAGGTTGTCATAGCACAAACAGAAGCTGAAGCAATTAGCAAAGTCTTGCCTTGTACAGAAAGGTGAAGACTTCCTTGTTTTGATCTGGCAAATGAAGGATTATCCCTGATGAGAAAGAGCAGATTTTTTTTTTCCATTTTTATTTTGAGAGAGAAAGAGAGAGAGAAAATAGAATTGTTGGTTAAAACGATTGGTGTATTGTAAGGATTAAAGAAAAGTTGTATTGAATGACTGTAAATCTGAAGCTGGATTAAAAAATAACCACCGGTTTTATGCAGTTTGAAGCAGGCTTTAAACACTGTCACCAGGGAACCTGAAAACTACTGATCAAAATCAATAGACAGCAGCAGAGTGGATTTCCTAGCATGATAGCTTTCATGCAAGTGTTATGAGTGACACAGCACGCTAAATTTCCTTGACATGAAAAGACAACTGTGCGACAGAAACCACTGCAAAATCCAAAGTGGCAAGTGCGATCCTGGTTGTTTGAACTTTAAGTATCTCCATAGGTTTTGTAGCCTTAATTCATGTAAGCCTGGAAAACAACTCTATTAAATTTATAGCTTCATTTACAGCTAAAAAAACTTCCAATTGAGTTGTGCAAGTGTCATCACAGACATCATTTAACGGCCTTGGAAATAGAGGATGCTACGCATAAAGCGAGATATTCTGCCCTAAATCTGGCCTGCCAGACTCTACCCTCTTGATGGTCCATGACACAGAAAGAGACAATAGTCAGAGCTGAGAGTGAGCTTGTGGTATTGATGGTTGGGTTTTATTCTTTGGAAGAAAAAGGGATTTTTTAAAATACTTTTATCATTTAATGTTGATTTATAAGTCTTGTTACTATCGTCCAGTATTATTAGGCACTGTTATGACTGGGATAATCAAATCTTATGTTTCAAAGCATACTGACTTTTGTTCCTCCTATTCTATCATTTCATTGTTCTTCCTGTTTCTTTTTAATGTCTCAAATAAGGCCCCTGTATGATTAAAAGAGACAATAAGTAGATCCAATCCTGTTGCTGGATCTAAGATGAGAGCTTGGGACTGTATGCCTGTAATGGAGAACATGGAAATTCTCCTCATTCACATGTGTAATTTACTGTTAGAACCAGCCTAGGGAGAACAGATACCATTTCCTTTATGCTTTTTATCCTACAACAGCGGATCAGATATGGGCAATGTGTGGCACTGGAAGTATGGCTGGGCAGAAGAGAACAGTGTGTATTAGGAAATACACATGGTGTATTAGGAAAAGGTTGAGCCTTTCTTTGTTCTTCTCCATAGCATCTGTATAAACAGAAAAAAAAATGGAAGGACAAAATGCTTATACACCCCTCAGTGCCCAAGCTACATTACAGAAAATGCCACTCTTGTATGCATGTTCCCACAGGAGGAACACATTTATATGTGAACTGTAATTAGAAATGCTTAGCAACAACATTTTTATGGTTTTAATATCACTTTCTCCTTTTTTGATACCTTTTTTGGTCCTTGATTTTCTTTCTCAGGGTTTTGTCCAACTGGCTGCTTGCTATTGAAAGGAACCCCTGCTCAAGTATGCTGCTCTGTCCTCTGAAATTAAGAGGAAATATTTTACTGAGACCAGCCTACCAAGTAGAGGTCAACTGCAACAGAACTCCAGCAACACTCATTAATAGCAACATTAGACTGAAGTAATGGGACTTACAGTTTACTGTGATAATTTACAGTGAGGCTATTTTGAGGCCTGTAGACAGATAGAAACTATTGGCAAGTTACCATGAAAAATGACATATTATTACTTGGTCGTATGATAAAGGACACTGAAAAAGTCCATCTGTAGCTAAGCAAGCCATGTGGTGAGCATAATACATCACCAGAATATCTTCAGTGTGAGAGAGCAGAGTCAATAGTTCCCATAGGTCCTACTTAGTATTCCAAAAAAGTGTCATCATGTAGTTTAAGGAGACTGAAACTGCCTCAAAAGCTGACTTGAACCTTACCGGTAAGGTACCAAAACACAAAACTCCATTGACATCCTGAGTATAACGGAGGGGAAACTCTGTAAAGGAGGGACATCAACAGACCTACAGAAAGGAGTGAAAAATAAATCAGCAATAGCATAAAAAAATATCAGGCATCTGCACAAAATGAGAGCTTGAACTAATGTCAAACCAGTGTATACAGAACTAGAGACAAGTCACCAGTCGTTAGCAGTAATAGAGGTCAGGCTCAACTCAATGTATCAAATTCAAAAATATTCAGTGTTTCTTACAAGTTAGGACAGGATTTTTAACCAGAGTCATGATCATCTTTCTCACACCTATTCATGCCCTGGTACCGCAGGGCATGAATAATCATGAGTGCAGTGTTCCCAGCAGAAATTGAAATGCACAGTAGAGGGACTCCCAGGCACCAAGATGGTGGCTGATGGTACTTGTACTGTAAATGAAAGTGTTGAAAAAGAGGGAGTCCCAGACCCTGATTCCAGACTGTGAATGAAAATAAGATGAAGCTTGCAGAGAACTATAACCTGAACATCTGTGAATTTTTGAGAGACTTCAATTACACCTCAAAAACCTTAGAGACACTGAGGAAAAATGCCCAGAGCATAAAGTGGTGAAGAATTTCTAGGGGTTTACAGAATAGATAAACTACTAGATTCTTCTTGTTTACCCTCACACATCTCAGGACACAAGAGCTGTCTAAGCAGTTAACACACAGAGACACCATTTGGCATCCATCAGAGCCCCATTTGATGGGGTAAAGGCAGTTCAATGCAGGGAACCAGTCCCAAATTGCTATAAACCCCTGGAACAGATAGAGCTACAGAAAGCTTGGAGGCACACCACTGCAAAGTCAGCACCTTGAGCATTTCTCGGTGGAGACCTGACGCACTGGGATAGAGTAAGATAAAAAAGTAGCTGCTGCCCCTGCGTAGGGTTGCAAAACATAGAATATCCTGAGTTGGAAGGGACCCTTAAACAATCCCATTGCATCGCCTTTGGGAAAAGCATAAACATACAATGTGAGCTCCAGGGAAAAAAAATAATATATATATATATATATATATATATATATAAAAATAAAAAAGTATGCTGAGGAAGTGCTGAGCACTCTTGAAAGCTGTCTGAATTGGATGATAAAGGAACTAAAATGGCTTGCACATTGAGTGGGATTGTATTGAAAGGAAGAAGGACCACAGGCAGTGCCTGTCCTGTTACCAGGCAAAGGACTGAGTGTTGTGTGTGCGTGTGCGCATGTGCAAGATGGGATTTTATTTAAAGCAGGACAAGCAGTAATCCCTGCAGATACAAGATCTGACATCAGGAAATGAGTAAATTCATACCTAGGGATAGATGGTGCTTTATTTGAATCACAATATTTACACTGTCCAAGCACCAATATGAATTGTGGAGTAGATATGTCCCAGCATGATGCATGTTCAGAATATCAGAACTCAGAATACACTGATTATTAATGATCATTCTGCCACTCCAAGATGCCTTTGGAAATGGTCATTTTTAAGGACAGGAGATGGACAGTCTGCTTTCTGAGAGCTGACTCTAAGATATGGCAAGAGCTGATCAGGAGCCAAGCAGTGCCTCTCCACAGTATGACATGCCTAACATGCTTTGCTCTGACATGACTCGTAGCACACTGCAGCAGAATTTATGTGATTCAGCACTTAACAGGGCAGATTTGAGCACCAGATGTCTTACTGTGAGTATCACAAATGAAAAAGAGCGAGCACAAACAAAGTTGGCAGCAAAAACAGAGGGACTGATAGCAAAATCAAAACTGTTAGAGAGGGATCCTTACCTGGCAACACTGGGCCGCTGAAATATTTTTTCCCTACGACTTGATGGAAAGCAAGGAATGCTTAGTCTGAAAAATAGGTGTGGAGGGGGTTGAGTTGCTGGCCATCATCCAGTCTTCAGAAGTGGATAAACTCAAGAGGCCACTCAGAAAAAGGGAAAAAAAAGAGCCAGTTGTTTGAGGCTGCTGCTCAGAACAAAGCAGATTTGAAGACAGACAGCAAATAGCAACAGACATAATGGCCAAAGAAAAGCATCTACAATCTGGCAGGGATCATAGGTAATGACTACAGTAGCAAGATAGCAGTAAAGGAAAACTGAAGACTTCCTCAAAGCTGAGAGAAACAACCTGACACAACCTGAACGAAGACCAAGGAAGTGCAGGACTTCACAGAAGATATCAGCACCAATCTTCTTGTGCTGCATAGCACATAAATGAGAAATGGAAATAAACGTCTGGGAGAAGCAAAAGCCCTGCTTCATTTCTCTTGGGGGGACTCAGGATTTGCATACTCAGTTCTAAGGCTACACAAAGCTTGAAAGAAACACGTAACAACAGGAAATGCTTAGAGTACCCATTCAATTACCTGTGCCCATGGCACAGGATTGGAAATACTTCCTGCTACTGTTGTCCTGTAATGAAACCTCCAAGTTCAGGTTGCTTTGCACAGTGGCTTTGAAAGCATAGCTTCCTCTTTCATTACTATCAGCATGCAGAAAAGGCAAAAATGCCTAGCAGGGTGAGTTTCAAGCCTAAACTTACCTTGTAGCTTCAGTTTAGAGTTACAGTTGAATGTTCTCTTTATTCTTTCAGGAATAAGACTATTTCCTTCTTCAAGTGCTTGCTGACCTGCCTAGCCAGAGCGATTGTTGTATGCTGAAGTGAAGCAGAAGCAATTACTTATATAAATTCAAGAAGGAACTTGAATACACAAAAATACTGGCAGCTACTGTGCACTGTGTGTTAAAGTGAAAGACCTAGGTGCTTTGAAGCCTTGTCCTCAGGTGATTGCATGCATTTCAAAATAATCCTGTCTTACCAAAAATGAAGGCACATAGGAGCCCCTCAGTCAATGAGTGTCCCACCTTCGCACCGTCTGCTGTGTCTTGGACACTGCTCTCCTTGTTCTATCTTCTCATTCTTTCTTTCTTTTGTGTTGTCCTACTTATGTCTGTGCCAGGGTCTGTTTTAGACTCTGGAGGTTTGTAACCTATTCCTGTTCTGCAGGACAGAAGCCTCTCCTCTCCTATGTGGTCTATGGCAGGAGCAAATTCTTCACTTTCTCTTGGGAACATTTTTAAGTCCCTTGTTAGATCTTAGTACTTCAGCCCTGAGCATCTCCTTTTATGATTTATTTTCCCTTGAAACTTCAAAATCAAGTCCCATGTTTAAAATGCCTCTGAGAGCTTAGTGTCTGTGGTGTAATGGTCCAGCATTGCAGTTGGCCCATTACACTTCAGACAAATCCTTCTCTCCATACATGGCAGCTTGCTGATTTATTTACAAGCTGCTTGCCTTTTGAATTTCTAAAACCTTCTCACCATTATGTCCCACATTTCTACACTTTGTGCATTATCTAGAAAATGAAGAAGGGCATTCATCTACATTGCCACCCGTCTGTATCCCATTGTTTCAAAATAATAGTCTGTCAATGAGTCGGTATTTGACACCGTACAGCAGTGTTTTCTGACCTTAATAAAGTCTAAGGACTGATCGATCCCAGGATAATGATCCCATTATCCTATGTGATGGAGAAACATGTTGCTAATGTGAGACATGCTAGGAAGAGCCTTTCAACAAGGTGCAGAGAGTAGTAAAGTATGGCAAGATGTATATTATAAGGCAAACAGAATAGCACAATAAAAAATGCCTTGCCAGCAGCTACTTCAAATTGTTCCACCAGTACCAGTGTATTATATAAACCAAAGACGTGTTAAGATTCTCCAAATCTGAGTCAAACTGCTGAACTTCTGTTCTTACACAATTATCCTGAATGTGTTTTGTTTGTTTGCTTGTTTTCCTACAGGCTCAGAGGTGTTTTCAAACAGGTAATTCGATGGCCAGAGCCTGTTCCGCATCATGGAACTGCAGTTACATTATCTGGAGTAAACATCTCAGTCACTGTGATATATGTCTGGACCCAAAAAACCCACTTGTTGTAGAAGGGTGCTAAGTAGCTGCCTGAACCCTAGAGGTGACCAGTAATAGAACCAGCAGACACAACTTCTGGGAGAGGCACAATCCTTGTTTTACTTTCAGGCCACTACCATTATTATGATTTATAGACAGTTGTCTTGTCATAACCTTTGATTTCCCTTAACCTCATTGATAAAACCTAGCTTGCCTCTCTCCACATATTCTAATACCTTGCCTAGGGAGTCTTCCATCAAGAGGGTGCAACAAAAGACAACCAGCCTAACTGCAAGAACAGATACAGCTACCCAACCAGGAATGTTTTATTCATTGCAAATCCATTTTATTATTTTTTTTTTCACTGGGAACGAATATGGACTTGTTTACTAATTTGTTTATTATTTGTCAGAATTCACAGTCTACTGTTTATATCTATGGACAGATTTCAGGTTTCCTTATGAAAATTACACCTAGCCCTGTATTAGGTCACAAGGTATAGTCCTTTGAGGCCATATTCCTACAATAGCAAAGGAGTAAAAAAGTAATTATGACATTTTGTTAATAAAAATGAATACAAATGCAATCTTTAGGATGTGATATTGGACAACATCTTTATCTGTAACACTGTGTCCATGTTGGGTTGTCTTGCATTGTGGGGAAAAAAAAAGAGACTGAAAATGCATTGAATTTTGAACTGAATTGAAGATGGTGAGTGGTACAGAAAAAAGAAAACATGCAAAACCACAGTATTTCATCATAAAAGAAATCACTTTTAATTTGTCACAACAATCTATTACATTTATCAAAAATAGTGAGTAGTTTCAGATTATCCACAGCTGTAAATTTTTCAGCTTTAAAAAAAAAAAAAAAAAGACACCCTCCTCACATGTAGGTACTACACATCTCCCATTGGGTTGCTATCAGCTGAAAAATCAGCATGTGGAACAAAACTTTGACTTTTCTTCTGCAAAATCAGAAGAAACAATCAACAGAAGGCGAGAAAGGAGAAACCCCTTTATGAGAAAGTGGCAAATGTCAACAAGGGAAAAAAACAATATCACTACTGAAAACATACTTTATCCACTAACCCATTAAGGACAAAAGGTTATACTTATTTAGCCAACAAGATGGACAAGGTGTGAATTACAGCTTGGAGTATTACATTAATCAGAATACTAATACATATTACTACAGTAGTGGTTGGAGGGCCCATTTGTGTTTGGAATCCTGCTTTGCCAAATTATTTTACAGGCAGACCAGGCTGCTCTTTTATACTAGCCAGGGGAACAACAAAGATATCCAGAAACGTTAATACCATGTAAATGCAGAACAATCAAAGGAGCTATTTCTTTGCCTAATGTTAAAGTCACTACTGTATTGAGGACAAGCACAAGTCATATGTTCCTCTTAAGTCCTACTTAATCCCTGCTTTGAGGATTTAAAGGACATTCAAGTGATTCATAAACTTTGCACATGTTCTCTGCAGAAGAAAGATTTTTACCCACCATAGAGTCAGATGAGCCATGAAAATTTTCTGCAGTGGGTCATTACAGTGGAATAATACCGCTGTTTTTCAAGGTCTGGCTGATGTTCTGACAGATGCATCTGTAGCTTTAACTTCTAACATACCGATAAACAACGCTTATGGTTTATGGTGTGTACTGATTCTCCAGAGAGTTCTGGAAGTAATGTATGTCTCTTATTGGCATCATTATGTATTTAGCTGCAAAAATAAGACAAGGAGTTTTCACCAAAGCATCAGGCACCAGCCAGGAATAAAGGCAAGAGGAGGTCTCTTCTGGTAGTTTACTGATCTGATCCAGCATTGCAAAGTCTCTGTTTTCCACAAAAATGGTTAGAGAGAGATTTGTTTGTTTGCAGAGAATATCGCTAGTCAGGAAATGGGCCAAAATCAGTAAGACGGTGCCTAAATATTGCTGCTTTTGAAGGTAACAACCAAACTGCAAAAGATGTCTTTGGATACCTTTTGTGTACTGTATGTGAATTTATTTTGCTTAGGCTTCTGGTTTATACATCATTATGATAATCTGGTATTGTTCCTCTTGCATATTTTTTGAAACCCTTTTGGCAATGACTTCTACATCTATCACAGTTCAGTTCTGCAGCATCCGACATAAAGGAGATGATTTGGATCTATAGTTCTGTCAAATGGCACTCCTTAAGATATTGTATAAGCCTGTAAATGTGAATTTATGCTTCTACCTCTTCATGTCTGAGCCCTTGTGATGCTTAAGTATCTTTTGATAAAAGGAAATAAATACACACACATCACTTACTAAGGCCACAAGCTCTCAGAGATTTTTTGCAGGGGACTGATAGTTTCATCTTGCCTTTCTCAAAAGAAAAAAAAAAATACCTGAAGAATGTACACCTGAATTGAAAATTACATCCTGATTTTGATAACAGCTTATCAGACAGGGCAACAGAGATTCAAACACATTGAATCAGGGAAACACAGGGAAAATTTAACTCTTGGTAAAGGAAAGGTATCAGAGACAAAATCCAGACAGAAGAATCTTATTTTCATATGGAGAATTCATCCAAAAACAGGTGGAGGAGTGCAAGCTCACTGAGTCACTACTCTTCTATGTTAGACAGTGTTGTGGTTTAACCTGGCCGGCAGCTAAACACCACACAGCCGTTCGCTCACCCTCCCCCCTCCCTCTCTGGGATGGGGGAGAGAAATGGGAAAGTGAAGCCTGTGAGTTGAGATAAAGACAGTTTATTAAGACAGGAAAATAATAATAACAATAATAACAATAATGATGATAACACTAATAATAATACTAATGTGTATGAAACAAGTGATGCACAATGGAATTGCGCACCACCAGCTGACTGATGCCCAGCCTAACCCCAAGCAGTCCGGCCTCCCCACCCCAGCTAGCCACCCTTATATATTGTTTAACGTGATGTCAGATGGTATGGAATACCCCTTTGGCTAGTTTGGGTCAGCTATCCTGGGTCTGTCCCCTCCCAGCTCCTGCTGAACCCCCAGCCTGCCCACTGGCAGGACAGAGTGAGAAGCTGAAACGTCCTTGGCTTGGTGTAAGCACTGCTCTGCAACAATTAAAACATCAGCATGTTATCAGCACTCTTCTCATCCTATATATCCACCCCTTATTCCATGCCATTTATGTCATGCTCAGGTTACACTCTTTCCAATACATTCTAATTAATTTCCAATACATTCTAATTAATTACCATTCTTATCTATGGTATATAGTAATCATGGTAGTGATGGCATACAGTATTATATAATAATTAACATGATATAATTCAACTCATGGGCTATTCTCACCCAGTATTAAATCCCCTTGAGGTACACACCAGACCTCCCCATTCTTTTGCATTACCCACCAAGTGCATCCAGGTCCCAGGTGAGCAAAAGCAATGCCCAGCCTGCCTGTTGGCAGGACAGAGCAAAAGGCTGAGATGTCCTTGGCTTGGTATAAGCACTGCTCTGCAACAATTAAAACATCGGGGTGTTATCAGCACTCTTCTCATCCTAAGCCAAAACACAGCATTCCACCAGCTACTAGGAAGAAAATTAATTCTGTTCTAACTGAAACCAGGGCACCCACGAATGGGTTTGCCTTTTCCTAAGGCAGGAGTAGCCCAGACTGTTTTACCCAGCATGTTTCTTACATGCACTACAGGAACTTTATCCCCTTCTACAGTACGTAACAGGTTTGATTGGGCAGGTCCAGCTCGGTTGGCAGATCCCCTAGTATTGACTAACCAGGTGGCCTTCGCCAAATGCGTATCCCAATTTTTGAATGTCCCAACACCCATTGCTTTCAGTGTAGTCTTTAACACTCCATTGTATCATTCAACTTTCCCGGAGGCTGGTGCATGATAGGGGATGTGATACACCCACTCAATACCATGTTCTTTGGCCCAAGTGTCTATAAGGTTGTTTCGTTAATGAGGCCCATTGTCTGACTCTATTCTTTCTGGAGTGCCATGTCACCAATGGACTTGCTTTCAAAGGCCCAAGATAGTGTTCCGGGCAGTGGCATGAGGCACAGGATATGTTTCCAGCCATCTGGTGGTTGTTTCCACCATTGTAAGTATGTGGCACTTACTGTTGCAGGTTTCAGGGAGTGTGATGTAATCAATCTGCCAGGCCTCTCCATATTTATATTTCAGCCATCATCCTCCATACCAAAGAGGCTTTGACTGTTTGGCTTGCTTGATTGCAGCACGTTTCACAGTCATGAATAACCTGTGCTATAGCGTCCATGGTCAGGTCCACCCCTCAGTCATGAGCCCATCTGTATGTTGCATCTCTACCTTGATGGCCTGAGGTGTCATGGGCCCATGTGGCTATAAATAATTTGCCTCTATGTTGCCAGTCCAGGTCCACCTGAGCCACTTCAATCTTAGCAGCCTGATCCACCTGCTGGTTGTTTTGATTTCTTCAGTAGCCTGATTCTTGGGCACATGAGCATCTACATGGTGTACCTTTACAACCAGGTTCTCCACCCAGGCAGCAATATCTTGCCACAATGCAGCAGCCCAGATGGGTTTGCCCCTGCGCTGCCAGTTGTTCTGCTTCTATTGTTGTAACCACCCCCACAGGGCATTTGATACCATCCATGAATCAGCGTAGAGACAGAGAACTGGCCACTTTTCTCTTTCAGCAATATCTAAAATCAGCTGAATGGCCTTCACTTCTGCAAACTGACTCAATACACCTTTTCCCTCAGCAGCTTCTGCAACTTGTCGTGTAGGACTCCATACAGCAGCCTTCCGTCTTCAATGGTTTCCCACAATACGACAGGACCCATCAGTGAACAGGGCATATTTCTTCTCATTTTCTGGTAGCTTGTTGTACAGTCGGACTTCGTCAGCATGGATCACCTCCTCCTCTGATGATATCCCAAAGTATTTGCCTTCTGCCCAGTCCATAATCACTTCCAAAATTCCTGGGCGACTGAGGTTTCCTATTCGAGGGCGCTGAGTAATCAGTGCAACCCACTTGGTCCATGTAGTATCAGTTGCATGATGTGTAGAGGGAACCCTTCCTTCGAACATCCAGCCTAGTACCAGCAGTCGGGATGCCAGGAGGAGCTGCGCTTCAGTACCAACCACTTCCGAAGCAGATCAAAATCCTTCATATGCTGCCAATATCTCCTTTTCAGTTGGAGTGTAGCGGGCCTCAGATCCTCTGTATCCCTGACTCCAAAACCCCAGGGGTTAACCTCGAGTTTCCCCAGGTTCTTTCTGCCAGAGGTTCCAGGTAGGGCCATTCTCCACAGCTGCAGTGTAGAGCACATTCTTTACATCTGTTCCTGTTCAGACTGGCCCAAGGGCTACTGCATTGTGGCAAGATATAGCTGCCCAGGTAGAGAACCTGGTTGTAAGGGTATGCCACATAGATGCTCACGAGCCCAGTGATCCTTGTGGATATGAAAGAAAGGCAATATGACTGAATGACTGACAGCATAAAGTGCTAGATGTTGAAGCCTAAAAGAGTCACACTTCTGATCCTCAACAGCAGTGTTTTCTTGATCCAGACATTTTTCTTTTCTTTCTCTTCCTATCTTTCATTTTGTCTTTCCTTTGTAGACTACAGTCTCTCTGGAGGAAGGGTTCACTATAAGTCCATGCCATAACACACTTGGGTGACCCTGACCCTGTGCAAGTAGAATACAGAAATATTCAGCTTGACACTGCTGAAGCAAAACAGCTAGTAAGATGAAGAGGGAATAATAGAACTGTTTGTTCATACTGGAGCATGACCTTTGGCTCTGTCCAAAACTGACCACTTAAAAAAATAACTTTCCAAGATCCTTTTATACTACTCTCCCTAGTGTGGTGTCCTTTTTATTACTGAATATTTCCCCAGCTGTGGCAGAAACTCCCACTGCTCTGCTCCTGCTAAGAGGAAGCAATGCTTCCCCACCACTGGAGATGTTCTGAATGCTATTATAAATCAAAGGTACCTTCTCTTCCATGAGGTATATTGCATTTTCTCTGTTTATTTATCAATAAATTGTATTGCAAAGCTAGTCAGTCCCACCACAGCCCGCCATTCCCACAACACTTATCTTAAGCCTGCTCTTGTTATTTTATCAAGTTGGAGCTTGCAGTCATCTGCAGCCATGCTGGAACACCCTTTGCTTTGCAGCAGATGGCAATGCAGTACTGCCCACTGCCAAGATGAGCCAGTTTATTTTTCCATCATCCACATCTTACTATCAAGCAGCAGTGGAAAAAAAGAAAAGAAAAAAAAAAAAAAGCACTTGGCAGATGATCCATGTCAGGTATCTCCTGTTGTGGGGCTCTCAGCCATCTGAGCACACTGATTCAGATAGCTAAGAAATAAGCAACGAGGAAGTCCAGCATTCATCTGGCCTTCATACTAGCTGTTACTGATATGGCTGACATAACTAATAAAAGAAACCAGAGAATTTGCTAAAATTACAACTCTTTATTGTTAAACGACTCCTATTCTCCCATGCTACTGGTAGAGTGACTCTCCAGGCTTGTAGGGAAAGCATTTGCCTTAAACATAGTATTTGAATGGAAGATTTTCTAGGAGGGCTCCAAGTGTCATTATACCTTGTATACTTGCTCTCTTCCCCCACCTTTATCACAATGTTAGCCTGACTTTTGCTGTATGGTTGCACAGGATGCTGTAGAAAATTTTTATTTTTTTTAATAAATAAATAAAGGCAATTATATATATATTTTTTTTTCTTGACTCAAAACCAAAAGCAACCTTCAAATGCAGTATCAGATGTCACAGCAAGGAGTGAACAAGATATCTACAGATAGCCTGAAACAGTTCCGCTAAAGAGAATGAGAACTACCTTTATAGTACCTACATTACCTGTGGAAAGCTGATAATAATACAGAGACAAAATCAGGGATAAATCAGACCATTTACCAAAAGAGTTCCTCTGTGTCAAGGAATTAAATCAAATCTGCTCAATAAGCTCTTTAACTCTGCTTCAGACCTACATCCCCATTATGTTTGTACCTTGTCCTCACTAGCATCCCAGAAACATGATGACTCTTTCCATTAGATTTTTCACCATTTTTCCATTTTTGAGAAGCAGATATAGCCCTCCAACAGTTTTTCCAGTTGCTGAGGCAGAGCTGTACCAACAGGGTTTATTCAGACCTTATCACTCAGACCTTAATAAAATTTTCCACTGGATCTTTGTTTTGACACCAAGTTTATGTCTGGTGATAAAAAGAAGTCAGTGGATTTGTCATAGAAGCATGTGTAGTTCTGTGACATATCATTTACATATCTCTTGATGAAGTTTGTGAAAACATCATCTAGGTTATTATGGCATTGTGCAAATGTCACATGTACCAATTTTAATATAATTTCTGACATTTTAAATAGAAAAGAGTATTAATCTGACTGACCTGCCAACAGCAAAGCTAAGAAAGAATGATTGTGGTGTTGCTGTCATTTCACATTGATGTAATATTTCTCAAAGTCTCTTATCCTTTACATCCATAAGATTCTCTAGTCAGAGGATGTAATGGGACAAATGAAAGAGAAGTGATTACAAAGCTGGGGACAGTAATCGTGTTATCAAAATAATTAAATAAATAAATAAATAAATATCATCTACTTAAGGTTGCAGAAAAGCTATGAATCTACTACTTTGAATTTTCTCTGCATGGCATGAAGTTATAAAAAATAAATCCTGAAACAAATTACGTTTTGCTGCATGCTTATTATTCAAATCCACAGAGTGATTTCAATTAAAAATATCTGCTGGAATTTTATTTCTTGTTCCCTCCACATGTTTTTAATCACTTAAATTAAGGACCACTGAGAGCTTTGAACTAGCTCAAAGTGTGCTCAATTTAGTATAAACTCTTATATTCTGAAGACAGGAACTGTCAGTTTTCTCATTTGGAGCTAAGCAGTATTTTCCATGGACTACTGAACGTCTTGAAAATACTAGACCAAGGCTTCATAAACAAAAACACAGTCTTGTCCCATGAAGCTCTGAATCTGTCTTAGAAATGGGTTCTGTAGACTCCCTCAATAATACATATGGAGAAAGGGATGGCTGTAAATGTTGACTCCCATTCCAAGACCTAAAGAATTTCACAGAGATCTCTGTTTCTGCTCTTCTACCTTGGGACTTGCAGATAGGAGTCTGGCAGAAGAAGAGCCACAGAGCCTCATTCAGGTTCCTGCACAGTGCAGAGACATATCCTCTACTGGATTTGGTCCTACCTGATTAAGACAGAAAGGAAAAATAGGGATCATGTAGTCAGGTAAAGATAAGCCTCCAGCAAAAAGCAAGTTAGTAGATCAAAGAGAGAGACTAAAGTAAGGACATAAAATAACTTATGCTAACCTGAACTTTGCTCAGTGCTGGTTTTATTTTAGAGTTTCTAACGGGTGTTTTGGTTGATTGGGACCCACTCAAGTCCCATAGTGCTCCAGCCATGGTCAATTCTTTCAGCTACTCACTAGCTATTCTGGAGGAGGTGGAGCATCTTTGGCCCCTTTGACACTGCCTTAGCAAAAACAGCTCTTCACTGCCTGGGTTAAACCAATTTGCAACCTTTGGAAGGGATCTCACTACAACTACATTAAAGCGATTTTGGAATTTGGGCAACCACCTTGTATTTCTAGGGTACCATAAAGAATTATGTTGATATTTTCAAAGCTGTTTAAAAGACTTGCTTGATAACTGTCTGTCAAAGTTTTGAAAATTCAATATCCCCTTTTTTAATGCGATCAAACAGGGAATTCTGTTGCACAAAGCAGTATGTTTCAACACATTTAGAATCATCATTTTCTAGGGAGTTCAATGATGTGTCCAAAATAAACAGCATTTCTGCTACCATATGCAATAAATATAAGTCTACAAAGCTATTTGTATATCAAATTAGGCAATATATAGCATCATTTCAATATCTGAAATAAATATTCAAGCATTAAAAACATGGAACAAAGCAAAAATAAAACAACAATCAACAACAACTGGGAAATGCATCATTGATAAAAGGTTTGTTTTGCCTTAGAATCATACTATCATAAAATCACTAAGGTCAGAAAAGACCTCCAAGAGCATCTGGTCCAACCATCGCCCTACCACCAATGTTGCCCACTAAATCATGTCCCTAAGCGCCAGGTGCAACCTTTTCTTGAACACCCCCAGGGACAGTGATGCCACCACCTCCCTGGTCAACCCATTCCAACCCATTTACGATGAGTCTACTCTTTCTGAGAAGAATTTTCTCATAATTTCCAATCTGAACTTCCCCTCGTTCAATCTGAGGCCATTCCCTCTACTTCTATCACTAGTTACCTGCGGGAAAAGGCTAACCCTCAGCTCCCCACAACTTCCTTTCAGGTAGCTGTAGAGAACAATGAGGTCTCCCCTGAGCCTCCTCTTCTCCAGACTCCAGAAATAACCCCACTTCCCTCAGCCACTTCTCACAGGACTTGTGTTCCAGGCCCTGTACCAGTTTCATAGCCCTTCTCTGGACATGCTTCAGGGCTTCAATGTCCTTCTTGTAGTGAGGGGCCTAAAACTGAACACAGTACTCGAGGTGTGGTCTCACCAGAACAGAGTACAGCATCACCTCCCTGGTCCTGCTGGCTACACTATTCCTGATACAAGCCAGGATGTCGTTGGCCTTCTTGGCCACCTGGGCACACTGTCGGCTCATGTTCAGATGAGCATCAACCAACACCCCCAGATCCTTTTCTTCTGCACAGCTTTCCAGCCACTTTGCCCCAAGCCTGTAGCATTGCATGGGGTTGTTGTGATCAAAGTGCAGGACGTGGCACTTAGCCTTCTTGAACCTCACCCCATTGGTCTCTGCCCATCGATCCAAACTGTCCAGGTCCCTCTACAGGGCCTTCCTACCCTCTGACAGATTGACACTTCCCCTCAGCTTGGTGTTGTCTGCAAACTTACTGAGGGTGCACTCAATTTCCTCATCCAAATCATCAATAAAGATATTAAAGAGGATGGACCCCAACACTGAATCCTGGGGAACTCATGACCAGTCACCGGTTGGATTTAACTCCAACCTTCTTGTGTCATGAACTTATTATTTTATTACAGATCAGCAATATGTTATCCTGGTGCATACCTGTGAAACATCAACAACAAACTTCTGATTTGACTCATGCCAACTATTTCAGCTAAGTCCAATGAATCATTTTACATTTCCAAATACACAGATGTTCAAGTCGCTTGCAGTCAAAAGCACTTTTACCAACAGTATGAGTTTCATATGAGGTCAGCAGAATTTTCTCTGAGATGTGGTAAGTTCTTTTCCTGAACTGCAAGGAACTGTTTGGCACAGAAATCTCTCAGTGAACACAGGCATTGGTCATCTGGATACAGGTAAAAGGACTGTGAAAATTACAGGATATCAGGCTTCACTCATAGAGTTATAATCAAGAATCCATGAAAACAGAAAAGTATGGACAGAAATCTGATGACTAATTGTAAAAATGTATCAATTCAATGCATTGAAGTTTGGCAAAACCTATATACTTCAGACTCTTGGAGACAGGTATTTTCCTATTTACTTAGTGGTTTTTCAGATATTGAACTACTGTCTTTAACAAGCATTTTTTCCTCAAGTGCTCAGAGTTTCTGTTTCAAAAATGAAAATAATCACACTAAAATTGTGTACTTCTGAGAATGTTTTCCTCAAACTTCCACTGCATATTTTTCAAATTTTCATTTTTTTTAAATAAAGCTGATAATATTTTTAACTGATACAGCTAAAACTAGCAATAAAAGCCACATCAGAAGCAATTCATCATGCAAGGCTATCCCTTAGAAATTTGTATATACAATGGAAATGTACAGAAATGGCAATGGAAATAGGAAAAAGCCTTGAACAGCTATTTCACATTTGTTTTTCCTCTTAGCTTTTTTACGCATAGAGAGAGGTGGTACAGAGTAAGTTCTGTGGTGTAAATGTAAGCTGTAGTTACTAGTATTTTGCTATCTTACGTTTGCCATTTCTGACTTTCCATAGTAGATATTACGTGTGAAACTGTAATTTCAAACATAGTTATTTGCTTCACGGTGTTATGTGTTAACACGCAGTTATTAGGGTAATACTGTGTGACTGATACATGGGAAGGCCATGTGCAGCACTGTCGAGAACACATTGCACACGGAAGACAACAGAAATGTAGGACAGTTTACTCTTATCTCCATTTGCAGCTAGGAGATTTGGTGAAAAAACGGTGAAAACATCAATGAAAAGAAATAAGACAGTTCTAGAAGAGATCAGAGTTTCTTGTATTTGGTGACTACTAATTAATGGGAACATGAATCTGGCTATAATGGCCACTGTGCCAGGGGCTACACATTACCTTAAGCACAAGATTCCCTCTGTCTCAGAGAGATTTTGATCTCAATAGTTAATAGACCAAGTAAGGTTTTGTGTTGCAATACTGAAGAAAAGCCCATTCTGCTCTCCGTTGACTGAGAACAGCAACCTTGCTTCAGTGTTGACCAACCTTAGTACATTACACAGAGAGAAAAAGCTCCAAAGTTACTCCCTCCTGGATATTAAAGTCTTAGGAGTGAAGGGGTGGGGTAGAAGTGGAATACTTTCTCTAGGTGGTCAGTGATCTGAATTCAGCCTCTGATCGACAGAGTATTAATCAAGACTCCAAGTCCTACATCGCAGAGCTCAATAAATGCCATAAAGAGGTGTTGACAGGAGAAGGATGAAATTTCAGCCGTACTCTTCATGAACTCAATAAAATCTCTGGGTGGAAAAAAAAAAAAAAAAAAAAAGCAAAACAAAACAAGGCTTTTAAAATTATTTAGTAATGACAATGAGATGAGTTGACTGCTGCGTTGCCTTTTGAAATTTGAATGACAAGCAGGTCCTCAATGCCATCAGACAAGACTGTCTCCAAACATCAGAACTTTTCATTCAGAGATGCCTTACTCTCTTGTGTATGTAACTGTGTATGTGTATGTCTTGGTATTTGTTTGTTTGTTTGGGCCACATTTTTTATTGGCTTAGATTCCGTTGTTACTGAATTAGTCACCACTGCAATGCCAGCTAATTAGAATCTGCAAACTGACCATACATTCTAGTTCCTACCCATTATCCCATGCTAGCAAAATATCGTTGTTTTCATGGTATATCAACTTCATAATTAGATGTGAAATGTTAGTTTCATCTCTCTGGTTCCAAGCAGGGCACTAAACAAGTGTCATTTTCATGGGATCACAAAATTAATGTCATACCAAGGCTACTACTTAAAAGAGGATTACAAAATGCATCAAATAATGTTTATCCAGGCATAGCCAAAACAACACACTTTAATTACACATTTATTTTAATTACAATTGCTGTACTGGAAGTGGACAGTGTTTTAGTGTTTTCAGTCGGGAAAGCTATGAATATTGTCATTAAGCAGTCTTATCTCTGCACATATTCTTTCGGATGTTGAGATGAAGGTGTCATGCCAACTTCAGTGCTCAGTGTAACTTCCCTTTAGTACAAGGAAAGAGAGAGAAATGACCTAAGACCTATACCAGCAAAGATGAATTCACTTGTATAATTTCTATGGCTTGAGAGAGATGGAAATAAATGGAGTACTGCATACACCCAGATATCGTAGGTAGAATATAATACTGAATATTGTGTCCTGTAGTAACCCTTCAAAGACATTTGCCTTTACATTTGGTGGAAAGAAACCTATATATTTGCAGCCCTGCCACCACCTCAAGCCATGATTTAAATAAAACAACACAGGCCAGACATCACTTTAGCCTTTTGCTCTTTAGATAATATTGCCGTCTCTCCCAGGCTTCAGTATAAGAAGCTTAACTCAGCATCATTATTGTTACTAATCTCATCAGAGACTGCTGTGGCAGCCAGGATCCCCTAAGGCAGAACAGGGGAGGATCCTAGGGAACAAGTGAAAGGCAGATGGGGAAGCCCTGCATAAAGAATATGAAATAAACATCCAAGAGCTCAACAGAAAGACCAGATGGAGAACAAAACAAAACAAAACAAAACAAAACAAAACAAATGAACAGAAAAAGTCTAGTCTCCAGGCCTTTTCGGACCCCAAAATAACAAGAATCCTTTTTCTAGAACTTACTCGACTGAAGGAAGATAAATGTGTGCCAGAATAAATCCACTGTGGACACAAATGTATGTGAGACATTTATGATTGGACTTCCCATTAATGTAAGATCCATTCTGCACTTCAGAAGCAGTACTATGCTAATGGCCAGTTCACCAAAATCTTGAAAATGACTTTGGCCTAAACCTCAAGGCTGCACAAAGTTGTCTTATAAAGAGGTCCGTGCTTCTGCCAGAATAGAGTTAATTTTCTTCATAGTAGCTGGTATGGTGTTGTGTTTTGGATTTAGTATGAAAATAATGTTGATAGCATCCACATTTTAATTGTTACTGAGCAGTGCTTACATTGAATCAAGGACTTTTTCTGTTTCTTATGCTGCACTGCCAGCGAAAAGTCTGAGAGCGCACCAGAAGCTGGGAGGGGACACAACCAGGACAGCTGATCCAAACTGGCCAAAGAGGTATTCCAGATCAGATAATGTGAAAGAAAAAGAGAAAGAGAAAGAGAAAGAGAAAGAGAAAGAGAAAGAGAAAGAGAAAGAGAAAGAGAAAGAGAAAGAGAAAGAGAAAGAGAAAGAGAAAGAGAAAGAGAAAGAGAAAGAGAAAGAGAAAGAGAAAGAGAAAGAGTACAGACTATCAAGACTGAAAGTGCTATTGGTGGGAATCTGCAGCAAGTTTCCTCTGGCTGCATGTTTCCCGAGTTATCCCAAATGTGCAAACTGCAGTGAATTTCATCCATATACTGGGAACCTGCCCACTAATTTTTTTTTATTTATTTTTTATTATTATTTTTAATAACAAATAATTATTATTATTTAAAAAAAAAAAAAAGTCACTGTTTTTGAAAACTTGATTTGCTGGAAGTATGTAGGCACTGAAAAATAAAGGTCTCAAAGACTGGACAAAATCATATCAGCTCATGATCCCAACATACAGGTAGGCCTAACCTGTTTCTGGACTGTTGCAAGACCTGTCAGAAGAATATATAGCTGGCTGGGAAAAAAAATAAAAATGTATAACAGTAAATATCTGTTCATCCATCTGTCCTCTTGTCCATCCATTGATCTTGTACACATCCTGACAACAAGATGTGTCTTAGTCTCCTTTCTTCCTCCCTTTGCATATCAATCCAGGCAGTTACTGGACACTGTAATTATACTAAGCTCTTAAATCCCAATAAATACTACCAAGCTGGCTACTCAGAGATTTCCATGCCATTAACTTTCTAACACAGTAATGATGATTAGAGTATATTGCGTCTCACTACTTTGGAAGATTTACCCTTTGATTAGACTTGAAAGGAGAAGTACCTGTTAAAATGAGAAGGAAATATTTCACCTTGGAAGGGGTCTTTGAGGTTAGGTTTCCAAATTATGACTGTGCAAACCTTGGAGTTGTCTGTTGTCAGGGCCTGGTGTTTTTTCAAACATGACAGTGACAAGGAAAATTCTGCCTCCATTGCTTTGTGAGCTCTGGGATGCCATTGCTAAAGAAACTTAGTTTATTGCTGGTGGCTCAGGTCCTTTAACATGAGCTGCTTTTCTCAACCTGTCCTTGTCCCAGCAAATGGTTTGCCTTGATACCAGCGTTATGTTTGTGTCTCAATTGAATCTCACCGTATCTGCAGCGGAAGTACTTAAGGTTCCGTTGCCAAGGGTAAAATCAGAACCAGACTGTGGAAGAGTCTGGACCAGGAATGCAGCATCTCACTCCCTTCACCTGTGTGTTGCCCAGCCACTGCAACAATCTCATATGAGCTTTAGACAATCCTGGCCTGCTTCCATCTCATTCTAACTGGCTGGTCTGCTACCCAGCCTAGGAAATTTGTGCAGCTACTTCCAAGTTTGTTGTCCAGCATGGAACACCTAAAGCTTAGGAAACATAGTGTAGTTCCTCTTCTGTCCAACGTTTCCACAGCTCATTTTTGCAGCCCCTGGGAGCCTAGGGAAAATGCTTTCTTGTGATTCAAAGCTTGCTCAGAGAAACCATCTCCTCGGCTCCTCTCACAAAAGACAATATTTTGTTTTGCTGCTTTAAGGAAGCATTCATTCTACAATAGCAGCAGCAGCGTAAGATCCAGGATGAGAAGAGGAGAGAGACAGGAAAAAAACAATGAGCATTTAGCACTCTGACATTTGGCAAGGTGAGGGAAGGATCCTGGGACACAACAGTCAAGAATGAAATCTCGGAAGGGTAACTACAATGGAGAGAACATAGAGCTGCAAGAGATGTGTACTTGAGTGGAAGAGTGTTGAGGGGAATCAGAAACATTGCAGGTACTATGAAATCTTCAGAGTGCTATGAGTGAATACAGTGGAAGCAAAAGGAAGCTTCAGCAGATCCTTCTCCTAGATCTGATATATGATTCTAACAGAAGCTAGATATTTACATGTACTTTGGTAGCAACAGAGATCTGTGTTCATTTTTGCTCCTCTTAGTACTGCGCTGTTCTGTATACATCAAATGCTGATGCACAAAGGATGTGTGAGGTGCAGCTGTGTGTATCAAGAGTCATGGGAGCATGACAAGGCCTTGTCTGCCTGTGTGTTCTCTATGTTACTGGACTGGAGTGACTTGTCAATAACTTTTCCTCCTTGTTTTCCATTATATTTTGGCCAGATGTTTGTAGAGGATGACATGCTTATGGCCATAATCAAGGTTCATTGAATGACCCAGTGATTTTGGACCAAGATGCACCTTCTGATTTGGGGCAGAATTACTTCTGAAGGTCAGAGGTCATGGAAGATTAAAAAATACCATCAGTGTTACATGCTTCTCTCTCTGGTAGCTATTGCAAAGAGTGAACAGATGTGTTCACAAGCACTCGCAGACCGCCGCATGCGTTCACCAAAGAGGTACATAAAATTTTCAGCAGTCAATTTTGTAAACGCTGAAGCCAATCCCAAGAAAAAAAAAAAAAAAAAAAAAGAGACCAAGTTCACTAAACTACATTTGTGTTTCAATTTTTTTCCCAGCTCATCTTTGGTGGTTAGAACTATTACAGCTTTTAACAGAAATTTAGACTTTAGTTGTACATGACACTGAAAGAACAACAAGACTTCAGAGAGCTGTGATGACTTTAGAAGGACATGCAGGAGTTAGCTTGTAGAAGCAATGTATATGGTAGGGTTTTATGAACCAGTAGGGTGAGTATATAAAATGGCATACACAGGGAATTATATAGCAGTTAGGAATACAGGCCAGTTTAATTCAGTTCCCTTTCCGTGAGATAGCAATATCAGGTGACTGTGATATGGGGTGAAGTTATGTCAGCTGAAAAGGAGATCAGTTGAAAAAGCCAGCCTGTCAACAACATAGACAGTGAGATCAAGTGCACACTCAGTAAATTTGCAGATGACACCAAGCTGAGTAGTGCAGTCAGTACAACAGAAGGAAGAGATGCCATTCAAAGGACCTGGACAAGTTTGAGAAGTGCGTCCATGTGAACCTAAGGAGGTTGAACAAGGCCAAGTGCAAGGTGCTGCACCTGGGTCAGGGCAATCCCAGACATGAGTACAGACAGAGATAAGAACACATTGAGAGTAGGCCTGTGGAGAAGGAGTTCAAGGTTCTGGTGGATGAAAAACTTGACATGAGCCAGCAGTGCGCACCAGAAGGCCAACTGTGTCCTGGGCTGCATCAACAGAGGGGTGGCCAGCAGGTCAAGGGAGGTGATTGTCCTCCTCTACTCTGTCCTTGTGAGGCCCCATCTGGAGTGCTGCAGCCAGCTCAGGGGTCCCCAGCAGAAGGATGTGGATCTGTTAGAGCAGGTGCAGAGGAGTGCCACAAAGTTCATCAAGGTGCTGGAGCACCTCTCCTACACAGAAAAGCTGAGAGAGATGGAGCTGCTCAGTGTACAGAATAGAAGCCTCTGGGGAAACCCCTCTGCAACCTTTCAGTACTTGAAGGGGACTTATAAAAAAGATAGGGAGCAACTCTTTGCTCAATTAGATAACGACAAAAAGAGGGGAATGGTTTTAAATTAAAAGAGGGGAGATTTAGATTAGAGGTTAGGAGGAAATTCTACACAGAGAGGGTGGTGAGGCACTGGAACAGGTTGTCCAGAGAAGCTGTGGATGTTGCATCCCTGGAGGTGTTCAACCAGATTGGATGAGGCCCTGGGCAACCTGATCTAGTGGGTGACATTCCTGCCTACGGGAGGGGATTGGAACTAGATGATCTTGGAGGACCCTTCCAACCAAGCCATTCTATAATTCTATGAAATTGCAGGCCAGAGGCTTGATCCCCGAGGAAGAGAAAAAGTAGGTCTTCATGTTTAGGTTATTTTATATTACTCATGACTTTCATGTGTGATCTGCAGAAAAGTGTTTACATGTTTCTACTACTTTTAAGTGCAATATACCTTCCTGACCATATTTACATGTTACTGTTTATTTGCTTATTCACCTACACTGACATTGAATTTTAGAAAAAGCTGTCTTTATAAGTTTCAGCTCCTCTCTCTGTGAAAAATGCAGCCTCTTCTAGAGCACAATATGGCAGCTGTTTAGCAGCACACAACACTCCTGTGCATCACTTTAGGCTACGAAGGACTGCAGATTACCATAGTTAATTGCCATTGCAAGATGAAAGCTTAGATACCCAGGCTATAATTAACCACATTGAATTTGAGCAGTAAACTAAGGTTAATGGTCCTACAACACTTGAGAAAAGTGTAATTGATCTCTTAGAGAGCATAGGTGACTAGGATATCAGTTTGTGTCACTGGAAAGACAGTGCTGTCAACACCACGGTGTCCACTAATAGTACACACAGTGCACCACTTCAGTACCAACCCAAGGAAATGGCTGCCACATACCCAATACCTAATACCACATTTTCCAGCACCTAACAAGCATGGTCAAAGATCTACTCCATTATCTTTGCGTTTGTCACAACCAGATGAACTGCTCAAACAGGGGGTCTCATATCTCATAATAATCCTTTCCTCTCCTACACCTCGTAAAGTTAGGTAATGCTGCTATCCCAAGTTCACAGACATGGCATTATGCACATACACTACGTAAACTAAGCCTGAGACAGAGCTACACTATGTTGCCTAAACAATAACCAGTTAGTATGATGCTGCATCCAATCTTGAGCTGCAGAAAATATGGCAAATTGAGGTATCTGCTAATTTGGACTTATATTTACTGACTTGCCTTAACACCACAAAGAGATAACTACGGAGAGGAAAGAAGTCAAAAAGAGGTCAAATCAACCCCAGGATGGGATTCCAGCATGGAAGAGTCCCTCCTTGGAAATATGATGGTAAGAAGAATAAAAACATCTGGTATGATCAGATTCACCAGAGTCACCTTCCAAAACACTTCAGCAGTTGAAGAAGAAATGACCAAACAAAAAGCTCTTTCTTCCCAGCAAAACAAAACAAAATGGAACATATTTATGAAAGACTCTCCCATTTCTTCACAGGTACATTTCAATTCACTGACTCAGTTACCCAATCACACAACCTGATTATTTCAATGAGCTTTATAATTACATTCAATTTTTAATACAGAAGGCGTGCTTAAATTCCCTTCTTAACAATTAGTTGTATTTCTACTTGAGCTTTTCACTTTAGAACAGAAGTAGATCTTATCTGACTCCAAATGGATTGTTAGCAATGAGCGGATTAGACAGAAAACAGATGTTGGGTCAGAAAAGATGTAGTTCTACTTGTATTTTTAATCAGAACTGATGTCTGTCCCCAAATTAAGAAACACTGTTCACTGCAGACAGTCAGTGTGAACCCATCCAAGGCTGAATATGTATGTAAACTGCTGCTGGTGTAATTTAGACAAGGCTACTAAATCTGCCCTTAAAATAACCTCAAAATATTTTTCCTGTTGGCAACGTCCTGGCAATGTCTCAAATCCTAGCAGAAGTGAGTGGATAAATCAACTTCTAGAGAAGGACCAAAACTTGCAATCTTCCCTTGCACCACAAACCTCACTGAAGTCAACAGGAGAAATGACTACCTAGAAAGTGTTGTGTCTGTTGCAAATAGAAGAGTTGTAAGTAAAGAAATAGGGTATTATTGACATCTGCACAAAGCTATGCCAAATAGGTTCTGTGGAAGAATGCTTCTGCTGATGTCTTGCTGGCCCACCAACAGACTCAGCACTGCTAGAAACACGTAGCAGGGGCATCACAAATCAGTCACACCCTAACACCAGGGGCCACTTCACAGGCAGGCTCAACCCTGGACCTATTTGACTCAGTTCATACTACCAAGGTTCCTGTAGGAAAGGCCCCAACACTCAAATAATATAGTCTTTCCTCCAGAAAAGTATCTTTTTTGACAAACGGCAGCATTTTCTGCATGTTTAGGACTTTGCTTAAAGGAGCTGTTCATCAAATGCATGGACAGTTAAGAACAGTTTTTCCTGGCCATTTTTTATTTTACTGCCCTTGGACTTGAGGAATCTGAAAGTATGTATCCCTTATCAGATGAATACTAGATTATTGCAGTATGGTTCCAATAATCAAACATATAAGTGGTACTGTATGTTTGGTCACTTTTGCTGTTTTTACCTAGAGTCATGTATACACCTGAACACCTTTATAAGAAATGTAGATGTGAAGAAGTTACATTCTTCTGATTTCTAATAATGAAAATTTCATTTCATTGACAAAAGAAGACAGTGGGATCACAGCCATAGTCTCCTGATGTCGTTAGCAATTCCCCTGAAGTCAACAGTGTCAGCCAGACTATCTTGTAATGTGGAGAATGAATATAAAAGCACTCATTCATAGCTCTGGCAGAGTAAGCTGCAGTCAGTTAAGATTTTAGCCCCCAATTATCTATCTTCTCCCCTCGTCTGCTGACAGTATATGCTAAAGTACTAGTCTCCAAAATCCTGAGCTAAAATGTAGCACTTCCTGCAGGGCCCTGGTTTAAAGGCATATGAAATGTGACAATAGAGGCTCAAACTCATTTTTTCTTAATAGTAGCTAGATGGAAAGAAGATTTTCAAGGGCACTGTTATCACTTGAGTTATTCACTCAGAAGTAGAAACCTGTTAAAAGGAGAAGAGCAAACAACAATGTGCACTAAATATTAACACACCAAAATTCCATGTATCTCTGAATATTTGTGGGTATTATTTTCATTCGTAAGGGTGAAAGCAGGTTTATAGCCTTGTACTTGCATTTCCATATGTCAGAAAATCTTGCCCATTACTGCTTGTACTAAGACTGCATTTTGCCTAGGCCAAAACAATTTAAATGGCAGCATAGTGACTGGGAAAGGTGTAGGTTAGTATTTTGCCAATTTAGCAACAGCTTAATTCAAATTTAATCACAAATCTGTCAGAATATGCTGGGTTTATGAAATCTTCTGTTTAATATGTTTTCCCCTTTTTTTTTTTACAAGTCAATTTGAAATTTTACTAATGCATTATTTACTTCTGTTGTTCCCTACAACAAATATCTTTAACATCAAGCAGTCAAGCAAAGCAACACTTCATATGAGCACCCCTCTTGCCATGGTGATCGGCTCGGGCAGATGCGTTCTGCCGTGGAGCGGGAGATCGGGACTGGCAGGGCTTTTTTTCCGGCATCGAGCCCACTTGAGGCAGCCAAGGGAGCCACCAGGGCCCCACAGCCCTCGCGAGGGAGGCTGACGAGACGCTAGGCCGCAATGGTCTACACCAGGCAGAGAGCTCTCCCTAGGAAGTCTGTAACCACCCAGACTGACTGACTGCCCGCTCAGCAATGCGGCCATTCAGGTCTCTGGATGCAGGGAGTGCCTGAGCCTGTTGCTGCCCTCTGAGGGCGGCGGAGACACCGTGTGTGTGAGGTGTGAGCAGGTGGATGAACTGGTCCGCCTGGTGGCAGGGCTCAAGGAGGAGGTGGAGAGGTTGAGGGCCATCAGGGAGTGTGAGCAGGAGATAGACTGGTGGAGTGACTCCCTGCAGGGCCTCAAGGAGAGGCATCCCAAATGGGGGTGGACCCCCTGCCCTGTCGCCGTCAGGCAGAGGGAGGGGACCTGGGAGTTGAGGAGGAATGGAGACAGGTCCCTGCTCGACCTCGCAGGTGATGCCCCTCCCTACCGGCCCCACCCTCCCAGGTGCCCTTACGGAACAGGTTTGAGGCCCTGGAGCTTGAGAGACGGGTAGCTGAGGAAAAGGTAGAAAGTGTACCCAGGAGGAGGCCTAGGGCGATGAAGTTGACTCCATGCCTCAAGACTGCCTCCACCAGGACAGAAAGAAGGGTAATCGCTGTAGGCAACTCAGGGGAACAGAGGGCCCTGTTTGTCAACCTGACCCTACCCTTCTCTTCAAGAAGGAAATCTTAATGGCACAGGAGCTGTCTGTCCCCACGTGCCCAAAGACGAGCCGGCGTGGAAGAAGACCGGCCTGGCTCAACAGAGAGTTGCACCTTGAGCTTAGGAGAGAAAAGAGGGTTTATAATCTTTGGAAAAAAGGGTGAGCCACTGAGGAGGACTATAAGGATGTTGTGAGGCTGTGCAGGGACAAAATTAGAAAGCCCAAAGCTCATCTGGAGCTCAATCTGGCTACTGCCGTTAAAGACAACAAAAAATCTTTTTACAAATACATCAACACAAAACAGAGGACTAAGGAGAATCTCCATGCTTTACTGGATGCGGGGGGAAACCTAGTTACAAAAGATGAGGAAAAGGCAGAGGTGCTTAATGCCTTCTTTGCCTCAGTTTTTAGCAGCAATACCGGGTGTTCTCTGGATACCCAGTACCCTGAGCTGGTGGAAGGGGATGGGGAGCAGAATGTGGCCCTCACTATCCATGAAGGAATGGTTGGCGACCTGCTACGGTACTTGGATGTATGCAAGTCGATGGGACTAGATGGGATCCACCTGAGGGTACTGAGAGAACTGGCAGAGGCGCTGGCCAAGCTGCTTTCCATAATTTAGCGGCAGTCCTGGCTATCAAGGGAGGTTCCAGTCAACTGGTGGCTAGCAAACGTGATGCCCATCTACAAGAAGGGCCGGAGGGTAGACCTGGGGAACTACAGGCCTGTTAGTTTGACCTCAGTGCCAGGGAAGCTCATGGAGCAGATTATCTTGAGTGTCATCACACGGCACTTGCAGGGCAAGCAGGCGATCAGGCCCAGTCAGCATGAGTTTATGAAAAGCAGGTCCTGCTTGATGAACCTGATCTTCTATGACAAGTAACGTGCTTGGTGGATAAGAGAAAGGCTGTGGATGTGGTCTACCTTGATTTCAGTAAGGCTTTTGACACCATTCCCCACAACATTATCCTCAAGAAACTGGCTGCTCGTGGCTTGGACTGGCATATGCTTCGTTGGGTTAAAAACTGGCTGGGTAGCTGGGCCCAAACAGTCGTGGTGAATGGAGTCAAATCCAGTTGGAGGCTGGGCACTAGTGGCGTTCCCCAGGGCTCAATACTGGGGCCAGTCCTCTTTAATATCTTTATCAATGATCTGGATGAGGGCATCGAGTGCACCCTCAGTAAGTTTGCAGATGACACCAAGTTAGGTGCATGTGTCGATCTGCTTGAGGGTAGGAAGGCTCTGCAGGAGGATCTGGATAGGCTGCACCGATGGGCTGAGGTCAACTGCATGAAGTTCAACAAGGCCAAGTGCCAGGTCCTGCACCTGGGGCACAACAACCCCAAGCAGAGCTACAGGCTAGGAGATGAGTGGTTGGAGAGCTGCCTGGCAGAAAAAGACCTGGAAGTATTGGTTGATAGTTGGCTGAATATGAGCCAGCAGTGTGCTCAGGTGGCCAAGAAAGCCAACAGCATCCTGGCTTGCATAAGAAGCAGTGTGGCCAGCAGGTCTAGGGAAGTGATTGTCCCCCTGTACTCAGCTCTGGTGAGGCTGCACCTCAAGTACTGTGTTCAGTTTTGGGCCCCTCACTACAAGAAGGACATGGAGGTGCTCGAGAGAGTCCAGAGAAGGGCGACGAAGCTGGTGAGGGGTCTGGAGAACAAGTCTTACGAGGAGCGGCTGAGGGAGCTGGGATTGCTCAGCCTGGAGAAAAGGAGGCTCAGGGGCGACCTTATTGCTCTGTACAGGTACCTTAAAGGAGGCTGTAGTGAGGTGGGGATTGGTCTATTTTCCCACATGCCTGGTGACAGGACAAGGGGGAACGGGCTAAAGTTGCGCCAGGGGTGTTTTAGGTTGGATATTAGGAAAAACTTATTTACTGAGAGGGTTGTGAGGCATTGGAATGGGCTGCCCAGGGAAGTGGTGGAATCACCATCCCTGGAGGTCTTTAAAAGATGTTTAGATGTTGAGCTTAGTGATATGGGTTAGTAAAGGACTTGTTAGTGTTAGGTCAGAGGTTGGACTAGGTGATCCTGGAGGTCTCTTCCAACCCAGACGATTCTGTGATTCTGTGATTCTATATAAAAGAACAGAACTACCTTGTTTTCCACCAGTATTACAACCACACCAAATGACAAGACCCTATGCATATTAATAAATCAGCATAGGGTAAACATATAATTTCTTCATCAGTCAGTCATACATTAGAAAAGGTACAGTTGAATTTGCCATCAGCTCTGGAACAACTGCAGTTCTGGATTTGCATACCCATAACTGAGAGAGACTATTCTAATGAAAAAAAAAAAAAAAACCTACAACAAAGGAAAGAAACAGTGCTGTGCAACAGAGGGAACTTTGGCTCAGCATAAAGAATTGTGTCTAATCTGGTGTTATATATGAGACTTGTTTTGTCATTATGATATTTTAATATCTGACTGGAGCCAATCTTACTTTACAAAAGCTTATCGAGATCACACCTTAGGCTAAGGTGGTTTCAGGATATGTATCTTTGCTGTTATGACACTGAGCAATGATGCAAGACAGGAAAAAATAACTCTTTCAAAAATGGAAGTGGAAATCACTTCTGGTACAGCAAAGCAATTAGCAGTTCAAGCTAGGCTTCTTCCTTGATTTACACCTATTCAAAAGCACTGGATCTGCTAGAAGCCACAAAATATAAGTCAATACAAAGTCTGGACTATAACCTTTCTGACCCACCCTTTTGTCAAACTCCCACCCTCTCACATATATACAAAAGCAGTCTAAAACATCAGTAGCAGAGACTTCAAACATAAAACACACACACACACTAATAATAATAATAATAATAATAATAATGATGATGATGATGATGATGATGATGATGATGATGATGATGATGATAATAATAATAATAATAATAATAATAATAATAATAATAATAATAATAATAATAAACATGCCGGCTGCTTCTGTGCATACTGTGTAGCACTATTGCCACAAATTGATGTAACAAGCCTGTAACCCCAAGTCTTTTCAGATGGCCACAGCTTCTAGCATTTTATCATGCCAAAATTCACTTAGCCCTTGAAATTGACAAGATCAAGCTTATGAAGTGTGAGAAGCTTCTGCAGCTCCTCCAGTATTCTTTCAGTAGCAATTTACTGTAACTCCAAGTAATGAGTTCCTCCCATGAGGCACTTATACATCTGAAGTACTGTTTCCTGAGGCTGTCATGCCATTAATTTCCAGTGTTTATAGGCTAGCATGGCTCTCAGACTGATATTTGCTGCTTGAAAAGGCTTTGGGATCATAATGTATCTACTGCAGTGCATTGCATATACATCAGGTCTTCAACCCAAACTGCAGTTCCTCTTCAGAGGTCATATGCAGGGAGTTCAAGAACCATTTAGGAGAAGAGAGAGAATAAGAAGGTGAACGCAATGACAAAGGCAAAGACAAAAGAGAAGGAACCATGTTGCAGTGAGTCTTCACTATATAGAACAAGAGCATTTAACAGAATCTTTACCGTCTTATATTTTCTTTCTCGGGGATCACATTTTCATGGTCCATACATAAACAGTGCAAGTGACACAAGATCTGTTGAGATGAGCCTTTCCTTCAAAGAACGGTGTGAACTGTATGTGCTGGGAAGCTCACAAATCTGACTTGCCCTAATCTCTTACAATATTTTAGCTTCATGCTAAGAAGTGGATGGCAGAACACCTGCTGTCTATTGTGAACTAAAACCACAAACCATATCTGCAGACACTTGTAATGAGAATGTAAGGAAACCCACTCTATGTATGTACTGGATCCCTGATCATCTTTTCATCTTTCAATTTTTTTTTTTTTTTTTTGAACTTGTTGGTTCAAACACATATACCTGAAGACATATGCCACCATTTCCTGTTCCTCTCTCAGATATAGCACTACAATACCACACAATTTCCAATCAGATTCTCCTTTGCATATATTTAATGCATTATGCAAAGATAAAAAGAAATTAATGCTGACCTTTTATTGAGAGTTTGAACCTTCTGTAAATGACTTAGAGATAACTTCCATCTGTTCCAGTTTACTCTGAAGTCCTGCTGACCTGAATCGAAACAGACTTTATCCCATAGCATTGTAGCTGCATCGTATCATCCAAGCAGACTAAATAAAGAAGGAATCAAAGGCCTCAGTCTGCTGTGTCCCAGAAAATAAAATTAGTTATAAAGATTCTTTTAAAATGACCATTTGAAAGAAAAACACTGTGCAACCATATTAATATTTGAACCAATTGCCTCCAACTGGGTAAAGAAGAGCCACTTGCATTCTAGCAGAGCTGGGACTCTAACTTCTCGAAGAGTGGCTGCTCTGATATACATTAAGTCTGAAAAGGTCTTGGGTTTATGCATACAGAAATTTTAATTATCAACTTGAATTCTACTGTTTAAAGTGAGACTATGCATACCTGAAAATGCAAGTATCTTAAAGATATATTTTTTTCAAATTACCTTTAAAGCAGATAGCTAAACAGTTTCTTGTGAAAATAAGTTTCTTATGTGAGTTTTCAATTTCCCTCTAAGACAAATCATATGGAGCATTTTTTCTTATATTAACCCACTTCAGTTCAAAATTTTGGTCTGTTGAACTATGCGAGCCACTTCTGTCTAAGAAAGTCTGATAAAACTGCTGGTGGTGGTGCTGTGACTACTTATGAGAATTATAATTTAACTACTTCATGTTCTCATTCATGTCATTTATTTTGTCCAGAATCCTTTTCATATGACAGAACTGAAGAATACCATTTTATAGGAAAGACCCATACGACATTCAGAATTAAGTAAACATATCTGAATTTTCAGCCTAAAATATAAGGCTCTCCATTTGGGGGGGCTTGGGGGCTGGGAGCACAACACATAACAGATTTGTGTTCATTTGTGATCACAGAAAGAATTTGTTATCAGAAAAATACCTAAGGAAGTCTAAGAAGTCCCCAGGGAACATGTGACAAGGTAATAATTCTTTGATAGCTTTGTTTTTGTTTTTTTTTTTTTTTTCTATATGCCTCTCTTTATGAATCACATTTTTGGTTTCTGCAGGTGATAAAATTTTCTTTATAGTTCTTTTTGAAACAATTATCTTTCTTTCTCACAAAAAAAAGTTTTATACCTACATCTCATTGTGTACAGTACTAACTTTTACAAACAAAAAAATTTGTACATTTCCATAAAGACCCAGATCATTTATCTATTGATTTCTAAGCAAGGTAGCAAATTTGTAATATGTTGTTATATCACAGCAACTAGGCAGTCTAAATGATCTAGTATTCCCTTCCTAAACTGCCTACAATCCAAAGAGATAGAAAGGGAGTTTTATGGGAAAATGCATCATGTATCAGTCATGCTTATATATGATACACATCTGAATGTCAGACATACTAGCCTGTATGTTATGTGTCTATCAGCACATGATACCTGTGGCAGAAATGGGATTTGATCTTGTTTTTTTTTTTGCCCATGTAATCAGATTTAAAAAAATAATAATAAAAAAATAATAATAATAATAAAGCACCGATACTTGAATCCTGCAGTTATTTTAAAATATCTTTTCAAAATTAAAAAAAAAAAAGTCAGTGTTGTATGAGAAATAACAAGAACAACAAATGACTTAAATGGAAACACAAGGCCCCACTTAAATGCCTTAAGCAAATGCTTATAGCATGGAGAATAAACAAGAGGTAACTCTTGTTAAGAGATACAAGAGGTAACTCCTCTTGCTTATTCTCCATGCTATAAGCATGGAGATGTGCACATGTGTGCACCACTATGATATTATGAACATCTTGGAGACATTGTGGACAGCTCCCATGAGTGAAATGTTGAAAGGGAAGAATACTTTAAGGCTCTTTAGAAAAGAAAAGCAAAGGAGAGGATATCATCATCTATGTCAATGTTGACAAAATTGAAGCTACACCAACAATATTTACTCCAATCATATCTGGAGTGCATGGAGCCCTATCTGTGGCTGGATGAGGAGTTGATCAAGAATATGGGTTAGGATTGTAAGGAGGGTAGGGACACATGACCTTGCAGAGAATATCTACTACAGGCCACCTGAGCAGGAAGACCAAGTTGATGATGCCCTCTACAGACAGATATTAGCAGGCTCATATTCACAAGCCCTGGTCCTCATTGGAGACTTCAACCACCCTGGAGTTGAAGGGACACTATCTATTGGAGTGAAAGCACAGCAGCTCATAGGCAATCCAGGAGGTTCCTGGACTGCATTGATGCAATCCCTGTTTCTCCAAGTGACAGTGGAGCCAATGAGGAGAGGTGCTATGCTGGACTTCATTCTCACCAAGAAGGAGGGGCTGGTGGGGAATGTGAAGCTCAAGGGCAGCCTTGGCTTCAGCAGTGATGAAATAGTAGTGTTCCAGATCCGTAGGACAGACAGCAAGGAGGGCACACAACAAACTCACTACTCTACATTTTGGGAGAGCAGACTTTGGCGTCTTCAGGCATCTACTTGGTAGAATACTATGGAATAAAGCCCAGGAAGGAAGAGGAGACCAAGAAAGCTCATTAATATTCAAGGATCACCTCCTCCAACTCAGGAGCAATGCATCCCAACAAAGAGGAAGTCAGGCAAAAACACTAGAAGTTTCTCATGAATGAACAAAGAGCTCCTGGCTAAACTTTAGCAGAAAATTGTGGCCTACAGAGATTAGAAGGACTTTTTTTCCTCAGTCTTCACCAGCAAGTGCTCTAGCTACAATGCACTAGTCACAGAAGGGAAAGGCAGGGACTACAAGAATAAAGAACTGTCCACTGTAGAAGATCAAGTTCAAGACCGTCTCAGGAAAATGAAGGTGCACAAGTTGGATTGAGTTCAACTTCATCAAGTCTGTGGATGACACCAAACTGAGTGGTGCCATTGACATGTTGGAAGGAAGGGATGATGTCCAGAGGGATGGGCTATAGAGGTGCAACCCTCAAGAAGTTCAACAAGGTCATATGCAAAGTCCTGCAACTGGATCACAAATACAGGCTGGGTGATGAGTAGATTGAGAGCAGCACTGAGGAGAAGTACTTGGGGGTTTTGGTTGATGAAAAATTCAAACTGAGCTGGCAATGTGCTCTTGCAACCAGAACACCATCAGTATCCTGTGCTGCATCAAAAGAACCATGACCAGTAATTTGAGGAAGGTGATTATCCCCTTCTATTCTACTCCTGTCAGATCCTACCTGGAGTAATATGTTCAGCTCTGGAGTCCTCAGCATAGGAAGGACCAGGTCCAGAGGAGGACCACAAGGATTATCAGAGGGCTGGAGAACCTCTCCTATGAAGGCAGGTTGAATTAGTTGGTGTTGTTCAGCCTGGTGAAGAGAAGGCTTCAGGGACACCTTATAGCAGCCTTCCAGTACCTAAAGGGGACCTATAGGAAAGCACAAGTGGGACTCTTCATCAGGGAGTGTAGCAATAAGACAAGGGATAATGGCTTTAAACTAAAAGAGAGTAGGTTTAGATAAGGTATTCGGAAGAAATTTTGTCTTACGAAGATACTATGGCAAAGGAAGAGGTTGCCCAGAGAAGCTGTGGATGCCCCATCCCTGGAAGTTTTCACTTCCAGGTTGGGTGGGGCTTTGAGCAACCTGGTCTGGTGGGAGGTGTTCCTGCCCGCGGCAGAGGGACTGGAATTAGACAATGTTTAAGGTCCTTTCCAACACAAACCATTCTATGAATCTATAAGATTGTACCATGTTAAATTCAACCTTAAAAAAAATATGGCCTTTTTGAAACCTGTAGCTATTCTATTGGCGACTGAACCAGAGTCCTCTGGTACTTAGAAATGTGTGATTTTCATGGAGATTGGACAAATCACAACTTTTATTTGTACCCTGTAATATCTTAGACAGGCACTGTGCCAGACAAATCAAAGTAATTAGCCTCCTTTCTACTCATGCTCACTTGGAGGCTGAGCTCAACCACCCGCCTACTCACAGTCCCTGTCAGTATGTGATTTTTCACCTCTTTTCTCATCATCTTTGCATTCTGCCATTTTTAACATTTCATTAGACTCTGTCTATGTCTGTTGCCTTTACTTTGCCCAGAAAAGCTCAGTACTGCACGTCTTGATATTTGGATTTAACCTTAGGCATGAATATTGTCTCATATGATTCAGTGACAAAACTAAATCTTCCAAGATAAAGAGATAATTATTTTAATTTTCAAACAAAAAGGGAGAAATCCTACTAAGGTTTGCCTGATTTTTGTTATTGTTGTTTTTGTTGATTTATTTATTCATTTGTTATTTCTGTTTGAAATTAGAAGATAATGGTAACATGAATAGTTCCACTTTCCATTTCTTCCCTTTCCTCCCTTTAAATTGTGATTTGTCAGGCAAAAATTGTATTTATTTATTTTGAGATGGAAAAAAAAAACTTTCTTATATTTCAGATAGAATTTCAAAAGCTCTACATGCACTTTGATCAAGAAATTATGGGATTAAATAACAATCAGTACATTTCATCATCTGGTATGAACCCTTTGAATTGAATGTTATAGAGTTAACTAAAAAGCATTTCTGTAAAAAAAAAAAAAATGCTCTGAAAGTGCAGACATGCTAACAGGGACTGACTAAGGCTTCTGATGACCAAGATGCTTTCTAACATACCTGATTGTAAATACTGGGGCAGCTTAATTAATTTATGTTATATCTGCTCAAGTAGTTTAAGTTAAAAACTTGCATAATAAGCATTTGACTGAATCAGGGCTCCAAATATTTTTGCAGCAGAAATGTTTCTAATCTTTTTTTAAAAAACTTTTTTTTTTTACTTTTTTTTTTCCTTTTTGACCCAGGAGTTTATGTGTTGGAATATACATAGTTAATACTTTTTAATCCTTAAGGTACTCTGAGTAAGACAAAGGTTATCAAAAAATTAATAAAAACCAAAAACTTTCTTCTAAATATACCTTCTGAATATATTTTTATGAAAGTGGTCCAGCAGCCATGTGGTACTTCTGTCCCAAAGTTGTAAAGACGATTCTTATAACATATTTGTTATTAATTTTGACCAGTCTGGCATCTAATAACAGAGCTTCTGCAGCATCTATGGGGAGAATAAAACTCACAGTAGAAGGGGAAAAAAAGTCAGCTAAATCAATCATTTTATCTCTTCATTGTTTTTCTGTAGATTAATTTCACTCACATCAACTGCTTTCTTATTCAACATATTAAATGCATGAACAATTGTGTACATCATCCAGACTCGTTTGAGGCCTCTAAAGCCATTCAAACAATAATCAGTGTGTAGGGACTGAACCAAAGCTGCTGGAAATTTTTGAAAGAGGTGGCCCTCAATCCCATTGAAGTTGAACAAGAGCTGGGACTCCAGGGTGGGCTGCAGACTGGTTTAGGAGGGAGTAGAGTGGGCTGTACCTTCTGCCCACACTCTTTCAGCCCTGGTGCATGTACCACTGCCAGGGAGAAACTTCACCCCTGCCGTCAGCACCAGTGATGGATGAAATTCTGCCTGAGCCTCTTTTCAGCAGAGAAGGCATGGATGCTGAACCTGAGGGACTATTTTCAGAGGTAGCGGTAGTAAACTGGAAAGCCCTAAATAGTGTGGATACTCCTCTTTTTACCAGAGGAGTAGAGTGAATTGCAGGGAAAAGCAAGCCAGTATGCAGAACTCCTTGAGATCTGGTTTTCCCCAGCAGGGGAATCTCTGACCTACCCACCTCTGAGAAATGTGTATGAGGTGTACCTGCAGATGCAGATGCTTTCCCAAGGTAGGAAAGGAGAGAGTGAACACTGTTACATGCGCACAATTTTTCTGGGAAATAGAGCAGCAATTAAGGCTCTATGTGGCAATTTGGAACAAGGCTCTGCAGTGGGACACAGGACAGAAATTAAGTTAGTCATGAGCAGAGATGAAGAGTAATCCTGCATTAGTCACACCACAGATAATAAGACCTGGAAAAATGATGACATGTGAGCCTCACGTTAAACCCACTTATGCTTAATTCTCTGTGCTGAGAATTAATTGTTCTGAAGAACAACTCATTCCTACAGAACAGTTCTTCACATAATGCCACTAATATCTCTGTCACCTTGATTTAGGCCATTTAAATGTCAGTATGACAAGTTAACACTGCCTAGGGGCAGCTTTGTCCTATGAACCAAAATCTTGTTCTATCATATTCTATTTTTTTCTGCAGTGCCTCATGGAAAGATCTGACTTTCTCGTGCACTGTTAGGTGTACTAGGAGAGGGGAGGAATGATGATTCCATTTCCTCTCCACAGTATTCCTATCTAATGCAGTATGCATTGTAATATAAAGAACTAGGGTACAGGTGCATCTATGCTGCTACCACCATTCTGCCCCTTCTGTGCCCAAACTGATATATGCAGATGATTCTCCTTCACTATTTACCCCCTTGAGTGCTTTGGTTCTTCAGAGATATGTTTTTTATGTCTCAGAAGGACAACTGTATAACCATTGATGAGGAGGGATCATAACTCAGGTCTTTCATGAGAATGGAAAGTGACCATCTGCCCCACAACAGCTTCTAACACCCAAAGATACACAATTTCTACCATCAAAAAGGCTTATTAGAAGTTGAAAACACACAAGAATTCAAAATCTATGCTGGTCTGGCAAACTCTGTCACAGAGAAATTAGGTTTTGAACAGTAGAAAACTCCTGGGGGAAGGGGAGTTGGTGTGTTGATTTGTGAGAATTCGAGTTCAACAAAAATGCTGTAATGAATTTGTCTTTTGGCAAAAGTGGGTGTAGATCCTGACAGCAGTAGAACCTCAGAGGTTTAAGATCTTATAAGATTATTAGCATCATAAAAACATGCACAAAGCTTCACTGCTGAATTAAGTGTTGCCCTTTCAACCATAATTTACTTTGCTGCTTACAGCCCACTTGAAAAATGAGGTTCTGAACCAGCTGCCAGATGGTCCTCTGACCCACAGCCATATAACTGCATGGCCCAGATGACGTCTGACCAGGTGCCATCTACCTGCTGAGGTTATCAGTTTGTTCCACCTGCAGGGCAATTTCAGAGCAGGGGCTCAAAGGCACCTTTGAAGTTCAAAGCTCTGAGGACAGTTAAAGCACATCCTATAAATCAGCTGCCGACAGGTCCTGGGAGAGCTGTTCCCATGTCTGCAGCTTTCTTTAAAGGCAACATGTAGCCTGAGATTCAGAGGAAATGCACTTTACTCACTCTCCTGGAGAGTTAACCTTTGAAGCACTTTTACAGCATTTTACCTAATGACTGTCCTTGAAGACCAACAGCAGATTTAAAGCTGAAGGGAAGAGAAAAATATTCTTTAAAGATGTTGTTTCTGGAGGTTACTGTTAGAAGGCCTGCTTCCACTGAAATCAATGACAAAATTATCACTGGAATCGGTGGGAATGGGACTACATGTGGCAGTTCTACGCTTAGGCTGAATTAGGAAGACATTTGTTCTCGTCCCTGGTTTGTACATCTTGTTTACATGAGGTAGATAATGCCAATAAAACGGCTAACCACTATTAAAAAACATCCGTAATAAGCGACATAGTAAGTATTCATGCTCAAGTCCTGACAATTGTCACTCCCTCCACTCTCCTGGCCTTGCACACCAGGAGATCTGCTGCTGCCACCTCCTCTTCACCCATTCCTGCCCCAGATCTGCTGTTCCTTTCAACAAATCCACCAAAAGCCACACTGCTGCCTGCTGCTGTGCCTCCCCCTGTGTCCGGGGACACATATGGTGTGTGTGCTTCTGCCTCACACCTGGACTCCCACTGCAGTGATCCTAATATATGCTGGCCCCAGGATGCACAAGGTGCAGAGGAGCTCAAACATAAATGTGCCATGGGATCCCTGAGTACCATGCTGAGAGAGGATGGATGCTAAGGAGTCTAGATGTTGTTCTTTCTGAGGCATGGCCAAAAGGTGGATTGGGATGTGCTTCATGCTGTTGTAAAACATGGGTTTCATCTCCAGTGTCTTTCTAAGGAAAAAGCTTTAAGAGTTTCTCTGTTTAGTGGCAGATCTGTCTGCTAAAACTTTTATTTTATTTTCTGTCTGAATTTTATTTCATTTTATGTATCCTCTTAATATCTGTTCTTTCTGATATCTCCTTTTCCTTTTCTTGCTTTCCTCTCTTCCTTCTAGCCAATTTGCAAACCTAACAGCCATGACAGAATCTCTGTGTCTCTCAGTTTAAAAATGACAGACACAGATCTACAGCCAGTCAGAAGCCATAAATGAAGCACTGGTTGTCTTTAAACAGATGCATTGAGATGAACAACTTTGGGTCCTCTTTCATCTCTTCTTCTAAGTAGCTTTAAGCCCCTGATGCAATTCACCACCTTTGTTACAGCTCAAAACCTCTGCCCTCACTTGAAGGGGTGAGGGAGGCAGCACCCTGCCTCATAAATGAGGTCATTACAGGCAAAGCTGGAAATTTAACCCAGTCACTGATACTATGGCCGGACTCTCATCTGTTTTGTTTCTCAGGATACACCAGGTCTGTGTTTAGACATTCTGTCTGCAACCAAAGCTCTAGCCCTTAAGCTGTACTCTCCTTCCAGACACCATTATGAAATCCAGAAGATTAAAAACTGGGATTCGCTCTCTGTATTCCCCAATAAAGGATGATATTTCTGTTCTCCATAGAAGGCTTAACCAGAGAAGGCTTAACCAGAGGATGATTAAGCTCATATGTGTTGCTTGCTGTTCATTTATCTAGAGTGTTGGACTGCAGCAAGCCCTAGTTTGCACTGCTTGTTAGAAGTTATCAGTGAAGGGCTTGCTGTTACAAAGTGTGGCTACAACAAAAAGAAACCTTTCATGGGAGTACCATCATTCAGTGGAAGCTCTGGGGAGACAGAGCTCTTGGATCCAGGAGGAAAACTGGGGTGGGAAGAATGTATCTTCCTTGATTAACCACGTACATGACAATTAGGATTATTTCTGAACATCTGTATGAGGAAGGGAGCTCCTGGATCTCTTGGGTCTCTTGTGCATGACCAAAACCCCTCTCCCCATCTGAAGGCGGCTTTCTATCCTGCAGCAGATCTTTCACAGTTTTCCCTGCTAGAGCAGTTCTAACCTGCATAAATACTTAAACACTTGCTGAGAGAGGAGAGTGTTCCGCAGGAGATTGATTTGACAGTGCTGTAGTTCAGATGTTCACACAGGATGTGGGAAACTGAGGTTCAGATCCCTGCTTCAATTAATATTTAATTATTTATGGAAAGTGTAGCAGCTGCAGTAGTAAGGAGTAAGAGATAGTAATGGCTCTGGGGCTCTTGCACAGAATGCGGGCCTCAGTCCCAGGTCTCCCACATCCCTGGTGACTGTCCCATCACTGCATGAGTGTCTGTCTCACTTGCTCTGCTACTTCAGGGAACATCTTTAGAGCCTGCTTCTCTCCCAGTACAGAGATTTTGAAGCCTTTGTGTATTACAAACAACTCCAATTTTGGCATTTCTTAACATTTTATATCTTATTTTTCAGCGTTAATCTTCTTTAACTTCCTTTTACACTGAAGAAATTATTAAAACACAAAATAAAAGATCCCTGCTTCCTCTGAGACCTGTCAAGGAAGTAGTGTGAATTGTTTGCTATATTTTCAGTAAGCTTGAGTTTCAAGGCTTACTAATTCAGGCTCCTGTTAGTGGCCAAATATAATTTTAAACATAATAAAAAATAAATAAATTATAAAATGTGGTTTTTGTGTGTGTGTGTGTGTTTGGTTTGGACAGTCTTAAGTCTTGAGGAACAATTTAAGGCTTGAAGGAACAATTTCCATAGACTAACACTCTTAAACTACATCTTATAATGCCTTTAAAGATCATGAAAGGAGGTAATAAAAATAAAATACCTACTGAAGAAACGTGAATGTATATTCTCAGACCTCGTTCCAAAGATGCAGGCTAACCAACTACAGTCACTATTCACAAAGCCTAGGAGCATGGTCTCAGCATTCAGCATGAAGTCAATATACATGAGAAGGAGTATCTCAGCATTGTTTTGCAAGTGAGATGAAACTTTACATTTCATGTCATCTCTGGAAGTCCATCCTATCCTAGTCTTTACTCTCTCCTTCTGTTTTAATCACTCACTTACTATTCTTGATGTTTACATCATGGCAAAGAATTCCTTCCATTGATAGTGTCTAAAGATGTGAAATCCAACAGCTTTATCCTTACTTTTCTTTACTCAGTAATCCCGAGTCCCTTTTGCCTGGTATCTGTAGTCCTCAGCAGTGGAGCTTAAGACTCTTAGCTCTAATTTGATTGCACACATGCAAGCTCCTCTCAAATATTGCTGTCGCTGCCTGACTACAGTAAATGTCCTTCTACAAAGCTTCCACCAGCTAAATGCCTTCAAAACAGAAAATTCTCCTTAGAACAAATAGATTGTTCTGGTTCCCCCATTTTTCCTCACTGACTTGGAGCTCACATTCAATTCTGCCATCACCTTTCTCCCTGAATTCTCTTTTTCCCCCATTCATTTTGTCTGTAGATCTTCCTCTCACCATCACCCCAGGAATACATACATGTTCACTGGGGCCTCATCTTCTTAGCTGCTGAAAACTTATTTAATACTTGGTAAGAAATGTAAAACTGAATATGTTGCATATCCATAAAGGACATTTGGGAGACAAGGATAATTGTATCCTTTGTTATGGAAATGACATGAGACCGGGTATGGGGACCTACAACCCAGGCACATCACATCCAGATCAGTGAGTGTAGCAGAGGGGCAGCTCTTGCTCAGTGTATCTTCCCAGTGTTAAAGAAGGGCCAAGATTAGGTAGGCTACTTGCTGGTAGAGTAGATACCAATAGCAGAGCCTCACCCCCATGCCACAGTCACACCTAGACAGCATGGAAAAGTGATGTTGGCTCTTCATGTAGACACCATCCTTGTTCTGGTTCTCGTCCCCCAGCAAGTTAGAGCAAATGCGTGATAAAAGTTATGTTTTTTAAATGGTAGGGATTGGACAGAAGCTGAACAAAACCGTTCCTCAATTTCTGAACTGATCTGAAAATTTGACTATTTCACTACACTTTTGTCCTCAGATAATTTGGTTATATCTGCACTGCACCCAACCAAACATGCTCAGCATCACTCCTGGGAGCAGATGCCAACTGGCATGGAAAGGCCTATATCTGTGCTTGTAAACAAGTATGTCCAATGAAACAAGATGGCTGCATGCAAAACAAAGTGTTAGTTAGGACATGTCAAATTCATGACTGGACCCTTCCAGGGCTTTGCTAGCACAGATAGTCACATTACAGCACCCAGGATGTTCCCAGTCACACATTGGTTTACCAGAACAGACACAGCCTTTTTGTCAAACCCAGGAGGTTCAAGGACCTCATTTGTCATCTTGTCTCAATTCAGAAAAGCTCTAGCTTATGTGGAATGATAAAATATGCCTTATTTTGCTGTTTTATGAAAGGCCATTTATAAATAAACATGCAGCAGGGGAGGTGAAATTTGATGACAAATCCATCACTCTGACCTTTGCAGGAAATGAAGCTCAACTTCAGCACTCATCAACCACAACAATTCATGGATTGATTTACTGCTAGGGTACCCTAATATTACACCAGTGGAACTCTATTGATTTCTGTAGACTTACAGTAGTATTACATTGCAGTAATGCAATAATAAACATAGCATTCAGTTTGATGAAGGGATTATAAGGCAGAAAGCTTGCTTGATTTTTCCAGCTGTATCAGTAGGCCTAATCTAAGCTATCACTTCTCCATACAGTTCTTGAGGCTATCAGTCCAAGCAGAGTGTTGGTAGAAAAAAAAATATGTAAGTGACCTACTCTCTTTGTCCTCTGAATTGAAATGTATTTGTGAATTACTGCTGGTAGGTATCTCAAGCAAAAAATAGCAAGTAATTAAAATCAATTCAGCAAAGCCCCCAAAGAACCATAAATGAAGGTAGATTTGTAAATGACTAGTCCAATGCTCCACATATCTGTCACCAATAGGGCTGCTCTGCATGAGAATGTTTGCCTGTATTTTTCCAGCTGAGTTGTAACTGCCCTGGAGAACAGTGGAAGCTTGGCTGAAATTTTCGCACTGCCATTTACTTCTCTATTTGTTTTCTTGGTTATGTGCTGAACACAAAGGTTCTCCTGTGGGTTTCTTGTTTTCTCTTGTTCTTCTGTTACGTGCTGCAGAAGGAAAAACATTAACCCTTTGACAGCTGCTATACTGGCTTATCATAAGGCTTTTTAAAACAAATCAGGGTGAAAAAACAGCTATTGTGTAGACAGGAGACACAGGAAAGCTTAGAATGAAAAGATGTAATAACAACACCTTTACAAAGAAAAGCTTAGAAAGCAGTCTTTAGTCTGAAGCAGAAAAATGTCAATTTGGCCATATGACCTATCTGCACTCAGGGAATGAGAAGCACAAAAATTCTTGCTGGGAAAATAAGAAATCCACTGGATGTCATCATCTGGAAGAGCATACTCTTTAAATTTCTGGTAGCAGACTCTTGGTAGGATAAATAAATGGGACTCATTTCTGATATGACAAGCAACAATGATGTGTGAAGTGTGTACTTCCAAGGGGGAGAGGTCATTAACTGCTGGCAACACAAGAGAAAAATTACCAGCAAAAGCACCCAATGACTTCATCAGCAAGATGCGTACCTAGCAGTTTGAAGTTGTGCTATTTGATAAATAAATCCTGATATAGTGGCAAAATACATAGATACCTGATTCCCAAGGAGCTGTGAATTGCCTTGCTTCCTATAGCCTGCACTGCCATCTGATTCTCAGAGGGGAGGAAAACCCATATCTACCTGGTTCTTTGTACTTCACCATTTTTCTAGAAGCCTACTTAGGCCTGTGTGTCTTGTATCTGAGACCTGCACTGATTAATTTCCAAAACAAGGTCCTGTGTAGACCTACTTTCAAGATGAATCCTGTCAAAACAAAGCCAGCAACTCAGCCTTTAACAAAGGAGGTTCATAGCATTACAGTCATATTGCAGAGACAGGCATTGCAGACAAAAAGGTGTGTGTCTATGTGTGTATATATATATATATATATATATACACACATATATATATATGTATATATACAGTTCAGACTGACTTGATACATGCAAAGACCACTGCAGTCACCACCTGCTCTATTGTTTCTGTGGGCATACCCCAGCATTTAAACTGGTCTCTTACCTTTGCATGGGATCTCAGGATAACCTAGTGGCTGTACTAGACACACACCAGTATGTGCATGGAGCACCATCTAGCTGTGCTACCCCCTGCGGTGGAGGAAGGAAGAGAAAGGTCCTGGCAGCTGACGACACCAAATAACACCCTTCCCCATCTGCCTTGTATTGTAGTACTAAAAAAAATGTGATTTTTTAAGGGGAGTTTCAGAATTTTGACAGAAATGGATAAGAGCTAGAGTAAAATGATTTCACAGAGAGAAAAAGAAGAGCTAATGTAATATTATGGGGCTAGAATTACAGTACCACCAAATTTCTAGGGAATATTTGGCAATCAGTAACATAGTTTTCATGCAAGCTCAGATGACCTAATAGGAAAATTATATTCTAGTGTTACTGAATTTCACTGACCAAGGCCAAAATCTAAGACTCCAGCATTAGGACAGCTATGGTTAATGCTGTGTTGTGAGGCTTCAAGTCAAGTACCAGAAACTTCTTGCATTTAGCTAATACGCTCATGGAAGCTCTGAGTTAGAAGTTAGCTGGTGATTATAAAAAAAAAAAAAAAAAAAAAAAAAAAGTTGAGAACAGGTGTTAAGTCATTATTGAGGAAATTATGTAATGTTTTCCTAGCCCTGCCTCCACCAGCTCAGGCTGTACTGGTTGGCAAGGCAGCCTGAATACCAGAAGTAGGGAAGAAGTAAGGGAGCAGCGCTGGAAGTAGAAGTTCAGTGAGGGACTGCAGCAGTCAGAAGACTATAACTGTATTTGAGAGGAACATCACACCTTCAGTTAATCTCAAGACTTGCAGCAACGAACCTTGTCCCTTGCATTTCAGCCACGGATTGCAGATGCTACCTGTGGAAATATTTTGTCCCATCTGAAGAAGATCAGTCAGTCCTCCCAAGCACATGCAACATCTTGATTCATTCCTAAACATTATTTTTTTGGTCTGTTAGACCATGCAAAGGAAGTAAACAACGTGTAGGTTGGCTTCCCAGTGCAAACACTCTGCAGAGAGTATGAGACTCTCAGGCCACAATGGATGAAACAGCAACCTGTCAGCCCTGGCTGACAAATATGACACCCTCACCAAGATGGGTCCATTGCTTGCTTCTCTCCTGAGGTTAGTTCCAGGGTGACAAAACACTTACATTAGCCCCCAAATCATATTCTCCAAATTGCACGATCTGATCAGTATTTTGTAGACAGTGGGATGGAGAGTTACCACCCCCGGATGAAAAAGAACCCCATTTCTGCCCTCTAGGCATATGACAAGGAGCATGTCAACTGCCAGCAGAGCTAAGCTCACCCCTTGTTTTCAGGCTCAAAGGAGGGAGCTGGCTAGTGAGAAGCATAGCAGAATGGCTGCAGAAATCTCAGCCTGTGGTTCCTGGTTCTTACTCAGCCTGGGGAGCAGAGAGCTGGGCATGGTGAGTGTCAGGAGCTAGAAGTAGTTGGGAAGCAGAAAGCTTAAGGACAGAAGGCCTTCGGCGTAGGTGTAGGAAGCACATGCACTGCACAGCCGTGAATCCAGTGCTGACAGCTAGCATGGCAGGCCTGTCACGTTCATCACCCTGCTTTTAATTACCTCGCTACTAGCATCTTTTCTACAAAAGCTCTTTCACACCTTCTACAAATGTGTAACAGTAAACAAACTCCCACTGTAGATTAAAAAAACTCTGCCAGTGTAAGAAACCTCAGGCAGGTTTTCTTAAGCTGAGAAAAAAGTGCAAAAAGTTTGTGCTGGCTTATTTAACTGTATAAGAACTTTTTAAACCTGCTCCCATCCTTCACTAGACTTATCCTGTCTTTCCACAGGTTTCCCACAAGTCTCTTTCAAAGTATTAGTTTTATTCCCTTCGAAGTGAAACATCTTTTCATCACCAGAATTTGCTCTAAAATGGGCCAAAGTGATCATGTTCTACTTGCAAAATTAATGGACACTTAGATAACAACTTTTAGGAACATGTTGAGATTTAGTGGTTACAATGGTATATCTAAAGGCTGGAGCAAATCCCATTGCTCTTTTTATTTATTTGCAGTCATCCTAGAGTAAAACAGTTAAATGTGTGTGTGTGTGTGGGGGGGGGGGGGGGGGGGGGGGGGGGGGGGGGGGGGGGGGGGGGGGGGGGGGGGGGGGGGGGGGGGGGGGGGGAGGGGGGGAGGGGGGGGGGGGGGGGGGTGAATAATTCAAATTTTACACTGATTTTTTTCATCATTTAAAATTGTATCTTCCTTAAACAGTAACATGCAATGAAATATACCACATTCCCTCTGTCACCAAGCAAAAAACAGAATCTCCAAAAACTGTATGTTTCCAGGAACTGAAATGCTGAGAGTCCTTGGCAGACAACATGCACTTTAATTTTCCTCCTGATCTTCACAATCTTTCTGAGTGCTAATGCTCAGTGGTAATTAGGTCATGAAATGGTCAGAAATAAGGGTCACACATTCAAGGTCAATGTATTTACCAAAAAGTGGCAGAGAAACTGTTGCCATAAGAAAGTATATCAGCCTTGCAGCTGGAATAGAAAAGAGGAAAAAAGATTTCTTAAAACTCCAAGAAAGTTCTACATATGCAGCTCAGGCTAATTCTGTGTTGAGGAGGCATGAAGGGCAATGTGAAAAAATACACACAGAAACACCACTTGTGTCAAAAAGTCATTGTTTCCCCTCTGCTATTCAGAATATCAGAACTGTAGACAGAACCACCATGGCAGGTCCACACACATCACTACTACTGCTGGTAGTACTTGTACTAGCATGTACTACATGCACATGTACTACATGTGCAAGTATTTGCACATGGTCTTGGTAGGTGTAAATGAAGGATCCAAAGGTAGTCAGTCTGCATGAACTTCTCAGACCTACATAGCAGCAGAAGTCTAAAGAGAAAGAAAGAGTCATCGCTTTTGTGAAAGCTGGTTGCAAATATAGATTGCTGGTGCCTGGCACAATGGGTGCTGACAAAGGTACTCTTTGGCGCTAGTGCCTTGTTTTCTCCAACAAACTGTCAAGCTAAGGACAAGATACAGAAAATCACTGCCTCTAAAAGGAATATGTAAACCTCTAGAAAGTGGGGCCACTCTCCCGAAGATTTTGGCAATCCTCTCTGGGAGGAATCCTGGTATAAAACCAGTTATCAGTACAGAGAAAAAGAACTGACAACTTCATTTGTCAGAGGAGAGTTGAAAGGGTAGAATATTTCAAAAAGAATACATATATTTGCTTCATTTAAGGACACTGGGGAATACTGGAGCATTTTTGGTCTTCAAAAGCAGGTGTAAGGGAAAAATATTTCATCTAGATAAGGAGGCAGAAAAAAATATCTGTTTTTCAAGGAGGAAAAAATTATGAAAACAAAGCAGAAAAAAAAAATTTGTTTTGTTTTGTTTTGTTTTGTTTTTGTTTTGGTCGGGCCCAACTTCACAAAGGAACGGAGATAACAATGGATGGGTCATGAGGAGAACAAAAGGATTTAGCAAGCCTCGCCTGAGCAGAGGCTAAGCCTTGGGATTCTTTTAAGGATGGGAGAGCAACTGGGTGACCAAAGAGACAATCACCAACATATCAGGGAAGACCCGGTGACTTGACTATCCCCCTGCTTTCCAGCATCATATGAGTGTAGGATGAGTACAGGAAGTGGGAGTAGTTATGCTGAGGGAACTATCAGATGCCATACTTGCCTCCGAGTAGATGTTTGTGGATACTTTAGATCTGTCTCTGCCTAAAATGAATAAATAATGTTTTGTTTCATCTAGTCTAATAGCAGACAAACTTCAGAACTCCCACCTAGTAAACAAATATGTGAGCCCAAGCTGAAGAAATTCCTGTACAGCTAACCTATTAGGCATCATGCTTGTACTCCTTTGCAAAACTTTCTTTCACTGCAGACTTAAAAGAAATCAGCATCTAGAGAAATCATGGCATCATCCAGAGATACTGCTTCATGCTCCTTTCCATCCTGTAGATGAAGTTTCAGTGCAAAACCATTGAAGGATCACATTAGCCTTTGCTAGGAAGTCTGCAGCGTTAGCATACTACCTTATGAAGATATCTTCACTGAAACAGTTACAAACATCACTTTTGTAACTGCAGAGGGGGGCAAGCCATGTTTAATATAGCACCTGGCTATGATTAAGTCTGTGGAGGCTGTAGTGTTTAATTGAGCCCTGTTATTGTTTGTGGCAAGGTTTAATCCTCTGATGATTGCATATTTGACTACAAGTGGCCATGACTCATTCCTGCACACACTACCTAAGGAAAAAATATTTTATTTTTGTTTTAAATAATGGCTACTCCTCAGGTAGGGTCTAGCAAAGACCAACAGGATGCATAAAACATTTAATAATGAAACTCAATTACCAAATGTAATGAGGGCTGCATTTCCATTTATTGCTTCATTTCCTTGATCTTTCTAGCATTAAATGGTTTCAACCGTATTGCACAAGTCCAGATAACAGCAGCTCTCCCAGGGGAGAAAAATTAGTATTAGAATTAGAAGACTAGATCCTTACAAGGCTACAACGAGTTAACCGGGTGTGCTGTGCTGCTCATGGGGGCAGCATTCCAGTTTGTACATAGGGATGGGAGGACTGTGCCACTGCGATGCAGATGGTGAGCTGTGTAAACAAGAAGTTCCTGTTCTGCATCAGCCTGCTGGTGTGCTGCTTGCAAAAGGGCATCTGCAGGCTGATCATTACCACTTTACAGCCCTGCTGTTTCCACCACTCCATCAATACTACTTGTATAAACAGGGAAAAGGCATCACATGGGGCCAGGCTGCTCAGCTCCTTCAGACCCAGGGAAGGAGGTTACATGCACATTTATCATTCAGAAGGCACTTTCTTGAGAGGGGAAAAAATTACACATAGCCATAAAAATAGTCATATCTCCTGCTCAACAGCAGCATTATTTCAACGTGATGGATGGCTTAAACCAAATAAAGTTATGTTCAGAGATGAACCTCAACCTTTAGGGCTCTTTATTAGATATATAAAGCTTGATCCAACAGGCCTCTCAAGCAGCTGTTTAAACATGCACGTAGACTTAATGAAGTCGACAGTGCTCCTGATGTGCTTCAAATGCTCTCTATTTGCCTGGTCCATGCCTATACAAAGACTCAGCTCTATTGCCCTTAACCATAGAGGTATTTAATGGGCCACCCACAGACACAAGTGCCACACAGTGAAAGTAGTCTCACACAAGTTCTGCCACCCAAAGTTGTAGGATATTGTTTTTCACAGTATCTTAAGGAAGTCCATTTTATATATATTGATGAGACTATTTCCTCCAGACCATCTAGTGTCTGAGACATTCAGCAATCCAGAAACAGAACAGCCTATGCAATTTATTTATCTGATCTATGCAAGCTAACCTAACTGTGATTTTAAATAGCAATTTATTAATAGTCACCTATTTGTGAGTGTGAGGAGAATATGGCATACTTATTCAGACACAAGCGGTCAGGCAGTTAAGACAATGTGGGAATAGAGAGGATGCAAACACAAGTATTTGTGCACATTAGTTTTGCAAAGTAATATGTAAAATACTGAATTAACACTAAAATCATCACTTCTGTAACACGGTGCATTCACTGTCCAATGTTCTGTTCCTGGCTTTATTCCTGATTTCTAAAAAGCATTTCAATTTGCTGTAACTCAGTTTCTCCAGTGAAAAATGGCCACTTTTGCTATGAACAAGAAAAGTTATGTGAATTAAGCTAATAATCTACTATTTCTAATTCTGCTTACAGCTGATGAGGCTTGTTAGCACAGCAGATTTGTGTGGGTCAGGCAGGCATTCTGTTTTCCTGCATAGTTCTGGAATGCTAGTTTGCAGAGGTGGGTGTGTGGGTTTGCAGTTATGGAGCTGTTGACTCTAATCCGTCCAAGAGGAGATGGCATAATTTGTACATAGCTCTGAAAAGATTCCTTGTTAGGCTTGCTACCATCTGGGCAGAGAGTCATTCCTCAAACAGAGCCGACCACGTCAGCTGCAGGGAACACTAACCAGAATAACCAAGTTTTATAAGAATGAAGCACAAATGGCTAGGTTGCTCTTATCAAGACATGTAGGCTGGGTATACAACCTGAGAAGTTACTGATGATACATGAGGATATAGTTGGATGTTCCACTGCCTAGTCAAGGTGAAGACAGGAAGGAAGGTGGGAACCTTCTTATGCAAAAGTAAAACCCTGGCAAAACTGATCCCTGTTTAGATCTGATTACAAGCACAAACCTCAGGTTAGGTTCATCAGAGTTCCTGGACATGAGCTGAGTATTGAATGAAACGACCACTCAGATTTCCAGCAGTTCCAAATTACACTGAGAGTCAACCTAGGCTGTGGAGCTGAGGATCTAGGGTTGCAAAAAGGAAGATTTGGAACCTCAGTGGTTTTAATCAGAAACCAGTCAAACAGTAAGATCTGGAAAAGTGCTGCTTAGTTACATGAAGGACAATATGGTGTCAAAGTCACTAAAAATGGGGAGCAAAAATGAAAAAGGTTTACTAGTAGAACTGCTTGAAAGCGGAGACCTGCATAATTTTCTTCTGCCTTTCCACAGAATTCAGATGTGTGTTCAAGCTTTTATTAGTGCACAATGAGAAATGGAGGGGAGTTCTGATTTGTTTTGTTTTATGGGCATTGTTATGTTGACATCTGTTTATCTGGCATGCATCTTCCAAATTTGGAAATTACATCAACATTTGCATTTTTTATTCTTGTTTTAAGACATTCTGCTTTTAAACCCAGGTTTGCCTTCAAAACTAGAGCTTGAGATCCTCAATCTAATGTGTATTTTAAACAGTTCTTTTCCTGCCTCTATGAAGTGGGTGACTTTTTATTTTCTCTGATAACAAGAAGAATAATGCAATGCATGTCATTTTAAATAACTTCCTAACCACATATTCCTAGGCAGAAAAGTGAACAGAAAATACTTTGTGGGTCTAGCTCCATCAGGATTAAAGACACCAGCAGAGCACACGTAGGAGGTGTCCTGCTAGGCATGCTTCTTGCTGTCTTACCCTTTTTATAGGTATTTGTAGCTTTTATGTTGACATAGGAAATAATTTAAAAATTGAGTCAATGGTGTCTTGGCCTTTAACCCCTGGAGAGATTTATGTCAATCCCACCTTTTCTTTGTATCCTGTTGCATGGCATGGTATTATCAGTGTGAGAGGGATGCTAGCTCTCCGGCAAGTTACTGCTGCTCCTTTTTCTACCATAGCCTGCAATTCAAGCCTCTTCCTCACTACTCTGCCAAAGCTCCTCATGAACTTCCAGCAGCCTGTAAGAAGATGCACATTTGCACTGCTACAGGAGTAGGAAACCAGAGCTGATGTCTTTCCCCACATCTACTGCAGTGTCTGGATAGACAGTTCTAGAGACAATATGTTGGGCATATATTAAGCAGCAGTCTTAAAGCTGAACCTGTACTGGAATCACTAGGCTTCAGAAAACACTGTTAACCTCTGAAAGGCAGCCTGCAGTGTGATTCAGCATCACTAGAAGAAAACACAACAGGATATTAGTCAAACCTGTTTACACCTGCAACCTCAGATGGTGTTTTGGGGAATGTATAAAACCATGCTTCTACCTGCTTCTGGCAGATAGAGATTGTCACCTTTCATGTAGAAGGCAGCAGAAGCATTTACATTTTCTGCCCTCATTTTGGGAACACAAGAACTCTTCAGAATCTGCAATGGTGTAGATTGCAGTTGGGCTTAGCTGAGCTCAGCTGAGTTGTTCATGTCTGATGTCAGACCATGCATCTACACATCCCTAGACTTGGACTTCAGGAAACTAACATCTAGGCAACGGAGATCTACCTTATCAACATGGGTTCCTTCTCTGCTTTTCCTGACTGAACTGAGCAGAGCATCTGCTGCAGTGTGACATGGTCATTTGGCTAGAATTTAACAGTAATTTATTCTTTTAGATCACTAGATGGCACTCAGGTCAATCTCTGCAGCTGACCTCACAAGGACAAGGGCTTTATAACATCCGTACATAATCTGAAGGGCTGCTTTTGACATGAAGGATATAGGATGTTTCTTCTTTGGACCTCATCTGGACCTGCACCAAAAAGCCAATCCTCAGATCACTCTTGCTGTCCTTCCCATCTTGTTTAGTATAAGAACACATTCTCTTCCCCCTCAGAGTTGTATGAGTGGAAGTTGTGAATGCTGTCTGATTCCACTTACCTTCCAATTTTCATTTGACCTGAAACCCATCTTGTTTCTTCTCCACAAGCCAATCTGCTTTTCCTTGAACAGTAAGAACAACTCCAGTGAGCTACAAATATGTCATGTGCACCTCCACAGAGCAGAGCAGGTCTCCAGAGGGTTGCCTTGTGGTCTCATACCACAGCTACACTCCAAGCTAGGAGACTAGCTGGAAAGCAGAAATGGGCAAATAAAGTCCACCTCTGGTTGTTCAATGCCCTTTCCCTCACTTTGAACTCACCTGCATGCTGTAAGGCAGGATGCCCAAGGGGACAGCCCCAGCATGATGTACTCACTCAGCCTCACTATGTTGTGCTTTACCCAGGTCTCAGTGACTGTGATGATTCAGCCTGAACTTTGTGGACTATGATTAACTGCTGTTGCAGAGTATTTCCTTCTCTGGACTCTTCCCAGCCACATGGCAGCTCTCCAGTCTTACTGGTGTGCTTGCTGGTGTGCCAGTACCATGTTGTCCATGCCTGCAACCCCATTTCCATGCACACAGGACCAAGAATCATAAAGTCACAGAATCATAGAGTGGCTTGGGTTGGAAAGGACCTTAAAGACCATTTAGCTCCAGCAAGCCATCAGCAGTGACACTTACCACTAGACCAGGTTGCCCAGGGCCCCATCCAACCTGATCTTGAACACCTCCAGGGATGGAACGTCCACAGCTTCTCTGGACAACCTGTTCCAGTGCCTCATTGCCCTCTGAGTGAAGAATTTCCCCCTAACCTCTAATCTAAATCTCCCCTCTTTCCATTTAAAACCATTCCCCTTTGTCCTATCACTATCTGCCAATGTAAAGAAGGTTCTCCAGTGCCAAACACGATCAGACAGAGCCTCCCCCTCAGCACAACTCCTATTTCCCTTGCAGACTTGTGCTACTGCTTCCTACCAGCAGACTGTAGGGCTGGAGTACAGTGATCTCAAAGGTGTGGCAGGACAGAAGACAAGATATTAAAGTCCTCCCCAATGACAACAGCCATCTGGGACAGCCTAATTGTCTCCACTATTTGAAATGTTTGCCTCTAGGAAATAATGGATAAAAAAAAATAATCCTTTGCTGGGAAAAAAAAAAAAATATATATATATATATATATATGTGATATAAGTGACATTATATAATATATATATATATATATATATATATATATATATATATATATATATATATAGGTACCTGTATTTTAGTTTAAACTATTTGTGAGGACAGCTGCTCTGCTCTGGCATGCAGTCTGCAAAAGGTAGTGTCCTGCAGACTAGAGTCCATCCACTGAAACCAACACCAGCTAGATAGTCCTTTATCCTCCAGCAGCATTCCTTTGCCCTGCAGCCTGAGAGTTCTGATAACCTAGAGGATTTTCTTCCATGCCAATAAAGCTAGGGTTGGCTGCAATTCATGCAATGATGTTCCAGTTTCTTTCTCTGATTACTGTTTTCTCTAGGGGTTGCTCCCTAAATACGGGTTTGCTTTAGCAAAGATAGCGTAAGATGTGAATTTCCTGCATTTTCAGATCTATTTATTCCCTTTCCATATTTTTAATGGTTTTATGGCATTTTGGCACATACATAGCTATTAGTTTTGCAGAAAACATCCCTCATTAACTCAGGGTTGTTTCACTTTTTCTCTACCTCCCATTCTTCACTAATTTATTTCTTTTAATTTTCTAATTAATCCCCCTGCAATGCTGAGATAGTAATAAATCAGAGGGAGAAAGGATTTTGTGGGACCCACAAATTTCTTGAAAGCCAACAACCTCACTAAAACAGATTTAAGAGATGTTAGGTGCAGGCTTGCTCTGTGTGCAAACCTTGACTCAGCACATATGCAAACAGACTCCAAAAATAGATTGCACTTTGCCAATTCACATGTGCTGCATGTGCCATATTTCTGTGCTGTGCTTTCCAAAAATAACATCCACACATGATTGGTTGGTCTAAATCTGTGAGTGTTCTGCTGCATGCATTTGCAACACAGACATCAAAGCACTGGGGCTCCACAGCATTTTCATAGAGAGATTTTCTCTTGGGCACCTCCCCTTCTATTCATAAAGCTAAAGCCTATGTCTCCTCCCCAGTGCAATTGCATAACACCCCTGTGGCATACAAACCTTTCATGTGGAAAAATGACATTAGGTGTCCACTGAAATGTATTTTTAGCTTCCTTCTGTGCTCTCTAGCAGCTGGAAGCAAAGAGGTAACCCATTACCTAGAAGCTAGCCAATTCCCCTGAAACACCTGCAAGGGCTCTGCAGAGCAGTAACACAGAAACTGCAGTCTGACAAGCAGAGGTTTTCTGCATGCAGCCCTGAACAAAGAGCTTGGTTAAAAGCTGAATGACAGATTTCTCTCCCTTACTTCAGGGGAGAAAATGAGTTTCTGGGCTTTCAGCAGATGTCTGCCAAAGAGAGACTAGAAACTGGAACTAATCAAGCAGAGTGCTAGTAGTGTGACAGGGATGGTTTCTTTGGGGGGAGAAAGTAACACCTGAGCAGAAATATCCATGCCAGTGCCCTGTCTTAACAATGGCCTCTACATGTACTCCCAGTGCTGGCACATCTGCATGATCCAGCAAGAGACTCTCAAACCCCAGGGCATTACAAACCAAGAGATGCCTCACAGGTTTCCACCTGCACTTCAAACACACCTCTGGTACATAGCTGTTACACTACACGTGTAAGGGAAGTATATCAGAAGAGGCTAGGTCCTGTGTGGAGACAATGCAACTTTGTTTTTAGGATTCCTGATGCTAGACCAAAAATGTCACGGACACACATCAAAAGCATATTAACTCACTATGTACATTCAAATTCTCCCTGAAGTGCAGGAGATTAACTTGCTCCCAATAAGTCTTGTGTCAGAGCATGGTACTGTCCTTCTTCCTGCAACTACCATCTACCAGCTAGCCATATGTGCTACCAAGAGTTCAGCAGAAACATGATAAATACCCATATCTTGTTCAAGACCCTGCTAGTCCTGTTGGTAATCCAATACTGCATGGATCCATGTCAGCCATCATTAACTGTGCAACCACACTGAGGTGAAAAGGACAAACAGAGGTGAGATATGAGTCATATTGCTTAACGGATGTGGTAGTGATAAGAAAAGATCCACAGAAAAGAGCACTCATTATCTAAACTTTGTTTGTCTCCAATTGGGCAGATAATGCTGATAAGTCCTACAAGTCTTAGGAAAGGGATTTAACTTGCAGGAAATCCAGTAGCTTAAGAACAGCCGGGCCAACCTCATTTGGGGTTACAAGGTGCCAAGTACTGCAAGGTGCCAAGTACTTACTGACAGCATATACTACTTCCCTTTCCCTTATCTAAATAGCTTACTACTACCACTACTTCTCTTATCAGCTGCTGCATTATGTGTACCAAACTCCAACAGCTTTACTCCTAAATACAGGAGCATGTAAATACACTGGCATGACTCAGAGCTGGTACCACTGTTGTGGTTTTCTTTCATGTAGCAGGAATGTTTAGAGATAAAAATTGATGTAGCTACTTTAGGAGCAAAGAAGTCAAGGAGCTGGCAGCTCACATCCCATTACCTGCTGGTGTCTTTGCCAAGTTATCACAGGCTCTGACAAAGCATCCTTCACATCTGCTTCTGGATGTGGTGGAGATGCTTGGCTCTGACACATAGATACTTCAGAGGAAACTGCAAGTTTACAGCCTGTTCTCTGTTCAGCCATCCTCACTGCAACACCAACTTCTAACATAATATTGTTTTCCAGGAAAGAGTTAATTATTCCTCTCCATCTTGCCCCAATCCATCGAATTCCATGAGACTTTAAGCCCCCAACAAACCACTACTTAGAAAAGCAATGCTACAAACTGCTAATACGTGGCTTGCTGTGTAAGTGCAACAGCAATCTAGGGCTGCTGAATAGACACAGGTCATGAAGGGTACCAAAAAGGACTCCTGAGGCTCTGCACCATTTAAGCTCTGTTCTGGTAAGAGCAGAGTAGGTTCATCTATTCATCAAACAACCTCTGCTGTTCAGTAGTGCAGATGGAGCCAACAGGCCTGCTGAGCTAGTGCAGACTGAGGGGTAACGCAGCGCAGAGCAGTTGGAGTGTGACAGACAGGCTGGCTCCTTCGCTCCTCGGTCACCACATAGTGCTGGGACATCAGCATGCAGATGTGGGCGGGCATACAAGTGTGCTCTTGATTGCTGTTCTCTCAGAGGAAAGACAGCCTGGTTCATGTGCAGCTGAATACATTCCCTGCTAACCTCATAGCCATCTGGTATGGCAGGTGTACTCTGAAAACCAGGCAATCAACTCAGCTGCCAAGACCATTAACCAGAATTGGTAGCTTCTCTGCATGTTCGGGTCCAGTGCCAAAATAACTTGAAGTCAGGCAGGAGCAGGGGCTTACTTACCATTTCAGGCAGTTGTCTTGGGGGGTTCCAAATAATTATTTGTCCAGTGGGATTATGAGAAGTGTAAGACATCTGTAACAAATTCCAAACCTAAAGCAAAACTCATCTGGTTTGGTTACAAACAAAAGTCTCAGGTTATGTTCACAAAAGATGATAGGTTCCTGTTAAAGTTGAGGTAAGCCTTTCATGAACAAAGCCTGAATGCTAAGCAATTCAGAGCCTTCAATCAATCCAGTGAAGTTAAATTATGAGTGAGGAGGCAACAAACTGAGAGGCAGGTTCTGACATGAGGTGACTCTTCACATAGGAGAGCTGAGTTGTGGGACTCCTTGCTGCAGAATCTTGTGGATAAGTAATCTTATGAGTGTTCAGCAGGCAACTGAACAAACTCATGAAAGATGAATTAATTGGTGGTTAATAACTGAAATGAAAACCACTAGCTTGTGAAGCTCCTGAATGGTTCATGGTTCAAGGAACAGACTCAGGGCTACCAGGACTGTCCAAATAGTAAAGCCATTCTTGTGTGCTGTATATTATTTCTGTGTCCAGAACCCACTGTATGTACTGCGGGTTCAAGTTTATGATATTAAATGTTACTGACATATCTTAACATATTTGTGGCCTGTAAGCTCAGGGCTCAAAGGCACTGCTGAGCTATTACAGCTCAAGGAACACACGCACATGGGTTGAAGAGCGGGAACTGTCCTCTTTGGCAATAATAGTCCACTGTAGGCAATGTAGAAGAGAGTTTGGCTTAAGCATCCATGAAAGGGATTTACTATAGACACTGCCCCTCATATTTGTGAGTGGGTCAGAGCATGACATGAGCAGACACTGTGTTAAGCTCACATGTTGTGGCATATGAAGCCACATCCACAGTTCACTGGTAACTCTGACACCAGCTTCCCTTGCAGACAAACGTTCCCTTATATCAACTATTTTGACTGACATTGGTGTAGCAGTGCCAGCTTACACCAGCAGTACATCTGCTCCCTCATCTTTACATAACTGTTCCTGATTTTTCTTTCTTTCTTTCTTCTTCTTCTTCTTTTCTTTTTTCTTTCTTTTTTCTTTCTTTCTTCTTTCTTTCTTTCTTTCTTCTTTCTTTTTTTTTCTTTCTTTCTTTCTCTTCTTTTTTTCTTTCTTTTCTTTTTTCTTCTTTCTTTCTTTCTTTCTTTCTTTCTTCTTTCTTTCTTCTTTCTTTCTTCTTTCTCTTTCTTTCTTTCTTTCTCTTTCTTTCTTTCTTTCCCTTCCCTCCCCCCCCCCAAGGTAAAAATAATCTGTAATTATCCTGGATTCATTTGAGAAATGCTCCTCCCCCCTCCCCCCCCCAAAAGAGGACGATATTTTTATGATTATTGCTAATATTTGATACTTTTTTTTTTAGTTTTTATTAAGTCCTTCAAATTCTTCCAAAAACAAAGCTTTTTTTTTTTTTTTTTTTAACCCATTATCAATATAGAAGGCAAGAAAAATAGCTTTATAAAAACATTAAACATGCTGCAATACTTGGACCAAACCTGATTTACCGTCACTCTGGATGATCTAATAATGTACAGATCAGGTTCATGCAGCAGTGAGCAATTTGACGGTCAGACCAATGGTTGTTTCAGAAAAGGGGAAAGTCATAAGACAAGCAAAAGGATGCTTTGTGAAAATAAACCAGTTCATAGTGGGACTGTATTTGCAAAAACATTTTTCACAGTTAGTAATGCTTTTCCTGCTTTTTAAAAAAATACCTATTGCGAATTCTGGACAGGTTTACTACAGGCATCATGTAGATCTCACCCTAGAGAATGTAACAATGGTTTGGCAGCCTGCAAAGTGTTTTAAAAATAGACCGTGAAGCCCCTGAGAAAACAGCAAGCTCTAAATATAGGACTAGAGCTAAGGAGAAAGAAAAAAAAAAAAAAAAAAAAAAAAAAAAGAGAGAGAGAGAAAAAAATAAAAAGCTTTTCTGATTCTAAAGAAGCTCAGGGTCAGCTACCAAATGTGGGGTTCCTTCAAGGACACACAGCAAATTCTTTGCAGTATTCTGCAATTTTTCAAGCTTCCTCTCTGATTCCCTCCTGTCTTGCACTGGTACCTCAGTGAAGAGAGAAGATAGTAAATGGCAGAATTTTGACAAATATAAGCAGATACCATCTGGAAATTCCTTCACTTTCCACCCCTGCCCAACCCCTGATATAAGCAACTCATTGAAGTGGCATGGATCCATCTCTCTTCTCCCACAGTCCCCTCCCTCCACGCACACCCCTGCCTCTGTTCTCCAGTGCCAATGCTCCTTAACACAAAAAGGAATTTAATGAGCACATCTTTGCTGCACTGGCATAGAGACAGACCTGGGGAGGCTGAGAAAATCATTGTAATTAATTATTTTAAACAATTGCCCCAGATTCTTGATCATGAGGGGGATGCTCATGATGCAAGAAGCTGGACATCAAGCCCACTTTATTTTGCATGCCCAAACATTAGACTAAAGCATGAGGTTTCTGCAGGATTTTAGAACTCCCTTTTGTACCACTACAATTGTAATTTTTAGTATAATTCTGTCTGATTTTTTTAATAAAACTGAAGCCCTATGTTAGCCAAAACTGCACCAGTACACTTCCTGGAGGCTAACCAGAGATGGACTTGGAGTTACCTGACCTATTTTACCCTGGCACTGGCCAGCAAAGAGTATGGAAGAGGCTGAGCACCTGAAGTTGGTGGAATATCGTGGGGCTTGGAGCAGTCAGAACAGACACACATGGATTGCAGGCTCCCACATGTTAAAATCCTTGCACTTCTGCTAAACCTATGATTTACCCACAGATTACCATGGGCCGGGTTTCACTTTCATCACTAGATAAGAAGATACTGATGGAAGGGGGAGCCATTTCAGATGGCCATGGTGGTGTGTTAGAAATTACTATCTCCCAATAAGAGAGCTGCAGGGGAAGAAACTCTTATTCTGATTTCTCAGCAGGAGCTCAATAGAAAGGCAAGCCACCAGTAAAGCTGAGGTCAGACATGCCCAGAAAACCACTCTGTCACCTCAGAGAATTATAGTGAGCCTCCAGGGAACCATTTTCCCTTAAGGTAGCCACAGAACTCAGCCAAATGAGGTTGTGCCTGTGTTTTTGGCAGCTGCTTTGCAAACAACTGCTCACCCTAGCTGCTTTGTTTACTTGAGCACTTAGTTAAATGTACTTTTCTTTTCTCAGATACTGTGCAATATTTACCGAAGAGCAGACTCAGTAGAAGCTGAGTCTCTCATGTGTGCCACTCCAGGTCACAGGTTCTCCTAATGGTAGCTCCTTGCAGTTTCTTTTGGGGATTACCTTAAGCCTGTGTCTCTCATTGCCATCAGAAGTAAAAGCATTGCTATCAAAAGCAAAAGGCAGCAGGTTTGCTTGCCTAGGGTTTCCTTTCCTGAACTTTTATACCCCTAGTTTTGATTTTTCATCTTTTTCTTTCAAAAAAAAAAAAAAAAAAATCAGATTAGCTCGGGGGATATGGAGGAGAAGTGATTTGCAGTCTGACCTCCCATGGTTATCTGTACCCCCTCACAGGGTAGCAGGCTTTGAGCATCAGATCCAGGCTGTTCTGGGGTGCCCCAGCTGAAGAAGATTAGCACAGGGTCCTCTCTAACAGGCTGCTCCTCCACAGAGTCACAGCAAGGCCCTGTAGTGCTACATAAAGAATTTCACTATTCACTTGTTTTACCTTGCTCTCCAGAGACAGCGGCAGAGTGATCCTATAGATTCATGGGCATCTGTGTTTCTCCAACATATCTCTGGCCTACTGTATTCCTGCCCATCAATAGGTGCAGATAGGGAAGGAATACTCTGTTTTGAGCTGTGAGGATGCAATGGACTAGCACTCTTGGGCTCCAGAGAGAAGATCAAGCTTCCAGTCCATATTAGGCCTTCTCTCATGGGTCTTCAAAGTCAAGCTGAATGCACAGATACGAAAACTGAATGTAAAACATGAGCTGACTTATTTTCCAGAAACTTTATCACACTTTAAAATGGCATGTAACCAAAGAGAAAAAATGGTCTAAGACACGGAACAAAGCCAGAAGATTGCAAAAACACAGCATATAAAATATAAGAGAAGCCAATTAAGAGACACCAATGGCTGATAGAATCTCTTCCTTTGACTCTGGCAACAGTCAGTACCTTAATACATCAGGACAGGACAGAAGACGACAGTGCTGTGCCTGACCCAAAGAGGTATTATTGCTTTTGGCTAAAATAGATGCTTATGTGTTCTTATGTTTATGTGTTCTTATAACTTGATCCCAGAATCTCCTTCACACCTGACATGCTGAATAGGAGCACGAGGGGCCTTTCTGCCTCACAGACTAAGCTGACTCTTTCATGAGCACAGCACGCAGAGATACCACAGCTGTAGTCAGCATTCCCTGACAGCCTGGCTGTGTGCTGCTCTACAGTCTTCCCTTCTGCAGCTTGTACTATAATGGCTGATTTACATTCCTCTCCTAATCAAAGTCATTAGTATGTTTACTTCTTTGGAATGACATACTTGAGGAACTTCTTCAGATACCTACTTCACATAGCCACAGATTTTTAGCAATCATGTTACCTTGTAGCCTTCCATTTCCACCTGAAGGCACCTGGAAAATTTATGGAGAAGATTATCCTAGGTGCTATTGAAAGGCATTTAAAGAACAAAGCTCTTTTCAGGCATAGTTAACATGGGTTCACAAAGGGAAAATCCTGTCTTACTAATTTGATATCCTCCTATGATAAGATCACCTGTTTAGCGGACAAAGAGAAGGCAGTGGATGTAATCTTTGTGGATTTTAGTAGGGCCTTTGATACCATCTCTCATAGCATCCTTCTGGACAAATTGTCCAACTGTGAAATGAACAGGATCGTGCTATAACATTTGATGAACTGGCTGAATGGTAGAGCTCAAGGGGCTGCAGTGAATGGGGCTGCATATGGCTGGCAGCCAGTCACTAGCAGTGCTCTCCAGGGCTCAATTCAAAGTCAGTCCAGTTCAATGTTTCTACCGCTCATCTGGAAGCAGGAGTGGAATTCATCCTTGGCAAGTCTGCTGATGACACTAAACTAGGAGGTGCTGCTGACTCCCTGGTGAATGAGAGGCCTTGCAGAGGGATCTAGGTACATTGCTGCATTGGACAATCATCAATGGCAGATATTCAAAGGGAAATGTCTGAGATGGAGTAATGCTGGACACAGGCACTGGCTGGGAGGTGAGTGGCTGGATAGCAGCTCAGAAGGGATCTGGGGGTGCTGCTTGACAGCAGGCTCCACATGAGGCAGCAGTGTGCCCCAGCAGCCAAGAGAGCAAACTGCATTTTGAAATGCATTAAACACAGCATAGCCAGCCAGTCAAAAGTGGTGATTCTTCCACTGTATTTAGCATTGGTGATGCCTCACCATGAATATTGTATGCATTTCTGGGCTTTTATATCCAAAAAGGATATTAACATACTTGAATGCATCCAGAGAAGGGCAACAAAGCTGGTAAAAAGGCTTGGAGGCATGTCCCTTAAGGAGAGGCTGCGGACAACTTGGCTTGGAGAAAAGGATGCTGAGAGGTGATCCCACCACTTCCTGAGGAGGGAAAGTGCAGAGGGAGGTGCTGATGTCTTCTGTCTGGTCACAGATGATGAGATGTGTGGAAATGGCACAAAGATGCAGGAGGGAAAGATCAGACTGGAAAAATTTATTTACACTGAGGATGGTCAGACACTGAAACATGCTTCCTAGAGAGGTCATTGGTGCCCCATGCCTATTGGTGTTCAAGAGGCATTTGAATAACACTTTCATTAATATGCTGTAACTTTTAGTTAGCCCTGAAGTCATCAGGCAGTTGGACTAGATGACCTTTGTAGATGCCTTCCAACTAAACCTATTCTATTCTGTTCCATTGTATTTTGATGCCTAAAAGGATTTTCTTTGCCCATTAAAAATACTTTGATTTAAATGTCTTCAATACTTTTTCTTCCCTTTTCCTACAAATGCCAGACAGTAAGGTCAAAGTTACAAACTTTTGGTTATAGCCCAGTTATAACTCAACTGTAAGTTTTCTTTAAGCAAGTAAATTCTTAGCTACAATAGCTCTATTTAAACCATCAGGCATATACTGCTACTAATAACAGGCACACATCAATACCTAAAATACTACTGTATACCAATATCAATCAGGTAAAGATAAAGCAGAGGCAATAAGCAAAACTACCTCTCTTTTACAGATGATGAAACACAGCATGGAGAGGAACGGACTTTTGAGAATCTTACAAATATACAGTAGCTGAAGTAGAAACTCATTTTTCTTGACTGTGCTGCTTACGCATTTTCTTGCAGAGTTCTCTCTTTGCACTCCCCTCTTCAGTTTTCCACCTTCCATTTCAAGTCTTTTCTAGGTTCAGATTATGCAGGTTTTTCTATTAAATTGCATTTCTACAGTGGCTTAGGCAAATTTTGTACCCAGTAGCTGGACATTCTAGAGAAGTCTTAAGACTTATCAAACTCATCCAAACTGATGATCTTTTTATCCTAGTTCCCACTGGAAATCATAGGCATAAATAATGAGAGGGGAAAAAAAAAAAAAAAAAAAAAAAAAAAAGTAGTTTTTCTGAGTTTATAAGCTTGGCATGGATTTTTACAGGTGAAACTCCAAACTGTAAAAGGGTTGGTAAGAAGAGTCACTTGTCCATTCTTTTCTTCACTCCACAGATACATCAGTTCTCAGGTATTTTCCTGATGCTACAAAACCTGAATGTTAACATAAGGTGGTCTGCAAAAGTTCACATCCCTAGGACCTCTTGGAAACTCTATGTAGTGAGCAAATGAAAAATATTTCCTCCAACAACTATAGCAATAAATTGCATTACTATGATGCCTTCCATTCTGGGAGGGCAAACTTACTACAAAGGCCCTTGGACAAGAAAATATGATCATTTTTGTTTGCTCAGGGAAGAATGAAAGAAAGCCTGTATTTTGAACTCAAGGAAGGATTTGGCATAGTTTTTTGAGCCAAAAAGACATGATCAAGCATGTGGGGAAGGAGAGGGAAAGACGGAAGACATTTTGAAGATTACAAAGGCACATCTGGAGAAACCTCCTGTGGGTAAAAAAGGACCATGATCGGTCACAAAAATGAATAAATAAATAAATAAATGAAAATGTTCAGAGGTGTTATATCCTTCTTTGATATCAAGAAGGCAGAGAGGGGAAATAACATTGTTTAAAGGTATTTGAAGACACTTTAATTACTCTCTTGGCTAAACTAACTGTCTCACTACAAATGGAAGTTACTCCTGTTCTATAGGGAAGCATTTACTACAATCAAAGACACTAAATCTCTGTTTTAAAAAGAACAGCTTGTTCACCACACATGGAGCCAAAGTCACTCCAGTTTAATGACTTGCAGTACACAAGCTCTAGAGACTTCTGGCTGCATTATTCAGCATTGATATACAGCCCTTGGAAGAAAAGAAACAAGTCCTAATGCCAACAGCATACTGACGATATTCAGATGGGCAGGTACGATGACACCAAGAAACAGATAAGCAATCACTCAATAAATCTGTGTCAGCAGAAGCAAGGGAAAGGGATTGTCTGCCTGACCTTGATTGGGAAGAAAGGTCGTGTTAACATATTTTACATCCCAGTGCATAGCCTTTCTACGTGGAGTCTCCCAGGCGCATCCCTGACCAGTCCTATGAAAGAAGTTATCTCTGATTTCTAGAGAAAATAGTTTGAAGGCCCTTCATCTGGCATATATCCCATTCAAACCATTGCAGTATTTAAATGGAAGGCACAGACTGAAAAGACAGTCCCTGAATGAATGCTGGGCATGAATCCTGCATGTCTTGGTTGAGGCCACTAAAGAGTAACTTTACCAAGATAAATCTCTGCCATGAGTATTAAGAGGAGGTGTTTCATGCACCTTTAAAAACCTCTGTGATTTCTAGCAAAGAACTTTTTGTTGCTCAGACTGCCAGATTAACAACATATGCCAGTTTAACCATCCTAAATATATGCAACTCAGACAACAGGATAATCATCCTCATCACAATCCTGGCACAAATGAGACACTACCCTGCAAGGAATGTTATCAGAGGACAGAGGGGAATTTATTTCCTGCCTCCACTCCAATAGAAAGATTTGTGGTGAGATTGTCAGATACAGCAGCAGCATTGCTGGTATATTTGTCATAACCTAGTTTGGCCAAGGTAAGAAAATACTTTGATCCCTACCTGGCATGACTTCTGGAGCAATATAGTACCAATTTCTTGTTAGTTCCCTGAGAACTTCATTACATCATTAGACTTTTCCCTGTCTGAACTGGTTTTTGCTCTTTCTGGAGGAATTAAACAATCTGCTCTATCAGTGTGAAGTCAGTCATATCTCATTGGAAACAGCTAGTTCCTGACTCTGAGAAAGCAACAGCTTTTAGGTACAGGAAGCTTATCTATGTATCAACTCCTATTGCAACACGAAGGAAAGATTTTAGATGTGCTTAAATATCTATTCCCTCTATGCAGTCGAAATACATTTCCTTCTCCTAGCAATTGATTTCCAAAGAAGCTGAGATTAAGCAGGTGTTTTTTAAAAGCTGGCAACAGTTTGGGTATCCCCTAGTGGCACAAAATAGAATTCCAGTTACTAAAACTTGTGTCTCTCTGATAGATCACACCCTTCCCTGACTATTCATTATCTGCTTTGCTGTGGACCCTAGGATCCCCAGCCATGGGCCACAGTACCAAATGCTGACTAATTCTTCACTTATGGCTTCCACGGGAAAAGGAGTCACTCTTGACACCAGATACATTTGCAAATGAAAGGTCTGGTTATTCTGTCCTCTCTTGCTGAGTAAGAGCCTGAGCTACATGTTTGTGGCTTTTATCAAAAACGTTTGTCTTCAAAATGTTCTCTGATTGTCAAATACCAGAACAGATGCCCGTAACAAAGATACCTGCTGACACTGCCCTGGAGGAAAGATGCAGGTCCACCTCTGTGGCTGACATCAGAGCAGGGCTTTGGTCCATGGAGTCATTCTCCATAGTTAACAGCAGTATAGACTTCAGTGTCAAAGCAGCAGGAGAGCACCTGCTGCAAAATCTCTGGGCTACTAATCTGTCTATAAGATGACATAATTTTTAATAATTTTAAAAGTTGACAACATTACAGTAATAATATATTGCAAGTGCTAATAAAATCACCCATTATTAATAATAATAAATAAATAATGAATTAAAAATGCAATATGAGAGAAAGAGTATTTCTTGTCGGAAAAAAAAAAAAAAAAAAAAAAAAAAAAAAAAAAAAAAAAAAAGCTTTTTCCCAGAGGAGCTTTAATTCTGGGGAATTCTAAAACAGCTTTGCCCCATGAAGATGAGTGGCTCCAGTCCATAAAACGCTGCTTAATACAAGAACAGTATAAAATAAACAAACAAACCGCCACTTAGACTGTGCTCGAAAAGGGAATGTCTTAGAGGCAGTATTTGTGCTCCTGAAATAGCGCTGGAGAGAAAAAAGGAAAAGTAAAAAATTAAAATCAGGCACTCAAACTTTCTTCAGATCGTCTCTAAAGGCATCCTGCGCCCTCTCCTGGAGCGCTACGTTCATTCCGGCCGCTTCAGAGCGGGAGAGAAAGGGAAGCAGAGGTGTACCATGAAAAGGATTAGAGCTAGAAATAGGCAGGGGTCGTCTGCGGGGAGAAAGCTCAAGGTTTGTAACGATAATATGAGAGGAAAGTGAAGCACTATGCAACCACTGAAGGGGGTGAAATTGTTCCCTACATGGTGCCTTGAGGGGAAGGGTAGGGTAGGACAAAAGTAGTTGGGGCTATCTTAACTCACTCCACAGAAGAGTTAAGGTAGTAGGCTCCAAAATTTGGATGCCACAATGGAGCAGGCAAGTGGGGAAGTGGAGATGCACGGCAGAATTGCAGGTTTACTAAAAAAAAAAAAAAAAAAAAAAAAAAATTGAACATAATTTTTAGGCATCAAGCAGAATTGTGCCAATCTGTTATCCAAACACAACTCAAAACAGTGGTATGAACAAAGGAAAGGGTTGTGCTCAGCTGGCTCCTCAAAAGCTCTCCAGGCACCAGCAGGGCTCAAACGGAAGGAACAAGACAAAGAGAAAGGGAGAGGATTTCCCCTCAGTACCTCTCAAATACCAAGGCATAAATCTCATTTGCATTAGGCTTAAATGTGATCATATGTGATCTAACTGAGCTAAAAGTGAAAATGAATGTCAGCCCTTCTTCTGCCCAACCATTGCTACAGTCTCAGAGGAGTTGCCCCTTGAGTACAGTATGTGACAGTCCATACTCATCATATACATTCACCAACAACCATCATTGCTGCGTTGGACTGCAGGGTGCACTCTCACACTGCTATTCTAAAGGCCTGTCATCACTGACCTCCAAAGAGTTCATCAAAATTGGCAGAGGACGTACAGAGCACTTCCTTCATTTTTTGTGACAATAAAAGTATTTTGCAGATGCCAGAGTACTAATCTAAGCTTCCTTTCTTCATCTGTGTTACAGATTAATGCTTCAGGCTGTGTGATTATCACCACCCCCTAGCCAGGAGTAAAGTCTTTGATAGTTTGATGAGCTTGCCTTGTTTCTAATGCAGCTGAGATCAATACACACCCTCCTGTCTGCTGCTACTCACCACCCTGCCCTCTCTCCCCAGTAATAATAACTGAGTCAAAGCAGAGCTCAGTGAGCTGTCTGGGTTCTCCTCATTTGATGCAACAGTACATCTGACACAAGATACTCGAGTGATGTAAATCAAAGTAAGCTCCTTCTGTAAGTGAAACCAAACCCATTTACAGCCAGTGAGGACCTGGACCTCGGGCCCACTAGGAAATGTGTCAAGGGAGAACCCATTTTAGGGAGTTATCCACTGACTCCTCATATGTATTCTGTTTTTCTTCTGGAAGTCAGGGAGTACTACAACTTAGTGGGAATGCTATACACTTCCTTGCCTCCTTATGTGATGCTCAGATTTGATTCTCATATTGCTGTATAAAGCAGGAAAAGGGCTATATTGGGAGTACAGAGTAAACAGAAGGCAGAAAGTGAGCAGTAGGCAAGCAGGACCTGACTGATACTGAAGAAGCTACAACTACTCATCCCAGTACAGTGAAGGTGTACGAAAGCGACTTCCTGAAACACAGTATATCCTTAACACCTCCACAAAAAACATCTCCCAACCTACTCCACCTTCAGGCCTTGCCTGACCAAGCGTACACATCAAGGCTCCACAGACACTTCCAGCTCCCAAACAGCAATCAGGTTCAAATGCACAGGGTTATTTTGCTCTATTGAGCACTTAGGCTTGGATTCTGACTATCTCCAGACTGCTTCCTAAAAACCACTGGGGAAGGGATCCTGCTGTTCTTCATCCCCCACAATTAAATACCACCAGAGAAAGATTAAGTATTCATAGCAAAACAAGTTTTATCTGAGCATTTGCTTCTTCTACGGGGCTTTCTGACCTTGATAACCATAGGGACACTGGGCTGGGCTCAGAGTCCACTCTAGACTTGTTGATGGCAAGCATAATAAAGATTGTGGTTATGTGACACATCCTTGACCCCTACAAAGTGACTTGAAATTGTTGGCATCAAGGCATACTGTAAAGGATGAATTCTTATATTAATAAACAAGGAAATGATTCCCTTGCGTATGCAAATTGCTACCCAGGAAATGGCCTGGGTTATTAGGAGCTATTAATGCGCACAAAATCAATATACAGGCAGATTGCCTACTCTGTTCAGAGGCAAACACTCATGTTACACTGGCTCAACTTGGTCTGGGGGATACAATATCATTTCTTCCCTTTTAAAGGAGCAAGAGACTGCTATGCAGACCTTGTCTTAGCTGATAATGCCACCAAGATCATCATTACTTCAATTCAACACTTCGTGTATGATAATTAACGAAAACAAATGTGGCCAAGTCAAAAAGATAAATGGATGTAGAACTCCCATCTTTCTCTGATGATCACTTCTCATCTCTTCTTATATGTACTTCAGACTCTCCCTGTTGTGTCTACTGAGTTGCTAGTTCCCCAGGACTGGGCATCTGCTGCCTATAATAAATTGTAAAAGCAAGGATGAGCTCTACACAGTAGAGCAAGCATCCACCAAGCTACTGCTCAAGTCTCTCTGAAGGTCTGCAAACAGGTTTTAAAAAGACCACAAAGGTCACAATGAAAAAATATATACTTGTCTGTAAACTGCTATTTACTATACTGCTATTCTCACCTCTACCATCAATATTCAGAATAGCTACAAATATAAATAAATAAATAAAAGATTTGAAAACATTTGTTTAACTGGGACTTGGAAAAAAATAATAAAATTAAAAATTAAAAAAACAAAAAACAACAACAAAAACAAACAAACAAACAAACTACAAAAAAAAAAAAAAAAAAAAAAAACACTCAGATCTAGGTTTCTCCAGAGGTCCAAAGCTGTAGAACCCCATTTAATATTATTTACCATTAAAATTGATTTGAATTTGGTCTAGATCTATATTTTCTGCCTATCTTCTGTGTGTGTTTTAGCACATCTGATGAATAAGTATTTTGCAGTAACTACTAAATATATGGGGCTGATTGTCGCTTTATCTCTTCTCAAGATTATTGCGTGTTAGTGGGGTCGAGTTACACCAGCTGAAGACCTGACCCTATTCTTAATGATCTTGCTGTTGCATTGTAGCTGAAATGTTTTGCTGGTATAATGGATGTGGTTACAATATCTGTGATCTGTTTTTTTTTCAGTGTCTGTTAGACTGTTGACTTTATCCTAATTTGCACTTAGCTTTAAGATTTGATGATATGTGACTGTGAGGTCCACATGACATGCAGTCTTTTTGGTAGTAACCCTAAGAATGCCTACACTGGCTCGAATCAAGGGACCATATAGCTCCACACCTGCCTCCAGAAATGATGCTAACCAAACACCTAAAGAAAAATAAGAAGAGAGCAAACATATATGACACTTTGCCTCACTCTCTTCCAGCTTCTCTCCATTTCTGTCTCTCAGGTTCTACTGAATCTGATGTGTTTTGTTTATTTAGCGATTCACAGTCACTGTCTTGTACTCATGCTTATCAGTTCTCCCTTTATTTCAATATAAAATTTTTGCATTTGCACCATCCTTTGTCAATGACCTCCCCAGTACTGCTTTGCTTTGCATGAAAGATCACTTTCTTCAATATCTTTTGAATCTGGATCCAAGCAGCCTCATTTGATTACTCCTGGCCGAGTTACCCCAAGGGAAATAGGAAACTCTAAATTCGTACTCAAGCTCTCCATGCCATTTAAAATCAGACCTCTGTCGTACTTTCACCACCACCCATAGTCCCATTTCCAAGTTGAAAAGTGTCAGTTCACTCAGTCTTTTGTCATATAGGGCTGTCACTTACATTGATGATCCTCGTTGCCTTCTTTGAATCTTTTCCAGTTATAGTATAAAGATGGGGAAACAGAACTGATCCTCAAGATCTGTGATGACATTTTCTTATGCATCTATGTCTTTCCTAACAGAGCCTTATGTTTGGGTTACTTTTTAGACTGCTACTGGGCACTGAGATAATTTTTGATGGATTTATAATAACCCCATCGTCTCATTGCTGATCAACAAGTGCCTATCACTGTGAAGCTAGGATTATTTTTCCCCATACCCATCACTTTACATTTATCTACACAGAATTTCACCTGCCCATTCCTGCCCAGAAACTCAGTCTTATAATGTCTTTACAGTCAATCCTCTTCCTTACTACTCTGAAGAGCTTATCATAAGCAAAACTGATCACCTCACTGCTCATCCCCTTTGCAAGATCATCTTTTAAAGCGTGGGACAGCACAAGTCTTAGCATGGATTCCATCCAGTAGTGACTTCTCTTCATTCTATGAGTAGGTCAGAGACTTTGCCCTCTGTTTCCTATTTTTAACCATGCTAGGATCTTCTTTCTTATCCCATGGCTGTACAGTTTCCTCTGAAGCCTTTGGAAATGTAATCTAACCAAATAGAATTATCACAGTGTTTATTTACCCCTTCAAAGAAATGAGTTTTCTGAGGCAAAACCTCTGTTAATAGAAACCATGTTGACTTTTCCCATGGAAATCTTTCACATTTATCAGGCATTCATTGATTCAGTTCCCTATTACATTGTCTATTAATTTGCCTAGTACAGACATCAAATTTGCAAGAGTGCAGTTCCTTAGATAACCTTGTGGAAATTGTTGCAAATAATGGCATCATGCTTGTTAGCTTCCAGGCTTCAGGCACTAATGGAAGTTTAAATGAATTATATAGTGCCATGAGTAATTCTGCTGTTTCTCTTGAAAGCCATGAGTGAATGTCACTCAGTTCTGGTGATTCATTAGTATTCATTCTGGATGTCTGCAACACAATTTCTGTCATGGTTATTTAATAGGAGAGATGCTAGTCTTTCTTTGATTTCATTTCTCCTAATTAAATGACTTTCCAAATTGTATTCTCTATTGGGATTGTTAATTCACTTCTAGGAGAATCATTGTAATAGACCAATTATGATAGCAAATATAAATGCCATACTCATAATTAATAGATTTATACTTCTTACTGCTTCTGCTTCTTCCTGTTCTTTCTTTTATATCTATATTACCCATGAATGTATTTATGATTGCATACTGTACAGGCTCCATGGGCCTTTATGGCAAATGTAGCTCAATTGATCAGCTCCAGGGTTAACCTCACAAAGCTTAGGCCTTCTTCAATCATTTCTCCAAATCAAAGCTCTCAAACTTACCCTAAACCTGACTGGGATCAAAAAACTCTTTGGCTATCCATCATACAGTTACATTACAGTAGGTCAGATTAAGAGGGTGTCAATGAATTTACCAATGTGTCTGAGGAAAATAAAGAGGACAGATTTCTGAGGATTACAGACCCTGTCCTGGAGTAGTTGTTAGAATCTTTTATCAGGATTCTCTGAATCCCAGATTTCAGGAGGGAGCCATATAGTAATTTGTTTTCCCTTCAACAACACAGAAAATGAAAATGCATTTCCTTTTGTGCAACTAGCTCAATAATCTCAATTTCTGGCTGCTTCGCTTGATGGAGCAGTAAAAATCTGATTGTGTCACAGAATAACAGAATGGTTTAGGTTGGAAAGGACTTCAGAAGGCCATCTGATCCAAATCCCCTGCTAGGACAGAGATACCTAGAGCCAGTGGCCCAGGACCATGTCCAAGTGGCTTTTGAAGATCTCCAAGGAGGGAGACACTACCACCTCTCTGGGGCACCACACACACACACACACACACACACACACACACACAGACACTCACACGTTCAACTTGATGTGCACAAGGACTCTCAGCTCCTTTTCTGTCAGGCTGCTTTCCAGCTGGGTAGTCCCCAGCATGTATCAGTGCATCCAGGTTCTATTTCATGTTGTCCTGCTAAGAGAAGACAGATTCTACAAATAGGCAAGAACATATGGAAGAACATCATCATATGAATGGAGTTGGCCTGCAGGAATAAAATGGCTAGGGGATCACATAGACATGAATTGAATCATGCAGGAAATCATGATGTTTGATAATACAGCACCACCACACATAAAAGCATTATGGTTCTATGCAAAATGTTGTTTTTTCTATGAGAAGACATTTTTATTCTGTAAGCATTTATAAGAGTAGAGGTCAGGGATAAAATCACAGCTTGACTGGGAATGCTTTCGTCTCCATCATCCATTTACAGCTGATGAGATACCACCTACCCGCATCTTTAAAAAGATGTGATAACCACTCCCCCCTGGCAATACTTTAGATCTTTTTTTTGCCTGATAGATAAAATAGGCATGTTTTTGTTGTTGTTGTTTTTTTTCTATGAGCATTTTTGAGTTTTACTTAAGAAACGTTAAAAAAAAAGAAAATCACTTATCTGACACTACTGCCTGTTGTGATACCTCTCATTTCACTGTGTTTGTGCATGCTTTGACCACCGCTGATGCAGAGCTTGCTGTGACAGTCTCTTTGACAGTGGGAACCAATGTTGATACATTGTTTGGTTCCTCAATGGTGTTTCTGCTGTTCACGTTAGTATGAAGCTTATGGCTGGGTAATTTTTCTTATCCTTGCTTTCCTCCAAATAGAAGATATTCAAAGATCACCTGGAATGAAAGAAGAAGAAAGAGAGATGAACCAAACAGGCAAGTGGGGTCAGGTTCAGACTGCAGTTTGAAATAAGGCACCTTAGAGAACACTTTGTAAGATAAACAAAAGGAGCATGTGAACTCTGATTTGAAACTGAGACAGTTTCAAGCAACTAGAAAGATATCAGAGTGGCTGGAAAGCTGTGCAGAGGAAAAGGATCAGGGGGCGTTGGTCAATGCTCACCTGAACATGAGCCAGCAGTGTGCCCAGGTGGCCAAGAAGGCCAACAGCATCCTGGCTTGTATCAGGAATAGTGTAGCCAGCAGGACCAGGGAGGTGATCGTCCCCCTGTATTCTGCTCTGGTGAGGCCGCCCTTTAAGTACTGTGTTCAGCTTTGGGCCCCTCACTACAAGAAGGACATCAAGGCCCTGGAGTGTGTCCAGAGAAGGGCTACAAAGCTGGTGAAGGGCATGGAGCACAAGTCCTGTGAGGAGCGGCTGAGGGAATTGGGGTTATTTAGTCTGGAGAAGAAGAGGCTCAGGGGAGACCTTACTACTCTATACAGCTGCCTGAAAGGAAGGTGTGGAGAGCTGGGGGTCAGCCTCTTCTCACAGGTAACTAGTGATAGGACTAGTGGGAATGGCATCAAGTTGTGCCAGGGGAGGTTCAGGTTGGAAATTAGGAGACATTTCTCCTCAGAAAGATCAGTCAGGCACTGGAACTGGTTGCCTGGGGAGGTGATAGAGTCAGTGTTCCTGGGGGTGTTCAAGGAAAGTTTGGACATGATGCTTAGGGACATGGTTTAGTGGGTGACATTGGTAGTAGGAGGATGGATCTTGGAGATCTTTTCCAATCTTAATTATTCTAATTATGTAATGGTATTTGAGGCTGTGATTAGAGATCTTAGGATGAGTGATAGGGAACAGACAAGCTCATATAACCACTGTTAACAGCACTGTCACATTGTCAATAGACAAAAACTAATGCTGTGTGTTAAATTACTGTACTTTCTTCATTCAGCAAGAGACATACCACTGCAGCTAGTAAGGGAGCAGGGTCTGGCCTTTTTCCTAAACTTTGTCTCATTGCTCTATTTCAGTGGGGTTGTGAAGCAGGCAGAATGCATTCCCTGTGGATACATTCTGTGTAAAGGGACTTACCTTTGTGGCTGCCAAGTCAAGGAGCAAGCACCATATGTCAGGAATAATTTGGAGATTAACAAAGAGCATTCCCAGCTTCTGTCAGGTTGATGAGGCAAGCTAGCTCTCCAGGGAAGCAGCAACACTCAAAGAAGTGTCTGAGTCAGCTTCAAGTTTGCCCAGGTTTCCAACAAGACCCAGAATCTATGAGACGCAAAGGTACCTCAGAGATACTTTTGAAAACATCTTTTCTTGGATGAGGGCTGGAATGCAGCCAGACATCAAATAGAAATAGAGAAAATCTTTCAAAATACGTCTGTTGTTTGGTATTTTTAAAGCCATAAGACAAAGGGAGGGACACAGGCAGCAGCAGCAGGTGTGAGACACACACTCTTCCCCTTACCCATACTTTGATGGAACATTGAGTGGCCTTGACTGCTCTGTCAAAGAATAAAGGGACGACCGTTACAGGACTAGGAGGAGGACATACCAAGTTATCTTTACATCTTTACATGTGACAGGATGTGGTGTTTTCACATGAATGGTCAACCAAACTCCAGCACACCTCTCTCTCTCACTCCCCTTCCTCGAAGTGTGTGTGGGGAAATATGATGAAGAGGAAAAAAAAAAAAAAGGCTCACAGTTTGAGATAAGGGTTATAAGGGTTATTTAACTAAAGGAAAAGACACATTAAAAAAAAAAAAAAAAAAAAAAAAAGACAAGCAAAGGCCACGTGGAAGCAAAAAGAGGGAAAGCAATTATTCTCTACTTTCCATCAGCAGGCAATGTTTATCCACGTCTTGGGAAGCAGGGCCTCAATACGCATAGTGGTTGTTTGGGAGGACAAATGTTTTCATAAAAAAAGCACTTCCTTCTCTTTCCCCTTTCCCACCTGGAATATCCCTTTGGTCGGTTTAGGTCAGCTGACCTGGTGATGTCCCCTCCTCACCTCTTGTTACCCCCAGCCTGCTGGTTCTGGGTTAGAGGGAGTCTTGATGGTGTGCCAGCACTGCTCGGCAATATCGGCAATAGACAAAACTCTAGTGTGATTGCAATGATGTTCTAGCTACAAGTTCAGAGCATAGCACTGTATGGGCCACTGCAGGGAGAGTTAACTCCATCCCAGTCAGACCCAGTTTACTGGTGTTCAGTGCAGTACTGCAACAATCACCTCCGAGGAAGAAAAAGTGTTCTTCAGCAAGTGGCTGCCAATTGTCCTAAGAAAGCTGTACAGTTGTATTAATCCCACATAAAATACTTCATATGGACATAGTAAAGTACCAGAGTGCAACCAGTCTTTTTGACATGAAAAACACACAACACTTTAAAAAATATTGGTTTTATTCATATGTCCAGCCTATTCAACAGTGGATCACACTGATAGGAACAATCACAAATACCTAGTTACATGGTTTCATTGGGTTCTGGCCTGTGCAAGATTGGGTTTGAGTTAAGCATATATTATGGCAACACCAATAAGGACAATAATTGCTTTTCAAAGCTCAGTTGAGTCCCATTTCATTGGTCAGCTTTCAAGCCCAAATACCCTCTTCTCTCACAACATGTGGGTTCTGCAAAAAATTTGTCTCAAAGTCTGAGTCCAGAAAACAGCATTTTCACTATTCCATCTAAAAATTCTGTTTCCTTCACATACTTTATTTGAAAGGCTTCAGGTTTTCAGTGCAGCCAACAACAACAACAAAAAAAAAACTATCATCCACAATTTCTCAGAAATGTTGGATTAGACTTGTATAAATCAGCCTGGCTCCAATGAGGGCACTGGAAATACTTTTGTCACCACATGACCTGGCCTGCAAATCCCAACTGTTTTCCTTTAAATAACGTCTAGGAGTTAGATTTCACAGCAAAAGCAAAAGGGTCCTGCAACCAATATCCACTCTGTTTGTAGTGGCACACAGTATCATCCAAAGTCTCTGATCTGCATGTCATGCATCTGAAGGCTCACAGACTTCTGCAGCAGGCAGCCTACACTTTGTCTACCTCTGAAGACAACTGCCCATGCAAGAAGGGTTTGTGGCAGCTCTGGCTGCCCAGTGCCAGCCATGTTGCCTTGTCACACAGGTCTAAAGAAGCCTCACACTGCAAGCTGGCCTGCACTGACAGTCAGAGTAGGTCTCTGCATTGTTTGCACCCAAATAATATCAACACAGAGTGAATGTTGCCTCCTAGGAACTGTGGTTTTACATCCATGCTCAAGACTACTCTGCAGACTTGTTCCATAAGTATCTTTGGATTTCCCATGTCATAGTTGCTTTAAGCCCAGTCCTATAAGACACTGATTATCTTTTTGAGTGACATGTAGACAGGAGGTCAGATCTTATCAGAGGACCAGACCCTCAGTCAGCACCAAGAGGAGATATTACAATCCTTGCTTGTTACAGGTGCCAAGAACTGTCACATTAGGAGATGCTTTCTACCTCTTTTCCCTCATGCGCTGACTGTAAGGACTGCCACACAAGCTAAAAGTCATACATGAAAATTTAGAGGGTGTTATTGATAAATAGTCTGGAGGAGCTGGATGCCCAGCATCAATAGAGTACCTTTGAAAATCCCAGTTGTAATGATCAGAACCCTTTTACTCCACTCTTCCTCTCAATCTCTCTCCTTCCAGAATCACTTCTCTATTTCTCATCCTCCTATTCACCTACATGGAGAACTGGCAACACACCAAGGGTAGATCTGCCTTTTGTTCTGGACTTTTGGCTGCAGGGCTGACCTGTGCCATTGCCAAAGAGAGGAGATTCCAGGCCAGAGCATCCCTCTCTGTCCATCACTTCCCATTACTAAGTGGGTTTCCCATCAGCTTCAGCATAGTACAGCATGGGCTCACAGAGCGTGAAGAGCAACAGAAGTTTTCATCACAATGGTGCAGTGGGAAAAAACTTCAGAACATTTCCCAGGAACACTGTATACAATTATATTACATTTTCAGAACTATATGGCAATTGTGCCTTCTAAATCACATGAAAGACTATAAACAGTGTTATTTCAGTGAAACTCTCTACAGCCACTGAAACTAAGTCACTACCTCCTTTAAAGCAGGCAATAGACTCACATGTTCACAAGAACTAACTCCAAATACACTCAAACAAGACACTTCATAGGGAAATGAGAAATATCTCTAGTTTGGGCCCACCTCTTACATAACGCATATTATGCATGATCAGGATGATTATTATTTGTAGAGCTATGTTAAGCTTCTACCATTTATCTGAGCTATGAAAACAGTCTATAAAAGCACAGTAATCCAGGGGCAAAAGACAGGCAGACAAATGGGCATGCTTTCACCAGCTATTCAGTTCTCTAGAGAAAGCTTTGTGCTCTTCTAAGGGCTGACTTTACGCATTTGCCAGGACTGGGTCCTCCACTTGAAAAAAGATTTAAAATAGGTGTCAGTAACAGAATGGTTTGTAGGTGTCCTATGTCCATTTCCAGCTTCCCACACTACTCAGTGCTTGTCTGGGTCTTTTGATTAATAGATGAAAAATTGCTGCTATTTAGACACTGGGAATTAAATTCTGTTTTATTTAGTTTTCCCAGAAATCATACACATTTGAATCTTGTAGAAGATTCTCCCTGCCTCCTTCCTCCAACCCCTGTTCACATATAATTTCAGTTTCCTGTAACTAAGCATGCTAACCCCTTTAAAGAAAATAAGAAAACCTCTAAGCAAGGAAAGCAGTTTCCTGTCCATAAATGCTGTATTCCCTGCACGGAGGGAAACTTCACCAACACCACGAGGAGGAGATGCAACGTCTTTTGCAGCATTCTGACACAACAGCCTTGCATCATCCGGAATCCAGCCTAGTGAGACAGAAAAAAAAAAAAAAAAAAAAAAAAGTGTTAAATGTTAAAAAATTGGCCAAGAGAAATGCCTTATTCTGAATAGATCACAGCTAAGATATGACAACCTAATGGTTAATTTTTTAATGAGAATGTTTGAAGGAAGTCAGTTTAGAGCATCTTCTCAATATTACTGTACCCAGCTTACTTTGCTTTACCATGCCACCTACTGGTATTGGTTTGATGGGGTCTTTCCTTCCATCTGCTGGGAACTATATACATTTTTTCTTGCATGAGATGAATTATATATATTGGAATGCTCCAGAGTCTGGTAGGATGCTTTGCAGTACTGTGCTGCTCCAAGGATGGAGACCCAAAGTCTGACCATTACTGTAACTGGGACTTTACTACATTCCCATAGTCATTTTCTTGTCTAATTTTAAGTCCTCTTAAGACAATGTTATGTTCTTTACAATTTGGCCTGTAAACCTCTTCCCCCATGCCAGGGTCAGGAAAGTCTATCAGAGCAACAGAAAGATAATTTAAAAAACAAACAAACAAACAAACAACAACAACAAAACAGATCTGAAACCATTTAATTAATTTAATTTAAACCATTTAATATGATATGAAACCATTTATTGAAGCAAAGAAGCAATAAACATGTTTGGCCTGTAAGGACTTTTCTTCATGTACAAATTTTGTCATATTTTGATACAGTCACTTCTAGCTGCACAAGTCCATCTGTGCTGGTGACAAATTGAACCTAAAGAGCTATTCTTAAAAATTATGAATTATTAAAAATATCTGCAGTCCTCCAGAGTGGGAGAGATTAAAAGGGAAGATGAAGTGACTGGAATAAATGTGGCACTAGGGCCTTCCTAAATTGGTCAAAATCTATTTAAACCTGAAAGGTCAAATAATAGTTTCTCATAAAGCAAGCAATACTCCTGTTTCTTTCCTCTTTGTATGTCAACAGTACAACACCTTTATTCTGCTAGTCTAACATGCCCCTAAAAGTTTCCAGTTGCATTTTTTCTATATACAGGATGGCTTCCATATTCCTGCGACACATGGTTAGGATATGTTATTAAAGTAATAATACATGTATGTGGGCTTTTGAGTTCCCAAAACCAAAAGCTTGAGACCCATACTTGATTTAATTGTATGAGTGGTGGACATGGCTAGACCTAAACTTAGGGATGTTAAGCATGTGCTGAAATGCCACAAGCAGCTCAAGCCTTGCATTGCAAGGAAGTTACAGCATTTATATTTTCATCCAGCATTTTCCCATGACAATTCCATTTGCTTGTACAGGAGTGTGAAAGCAGCTTCTTCCACCATGAAGACCATATATTCCTAGTCCTCATGCTCCCACAGCTACTGCTCAACAATGACCAGAAAAACAAGAAAAGGCTATAAAGAGAGTGTACCAGTGAGAAAGACTTGGGCCCCAAGGATGGTCAAAGCAGTGCTACAGCCCACAGGAGAACAAAGATAGAGAGAAATATCAGAGACAGAAGAAGCCTTCAAAGTAAACAAAATTTGTCAAGAGCTCTGCATAGATTCAGAAAAGAGAAATTGGCAGTGATACATAAACTATGTAAATATTAATGCATGCATATAGAAACTTGAATATATATATAAATGCTCTTACTCTCAGGTATAAGCTACATATATAATCAAGGACTATAGATAGATAGGGATATTGATATGTAAAATATTACAAGGAAGAATTTGTAAAATTAATTTACCTTCCAAAATGTTTTTTTAGGAAAAATCCAGTTCTTCAACTGTTAGTAATGTACATCAATATAACAACTTGTCCAGTTGCTATGAGCTCACCAAGACTGTGAGAAATATCTGATTTGCAGACTAAATCTGTGCTGAGCTTCAAAGCAGAAGTCCCTCAGTGAACTTCCTTGTATGTAAGCTTTTTCCTGCAGATTTATATGTTGGAGATGGAAGCTTTCAATCCAGGGATTACCAATACTGAACAAGCTAGAAGGCTGGCTCATGGTTTTCCAAAAATGCAGAGCAACAACAACTGGATAGAGTGATTTCTTGAAGTTTGGTAAGTCAGAGACCCCATCAGACTGTTTACAGGAAGAGACAGATATTTGCAGAGTTGCACTAAATTATGACAAATTATTGTATTTTACTGCGCAATCAACAATCACGGTGGGACTTACTGTTCTGATTCTACTTTTAGTTTTATATTGATGTACTTGACATGGATGCTGCTCAGTCAGTGGATGGAGTGTAGAGAATAGAGTTTACATACTCAATACCTGAGATCTCAGACCTCCTTTTTTCCATTGTGTACATTAATAGGCCAACAAATACTTAGAAATCGTAAAATATTCTTCCTTATAGCTTGTTTCTGTGATCTACAAGCAAAACAAAACAAAAACATGTTCTTCTATGTTTCTAAATTTACTTAGTAAGACTCCTTAGCAGCAAACAAGGTTCTACTTGCACTGAATGTATTGCATGGTTAAGGCATGTAATGTCATCTGCCTGCTTAAATTGACAATTATGTAAAACTTAAATTCAATAGCTGTAGAAATGGTCCCAGTAATTAAAAACAGACATGTCATAAATGGTTGGTTATGAGTTTAGCACGATATGTTTTCTTGTAGTGTTGGCAAATCCAAAAGCCCAAATCTAACTATTTCTGGAATATTTTTCATCAAATATTCTAAAAAACGAAGCAACTGCAAGGATCAAACACTACAACATTAAGCAGATGTGTGAAAACATCTCAGAAAGTATAACTAATTAATGCATAGTCATTCAACATTGAAAATATTCTGAAAAACTCAAACACTATGGCAACAGGATAGCAAAACTGTCATTTTAAATCTTTCAAGTAAGCAAGGAATTAGCTAGTATAATACAGCAGTGAAGGGACTGACATGAAACCAGGGGACAGATCCAAGTTTATAATGGTGTTTGAAAGCACCATTTAAATAAAGATTACAATCACTCACACAAAGGAAGTGATAGAAAAGATTTTGACTTGGCCAGAAGAATGGCAGACGGACTTAAGACAGACTTTTCTATGCCTATAATCCCACTATTGTAAAAGTAATAAAATATCTAAAAGGAACAGAAGTGAAGCAAGGCAATTGTTGAGGCACAAGATAAATGAAATACTAAGGCTATGTCAGCCTTATTCATTACTCAGTTACTGATCACTTACTTTTAAATTACACTTCAATATGAAGTAGATGAAGAGACCAAGAATTTCCAGACTGGCCAGTGACATGAGATGCTCAGCTTTACAAACTAAATTTCAGAAAGGAGAATACAGGTCTTGTATGGGCATCCAGAAACATGATTTACTACATTGTCACCATTTTTGAAAACGTGGGCCTCAAATTTTCAAAAACGAATTTGAGATAAGTTCTCCAGAACCTCCAAACCATATTCAGGAGTCTGTCAGGTGAAAAATTGTGATGTTCTGTACATATAATCTTTTTTCATTGAGGAACTAAAATGCAAGATAATCTCAAATCGTAACTCTAATGTCAGATAATGCACTTAAAAACTAAATTGCATAATGTTATATAGCTACACATGCAGAGAATCATATTGTTCAGGAAGGTAAGAAGAGAAGGAGCCTCCATAGCAAAATAGATGGAACATTCTCATTTTAGGTTATGTGAAAGGGCATATATAAGTTTGGCGGGAGGCAAATGATAATTTTAGGGGACCCGTTTCTATATCCCTTATTACTCTTATTTTGGGGAGTCAGATATTGATGCTTAAGTTCATAGTAAATAGCTCCTAATCCTCAGAGAGGCTTTCTGAAAACAGCGACATGAAAAAATTGATGATGCTCTGGAAACTCCTCTGTGCAATTTTGCACACACATGCAGACACTTAGTGCCTTTATGTTTTAAAATAATGCAATAATCTTCACATATATACATATACAAATATAATAAATGAAACTGCTGTCATGAAAGATCCTTGAATCCTTCTCAATGATGAGAATGAACAAACTCTCAACAACTACAAATAAACAACTAATTGGGAGCTAGCTGAGATGAATTTAAGGCCTTGAGTATCTCTGTCATTCAAAAAGATTGGGGATAGTAAAAATAAAGGGAAAGTTACACAGAGTAACAGTGGGTGTAACTCCACTGAAGCAATTTTTACTTGCCTCTGTTATGATAGACAAATGTGGCAACCAGGCTATTACACTGTGCATGGATAAGGGAGAGGCAATTAAACAGTTCAGATCCAATATATTTATAGTGCCCATCCCCAAACAAGACTGACTAATGAAACCTTTGGCAGCAAAGAAAGAGCAATGGAATTGTAAAGCAAGCAATTGTATTTCAAATGGGAGGATAAAACTGCAAAATGCTCTCAGTGTTCTGCCACAGCGAAGGAAAACAGAGGTAATACACATTCATCTGATGTACGGTTCAGGTGAAAGGTTGCAGTACTGCCCCTGCAGCACTGAGTGAATCAAAATATTCAGGGAAAATCCCAGTATACCACCATCCTTCTTCAAACTGAATACCCATTTTAACCCCACATAGTGCTGGTGATGTGTATCTCGTACCTGTATACTCTCCCTGGAAGCCAGGTGAAAATCCTTGAGGAATCTCAACTTTAAAGAAAATGTGTGTAATTCTAGCATTAACAGTTAAAATAGCATTGTTGGATTTAATGTCCTTTATGAAAATATGCAAACTTTTCTAAAAGTGGCTCACATGGTCAAGTTCCATTTTTGTTCTCTTGTTGTATGCCTAAACCCAACATAACAAGGCCAAGTACTTGTGATCATGCTGCCACCAAGCAATAGAGACTCACAAAACGTAGAAAACACTGAATTTGTCTGTGTGTGTACAGCAAATGACAGCTTCCCCCAGGCTGTCTTGGGCCTCCTCAGCACATACCAGCAGTCCATACCTCACTGCACATGTTGCTTGAAACCCCACACAACAGGTCCAGCTCTGAGCATGGCTGACAAGACATGTTCCACACTGAGCATGCTGACCACTGCTACCCTCTTTCAAATCATACCTAAAGGGGAAGAGACAGTGGTAGGTTAGCTGTCTTGTTTTACAAACAATTCAGGGGTGAGGGCAGTCACCCAGGATACCAGACACCTTGCTTCTGTGCTCTCCTTTATTGCAGCTGCCTCCCACAAGAGCTCCAAAGCCCCAGGTCTTAGCAATTTGGCCACCAGGTGCTCCTGGAGCTGCCTGTTTACCTGTGCTTTGCAAAGTGTTACAATTTCAAAAAGCACTGGCAGAATGACAGAGCAAGGCAAATCTCCCAAGTTGCTGGTGGAAAAACTCTCGCCAGAAAAGAAGGGTCAAAGAGATATAATATATATATATATGTATATATGATACGATATATATATATGATATATGTATACACACAGCTCTTCAGTAGCAAAGGAAACTGCTCAAATACCTTAACTGCCGATGCAGACAACCCTCCCCACAAAAACTGAGCCTACATGGCCTAACCCTCCTCTCTGCAAACTGCCTACACCTTACACTGAAGCGCACATCGCACATCCACGCGTTGCCTGCTGAGTACCTCCACGGCCCACAGGATGGCACTGTGCCACTCCGCAAACTGGTAACTGACTTTTGGTAGCGTTTCCTGATGGCAGCTGTCAGTATGAGGTGGACTTTGTCATATCACAGGTCTTTCCTCTGAATTTCCAGGCTTTCCGGAGTTCAGAGTAATTCTACAAATTCTTTCAGGACGACACACCAGCTGATCCTCTGTGTCCTTGCTCAGAAAAATCACCATCTGCTTCTTGTGGGCATTTTGCTTGAATAAAGCCCCCAAAGGCTTAACCCAGTACATACACAGCAGCCACCAGAACAAATGCTTCTTTTTGCTGCTGAGAAACTGTATTTTCTCAGCAGCCTGAAACTAATTAATAACAGTTATTACTTACAACATGCTTTGTATGTTCAAAATACTGTAGAAAACCAAATTCAGGTAACAGTCTTGATAATTACCACATCACTTGCATTCTTGGAACTCATGAAGACTGCAGCTATCAAGCAAGGACTGAAGAGAGCTCAAATGCTTACATGCATTTGCATGGCTACTCACTAGGCACATATACTCCAGATCATTTGTTACAGCATCATGAAGTTACTCAATCCCCTCCTATTTATGGGTCAAAGATGGGGCCAACCCACAGACATCCTAATTTGTACAGTGCATCAGATTTCAAAGTCTTCTTTGATTCTCAGTGGTTGAGGATCATCTCATGCAGGGTTTAAGTATTTCCCTTAACTCCTAAGCATCTCCTAAGGAAAATATTCTGGGATCACTGCAGTGTCAATGACTGTAAATTAAAATTCTGCTAGATATACCTGTCCTTCCTTACTATTTTTTTTAAAGGATCACTAAGATCAATTTTTCAGCTTAAAGTAGCTGAGAAGATTAAGTAAATTGAGTTTTACTTGGATTGGCAACCTAAGTCTAACCTTCCTTAACAGCTTAAACTTCAACTACTACCCCTTGTTAAAACCTTGTCTCTTGCATCTTCATCACTGTTTTAAATGCTTTTTTGCAGGATGCATATACCCAGGGAACCAGCAAACAAAATCACGGCAAAATATTAGAGCTGGTTTTACAGTACAGGCAAAGGCAACAGTTGCTAAGGGCAACAGCCTGCTGGGGACAGCAAAATAGCCATGGTCCTCCTGTCTTCTTTGTTCACACCATAACCCTGTGAAGCCAGGCTTCTGGGGAACTGGAAAATGCTGCCACGGTTGTGGCAGCAGCAGCAGCAGCCACCATTCCTCACCTCTCCCCTCCTCCCAAGTAGTGGCAAACAAGGCTCTCCAGCCCCTGTCTCAGCTCTCCTTTCTATCTCTCTCTTTTCCTCCCCATGGTGTACATGTAAGTCTGGCCCCACATATGCAGCAATATTTAATTTTGCCTTCACAGCTGATATACATCAGGCTGGCATGGTAAAACATTAATACTGAAAACAACCACATCATGGAAAAATTGCTAAGCTTTAATGAAGTCATGGAGTTTAAGAAAGCACCATGACATTGCTTCAGTTGGTTCCACATGTGGAGGTGTGATTGTAGGTGGCATCCTGCAGTTCATAAGCGCCGTATGTGCAAGGGATCACCAGAGCAATAATCACTTGAAGATATGGAGTGTGATCACAAAGAGCAATGTAAATACAAATAGTAAGTAAATACAGACAGTAATAGTTTGTATTTAGTAAGTAAATACAGATAGTAAGCATTTAGACCTTACCAGTCCCTAAGCTGGTAATCTTGGAAGAAAGGAACTTTTGGTCCTGCTGCTCTTTCACTGTCAAATAATAATCCAACCTAGAGCAGGAATTTCAAACATGCTTGCTATTGGTCCAGTTCTGTTTCATTAACATCACCAAAAAAAAAATAAATTCCAATGACCACAGCAGCCAAGTGTTGTCAGCAATGTCACTGAAGCAGTGACAGCAGCAACATCACTGAAGATCATGTAAAGAGGTTCATCATCTTCTCACTTATCCTGCTTCCAGCCATGGAAATGAGGATGCCCTTTATGGAAGTTACAGCCCAGTGAAATCAGAAAGAGGCTTACAGAGGATCTGACTGAAGGTTCCACTGTAACCAGCCGTTGGAGCTGCAAACCCCAGTCTAATCTTCCAGCTGTGCCTCACACTACTTGTGATTCCCTATAAGAAAAAGCATCATTTGCTTTATCTGCTTTAAAAAAGAGCTTAACTGAATTGTTGATTGTTCCTATAGATCTTTATTGCTGATAAACAGCCAAGTGCATGCTGAAGAGAGAAAGACATTATTTCCATTCTACAGCTGAGGCATGAAGAAATAAAACATCAGATTCAGACCCTGCATATGCCTGTAAGCCTCAGTCTATCCACAGATTGTTAAATCCTTGTGGCAGATCTGACAGTAAGTGCCTACTCAAAAACATTCAGATGGGAGCTTTAGCTGCTTCAAGACACTGAATTTTGAAGATAACAGGTCTCATTTCCTACCTGTACAGAAAAACAGAGCAGCTGAAACTGAAACACATCTAAAACACCCTCTACCACCACCTCGCCTAGCTGGCATCAGGAAAAGAAAAAAAAGAAAAAAAAGTGTTAATGTACAAATACCAGCTGAGAATTTGGCTCCACTTGTCTGTAACCAACCCTCTGCATCAGTAGGGGTGTTAAAAATATTTCAGCCATCAAGAAAACTCTTCATGCATTGCGGTGGGCAGAAAAACATGACAATGGCCCTCAACAGAAATGTAACTGACTCAGGCACCTAAATATGTCTCATAGGACAGGAAGGAATTTGTAAGAGGTTTCATCTGGGCCTTTTCACATATGCTTGCATCTGAATCACCAATATATGACTAAATATAAAACATGAGGAGCCTTAATTGCCATCTATGTATCCTCATATTCCCCTGGAAGACCATGAAGCAACAAAAAATAGCAAAACATTTAATAAGGATTAAATTCACAGTTGTTAACAGTACCAGTGAAAACATATTTTTTTAAATGACCTTGACAGATTCAAAGAGCAGATTTGACTGCTCAGTACCAGTGAGCTGCTACCATCCAAACCACCTTCGTGCTTGGAGATCTAATAAAAATCTAGGTGAGAGATGTTATGTACTCCTTCCATCTTCAGCATATTTTCTTCTGTTGCCTCAATACCTTGGTCCCCGATAGCAATTCAAGAGTTGAAAAAAGAAAATCTGCATAAATTTACTTCTTTTGGACTAGCTGTGAAAAGTTGATGTCAGCCTCTTATCTCTATAGTGCATTCAGTGGGATTTCAATTTACGTTGCAATACGTTGCTCCAGGCTTTGTCAGCTAGAAATATGTTGCACGCCTTTAATTATAAAGCAGACTGAAAGGGAACAGAGAGTCACAAATAAGGGGGGCTGGGCAGAATATTTTGTGTCTGAGACTGAAAAATATAAATCGGATCAGCATGGCCACGGCATTGGCCCAAAGCCAACATAAAGCTAGGTAGTAGCAGGATTTTTTAGCATTTGGGTATTCCAAGAGTCTCATGCACAGGTCCAAAAGTTTTTGTGTTTGTTTGATCCATATGTTAGTTATTACTGTTATGACAGTAATACAACACAGTGTCCTTATAGAGTAGTGGTTCTCAGCTGTACCTGAGATTGAAAAGGTATTAGGTAAGAGATGGGGCACACTCAGAAAGATCTTGTTGTCTAATTTGCTTAGGAAAAGGGTGCAACAAAATGGAGGAACAACTAATATGTCAGCATTTTATTGCTGAGGCACTGAGAAATACAGGACACCCAAAGCTCATGTGACAGAGCTGTAGACTGTCCCCTTGACTTTAAGCATAGTATTTAATTACAAGATTTGCCTTATTAAGTGGTCACTTAACTAATGGAAAACTTTCCACTTTTTTGTTTTTTGATGCAACTTTCTCATGAGCAGAAATGCTAGCATCAGAAGTACCAGCTGGTGTTTTTTGGCTACTTGTGTTACGTGACTGGGGGATGGATGATGGAAAGAAAAGTTGCATCATTCTTCAACACTCCTCACAGCTATATCACAGCTGCAGCTGGCTTGATCAATATGTATTCAGACATCTTCTATGGAAATGTTGATTAAGGGTTACTGTGCAAAGGAGAGCTCACTATCCATCTTCTCTGAAATCCACTTGTCCAAGTAAGTGTTATTGAGAGTTCACAAATCTGCATAGAGGTGTTTTGTTGTTGTTGTGGGTTTGTTGTTTTTTTAAGAGCCAAAGAAAAAAAGTAAATAATGAGGTGAGCTACAGCACACTCCAGATGGCACCTTCTTCTGCAATTCTTCCTCTCCCTGCACCCAGAAAATTATCAGGACTGTAATCTTTTTTTTTTTTTTTCTTTTTTCTTTTTTTTTTTTTCCCTAAAATCTTGTCACTTCTAGCACGTGCTCCAGTATTCATGCCATTTGACCTGTCATTTCATCTGGTTTGGAGCATATGAATAGCACTTAACTGAATGCAAAGAAGTATTGGAGCTGACATGGGAGCCACACTGACAGCAATCAGGAACTGTCAATGGCTACTACTATATTGTTTGGAAAAAAAAAAAAAAAAAGTTGTGGTTGTTTATAATTATAACAATTTTATCTTTCATTATAGATCAAAGTAAAAAAGACATGAATGCAAAACTCTGCATTTTGCCTTGTATACATAGATGTCCTTAGTACAAAAAAATAAAAATAAAAAAAAGCAAAAATATTCATAATATTACAAAAATGTTCGTGCATATTACAAAATTTTCCAAGCATTCAATTTCTAAAGAACACCAACATGAAGTGAAATGAAACTGCTCTCAAACATGCCAGGTCTTGAGAAAGAGGCATCTTTTGATGGAAATATATCCTGCAGAAATGTTTGCAGTCCAGTATAGAAAACTGAAATAGATATCAGATAATAGACTAATGGATAAGCAATACTGAATACCCTCCAGAGTGTTTTTGAAAGTCACTGTGACATCTCCAAGGACAGACTACAAAGATCAATTGCTTTGTGTGCACCATTTCGTAAGCATGAAAACCCATAGTCTACAGCACTAAAAGGAATGTACCTGACAGTACTATTTCTGATACATTAGAACTGCAGCACAATTCAGATCTTGAGAAATGTACAATGTCTTTTTGGTACTTATCTAAAGAAAAGTTAGAGTGATAAAATAGATGTTCTAACTTTGTGCCTATCAGGCAACATATTAGAAAAAAGACCAAAATATCTACATATTTTTTTAAATACGTAGATGTGTTTTTAAATATCTTTGCATAAATATCTACCCATACCTCTTTGTTTTGTACTGACGATGAAGTGGGATTCAAACACAAAGGCAGTCTGTCCTTCCATCACTGATAAGTGGGCTTTTGCATAGAACTTCTCACTGTTAATTACAGCTCTACCCTTAAAGATATAAGCCCATTCTAAGAACGAAGCTCTTGACTGAGGAAGGTTTAAAACAGAAGCATTGAGGGAGCAAATAGAGTCAAAACTTGGTCACAAGTTAAGAGCATGTCAGTGTTTCAAACACTGGATAGAGTGTTCTTGAGCTGTTCAATTTGCAGTGAAGTCATATCCCTCCCCCCCAAAAAAGGAGTATGGGTAAATACTATTCCACAGAATCACAGAATGGCTAAGGTTGGAAGGGACCTCTGAAGATCATCTAGTCCAGACCCTGCTGAGCTGGATCACCTAGAGCACCTTGCGCAGGATGGCATCCAGGCGGGGTTTGAATCTCCAGAGACGGAGACTCCACAACCTCTCTGGGCAACCTGCTCCAGTGCTCTGTCACCCTCACAGTACGGCAGTGCCCCCTCATATTCAGCCGGAACCTCCTGTGCTTCAGTTTGTGCCCATTGCCTCTCATCCTCATTTATTTATGCATAAATAAATCAGATTGGCTTGAAGATTCACAACAAATACATTTCCCATGCTTTTTACATATCATCATGAATTGACATGATTTACTTGTAGGATTTGCTCCTGTGCTATTTGTCACCAGTATTCCTTTATGAAGTCAACATTTTCTTGCTAAAAGACATGGTTGCCAGGGCCAAGAATATGCAGATTTGTTCTATTGTACAAATGAAGAAGACATAGGTTCTTCTTCATTTAGATTCTTATTTTTCCACCACTCTGCATAGCTAATTGCACCTTATTCTATCCCTACTATAAAATCAAAATGTAATAATGTTTTCTCACCACTGGAATGTTCTTTGAGTTCCATAGAGGTATATATAATTTTAATCATTTAATCATCAATATAAATTTAATCAAGCACTTTGACCACCTTTTTGCTGGTAGTGACTACTGCAGTAAGATCTTTACCATTAATATGTTGTATGTGTCAAGACTAAGGCTTCTATACACAACTGCAGTGCACATGATATAACAACTGTAAATTAAGATGCACATGAACTAATAGTGGCTTCTTTTATCAACGTCAAAATCAACTGAGCCCAGAAACGGGTGCAACACTGTTCATCATTCAAATGAAACTTGTTGGCTCATTCTGTAAATGTCATAAGAAAATTCTTTTTTCGTTTTCCTTACTTCCTTAGCTCTAGAAAAGATGACAAGCCCTTAGGACAACTTATGTACAACGGCATTTGTGTGCACCATTCTGCTAACATCATTGTTAAAGCTCAGATGATGTTCATGTTCACATGCATTCATAATGGTTATAGTCATTGGTAAAATTTTGCTTTGCTTTTTCTTTTTTTTCTACTTACAGAAGAAAAAAGAGCTATTCCAAAGTTTAAAAAATGAACTTGCTAATATAGATATAAATCACAGGTTAATGGCTTCATCACATAAGTGAGGACAGAGCAGCAACAAGCTAGAAGGCTTGAGAACAAAGTATGTCTAGATTTTCCTACATGCTTTTGTGACACAGGGATGGATGGATGGATGGATGGATGGATGGATGGATGGATGGATGGATGGATGGATGGATGAAGATCCCACCTTGGTCAATGTCTGTTCTATCCTCTGAGATTGAAGACATACTTGGTCTCTTTCTCATAGGGTAAAACTCAAAGAGGTGAAAGAGGAAACACGAAGCCATGGCTTTATTTTGTCTTTGTCAGAACAATGCCTGCAATAGGAAATTATTCAGGTAACCTCTTCAGGCAAGAGTGACCATTGTTATCAACTTATCTGACCTTCAGTTCAATGAAAGTTGTTGCAGGCAACTTCATTTCTGTTATTGTTGATTTCTGCATCCAAACCAGAAACCCGGGCTGAGCTGCAGCAGAGCCACCTCAAGGCTATCCTCAAAATTAGGTACAATGCACTACTGAAGTGACTCCGGCAAGTTAATGGGAGTGAGGAATTACTAGAGGCCCCAGGAAGTAGAAAGATCAGTGGACAGCTGGAAAGCTTTGGACAGGAAGAAAGGACCAGACACAGTCAGCAGAGGTTCCAGGTTGAGAGGAAAAGCAGTGGACAGAGATTGTTGAGTCTTTAAAGTGCAAAAGGTAAGAAAATATTAAGGCACGGCCCACCCTCCATCTGTCTCCAGACTACCTCCTAGACTGATCTGGTACACCCACCCCATTCTACCCCACTCCAAGGACTTTTTTCTCTTTACCCAGTCCCATGGAGAAACACCATCTCCAAAGACATGTAGTTCTTCTCACTCTTCTCTTTCCTACACACACACCAAAAGCCCAAGTATTAAATAATATAATCAACGGGATTTGGTGTCTGTTAGCTAAGCAGGTATAGTGTGGCTGCATTTTTCAGAGAACATAGGCAATAAAGATACGATTGCTTTTATATTCGACATCCAAAATATATCCAAGGTTCAGGATAGACTGATTCTAGTAGATGAAGTCACTGAAACCAGGCTCCTTCTATTGCATGTAACTACTTTCATGTAAAGCCTTTCAAAAATTTAACGAAGTCCATCCAAAAAAATGAATTTGCTTTTTGCCTTGATTTCTCCTATTCAATCTAGAGCAGACTTTCATTTCTCTTTCAGCTGTTATAGCAGAAATCACCTTCTGCTTTCCAGTATAAATTTATTCATTGACAATTTCTGCCTTATTGTTCAAATACCAACACAGCCTTTCAACTTAAATAGCTCTTATGTCTTGTTAGCTACTCTGCTCCCAGTATTTTTGTAACTATAGGTCTTGCCAATCTTTTGCTGGGCTAGAAGAGGCAGGCTCTTCTAGATTCATCTTGTAAATGAGTTTCCATTTACCTGATCATTCTTGCTGCTTTTCCATGCATTCTTCCCACTCTAAGGTAAACTTAACCAAACTCAGATCACCAAAAAGACCCATGGAATTCCAGATGAGGCCTTATAGAATTAACATTTCCCAAGTGGTATAAAAATGTCTCTTTCTAAGACTTTCAAGAAGCGATTTTGCAGCTTCATTACTCTGGTGGCTTAGTAAGTGACATTGATGCTTTGACTCATCTTAGCACTCCCAATCATACATTTCAATCTTCCCCAAGTGATAAACTTGCTACCAAAATCCATATCACAACTTTAGTTTTTATACTATTTACTATCTTTTCATTTCTTTAAGTCCATAATTCAATCATCTAGTCCTGTGTCCTAATCCACAGGTCTAATGGCATTGTTTAGGTTGCATCATTGCTAAGTCTTATAAATTCAGCCCTACAGCTAATATTTTAAGCAATCCAGGGACTAACCCCTGAAGATCTCTTTTATGAACCTCCCTTCTTTCTCATACTGATCTCTTTTTTACTGACTCTGTATTTTCTCTAGTGACCCTCATCTGTCCCATCTTAAGTGGTATTTTTCCACACAGCATGCTAATGGGTTTTATATGAAGCTTTTTGTCTAGTTTCAGGGAAGGCATCATTAAGATCAGCAGAGCTGGAGCAAGAAAGAAGTGACCCAATTTGTTTAAACCTGGTATATCCTGAAGATGGAGACCCTAGAGCCATCAGATCTATAGCCAACCTGCAAGGACTGCAGCAATTTTAACAGATGGCCATAACAGCAAAAATCTGTAGGAGGGTAGAGTTTGTCTCCATGTCTATCTCTGCTACCCTTCTGTTATTATATTATTTAAGACTTGCAATTATATTTCCTTACCATAAAAAACTCTGTCTCCTTGGAAATCACATCTAAGCAAGAGGAAGCTGATGGAAATTAAATAGGGAAGTGGACAAGAATCTAGGAAGGAAATCTGCTCCATTTGATGTGGGGAATCTGGTGATCCCACAAGCCCCACACCAGCCTAACTTCTGCCAGACATGTGACCGTCAAGGGCACAAAAGAGCCGAGTAGGGAACAGCAGATAGGCACTCACCTTATGGTATGGTAATGGTGCACCTTCCTGAGAGCACCATAGCATATAAGCAGACGATCAGACTGTGGTCCAATTCTGCTTTCAACTGGGATAAATTTCACTTCACTGACGTCAGTGGAGTTATTCCAGAATTGCACCGGTGTAAAAGAGGGCAGCATCTGCTTCCTGAAAATGGATACCATCAAGCTAATTGAAAACAACAGATGCATCAATGAAAAGCAAGAGGAGACAGTAATGTTCCACTTTTCTTGTCAAATAACATTTCATTACTCTCCTGAGAATGTATGAGAATAAACCAATATGTGCTCTAAAAGCTAAATCTTCTGTTGGTATAAAATTCTTTACAACCTTTTAGGTGAATGAACCTAGATGTATCTACAACACCTAAAGACATGGCTGCAGATGGCTGCATTTACAGCCCTCTTTTTTGGGCTTGATTCTTCTCTCGCAGTCACTTAAATTAGAAGGAACAGCATTCATAACCTTAAGGATACATCTGCCCAACCTCAGCTAGAGAGCTGAATCAAGACCCCAGTTTTCTTCAAACCAAAAATGGCTACAATCCCAGTGAAATACTTTGGGATTTACTGCACTTTTTGATAAATTTTCTTCCACACCTTTATACCACTGAGTAAACATTTTTATATCCACTTAGTGCTAGTGAATCCAACGAAGGACTTACTGAACTTTTGATTATATTTTGTATGAAGACAAGGTTTCCTTTAAGTCTTGTCTAATGAAGAGGCAACACAGCTTCAGTATTTTAGGGTGACCATAGAAGTTGATGAGCATTTTCTGTAAAATTTCCCTCATGCAAATCTTTTCCTTTCTTATGCTAAGAAAAAATCCGACACTGGAAAGATTAACCTGCAAATTTGCACTACAGACATCATGGATATTTCCTACAGAGATTTTTTAGCAATGTTTGTGCTTTAGGAAAGTAAAACCTACACTGCTCACAGTTACTTGTTTCCAAAGTGTAAAATCATGCTGTAATATTCAAGCTCTTGTGCCACCCAGCAAGCCCTGAACAGGCTGCCCTGGAGCAAGCTAAAACTCAGACAGTTAGCCAAGACATATAGAATTGATGTGTACTAATAACATATGCTACACTGGAAATCAATGTTACTGCCTGCTGTCCCTGCCTGCTTCCCCAACAAACATTTTCCTGGGTTTATGTCCCTGGCCAGCATCTTGCCTTATTTAGGATCTGATCTGCACATCACTGAATTTCACTACCAACTGTCTCTTGTGGCAGCTAAGGACACTCAGCATTCACTGGCAATTGTTCATTTCATCAGAAGATTAAATCTTCTGATCATGCAGACACTTGCTCCACTCCTTAATTTTATGTGTAAAGCAGATGGCAGCAAATCAGGTATTCTACTATGAACATGTTGGTAATATGGCTACAAATGTTGTCAGAATGGGATTTGTCTAGAATGCAAGCTCCAAAAATCAAAAATGAAGAACTCAGACTGTGATCTCAGTTACCACAATGTAAATAGAGCTATCTTATGCATACATGGCCACAGCTGAGGGTAGAATCTCATTTAGTCTCAAACCTATCTGTGAATTGGCCTGCATATTTCTACTACTGCATTAATAATAATAATAATAATAATAATAATAATAATAATAATAATAATAATAATAATAATAATAATAATGCCACTCCTCTTATTTTTGCCACTATAAATTTAAAGAGAAGCCTAACTTTTCAGAGTTCACTAGACTTACTTGGACTCAAGTTAGATGAGAGTTTTCAGGTAAGCTGTGGTTAACTCCTGCTGTAATCTGTAGATCTTTCCCCAGTGTAAACAGGACCTCAAGAGAAGAAAAAAAGAAAAAAAAGGAAAAAAAAAAAAAAAGTAAGATAAGCATTTTAACATATATTACACATGCTTTGACTTTATGCAGATGATTGAAGTGTTGGAGACAGATATAAACAAAAGTAGTTGTACTAAATGGAATTTTGCCAACTTGTATCAGCAGATGGCAAGGATCTGGCTCATACTACATTTTGTAGTATATAATTATCTTTCTCTCTTTTTTCATCCAGAACCAGATTCTCCCTTTAGGCTGCAAATCTTAATTAGGAAACCCTTTCTCATTAGTTGCAAGAAACTCATAGTTGTTAATTTCACAGATAAAAAAGAAACCTTACCTACTTCTGCAGGTAAAGCAGAAGCTGGAGCTGTTTGTTCCATTGCTTTTAGGGATGATGCTGTTCTTTCCATCACAGTATGGAAGACTCTTCAGTCCTTACCCTGCCTTTGGTTGTCCTGAATATCCTTTATATTCATTCTTCTGTATCTCCATAGGGATCTCTGTACACTGAATGAGTGGGTCTAACAGAGAACACCAAGTCCAGGCACCTTCACCTCCACAGCTGCTGTAGCAGTGATTTTTATCCATGTACTCTGGGTCAGAAGGAACAGGGCCAAAACAGAAAATTGCTCAGAAATCTCAAAATATGACATTTTCCAAACAGGAACAGAATAAAAATTTCATCTTAGAGGAAAGTGCAGGAATCCTTCAGTAATGTAGACTCTGAAATTCTGCAAAACAACTCTTCCAACTCTTCATGCGTTTCACTGTTACAGTCCTTCACATAAGGATAAGTTTGGGATAAAAATGGTGCCCTAAACAAAATTATTCCTTTCCTTCCTTCCTCACTTCCAACAAGAAGATGATTTCTGCCCTGTTCTTAATTGTTGAAATTCTCTGTTGAACTGATTGTCACAGAATAGCCAGGGGTTCAGGAGAAAGCAAGTCTCATCCACAGCAAAATCTTTATTTCATAGTGAGATTGTTGAAAAAAAATGTTTCTGTGGTTTTTAATGCAATGCTCCTTGTCCGTGATTGTTCAGATTGTCCTTCACACACTCATCTCCTCTCTGTGTGCAAGGATATACAAAGTCCTTTCCCATCTCCTGGTTTGCACTGTCAGTTTTCAAATGCTGATAATGGTCTGCCAGTTTGGAGTTGGACAGGGCAGTTGTACATGATATAAAGTGATGGGATCTTCAGTAAGCAAGGAAAAATGCTGTAAAGATGGTGCACTAATATCTGAGAACTGAAAGTATTCAATGAGTGCTTTTGCTTGTAGCCAAAGTCACAGGGTAGAGAAACAGTCTGGGAGGTTGTTATGGAAACAAGTCCCTGGAGATGCCTACTTTACTTTGCAAGGATGTGCTCTGCCTTAAGAACAAAATATCTAGACAGACAGACAGAACTGCATTTCAAACATCCAGGAGTGAGTGTTAACAGCTGAGGACTTGAGGTAAGATTTCTGAAAGCATCTGTGATTTGACAGGATGAGCCATCTATAAAGTCAGTGGCATGGGTGCCATTATGTCACCACTATGTCACTTAACTCACTTGAAGAAATTCTGAAAGCTGCTTAATAAAAATGATGAATGCCAGAAGTAGTATAATATATAGTATTGTTGATGACTGTGGGACTACACTATACTGTCTTTTAGGAGATGCTTAGAAAAGTATTTACATGCCTGAATGAAAACACCTAGGTTACATTTCCAAGCTTCTGTTTCCTTTTGCATTTCTCTTAGCTTTAACACAGAACATCCAGGGAGCAACCACCAGTCCTATGTCACAAATTTTCATTTGCACATGCTTTTCAGAACTGGAAAATATGTAACACAAAAGCTGTACAAAAAGTTGTGTGTTTGCAGCAAATTTAATTTGCACCAGTGGAGACTGCCCAAAGCCACAGCACTCCAGCTAGAAACTCACTTCTGAATTTCACCTCAAAGCAGAAACTCTCTTCACCTCTCAACATGAGCTCTCTGCAAGACATGCTGGGATTATGTTACTGGTAATTTGCCTCACATCTTTTTTTGTTGGAGCCTCCATGTCCAGCCATTTGTCACACTGGCCAGGAGAACAACCTGTTCTTAGGAGGGATGGCTCCTGCCTGGCAGGGCCAGTGGGGTCAGGCCCAAGGGAAAGAATGAGCACAGGAATTTTCTGACGTAGGCTCAGTGTGGCTTGTGCTTAACCTGAGTTTTTTATATCTTACTTTGGGAAAACTTATATCAGCTGATACACTCAGGCATAAAATAGCACCAAACATGGACTACTAGGAGACTGCAACAGCCTTGACACATCCCTCTTAAATAGCAGGTTACTCTGCTAGTTTAGTGCATCTGCTACAGCAACATAAAATTTGAAGTTACTCCCTTTTACTCTGAAAAATATTTCATTATAGTGAACCTGACATACAGATAAGAACAACACCATTTCACGGAATTAACTCAGAGACCAAGACAACTTTTTACACAAAATCCTACCTTGCAGACCCTTCCTCAGTCCTACTTATTACTTACCCACCACTTACATGCTTCAGGGGATGCAGAATGACTTCCAAGACCCAGACCTTCACAGACATTTGCCTCAGTCCCAAAGAACCAAAGAGTAATTAGGCACTTACGTACCTTTGTGGAGACTGCCCTGAAAGACACATTCTGCTCTTTTTTTCAGGCAAGCTCCTCTGAGCTACAGAGCCCTCACCACACAACACTTGCATCTCCAAGACTGACCTGCAGTAACCGAGACAAGTAGCATTTTGCTACTGACTTCAGCAAGAGAGAGAACAGTTTTCAATATAATGGCTGTGCTCTGACCCCAGGGGAGATCCCTGTACATTAAAACCCTTTGAGAAGACAATGGGACTCTGGAGAAATGCAGCAGTTAGGTCTCACACAAACAACCGCTACCATATGATCAGGACCCAGATGAGGAGAGGCCACAATAAAAGCTCTCTAAGCATGGAGCCAGATCTCAAGACAATGAAAAACAAGCAGAGTAACAAAGATGCAAATAGATACCATCTCACAACCCTGACAGTTCTGACTATATTAAAGGATATGTCTTTAGCATTCTCAGCCTTATGATTGAAAAGCATAATATATACATTTGCATAAAATGTACTCTATAGATTTTGCATCTTGATATTACGTGTTTTACGTATTACACGTGTCACATGCAATATGTAGTACATTCTAATATGTAAATCATACGGTATGATGCAAGGCATTAATGGCTGCCTTTGCTTTCATACACATGCACACATGTGAATGCAGAATATACATTTACATTTAAAAACAAACAAAAACATTTTCTCACATAAAAAATCATCCATAGAATCTAAAAGCATCCATTTCCCCTTCTCACGCACTGGCAGCATTTGAAACATTTTAAAGTTGGGTATAAGACACAGCTGATTAAATAAAAAGAAAGACAGAAAGAGAAAGAAAGAAAGACCAAAAGACCGAAAGACGGACGGACGGAAGGAAGGAAGGAAGGAAGGAAGGAAGGAAGGAAGGAAGGAAGGAAGGAAGGAAGGAAGGAAGGAAAGAAAGAAAGGAAAGGAAGGAAGGAAGGAAGGAAGGAAGGAAGGAAGGAAGAAAGAAAGAAAGAAAGAAAGAAAGAAAGAAAGAAAGAAAGAAAGAAAGAAAGAAAGAAAGAAAGAAAGAAAGAAAGAAAGAAAGAAAGAAAGAAAGAAAGAGAGAAAGAAAAAGAAATTACTTGGGAAGCAAAACATGCATCTTAAGATGCAAATCTCTGGTCCCTTGACAAGCCCAGCACTGCGGGCCAAGGTATGCATTTTGCAATGCTACTTACTATAAGTTGCTCTCATAAAACCTAGTGCATGCAAAAGACATTTCTCTGTCTTTTGTTTAAAAAATATATAGAACTGGCTGAATCAGTAAAAAAAAAAAAGCAAAAATATTTCTTCAAGGTTAGCTCTTTTTCCTCTCATTTGAAAGATCTGGGGTACTGAGATTGTGCAGATGGCTTGGGCAAGCTTGCATCAGTGCCAGTCTAAATCTCTAATGTTGACACACTTACCCTGCAGTAATTTATGACTGTGACCCACTATATCAGTGCAATCTTCAGATAGCACAGGTGGTTGGGGTTTTCAGCAATGCCAACAAAATACCAACATACAAACTTCCCTCAGCTATAGAAACACTTCAATAAAAATGCAGCGATGTCAATTGCTTTCACATGCCTGAATACAGAACTGGATATCTGAAGCATAAAGTACATCTCATTAAACACTATTTTGTGGAGATAAACTGCGGAGATAACAAATGAATTTTCTCAAATGTGCCTAGCATCGAAAGACACTTAGCACTATGAAGATTAACTTGGTACTATAAAAGCCAATTAACATCAGGGCACTGGAACAAATAAGGCTGAAATAAGCTCACAACACAGAGATACTTCAACAAGCCTGTTGATTTCTTTATGCCCATTTTTGATAATTGGTATATGGTCAGGAGTGGCAAAGAGCTTTTAGATCTATGCACCTTTTTCGAAACATAAACCAAGAGGGTCTTCAGCATGCCAAGTGTTGCAAAGAAGAAAGGCATCTGTTTGTTGACTTTTTCCTTACAGCTACAGAACTCACTGTGATGCTGGCTACAGCATTTCCATTATTCAAAGGCAATGGCATGGCAGGCGTGACTGATCCCACAGCCAAGGGCACTGCACTGGCACAGGAACGAAGGGCACAGCTTGAGCCAGATGTTTGTAGCCCCTTTAACTATTTACTCCCTGTTGAATCCTTCAGCTGAAGTTGTGGCAAGGGTTTCTTTGCTAGCAGAGTAGAAAGGTTAGGCTTCAGAGCTAATATTGGATTACAGCGGTCTCCAAAAAAAAAAAGGAAAAGACATTCATGAGGGAGTGGGGATGACAGCTAGCACTCCACAGAATAAAGCAAGAACATTTCTGACTGCACACAGTAATGAGAAACAGCAAATCAGCAGAGAAGAGCCCATTATCACAATCACTCTGTTTACGGTATCACAATTCACAGTCTGGTATGTAAATGCTGAATAGATCCAGCTGCTAGTGGGAAGACGGCTGTGCAGCAGCTTGCAGCTCTGTCTGGACCCATGACAACAAAACCGATCACACCTCTGTCAGCATTTTCTTCTCTTTAAAACCCTGGTTGTTGGGGGGAATGAAGTTGGAATATTTCATGGACTCCAGGTCTTCTGCTTCCAGGAATTCAGATTTGCTGAGAGACTGATTACTGTCCCCCTTCTTGGGCTCAGAGAAGGGTGACTGCTGCTGGCCACAGGTGACATGGGTATACTGGCACTGCTCTTCATGATCAGTCTCTCGGTGGTAGAAGTAGTTGAAGTTGGACACGATGACAGGGACAGGCAGGGCAATGGTGAGCACACCAGCAATGGCACACAAGGAGCCCACAATCTTGCCACCAATTGTCATAGGATACATGTCCCCATAGCCCACAGTGGTCATGGACACCACTGCCCACCAAAAAGCATCAGGAATGCTGGTGAACAGGGAATCGGGGTCATCGGTCTCTGCAAAGTAGACAGCACTGGAGAAGAGGATCACCCCAATGAAGAGGAAGAAGATGAGGAGGCCCAGCTCCCTCATGCTGGCCTGGAGAGTCTTCCCCAGGATCTGCAGCCCCTTGGAGTGCCTGGAGAGCTTGAAGATCCTAAAGACTCTGACCAGGCGGATGACTCTGAGGATGGCCAAGGACATGGCTTGCTGCTGGCCCCCGTTGTTGCTGCTACTCCCAGGCTGCTGCTTCTGCTGCTGCTGCTGGGCCAGCTCCGTGCCCAGGGTGATGAAGTAGGGGATGATGGCCACGATGTCTATGATGTTCATGATGTTACGGGAGAACTCGGGCTTGCTGGGGCAGGCAAAGAAGCGCACGAGGAGCTCAAAGGAAAACCAGATGATGCACAGGGTCTCGATGAGGAAGAAGGGGTCAGTGAAGAAAGGGCCCGCACCGGTGGCAGGTCGCAGGGGTTGTGGGGTCCCACTCGGTGGCGGCGGTGGTGGCAGCAGCAGCGTGTCGTCCCCAGGCACTGCTGCCTCCCCGAAGCCAGGCTGGGAGCCCTTGGGCTCCTGGCGGAACTCAGGCAGGGTCTCCAGGCAGAAGATGACGATGGAAATGAGGATCACCAGCACAGAGACGATGGCGATGGCCCGGGCTGGCCCAGAGCTCTCAGGGTACTCAAAGAGCAGCCAGACCTGGCGCTGGAAGTGGTGCTGGGGCAGGGGCTTCTCCTCCTCCTGAATGAAGCCCTCGTCCTCCCGGAAGGTCTCGATGGCCTCCTGGCCCAGCTGGTAAAAGCGGATCTCCTCCAGGAAGATGTCGAGGGGTACGTGGACCGGCCTCCGGAGCCTTCCCCCGGACTGGTAGTAGTAGAGGATAGCATCGAAGCTGGGCCGGTTGCGGTCGAAGAAGTACTCGTTGCGGAGCGGGTCGAAGTAGCGCACCCTGCGGCTGGGGTCCCCCAGCAGTGTGTCGGGGAAGATGGAGAGGGTCCGCAGCTGGGTCTCGAAGCGCAGCCCGGAGATGTTGATCACCAGCCGCTCGCTGCTGCAGCAGCCGCCGCCGCTCCGCTCCTCGCCCGCCGCCTCCGCCTCGCCGCCGCCCGCCCGCGGGGCCGCCAGCGCCAGCGGCTCCTCCGCCCGCATGCCGCCCGCTCCCTGCCCCTGCCCGTGCCCGTGCCCGTGCCCGTGCCCGTGCCCGTGCCCGTGCCCGTGCCCGTGCTCGTGCTCGTGCCCGTGCCCGTGCCCGCTCCCCACCGCCTCCCCTTCACCGCCCGGGAGGAGCCGCCCCGCCTGTTGCGCCTCGGCGCGCTCGCACGGCGGCTCCGCGGGGCTGCCGGAGCGCCGCAGCTCCTTCTCCGGTCCCGGCCACGGTCCCGGCCACGGTCACGGTCCCGGTCACGGCCACGGGCACGGCGTGCTCTGCTGCACGGCACTCCCGGCTCTGCCCTCCCCGCTGCGCGCACACGCAGGCGCGCACATACACACACAGACCCCGCCGGTTACACGGCGATGGAGGGACAGACGGACACGCGGGGACAGACAGAGGCACCCAGGGACACGTACGCCGGCACCCACACGCCTAGGTACGGAGACATGCTGCAGCCCCAGCCCGGGGGGGAGGGAAGGGGGGCGGCCCTGGGGTCCCCCCGCGTGTAACCAGCTGCAGGGGGCTGCTCCCCGGCCGGGCGCTTTGCAGCAGCTCGCCTAAGCGGTGGCACCCCCTGGCTCTTCTTCCTCCCCACCCGTCCACCGTCAAAACCTGCCCCTGCCCCTGCAGGCAGACCCCCGACGAGGGCTGGACACCGCTAGCTCCGACCCCGATGCTGGAGCCAGGAGCCCTCGGTGCTGTGCCTGCTCCCGCTGCGGGCTCTCCAGCTGACCTTGAGCGAGGCGCTCCGTGCCTGTGGCTCGTAGACCTCCGTTTATAAATGCCACTGCCAGGATGCAAGCACGGCAGTGGCATCTGGCTGCTCACAGATGGAGGCAACCTGTCACACACTGAACTGCAGCTGGGGAAAAACACAGGTAAATACACTTTCTGATTTGGAGTGCGTAGGATTTGTCCCTTCTCCAGGTATCAAACAGTTGAGCTTGCTCTTTGTTTGTTTACCACCACACATTACCCAATCTCCCTGGGAGACAACACTACATTTTGTAGGCAATTAGACTTCCAGTCCTTTTGCCTTCAGAAACCTGTTGCTCCATCCATGTCATGTGTGGGATCTGAAAGCATAAAGAAACTTATGACAGTCCTCTTTGTCCTTCTGAAAATAGGGCTAACAGGTAAGGCTGCATCCATCATTCCCAGAACAAAAAGTCTGTCTTTCCCTTGAAAGCCTTTTGTCAGTGCTAAATATTATTAATGAGGCTTTTCTCATCATAGTATCTGATGCCTTTGCTGGCTGCAAGCCATATGCTTAGCCTACACTATCTTAGCAGCACAGGACTAGAAGCAAAATATTTCCCTTTTTACCCCTCCTCCCAAATCCTCTATAACTAGCTGGTAATATTCAGTTACTTCAGGCTTTGGACATTTTGACCAGCTGAAGGTGTCTTGTTTGGCTCTGTCCTCAAGAAGGAGGTGAATATAATCTAAACATTGCTTAATCCTTTTTCCTTTCCCTCTGAATAGCATTGAAGATGGCTGTTGCAAAAGGAAGCATATTTTTTCATTTATATGAAAATGGCTGACACACAAGGAAGCATATTTTTCTTTCATATTATACACAATTAGGGTATAGCAAGCAGATGAAAAATACTTTGATGGAGAATATACTTTCTAAAAAAAATGAATCAATATTTACCTTTATAATAGTAAAATGCTTCTTGCTGGGATTCCTTTTCAATTATTACAATGAATAATTCATTCATAGGATTATTTGAATAATTATTATGATTTATTCATTCACGTGGTTAGCTATTGTTTTTTTAAACAGCTTTTGGGAGGGATGGAAAAAAATCCTGAGGTTTATAAGAGGATACAAGGCATGCCTAGATTGCAATCACTGCTGTGATTCAGCTCACCACATACTAGGTTTAAACCAGAGAGCTTCAAGCAGCACGGGAGAGAGAGTGTGGAGCTCTGCAATGGTTTGCAGGACAATTTGCCAGCCCAGGCAGACATCTCATGCTGCCACAGCTCTGGTCTTCACACTACCTTGAGCTAGTGGTGTTGCAGATAGCTCAGGTGCCTCCACATGAGCTGCAGTCCCGTCCAGCCATGTCTACTCAGCTGCTACCACAGTCCATCTTAGAGCAGGCACCCAGCCTGTCTGCACTCGCTCCTGGAAGCCCTTAGGAAGTCCCTCTATTCCCTTCCTTCTGAGAACTTAGGCTGCCCCTCAGACTCAGTATCAGCCCCATAAGCCTTTGCAACATGCAACTAAACTCTTTTTAGCACACAGCCTGTTCCCGAACTGATCAGCACCACACAGCCTGTGCAGCCACACCCCTCACTTCTATATTAAGATCCTATGCCGGCTGCCACTGTTCAGCCTCCGTGAGGGATCTTGCTGGGCCAGCATCTTGCAGTGGTATACAATTTGCTGAAGAAGTACAGCAAGAGAGATCCAGCGATGTCAAGGAGGAGGACATGATGCAAACCCCACAACAGTACTCCAGAATGCGACACAGCAATACCATAACACACTCCAAAGGATGATTTGGCTGCTAGGTCTGGGGCCAAAACCTCAAGATCAGTGCCAGCTAAAGGTGCCACTAAACATGTCTCTGAGGTGGTGGCCATGTTCACCCCTCCTAGCTCAGCTATGATAGGTTGCTACAGTTCAAGAGTTAAGGATGATTGCAACCCCCCCGGGATGTATCAATCAGTGATCCCAAAGTGCACAAAAAGATCTCCATAAATCCATGAGAAAAATAAAAATTGCTGCTGGTTCTAGCATAGCAAGACACCTGATTCTGAGCCCTCATCACAGTCGAGAAGCTGGAAGGGCATTGCTGCCTGGAGACTGGCTCTGTGGCACAGCAGTACAGCTTCAACAAGTAAATTGTTTGCTTGGATGTCTTACACACCCCTGAACATGGTTCAGCATTTTGGGTAACCCTCTGAAATCCCTTTGGATCCCTTTCAGTGGATTTGAAGTCCTCAGCACTGTAGCTGCCACAGAATTATGGGTACATAGCATTTTCTCAGCAAAGACAAATTCAGAGCTCCTCAAGGTAAGTTCTCCAAAACTGAGATATCCTAAATGGGTATCTAGATTTGTGTCTCGCATATGCAGAACTTCTCCATTTCTTTTCTTTCTGTGTTTCCCAGTCATTCCTTCTTCTCCTGAACCTTCTGGTTTTCTCTTCCATGGCTTCTGTGCTACCCCTATCTTCTGCTTCCCTGACTCCCTGACTTCCCTGAATGTCATCTTTTCCCACATTTGTGTACTTTTCCTGGTTATGAAGTATCTCTTCCCTCTGACCCTACCAGTTTCTTCACTTATTTATATATTTTCACTTATTTTATAATTTTCATATCCATTTTGCAAAAATCCTGCTGGAACTGAACCCTGCCCAGTAAGCACTACAGATGGTGGCTGACTGCCTGACTCACTAGAAGAACTGAGTGACCAGAAGAATAACAACCTACTTCTAGAAACACTATAATGCAGACCTTAAAATGGTGTTCATAACAGCAAATTTCATGGCCAGCAATGTTGTTTAGCCTGTTCCCTAGCATGGTATTAGCCTGGAACTACTAAAACCATCCATAATTTCCTGAGAGCAGTTAAGAAAGTTAATGTGGGCCAGAGACTACCCCAGCAAGGAGTTCAACTGTTTACCTTTATATTTGAGGTGGATTGTTTATCAAGTGTTTGGCTCTGTGGACATGAACAAGGATGGGGGAAGAACTGCATCAGTCCAAAATGATACTCTTTTCATCTGATAGAACACTAAGTACACTTACAAAAGATGAGCAACTTCACTGACTACAAGAAATGAAACATTGGCTTTTGTATCCACATTACACTGTGAACTGGAAGAAATTATGAGGAATTCTCAGTTCATACATCTGCAGGTCTCAAAGTATCTGAAGGCAACAAGGTGAACAGAGAGTCCAGGTGTTTAACAATACCCTCATCATGTATCAGTCATGTTGCTGTTTCTACAACTGCCACAATGGACAGTGATCAGACTTCAATTTTTCCCACAATGCAAGCAACCTCAACTACTCTGTGATAGTGCATCTATCCCTGATCCCTGAGGTGCTGTCACCTTTAATTTGTCCTTTTAAGTTCCCTCCTTCCCCCAGCAGTTACACATATGAAGAAAAAATAATGGATAAATAAATAAATAAAAACAGAAAACTCAGTGGATAAGTTATATGGATATTACATCAGCCATAGCACAATGAATACACATGCATGCACACATACATGCATTCACACGTGCACATTTGAATGAACTTTTCCTGTAAGATTACGGTTGTAATTGCATATCAAAAAGCTATGTAGTTTCCAATGCTCTTATATTTACAACATGCAACAGCGGTGGCTTCACCCTGATGGACAGCTAAGTGCTCTCACTCCCCCTTCTCTTTGCAACAGGCGGAGAAAATATGATGGAAAAGGGCTCAAGGGTTGAGGTAAGGCCAGAGAGATCACTCATCAATTATTGTCGTGGGCAAAACAGGCTCATCATAGGGAGAGTAATATAATTTATAGCCTATTACTAACAGACTAAAGGAGTGAGAAATTAAAAGCAAACTCAAAACACCTTCCCCCCAACCACCCTCTTCTACATCCTCCCCTCGAGCGGCACAGGGGAATGTGGGCTGTGGTCAGGCCCTAGTGCTTCGTCTCTGCTGCTACCTCATGGTCCCTCTCTGCCCCTGCTCCATGTTGGGTCCCTCCCACGGGATGCCGTCCTTCCCGAACTGAGCCTTCGGGGGCTGCCCACAGGCAGCAGGTCTTCAAGCACTGCTCCCACATGGCTCCGTACCACGGGGTCCATCCATCCCCCAGGAGCAAAGTGCTCCAACACAGGTCCCCCATGGGTGGGCAGCAGCTCCTGCGTGGGATCCTCTCCACAGGCTGCAGCTCCGGACGGGGACCTGCTCATGCTGGGCCTCTCCATGGGCCGCAGCCTCCTCCAGGCCACATCCACCTGCTCCACCGCAGGCTCCTCCACGGGCTGCAGCATGGAGATCTGCTCCATGTGGGACCCATGGGCTGCAGGGGGGCTCCACCAGGGGCCTCTCCACGGGCCACAGGGGAACTTGTGCTGCCTTGTGCCTGGAGCACCTCCTGCCCTCCTTCTGCACTCACCTTGGGGTCTGCAGGGCTGGTTCTCACTCATCACTCTTCCAGCAGCTGTTGTAAAGCAGATTTCTTCCCTTCTTTAAGTCTGCTCTCCCAGAGGTGCAACGAGCATCGCTCATTGGCTCAGCTCTGGCCAGCAGTTGGTCCCTTTTGGAACTGGCTGGAACTGTCTTTGACCTGACATGGCATCTTCTGTACTCTTCTCATAGAGACCACCCTAGCAACCACCCCACTACCAAACATTGCCCCATAAATCGCATACAATACAGGCTGTCTTTACACTACACTTCAAATAGAATGCCTATGCCATCATTAAGTGAGGAAAGAGGAAGTACACTTCCACAATAAGCTGGAGGTGATAGCCTCATTCACTACATCACTCAGCAATATTCCTGGAGCGCTATCTTTTCTGTACCTTCAATGAGGATAGGTTCTAGTATTGGGAAAAATATGCCACCATGTAACTAAAAAGCATGTCACAATCCTGGAATAGAGGGAGAAGTGGAAGGGAAAACAAGGTTGTATCAGAAACTTTTGTGCAAGTACTTCCTAGCTTTCAAGTACTTACTCCTGTAACCTTAAAAGTGTTGTTAAAGTTGTGCTTATCTTGGGCTTTCAAAAAACTAAATTTTAAAAGAAAATCCCCAAACTTGTCCCACAGATGAGTAACATTTAAACATGAGCTATTTCTAAATAAGCAAGTATATTTCATGAAAACACTTTTTTTTAATCGCCTTTCAGAAATACCTTAGAATTATTACAGGAACTGCCAGGAGATATCTATCACAAGTTAAAAAACATGCTGGCCTGTCAGACGGCCACGGTATTTAGGCTCACAACACAACCCTATGTCATGTGAATGAGTGAAACAGAAGGTAACAACAGCATGCAGACCTATCACCAGAAAACAAAAACAAACAAAGAAACAACAACAAAAAAACATACAAATATATATATATATATATATATATATATATATAAAGTGGGGGTTTCGTAACTGTTTGATAGACAGCTTAGAATTATTGAGACGTGTTGTCCAAATTCAGGTTCTGCAATGTTGCAATGTCAGAGATGCAGCTCCTTTGAGATGTCTGTCCACCCTTCAGCTTGACTTTGTCTTCTTTTGGTTCTGTTCAGCTTCTTTTGTTTCTGGATTCCATCATCCAATTTCATTCTCTTAATTTATTTATATCTTATAGTCCCTGAGCTGGCCCCAAATGTTTACCCTGCCATCCTGTACCTTGGCTCTTCCCCATACTCATTCCTTCTGTTCCCATCTTCTATTTCTCCCAGTCCTTTCAGTCCATTGCTCTTATCCTATCTCATTTTCTAGTTCATCCTTCCTAAACATTATATTTAAATTTGGTTCAGTTCCTCAAATTCCAAGTATTTCAACAGATGTCCTTTCCCATGCAGGAGAATGACTTTATTTGCAAAAGAAGCAATCCTTTAAAATCATGCTGTGGTATTTGCTACATTGCTTGCCAATGTAGCAAAGCTCAAGACACAGCTTTGGAGAGGGCCAGCCTGTGCTTTGTAACTGATAAGGATGGGGAAAACGTAGGAACAGGAGGATTTAGGTTATTTGAGAATATTTGAGGAGGGCCTGTGTTTTGTGTTCCTTAACACAAAACCTGTTAAGGAACATTTAGGGGAAGGGGTTCAGGCAGAAACAAAAGAGTGAATAGATGCTGTATAACAACACAGGGCACGCAAAAGCTGTTGACAGTCAGTGTGCTCATCTGATTGAGCCTGGTAGCTTGATTTGCCTTCTTCTGCAAAGCCTGCCTCAGCTACCTCTCACATGCTCTCACCACCACACGTGTGTGAGTGCTGTAGGGACGAGGTGCCACCAACTGGGAGCTGCGTGAGTTGGTTTGGTGCCTGTGGCTGGAGCCAGGTCAGGGTGCTGGCATACCAACCTGTGGTGCCAGACTGGGGTGGGCAAGGGTTTCAGCCCTGCCACTGGGTCAGGACCAGTGTGCGCATCCCAAAAAACAGCTTCTGGGGAACTGGGCTGAGTGAGGTGAGGGCAGGGCTCTGTGATGGCTGTCACCAGTGAACAGCAGTCCTGAGCAGCCAGAGAGGAGGAAAGGGACTTGTCTGCCTGTAGTTACGTGAGACCTAGCAGTGTTACATCTGGGTGCTGCTTAAGGCAGCACCTGTTTTGTGGCAGTCTGTGCAGCTGGCTATGTCAGTGCATCTGTCTCTGGGATGCACACTCAGCCTCACTACTCTTTCAACCTACAAATGTCCATTGACGTGGGATAGAGATCTCTGGGTCTTTGGGGGCTCAGGATTGAGCACCAACATCCAGGAATGAGGAACTTCTTTGTGAGGAGCTTCTGGGTTCTTCAGAGGTCACTTATAGGCCCTAGCATATGCATAGATATAGCATCCCTTAACACCCATCAATGGGAGATTAGGGATAGGCAGTAGAATTTCCACTGAGAAAGTCTCTGCAGACACATGCACATTAAGTATGTTTAAACATTATTTTTGAAAAAAAAAAAATAGAAAAATAAAAAAAGAGCAGCAGCAACATAAGCAACTATGGAAACATATTTAAATTTGTTACTCTTTGCATGTTACTATGTGTTACGTGTAGCCTGTATTGTTCAATGTCAGCTCCTTTACTGTATGTTGGCACTGCAAATCATTATTAAAACAGAATGATAAGACATGTTTAAGTGAGGTTTGTGTAGTTCTGATGGGAAGAAAACCCAGGGTAAGCCTTCATCCTGTCCCAGCCACTTTCCCACGCCAACACACAAACATGGTGCTGTGAGGAATATTCTGGATGCAAAAAGCTCTTTCCCGTCATGGTTCCATATGACCCAGTTGTCCACCAAATAATGCATCTGTCCTCATCCCGTTGACTGAGAATCCCTCTGTGCATATAAATGCAGTGTCTCTCAAACACAGATCTGCCCAGGTCTGTGGGGCCTCTTCATTATGCTGCCTTTGAGAGGAGGGTCTCTATAAAAGGATGTCTTTCCATTTCTCCCCCAAGGTATTGCTAGGGCAAGTGTAGGCAGTAGACTGACCAGTTGTGCACAAGAGGGGAAAGAGAGACCCTAGAGCCACATGGATCTTTCTGCTCACTCTCCCTGTCCATTCCAATTCCACCTGAGAAGGGGAGGGGAAAAAAAATGGCTTTTTTTTTTTTTTTGCAACATCCCTGCCTAACTGCTCTTCACAGGGATTTCTCTTCACTCCTGGAATAGAAATTATGGGATTTCTAGAGCTTCTTTGACCAAAATGGGACATGTCACTGCCCATGAAGACAAAATTGTCAATACTGTGTTCCTACTCCTATCTCAAGCTCCCTCTGCCACTCCTTGCATTTCTACACCTGACACACACAGCTTCCAACTTCCCCAGTGTCCTGCCTGCAGGCACTTGGAGCACTTCAAGAACAGCTCTCTGTTCTGCTGCCTGTCATCACATCCATCCTGCACAGACAGGAGCAGCAAGGTCTTAGACAGCACAGCTCCTCCTACTGATGTGAAAACCCTTGGTCTTCTCCGTGCAAGGAAATCCTCGGGGATTTTGTGGCAAATCTCTGACAAGTCTCTATGAAAATACACGTCAAAGGAATAGATCTGAGCAGATTTCTTCAAGGATGGCAAAAATGAAACCATAATATCAGAACAACCTCCCTGGCAACTATTCCATATCTGCTCAAAAAGTAAAAGAGCTTTGCAGTAAAATGAGTGTAATAAATCTTGACAGGCAAAGCAAAACATTTTCCACTAACTTTGTTTCAGCAGCAGCCAAATAATATTTTGTTTGTTTGTTTTAGCAGAAGATTCCTAAATAAAAACAAACAAATTAGCCCCAAGGTAGAAAACCAACATGAAAAAAATGCAATTTGAAAGGACTTAAGATTAACAAGAAACCCTCCAGCAGGAGCAGGAAGAGACAGATTCTTCTAAGATAAAAGTAGCATGTGCATGGTGCATACTGACAATGTTTTAGAACCTTTTTCACTAAATGTTGACCAAATAAGCACTAAAGCCAATTAAAATTCAACAGAGGAGCCTGATACATGAAAATACACTACTCAGGCTAATTTAATTCACACATTGCTGCCATCTTAATGCCTATAAAGAACAAGTGTAATTTCCCCTACTCTTGACCACTGGGACAATAAGATGATCTCCAAATATGAAGCAATAAGAAACAGATGTAAGCACCAGTCTGGTAACATGAGCCATCTCTTTTCTTGGATGAAAGGGAAAGTCAGTGTGGCATTTCAGAGAAACTGCATAAAAGCCCACTGATAAGGTGGAAATGACATGTCTGGTAGGAATTATTCATGCAAAATAATCTCCATTCACTCCTGGGCTTTCTAGAAACCACTGGAGAACCACAAGCTTTCAGTCTGATTCAAATTTCAGGCCAACAGGAATGGGCTTTATAAGTAAACTGCCAGAAAAAGGAAGGCTAACTAACCCCTTTGCTAAAAGATCCCATTGCTCAGTGAGACAGGGGACCTAGGGACAAAGGACAAGAAAAAGACAAGAAAAGGTTAATATATATATATATATATATATATATATATATATATATATATATATATATATGCATTTGTTGTTACTGGGATAGCTTGAGTATACACAGAATAGAAAGCAGCTTTGCAGAAAATGACCTGAGGTCATCATGGGACATAAATAAGATGCGAGTATGCGGGGTGTCCTTGCAGAAAAGAATGTGAGACACATCCCAGTATATATCAGCAGAGAGTAGAGAGCATAGTAAGGGAACTGGTTCTTTCCTCCTTTTGGCATTTGTGGGATCACAGTTGGAGTACTGTACCTAATTTTGGGTCTCCCATCAGAAGAAAGATGTTCACACACTGAAGTAAGCTCAGAGAAAGGCCATTAGGATGGTGAGAGTTCTGGAGAATGAGAGATATGAGGCTGAGGGAGCTAACTTTGTTCAACCTGGAGGAGAGAAGACTTAAGGGACATCTTACTGCTGTTTTCAACTGCCCTATGGAAGAGTATGAGGAAGTTGAAGAATGTATACTCTTTGAACTGCACAATGGAAGGGTAAGGTGCACTAGATACACACTGGCACATGGGGAATCCCAACTTGATGTATGGAAAAAAATAACTCACCAAGAAGGTGGTGAAACACTGAAACAGATACCCAGAGAGTCTGAAGAATCTCCACCCTTGGAGATATTAGCTACTTGACAGAATGAGTTCCTCAGCTACATGGCACAGCTGGATCTATTTCGAGTAGGGAGCTGGACCACATCAGTCCAGAGGTCTCTTCCAACCTACCAACCTACATGAGTATGTGATTCTAAGATTTAGCAGGAAACAAAGAACAAATTCAAAATCTGTAGGGGAAAAGGAAAAAGGAGAGGAGAGGAGAGGAGAGGAGAGGAGAGGAGAGGAGAGGAGAGGAGAGGAGAGGAGAGGAGAGGAGAGGAGAGGAGAGGAGAGGAGAGGAGAGGAGAGGAGAGGAGAGGAGAGGAGAGGAGAGGAGAGGAGAGGAGAGGAGAGGAGAGGAGAGGAGAGGAGAGGAGAGGAGAGGAGAGGAGAGGAGAGGAGAGGAGAGGAGAGGAGAGGAGAGGAGAGGAGAGGAGAGGAGAGGAGAGGAGAGGAGAGGAGAGGAGAGGAGAGGAGAGGAGAGGAGAGGAGAGGAGAGGAGAGGAGAGGAGAGGAGAGGAGAGGAGAGGAGAGGAGAGGAGAGGAGAGGAGAGGAGAGGAGAGGAGAGGAAAGGAGAGGAAAGGAAAGGAAAGGAAAGGAAAGGAAAGGAAAGGAAAGGAAAGGAAAGGAAAGGAAAGGAAAGGAAAGGAAAGGAAAGGAAAGGAAAGGAAAGGAAAGGAAAGGAAAGGAAAGGAAAGGAAAGGAAAGGAAAGGAAAGGAAAGGAAAGGAAAGGAAAGGAAAGGAAAGGAAAGGAAAGGAAAGGAAAGGAAAGGAAAGGAAAGGAAAGGAAAGGAAAGGAAAGGAAAGGAAAGGAAAGGAAAGGAAAGGAAAGGAAAGGAAAGGAAAGGAAAGGAAAGGAAAGGAAAGGAAAGGAAAGAAAAGAAAAGAAAAGAAAAGAAAAGAAAAGAAAAGAAAAGAAAAGAAAAGAAAAGAAAAGAAAAGAAAAGAAAAGAAAAGAAAAGAAAAGAAAAGAAAAGAAAAGAAAAGAAAAGAAAAGAAAAGAAAAGAAAAGAAAAGAAAAGAGGAAAATTGTGCATCTCTGCAAGACCAGTGTAGCCCTGTCTCATAAAACATCCACTGGTACTTAAATGTGCACCAATATAGGAAACAAAAGCTATTACCTTCTCCACGCTATGTATACTGCCACCATCCTACAACTTAATGTATCCTGAAATATGTGCTAAATAGCAATGGAAATAGAGAACTGTACTACAGATATTTCTGATACGGGTCTTCCAATTTCATGATTTTTCAAAATTACAATCTTGGCAGAATCATAACTTAAAGCACTAGATGCAGTTTAAAGCCATATCAAATAATCTGGGAAGCAGACCTGCAATATCTTTGGTATAAAACTTCCTAAAGAATAAGGAGTTCCAAGGAAAGTGTGCCCTTTTCAAGCTCCAACTGCTCCTTGCAGAGCATGTCTATAGTGGTAAAATATAATTATCTAACTGGAATGTGGTCAACCTGGGACATTCAGGAGAGCCTTCTCAAAAGAGGAGGAAGAGTTTCAGGATCAGAGAACAAGAGAAAAGGAAAAAAGTGATCTCTCCTAGTCCTGGTGTCAAATTCCAGAGATGTAGTTTGGCACCTAATACCAAATTAAACCAAGTATTCGAGCTCTGTGCACAGCTCAAAGCAATGAATCACACTTTTTCCATGACATCTCTACAATTAGAGCTGTCTTATCCACTTATATCCAGCATTTTCTTAATGGTTGCCAAACCAAGCCTCAGCTCCACAGACACGATCTTAAGTGAGGAAAAATAACAGCAGAACCGCTCTTCTTTTAAAATTGCCTGAACAGGCAAAAGCTGCCTGTACATAAAACACGGACCTCCTCAAGTCATCTCTCAAAGTTTAATGAGATATACATACAGTTAACCTTGCATATCCTTGCCGAGTCACAGCTTGCTGTGAAGATGTCAACACCCAATGGATTATGGTTGTAAGAAAAAAATATTACACAATCCTGTACTCATGAGAAGCCTTATATAGTCACTTAGGTACTATTGTAGCGACAGGCATGGGAGCAACTGTAATTGGCCTGTGGAATCCTGCTAACCTCTCTGAGATTGCTCAAAGTCAGTAGAGCTATCCTAGCATGTCAATGTTTGTGGAGTTAGGCTCTAACTATCATGAGTTGTGTTTTTTCTGGTGAGCAAACTTGCAAAATGCTGTTCCAGCACAGGGTATGTGCCCACAAATGTGTCAAACAAAATTCTTAATTACAATTTTGATTCTTGCTTCTTTAGAAGATGTGGAAAAAAGGAGGGGAAACATCTTGCAGTCTCTATTCTCTGTCCCAAGACTGAATAGATTTTAATTTTAGTTCTCTAATAACCAGAACTATAAAAGTCCTTTTCCTCTCAAAATATCGAACATCATTTTAATAACATATAATGAAGAGGCTGTGGTTAAATAATGTAACTCTTTTGCCCCAGTTCTGATACTTTTTTATAGTGTTCATCTAAGTCACTAAAAGGAATTAATATTTTATTTCTTTCTATGAAAAATGCATAACATCTCTCCCATAGCTTTTCAGCAAGGTTTTAAAACTCTTGTCAGTATGGTTCAGAGCAGAATTTCTTTCTGATTTTTTCCTCACTGGGGTCAATTACCCCCTGTGGGAAAAAACAAAAACTATTTGTTAAAAAATTAACAGGAGCCTTAAATTTGTCATGAAAACTGTTTTTGAACTTGCTTCATAAATTCATTGTCACATTTCAGTTCCACAGCCCTGAAAAAGAGGAATTTCTGTTTCTGTCTGTATACATCATCACATACTAACCCTTTGTAAAACTCTGGACTCAGTAGCCTGTGATTTTTACAAATTAGGCTGTCTTTACAAAAATGTAATCGCCTAACTCTTTTCTGCTGTATCCTGTCTATGCAATAGGCCAGCTCATCCCTTAAAACTAAGTATTTGCAAACAAGACTCCATCAAACTAACAATGCTAATGAAGCAAATATAACTGAACTGACAGGTCTATGTAATCAAAACTATTGTTGACATCTTGATGTTGGATGAAAAATAAGCAACATCACTTGATAAAATGACGAGCTTAAACATCCTTAAAGCAGCCAGATTGGTTTCCAGACATCTAAAAATAAATCAAATATTCCAAGCTTTTAACAACAAATAAAATCCCTCTCATTTCCAGTAGTTTCTCAGGAGCATATTCTCTAGGACTTTTCCCAAGGGAACCATTTCACATAATGATAGTAATCCTAATCCTGCAGCTTTTTACACAGTTTAGAAGCATTTCTTTAGCCTTTTTAGCATAAATAACCCCTAATGTGAGGAATAGTCTGACTAAATGACTGGTAAATGTGGAATTCTGAATGTAAAATCTTTTGTAGAGACATTGCTATTAATATTTAAGAATTAAAAAAAAAAAAAAAAAAAAAAAAAGATTAGCTAAGGACAGAAATAGCATTAACTGTATTTCATTTTGTAAGGCATTTTGAGCTGTCATCAGAACCAATTACTGGAATGAAGCCTTAAGGATCTACTCTATCTTTGTGAGCCAAAAGTGACCAATAATTCTTCAAACAAAGATGTTGAGATATGCGTGATACCTGATGCCCAGGGTTTGGTGATTGTAGTCCAGTGAAATATTGTGTGTACTCCTCAACAATGTATTAGGAAGGTTAAATAAGACAAAGTTTCCCAGAGCCTTCTGAGGAGGGCTCTTGCACAGATTTTTCTTTCTGCAGCCAACCAGTGCTTCTACCAAGCAGGAATATCCATTTCCCACGTGAACACTGTTCAAGGATCAGACTGTTTTCCACTCCAGCAGGCATCTTTGGCAGATGTTTCTACAGGGTAATGCATTTACACAAGCTGAAACAGGACTGATCTTTCTCCACTCTCCTTGACATTTACTATGGGCAGTACTGACCTGAGATTCATTCCTCTGCTACATTATTAGAAGGACATCAGTGCTACTGAAAACCCATTAAATGGATTTGCTTCCAGTGCTCCTTCAATTACATGTAAACATATCCAGTTTACACTGATAGATTCAGAGATATCAGTTGCCATTCTATACACTGCTATGAGGAGATGTCTCATCAGCTGTTTATTTCTGAGTTATGCAGAAAACTGCAGACAGATCTAGCTGAGGCAGAACAGTGTAGCAAGAAAACAATATCAAGCTGCACACACTAATCTTGCCTCATGTCAGATGAATTCATCTGACCTTTGCACCTACTCAAATCATAATCCCAAGGAACACCACGCATCTGTCTTCCACTTTTTCTTATCTCTCTGCATGAGAAATACACTGGTGGAAATTTTGACTAACTAGATGCATGTCATTAAGGGTTTTGTTGCCTTATTTATCTATTTCTTCTGCCATTTTTCCTGGCTACTTCTAAGGAGAAAGATAATTTACCAGTAGTTCTTTATAGGAATCATGAGGCTGAGAACCAAAGTTTTGTGATTCTCTGCTTCCCCCCTTTCCCAGTCCCTGTCTGCCAGAGAGGATCCTGAGTGATGCAGGCAGGGAGGTGGCTGTTGTGTTGCACTTGGTAAGTGCTTCTGAGTTTCACTCTTCCTCTGAAGCTCAAACCTTCAGAACACACGATCAAGGATCCTTCTCTCCAGTCATCCCAGGAGAGGGGGCAGGTGATAGAGTGGGGAAGCTCTCTCTGTATAAAATCTGAGTGTCTGACGTCTTTTTCATGGGAAAACTGATCAGGTAAAAGATTCCCAGCTAGTCCTATTTAAAATGTAATTCCTAAATCCTCATAAATAAAGAAGGACTATCATCTTCTTTGTTTCAAATAAATGATGTCTGATCTCCATCTTTTAATTCAGGATAAGAACAGTGAAGAGGATAACAATAAAGTACTCAGTTTCTTACTAATTGTTATTGATTATCCTTGGGTAAACAACCAGAAATTCCACAGCAGCCATCAGGATTATTGTGAGTCTAGATCAGGGTAACTGAGGTCCAAGAGATCCACAGAGAGCTAGCAAAAACTGTTCAGTCCTAGGATGATAGTGGTGTACAGCATTTGGTCCCAAATCAGATCAGAAATGGAAATGAATGAACTAGACTCTTTTAGCAGACACAAATTTAAACATAAAATGTAACATAGATAGTTTTTAAAGCCTGACAGGGAGCTTTCTCTAGAGCCCAGCCACAGCAACTGATATTTTTAAGGGTATTATAACAGGTACAGTTCTGAAAACCTAAACAATTGAGTGTCAGCATTTGTGTGCTTCAAAATCATACCAATGCATGTAGTGCATATAAAATCAGAGTCACAGATTAATATTGTGACTCAGGTCATTGGGTGAGGAGGAAAAAGCACAGATCATCATGACATGTATTTCTTTCTCTGCTGTTCCCAAATGAATGCCATTATCTGCAAGGGCAGAACCACACCAGGGAATTCCATAGGAAGTTCCAAGCACTATGCATTGCCAAAACATCTAATTGATTTATTCAGAAGCATACTGATGCTCTCCAGAGGAGAGAAGGAAAGAGAAAGAGGAAGAGGAAGAAGAAGAGGAAGAGGAAGAGGAAGAGGAAGAGGAAGAGGAAGAGGAAGAGGAAGAGGAAGAGGAAGAGGAAGAGGAAGAGGAAGAGGAAGAGGAAGAGGAAGAGGAAAAAGAAAGAGAAAGAGAAAGAGAAAGAGAAAGAGAAAGAGAAAGAGAAAGAGAAAGAGAAAGAGAAAGAGAAAGAGAAAAAGAAAAAGAAAAAGAAAAAGAAAAAGAAAAAGAAAAAGAAAAAGAAAAAGAAAAAGAAAAAGAAAAAGAAAAAGAAAAAGAAAGAAAAGAAAAAGAAAAAGAAAAAGAAAAAGAAAAAGAAAAAGAAAAAGAAAAAGAAAAAGAAAAAGAAAAAGAAAAAGAAAAAGAAAAAGAAAAAGAAAAAGAAAAAGAAGAAAAAGAAAAAGAAAAAGAAAAAGAAGAAAAAGAAAAAGAAAAAGAAAAAGAAAAAGAAAAAGAAAAAGAAAAAGAAAAAGAAAAAGAAAAAGAAAACATATTTTTTTCTTCTGTGCTTACTACAAAGGCACCACACTCAGTCTCAATTTCAAATTTTTATCCTACACGATGAACATTGCTTACAGAAAAGATTTAGCTTATGCATGAGCTCATTAGTACATTTCCACAAGTAACTGCTGTGTTTGTGTATTCTTTGTACACACAGAAAAAGAAGGTCTGATTTGCAAAATAGCTTCTTACCACTTCTTAGGATCACACTTTTTAAGATGCCTTGAAGTATTCAAAATGAATGCTCTTCTGAATCATTAGCCATTTTTTTTCAAAACCAAGATGCACAAATCATCCCTAACTGACTGACTTTAAAGGGAACATTCTGCTGAGTACAAAGATCTTCTGATCAAGTTCTAAAGGATGTAAAACATTTTACCGGTAAAGTGACAGGAGGTGAATACTTCAGGCTTCATGTAGAATAAAAGGTGCATTGAGTCTGAATGCTTCAAATGAAAGAGTCCTTTCATTCCAGGATAGCTCAGGTACAAGTTAAGTGAGTAGGCTGGTTTTTGGAACTTAACCATCTTTTCTTTCTCTGCTATGTTCAGTTACTGAAAGTTTACTGGAACTGTCTGCAAGTCTCTATTTTTGAAGGGTCTTTTTAGAAATAATTATTTGATATTTCATTATTATCTTCCACCCAAACTTCTCGACTTACCTTTAAAATTGCTTTATTCTTTCCAGATATTAAGGTAGTTATTAAAAACAAATAATGGTGAAATTTGTACATATCTCTATGTGTACATGTGCATGTTTATATGCATATGTTTGGTTGCAGGTCTGTGCTTACTTGCAGAATTATTCACGGGCCATAAAAATATGTATCCTTGTAAATTTATGCAACAATATGTTTTTGAATAATTTAGGGAGGTTTTTTACAATGTATCTGGAAATGTATGTTCAAAAAGTGTTACATTCACTATTCTCTCTTCATTAATTACTTTCCTGCTTTAAAGTTTCAGACATTGGGGAGCAAATTACCAAGAAAACCAGTGAAGGGAGGAAGGCTTACTTTAAAGCAAGGAGTTCAAAGACAGCCTTCATAATAAGATGACTTCCCCTTTGCTATTCAGTGCAAAGCTTCAAAATATTCATTTAAAAATAAATCAGGACTGGATGGCTTAAATGTAAGTTAATTTGTTGTATAATTTACTCACTGAAAAGAGTTTAGTGAGCTTTAAACCAATGCTTTAGAAAAAGAGCAGTCATATTTTGTTGGAGGGATGCTCACCAATACTTGTACATTGTTCTCATCTCCAAATGCACTATCAAAAAACAGATGAAGCATGCATATTTAGAACGGGTCAGTCTTACTGAGGGTCCCCTTTTTGCAGAAAAAAAAAACAAGCAAGCCAAGTGGCTTACCCAAGGACACAAAGTGAGTCAGTAGCAGACCAAACCCTAGAGCTGAGGTTACTTTTGTTCAGAGCTCTAAATAAACCCATATCCATGTGTGGCAATGTGCCATCACACTCAGAGGACATCTTCTCAGCCGCCCATTCTTGGATACAGCATTTGGCTAAGGGACCCTTACCTAGAAGGGCCAGGATGGACAGAGATTTAGATAGGTTTGCTTCAGAGAACTGTCTATCTCAAAAAGCGTGTCTAACCCCTTCCCACCACCACCACCAAAAAAAAAAAAAAAAAAAAAGTCTATTTTCTGCTCAACTTGCATGTGTCTTTCAGGCAGGGAGAATGGTAAAATACAATTCAAAAAAACTAAAGCTTCAGAGACCTTTCACATCCATTAATATGATCAGACACAAAGTCAATTAGATAGTGGAAGCAAGGTCCTGTCTTCAGAGGAAGAAGTGTTTTTCCCATATGACAGAGGATACCTGCTCACACTTACAGAAGTATCAGCCAGAAGAAATTCACTTGAAATGAACACAGCAGCATAAGTGCTGAACCCAGTGAAAACAGGATCAGCCCAAGAGGCTCTTCAAAGGACAAAGGCAACAATATATTCTGAGACTCAGCTCCCATTTCAGGACAGCCAGATGGAAGGAAAGTGAAGCCTCCAAGTCTGCCACATTTCTCAGAGCTTCAGAGACACAAAAGAAAGTGCGAGGATACCAAGTATAGGTTTGTAATTTAATTTATGTTTATTTTGGTCCAAGGTTGAGGTCAACGCACAATGAGGAGGTTATCAGATGACTCATATTAGCCTGAGCATCGTGCTGGGATAAAGTTAGTACTGTGCCTACTGGGAAGATGTAAGATTGTCAGATGGCCAGGATATAGCCTTATATAATTCATTTCTATTCCTGAAATAATTTTCTTGACCAAGTCTGAGAAGGGAAGGAACATTCTTTTGTAGTGGTGTGTGGGGGAAGCCTGGCTTTATATATAATATGCTCAGATAAATTGACAGAAAAGCTCATGCAATTGCATTATTAATGTAAATTACTTGCATTGTTTAACACTCAACATGATGATATGACATACACAGCAATATTCAGATTTTTTTTTCTACTTGACAAAACACAAACATAGATTTCTAAGCAGTACTGCCTTGTTGTTTGGCCTAATTGATGAAACAGGCAGTAGGAGTAGGACAAAGCATTGAGAACCTAGTTTTCAGCTTCATTTAAGTCCAAAGTAAAAAAACATGTTTTTTTCATGGAAAGAAAACAGGACTCCTGGTTGATGGGGGAGGGGGAGACATGACACAAAAAGAAGATAACCCAGACAGAATGTCAAGGAAATGTGAAGCAGATGCTCTGTTCACATATTTGAACACAGGCATATAGGACATCCAATTAAAATATTTAATCTATTATTATCCATCCTTTTAGAGGAAACATAAAAATAAAAAAAATAAACTTAAACAGCTATTTCAGGGAATCTCTTAAAAAATAGATTAATGTTCAACAGACAGCGATACCTGTGCATCTTTTTTTTTTTCTATCAGGTGGCCAGAAAATACATTGCCATGCTACACTCTAGACTGAGACCTTGTGATACACAGCCTGTATTTTTGTAGTGAATCAGAAACTGTCCAGGTTGGGATGCTCTTTAAAACTGAAAGTAGGACACTCCTTACATTTTTGTGAAGAGCTGCTTTATCCAAAATTCTCTGACTATCTACATGAAAGTACTTGGAAATTCCAAGTACATTTGGGTACCTGGAAAATCTTCCCACTGCAACACTATGCCCAAGTCTACCCCATATGTTGTCTTTGTGTGTAGTATGCCACCTTACACAGGTGAGTACAAATAACAGCATCAGCATGGGATGATGTTGCACCCAGCCAATTTTCATTAAATCAACTTTGCTCATGGAAAATGCACCAAAATGCACAATGCATTGAGCACATTTTTTTCATGGCTTTTTCTGAACAGAAACTTCACAACTCCTCACTTATGTCCACTTATTAAAAAATACATGAAGAGTCATGCTCTCCCCCATAATTAAGCATGTTAGACTAGATGAATTATTCTACAGCATTTGTAAAAACAAAGAAAGTAGATATTTCAAGAACATATTAAAATATTGGGCAAAGTTACATGGTGATATACAGGCTATAATACTTCACTGTTGTACAAACACTGACAGAGACAGCACTCCTGTCCAAAGGAATCATTCAGTTTTAAATCCCATTCTACAGGGGTTTGTCATTCTCCTGTTTAGAAATTTGTCTACTGATGAGAAGTATTCAACTAGCTGTTTTGCTCCCATCAGAAGTATCAAAAACAAAAGTTGGATCATTAGGTCACACCAACATTTTTGTGCCAGCTGTCAACCTGGAATGAACCTTCCTAGCCAAAGGAGAAAATCATAGGACCAAGGATTTATACTAAGAACACTGTTATGAAACTTTACTCCACAAAAGCCTGGAGCTCTTTCCATCTAGGAGAAGGAGACCATACCAGTGCATGTTTGCAGGCTTGTAGCCTCAATACAACCACTGTTATGAAGCCAGATTTATTACTCAGAGTGTCAAAGAAATCTTTTTAAGACATAGTATCTGTTATAGAACTGTCTATTCCTTTTTATCATTATTATCACTACAGAAATATGGACTGTAGCTAAGGCTACATTTCTTTCATGTTGACTTGCACAGTTGTCAAAAAGTATCATTTAATGCACAGATGGCCTCGTACAAAAACTACCATACTCAACAGAGAGGCATTCAGATTTATTTGGTAACTGAAATGTGGTAATCTGTGAAGTTATATGTTAAGATTAAAGTGAAGATGACCCAATAAACCACAGATTCTTCAAGTTCATTCTAAGTAGCATAGCTTTAAGAGAAGATGGGTCCAACTTTGAAACTGGCATACTTTCTGTTGGTTTAAACCTCATTTTTCAATAATTGAATCTGTCTACATTATTTTTAGACTAGTTTTGCAAATTTAATAGGAGCATATGAGAAATTATCATTTTTCTGAGGATATCAAGGCACCAACAACTTACAGCCAAGCTCCAGCAACTTTTCATATCTGAGATAAGAATGGCTTTCCAGGAGCACTACTACACCCATGGAGGATGTGGGGAGCTTCAGTAAGAAGCTGAACAGAATCTGAACAAGATCAGGTTTAGAAACCCTCCTTGGCTCACTTCCTGGAAGCTATCATGCCAGCACAACTGCAAACAGGTCATAAAATGTAGCCTCAGGACAGGAGTCATGCTAAAATTGTCCAAGAACTGCTTTTTAGTCAAGTGCCACCTGATTTCTCTCTGACCAAATGACTGTTTGTGTCCCTCTGGCAGCCATCACTTCCACCACAGCCAATTTCAACAGAAAGTTGACAGAAAGGCTTAGATCTCTGATATAGCAAGTTCCCACTTTTTCACAGAAATTGCTAAACACAAAAGAGAGAAAAAATGGGAATTTCTGTGCCAGAGAGAAAAGCCTCAACTCTATTAACATAGAAGAATTCTTATAGAATTCATCCCTGAAGCACAAATACATAGGAATTAATGTAGTTTTATTATTATTATTTATTTATTTATTTATTTATTTATTTATTTATTTATTTATTCCCACACTCAGACTGCTCCTAACATGTGTATAGTGGGATGTTTGTATAGGTGTTCCTTACAAAAATATAAGGTTGGTGATTAGGCAAGCAGCTAGTCAGCTTGCCCAGCCTGCTGCAAGCTTGTAAAAAGCTGAGGGGCAGACACATTTGGGGCTAAATCCCTGCCCACCTATTTCACTGCATGTTCATGGCTTTAGACTGTCAGTGAATCTAGATAGAACTGAGTGGGATACAACTCAACCATTTGGAAACCAGGACTCTTCTGATGAACTGTGTAGCTTTCATGTATAGGCTTCAAAACATACTGACAAGGAACGGATGGGAGCTGCATTTCTCGACCTGAAAAGATCTGAAGCTTTGTTATGGCTTTGTCCCAGAGAAGCAAGACAAGGTGAAATCCCTTCTCTCAGCACACACACACATATTTCAAGGTTGTAGGAACAATTTCTGAAGTATAAGAACAGTTCAAATTTTATGTGATAGTACTTGTGTCTCATGGGTTGTTTAAGGAGAGGAAAAAAAAAACATTTCAAATGCAAAGTTTGACATGCAAAAAACACATGCAGAATGTAATGGAAATTTAGAAAACCAAGATGGCATTTCTGCATGGGAAAAAAAAAAAAAAAAAAAAAAAGCTGTCGTCAATAAATTCTGAAGTTCATCTAGACTTTCAGGAGCAAGTGCATTTCGCAGTACCTACAATAAGCCATAGTGCTGGAAATACAGGAGATATATCAGCAAGTGCAACCAGGTGCACTAAACCACAAGGTTAAAAAACCTTCAACACTAAGCACTACTAATACCCAGCTGATACCGCAGAAATCTGACGATAAGCAGCCAAGGCAGAGAGGTTTTAGGGTATAAAGTAATTAATCAGGAGAAAGAAAAAAAAAAAAAAAAAAGAAACGGAGACAGGGCGCATTTCGCGCCCGTGCCTGTGGGTGGCACAGCAGGCGCAGGAACCCGGCTGACGGGTACATTCGGCTCCGGGGTCTGCGAATTTCTGGGGTCTGAGATTTCTGTGCCATTAAACGAAGAGGACAGCGAGACTTTGGGCGCAGCTGCGTTACCTGCGCCCCTCCGGAGGTCGCCCTGCAGCCCGAGCTGGGTCCGGGGGTCTGGGGGTGGGAAGAGCATCCCTGGGACGAACGTGAGCCTGGGCAGGTGCATGAGCAAGCTTTGTGAAAACTTTCACAACAAGAATTCACAAGTAAGAGAAATTCACTGGGAGCCAGGGCTAGGATGGGGGTCTTACATATTACCATTTCAGTTCTTTAGGACAGTTTGGTTTTTACTCATTTTCCCTGCTTTGCATGAGGAAAGGTACTGCACATGGCAGAGTTGTTTTGTCATCCAGTAGCATCTTGCACCTGGAGTCTAAGACAAAAAAAAAAAAAAAAAAAAAAAAAAGGGCTTATTGAGCATAGTTTCTTCTCTCAGACACTCCCAGTGATAAATTGCAGTAGACCATCCTCCAATTTAAAACCTGTACCAGATCCTGCCCCAGCTTTTTCAGCTCCCAGGCTGTCCCACACTAAGAAGTACACTAAGAAGATAAAAAAGCTGCCTAAATTGTGGACTCAAAATGCTTCAAGTTCTGTTAACAGCTCTGGGTGCCTGCCATCCATTGCCCACAGATGGAGATGTCATGGTTTGGTACATAACTCCTTTGTTTACCAGCAGTCAGAGTAACCACCCCATCACTCTATATAGCACAATAGTTTGATTCTAGTTAAGCTTTCTCAAAAAAAAAAAAAAAAAAAAAAAAAAAAGTACACAGGGTGGTACCTTTCTTCCCTGTAAGAACACACCCCACAGAACAGATCATAGCATGGTCAAGGGAGATACCAGAGCTAGAGGGAGTGTCTTTACAAACAAAACCTGTAGTTCTGTGGGAATTAAGGTGGAAGGAATTTCAGAAGGTCATCTAGGACAATTTCCTAGGTCATAACTTCAAATTTAGATTAGCTTGCTCAAAACTTAACCAGTTTTGAAAGGCTGCAAGGATGGAGATTTTACTGCCCCTTGGAGCTTTGCCAGTGTTGAATCATTTTGATGGGGAAAAAGTTTTTCCTTACATTGGGTCGGAGAAGATACAGGAGTCATCATAGCAAACCTGAAATTGCAGGCTTAGAATTTTGTATTACCCATGTCAGAAGACCTAGACTGGAGCTATGCACAATCATGTACCTTAAGAAAAATATGCTGCATTTCTTCTACAGTTTCCTGCAGCCTTAAACAGCCCCATTGAGATATACTTCCAAAACTGATATTTGTTTAAACGCTGTGTAATGCTGGTGATACTCTAAGGAGAATAATATTTGCAAATGTACATGCAAAGGAACCAAATATTTGCACAGTAAAGCCATACTGCACGGTACCACTAAGCCCTCTGTTAGCTTTCACAAAGGGAAGTATAAACATTCCTCTAGTAGGATGAGAGGGAAGTGTGCATCTGATTTCAGCTGAGTTGTGTCTGAGTTGCTTGACAGAAGCAAAGTTTCCCCAGTTAGGTCTGCCTGCTGGCATGTTGGGCAACACTGGGATGTACAGTTCTACTACAGTTCTAGCCTAAGCATCTTCACCAGCTACTTCTGTGCTGCTGTCGTCAGACGCTGTATCAACATAATTTGTCTCAGCCTCATAAACCTGCAAAGTAGCTGCAATGTTACCTTACTCATTTTAAGCTTGATTTTTAATGATGTTCATTCCTCATGAGCTGTCTGATAAGGCCATGACTAGTTTGAACACTGAAAATTTATCTGCTCACCACATTCTAGTTGTAGTCCTGCAAAAGCTCCTTTACACAGAGGTCTAGTGTAGTAATACACAGATCATTGCTATGATATGATATATTTACTCATAGTCTTGGGAAATTCATCATGTTTGCTTACTTTGGATCAGAACTCTGCTTTTGAAGTTAATCTGATCATACCAACTTACTGTGGCAGTCTCATAGGGGGTCGGTCTTAACTCCTTCCAGGTGAGACAGTGTTCATGAACTCACCTATTTCCAAGGCTTCCTTCAGTCTTCACATCCCCAAAAAGTACATTATTTGTGAGTTTGATGTCCAACAGAGCACCTCTCTTCATTGTCTCCTTTATTACTTGGGCGATCAGTGCTCTCCAGGAACCCCCTGCATTACTGGTGCCCTGCTGTGTTCCTCCAGCAGATATCAGCATGGAGGAAGTCCCCCCATGAGGACTAGGGCCAGTGGACATGAGACTGCTGCTAGCTGTCTGTAGAAGACTTCACTTCCTTATTCTTCCCGGTCAAGCAGCCTATCACAGACACACCCACAACAGTATCAGCCTTACCTGTATGCTCTTTAATCCTCAGTCATAAGCTCTCAGATAGTTTACCACCCATCCCCAGGCAGAGCTCCAGGCACTCCAACGGGTTTCTCACACAAAGGGCAGCTCCACCACTTCATCTTCCCAGCCTGAGGAGCCTGTATCTTTCCACTGCAACACTCCGGTCATGGGAGACATTGCACCACATCTCTGTGATCCCAGTGGGGTTACAGAACTGCAACTACACACAGATCTCTAACTCTCCATGCTTATTTCCTATGCTGCATGCATTAGTGTACAGGCACTTCAAACAGGCAACCCAGTATGCTGATTTCCCAGAAATGGTTCGTGGTGGTTTTTTTTTTGTTTGTTTGTTTGTTTGTTTGTTTTGTTTTGTTGTTGTTGTTTTGTTTTTTTTTTTTTTTTTTCCATAACAATACCTTGTCCACATTTGCTTACTCACATGCAAATGCTGTAGGTGACCCCACTTAAGACCCATTTTGTTGATTGTGTGTTCCTTTCTGTTATCATCACCACAGGCCCTTTGGTCATCAACCCTGCCTTCATTCCCTCGTAGCGCTACTGGTAGCTTATCCCCCTTGCCCATCATTCCTAGTTAAAAGTCCATCTTACCAGGTCAGCCATCCTGCTGGAAAAGATTCTTTTTCTGCTTAGTGACACAGATCCCATATCTCCCAGGTAATCTTCAGACAGAGTCTCATGGTGATAGAAATCCAAACCCTGTTGCCAACCCTGCCTAATCAGGGGGTAGATGCAACAAAGCTCCAGGCACCCTTGGGTCAGGGACAGCTGACCAAGCCTCTTAGAAGCTGCTAGAACTTATAATAAAATGGATTTTCATTATGTGCCTTCAAAACAGTTTGATGAAATTTGTATTTCCTGATGGAATACTATTCTGCCAGGACAAAAAAAAAAAAAAAAAAAAAAAAAAAAAAAAAGCAAAAAAGCTCTATGAATTTCTTTGCAAGTATCAAAAGAAATATCAAAAGATTCATGAAGACTCCTAGAATGTTATTCATCTAACAGCCTTCAATATTACATCAATATTTCATTCAGAGACAACATCAATCAACACTTGATTTCTGGAGATCCTGTATATGATAAAATATTCTTTAGTGCATTGTTCAAAAAATGTTTTGCTGGTACTTTCTTGAAAGCTAGCCCACAGAAAAATTATGAACTGACATTTCTAAAGCAGGAATTTAAAATTTTGTGAGCAAAATCATCATTTTTTAATCTTTCCAAATATGTGCTCTGAAGATTGAGACACTAAACTACTAAGTAACTTTTTCCGTAGTGAGATCGTCTTTTGCTCCATGTGACTTAACAGCTCAAAAAATTTTGCCCTAAAAATGTTCTTGTGTGCTTAAAAATGTACTTTGACTTGCAAAAGATTTGGTTGTAGTGTTTCCACAATGTGTGATACTAGCCCTTTAAGACTTTGAACTTCCGTATCCCAGATAAGACTGCCATTCTTTCAATTTCTTGGTTGTACATAGCATCTAAGCTGATCTCTAATTTTGGTCTCAAATGTTCCTTCCATCTTCTTGACTTGTACTCTACTGCACTACCTGACTCTAACCATACTTGGAGTACCTGAGCCCTGTTACGGCTCCATACACGTTCTCTATTCCAGCCTCAAGCTGCACTTTATACCCTGAAATCTGCTAATACACTACATAAGCCAAAGAAATTGTATAACCATTGATAAAATGGGTAACCTGGAAACTGCCTTTGTTGTTTTTTTTTGTTTGTTTTGTTTTGTTTGTTTTTTTGTTTTGTTTTGTTTTGTTTTGTTTTTTTCCTTCATTTGGTTAGTTTGTTTTATTTTTGTTGTTATTTGTTTTCTCTGTGTGTGTGTGTATGCACGTGTGGGTGTGTGTGTGATAATATCAATTTTAAAGCTGTCAGGAACACAAAGGAGGAATTCAGAGAAGAAATTATAAATCTCTATGTTATTCAAGAATTATGCAATGAAAACAGAAGCTGTTGCAGATGCAAAGCAGTAACTCCTCTGACTTCTGAATACTTCCTTAAGTTTTGCAAACATTGTTTAATTTTGTGTTTAATCCACTTGCACTGGGCCATCTGGTTTGAACTGTAGCATTACATCAGTGCTAGAATTCACCTGATTTCCTTAAAGACCTCCAAACATTTCTGGAACTTTCAGCCACTAACAGACTCCACCAGCTAGCTTACAAGGGTCCTTGCTCTAACAGTTTGTTCTACACTTGTTTCATGCAGTGCCTGTTAGTCCTAAGGAATGGAAATACCTCCTTTTTTCAATGGGATCTTTTGCCAATGAGAGCTGGCTTGAGGCTACTTATTCAGACATGCAGCACCCACCTGACAGGACACACCTTTCCATTTTCTCCCTTCAGTGGCAGTGGTAGCTGACGCTGCAGCATGAAGTAAGTTGCAGTACTACAATGGATGGTTGTGCTAATATTGAAAGAAAGAAGGGAGAGCCTTGTAAAGGACATGCTAAACAAAGCGAGCAGGTTGCTTCACTACAGTTTGTCACAACCCCAAACTCCCCAGCTGGAAAATGTCATTTTGTGCAGTTTTTTTCATTTTGAAATTAAATATTTCAGACACTGAGTATGAATATTGTGCCTCACTCAGTTCTAAAGTGCCTCATCTGCTCAAGCATAGCACAGATCTTCTGGATCACAAAGAAGAGACCCAAACCCTCCTATGGCCCCTGCTGTGGAGAGTTTACAGTCAGTAATCAGGAAACGCTCTGCCTTTCACCTTGAGATAGGATACAAAGTTTGTTCTAAAGCCATGGACTGCAGAAGCCAGAGCACTCTAAGCCTTGAGATTGGCAAGAAGCAAAGCCAACTTCTGCCTATGTTTTCTCAGGAGCTTTCTGAAAGCAAAATGCCATTGAATGCTTTAGTTGCAAAGCTATTATTTTTCTGTGAAAGCATGGTTCCTTGGAAAATACCAAGAGCTATCTTCTTACTATTTCCTCTACAGAGAAAGGTCAATCTTCCACACTTCAGGAAACTCTAGCTACACTGGCACAGGAATGGCAGACAGGAATGCTGCAGGCTCAAGTGTTTACATGGGTAAAAACTAATTTTGCAAAAATCAATGATTCCTTCTAAGGTTTCTTAGTACTATTGACAATCAATTGTAATGTCCTTGCCTGTGGACTCAAAACGTATTTCATTCAACCTAACAGAAACAAACTTTCCCTATACTCCACAACTGGCTCAGATAGATGTGAATTTGTACATTCCACAACCTACGTGCCTCCACAGCCTTAATTTCAAAGCTGATGTAAACCCAATATTCTCGCTTCAAATTAAGCCATTTTTTTTTTCCTGCCCTTTTCCTTCTTTAAGCACTTTTGTACCTTTTCAACTTTTTTACTGACCATGTCTTGCCTAAAACATTCTTTCTTTAGGTGAAGAGGGCAAAGGGATCTAGTTGCTTTGTTAATTTCTTTTTCCTATTGCCAAAAAGGAAATGTTGAATTTTGCAGAAAGAGATAGGAAAATAAATTAAAAAAAGAGTAAAAATGGATAAGCTAGAGGACTGGAATTATAGAATTGTGGTGAAATTCAATAGTGTAAAGTAGGACAAACTTATGAAAACACTTAAGAAAATCCTAGTATGAATCAAGAAAAGCATTTCATGCAAATTGTAAAATACAAATTACTTTGCACTAGGTATCAGTATGCTTTCCTTTGAAATACTGTGTATGACTCTTATGCCAGTGTTTGAAGAAGATGAATTATAACTGTAACAGATGCAGAGCAAACACATGTAGGATGATCCAGGAAGGAGATGTTTTATCATATAAAGAGACTAAAAAAAAATGCCTACTTTATTTAGCCTGACAAAAGTGAAGTTGAAAAAGGAATATGATTGCTTCTTTTATTCCCCAGGAGGGAAAACACAAAGGAGGAGGTACATTTAAGTTAAAAGACAATGTTGACAGAAGAGCATATGGTCTGTTTATTTATATTCTCCAAGGAAGGATGTGGGCTGAAAATTTAGGAGAAATTTCTAACAATCCAAACTATGAAGTTCTAGAACAACCTTTCAGGAATACGGGGGCAAAAACACTATTTTTGGTACAAAACTTGACCAGTTCTGAAATTGCAGGATTTAATGGACTGCTTGCAATTCTGGGAATACAGATATGATGTTAAAGTAGTCATAGGAGGCCCTGGACTTGACATTGTATTGGAGTTTTTAAAAAGAGGGCTGGGGAGGAAGAGAAGAAAAAGAGGAGGAGAGAGAGGGGTGAGAATATGGAATGCTTTAAATTTTCAAAAGCGATGCTCTGAAAGTCACCAGTATTTCTTAGTGATGGGTTATTTTGTAAATAATGTTGCTCAGTAAGTTAAAATGTGTCAGAGAGCATAGATCAAGCTTTTTAATTACTGTTAGTATGGGCTATGTCTTTTTCTTTCTTTCTTTCTTTCTTTATTTATTTATTTTTGACTGACTGACCAAGTGGAAAAACTGAAAATTGAAAAATTGAATATATCCTGTAACAGCAAATCTCAAGAATAACCTCATGCACTTTTACTGCACACTCCTAACACTGGAAATAACCTTCTGCAATCTAGCAGTGGATGGAAAGTAAGAGAAATGGTGGAGAGCCTTCAGCCAGGCCATCTTTCTCTTTACTCTCAGCTTTTTCCACTGTCATTCCCTTTTCCATCTGCTTCTTTTTATCTCTTTTTTACACCTTTTTTCTTTATGGGGTTTCCTTTTTGGAATTTTCCTCTTTTGGTCTGCTTTTGCTGTTAAGAGATTGGGAGCAGGGAAAGATATCATAACTCATATGGTAAAAAGAGAGGATCATAAGACTAGAGAAGATGAATGTAGGCCTACAAGGTGTGTGGACTGTGTGTGAATGAGAAATTGCTGTAAACAACATTATTGGAAGCTACTCTAGAGCAGAGCTGGGAAACACTTGCAAGGTTTTTCCACACCATTTATCAGTCAAAGTTCACTGAATTTTTCCTGTTACTACCGATCTTGAAGCAATGTAATCACCAGAGCTAAACAAAGGTAAACAAGGTCCTTTGCCAGAACTGCTACATTTTGGCTAAAAATATAGTAGGAAGCAAGCAAAGTATTCAGTCTCCAGTGTAGATTACAATGGAGCTCCATAATGTGCAAGTATTTATTGTGTGACATTTCATAAACCATAAAGCGTGACTTGTCGAGGCGATCGGCTCCGGGGCAGAAACGTTCTTCAGCGGAGCAGGGGATCAGCACAGGCAGGGCTTTTTTTCCGGCATCAAGGCCACTCAAGGCAGCCAAGGGCCGGCAGCCCTCGGGAGCCGGAAATGCCCCTCTACCCTGACGTTCAAAGGCAGCACCTAGGGAGCGTGAGCAACCAGGACAAGCAAACAGGGCACGGTGCAGTGCGGCAGTTCGCACAGGCAGGGTGAGCAGGGAGGGCCCCCCACCCATAAGAACAAATCCTCTAATGGCTGTCTTTCCCTAGCTAAGCCGCAATAGTCTACACCAGGCAGAGAGCTCTCTCTAGGAAGTCAGTAACCACCCAGACTGACTGCCCGCTCAACAATGTGGCAGTTCAGGTCTCTGGATGCAGGGAGTGCCTGAGCCTGTTGCTGCCCTCTGAGGGTGGTGGAGACACCGTGTGTGTGAGGTGTGAGCAGGTGGATGACCTGGTCCGCCTGGTGGCAGGGTTCAAGGAGGAGGTGAAGAGGTTGAGAGGTGGAGAGGACCTGGGAGTATTGGTGGATAGTCAGCTGAATAGGAGCCAGCAGTGTGCTCAGGTGGCCAAGAAGGCCAACAGCATCCTGGCTTGATTAAGAAACAGTGTGGCCAGCAGGGCTAGGGAGGTGATCATCCCCCTGTACTCGGCTCTGGTGAGGCCGCACCTCAAGTACTGTGTTCAGTTTTGGGCCCCTCGCTACAAGAAGGACATCGAGGTGCTTGAGCGAGTCCAGAGAAGGGCGATGAAGCTGGTGAGGGGCCTGGAGAACAAGTCCTACGAGGAGCGGCTGAGGGAGCTGGGATTGTTCAGCCCAGAGAAAAGGAGGCTCAGGGGCGACCTTATTGCTCTCTATAGGTACCTTAAAGGAGGCTGTAGAGAGGTGGAGGTTGGTCTATTCTCCCATGTACCTGGTGACAGGATGGGGGGGAATGGACTAAAGTTGCACCAGGGGTGTTTTAGTTTGGATCTTAGGAAGAACTTCTTTACTGAAAGGGTTGTTAGGCATTGGAATGGGCTGCCCAGGGAAGTGGTTCCGTCACCATCCCTGGAGGTTGTTAAAAGACCTTTAGATGTTGAGCTTAGTGATATGGTTTAGTGGAGGACTGGTTAGTGTTAGGTCTGAGGTTGGACTAGGTGATTTTGGAGGTCTCTTCCAACCTAGATGATTCTGTGATTCTGCAATTTCATCATGATAAAGCATTTTGGACAAGAAAAGCAAGATATTTTGTACACACATAGTTGTGCCTGCAGACAAACACATTCCAGGTCATCATTATGTCAGTATTATAGTACCAGTATTACATTACTAATATATTATATTATCCTGTGCAAGGATATTGAGACAGCACAAATACAATAGGACATTGTTATCGGAAGCAGGTTTTCTGCAAACTTGAACAATTATTTGAGTACAGAACACAAAGGCTACTCTTCCCATGAACTTAAATAACACAAAGGACTGAGGAGTAACAACACTATGACCCTGCTTACTGAAGGAGAGGCTGCCAAGGCTTGTCCAGTCCTCAGACTCTGATTTTCCACGTAGGCACCAATGATGCTGCCTTGGGAGATCTGAAGGATATCAAGCATGATTGCATGGCTCAGGGGGTGATAGTCAAGGTCATGGGGATCCAGGTGGTATTCCTGTGGATTCTCTCAGTAAGGTGGAAGACCTTGAGGAGGAGTAGACAGATCCTGCAGGTCAACAACTGTTTGTACATCTGGTATTTGCAGCAGGGTTTTGGCTTCAGGATCATTTTGTTTTGTTTTGTTTTGTTTTTCCAGCAAGGTCCTCTTTGAAAGAGACAAGATCCATATGACCAAGAGAGGCAAAAGTATCTTCACCAACAGGCTGGCTAACCTGGTAAGAAGAGCTCTAAAGAATGAATGATTAAGTAGTCAACAACATGGGGCTGAAGTGGGGTCACCTTAAGCATATGCACTTAAATAAGGAAATGTCTATGTAACATCTATGGGAAAGCTCTCATACCTCTTCTGTGAAATCACCATGCCAGCACACTTCTATCATGTGCCAGTATATCAATGCATACAGCACAGGGAACAAAGAGGAAGCATTAGAGGTCCATGTTCAATTACTGAGCTACAGAATCATTGGGATCACAGAGACATCATGAGATTGCTCACATAATTGAAATGTTGCAGGAGATGAATACAGGTCCTTTATGCAGGACAGACAGGGAAGGCGAGGAATATGTGTCCTTTATGTGAGAGTATATTGGGAATGCATGGAGCTCTGTCTAGGAAAGGATGATGAGCCAAACAACAGTTTATGGGTCAGGATTCTTGGGCAGACCAATGTGGGTAACATTGTTTTGGTTGTCTGCTGCAGACTGCCTGATCAAGCAGAAGGAATATATGAGGCTTTCTTCAGACAAATGGAAGAAGCCCCATATTCACAGTCTCTGGTCCTCTTGGGGGAACTTTTACCACCCCATAGCTGCTGGAAGGACAACACAGCTGGGCATAAGTATTCCAGGAAGTTTCTAGAATGCATCAGTGACAATTCAGTGACAATTACGTAACACAGGTGATTGAGGAAACAACAATGAGGAAAGGCACTCTTCCAGATCTCATACTTAAAAAAAGAGGAAGCAATGATCAGCAGTGTGAAGATTAGGGGCAGCCTTGTCTGCGTCCTGATAGAAAGGAGCAGAGCAAAAAAAGGTTTAAAACACTGTCCTTCAAGAGAGCAGGCTTTGGCCCCTTCAGGGATCCATTTGGAAGAATTCAATGGGATGTGAGCCTGGAGAGAAAAGGGGTCCAAGTGATCCAGTTTATATTCAACAATCACCTACTCAAGGCAGCAGAAAGCCTGTACAGATGAATGAGGAATTCCTGACAAAACCACAAAGAAAAAATATATAAAGTGGAAGCAGGGATATGTGACTCCTGACAATATAAATTTAGTGCCCAAACACACAATGATGCAGGGGTCCTAGTGATAAAAGACATGGAAAGGGCCAAGGTATTCAACACCTTCTTTACCTCAGTCTTTACTGGTAAGACCGACTTTTAGGAATCCCAGGCCCCTAAAGTAAGAGGGAAAGTCTTGAGCAAGGAAGACTTCAACCCTTAGTGGACAAGGATCAAGTTAGAGAATATTTAAACAAACGGGACATACAAGACCATGGGACACAATGGGATACACCTACAACTGTTAAGAGATCAGTGAACACATTTAAATGTGAAGCCACTCTCAATTATATTTGAGAGATCATAGCATTTAGAAGAGGTTTCTAAGGACTGGAAGAAAGCAAATGTCATACATTTTCAAGGAGGATCTAGGGAACTACTGGTCAGTCAGTCTTACCTCAATCCCTGGAAAGGTCATAGAACCATAGAATCATTTAGGTTAGAAAAAACCTCTAAGATCATCTAGTCCAACCTTTAACATAGCAGTGCCAAGTCCACCATTAAACCATGTCACTAAGCTCTACATCTACACCATTTTTGAAGATGTCAAAGAATGGTGACTCAACTACTTACCTGGGCAGCCTGTTCCAATATTTAACAAGCCTTTCAGTGAAGAAATTTTGCCTAATATCCTACCTAAACTGTCCCTGGTGCAACTTGAGGCCATTTCCTCTTGGCTTATCACTGGGTGCTTGGGAGAAGAGACCAATCCCCACCTTGCTACAGAATCATAGAGTATCCCAAGTTTGAAGGGACCCACAAGGATTACTGAGTCCAACTCACGTGTCCCCAAAGGACCACCCAAAAAATCAGACCATGCATCTGAAAGCATTTTTCAAATGCTTCTTGAACTCTTGGTGTTGTGACCACTTCCCTGGGGAGACTGTTCCAGTGCCCAGCCACCCTCCTGGTGAAGAACTTTTTCCTGATGTTGAGACTGAACCACCCCTGTCATAGCCTCCTTTAAAGTAATTGTAAAGTACAATAAGGTCTCCCCTGCACCTTCTCTTCTCCAGCTAAACAACCCAACTCCCTCAGCTACTCATCATAAGACTTCTTCTCTAGATTCTTCACCAACTGAAGTGAACTTCTTCGGAAACAGGCCAGAAACTCGATGTCTTTCTTGTAGTGAGGAGCCCAAAACTGGACATGGTATTCAAAGTGCAGCCTCACCAGAGTCAAGTATAGAGGGACAATCACTTCCCTAGTCCTGCTGGCAATGTTGTTTCTGATACAAGACAGGATGCCGTTGGTCTTCTTGGCCACCTGAGCACACTGCTGGCTCACATTCAGCCAGCTATCAACCAATACTCCCAAGTCCCTTTCTGCTGGACAGCTTTCCAGCCACTCTTATCCAAGTCTGTAGCGCAGCATGGGGTTGTTGTGCCCAAGGTGCAGGACCCAACACTTGACCTTGTTGAACCTCATATAGTTGGCCTTGGCCAACCTATCCAGATCCCTCTACAGAGTCTCCCTACCCTTAGGCAAGTCAATATTCACGCCCAACTTGGTGTCGTTTATGATTTTAGGAAGGTGTACTAAATCCCTTCATCCAGATCATTGATAAAGATATTGAAGAGAACTGACCCCAATACTGAGCCCTAGGGGACACCACTAGTGACCTGCCTCCAACTGGATTTAATTACATTCACCATGACTCTCTGTTATGTGGAATTATTTGTGGAATTAGTTATTACATGCCATGGTGATGGAATAACTAATCCTGGGATCATTTCCAGGCACATGAAGAACAAGAAGATGAGCAGGATTAGTCAGCATGGATTTAAGAAGAGGAAATCATGCTTAAGCAACCTAATAGCCTTCAACAATGAGGATGAGTTGCTTTACAGATGGAGGAAATATAGTAGGTGTTATTTATCTTGACTTCAGGAAGGTTTTCTTCATAGCTAATGAATCCCAAGGTGTGTAATTAGGCAATGAGTTGGATTGAAAACTGGCTGAATGGACCGGCTCAAAGAGTTGTCATCAACAGCACAAGTCCAGCTAAAGGGCGGTCACTAGTGGTATACTGCAGGGTTTAACACTGTTTACGACCTTTGTTAATTACCTGGATGATGAGAAAGAGAACATCTTCAAGAAGTTTGCAAAACTGGGAGGAGATGATGATACATCATACATATAGCAATTGCCTTGCTACCAAGAAGGCTAAGAGTATTCTTGGCTGCACTATGTGAAGTATTACCAGCAGGTCAAAAGAGATGATCCTCCACTCTACTCAGCATTAGTGAGGCCACACCTGGAGCACTGTACCCAGTTCCACGTCCCTCAGTACAAGAGAGACCTCGACATACAGGGAAGAGTCGAACCGATGCCTACCAAGACAATAAAAGGGGTGGAGCACCTCTCCTATGAGGAGAGGCTGAGAGACCTGGGACTGTTCAGCCTGGAGAAGAGGCTCAGGGTTGATCTTATCATTGCCTATAAACACCTGAAGGAATAATGCAAAGAGGATGGAGCCATTTTTTTTTTTTCCGTGGTGCCCAGTGCCAGAACAAGAGGCAATGGGCACAAAATGGAACACAAGAGGTTCTGTCGAAACATCAGGAAGCACTTCTGCATTGTGTGAGTGATGGAGCACTGGAACAGGTTGCCCAGAGTGGTTGTAGAGTCTCCCTCCTTGGAGATCTTCAATAACCACTTGGACGTGGTCCTGGGCAATCTGCTCTAGGTGTCCTTGCTTTAGTAGGTGCACTGGAACAGACAATCTTGTGGAGTAATTGCCTAAAGTAATTAGGAAAATAAAACTAATATTCATATTTTAAAGAAAATATACAGCACTGAAGAGGTTTTCAGGCTAGAGTGTAGCTGAATTACCTGAACGTTCCCTAGGGTTCCAACCTTAGATGCTATTGCGCTAGGGGAACCTGGTGTGCTGGCTCTAAGGAACAGTATGGAGCATAGAGCAGAGTGGAGACACTGTGACTAGGTTCTGTGACGAGATGAGGTCTCGACTGTTCTTGTGCACACTGAGACTGATAAATTGAACATTTGCTACCCTGAGCCAACAACCTGTCATGTTTTTGACAAAATGCTGTACTCTAGTGAACTTTTGTTCATTATAATATCATTATAATATGAAAACACACCCCCATCCCAAAAGTTACTCACCTCCAAGGTGCAACCACCCCTCACTAAGCTCGCGCTCTGAATTTCTCAGAGCCTATACCTTTAAACAAAGGCGAGAAAACTTTTAACCAATCATAACCAAGATATGCTTGACTAGAGTCACTCAAGCTCCACCTAAAAGGTAGAAAATAATATAAATTGGCTTAAAAGAAAGGGGATGTCAGGGAAGATACCATCCTGAGGGAAGATACCATCCTGACTTCTGGGATAGTTGATGGGCTGAGCCTCTCTTCCCCCCTCATTGGGACACCTTTGGGTGAGATTTGAACACTTGGTTATACTGGGTGTCTCTGCAGAAGCCTAGAAATTTCTGTAGAGTCTTTGTGCCTTTTAACGTGTTAATAGCCAGGCTGTGTATATGTGTATCTCATGCATGCTAGCTTGATTTTCTAGACAGTGAATTTATCACCAGCAATCCAAAGAACCTGTGTACCTGTTGCTGTAATAAATTGCAGTTAATTGCATTGTTCCTAGCAGTGATAGTTCTAATTGAGTGTGACTAGAGTGAGGGCATGCTATGTTGATGGTGAGTCTGCAACTGTGATAGTTCAGTACCCTGAATCCAACCAGACCCATAACAGTTAATCAGCTACACCCCTTAACGCAAAAAACCTCCAGAAGTCCCTGCCAACCTCAACTGTTCTGTGATTTTGTGATACGGTTGCAATGCTGTTCAAAGCATTACCAACCTCAACAGTTCTGTGATTCTGTTCTGTTCTGAATCCCTGCTGGTGATGTGGCAGAGCAAACAGTCTAAGAAACAAAAGGATGTATTCCTGTCAGGACCACACAGTTTCTAGAGAGATACAGAGCTGGTCTCAGACATGCTGCCCCAAGAAATGTTTGCCATCCAACTTAGTGTTTCTGGGGATACAACCTGAAAAGAGATGGAAAGGCCAAGCAGTCTCAATGTTTCCTTTCTGGATAGGTCACACTTTAGATGTCCCTTAGTGCATCACAAAACAAGGATGGTTTGAACTGTCAGGGAACTGAAGCTTTTAGAAAGCTGTGGGAGATACTGTCACAGAACAATGCAGGAACAAGCCATGATCCATTGCATGAAAGAAGCATTAAAGCATTTGCAGAGATCAAGAGCACCAAAAAGAAATGAGCTGGTTTATGTGTCACCAATCACCCTAAAGCAGCATAAAGGGTAATTTGGGACAGTCTGTCCAGGGAGAAGAGTCAGACTGAGAGATGAAAGAAGTAGTTGCTGAAGCAAAGTGATAAAACAAATACCTTCAAGCTGAAAAGATTTAAGGATTAAGTGTCTACACTGTTAATGAAAGCAAGTAAATCTCATTAAAACTATTGGCACTGCTTTAAAACAGGGAATATCAAACAATGTATTAATATTTCCAGTAAGGCAAAACATGCCCTGAACTATGGTGATTAAGAGTTACATTTTAAATAACTATTACAGTGTTAACTGTTAAAATTTTATCTTAATTCCCTGAAAGGATTTTAATGTCTCTGGCTAAATAGATTTTATTTCTTCAGCTGTCTGAACTGAATGGTTTAACTGCATTAGTAATAACTGTATGAGACACCAGAATACAGCCCAAAGATCCAGCAAATGCCCAGCAAGTTCTACAAACCAAAGATGTGTAAAGTGACAGAAATACCTCCCACTTCTTCATCTTCAGAGCTACACCCATATTCCATGCACAATGGAGAGGTATCACTGCCTCTTTCCTGTGCCACAAAACAAAACAAAACAAACAAACAAAAAAAAAAAATGAAACAAACAAACAAAAACCACCAAAAACAAACCAGCATCTTTTGTGACCTTCTAATTAGCCATGTTTGGCATACTGGTATAGAAGAATTGCCCATCTCCTCAGGGAAGAGAGAGAACCCTGCTTCAAACTCTCTTTCCTATCTGCAATGCAGCAATGCAACAAAGCAGTCCCTTTCCCCAGCACAGGTCTGAACTTGAATGTTGAGGTCTCAGGTGTCAAGACAGAAGTCAGCAGACCCACCATAAGCATAACATGGAAATGGAAATTTATGACAACACCCCAGTGCCTACAGTAACTGAGAATTAGCGGGGGGAGGGGTGGCAAAAAGTTGAGCAGATGAAGGGTTCAATGTCTTTATTTTTTTGTCTTTTTTTTTTTTTTTTTTAAGCACACTGGTGATTCACATGCTTGGGATTCAGACAGAGTGATGAAGACTTGACCTCTGAAAGCAGGTGACAAAGAGAAAACTAAGTGGAAACTGCCAGTATTTCCATAAAGAAAAGAGGGAAAAGTACTCTGTAGGAAACCCTTTGGAGATTTTTCCCATTTTCTAATGCTGTGCAGTAGAAAATCATTGCTTTGCTTCTTTGTTTGGGAGATTCAGATATGGAGTGCATGCATGTCTGTGCAAACAGTCCATACTCTGCAGTAAGAAAGAAGCCCTCTGGGCTGAAGTATAAAATTTGGAGACAAATGTAGAAAGGAAGTGAATATACCCACTACAAAAAACGTTTGTAGACTTTTTATAGGATTTATTGTGTGGGAGGCAGACCAGTTTTAAACATTACACTATGACTAAGGACAAGTACATTTCCTAACCTTATTTTATGTTCTTGAAGGACAGAGGCTGCAACTCAAATGCAGTAATAATGTGTAGAATAAATATGATATTTCATGTTTTTATATAATGTCTTCATGTTGTTATACAATAGCTTTATGTTTTTTAACAAAGGACTTGCAAATCCCTTAGGGTCTTCAGGCCTTCAGAGTCAATGTCCACTCCTCTTGCTTCAACAGAAAAGAATTCAAAGATACTACTGCGATGCTCCAATTTCAATACTGACAAGCTCTTGCTATGTCACAAAAATATCACTGATTTAATGGTGCAGTGTACAGAAATACATATATACGTATATACATGCTTCCTGCTCCTGAATATGCCCCTGAAGATCATATTTTGGTTTTCTTCCTCTCTTAGGCATACCTGCAAAAGATTAGATTTTTAAGTCAGCTTTCCTGCAATCTGCTTAATGTTTTATTTATTTATTTGTTTGTTTCTTTGTTTGTTTTAATTTTTTCATTAATGATTTTTTTTTCATTTCCTTGTAACTCTGCTCTTCTCAGAATAAACACAGGCAAGAAAACAAATATGAAACTGTTCTTAAAGAATTATGCCTTTACATGCCAAGATAATGTTAATGTGTGGGCAGGTCTGATGTTGAATTAAGGTATCCCTTTCTTTTGTGCCATGCTTTGTTCCTTCCATTACAGAAAACAATATGCTTTGCTCTGAAGACCCCATTCCAAGCCATTGCTTTCTCACACAGATCATTGACTGTGGATGAAAGTCATGCATGGGAAAAACATGGCATCCTGATGAATTACTGCAGTCAGGAAACAGCAACTGCCTTTCAGTCCTGATGAGCCAAGATTTTACAGGGCTTATGACCACCATATGTTCCTTGTATGGCTCCTCCTTTTGTCCCACCTTCCAAGGAGAGAAAGAGAGAAAGGGAGCAAGACAAAGTCAATACATAAAAGCAACAGTCAAATATCCTGAAAGGGAGTACAGGATCAGGAAAAGGGTCACATGGAAAGTGTACAAACAAGTTAAAAATAATAGAGAATGCCAGAGAAAAGAATAATAGCCCCTTATTGAACATATTATCTCTCCTGATATCAATAAATAATAAAAATAGAAAATAGCAAAAGAATGGTCTGATCATAAAGGCAGGTGTGAACACATGAATATTTGTGTATCAGGTCCATTACTGTTAACACTTTATTTTGGGTTACATCTAGCAAACCATAAGGGCGGGATTTCCAAAGGCACCTAAGTTAAGACTTTCAAAAAGAGAAACTGTCTCCATGGCAATAAGAAATATTTTCACAGGACCAAGGCATATGATTCACTCTACAGACTTGTTTAACTACATAATACAAAATAAACCTGTCTGAATTAACCCTGTACAGAAAACATGAGCATACAGAAAACATGAGCAATAGCAAATGTCACATTTAATAATGCATTCATCATATATTATAAAGCAAGAAAATTGACTGACTGGTGCTCAGGAAGAATAACGTGGGGGAGTCTCTATGCAGTATCTTACACACTTAAATAAAGAATATGTAAATGGTTTAATGTGGTTTATATTCCACATATACAACAAATATAACTCTATTCATAGCACTGTCAGAACAAGAACTAGGACAGTACATTTAAATCCTCAGAAACAAAAATCTCAAGCTAATGATAAATTACTATTCACCAAAACATTGAATTAATTCTGAGGGGAAAAAAATAACATTTACATATGCTCATTTTTTCCTTAAATTCAAAACAAATCTTCCTAATTAAACAAGCCCTTTTAAACTTTGCCCAAAGCTAGAACCTCCAGCTCCCAAGTGTTTGGTGTTCTCACTGCCCTCATGTTACCTTCTCTGGGAACATGAAGGTTTCACAATTGTTATAGACTGTACAGAACCAGAGAGACTTCTTTGCCACATCACAGCTTTCTGTCTAGTTCTCCACATGCACTGAAGTGCATCATAGTTTATATCAGACAACATATCTCGGCAAGGGAAAAAAAAAAAAAAAAAAAAAAAAAAAAAGAAAAGAAAGAAAAGAAAAGAAAAGAAAAGAAAAGAAAAGAAAAGAAAAGAAAAGAAAAGAAAAGAAAAGAAAAGAAAAGAAAAGAAAAGAAAAGAAAAGAAAAGAAAAAAGAAATAAAAGGAAAATTAATGATTTCTAGATAGAACAAGCAACAACCTTCTCTGCTAGTGGCCCTTTCATTCAGGCAAAATTGACTCTGTGAGCTGAATACATAAAACTTAAGACTATAAAACAATATTTGGCACAGTAGTTAACTAGGCTCCTAGGTGAGCAGCAGTATGTTCACTGTACCCAAGAAAACAACTTTTATTAGTAAAACTGAGCCAAGGTTGCTGCAAGCCAAGTGCTGCAAGATTTGTGCTACACTGCACAAGACTTTGGATCACAGACAGATGAACTCTGGAGATGTGTGATTTCAGCACACATGAAAGCAGAGCTGTGGCTCTGGAGGTGGTGAAGAAGGACATGACTGAATTACCTCTGAGCTAGCACAGAACAACTGAACACACCAGAGGATCTGACGTTACCTTTTGTACCCATCCAAACACTCTTGCATAGGAAGCAATGGAGATTCTGGAAAGGGCAACAACAACAAAACAGACATAAAATTTAAAAATATTTTATTTGAGAGTGAATACACTCAACTCTTTGCAACACAAACAGTGGTTTTGCCATCAGGTGAACTAAGACAGAAGAATATGATGACAGCAGTTATCTTTCAAAACCTCTTTTTTTTTTTTTTTTTTTTTTTTTTTTTGATTGAACAAAGCACGTTTTTCTTTAGAACAAGAGAATTTCCAATAGAGTATTCAGGCCTGTGATAGTGTCACATCTGTAAAACCAAAGCTATAAAGTGAACACTGGCAATCAGCATGCCTCAACATTAGCACTTATCAATAGCTATGTAATAGGATTACTGTTAAAACTTGCATGTGTGAAGCATTTTAAATATATTAGATATTTCTCAAATATAGAAACAAAGAGGCAATTGATAACTTCAACCTTGAACATGTGTTTACTTTACATCATTTCACAGCTTTTTGATTGTTTTATTCTAGCCATGCTGGCCCCCAAAATTCTCTCATCTCTTTGCAAAAGCATAATACACAGAGTAAAAAGAATGATCCAGCATTTTTTTTTTATCTTCTGCTATAAAACTTGCACCCTGCCATCCAAAAATTACCTTGTTAGGAAGAAGTCCTGGTGTTCCTTAAAGGAACAAAATCCTTCTTTCATCTCTACTACAGAGAGGGTTGCGAAACTGAAAGACAATATTACAGAAAATCCGCATGGACAATGAGGCAAATGTCACACATACTAAAAAAGGGAAAGGGAGAGGTGTACTGAAAGTAGCTAATTTGTTCTTTAGCCTTAAACAGATGCCCCTGTATTTCTCAGCAATCCTGGTAGGTAAGATCTTTTGTCTTAGCTGAATTTAACAGTGTAAAAGAAGTTATATGATTCTACAATTTAAGTTTAGTTTTCCAAATTGCAAATGCATGCAAATGCTTCACTGTGAAAGCAGACTGCTGAAAGACCAAGGGAAATACTGAGCACTTGCACAATGTCAGGAGGCCACAAGTTGGTCTGGTGTTTTATCACCTCATGTATTTTATAGAATCATAGAATGATTTGGGTTGGAAGGGGCCTTAAAGATCATCCAGCTCCAACCCCCTGGCCATGGGATACCTCCCACTAGACCAGGTTGCTCAAAGCCTCATCCAGCTTGGCCATGAACACTTCCAGGGATGAGGCATCCACAACTTCTCTGGGCAACTTCTTCCAGGGCCTCATAGGAAAGAATTCCTTCCTAATATGCAATCTAAATATACCTTTTTTTAGTTTAAAGCCATTACCCCTTGTCCTGTCACTACGCTTACTGACACAGAGTCAGCTCTCCTGCCTCTGCCCTCAACAGCCCTCCTGTAGGCCCCCTTTTGGTACTGGAAGGCCTCTATAAGATCTCCCTGAAGCCCTCTCTTCTCAAGGCTGAACAACCCCGATTCTCTCAGCCTTTCTCCATAGGAGAGGTGCTCCAGCCCCTTGATAATCTTTGTAGCCCTCCTCTAGACTCCTTCTAATACTTCCGTGTCCTTCTTCTGCTGTGCACCCCAGAGCTGAATGCAGTGCTCCAGGTGGTGTCTCATGAAAGCAGAGCAAAGGGAGAGAACACCTCCCTCTCCTTGCTGGCCATGTTGCTTTTGATGCAGCCTGGGATACTGTTGGCTTTCTGGGCTGCAAGCACACATTGCTGGCTCATACTGAGCTTCTCAACAACCAATACCCCCAAGTCCTTCTCCTCAGGGCTGTTCTCAATCCATTCTCTTCCCAGCCTGTATTTGTATTAGTAGAAAACACTACTCCACAAGAGTGGCAGACCAGTCCTATTGCAGGGCAAGACCACAACCTGCCTGCAACGTTCATATTTGCTGCCCATTAGACAAATGATACCAGCAGCAACCAGGCCTGGATGTACACAGCCTCTCAAAATAAAGTTATCACACAATCAAGGGTCAGCACCAGTTAAACAGGCTCCTGGTAATAGATTATGCCTTTCCTTTAGCAACATTCATAAAGGCATTTTTTACAGCAAGAAACATTGGGTTATATTTCAGATATGCTTAATACTCTGCAGATTTTTTCATGGTCCCTGAAAGATTGTTCATTATGCTTTGGGAAACACCTCATCTGTGGAGGCTTCAAGCAGACAGACACTTTTACAGTTTCTATATAGGAAGAAAGTAGAAGCATGATATGAGAGAGATAATTTCTATCCCCAGTTGTTCATCCTGTTTCAAAGAGGAAGCCACTAAAAGATTTCTCTATGAAGGACCAAATGACAAAAGAATAGAAGGAGACACTATTCCGCTGGATGTTGGCTTGTGCCCTGCATCTCAGAACACTACCCGCTGCCCTGGATGGAGTAGTAAGAACAGCAGTGGAACAGGTAGAGCATTATCTGCTACGAACAGGAGGGTTGGATGCTGGAGACAGTGGACGGCAAAGGCAATCTCTACATGTGGACTGGCCTCTTTTCTTTTACAACATGCACATGCTACTGGGTAGCCAAAGAAGACACCTCAAAAGCCAGTGGTTCACCCCTGCACAATGCTAGCTCTCTTTGAGACATTTTAAGCTTGACTCCCCTCTGTTCACCTTGTGCTACTTTTTGGTAGTGTTCTCCCTTTTGGTAACTGAGCTCTTGGGACTTGCAGATGAGTTGGAAAAAGCATGAAATTCACCGTGCATGGTCTCAGTATTACAGAGCTCAAAACCAAAGGGAAAATGCTAAGTAGCTTCTGCTTCTACTATTCCACATATTCAAAACTGCACACTACAAGGCTGTGTCCACAAGGTGTAAAATGTGTCAAATTAGGTGAGGTCTTCTCTTCATGTCCCTCACTAGAGATCAAAGTGTCCACATAAAGACAACAAAAATGTTTTTACAAATATATTAATGGTAAGACGAGGGCCAAGGAGAATCTCCATCCTTTACTGGATGTGGTGGGGAACATAACTGCTGAGGATAAGAAAAAGGCTGAGATTCTCAATACTTTCTTTACATCTGTCTTTAATAGTCAGACCAGTTATCCTTGGGGTCCTCAGCCTGGAAGTCTGGAATAGGAGCAGGATAAACCCCACAACACTTCAGGAGGAGAGTTAGAAACCTGCTGCTCCACCTGGACTGCCACAAGTCCATGGGGCCAGATGGGATCCACCCAAGGGTGCTGAGGGAGCTGATCAGGTAACCCACCTGGTAGATGAGGGAAAGGCTGTTGATGTAGTCTACCTAGATTTCAGCAAGGCCTTTGACACGGTCTCCCACAGTATTCTCCTTGAGAAGCTGGCAGCCCATAGCTTGGACAGGTACACTCTTTGCTGGGTTACAAACTGGCTGGAGGGCCAGACCCAAAGAGTGCTGGTGAATGGAGTGAAATCCAGCAGGAGACTGGTCACCAGTGGTGTTCTGCAGGGGGCAGTGTTGGGGCCCATTCTCTTTAATATTTTATTGATGATTTGGATGAGGGAATTGAGTGCACCCTCAGTAAGTTTGCAGATGACAGCAAGCTGGGGGAAGTGTTGATCTGCCAGAGGGTAGGAAGGCCCTGCAGAGGGACCTGGACAGGACGGGTCGACAGGCAGAGGCCATGGACGAGGTCAACATCGCTAAGTGCTGGATCCTACACTTTGGCCAAAACAACCTCATGCAGCATTACAGGCTTGGGGTAGAGTGACTCGAAAAGCTGTGCAGAGGAAAGGATTTTGGGGGTGCTGATTGATGCTTGCCTGAACATGAGCCGCAGTGTGCCCAGGTGGCCAGACTTTCAGAATTTCAGTTCACTATCTTCCCAGCCACTGAGAAGGAAAATAGAAACTCTTGCTGTTCAGTTACCTTCCAGTTGCCTTGGATCTTTGCAGTACTCCACCAGAGCAAATAAGATTCATTTAGATGAATCTTGATAATCCCATTGCAGCCAACACACTCATCTGATGATAATAGCTGAAGATTGATACAGTGGTGCTGGGCCATGCCAGGCCTTTGTCAGCAAGCCTGCCAGTTTTCAATCTCTGAATCATAGCTCCTAACAACTGTATCACTTATCCAAAATACTAATATGATTTTGTATGTGGAGAGATCTCTGTTTCAAGCAAATAGTTTGATTTGGTGATTTGTTTTCTCTAGAAAATAATGAATTTTCAGATGTATCACAAAATCGTCTGCTCCCTTACTGCCAAAGTATGTGAACACAAACTTACTTGAATTTCAAGCTGCATGGAATTGCCAAATTACAAAATAATTGTTCATCTTTTGTCCAAAATTACCAGACAAATAATGGCAATGAACATTCCCGTTTACTTCCTTAAAATTCTACCTATAGCTGCCAGAATAAGGGAAATGAAGTAGAGTATCTCTTGTTCCCTTGTTTTAGAAAAGTCTGCCATCCTTTGCAGTCCCTTCAAAGGCTTGAAAGCCCATCCAAGAAGCAGTGGTGAAAATCATTTTAAGGTTGCAGAAAATCAATCCTTTCATTCCAAAATAAACTGTTTTATGAGAACAATGACAAATTAAGGCTCATTCCAAAATAAACTGTTTTATGAGAACAATGATAAATTAAGGCTATTACATGTTTGCCTCCACATTACACACCCATTGTACACACAGTCTTAAGACAGATTAAAAGGAAGGAAGATTACACAAGGAAGATACCTTGAAGTAAGATACACTTTAGACTAGTGAGTAACCACATATTTGCCCAAGTAGGAGGAAAATCATCCCTTGGAGGCAGAGATGTAGGTTCCTTCACAGTGTAGTTCAGGATCTCATAGACAGATGTCCCAGAACTGACACACTGAAACTTCCTTCTTTGCTTATCTCACAGCAGAAAGTGTGTGTCATCATCACCTTGTTTAAAGAGCTTTTCCCTTGCAACCCTAAAGGCATGCTATTGATTGGGGGTGGAGTGGGCAGGATGTTTAACCACAGATATTCAATAAACACTGATTATTGCAGTTTTAATCTGTTCTGTAGCTTCTTCTGAAGGTCAGCAGCAGTCTCAGTGTGCTGAGAAGCACGCGAGGCTTGTGAGGTCCCAGGAGGTGTCTGAGGGGGTTCCTGAGTCCCAACACTCTTGTACTGTGTGTGCCTCGATGGTCTCTCTGGCATGTTGCAGTCTGTGCAAACCTACTGAGAAGCTCAAGGTCTTCAGAAAATAATCAGTGCTTGTAGGCTGTGCTCTGAGATTCTTGGTAGAATAGTAGTTGAGACCAGGCATGTGCTGTGCTCTGCAGCAGCCAGGAACCTAGCCATGCCATCCGTGGACAAGTGGAGGCCATCCAGACAGAGCTTCAGGGAGGCTGCTGTCCAGGTGGAGATTTTGCAGCCCACACTCTTGGGTGGAGGAGTATGGGGTGCTCCACCTGTGCAAGGTGTGATCTAGTGGAGTTATGTAGGCAGCAGGTGGAGTAGCTGCTGGAGGAAGTTGGCAGGTTATGTTGCTTTAGGAAATGGGAACAAGAAATAGAGTAATACTTGTAGCACTGCATGGATAATTGCTAGAGCCCTGATCTCCAAGGACTAGAAGACAAAGAACATCAACGAGACAGGCAGCACCTTGGAAGAGAAGGTGTGGTGTGGTCAGACACACAGAAATTCAAGTCCAAAGGAGATGCAGAGGCAAACTTGGATGGCTCCAGTGTGTGATAGCTATCAGATGAAGTTTCCTTGCATCACAGGTTTGCGCATATTTATCACAGTCTTTTTCAATATGGCTGTCAGTGTAGCACTCTAATATTGTACCTCTTTTCCTGGAAATATGCTGAACTGACAACATCTTTGCAAAGTTACCTGTATAAAATGAGTATTTTCTCTTTATCAAACTACTGTCTTCCCTCAAGATAATGTTTGCCATTAAACCATATGTTTCTAATTTTAAATACTGATGATAATTGCTTAAATAACATTTATGCAAAGCCCTAGTGCAATCCTTATCAGGAGTGAGGGACAGGACATTACCTTGTCTTACCCTGTGTAGTTGACGAACTCCTTAATTTGTTGGCAATCTTCAGGCTTGTGCTTTGGTTACTGAGAGATTCTGGGTGGCTGTCTGTGAGCAGCTCTGCCTCTCTCTGCTGGCAATCATTCATATCCCCCAATACCTGTCAAACTGGTGGATGTCCTCAACTCATCTGCCTCTCTCAGCAGAAGGAAAAGCTCAGACTCAGAGTCTGCTGAAGATTTCAAAGAACATGCATTCACAGGATACTTAGCAGAGAAAAAAAAAAAGTGGGGGGGGGAGGGGGACAGAAAACACAAAGTGCTGGAAGATATGTGCAGGAAAACAAATAGATGTATGGCAGCTTAAATAGGATGAATAAAGCCCAGGAATATCAAATCAAACCAACAAACAAAGTGAGCTATTTCTGTCTTGTGCAGGAATGGAAAAGTTGTGTTCTGACTGGGACATGCATAGTGGTGAACTAGTGAAATGTGTAGTAAATTACCTTTCTGAAAATACAAATTCTTTTGGTAAAGTTTCTCATACCTAATGAGGCTACTTTTGCTTTTGACAGATACATTTCTCACAGATAAAATTTAATCTATCATCTAGTTAAAGATTGATCATTGATTCTGACTGGATTGCTCTTGATGCAAGAAGAGTATTATACTGCAATGGTAACACGTGCTTGTTTCAAAAGGACTAGTTCTGCAGTGAGAGTGGGAAAAGGAAGAAATAATTTTAGGTGGGAAAAATCAGTCAAAAGCATAAATGAAAACAAATATAAATGTTATTTTCACAGTTCCCCACAACATTGTTGGTCAGAACTAAACAAATCCCCTGGTGCAAGCTGAAAAGATGTTCTGTTCTCTGATTTATTTTCCATTTAAAGAGATTGTTGGTTAGTAGTCCATTAAATAGCTCCTGCCTCTAGACTGATTCTTCTCCCCGTTCCACCAAATATTGCAGAAAAACTTATTATCCCTTTCTAGATCTTCCTCCAAAGCTGTATTTGTATCAAAATATGCAGTAAGGTCAAGATTGCTTAAGCACAAAACCAAGGAGAAAAGCTTTATTCTGTACGTGCTGCTATGGCTTACTTCACAGTGGTATGAATCTCAGTCATTTTGTTGATATTTGCTTTGAATTAAAGTTTCCCTTTCCTTTGCATCTGAACACTCATTAAAAACTTCTATGTTATTATTTATCACTTGTTTTCCTCTGTTTAACACATGACTCACGTGTCATTCTGCAGAAGCTGAGGTGACTTTCTGCATTTCTAAACATTCAGCTAATGACTGGTTACCAGATCAAGAAGAGATCCCATTCACTTACTCATTGGACTTCTGTGGCAAAGTTTTGGTAGCAGGGGGGACTGCAGGAGGGGTCTCTATAGGAAAAGCTGAGGAGCTGCCCCATGTTAGAGAACAGCCAGTTCCAGCTGGCTCCAAAAGGGACCCACCACTGGCCGAAGCTGAGCCAATATGTGACACTTCTTATACTTCTGTGAGACCATGTTTAAGTAAGGGAAAAATGGCCGTTAAACATCAGCTTGGAGAGAGAACTGAGAACATGTGAGAAAACCAGGCCCGCAGGCACCAAGATCAGTGCAGCAGGAGGGCAGGAGGTGCTCCAGACACTGGAGACAAAGTTCTCCCGCAGCCTGTGGAAAGGCTCCTGGTGGAGCAGGCTGTCCCCTTGCAGCCCATGGGTCCCACATGGAGCAGATCTCTGGGCCAGCCTGTGGAAGGGAGCCCATGCAGGAGCAGGGGGTCTGGTGGGAGCTTAGCTAGCCATTGCACTGAAACCACCACAGCTACAGTCATAGGTTCCTTCTCATGACACACCATGACATACAATTTCTACACCTACTCTTGACTTGCTGAGAAATCATGCAGTACTACCCTCATGCAAAAGTATTCAAAGTATATCAAAGTAATATTAGTGAGAGCAATGTATTACTGCTGTAGCACCAAAAACAAACAAACAAACAAACAACAACAAAAAACACTAAGTTGTTCTTTATGTCTCACCAAGCATCACCAGAACGCACTAGTCAGAAAATTGAGTTATTCTCTTGTGGCTACTGTCTTTCCTGTCTGCTAAATTAGCCAAACAGTTTCATTTGTGAATGGGCTTCAAAAAAACAAGACAACACACACTTGAGAGAAACCAATATATTAGTGTATTTGAAGTGTTTCGTTTTTTTGTTGATTCTTGTGTATAACTGTTGGCCATACATTAAGAAACAGAATATCCAGACTTTCTGGAACATTTTGATGTTTTCCAAACTCTAATTTCAGAACAAAATTGTTCAAATGCCTATTACATTTTGGTTGTATTAAAGTGGCATATTAAGATGAAGAAATGGTTAAGTGAACACTTTTTATTTACTATTACCACCAGCAGCAAGCCAGATTATATTCTCAGTAGTGCTGGCAAAATTTCCACAATCTTCACTGCGCTTTCCAAATTGCTAAATCCTTTGGCTTTGGTCAGACACACTGTTGAAGATGCAGAAAAGCAGCAGAGCACATATAAAACATTTTCTTTGGTGTCTGGCTTTGACACAAAACATGGGAGTAAGAGTTAATTTCAGTAGGTTAAATCCAATCTGGATAAAACGTATCACTTTTAAAAATCAATTTTCAAGGGAAAAAAAAATAAAGCCACCAAAGATTTTCTTTTAAGAGTTTCTCCAATTCCAGACCTGAATATCAGGGATAGATGGTTCACACCAAGTTTACCGAGAAATCGGAAAATGGAAGTCATATCAATTCATGAGATTATATTCAAACAAACTCTGAACACATTTTCTAATCAAATAAAATGCTTGGCACTTTTTTGATAATGAAATTACTTCAGGCTGAAACTGTGTATAGTTTCAGTGAGTTTGTTTTGCAGGAGTTCCCTTTAACAAATAAGCGTAGGTCCTAGGAGTGGTTACTCTAAGTAGGACAGCCAGTTCCTCCTACCCCTATTTCTATACTAGAGAAGAGGAATTCTTATTGAGTCTACCTGGAGTTTGCCTCTCATTAGCAACTCTGACTGTATTTTACTTGGTTTTTTTCAACAGGCATACACTACTGCACTGGCCTTATATTAGTTTGCAGAAACTACTGAATTAAATCCCCCTTAATCCACGCTGTTAGCTGGCTCACATAAATCAGCTTCATGAAGGTATTCATAAAACAGCCTTAGTGTAGCACACTGCTGAAAATAATAAACTTTACTGAGAAAATGATTCATGTCCAGGTAAATTATACAGAAAGAAAATGCACTTCATTTCACCAACTAGCATGAACACATCATGACAAGAAGTATTGCATTATCTGCATCACCCAAGAAAAATTTTCCAATTCAGCCTAAGATAAACTCATAAACTGTGATTAAGCAAGAAGCCTTAGACCCATATTTTTTATTTCTGAATATTCACAAGTTACAAAGTGAGAGACCTTGTACCTGCTCTACATTAATGAGCAGAGGTAAGCACTTCAAAATGACATCATAAATAACTCAGGTGGGCTGAAACACTTTTAGGAGTAACTGCTTCTCTCCAGTGATGACGAAACAGAGCAAAGACAATTCCAGTCCTAGCCAAAGAAACTCATGGGTAGGAGTGGGATTGGCAAGGACACTTGGCAAGGGATGCCAAGAACACAGAGAGATGAATATGTACCTTTGCATCAGTAGACGACAGCTATTATAGTAAGTAACACATTGTAAAAACCCTTTCTATCAAACTCTTCAGTTCACTCCTTTCAGTGCTGTGTTATGAACATAGCAATTTCCAAAGAAAAAGATCCTCAGTTGAACACTGTCACTGCTGTATCCTGTGTTCCACATCTTTGGTCTTTCCCCAGTCCTTTACTGTGTGTTGAATATTCCACCTTTGTCCCGTGCAGGTCTGCATTACAAGTCTGTATGTACCTGTATTGTCTGCTGTGATTTCAAGGCATCTTTTAGTGTTTCTGTTGATTACAGCTGATCCCTACAAAAGGAAAAAAAAAGAAAATATGAGAGAAGATGTGGGCATTTAAATTTAGTGCTTAGTCAGAAAGTAATTGTCTTGGCCTCTACAAATGAGTCTGACAAACACTGCTAGGTGACAGATATAAAAGAAAAATTTTACACTTGCCTCATGCTAATGACACATGACAGTTTTTGGTACCCTTCAATGCCTATTAAATATATTTAGAGATTTATTTTGTGTCTGCTTTTCAGAGTTTTTCATTCTTGTTTGTTTTTGTTTTTGTTTTTCCTTTTACACTTCAAATAAACATTTCATTACATTATAAAATAATAGAATCATAATCATAGAATCATAGAATCATAGAATCATAGAATCACAGAACAGTTTGGATTGGAAGGGGCCTTAAAGACCATCCAGTTCCAACCCCCTGGCCATGGGCAGGAACACCTCCCACTAGACCAGGTTCCTAAAAGCCCCATCCAGCCTGGCCTTGAACACTTCCAGGGATGGGGCATCCACAGCTCCTCCAGGCAGCCTGTTTCAGTGCTTCACCACCCTCATAGGAAAGAATTCCTTCCTAATATGTAATCTAAATCTACCTTCCTAATATGTAACCTAAATCTACCTCACAAGAGCACAGCAGAGGGGGAGAATCACCTCCCTCAGCCTGCTGGCCACACTTCTTTTGATGCAGCCCAGGATAAGGTTGGCTTTCTAGGCTACAAGGGCATATTGACAGCTCATGTTGAGCTTGTCATTAACTAACACCCCCAGGTCCTTTTCCTCAGGGCTGCTTTCAATTCATTCTCCTCCCAGCCTGTATTTGTGCTTGGGATTGCCCTGACCCAGATGCAATACCTTATGGTTGGCCTTTTTGAACCTCATGATGTAGATACAAGCCCACTTCTCAAGCCTGTCCAAGTCCTTTGGCATGCCATCCCTTCCTTCTAGCATGTCAGCTGTGCCACTCAGCTTGGTGTCATCAGCAAACTTGCTGAGGGTGCATTCAATCCCACTGTCCATGTCACTGATAAAGGTGTTAAACAGTGTCAGTCCCAATACCTGCCCCTCAGGGACACCAGTCATGACTGATCTCCACCTGGACATTGAGCCATTGACCACAACTCTGAGTGTGACCATCCTATGAATTCCTTACCCAATGAGTGGTCCATCCACCAAATCCATATCTTTCCAGTATAAAGACAAGGATATCATGCAGGGCAGTGTCAAATGCTTTGCACAAATCCACACAAATTATATCTGTTGCTCTTCCCCTATCCACCAATGCTGTAACCCCATTGCAAAAGGCCACAAGTTTTGTCAAGCACAATCTTCCCTTAATGAGGCCATGTTTGCTATTACCAATCACCTCCTTATTTTCCATGTGCCTTAGTATAGTTTCCAGGAGGATCTGCTCCATGATCTTGCCAGGCACAGAGGTGGGACTGACTGGCCTGTAGTTCTCTGGATCTTCCCTTTTAAAAAGAGATTTTTTTTAATTTTTTTTTTTTTAAGATAAAAAGTCTTTTTAAAAATGGGGGTTATGAAGTTCCCTCTTCCGGTCAGCAGGAACTTCAACAGACTGCCAATTCTTAACACTGTATCCTGTTTCTAAATAACTCGTAACACTGCATCCTATTTCTCAATAAAACTAATAACAGATAAAAGAATAGTCATCCCTTATCTCTAAGTTAGTATTTCAGTTTTAACTGTTGTGAATGGAGTGGGATGTGATTAAGTCATCTCATTACACTGGAAACAAGGATGTTGACAAGTAGCTGGGCTCCAGACCAACAGGATCTTAACTGGCTACTGTTTGCCAGTTGTTTCACTATGATAATGCTCGACACATACGAGGAACTGAAAGTTTACTTTTAAGGTGGATCTTAATCTTCCAGAAACACACCTGCACTTTTTTCTAAGTTTTATGGTTACAGCCCAGACTAAAGATAAAAGAAATTCCATATTCGAATTTCTGGAGAACATGTAGATCTATATTATTTGTTATACTTCACTGGAACTTTATTATTTGTTATACTTCACTGGAACTTACTTTGTCTTTCACCAGTTCAACTTTATTCTCTACCACTCTTACTGGATTTGTCTCCTGTTTAATTTTTCACTGAGAGGGATATATAGTAGACATTGCCCATACATTATATGTAAAATTAATTAACTACTAATTACATAAGCTAATAAGGTTTGAACTGCCTGACAAGGGTGAAGATGCATGGCTTCCTTTCCCACCTCTCCCTCCATCATTGCTGTTGCTGCCAGTTTATCCTCCCCCAGCACCATGACATACCATGGCTGTATCTCTCCTAGACTAGTTGACTAAGCAGAAGGAAGAGGTACTGAATACAGAAGATGAAAATATCACTGAGGCTCTTAAGCGTGTCAGCATCAGCTAGCATAAATACTGCACAAATGGAGACAACTGAACTTTTTATAGCATGAAGACTCTAATGGCCAGCTGTAACCAGAGCACTGAAAGGATGAACCTAGCCTGATCTCTGGCTAGGACTTCCATGCTCAGACACTGTTACAGATGAAAGTACTGGAGAGGGTGCAGGATGTGGTGTCTTCTCCCTTAAGACCAACACGTCCCATGAGAAGACTGGGAAGACAGATGGTGGATAGTGGAGAGGGTTCATGATGCACAGTCAGACCAAAAACAGTAGAGACTCCCGGGCTTGCATATTTCCTACCTTTCAGCTGAGCTGTGAGCAAGTGAATGTTTTTAGTCTTCTCAGTTAAAAATTAAAAACCTTTATTCTTTAACCTTTGTGTAACAGGCTTAAGCCATCTGATTCCACCCAGGCAGACGAGACAGATGGACAAATGTAAGTGACTATGGTTCAGATAACAAGTGAGGACTGGTTAAATTCTGGTAACTCAGTCAGCATCTGTTGTGTAACCATTCACACACCCCTGAGGACTCAATCAACTTCACCTTAGCTCTTGTAGTGACACCTGCAAGTCTTGAAATTGAGGCAACGCTATTCAGAGGCAAGCTGCTTTGCAATGAATGTGTTTAAGGGTTCCTCATAATGGGAAAGCTTATCAAAATGTGGGGGCATAGAAATGCAACCTACCTGCTTAAAATCCCAGTGCAAGTTCAGACCTTTACTCACAGCTATGTCACATTGCTCTAAAATTGGCAGGTCCCCTCTCCCAGGGTCTGTTACACATCGATCAACTGCATTTAGTCGGGCACGTAAACCTCCTATGTACATTTCTCCTGTGCTGTGATAAAACAGGTGCTGAAAGGCAAGGTGACACCACTGACAGTGAATTAAAGTACTAAGGAAATCTCATCAGCACATTGATAGAATACAGTTCCCAAACTGATATTGAGCGACATCAGCTGTACAGTACCAGTACTCACTGATCTCTCAGTAATTAAACTAGGACAAATGTGACACCATACGATATCTTTCTCCTGTGATAATGAAAAAAAGCCAGATGCTTACTCCTGAATGGTAACCCTCAGCTTCCTACCCATGGAGAGACTATGCAGTGAGGTGTGTGGAAGAGCTCCATCTCTCTCCCTTTTAATGCACTGATCTTCTGTCAATTAACAGGATCAGTATCAACATAAGGTCTCACATTTTTCAGTAAGGCTAAATCAAAAACCTTTAATGCACTCAGATATCTGCATGAGCCTGCTCTGCTACCAGTTGGACTGGGGATCAGAATTTAATGAAATAAAGTTTAATATTTTCCTTTCAAAAGCATAGAGAGAATAGTCCTGAAGTACCTTTTTCATGCCCCTTTGAGAGCTGAAAAGGAACAGTTAGCAATACCTCACATGTGAATATCTGTTCACTTGTTTGCATTACCTGTGGTGAGTATGCATGACAGGGATACATAATTGGTGTGTTTCCAGGGACTGGACCTTGATCAATACAGATGTCTTCTTTCAATGTGTTTTTCATCTACAGAATAAAATACAAAATTTACCATGAGGAACAGCAATTCTATTTTTGACCTCATCACTAATTTTAAAAACTATCCTAAGAGTAATGTTACTTTATTCAGAGCTCAGTATTGAATCCTGAAGTGGGAAATGTAATATGGTTTTAGGAAAAAAAAAAAGAAAAAAAAAAAAAAAAAAAAACCTTTGAATTACTATTGTAGAAATTATTAATAAAAGTAAAAATCAAAAGCAAAATCTAAGGTACTTCAAAGGCTTATTAACATTGTGTAATGTTGCTCCATCTCAGAAATCATCAGGCAGCTCCAAACAGGTGCGTACCACTGCCCAGCTCCAGCCTGGGTCTAGAAACTGTCTAGCTATATTAAGAAGCCACTGCAGCCAGGATGCTTAGTTCTCCCTTTTGTAAAGAGGGAGAACTACTGCAATTATATATATTGCTGTTCTCTAGAACTATTGCTAAAATATTTTCAATTCATACTTTCATGTTTTTCAAATTATCCTGCTAACTGCTGCAGAAAAAAATCCATACAATCCAATCCTTACTGTTCTACTTCATGGAAAAATGCAGGTACTTACAAGAAGTTGTTGATCTATTTTTGTTGATCAGTTGGTAAATTTTGCATATAGTAGAACAATGCATATTAAGCACTTTCCAAAATTACTTTTGTGTTCCCATCAGTACATATACAAAAACCACAGTTTAGAAATTCTAGTTTGACAACTAATATGAAAAAAGATGTTTGAAAGCTTTAGTGTCTAGAAAGACATGTTAAAAGACTTTTTAAAGTTTCTAGGGAAACATATTACAATCAGAAAAACAATGTTTGCAACACTTCTTCCTAACACTAGAGTTAATGTGTTGTTCCATACTTGAAATAGATTCAGTACTTACTGTTCCATAGCCAACAATGTTGGGAAGAAATCTTAAATTAGGGTAAACATTTTTTATGTACCAGTCAAAGCCTTTACAGTTCAGTTTTTTCCTTAGCTCTTTTCTGGAAGAAACATCTCCATAGTCTATTCCAGAATTCTGCAAGAACACCATACTTAATTTCAGAATATAAAAGTCATCTGAGAAACCAGGAAAAACACAGATTTATTTCTCCATATTTTCTACTAATGACACATAAATTATATTCAAAAGGACATTTAAAAAAAAATCCATGCACGTTTTTAAGCTTCAGAAATTCAGAACTTATTTTGACTAGAAGTACCAATACACTGATGAAAAACAAACATGTTATGATTTCATACATATAAAGAATATCAAAGTAGTGAAGTTTGACAGAGATAAGTCCTACACAAGAATTTATATCCAGTCTTTCAGCAGTTTTCTAAAATGCAGTCTGAGGCCTGAATCAGTTAGCTTAAGAATTTCAACATCCCAGAGAAAAGTGATTAATAAAAAAGAACAATTTTCGCACAGGTTTCATTCACTGTGAAAACTGTTATGTATGTTACAACTAAAAGCTTAGTTTTTGATGACTACCATATTCAGATGAAAAAATCCATATTTTTATTGTAAAGGTTAATTAATGGGAAAGGGAAATGAATTATTCTGAAGCTTTAATTTATAGTATATGACTATATATTTTGATTTGTTTCTTTAATATAAGGAAAATACAAGTAGATGGGAAGCTATTCTTCCTTTGTTAAAGATTCATAAACCCACTAAGGGCAGACTGGGAAAATTCATACAGTTCTTGTTATTAACCAAAGATGTACAGACTCAAATGACTTGACAATTCCATATCTTCAACAGTTTGTACAGGTTAAAATCATATTCAGAAGTACTGAAGGTAATTAAATATATACGTATATATATATAAAATGAATAAATAAAAGAAACATAATTAAAGGACAGATTATTATTAAAGGAAAAATAGCAGCGTAAAAATGTTTTTCATGAACAGAAGGAAAAAAAAATTGAACAGTAAATGACTTCACAAAGTGAGAGGGAACCAGAAAGTTCAAACAAAGAATCAAACAGGGACCTACTTTTATAAGACTTACTTCATAGATCTCAATGAGTGTTAAGAACATCAAGCCAAATGAGAAGTCAATATACTATGATTAACATGAATGAACCACTTTATGAGTGGTGCCTGATGTAATTCTCACTGCTTTCTTAGCAAAAGAGGAACAAGTCTATGATCATGGCTCTTAAATGTCATCCATACCAATAATTAGCACCATATCAATTTTAATAACTTTTTTTTTTTTTTATTAACCACTCTTATAACCATGATAGCTTGTCTCTTCTCCTGTGGCCATATGCTCTTATTTGACCACTTTTAAACCCTCGTTATCAGTTTGAAACATAGGAAAACATTGCCACCTCAATTGGAAGATTCCATGCAAAGTAGACCATGTACTTGTATTCATCCATCCATACTTCCGCTACTCGCAAGGCATTGCGTTTCAATGCAATACTCAAGTCTGGCAAGTAAGGCTTGTGAGCTCTTTCCAAATGAGCAATTCTCGAACAGGGCAGTACTTCTATTTTACCTCCACACTGCCAAGCCTGGATCAAGAAGAGAGAATGTCAGGTAAAGTTGCCTATTTCTTCAAGCTGTATGCATTTTTGTTAAAATGTTCCAATTTTTGATCTCCCTATTCTTTCACCAGATGAACTGCCATGACCTCAACATTCCAAGTTATATTTCTTGAGTGAATGAGAATTTTTTAATACCTCTCATTTCTACTGTGTGTAGCCCTATCACAAGTCCAGTAGAGCAAAGGAATGTTCTTTCTTTCTTTTATTTTGCCATCATCATCAACAGAACTGCTCACAAGTTTCCTGTTGCAAGGCACTCAGAACCACTTCAATACTCTAAGGAAAACTGGTATATGCCTCCAAACAGTCTCATTAGAAGCTAGACTGCTAAATACTGTGGTGGATGTGGGTCTGAATCAGGAACTCTCAGGAGCAGTGACATTGCCTGGAACATCCTGAGAACAAAATTCATCCTGCAAAATCTTATATGTTAGGAAGAATTAAAGGGGAAGAAAAAAATCCAGTGGGTTCCTGGAAAATACGTGCATGGCATTCAAAGAGGTACCTAAGCAGGCTACAGCCAACACTTCAAAAGTACCAAAGTATCCAGAGCAAACATACCCAGCCTTACTATATATGAACCAGTGAAAGTATGGAAGCTCCTCAAGAGGCCAGAAGCTATGCTAATCTAAACTCAAGCTTACTAATTAAGATTCAGAACTAAAAATAAAAAGAACTGTAAGAACATGAGAAAATGTCCATACTGGACCGAAGGTCCATCTAACCTATTCTGTATACAGGAAAAACTACAAACTTACTCCTGGAAAAGTGTAAGAACAAGCCAAATACATGTTACTGCTCACAGTCCTCACTTATTTTCAGGCCAGGGGACTTTGTACTTATTTCTGTGATTCACTGGTGTTTACTAACTCTGACTAGGTTTTTCTTCAATAACTCTTCAGTACTCTCATGAATGACTGAAAATTTTTAAGACCCACCATACTGTTTGGAAGGAGATCCACAGATCTTCAGCTGGGATAGTCAAGTTACTCCTCTCTCTTGTTCATTTTGAACCTGGTTACTACTGTCTTTCAAAGCCCCTTAGCTTTCATATTTCTTTAGAAAGATAAGCACTATGGTGTTTTTTAATCTTCTCAGGTTTCCTAGAATATCTCCATCCACCATTACTTTTCAAAAATACTTCCTAATGGAATTTTTAGTTCTGTAACATGTTCCCTAATAGCTGAAGACACTCCAGATAACAATATTGGGGAAGGGGGGGGAAGTCATACATTCTTGATTTGAAGACATCTGAAGTTGAAGAATACATTACTTTCTAGGGGACATGGACCTTTCTGTTGTTGTTTTAAGAATTAAAGTTGTGCTCTTGCAGTGGAAAAATCCACTAACCTTGCATATTCAAAAGTGATTGCAAAGACATAGCAGTGGGGACTATGTTAAGCAGATAAGGGGACAGTGGAAGGTCCCACTGTCCCAACATAAGGAGGATGACTTAAAAAAAAAAAAAAAAGACAAGCAGTTGCAGAATCATCAAGAACAAGGAGCTACAAAATCATGGGCCCCTCCATTTAAAAAAAAAAAAAAAAAAAAAAAAAAAAAAAAAAAAAGTAGAAATAGATGAAATTAAGGATTAAGGTTGGTCAAATAAAATTGCACATACAGGGCATTGTAACAAGCAGTGCGTAGTTCATGAACCTGTAGCACTCAGCCAATGAGGAAACAAGGAAGGAATCAAGCGTCAGGTAATAGGGAATACAGGCCTTTGATACACTTCCGCTGTGTGCTCCTGCTTGCCGAACGCCCACCATTGCAATCATGAATGAAAATGCTACTTCACTGAGATCCTCTCCTGAGCCTTTGTTATTGGCTGCAGATTGTTTCTCACAAACTGGGGGCTCGCCCAGGATCCAGTTGCCTTCAGGAAAGCTTTATTACCACTACAGCAGGAAGCCATGCCCCACTGATTTCAGCAGTCCTGTGCCTTAATGACGGTGGTTCTGCAGAGAGCTGACAAAGGAACTGCGACTGGTTAAAAAGGCAGGATCGGTGAAGAATTGGGGAAGAAAGGAAGGTAGGCACTCCAATTTCAAAAATTGACCAGGTAACTCTGTGCACACACTAAGGTAAGAAATACTAAGTTTGCCTTGGGGATTGGGTAAGACTTGCGTGAAGTGTGATTGAGACGTACGATACGAAGCAAGTGTGGAGCCCCAATCCGCAGTTCTGTAGCTCCACAAAGGGTATGGCCAGAGACAAACAAAGTGAGAGTTAAAAGAGAGAAAGGGTCTTGTGGAAATCTAGTATACAGTACCGCCGTGCACGGTAAAGTGCTCAGCAGTACACTTCCATTTTCTAGAACTGGCGCATTAGTGTGTGGTACCCTACAGGAGGAAAAATTTCTGCAGCAGCACACTGAGAACGGCTAGGAAAAATAGGAAATAAGGGTTCCAGGAGACAGGGAGATATCCCTAGGACAGTGCCTACCAATAGTCCTCCAGGAAGAATGGTAAGAAATTGGAAAAAAATAATCCCAAAACTAGAGGAAATAATAAAATGTTTAAATACTGTGTATTAATCTAAACAAAGGAATCAATTGACAGAACAGCAGTATTTTGGCCTAAATATGTGTCTGATGAAAATTGGTTTTGCCAGGCTTTGAATTTATACAAATGATAAGACTTTTTCGGAGGAGGAATTGTTATGCTGCTTGCTGTGTGCAGCGGGTAAGTCAGTTTTTATTGAAAAAGGGCCATGACCAGGAGAAAGAGGAATCAGAGGGAAGGACAGGTTGATGGGAAACCTTGGATAATTTACACCCTCACCTTCTTACCCCCCCCAATCCTAATCCTGTCCCTAGAGAAAAAGTGCACTCTAGTCTCTGTCAAGAATTAGAACAACATAGAAGAGAGATCGAGAATTTCCACTTCCCTGATACTAACACTACTAACACTCCTATGTATTGTCTTAGGGAGGTCCCAGTGGGACAAGGACAAATAGGTTATGTGAACCCCCCCCCACACACACACACACATACCACCAGCAGAGAGATTAGGAATTTTAAGAAGGAAATGAAGTCTTTAACTGAGGACTCTACAGGACTAGCAGAACAGTTACAATAGTTTCTAGGGTCTAATTTATATTTGGGGCAGGGGGGAGAATATTGATCTTGAGTATGTTACTCACTAGAGACGAGGAGGGGAATGATTAGGCAGGCAGCTATGCAAGAATGGGAAAGAAGAACCAAACCTCCAGGACAAGGAGTAATTCCAGAAGAGAAGAAATATCTGTTTGCTGACCCCAACTGGAATAATATCCCACAACACAGAAATCATATGGGAGACTTAAGGGATATAATAATAATGGGAATTAAGGAAGCAGGAATAAGAGAGCACTTGGGGATGAATCCCAAGGACCCAGCAGCCCAAGGGTTCCTGAAAGTTCATCTTGTGCCTAAAGTCTGGCTGGATATACAGAAAAAGCTCCAGAAGGTAGAAGGATGGAACACTCGCTGGAGACCCTCCTGTGGGAGGCCCAGAAGGTGTTTGTCAGGAGGGTAGATGAGACAGAAAAGCAGAGAGCGAAACTAATGGTCTTCACAGTGGACCAGGTAGTGAGGCAGAGGGTTGGAGATAGACGAAGAAAAGTTTCAGGGAAGTCGGTCCCAGGAAGGAAGGGAGAGGAAGAGAGAAAAAAGAATGGCAGGCAAGGAAAGCTACCTGTTTTACAGCCTAAATCCTAGCAGGGACAGGCTTTGAGAAGATGTTTAAGTGTGGCTGGGCCAGTCACCTCAAACAGGAGTGTCCAGAAAGGAAGAAGGAGGAGAGATTGCTTGCTGTTATAAATTCAGAGTAGGGGAGTCAGGGCTTCTCAGAAAGCTGGTACACATCGAGAGGCCTTGATAAATATAATGGTGGGACCTAATGAAGAAGTTGTATTTAAAGTAGATACTGGGTGTTGTTTTACCCAGCTGGGCAGCTGAGCTCTGCTACAACTGCATCACTCCCCCTTCTCAAAGGGAAACAGGAAGAAAATACAGTGGAAAGCTCTCAAGGATTGAGATAAGGGAGATCACTCAACAATTATCATAATGGGCAACACAGACTCAGAATAGGGAGATTAATAAAATTTATTACCTATTGCTGATGGGCTGGAGCAGTGTGAAACAAAAAAACAAAAAAAAAAAAAAAGAAAAAAAAAAGAAAAAAAAAAAAAAAAAGAAACAAGCTGGGGGCGCATTCTCGCCATCCACCCTCTTCCACCTCCTCCCCCAGGCTGGCATGGGGGGGCCGGAGTCAGGGCTGTGGTTGGTCTGTAACACTTCCTCTGCAGCTCGTTCAGGGTTGCTCTCTCTTGTTCTCTGCCGTGGGGTCCCTCTCACCGGGTGCTGGTCCTGTGAGGCCTTCTCCATGGGTGGCAGCTTTTTGTGAGCTGCTCCTGGTATGGGTCCATGCTGCAGAATCCATCCATCAGGAGCAAACTGCTCCAACACGGGTCCGCCATGGGTGGCAGCTCCCCCAGGCCCCCTGCTCCTGCGTGGGCTCCTCTCCACGGCTGCAGCTCCGGCCCAGCGCCAGCTCCTGCGGGGGCTCTCCATGGGCCGCAGCCTCCTCCAGGCCACATCCACCTGCTCCACCGGGGACTCCTCCACCCATGGGGGGGCTGCAGCGTGGAGATCTGCTCCATGTGGGACCCATGGGCTGCAGGGGACAGCCTGCTCCACCAGGGGCCTCTCCACAGGCTGCAGGGGAACTGCTGCTGTGGTGCCTGGAGCACCACCCTCCCTCCTTCTGCACTGACCTTGGGGGCTGCAGGGCTGGTTCTCACTCCTCACTCTCCCAGCAGCTGTTCTAAAGCAATTCGTTTGTTTGTTTCCCCCCCCCTTTCTTAAATCTGCTCTCAAAGGAGCGCAAACAACATCGCTTGTCAGCTCAGCTCTGGCCAGAAGCAGGTCCCTTTGGAGCCTGATGAAACTGGCTCTGATCTGACATGGGGCAGCTTTTGGATTCTTCTCACACAGGCCACCCCTGCAGCCCCCCGCTACTAAAACCTTGCTACATAAACCCAGTACACTGGGGCAGCTAGGTCATCACTGGCCCATAAAGTATCAGAGCTTAAATTAACTAATGAAACCCAAAAGGTGACAGGGGCAGAAGGGACTGGGATAACAGTGCCACTTTTTGGGGACACCAAGATGAGATTAAGGTATAAAACGACCACTGGGCAATTATTGTATGTACCCAAGGCAGGGACTAACTTGTTGAGAAAAGATTTGATGATGAAATTGGGCATTCAAATAGTAAGTTTTTAGACTGGAATAACAGTATCAATTAAGTTATTGACAGAGGTTGATGAAAAAAAAGAGAGACCCTGTGGTATGAGTCAAGGAAGGAAATAGAGGAAGGCTTAATATCACTCCCTGAAGACAGGTATGCGGGGAGGATATAAGGCAAAAAATCAGAAGCAATACCTTATCTTAATAGAAGGACAAATTGGTATTAAACAAAAGGGCTGATCAATGATGGGTTATTGGAGCCATTCTTGTCTCCCCTTAACACTCCTATCCTGATGGTAAGGAAGGCTGACTGTACAGATCTAAGAAAGATCAACGAGATAATGCAAAAGTGGCACCTGTGATTCCAAATCCATACACACTGATGAGCAAGATCCCACATGACTGTAAGTGGTTTAGTGTGATAGATTTCAAAGATGCCTTCTGAGCCTGTCCATTGGACCCCAAGAGTAGAGATATACTTGCCTTCAAGTGGAAAGACCCTGAAATGGAGCAGGAGCAGCAATACAGATGGACAGTTATACTTCAGGGGTTTACAGAGTCACCAAATTTATTTGGGAAACTTCTAGAGCAGACTTTGGAGCAATTTCAACCACCAGAAGGGATGCTAATGTTACAATATGTGGATGATCTTCTATTGTCAGGACAGGAGAAATATTAACTGTTTTACATCAAGGGAGTCATTGGGGAGTTCAAGCAACGTGTAGCACTGTGCTATGGAAATATGTATGTGAGGGAATATATACTCTGGCTAACCAAGTATGCAGGGTAAATAAACATGACAATTATTGGCAGCCAGCTTAAAGGGGTGCAAGAACCAGGAATTTGACCCTTCAAAAGTGTACAGGTAGATTTTAAAGAACTCCCTAGAGTAGGTAAATTTAAATACATATTAGTCTTGGTCGATCATTTGTCAGGATGGGTGGAAGCTTTCCCTTCAGTATCTGCTACACTGTGAATGCGGTAGCTAATGTAATTCTAGAACAGATAATCTCCAGGTATGGAATTATTTAAAATATTGACTCTGATCAAGAAAGTCACTTTACATCACAAATATTTCAAGGGCTAATGTGGACTGTAGGAATTACAAGGGAATTTCACACTCCTTGGCATCCTTCCTCTTCTGGAAGGGTGGAGCGGATGAATCAGACAGTAAAGAAGTAAGTACTGATAGTACTGGAAACTTTGACATTGGGGAAAATTTGATTTTGTTGTTGCCTGGTTGGGGTTGGCTCAAGCAACTATTTGTTAGTACTATAGTAATAATGGCAAATGTTGGAAAAACTTGAGTGGAAGATGTGAAGAGGTGCAAAAACAATAGGGATAAGAATTTTTTTTTTTTCCCCAAAAAATTGCATACTAATTTTCACTGCTTCTTTCAGAAAAAGGTTAAAAAATGGCTTACCCTCAGGCCAAGTTCAACATTTTCTCCTCCATATATATGCATTCCACCATCTAGTACACCAATCTCACCCAGAAATTTTCTGTCTGCAGCAAGAATCCCCATTATAGATGGGCTCCTGTAGTATAAAACAAGCACAGTTGGAAAGAAGCAACAGTGATTAAAACAAAATAAATTCAACTGGCCATCAATCAAAGCTTGAACTTCCAAAAATATCCAAAGGAGAGTAACAGGTTAACTTCAAAACAAAATGTGGATCAGCAGAGAGGAATCTGGAAGAAAACAAATAATTTTGATCAATGGTCTAAAAAACATGATCTAGTATTGTTTAAAGAATTAGTTCTATTTTGAGGAGAGATGTAGTGGCAGTTAAAACAAGAAGAAAGAAATCAAGTTAAACTGGAGTGAGGAAGAGTAAGGTTAGACGTTACACTAGAAAAACTTACACAGTAAGACACATTGCTAAGGGGGATCATGAAATTGCTATCAACTGTGGTTTTGAAACAGATGAGACAATTGTGTGGCAGGAACAATTTCACTGCAGATGAATCCAACCTAGAGACTAGGGAAAAAGGGACCGAAGGTGGGTTTGGTCCTCTTTTGATATTCCCATCCACTGTGACCAAACCCATTTCCATTTTCTCCCATCCAAAAACTGTGGACCTCCTCTCCGAGCTCCCCAACACAAAACCATTCTTTAAGCTACCAAAGAGGAAATTGTAATTACTCTGTAGTTGTGACCAGGGAATGATCTGACACGGAGTGCAAGAGGGCCTGACAGTAGAATGAGTTCAATTGAATGGAAGTAGGAATGACATAAAGGAGGGAAGATTCCCTTGTCATTAAGAAAAGAAACAATGCTCAGGAACCATTTTTGGCAAACAGCACTTGTACAGGGAGATGAACCAAACACCAGGTTAAGGTGCATGGTGACAGCACTCCTATGGCTCGTGCTGGTGAAGGTATATGTAAGGAATTGTCTTGTGTTGCATCTTTGGAGACTCTTTGTAAATCCATTTAGGGCAGTAGGACTTTTTTTCCAACGCATTGTTCATGGAATCTTTTCGTATTTAAACAGAAGCATGTTTAATTTGCCTCAAGCAGTACAACAAAAAATCCCCAGTGCTACAGTTGGCTTTCTTTCTTTCCATTCTCCTGTCAAACAATTACTGTTTACTATAGAATGTTTTTAACACATTACAGAAACCAGTTTCACCTATAGCTTTTTGTCTAGGTATCTGTGCAGTTTTATCTCCAACATTTAGTTAGAAGGCATAGTGGCATACAAATATCTGCCATGATTATATCTTATCTGTTACCAGTTGTTTTTTTCTTTTAATATTGTGTGGCGGAAGGTTGTTAAGAGCTAAGGGACTATCAAGATCACTCAAAATCCTTGTAGAACAAGGAGACAGATGTATTCAAGTATATAAGGAACTGGCTGGATGATCACACTCAAAGAGTTGCACTCAACAGCTCGATGTTCAGGTGGAGATGAATGGTGTTCCACAGGGATCAGTATTAGGACCGACTCTGTTTAACATCTTTGTCGGTGACATGGGCAGTGAGATTGAGTGCACCCTCAGCAAGTTTGCTGATGACATTAAAGCTGTGTAGTGTGATCAACACACCGGAGGGAAGGGATGCTATCCAGAGGGACCTGACAGGCCTCGTGAGGTTGTGCAATGCCAAGTACATGGTCTTGCATCTGGGTCAGGGCGATGCCAAGCACAAATACAGGCTGAGTGGAGAATGGACGGATGGGATCCACCCAAGGGTGCTGAGGGAGTTGGTGGATGTGATTGCTGGGCTGCTTTCCATCATCTGTCAGTGGTCATGGTCATCCGGAGAGGTCCCACATGACTGAACACTTGCTAATGTGATGCCCATCTATAAGAAGGGTCGTAAGGAGGACCCAGGGAACTACAGGCCTGTCAGCCTGACCTCAGTGCCAGGAAAGGTGATGGAACAGGTCATCCTGAATGGAATCACACAGCATGTGCAAGACAACTAGGGGATCAGACCCAGCCAGCATCGGTTCATGAAAAGCATGTCCTGCCTGACCAACCACATCTCCTTCTATGACTGGGTGACCTGCCTGGTGCATGAGGGAAAGGCTGTTGATGTAGTCTACCTAGACTCCAGCCAGGCCTTTGACACAGTCTCCTATAGTATTCTCTTGGAGAAGCTGGCAGCCCATGGCTTGGACAGGTACACTCTTTGCTGGGTTACAAACTGGCTGGACAGCTAGGCCCACAGAATAGTGGTGAATGGAGTTAAAGCCAGTGGGAGACCAGTCACTAGTGGTGTTCCCCAGGGGTCAGTGTTGAGGCCCATCCTCTTTAATATCTTTATTGATGACTTGGATGAGGGAATTGAGTGCACTCTCAGTGAGTTTGCAGACGACACCAAGTTGGGGGAAGTGTTTATCTGCCAGAAGATAGGAATGCCCTGCAGAGGGACCTGGACAGGATGGGTCAGTGGGCAGAGGCCAGTGGGATGAGGTTCAACATGGCTATGTGCAGGGTCCTGCTCTTTGGCCAAAACAACCACATGCAGCACTACAGACATGGGGGAGAGTGGCTTGAAAGCCGTGCAGAGGAAAAGGATCTGGGGGTGGTGATTGATGCCTGTCTGAACATGAGTCAGCAGTGTGCCCAGGCAGCCAAGAAGGCCAACAGCATCCTGGCTTGTATCAGGAATAGTGTAGCCAGCAGGACCAGGGAGGTGATCGTCCCCCTGTATTCTGCTCTGGTGAGGCCACACCTCAAGTACTGTGTTCAGTTTTGGGCCCCTCAGTGCAAGAAAGACATCGAGGCCCTGGGGCATGTCCAGAGAAAGGCTACAAAGCTGGTGAAGGTCCTGGAATACAAGTCCTGTGAGGAGTGGCTGAGGGAACTGGGGTTGTTAAGTCTGGAGAAGAGAAGGCTCAGAGGAGATCTTATTGCCCTCTACAACTATCTGAAAGGAAGATGTGGGGAGCTCAGGCTCAGTTTCTTCTTGCAGATAACTATTGATAGAATTAGAGGGAATGGCCTCAAGTTGTGCCAGGTTTAGGTTAGAAATTAGGAGATATTTCTTCTCAAAAAGAGTTGTCAGGCATTGGAATGGGTTGCCCAGGAAAGTGGAGGCATCACGGTCCCTGGGAGTGTTTAAGGAAAGGTTGGATCTGGTGCTTAGGGACATGGTTTAGTGGGTGATATCGGCAGTAGGGGGACAGTTAGACCAGATGATCTTGGAGGTCTATTCCAACCTTTATGATTCTATGATTCTATGAACGTAGCCCTGAGATGGACTTGCGGGTGCTGGCTGCTCAGAAGCTCAACATGAGCCAGAAATATGTGCTTTCAGCCACAAATCACAGGGATGGAGCACCTCTCCTATGAAGACGGGCTGAAGGATTTAGGGTTGTCCATCCTGGAGAAGAGAAGACTCCAGGGAGACCTTATAGCAGCCTTCCAGTACATAAAGGTGGGCAAGAAAAGATGGGGAGTGACTCTTTGTCAAGGAGTGTGGTGATAGTACAAGGAGTAATGTCTTAAAATTAAAAGAAAGAAGATTTAGATTACATATTGGGATGAAATTCTTTACTCACTGGGTGGTGAGGGACTGGAACAGGTTGCCCAGAGAAACTGTGGATGCCCCATCCCTGGAAGTGTTCGAGGCCAGTCTGGATGGGGCTTTGAGCAACCTAGTCTAGGGGAAGGTGTTCCTGCCCATGGTAGGAGGGTTGAAATTAGATGATGATTAAGGTCCCTTCCAACCCAAACCATTCTGCGATTCTATTATTCATCGCAAGCTGGTTGCTGATACCACAGTACTTGTGACCATCTTCTGTTGAATACATAAACTAATCTGAGTGTTTAAGGAAGATGTGAGAAACACAAGGAAATAGACTGGAGCCTAGCAGTAAGAGTAGGTATAACAGCTATATGCATTGTGTTCATGTCTTTTTCTTGGTTTTGTGTGATGCTTGAACAGTAGGGGTTGAAAAATGTTGCCAAAGATTATTTTTATTGTGCATCACTCCAACAACTCCAAAGAAAGAAATAAATTGAATCTATATGAGTCTTCACAGCGCAGATATGTGCTTGTCTGGCAAACTGGTATACTGAGACTTTCAGGTCTGCTGAAGAATCATCAGTTACAAACCAACTATCTAGTTACAATGTGCTTTATAAGTTTCTATCCCACCACCCATGAAACAACCGTCTCAAATGCTGTTTGTACTTACCGGACTGGAGCTGTTTCATCTTTAAGAGCATACCATTCATCTGGTAAAGGTTCATAAAGGCACCAGAGTGCCCAGTCAAATCCATCTGCAGCCACTGAATACTGAAGAAGCTCAAAGTCATCAAAACGAATATTGTCAAATACTGGTGATATTATAACAGTGCGATCTTCTTTTATTCGAGACAAAATAGGTTCAGCCCTACCAAAATGAATGAACAGTCTATTCAGCTTGAAAAAGATGAAATCTGTTGAACAGAACTACATTTTACAACTTATTTCAATAAAACTGGGTTAATTAATTTATTTAAGCCATTGAGTTTGGCCTCCAGGAAAAGTTATGTACCAGTCTTGGAGCACTACTAACATGATTTTCTAATTTTCTAATGCTGTGGCTCAGTTCTCCCTTACATTAGGCAACTTCTGAATTTGACTGTCACTAATTATAATAAACATAAGTTCCACACAACTTGCTGAGTTTACTGCTATCCTGGACTGCATCTTACAGGCTCTAGAGAGTATTTACTATCTCCATAAAGAAACAAAAAAAGAAGAGAAAAAGAAGAGAAAAAGAAGAGAAAAAGACCCTGAGAGATGCTGTAAACCACTGATCATTCCCCCTCCTTCCCTGTGCCTTGATGGCATAGCTGCTGTATGATGGAAGGGCTGACCAATCAATGAACCACTACAGTGGAAGAAATCTCACAGAAGATAGGCAAGGACTGACATAAAGCTCAGAGAAGAATATAGGGAGTGACCACAGTGATTGCAAAGGCAATTAAACTTATCTCAACATCAAGGACCTTTGTATGAATGAGTTTTGTTGTAGATAAATAGCAGTATCAGTAGAGTGGGGTAACTGGTTATGTACATGTCCTTCCTAAAATAATAGTAGGAAGTATTATCTTCCCAAGCCAGCCAGATCAATATCAGGGAAGTGCATATGTGGCTCAGGCCAACATAGAAAGTGAAAATTGAACACCCAGCAAAATTAACTTTGAAGAGAGTAACTGACTTGAGTTGTCTTCAACACAGGAATTCTTTCCAAGCAGATGGGGCCCTCTAGCATCTTGATGGTGGGCATATAGGGATCAGTAATGTGAATCATGTTCGTATTGTGATTCAACTGAAACTGAATTTGAAGTTCAATTGAAATTACTATATTATGCTTGTGTTGTGACTTCAGTATAGTGCAGTATCACTTTTCTAAACAAAATTCTGTGTAAGGCCAAAAACATTCAAATAAGTAAATTCAGAATTAAAACATTAAACACGTCTCATGTCTAGTATCTAAAAGAACCTGGTCAGAGACTTTTATAATCTGACAAAGAGACAGCCTTTTTACTGGGTCTCAATTACTGCTAGACCTGGAAGAACTGACCTTATTTTTCCCTCCATACTCTTGCACCCCAACCTGTCCAAAAGAGTTCTTAAAGCCATGACTAGAGGCCTTCAATATTACCTTTAAGACTGTAAGAAATAGAGAATATCAGTTAGCATGTTATCAAGGGAGAAAGAAAGATCTGGACCAAAGCCATTTTGGCCCATGAAGGACTGAGAGAAAAACCTTTTTACCAGGAAATGAAGCAACATGGACAAGAGTCACCCAGTGTTTCTCTCCCTCTCAAAAACAGATGACTTGTTGGCTGTTAATTAACATGTGGCAGACCAGAAAGGAGAGCCATATACAGATGTTTGTCCCAGCTGCACACTTGAACTCCTTGTCCACCACTATCTCCCCATGTCAGAAACCCCTCACTCTTAGTAGTCTTACCAAGCCATGTTCACTTCAATATGGGCATCCAAAATTGCAACAACATCTGCTGTTGATGCCTCCCAGCCAGAAATCCGGGCTTGTGTTAGTCCTTGTCTTCTCTCATGTCTGACAATTTTCAGCAGTCCAGGATGTTTTGCATTGTAATTTTTTATCTGTATTTCCAAAGGTCCTTTCAGATCATCTAAAAACGTCCCACACATTTCAATGATTTTTAAAAATAATAACAGGGGTCATCAATATTTAAAAATGGAGAAGATCATGTACATAACAGCTTTTTAGCTTCTCACAGTTCCAGATGGAACTGATTTGTTCTTTACAGTAGAATAGCTAAAATTATTCAGGTACTAATGATTTCAAGAGGCTTATTTTAAAATGCAGTTTTAATTCCAGGAGTATGATTATGTACCTAAATTTAATTTATATAGAGTGGTATTGTATGGTTTCTAAATTTTACACAAATGCATCAGTATGTACAAACTTTATTAGACGTATGCTATAAAAGCAAGTAATTAGCTGTCTTGGTGCAGTAATTTATGTGTGTATCATATTGCTTGTGGAAAGGAAAAGAGAAAATAAACAGTCCTGAAAATGTGAAATGGTCCTGCAAAAGGTGTAGGCATGCCAACTCCCTTACCAAAAGAAACAAATACATGTGTATATAGTGTTAGAGAGAAGGGATGGAAAATTTGGAAGCTCTTAGTATTGTTTTTGAAATTCATTTGAATTCTTGCTGCATCCAAACTGGCATGTTTTTCTAGCAGTTACAAACCTTAAAATTGAGAAATCACACACAACTCATTAGGCAAGGAAGAAAAAGTAACCCTAAGACAAGGGGCATAACCATTTCTTATAGATAATCTTACAATGCCTTGCTCGATTCAATTTTAAGAGCAATGATGCATTCTCTGCTTCCCTTAGGACTATTTTCCATAACTCAGTATACTGCTCTTCAAGGAGTTATTTCAGATGCCTACAGAAATAGCTATTTTAACATACTCTTTTTTTTTTTTTTTTTTTTTGTAATTTGTCTTATGAGCCCACAATAACAAATTTTTAACTTCAATACTTGCAGAGCATCATGCTGTTTCTTATTAGTTGACATTTTCCAGACTACTAAGGAGGTGTGTTTTTTCTCACATGCTCAATTTGTGTCTTAATTTTGAGCAGCCTACCCTGTGTGTATACTAACGGCCACCAACATTCATTTGACACAATAGCAGCATACATTTGCAAGACTTCTGCCTTCCCCGGGTCACTTACCATTTGAACTGTAATCATCTACTAGGATGATTTCTTTCAATAAATGAGCAGGTGTTCGATTAATTACACTAGTAATTGCACGTAAGATGATTGACAGTGCTTCATTCATAAATATAAGTACAACACTAATTGTTGGAAGGTCTTTGGGATATGTCTTCTCTTTACAGCTGTAATAGAAGAACAATTTTAATACAGTTTCTGAAGAAAATTAGAGAAACACATCTGCAGGAAGTCAGACCTGCGATATTGGACTTAAACCATAAGAATGAAAAAAGGAAGACCCAAATCCAAGATTCATTATTTGTTTCAGCCACATAGTGCTAACTGTTCATTCCTGCTAGAGGAAACAACAGAGCATATCTGCATTCTCAAACTGATGGTTTAATCCCCTTAAAAACATGTTCATGAGACTAACACAAAGTCCTTCTTCTAAGATGTTGGAGGGGAAAATACAGTCTGCATGAACTGTGTAGTTATGTAATACAGTCCTCTGAGAGCCAGGCTCGTGCTCTAATGAGACCTCTGAAGTGGTAATCATGCATTTTTGTTGCAGTTTCCTTAGCTTTATTGTCCATTAGTACAAAAACCTGGGTGAAAAACATCTTCAAAAGGAGGTCTTCACAAGTATGTCTTCCTAGCAAAACAGAAGAGTACCAGGCACTGCACCTGATTTTAGGACCACACAGACCAATCACGAGCTTGCTTTGCTGCAGCACAGCTTTGCAGTGGTTGCTCCAGCTAGTTCTCCCCAGAACAATCCCCAAGCAGGGTGAGCATTGTTCATATTGGGGCTGCCTCAAAAGATCTGTGGTTGGCACAACACTGAATGAGGCCTGTCTCCCTTGTCCTTCTCTCCACCACTTGCATGGCAGCTTTTTCCCCTTATACAATTCCACACATCCACAATCCAAGCACTCCAAGAGACACTGCACAGAAAGACCCCCAAAACTCACTTGAGAAGCTACCACACAATCCTCACACTACTTCAGCCACTGTTAACTGAGAAACACATGTGAAACTGACATTATGCATCAGAGTTAAAGCTTGATGCAAGACTCAGAGGACACCCACAATCAAGGGCAACAGTCTGCCCTAGATGGAACCAGCTCCAAGCAACAGGATCTGGAACCAGTTGCACTATTCACCTTGAGAAAAGGGATTTGTCCTTCTCTTACACAGGAGCTTAGGGGAACCCCATTTACCTCCTTAGAGAATCATTCCTGTCTATGTCATTACTGGTGGCTGTTAGACTAACCTGCTCTTGAAATCTTCCAGAGGGCTGCCAGTAAGACAACTCCCTTTTAACCAACAACGTGACATGGTTAACTCAGGCCCAGTTTGCAACCCATTTTACATGTCACATTATTTGAAACTGTCTGTCAGATTTCATACAAGGATCTATAGGTACTAAGATGTAGGCTTTCAGTATATTTGTGACATTCTTCCACATTTATACCAGTTAACTCCAGTGAAGTTTAATATTAGATTTTGCAACAAATCATGTATCTTATCATACGATGCAGAAAAATGTGTTTCCTTTTTGAACAGATACTCATTCCTAATAAGGTTTCTAATGGTTACTTACACCAGCTCCCATAGTACCACTGGTCTGCTTAAAATATATATTTTTTACTGAGTTCAAGAACCAACTAATTTCTAGAAAAATACCTTACAATAACTTATTCCAAAGCAATGCAGATTCTTTTCTCCTTAATTTCATGTCACCTTGTGAATGTTGAGAGAGCTTATACTGTACCTGGGAGATCTGGTGTCTGTGATAGGTCGGTCCAGAGGCAGATGATCACTGATATATACATTATACCCATATTTTAAGAACAGCTCCTGTGCAACAGTTTGTTCCTCTTCACTTAAATCTGCACCCCAGCGTTTGAACAGAGCTGAGTCTGGGTACAGCAAATGATGTACTATCTTCTTTTCCTCTTTCATATTATCAGCTCGGCGTACTTCAGTCTTGGAGATATTTTGCAGCTTCTGATCATGTTTTATTTGTTTTACTTTCTCATGGACCTTCTCCAGTGATTTAGCTGATTGAAAATGAAAGAGGATTGATTATAACAGCAGTTGAGAACACTGTCCGTTTGTATTGATTTTACATGGCAAGGTTTTGATAACAGTGTTAAATCAGTTAAACCTGCCGGTGATAAAGCAGCACAGCCCTTTCTGGCTACTAACATGTAGTTTGTAAGAAACTTGAGGTTAGGACAGTAACTGGGAGAGTTTAACAGGCAAACCACAGAGAGGATACTGCCAAAGAGTGTAATAACTGTGGTGAATTTGTGTTGTAATATGGTAAAGGGACAAGAGGTAGACTGTGTGTACTTGTCCACCTCTGTAGGTGTTGTGATGATGTTATGTTCACTTTGGTGTGGATAATTCTTTTTGTTGATTTCTGTGAAGCGTGTGAAGATTGTGTGATGAATGTATATATTCATCATAATTTTTAAATAATTTTTTTACAGATGCAAGAGGTAAAATGTACTGTGCTTACATGGCAAGGTTTTGGTAGCAGAGGGCTACTGAGGTGTCTTCTGTGAGAAGAGTCCAGAAGCCGCCCCGTGTTAGATAAAAGCAAGTTCCAGCTGGCTACAAAAGGGATTACTAGTAATCTTTCCTTAATAATTATTTTCCCTTTCATTAAATTATCCTTATCTCAACCCATGAGTTGTTCTTTCCTTTACTTCTTCCCCTCCTCTTCTAAGGAGGGGGAGTGAGAGAGCGGTTGTGGTGGAGTTCAGCTGCCTAGCAAGGTAAAACCACCACACGTGGGAGGACTACAAGGATGCTGCTTACCTTTGTAGAGAGAGAGAATCCAGACAGCCAAAGCTCAATTAGAGCTAAAGCTGGCCAGCAGTGTGGGGGGACAATAAAAAAAAAGCTTTTTAAAGTATGGTAGTGGGAAAAGGAGGACCAGAGCAAACATTGGTCCGATACTTGGTGAGGATGGTCACCTAAACAGGGCCATATACAAAGCAGAGACATTTAATGCATTTTTCACCTCTGTCTTCAACAGGAGTGATGGGCCCTGGGACCCCAGCTGCCCTGAGTTGGAGGAGCATGACTGTGAAAATGATAAACTCCCAGTTAACCCCAGACTTGTGCGGGATTTGCTGCTCCATCTGGATGCATATAAGTCCATGGGGCCTGATGGAATTCATCTCAGAGTACTCAGAGAGCTGTCTGATGTCATCACAGGACTCCTCTCAACTATTTTTCAATGGTCTTGGGAATCCAGAGAGGTCCCAGTTGACTGGAAGCCCGCAAATGCAGTCCCAGTTTTCAAGAAGGGCAAGAAAGAAGATCCTGGCAATTATAGGCCTGTCCGTCTCACTTTGGTGCCTAGTAAAATTATGGAGGAGATTATTCTGGGAGTTACTGAAAAACACCTGAAGGACAACACAGTCATTGGTCAGAGCCAACATGGGTTCACTAGGGGAAGGTTATGTCTAACAAACTTAATTTCCTTTTACAAGATTACCCAACTAGTTGACCAAAGGAAGCCAATCAATCTAATCTTTCTGGTTTTCAGCAAAGCTTTCAATACTGTCTCTCACAGTGTCCTTCAGGACAAAATGACAAGAATGCAGTTAGATAAAAGCATAATAAGATGGGTGAACAATTGGCTGGTGGGTCAGGCTCAGAGGGTTCTTGTAAACGGGGTTACATCAGGCTGGCGGTCAGTCACTAATGGGGTTCCCACTTCAGTACTCTTCAGTGTTTTCATAAACAATTTGGATGAAGAAGTTTGCTTTAGCAAGTTCATGGATGATACCAAATTGGGTGGAGCTGTTGACTCCATCAAGGATGATGAGGCCTTGCAGAGAGATCTGTACAAATTAGAGAGCTTGGCAATCAGCAACAATATGGAGTTTAATAAGAGCAAGTGCTGGATTCGACACCTGGGAAGTGGCAACCCTGGATATATGGACAGACTTTAGGAACCCAGGACTTGGACTCAATGATCCTTGTAGGTCTCTTCCAACTCAGATATTATATAATTCTATGAGCTACTTTGAGTCCATCCATTGGCTGAAAACAGCTTGTTTCAGGTCTAGAAAACTTCCCAGAAGTCTCTCAATGTCCTGGAGCAGTGAGCTGTCATAGTTTCTAAGATCTGATGTAACAGTGTGGGACAGGAAAGATTTTTCCATATGTCTTTGGAAAGCCATCAATAACTACTGCTTTTCTACAAGAACTTTGCTACCACTAGACAGCCTCTGCAGCCTCAGAGAGCACCATTTTGCATGTTGCATTTGAATTACATGGCTGAATTAGCTGGAGAACGCCTAGCTAGTAAGCTCACCTTCATATTCAGACTGCATAATGATAACATTCATAACAGCAAATTATATCTTTCCATATAAATGTTAAAGTGTGTGCTAATATATTTCTATTGGTTGGTTTATTTGATTTTCCTTATTTAATTTTAAACAGTGTAATGACACTTTACAAACCTACTTCCTTTAAATTAGGCACTGAAATTGTTTTCAATTGGATTAGAGGTTGATATTACATCATTTACCTAGTTGCACTGTATACATTGCATTATTTCATCTTTTATATCATTCTACACACTCTCTACGTATATATGTGCTATACAGCACTCTTATCTAAACAAACTGCACATTCCATTCCCCAGACTACTTACCAGTGAGTTTTTCTTCAGCAAAACCACCAGAATTTCTCTCCAGTACAACAGAGTAGAAATCCCACCATAATCTTTTACAGGTCCCATACCAATATGGTGTTAAAAAATTCCTTATTTACCAGTACTTGCATCAACCACTTCCTAGTTTATCACAAAACGTAAGAACTGAGTCATACATCCTTCTGTGTACTTCAAACATAAGAAGGTAATTCTGTATCATGGAGCGTAAGTCTCCTTTCACTCAATAAATATAATTTAAATACTATGTAGAAAAACACTTTGTACCTTTTCTATATTTTTCAGCTCTTCAAAGACAGTATCTTTGCACTACTTCAAGAACACCTACAAAATAAGTGAAGTTCCTATTGGAATTGGGTTCTCGCACCACTCGGACACTTCTGGAAATATTAAAATTCTGTTAAAAGGAAGAGGTTATAAGCGTCTGACTTACGTAAGGCTTTAGGATACATACAACAGCACAGTAATGCAGGAATGTGAAACTGGGGAAGAAAAAGCAGGGCTATTTCAAAAGTCCTGAACAAGTTGAGTCACACTTAGCCAAAGGAGCTCTATTTTGATTCTTCTGTTGCCTCTGAACTATCAATGGGGTATTGCTGTTAAAAATGCAACTGCTCACATGTAGAATGTAATTACTTTCAAACTCACAAAACTATGGGGAAGAAAACGGTGAGGGATAAAGGACAAACAGTTCCAAGAAGCTACGGAGTTTGTTTCCTGGTTGAGGTTTTGAACTCTTTACAGTTCTGTCACAAAGGACACAACTCAGCACTAATTACCGTTGTCCATCAAATGGTGTTCCATGTTGTATTTGTGAGAAATAGGCACAATTTCAAGTTCTCTGACACCACAGTCCTCCAATGGCCAGGAAAAAATTGCATTAAGCCAAAAATCAGCGAGGCGTTACTTCTCTAAGCCCCCACACTATCAATGGACACACTTATCATCACGGTATTTGGTTTACAAGCCTTAAGGTTCTCCAGCATTTAAATATGCATTTAAATCCATATTAGCATTGAAACTTCCATCAGTATGAATCACGTTTTCCTCTCAGAAGGAAGACATGTAGAAGTTCTGCTGACAAGGTGATTGAACACTGCCAGGATTCACTCATTTTGTAATTAAAATAGAGGATATTACCATGTGTGTTCTCCATATGTTCTGTACTCAGTTAAGTTCTTTTATCTAGTGGCTTCTTCCCCCCACCCCCAATTATCTGTATTTGTCCACCCAGGTTTTAAAGCAGCACTCAAAATCTGATAGTTACTCAAAATTGATGTGGTTAGTCTCAGTAAGCAAAAATTGAGCAATATTGTTTCCAGCATACTCCCAACTCCCAGTTCCTCAGAGCTGATCCAAAACTTTTAGCTACTTTTATGAAGGAATCTTTCAACTGAAATAGAAATGTTTGGGTGCCCAAGATTTCCTTAACCTCCCCATCTCTGGTGTATTTTTCTCCCTTCAGGCAGAGGAAGAAATAGTGGCACAGGGAGATGAACAACAGAACACAAATACAGCCATGATAAACCTTGTCCAAAAAATTTTATTTCCTATTTTTCTAACTGCTTTGCAGAAGACATTAATCTGTCTCCTCCCTTCCTCCTTGTAGGTCATATTTTCTTTTATTACATCAGAAAATATGAAGTATATATTTAAAATAAATAAAAAGCAAACACACCCTCTCTCACACACACACACAGAATCACAAATCAGAAAACTTTTAAGAAAAGTATTTAAGGTCATTTCAATCAGTCTTATCGGCCCCCCAAAGATACCTACTGGCCAAGAAAGTTACAGTGAAGGTGGGAAACCTACAAAAGCATTTGCAAAGCAGTAGCACTGACTACTGGCTGATGAAATTCTAATCAAGGCACTGGCAACACAAGGGGTAAACCAACAAACATGTATTGCTATGTGTTCTCCTCAAATGGGCACTCAGCTGAGCTCTGTGCCCTACTCCAACTCAGAATTCCAGCAACAAAATCCTTGGAATCTAAATGAGATTCCTTAGGGACAACGAGAAAGACTTAATTTCCAGTTTCTGGTTTTCACCGAAAATCAAACAGGCTTTGCCCCTTCACGTTAGAAAACTCTCTGCAGTCTTAGAAGATCAGCTGTGATTTATGGTTTTTGATTTATATAAAAGCCAAAACAGAAATGTGTGTCAAAACAGGCCTAAGAAAGAAAAAATAAATAAATAGAGACACACAGGAAGAGAGCACTACCTTCATTCAGAACTTTCTTCAAAAGGTCTCATTTCTTTATTATAAAAATTTCAATGTTACCAATGTTGTAAGCTCTTTCAGGAAAGAATGTTGTTTAGAGTAACTTTCATGCTATAACTAGCCATTAAAGGATAGAAGGAAGCCACAGCAGGATGCTGTCCACTAAATTCTCAGCTCTCCCACCAGATTTCCTTTGTTTTTTACTGTCCTTTATCTTCTGCCTCCATACCTCAGGAAGGCTGCAATAACATTGCCACAGATTACTTGTACATACAGAACTTCTAATTATTTTAAATACAGCAGTTCTTTGATCTCCTATTTCCATATAGAACTGATCTATTCTAGTACCTTTGCTGGACTACACATCACTTACGGAGATAGAACGGAAGAGGTGAGATAAAAGAAGCAGATGGGAACATTTAATTCTATACAAGTCACCTGTTCCAATGTGAAGCACTACACTGTAATTTAAGAGCTACCACATTTTCTGCATAAATACACGTGCAATTAGCAGCAAATCCAAACAGAATCTTTATTGCTTAGGAGACATAGTCTCTAAAGAAATCTTAAGTCCAAATCTTTACAGGCTAGAAAAATGGACCCAGGTGAACCTCATGAAATACAAGGACAAGTGCAAAGTCCTGCACCTGTGTTGGAGCAATCCCCAGTATCGGTACAGATTGGGCGCTAATTTGATTGGGAGTAGCCGTGCCAGGAACAGCGGGATACCGGCTGGTGGAAATTTGGACACGAGCCAACAGTGTGCACTTGCAGTTCAGAAGGCAAATCACACCTCGGGCTGCACAAACAGAAGTGTTGCCAGCAGGTTGAAGGTCATGATTCTCCCCCTGTACCCTCATAAGACTCCCGACTAGAACTACCGCACCCAGCCCTGCGGCCCCAGTGAAAAGATCTTCTGTCCAGAGTAGAGACCAGAAAAGAAAATGCCAGAGCAAGAGCCAGCTGCAAATAGAGGCAAGCCGCATGCTTTTGAAGACCGTTGCCGCTTTCTGCTCTACCAGTGACCTCTCGTGGACACGGTGGAAAATAACACGTCCCTCCTCACTGCTTCGAAAAGCTCCCCTTCACAACGGTGTTAAAAATTGTGCCTCTAGATTCTAGGTACGTAAAGAACCTCCAGTAACTGCAAACTGAAGATTAGCAGAAAAAAAAACTATTGCAGAAGCTGAGACACTAGAGATGGGATACAAAGGAAGACTCCCTCCATGAGCAGGGATAAAAATCACAGATGAAATTGAATCTTACTTTAGCATGGCTTTTTGTGATGGGCATACCATGATATCATCTAATATCATTATACAACAGACATAAAAAAAAAAAAAAAAAAAAATCAGATGTATGGAATTATTAGAGAAAAAAAAAAAGGAATACAAAACTAAACAGGCAAGCACCACTGAAGGACTCCGTAAAGCCACAATAAGCCTAACACTTGATGGCTGTACATGCAGTTACTCTTACCCACCACCAAATGGACAAAGAATACAACAGGTCAAGAGACTGCAAAAGGCAAAAAGGTACACAGCAGCTGCTACAGACCAACAAAATAACAGAACTTCAAAAGTGGCAAAGACTACAAAAGTTTATAAATTCTCAGCAGTTGAAGGGAAACTTAGTAGGGAGCCAGTATTTCCTTGAGTATGAGAATGTAAGAGGAAGGGATCACAAAATTTAATCAAATCAAATGAGACAATCAAAAACAAGGAAATGTTTCATCCTGCTGTATGCCCTTGAACTTGCAGAGCCATAAGGTTTTATAGGTGACACAAGTTTTCTTAAGATTTAGAAAATAATTAGGCCAATTAATGGTGTGCTCATGCACTGAGATCTACCTCAGGAAAACTTCCAAACTATAGATTACTAGAAGATGGGAGAGTACCCAAGTATCACTCTCATTTTTCTGTTCGAATATGTTGCTCTATGTATCTACTATTAACAGTGACAAAATACTGAGTTAGGCATACCACTGTCTGACCCAACACAGAAATAGATCTGTTCATGTCATCAGCCGTTCTACCACAGGATATACAGCTAAAACAGACAGGAAATTCAGAGTGGGATTAGTCCATTGTTCGCCTACATGAGATTTAGTAGCAAAAGAACCTAAGGTGTGCCCTCTGCATTTTTCACATGAATCTTCTTAGTCAGCTTCCACTGAAATCAATGAAAGCTACCTACCACCTAAGTATTGTGTAGGATATGATCTATTCTGAGGAAGACTAGAAAAAAAAAAACTTCAATACTTTCATGTTTATTCTGCAATCACCCCCTTCTCACATAGGTTCACTTCAGAGGGGAGGGAAAAAAAAAAAAAAAATTTCAAAAACTTTGTCTAAGAAACACCATAAAAAGAGCTGAGATTTTCTAACCCCTAGTGCTTGTATATCAAAGCAAGGGCATTTCTTAGAACAGATCCCTTGATGGGGATCTGAAACTGGGGAATTAGTCATATTCTAGCAAAAACATAAGAAGAAGCAAATGCTAATGATTCCCTGTCTTTAAAAGGTACTTAGTGGTTCTGCACTATATTCCTTGGCAAGAAACATTACTCTAAATTCAAGTGACAGCCAAAAAGCCATACAGAGACTGGGAAAAAAATTGACCAGATTAAAAATTATTGAAGGAGTGGAAATAGTGGAAGAGAGATACACTGCATAATACAAAGCATGGAAGAGATTAATACTATTAAATTTACAGGTGTGGCTTGCTCACACAGCCTGAAACCATAGGTATGAGGCCATCTAGTGGCATTCATTCACAACAAAAGAGATACATAGCTAACTGAAGTCAACAACTGGGGAACTACTGGAAGCTCCTATCTAGTTTTTTCCTTGTAAATGAAAGATAATAGTGACTGAGGCTGCAATATCAGACTCTCAGAAATGAAAAGTGTCAGAATTAAGGCTTCATACACTTAATTTGTTCCGTTTCCATGTTGTGTTCTGATCTGTATTAGTCCGTCCGTCCCCCCCTTTTTAGTCATTTTTTATTTGTTGTTGCTGTTTTTAATACATTCAGGAACCATGTGTCCTACAGAAACCTGCAGCAGCAATAGCTGAGCACATCTATGATGCTCCTCTTCTCTGGTATTCTTACCTGATGTGGAATATGCTGCCTAAAGCAAACTTTTCATGGATCCGGTGCACGTTCTCTATTTAATGTGTATCTGAGTTAAGATCCTGTAGGAGTGGTCTTTGGTGCAACTGAATCCACTGGAAAAGCTGTACTTAAAATGCTTACTGTAATGTTTATTGTTTTTTTTCCCCCCCCCATTCTCAGAACTGGCATCTATCATCTATCATTACAGCAGTACCCTTATCACTGCTCTGTTATTAGTAGGCAATATATTACATTTATTTCCCCTTTGCTGAGTGTGTTTTGTGCATGATGGTAATCAGTGACTTATCTCTGTGTCCATATTACAACCCATGAGGGTCTTTTTTGATCATATTTTCTCCCCCTGTCCTTCTGAGGAAGTGGAGTGAGAGTGAGCTGCATGATGGTGCTGAGCTTCCTACCAATATGAAACCACCACCCCATTATAAGTAAGCCAAATGTGTCTCATGGTACGATAGGTGAAGTGATCCATGAAGTTACAGCTAAAATGATATTCACATGAGAGTAGCATCAGACCCTCCCTTCTACATAAGATCATTTTTGAAACATTACATTCCACATATCCTGCATCAGATTCTATACAAACACAGAGCAAGATACACAGTTCAAGAAATCTGGAAGTAGGGAAAATGCATAATTTTTTTAATGAGGTCCAAACCATTTTTATGCACTTATGCTTGGCTTATATTAATGTATTAAGAATCCATAACAAGGTTCTTACCTAAGTCCAGTTGTTTATACCATACTGATTTTGAGGACAAAGACTGTAAATGAACTGTAAATGAACCCTTTGTCATCTCCATTAATAAGCTTACCCAAAGAAGTTGCATTCTGCTCTGTCAGAAACCTTTGAACTAAGCAGATCCTTCTCTGTCAAGATTTCCCTACGTTTACAATATAGGGCTGTGCCATAAAGATAAGGCACAGATAACCTGGGTGAGTCAGGTTACTTAGCAAATATTGGTCTTGAAGACAAATACAATCAACAAACCCTTTGCTGTATCTTTTGAAAAGCATACTGAATGCTTTGACCTCTGCTCCATCAAAAACCTTTGAACTGAGTGGATCCCTAATCTCTCAAGTTTTGCTGGTGTTTTTTTTTTTTTTTTTTAAAGGGTTTTAGTATTACACTGTGACATAAGGAAAAGGCACAAGTAACCTGTGTGAGTTGAAGCTTTTTACAGTGGGATGACTGTCTTGATGAATGAGGGGTGAGGAGTGAATGTTGTTTAAACTCAGGTAAGGCTTTTGACAACATGTCTTTAAAAACACCCTCATGCAGAAGCTGAGGACATATGCACTAGATAAGTGGATAGCAATGGGGGTTGAACTGACAGGCTCAGAAGGTTGTGTTCAGTGGCAGAAAGTCAAAATGGACACCAGTGTAGTACTATTTAAAATGGTTAATTAGTACTAAACATAGATAGTACTATCCCACCTTGACAATGGGGTGGATTGCATACCAGTAAAGACTGCACATGATACCAAAATGGGAAGAGGGGCTGATACATCAGAGAGCCATCCTGCCAGTCAGAGTGATCTGAACAGGATGGAGAAATGAGCCAAGAAGAGCATCATAAAGTTCAACAAAGCCAAGTGCAAAGAGAATAAATCAGTACTAGCTGAAAAACAGCTTTGTAGAAAAGGATCTGGGGGTCCTGGTGGACAAGTTGAACATGAGCCAGCAAAGTGCCACTGTGGCAAAGAATGTCAATGTTATCCTGGGCTAAATTAGGAAAAGCAGTGACAGCAGGTCAAAGTAGGTGATTCTTCCCTCTACTCGGGACTGATGAGACCACATGTGTAGGGCTGTGTTCAGTACTGGGATTCCCAAAACAAGAGACATGGACACACTGAAACAAATCCTACAAGGAGCCAGTAAGATGACTAAAAAAAATAGAGCATATGTATTACAAGGAGAAGCTAAGAGAGCTGGAGAAGAGAAGGCTTGACTGAATTGATGAATATAAATATTTGATGCAAGGGACTAACAAAGACAAAGTCAGTCTTCTCCTAGTACACAGTGAAAGGACACAATGGTGGGCACAAACTGAAATACATGGAATTCTATTTAAACATTTTTAAAATAGTGTTGTTTTTTTTTGCCTGCTAGAGTGACTGAAAATGAGAATGATTAATCTAGACAGGTTTCCAAGTCTCCTTTCTTGGAAACTACAAACCCTGACTGGACAATGTCCTGGGCAGCCTGCTCTAGCTAATCATGCTTTCAGCCCAGAAATTAAACCAGACCATCTCCAGAGGTGCATTCCAACCTCAATTAATCTGTGGTTCTATGGCTAAGTGTTGAAGTGAAGGCTTCAGTTCAATTCTTTCAAATGGCCCTAAAATCATCTACAAAAATATATGTAACTATTGGTGTCCATAAGAATAAGTGTCAACGATAACATGGCATTATGGGATATTAATGTTTGGGATATGGGATATTAAAGCTGACCAAGCTGTATGTGACACATTCCTCACTAAATTCCAAGGTGCCCCACGTACCATTTGAAACAGCTAGTTTCAGGCTTGATGACTGGGACGTTCTAAATTTCTTCTTCTGTTTTACCTAGCATGAAATCTAGCTGTAATGTGAGGAGACATAGACAACATGACTGTTCAAACAATGGCAGCCAGCATGGTTCTGGCTGCTTTACCCCTCTTACCACTGCCATGAGGTGATAATGTTGTCTATAGGTTTATGCCCAGTGCACATGGCCAATAAGCACACAGAGTTGGAATCCACATAAAGGTCTTTTAATTACATAGTTAATTAAATAATTCTGCAGAATCAGGTGCTTGGCGATCTTTTGCAAAGATCCCACATTTCCATATATTTGCATTTTGGTGTGTGTTTTTGAATATGTTAATGACCCTTAATCACAGAACATTAGGGATTGGAAGGGACTTTGAAAGATCATCTAGTCCAATCCCCCTGCTGGATCAGGAACACCAAAATCATGTCACACAGGAATGCATCCAGGTGGGTTTTGAAAGTCTCCAGAGAAGGAAACTCCAAAATCCCCCTGGGCAGACTATTCCAGTGCTCTGTCACTCTCACTGTAAAAAAGTTTTGTCTCATATTTAAGCGGAACCTCCTACGTTCCAGCTTGCACCCACTGCCCCTTGTCCTATCATTGGGTGTCACCGAGAAGAGCCTGGTTCCTTACTCCTGACACTCACCCTTTACATATTTATAAACATTAATGAGGTCACCCCTCAGTCTCCTCTTCTCCAAGCTAGAGACCCAGCTCCCTCAGCCTTTCCTCGTAAGGGAGATGCTTCACTCCCTTAATCGTCCTTGTGGCTCTGCGCTGGACTCTCACAAGCAGTTCCCTGTCCTTCTTGAACTGAGGGGCCCAGAACTGGACACAATATTCTAGATGTGGTCTCACTTGGGCAGAGTAGAGGGGGAGGAGAACCTCTCTCGACCTATTAACCACACCCCTTCTGATACACCCCAGGATGCCATTGGCCTTCTTGGCCACACGGGCACAGTGCTGGCTCATGGTCATCCCGTTGTCCACCTGGACCCCCAGGTCCCTCTCCCCTTCACTGCTCTCCAGCAGGGCAGTCCTCAACTTATACTGGTGTCTGGGGTTGTTCTTGCCCAGATGTAGGACTCTACATTTGCCCTCATTATATTTCATTAAATTCTCCCTGACCAAGTCTCCAACCTGTCTAGTCCCACTGGATGGCAGCACAGCCTTCTGGCATGTCAGCCATTCCTCCCAGTTTAGTGTCATCAGTAAACTTACTGGCGACGCACTCCATTCCCTCATTCAAGTCATTGATGAATATATTGAACAACACTGGTCCCAGTACCAACCCTTGAGGGACTCCACTAGATACAGGACTCCAATTCAACTCCATCCCATTAACCACAACCCTCTGGCTTCCTCCCTCCAGCCAGTCTACAGTCCACCTCATTACATGATCATCTAGACCACACTTCCTCAGTTTAGCTGTGAGGATGCTGTGAGAGACAGTGTCAAAGGCTTTACTGAAATCAAGATACACCACATCCACTGCCTTTGCATCATGTATCCACCCGGTTATATCCTCATAAAAGGCTATCAGGTTGGTCCAGCATCACTTCCTCTTGGTGAATCCATGTTGACTGCCCCTAACGACCCTTTTATCCTTGATATGTCTAGAGACAATGCCAAGGATAAGTTGTTCCATCACCTTTCCAGGGATGGATGTGAGGCTGACCAGTCTATAGTTACCCGAGTCCTCCTTCTTGCCCTTTATGAAGACTGGAGTGACATTTGCTTTCCTTCAGTCCTCAGGCACTTCTCCCAGTGCCCGTGACTTACCAAAGATGATGGAGAGTAGTTTAGCAATGACTTCCGCCAGCTCCCGCACATGCATCTCATCAGGACCCATGAACTTACGGATGTCCAGTTTGCTTAATCGGTCCTTAACACAGCCCTCATCAACCAAGGCAAACTCCTCCTTTATTCTGATTTTATCTGAGGTTTCAGGGGTATGGGTCTCCTTAGGAGAGCCTCTGGCATTATAGACAAAGAAGGCATTCATTAACTCTGCCTTCTCTTTATCTTCTGTCTCCAGGGCACTCACCTCATTCATTAGTGGGACTACATTGCCTCTAGTGTTAGTTTTATCCACAGTGTGTTTGAAGAAGCCCTTTCTGTTGTCCCAGATGCCTCTTTCATGGTTTAATTCTAAGGAGCCTTTAGCTTTCCTAGTTGCTTCCTTACATTCTCTGACAACAGCCTTATATTCTTCCCAAGTAGCCAGACCCTCCTTCCAAAATCTATAGACTCTCCTTGTCCACTTGAGTTTGCCCAGCAATTCCCTGTTTAACCATGCAGGTCTCATGGTTCTCTTTCCTACTTCCTACCTGTTGGGATGCTCTGTTCTGGCACTTGGAAGAAGCAGTCCTTGAATGCTAACCAGCTGTCTTGGGCTCCTTTTCCTTCAAGTACCTTGTCCCATGGGATTTCCCTATTTCCCCTAGCATATGCTTGAAAAGACCAAAGTCAGCCCTACTGAAGTCCAGGGTTGCAATTCTGCTTGGTACTCTGTTCCTGCCACATGAGATCCCAAACTCCACCATCTCATGGTCACTGCAACCAAGGCTGCCCTCAGTCTTCACCACTTCAATACAATGAAGAAACCTCCTGGACTGTGGATAGATGGCTGAGTAGGCCTTCCAGCAAATGTCAGGGTAGTTAAAAGCCCCCCATGATCACCAGGGCCTGTGATCGCGATGCTGCTATCAGCTGCCTGTAGAAGGCCTCATCAACTTCCTCATCCTGATCTCATGGCCATTAATAGACACCCACAACCCACAACAGTATCCCCCATGCCGGCCTGCCCCTTAATTCTCACCCACAGACTCTCAACTTACTTCTCATCTGCCCCTGGACAGTACTCAATACAATGTAGTTGCTCTTTCACGTAAAGAGCAACTCTGCCACCTCACTTTGCTGGCCTGTCTTTCCTGAGAAGGACATACCTGTCCATGACCACATTCCAGTCATGTGAGCTGTCCCACCATGTCTCTGTAATTACCACTAGATGATAGTATCCTGACTGAAAATGGATTTCTAACTCCTCCTGCTTATTCCCCATGCTACATGCACTGGTGTACAGACACATCAGAGAGCAAGCTGAGCATGCCGATTTCACCCTAGGCGGGTGGAAGGTCTACCGGTCTTCACCACTGCTAGAGCACTGCCCCACTGGTGCAAGCGCAGCTACAACCCTCTCCTCCTTTGGATCTTCCTTAAAGCTTTCCAAATGAGCCCTGCTAATTCCTGTCCCGGAACACTTTTGCCCCTGTGAGATAAACCTTTCCCATGTATTCTTGCCAGGCCTGGTGTCTTATAAAACCAGCCATTATCAAAGAACCCAAAGGCCTGCCTGTAGCACCAGTCACACAGACAACCATTTATGGACTGGATCCTTCTATTCCGTCCCACATCATCACCCCGGAACGGAAGGAGGGAAGAGAAAATGACTTGTGCTCCAGACTCTTTCACCAACTGTCCTAAGGCCTTGAAAATCTTTTTTCATTCCCCTCAGATGACAGGATGCAGATTCCTCCCCACCTATCTGGAAGATCAGTAGCAGGTTGTAGTCTGTTGAGCACACCAGGTTGGGGAGTGTCCTGGTGATATCCCTGAGCCGGGCTCCAGGTAGACTGCAGGCTTCCCTTCAGTGAGGGTCAACTTTGCATATCAGGCCCTCCGTTCCTCTCAGAAGGGAGTCTTCTACTACAATTACCCTTCTTTCTTTCTTTTTGGAGGCAGTGTTGAGGCGTGGTGTCAACTGCCTCTTCCTGTGTGACCTTGTAGGCAGGCCTTTCACCACATCCTTGCCTATCTCTCCTTCAAGATCCAGGGCCTACAGACTTATTGTGGAGGGACACCTGGGGAAGCGAGGTAGGGAGAGAGGGGGGTTACCTGCAGCGCTGAACTGGGACTCGCTTCCAACCCTCCTTGTCTTCTTGGTTCCCTCCCTCTGTCTGACAGTGACAGCATAGGGGCTTCATCACCCTCTGGGGGGCATCCCCCCGGCACCCTTCTCTCTGTCACACCAGGGAGTTACTCCCCCAGTCAATCTCCTGGTCACACGCCCTGATGCTCCTTAGTCTTTCTACCTCCTCCTGGAGCTCAGCCACCATGGTGAGCGGACCTTCCACCTGAGAACAGGTCTCCCCGCTGCTCTGCTCCCCTGGCAGTGGCAGGCTCAGGCACTCCCTGCAGCCGGAGACCTGAGCAGCCACGTCTCTGGGCAGGCCCTCTGTCTGGGTCACCACAGCCTTTTTGGAGAGAGCTCTCTGCCTAGTGGACACCATGGTAGCTGGATGATCTCACAGACTGCCAAAAAGTTGGTGCTGAGCCCTGCGCCCTGCCGCACCAGCGGCACACCAGTGCGCACCGCGCCACTGCCAGCCCCTCTCTGCTCGCAGTGTACACCTGCAGCCATTGCCCTCATCACTGGGCGGAGGTGCAGCTGCTGTTGCCCTGGCAGCATCTGCTCCCTGTCAGCCTCCCCCTGAGAGCCAGCGGGTACAACCTGGTCACACTGCTGTCCCAGGCCTCCCCTGGTGAAGCAAGGGCCTGAGGTACCCCTGTAACGCAATGTTGGGCGCTGTGGCTGCAGCGACTCCAAGGTGGCTGGTGCCAACTACTCAAATAATGTATGGCAGTTATTAATGTATGCCCTGTAATGGACAAAAGGTTACCATAGGTCAGTCTGGAATCTTCCTTTAGTTGTTTTCCTCCTTCCTGTTTTCTAGCTTTCATCTCTTCTCTCTCGTACTTCTGCTTGCTAAAGGCTACCAGTTTCCCTGTATTTTCCAAGGTTTCCTTGTTTTCTTCAGCTTAAGACTACAATGAGATTCAAATTAAATTAAAAAAAAAAAAAAAAAAAGTAGGAAACCAAAAGCAGTCCAAACAAAATAGAGATCTGAAATCTTCAGCCCTGAATTGGGTGAAATTGACAAGGTTTTGGTAGTGGAGAAGGCTATAAGGGAAGCTTCTGTGTCGAGACCAGGAGCTGACACCGTGTCATCTGGTTCTAGCTGGCTCTGAAAGGGGCCTGCTACTGCCCAAAGATCAGCAAATAAATGCTGGTTGCACCTCAGTGAAAGCATAGTTAATAAAAGGAAAAACGCTGCAGAGCAGCAGCTGGGAGAGAGGAGTGAGAAAATTTGGGAGAAACAACTCTGGAGACTCCCAAGGTCAGTGAGGAAGGAGAGGGAGGAGGTGCCTGGAGAAGATGCTTATGGTTCGAAGTTCTCCTGCGGCCTGTAGAAAGGCCCCTGGTGGAGCAGGCTGTCCCCCTGCAGCCCATGGGTCCCACATGGAGCAGATCTCCACGCTGCAGCCCGTGGAGGAGCCCCTGGTGGAGCAGGTGGATGTGGCCTGGAGGAGGCCGCGGCCCATGGAGAGCCCCCACAGGAGCAGGCCCCGGGCTGGAGCTGCAGCCTGTGGAGAGGAGCCCACACAGGAGCAGAATCACACAGAATCACAGAACCATCATGATCTAGGTTGGAAGAGACCTCCAAAATCACCTAGTCCAACCTCTGACCTAACACTAACCAGTCCTCCACTAAACCATATCACTAAGCTCAACATCTAAACATCTTTTAAAGACCTCCAGGGATGGTGATTCCACCACTTCCCTGGGCAGCCCATTCCAATGCCTAACAACCCTCTCAGCTAAGAAGTTTTTCCTAATATCCAACCTAAAACACCCCTGGTGCAACTTTAGCCCATTCCCCCTCATCCTGTCACCAGGCACGTGGAAGAATAAACCAACCCCCACCTCGCTACAGCCTCCTTTAATGTACCTATAGAGAGCGATAAGGTTGCCCTTGAGCCTCCTTTTCTCCGGGCTGAACAATCCCAGATACCTCAGCTGCTCCTCATAAGACTTGTTCTCCAGGCCCCTCACCAGCTTCGTCGCCCTTCTCTGGACTCGCTCAAGCACCTCGATGTCCTTCTTCTAGTAGGGGCCCAAAACTGAACACGGTACTCGAGATGCAGCCTCACCAGAGCCAAGTACAGGGGGACAATCACTTCCCTAGCCTTGCTGGCCACACTGCTTCTTATACAAGCTAGGATGCTGTTGGCCTTCTTGGCCACCTGAGCACACTGCTGGCTCATATTCAGCCGACTATCAACCAATACTCCCAGGTCCTTCTCTGCCAGGCAGCTTTCCAACCACTCATCTCCCAGCCTGTAGCGCTGCTTGGGGTTGTTGTGCCCCAGGTGCAGGACCTGGCACTTGCAGGGGGCCTGGGGGGACCCGCCACCTGTGGGGGACCCATGCTGGAGCAGTTTGCTCCTGGGGGACGGACCCCGTGGTATGGACGCATATTGGAGCAGTTATTGAAGAGCTGCTGCCTGTGGGAAGCCCACACAGGATCATTTTGAGATAGATGGCCTCCAGTGGGATCCCACATTGTTAGCAGAAGAGAGTGACCATGAAGGAAAAGTGGATACAAAGTATCAGGGACTGACCGCAGCCCCCTTTCCCCATTTCCCTGTACCACTCAGGCGGATGAGGGAGAAGAGGATGGATGAGAGTTGTTTTTTTGTTTGCTTTTAGTTTCTTACTGTTGTTGGTAGGCAATACATTAATCTCCCTTTTGCTGAGTGTGTTTTGCCCATGACGGTAATTAGTGAGTTATCTCACTGTTCTTGTCTTGATTCACAGAATTTAGAGCAGCACAGTGAGGTAAAATGGTAACAAACAGTGCTGATGTTTAAGAGTTTCTAGAGCAGAAGTTAGTGATCAGGGTTTGATGCCATCAATGTCACTAAGTCTCATTCGCAGTGTCATAATGTAGATTCTCCCTCTGGATGTCATCTTTATCAGAAGTTCAGTTAAACAGCACTTTAGGACTAAAGGAGTCTTCAAGTTTACTTTAGAAAAAGTATCCACAAGGAAAGGGTAGTTCTCAGCACAAAAGAAAGTACCCAACATCAACAAAGGTTGAGACAAAACTGAGTTAAAGAACTGGAAGCTTTCTTTCTTCAGTCGAAAGCATATCAATTGATTCATGAGCTTTTTCCTTCCTTGTCTTTCCGAGGTGGAGTGAGAGCAGCTGAGTGGGCACATAGAAGCCAGACAAACTTAACCTACTACAAGCTGTCATTCAGATGGCTCTGTTGTGCCCACCTCCCAGCAGTCCAACAACAAATATCTGAAAACACAGTTCTTCAAAATTCACAAACTGTTCTGTGAGAAAGAAGAGGCCATCATCAATTAATATCCCTCATGTATAAGTACATCAGCTGGGATGCTGTTGGTCTTGTACTGTAATACTATAAGCGAGAAATAACCCTGACCACAAATTTTAGCAAATGCTGCTTTGAAATATACTCCAATTTACCAGGTGATGTAAAGTTCATCTTCCTGGTTCATCACTTGAGATTAGTATACTGGTACAATTGCTTTATAACTGATTAACACTTCAGGGCAAGAAGCTGTCTAATATGCAAAAATAAAGAACACAGTGATGACTGTGAAAGACTTTAATGTGTTGCATGTAAATTGAGAAGCTATCACATCTTTTTCAAGACTGCAAGAAAGAAAAATTTAAACGTCCAGGGAAATCCAGGTAAATATTATCTATGTTACCTATTTTTCTGTCCTTCAGAAAATCTAGCTACCTAACTCTAACAAAGTTAAGCAGCATAGCATTTTACTTACATAGGTTATAAATGTTCCAGTCCAAACGATCTAGTCTCTCAAGGATGAGATTTCCATTTAGAGATCGAGGATTAACTTCCAAAGAATCATGTCTTCCCTGTCTTTGATCTTGCAGTAAGTGCACAAGATAACACACAAAACCTGCATTCATGATTAACAGTGCAACTTTATGCAGTCTTCTCCATGGTGCCATTGTAAGTGTAGAGAAACTCTGCGTTCTGCTGGTGGAAGTTTGTACCTGGTTCTGGGTCTGCACCGAGTCTTTCTCTTAGATTTCCTGTTTCAAATGCCTCTAAGTCAAATAGAAACAAGGACTGCTCAGAAGTAATTAACCAATTCTAATGAGTCACAGAACTGATAATAATAAAGTACAGCTTAAGGGTGTTCTCTCGTTCATGCTGTTATGCAACTGTACACATAATCACTGTCAGAGAGAGAATGCAGTTCACTAAGTGCTTACCAGAAAGGATGCTGTCCAAACAGGGCTGTTGCATATATGTCAAAGTCTGTCGTGCAACAAAGCACATGATCACACAAGGAAGTCTGGAAAAAAATATGAGCCACTTCAATATTTCCTCGTCGTTATCAGCTAGAAATGTTGTATATTATATGTAATTAAAGAATGCTATGAGATGGCATACACCTGGAAGGCATACAACTTCTCCAGTTGAATTTTTTCATAGGTAGCCAATTCACCAAAAAATAGATGATTTTCAGCAGAGGAATCAGTTCAGGACATTAGCTCTAGCTTGCTCTCTTCTTTACAGAAAAAAAAAAAAAAAAAAAAAAAAAAAAAAAAGCAATAATCCTCTGAGATCCATCAGAAATGCAAGCAGCTGCTTTTGTGACTGTCTTCCAAGCAAGGAAAGGTGACCAACTCCATGTGAACAGAACAGGCAAACAGGGTGTGGCGTGGCAGTTGGCACAGCAGCTGGCACAGGCAGGGTGAGCAGGGAAGGTGCTGAACCTAGGCCAGCCCAACCAGGGAGAGATGGTATCCACCCAGCAGAAGGCAATGGCCTCTTGGATTTTGGCACCCACCACATCCAATGCAGCCTCTTAGACAGAGCTGGGGGGGAAACACGCTGCCACCCAGGTGTTAGGCTGCCAAGTGTGCCCTTCTCTTATGTCAGTACAGGATGGCAGCAGTGAGCATATCTGTGGGAAGCATGGCCAGGTTGAAGAACTGCTTTGCCAGGTGGCAGAGCTTTGGGAGGAGGTGGGCAGACTGAGGAGCATCAGGAAGTCAGAGAATGAGATTGACTGGTAGGGTAGAGCTCTGCTTTCCCTGAGACAGGCTCCTCAGCCAGCCACTACACAAGAAATTAAGTTTCCCATATCCCCTCACCACCAGGCAGAGGAAGGGGATCTAAGAGACAGGGGGAAGTCAAATGCAGGTTCCTGTTCGGCACAGCAGGTGAACCCCCCTGCTGCATATGTCACCTTCCCAGGTTCCCCTACGCAACAGTTATGAGGCTCTGGAACTGGGAACTGGATGGGCAGGCAAGTGATGTGGACAAAGGTCCATCCACGTTAGGGAAGTTGCCCAGGGAAAGTCAACATATGCCCAACACCACAACAACTCCCATGAAGAAATAGTCATAGGGGATTCCCTTCTGAAGGTAACAGAGGGCCCAATTTGTTGTCCGGACCCAACCCATAGGGATAGGGAACTCTGCTGACTCCCTGGGGCTCGGGTAAGAGACATCACTGGGAAAGTCACTCGCTTGGTATGGCCCTCTGATTATTACCCCGTATTGCTTATTTCATGTTGGCAGTGATGAGATAGCAAAGAAAAGTCTAGCAGTGATCAAAAGGGACTTCTGGGCTTTGGGTCTTTTGGTTGAAATATCAGATGCACAGGTAATATTTTCCTCTATCCTTCCAGTATTCGGGATCAATACTGAAAGGCAGACCCAGAAGATGTGTTTCTGAGGCTGGTGCCACCGATGCAGTTTTGGGTTTCTTGAGCATGGGAGGATCTACGTGACACCGAGCATACTGGCTCCTGATAGGGAGCACCTTTCTCAGAGGGGAAAAAATGATTTTTGCCCAGGAGTTAGCAGGAGTTAGCAGGATAGGGCTTTAAACTAGATTTGAAGGGGGAAAGGGACAAAAACAGGCCCCTCCAGTGATAAACTGTGGGACTGCATGCCAAAAAATTGAGGGACTGTGTGCTAGTAAGATCCTTCAGTCTGCCCCATGAGGAGCTGGGTCCAGTGAAGCAGATCTTAAACGTTTCTATATAAATGCACAAAGCATGAGAAAAAAAAAAGCAAGAGGAGCTAGAAGCCTTGGCCCCATCCCAGAGCTACAACGTTGTTGGCATAAGCAAGACACAGTGGGAAGAAGCCTATGGCTGGTGTGTTTTGATGGATGGTTACAGGCTCTTCAGAAGGGAAAGGCAGGGCAGGTGAGGCAGGGGGATGGCACTCAATATAAGGTGGACCTCAATATAAACTGGACCGTACAGAGCTTACAGTTTGCGACAGTGGGGTTGAGAGACTCTGGATAAGGAACAAGGGACATGAAAATAAAGGGGTCCATCAGTGCTGGTTGGCTTTTAAGCACCACCTCCTAAGAGCATAGGAACAGACAATTCCAAAATGTTGGAAGTCAACATGGAGACACAGAAGGCTGGCTTGGCTGAGCAGAGATCTTCTTCATGAGCTTAGGCAGAAAAAGAAAGTGGATGGCCACTGGAAACGAGGTTGGGCAACATGGTGTACTGGGTCTGGCTGGAACGTTAACTTTCCCTGCAGCAACCCATACAGTGCTGTGCTCTGCACTTGTAGCTAGAACAGCAGTGGTATCACACCAGTGTTGTGTCTACTGTTGAGCAGTGCTGGCACAGCATCACAACTCTCTCTAACCCTGCTAGGGGGTGGGTAAAAAGTGAGAAGAGAAATATCACCAGGGTAGCTGACCTAAACCAACCAAAGGGATATTCCATACCATCTGATGTCACACTCAGCAATAAAAGGTGGAAAAAGGAAGAAGAGGAGAGGGGTGGGCTCTTGTTGCGAAAATGTCTGTCCTCCCGAACAACGGCTACGTGCGTTGAGGCCCTGCTTCAAGGACATGGTCAAGCATCGGTCATTTGTGGGAAGTAGAGAGTAATTCCTTTCCTCTGCACTTCCATACAGCCTTTACTTTTTTTTTTTTTTTCCCCCTTTACCTCTCATTTTTCCCCTTTCCCTTTTTCCCTTTAGTTAAATTGTTTAATTACTAGTAATCTTTCCTTAATAATTATTTTCCCTTTCATTAAATTATCCTTATCTCAACCCATGAGTTGTTCTTTCCTTTACTTCTTCCCCTCCTCTTCTAAGGAGGGGGAGTGAGAGAGCGGTTGTGGTGGAGTCACTTACCCCGGGTCACTTACCATTTGAACTGTAATCATCTACTAGGATGATTTCTTTCAATAAATGAGCAGGTGTTCGATTAATTACACTAGTAATTGCACGTAAGATGATTGACAGTGCTTCATTCATAAATATAAGTACAACACTAATTGTTGGAAGGTCTTTGGGATATGTCTTCTCTTTACAGCTGTAATAGAAGAACAATTTTAATACAGTTTCTGAAGAAAATTAGAGAAACACATCTGCAGGAAGTCAGACCTGCGATATTGGACTTAAACCATAAGAATGAAAAAAGGAAGACCCAAATCCAAGATTCATTATTTGTTTCAGCCACATAGTGCTAACTGTTCATTCCTGCTAGAGGAAACAACAGAGCATATCTGCATTCTCAAACTGATGGTTTAATCCCCTTAAAAACATGTTCATGAGACTAACACAAAGTCCTTCTTCTAAGATGTTGGAGGGGAAAATACAGTCTGCATGAACTGTGTAGTTATGTAATACAGTCCTCTGAGAGCCAGGCTCGTGCTCTAATGAGACCTCTGAAGTGGTAATCATGCATTTTTGTTGCAGTTTCCTTAGCTTTATTGTCCATTAGTACAAAAACCTGGGTGAAAAACATCTTCAAAAGGAGGTCTTCACAAGTATGTCTTCCTAGCAAAACAGAAGAGTACCAGGCACTGCACCTGATTTTAGGACCACACAGACCAATCACGAGCTTGCTTTGCTGCAGCACAGCTTTGCAGTGGTTGCTCCAGCTAGTTCTCCCCAGAACAATCCCCAAGCAGGGTGAGCATTGTTCATATTGGGGCTGCCTCAAAAAGATCTGTGGTTGGCACAACACTGAATGAGGCCTGTCTCCCTTGTCCTTCTCTCCACCACTTGCATGGCAGCTTTTTCCCCTTATACAATTCCACACATCCACAATCCAAGCACTCCAAGAGACACTGCACAGAAAGACCCCCAAAACTCACTTGAGAAGCTACCACACAATCCTCACACTACTTCAGCCACTGTTAACTGAGAAACACATGTGAAACTGACATTATGCATCAGAGTTAAAGCTTGATGCAAGACTCAGAGGACACCCACAATCAAGGGCAACAGTCTGCCCTAGATGGAACCAGCTCCAAGCAACAGGATCTGGAACCAGTTGCACTATTCACCTTGAGAAAAGGGATTTGTCCTTCTCTTACACAGGAGCTTAGGGGAACCCCATTTACCTCCTTAGAGAATCATTCCTGTCTATGTCATTACTGGTGGCTGTTAGACTAACCTGCTCTTGAAATCTTCCAGAGGGCTGCCAGTAAGACAACTCCCTTTTAACCAACAACGTGACATGGTTAACTCAGGCCCAGTTTGCAACCCATTTTACATGTCACATTATTTGAAACTGTCTGTCAGATTTCATACAAGGATCTATAGGTACTAAGATGTAGGCTTTCAGTATATTTGTGACATTCTTCCACATTTATACCAGTTAACTCCAGTGAAGTTTAATATTAGATTTTGCAACAAATCATGTATCTTATCATACGATGCAGAAAAATGTGTTTCCTTTTTGAACAGATACTCATTCCTAATAAGGTTTCTAATGGTTACTTACACCAGCTCCCATAGTACCACTGGTCTGCTTAAAATATATATTTTTTACTGAGTTCAAGAACCAACTAATTTCTAGAAAAATACCTTACAATAACTTATTCCAAAGCAATGCAGATTCTTTTCTCCTTAATTTCATGTCACCTTGTGAATGTTGAGAGAGCTTATACTGTACCTGGGAGATCTGGTGTCTGTGATAGGTCGGTCCAGAGGCAGATGATCACTGATATATACATTATACCCATATTTTAAGAACAGCTCCTGTGCAACAGTTTGTTCCTCTTCACTTAAATCTGCACCCCAGCGTTTGAACAGAGCTGAGTCTGGGTACAGCAAATGATGTACTATCTTCTTTTCCTCTTTCATATTATCAGCTCGGCGTACTTCAGTCTTGGAGATATTTTGCAGCTTCTGATCATGTTTTATTTGTTTTACTTTCTCATGGACCTTCTCCAGTGATTTAGCTGATTGAAAATGAAAGAGGATTGATTATAACAGCAGTTGAGAACACTGTCCGTTTGTATTGATTTTACATGGCAAGGTTTTGATAACAGTGTTAAATCAGTTAAACCTGCCGGTGATAAAGCAGCACAGCCCTTTCTGGCTACTAACATGTAGTTTGTAAGAAACTTGAGGTTAGGACAGTAACTGGGAGAGTTTAACAGGCAAACCACAGAGAGGATACTGCCAAAGAGTGTAATAACTGTGGTGAATTTGTGTTGTAATATGGTAAAGGGACAAGAGGTAGACTGTGTGTACTTGTCCACCTCTGTAGGTGTTGTGATGATGTTATGTTCACTTTGGTGTGGATAATTCTTTTTGTTGATTTCTGTGAAGCGTGTGAAGATTGTGTGATGAATGTATATATTCATCATAATTTTTAAATAATTTTTTTACAGATGCAAGAGGTAAAATGTACTGTGCTTACATGGCAAGGTTTTGGTAGCAGAGGGCTACTGAGGTGTCTTCTGTGAGAAGAGTCCAGAAGCCGCCCCGTGTTAGATAAAAGCAAGTTCCAGCTGGCTACAAAAGGGATTACTAGTAATCTTTCCTTAATAATTATTTTCCCTTTCATTAAATTATCCTTATCTCAACCCATGAGTTGTTCTTTCCTTTACTTCTTCCCCTCCTCTTCTAAGGAGGGGGAGTGAGAGAGCGGTTGTGGTGGAGTTCAGCTGCCTAGCAAGGTAAAACCACCACACGTGGGAGGACTACAGGGATGCTGCTTACCTTTGTAGAGAGAGAGAATCCAGACAGCCAAAGCTCAATTAGAGCTAAAGCTGGCCAGCAGTGTGGGGGGACAATAAAAAAAAAGCTTTTTAAAGTATGGTAGTGGGAAAAGGAGGACCAGAGCAAACATTGGTCCGATACTTGGTGAGGATGGTCACCTAAACAGGGCCATATACAAAGCAGAGACATTTAATGCATTTTTCACCTCTGTCTTCAACAGGAGTGATGGGCCCTGGGACCCCAGCTGCCCTGAGTTGGAGGAGCATGACTGTGAAAATGATAAACTCCCAGTTAACCCCAGACTTGTGCGGGATTTGCTGCTCCATCTGGATGCATATAAGTCCATGGGGCCTGATGGAATTCATCTCAGAGTACTCAGAGAGCTGTCTGATGTCATCACAGGACTCCTCTCAACTATTTTTCAATGGTCTTGGGAATCCAGAGAGGTCCCAGTTGACTGGAAGCCCGCAAATGCAGTCCCAGTTTTCAAGAAGGGCAAGAAAGAAGATCCTGGCAATTATAGGCCTGTCCGTCTCACTTTGGTGCCTAGTAAAATTATGGAGGAGATTATTCTGGGAGTTACTGAAAAACACCTGAAGGACAACACAGTCATTGGTCAGAGCCAACATGGGTTCACTAGGGGAAGGTTATGTCTAACAAACTTAATTTCCTTTTACAAGATTACCCAACTAGTTGACCAAAGGAAGCCAATCAATCTAATCTTTCTGGTTTTCAGCAAAGCTTTCAATACTGTCTCTCACAGTGTCCTTCAGGACAAAATGACAAGAATGCAGTTAGATAAAAGCATAATAAGATGGGTGAACAATTGGCTGGTGGGTCAGGCTCAGAGGGTTCTTGTAAACGGGGTTACATCAGGCTGGCGGTCAGTCACTAATGGGGTTCCCACTTCAGTACTCTTCAGTGTTTTCATAAACAATTTGGATGAAGAAGTTTGCTTTAGCAAGTTCATGGATGATACCAAATTGGGTGGAGCTGTTGACTCCATCAAGGATGATGAGGCCTTGCAGAGAGATCTGTACAAATTAGAGAGCTTGGCAATCAGCAACAATATGGAGTTTAATAAGAGCAAGTGCTGGATTCGACACCTGGGAAGTGGCAACCCTGGATATATGGACAGACTTTAGGAACCCAGGACTTGGACTCAATGATCCTTGTAGGTCTCTTCCAACTCAGATATTATATAATTCTATGAGCTACTTTGAGTCCATCCATTGGCTGAAAACAGCTTGTTTCAGGTCTAGAAAACTTCCCAGAAGTCTCTCAATGTCCTGGAGCAGTGAGCTGTCATAGTTTCTAAGATCTGATGTAACAGTGTGGGACAGGAAAGATTTTTCCATATGTCTTTGGAAAGCCATCAATAACTACTGCTTTTCTACAAGAACTTTGCTACCACTAGACAGCCTCTGCAGCCTCAGAGAGCACCATTTTGCATGTTGCATTTGAATTACATGGCTGAATTAGCTGGAGAACGCCTAGCTAGTAAGCTCACCTTCATATTCAGACTGCATAATGATAACATTCATAACAGCAAATTATATCTTTCCATATAAATGTTAAAGTGTGTGCTAATATATTTCTATTGGTTGGTTTATTTGATTTTCCTTATTTAATTTTAAACAGTGTAATGACACTTTACAAACCTACTTCCTTTAAATTAGGCACTGAAATTGTTTTCAATTGGATTAGAGGTTGATATTACATCATTTACCTAGTTGCACTGTATACATTGCATTATTTCATCTTTTATATCATTCTACACACTCTCTACGTATATATGTGCTATACAGCACTCTTATCTAAACAAACTGCACATTCCATTCCCCAGACTACTTACCAGTGAGTTTTTCTTCAGCAAAACCACCAGAATTTCTCTCCAGTACAACAGAGTAGAAATCCCACCATAATCTTTTACAGGTCCCATACCAATATGGTGTTAAAAAATTCCTTATTTACCAGTACTTGCATCAACCACTTCCTAGTTTATCACAAAACGTAAGAACTGAGTCATACATCCTTCTGTGTACTTCAAACATAAGAAGGTAATTCTGTATCATGGAGCGTAAGTCTCCTTTCACTCAATAAATATAATTTAAATACTATGTAGAAAAACACTTTGTACCTTTTCTATATTTTTCAGCTCTTCAAAGACAGTATCTTTGCACTACTTCAAGAACACCTACAAAATAAGTGAAGTTCCTATTGGAATTGGGTTCTCGCACCACTCGGACACTTCTGGAAATATTAAAATTCTGTTAAAAGGAAGAGGTTATAAGCGTCTGACTTACGTAAGGCTTTAGGATACATACAACAGCACAGTAATGCAGGAATGTGAAACTGGGGAAGAAAAAGCAGGGCTATTTCAAAAGTCCTGAACAAGTTGAGTCACACTTAGCCAAAGGAGCTCTATTTTGATTCTTCTGTTGCCTCTGAACTATCAATGGGGTATTGCTGTTAAAAATGCAACTGCTCACATGTAGAATGTAATTACTTTCAAACTCACAAAACTATGGGGAAGAAAACGGTGAGGGATAAAGGACAAACAGTTCCAAGAAGCTACGGAGTTTGTTTCCTGGTTGAGGTTTTGAACTCTTTACAGTTCTGTCACAAAGGACACAACTCAGCACTAATTACCGTTGTCCATCAAATGGTGTTCCATGTTGTATTTGTGAGAAATAGGCACAATTTCAAGTTCTCTGACACCACAGTCCTCCAATGGCCAGGAAAAAATTGCATTAAGCCAAAAATCAGCGAGGCGTTACTTCTCTAAGCCCCCACACTATCAATGGACACACTTATCATCACGGTATTTGGTTTACAAGCCTTAAGGTTCTCCAGCATTTAAATATGCATTTAAATCCATATTAGCATTGAAACTTCCATCAGTATGAATCACGTTTTCCTCTCAGAAGGAAGACATGTAGAAGTTCTGCTGACAAGGTGATTGAACACTGCCAGGATTCACTCATTTTGTAATTAAAATAGAGGATATTACCATGTGTGTTCTCCATATGTTCTGTACTCAGTTAAGTTCTTTTATCTAGTGGCTTCTTCCCCCCACCCCCAATTATCTGTATTTGTCCACCCAGGTTTTAAAGCAGCACTCAAAATCTGATAGTTACTCAAAATTGATGTGGTTAGTCTCAGTAAGCAAAAATTGAGCAATATTGTTTCCAGCATACTCCCAACTCCCAGTTCCTCAGAGCTGATCCAAAACTTTTAGCTACTTTTATGAAGGAATCTTTCAACTGAAATAGAAATGTTTGGGTGCCCAAGATTTCCTTAACCTCCCCATCTCTGGTGTATTTTTCTCCCTTCAGGCAGAGGAAGAAATAGTGGCACAGGGAGATGAACAACAGAACACAAATACAGCCATGATAAACCTTGTCCAAAAAATTTTATTTCCTATTTTTCTAACTGCTTTGCAGAAGACATTAATCTGTCTCCTCCCTTCCTCCTTGTAGGTCATATTTTCTTTTATTACATCAGAAAATATGAAGTATATATTTAAAATAAATAAAAAGCAAACACACCCTCTCTCACACACACACACAGAATCACAAATCAGAAAACTTTTAAGAAAAGTATTTAAGGTCATTTCAATCAGTCTTATCGGCCCCCCAAAGATACCTACTGGCCAAGAAAGTTACAGTGAAGGTGGGAAACCTACAAAAGCATTTGCAAAGCAGTAGCACTGACTACTGGCTGATGAAATTCTAATCAAGGCACTGGCAACACAAGGGGTAAACCAACAAACATGTATTGCTATGTGTTCTCCTCAAATGGGCACTCAGCTGAGCTCTGTGCCCTACTCCAACTCAGAATTCCAGCAACAAAATCCTTGGAATCTAAATGAGATTCCTTAGGGACAACGAGAAAGACTTAATTTCCAGTTTCTGGTTTTCACCGAAAATCAAACAGGCTTTGCCCCTTCACGTTAGAAAACTCTCTGCAGTCTTAGAAGATCAGCTGTGATTTATGGTTTTTGATTTATATAAAAGCCAAAACAGAAATGTGTGTCAAAACAGGCCTAAGAAAGAAAAAATAAATAAATAGAGACACACAGGAAGAGAGCACTACCTTCATTCAGAACTTTCTTCAAAAGGTCTCATTTCTTTATTATAAAAATTTCAATGTTACCAATGTTGTAAGCTCTTTCAGGAAAGAATGTTGTTTAGAGTAACTTTCATGCTATAACTAGCCATTAAAGGATAGAAGGAAGCCACAGCAGGATGCTGTCCACTAAATTCTCAGCTCTCCCACCAGATTTCCTTTGTTTTTTACTGTCCTTTATCTTCTGCCTCCATACCTCAGGAAGGCTGCAATAACATTGCCACAGATTACTTGTACATACAGAACTTCTAATTATTTTAAATACAGCAGTTCTTTGATCTCCTATTTCCATATAGAACTGATCTATTCTAGTACCTTTGCTGGACTACACATCACTTACGGAGATAGAACGGAAGAGGTGAGATAAAAGAAGCAGATGGGAACATTTAATTCTATACAAGTCACCTGTTCCAATGTGAAGCACTACACTGTAATTTAAGAGCTACCACATTTTCTGCATAAATACACGTGCAATTAGCAGCAAATCCAAACAGAATCTTTATTGCTTAGGAGACATAGTCTCTAAAGAAATCTTAAGTCCAAATCTTTACAGGCTAGAAAAATGGACCCAGGTGAACCTCATGAAATACAAGGACAAGTGCAAAGTCCTGCACCTGTGTTGGAGCAATCCCCAGTATCGGTACAGATTGGGCGCTAATTTGATTGGGAGTAGCCGTGCCAGGAACAGCGGGATACCGGCTGGTGGAAATTTGGACACGAGCCAACAGTGTGCACTTGCAGTTCAGAAGGCAAATCACACCTCGGGCTGCACAAACAGAAGTGTTGCCAGCAGGTTGAAGGTCATGATTCTCCCCCTGTACCCTCATAAGACTCCCGACTAGAACTACCGCACCCAGCCCTGCGGCCCCAGTGAAAAGATCTTCTGTCCAGAGTAGAGACCAGAAAAGAAAATGCCAGAGCAAGAGCCAGCTGCAAATAGAGGCAAGCCGCATGCTTTTGAAGACCGTTGCCGCTTTCTGCTCTACCAGTGACCTCTCGTGGACACGGTGGAAAATAACACGTCCCTCCTCACTGCTTCGAAAAGCTCCCCTTCACAACGGTGTTAAAAATTGTGCCTCTAGATTCTAGGTACGTAAAGAACCTCCAGTAACTGCAAACTGAAGATTAGCAGAAAAAAAAACTATTGCAGAAGCTGAGACACTAGAGATGGGATACAAAGGAAGACTCCCTCCATGAGCAGGGATAAAAATCACAGATGAAATTGAATCTTACTTTAGCATGGCTTTTTGTGATGGGCATACCATGATATCATCTAATATCATTATACAACAGACATAAAAAAAAAAAAAAAAAAAAAATCAGATGTATGGAATTATTAGAGAAAAAAAAAAAGGAATACAAAACTAAACAGGCAAGCACCACTGAAGGACTCCGTAAAGCCACAATAAGCCTAACACTTGATGGCTGTACATGCAGTTACTCTTACCCACCACCAAATGGACAAAGAATACAACAGGTCAAGAGACTGCAAAAGGCAAAAAGGTACACAGCAGCTGCTACAGACCAACAAAATAACAGAACTTCAAAAGTGGCAAAGACTACAAAAGTTTATAAATTCTCAGCAGTTGAAGGGAAACTTAGTAGGGAGCCAGTATTTCCTTGAGTATGAGAATGTAAGAGGAAGGGATCACAAAATTTAATCAAATCAAATGAGACAATCAAAAACAAGGAAATGTTTCATCCTGCTGTATGCCCTTGAACTTGCAGAGCCATAAGGTTTTATAGGTGACACAAGTTTTCTTAAGATTTAGAAAATAATTAGGCCAATTAATGGTGTGCTCATGCACTGAGATCTACCTCAGGAAAACTTCCAAACTATAGATTACTAGAAGATGGGAGAGTACCCAAGTATCACTCTCATTTTTCTGTTCGAATATGTTGCTCTATGTATCTACTATTAACAGTGACAAAATACTGAGTTAGGCATACCACTGTCTGACCCAACACAGAAATAGATCTGTTCATGTCATCAGCCGTTCTACCACAGGATATACAGCTAAAACAGACAGGAAATTCAGAGTGGGATTAGTCCATTGTTCGCCTACATGAGATTTAGTAGCAAAAGAACCTAAGGTGTGCCCTCTGCATTTTTCACATGAATCTTCTTAGTCAGCTTCCACTGAAATCAATGAAAGCTACCTACCACCTAAGTATTGTGTAGGATATGATCTATTCTGAGGAAGACTAGAAAAAAAAAAACTTCAATACTTTCATGTTTATTCTGCAATCACCCCCTTCTCACATAGGTTCACTTCAGAGGGGAGGGAAAAAAAAAAAAAAAAAATTTCAAAAACTTTGTCTAAGAAACACCATAAAAAGAGCTGAGATTTTCTAACCCCTAGTGCTTGTATATCAAAGCAAGGGCATTTCTTAGAACAGATCCCTTGATGGGGATCTGAAACTGGGGAATTAGTCATATTCTAGCAAAAACATAAGAAGAAGCAAATGCTAATGATTCCCTGTCTTTAAAAGGTACTTAGTGGTTCTGCACTATATTCCTTGGCAAGAAACATTACTCTAAATTCAAGTGACAGCCAAAAAGCCATACAGAGACTGGGAAAAAAATTGACCAGATTAAAAATTATTGAAGGAGTGGAAATAGTGGAAGAGAGATACACTGCATAATACAAAGCATGGAAGAGATTAATACTATTAAATTTACAGGTGTGGCTTGCTCACACAGCCTGAAACCATAGGTATGAGGCCATCTAGTGGCATTCATTCACAACAAAAGAGATACATAGCTAACTGAAGTCAACAACTGGGGAACTACTGGAAGCTCCTATCTAGTTTTTTCCTTGTAAATGAAAGATAATAGTGACTGAGGCTGCAATATCAGACTCTCAGAAATGAAAAGTGTCAGAATTAAGGCTTCATACACTTAATTTGTTCCGTTTCCATGTTGTGTTCTGATCTGTATTAGTCCGTCCGTCCCCCCCTTTTTAGTCATTTTTTATTTGTTGTTGCTGTTTTTAATACATTCAGGAACCATGTGTCCTACAGAAACCTGCAGCAGCAATAGCTGAGCACATCTATGATGCTCCTCTTCTCTGGTATTCTTACCTGATGTGGAATATGCTGCCTAAAGCAAACTTTTCATGGATCCGGTGCACGTTCTCTATTTAATGTGTATCTGAGTTAAGATCCTGTAGGAGTGGTCTTTGGTGCAACTGAATCCACTGGAAAAGCTGTACTTAAAATGCTTACTGTAATGTTTATTGTTTTTTTCCCCCCCATTCTCAGAACTGGCATCTATCATTACAGCAGTACCCTTGAGAACATTTTATGCCTGTTTGCCATCTGAAAATGGAAACTGCTAATTATCTGTGCAGGACTATCATGATAATTGCATATCTCTGTCTGTACTCTACATGGCTTCTGTGAAACAGCTCTGAAATACTAGTTTTCCCAGCAGGATGTGAATAACATGCATAAATAAAGCATAAGCCATACATATTAAATGAGCACAAACAAGGCTATTTATTTAAATCTAGGGTGTTATGGAAAAAAAGGATTTACTCAAGTAAATAAAAATAATATAAGGATCAAATTATTAACAGCATGCACTTCCACATTGTCTACCTTTTGAATGTTTAATTGGTAGGTTTATTTTCAAGTGAATGAATTTACGTTATCAAAAGAAAAGTAAACTACGCATGAGAGCCAAATCAAACATGTGGTAGGCAGAATCAGTAAATCTTATTATTACAAGAATCTAACTCTTCCTAACAAAGTAAACATTAGCAGCAGTAGGTTTTCGTGGAAGAGCAAAATGCAGCAGCTGTTGAAATTAAAGAAACGCTTTGTCCAGGAATTTGACAGTACTTCAGCAACAACACAAACACCAAGATTCTGATCTTTGGGTCCAGCAATCATCATGAGTTAATCAAGAAACTTTTTAAACGCTTTTCCTAACCTTGACCTTTTTGTTCAATTTGTCCATTCTTTTTCTATTCTCCTTTTTTTTTTTTTTAACCTATTCAGTCCCAATCTCCACCTCAAATTTCTCCTCCACCATTAGGCTTCTACCTTTGATGCCGTGATTATTTGTCCAACTTGTCCCAGTTCCTTCTCTCCTATTGCCACACACAACAAAGGCAAATAGTAGGAAGCAAGCATTGAGGTGAAAATACAAGGTGCTGTCACTTGTTTTATCCCTGTTCTCAATCCCACTCAGTTTCCCCACCAATTTCAACTTATCCCAGCTAAAATACTTCAATGCTCACCAACTAAGGAATGATATGCAAATTTGCTACCATGACATTTTAAAGATAAGAATTGTGTTACAGTCTTCCATAATTAAAAAGAAAACACTGCCAAAATACAGCTTATGATTAACATATTTTACTTGGTATATACACAGGTCTCCAAACAAATTAGGTCATAGAAAGACAGTTTAGGTAGTGTTAAGTAACCACCTAAGCAACTGTTTACATGTTGTATGTCTTTGCTGGTTTTGCCTCCTCCAGCTCAGCATCCAACCAGCGGTATCTGCGGTGACGGCGCAGAACTTCAATTGCTTTTTGTTCTAGAGGTGTTGGTTGAATACCCAGGTCTTCCAAACCAGGAAGGTCAGGAAATGTCATGTCTGTTATGTGAAACTTTAAGAAGAAATGAAAAGGGAAAAAAGAGTGGGAATTAACAGAATGAATAGCGTTAACACCCAATGCAATTTTTAACACGCAGAAGTATTGTGTATTCACACCTGAGGTTACCGTTTTTCTTTTCTAAACACATACTAGCATGAATCTCTAGTACTAGAAACATTTTAATATGTCTCAAAACAATTTTCTACACATGACAGCTCTTCAGAGATTCAACTGCAGTTCTGAGGCTGTTGATAAAGGGCTATTTCCCCTAAGAAAGAAGACTTCATTACAATACATTCCCACATCTTGCAGTAGATCTGAAGAACTATTTAAAGAAAAGTGGACTCAGCCACCTCTGTGTCATTCCCTGCTCACCAACTGTAATTTTGGCACAGTTTTTTTTCTTGGGAGGATGAAAAGAATTAACATGGCCATACAAAACTATGGCCTAATCATACAATGTATGAAGTACCTATTGTACTTAACTAGGAGATACAGATGCTCTGTACTGCTGCCAAAAAAAAAAAATAAATCCTTCAGACTTCAGATTTAGATTCAGGGATAAATGAGATATGCAGAAAGGTTTTTCATTCTCTCTCCATACCAGTAAGATTACTGAATTGAAACCATGAAATTAGGCCAAACTTGTATGTAAACGTATATTTGAACTGCAAGTATGCATCCTGCTTTCTCAAGAAAATGTGTGTTGAATTACTGTCTTTAGTATCTGCTTTTCTCTGCTTATGGTTAGAACAGGGTCCTATACAGGACAAATATTTAATTCTATTAACTTACTTTCAACGCAAATGACCTGTACCTTAGAAAAGTGAGATTTCTCTTACAGTGCTATTTCTTAAAAGGTCTAAGTCAATCATCTATTTTTGTGTACAGATCGCTTACAGGTGAAAAGCTGGAAAAGAGGGGAGTGATCAGACACGGGAAACAGAGAACCTTTTATATTACCCATACTACAGCTGAATTGCAGTATTTTGAGTCAACTGGTACAGGCTTATTTCACAGAAATCTATGAACTACGAAGGCAGCTAGAATTAAAGTTTTCATGAGGTAGTATGTCTACCTCCTGTGTCAATATCGTCAATAGAACTACAGTGCCAACTCCCTCTGACATGGGGATTGTGTTAGTGGTTTAGAAAGTGGAAAAAAGCTTTTATCTATACCATGAATAAACTTATTTCCTCTATTATATATACTGTCCATGTTTTTTCACAATTAATTTCCATCGGGAATAGAAAATTACTGTTTATTTTACAGATGGAGAAATGCAAAGAGGAAAGTTAATTCCTGACAGCTATTCAATGAGCAGCTCTAAGGACAAGACTTAACTCTTCCAGATTCTTGGTTGTCCCAGAATTTTAGAGACAGTGTACTATCAGGTTATAATAGGCTACTGTTAAGCTTTTTGTCCAACCCCATTCACATACTCTGAGAATTAGGAATTTTAATACTCTGAGAACTTAAGAATGAACACAAAGTTTCAACACCTCCACTAGAAATGCATTCAAATATTAAACAAGAATTTTGTCTGTATTTAGTGTAGTTCAATTTGAGTTTTTTAAAAAATGACACTGTCTAGGTGGTGTAAGTGATTTTAATGCAGATATAGGAATATAAACTCACTGTTACCTAATTTTAATAGTGTTTGCTGGGCAAAGAAGAGGAGAGGTAATGCATGCAACCCTGATCATTTAACACATATGAACGTTGGGCATTCACTTTTCACCACATTACCATGCTACTACCACTAATTATATAGCTCTTTGCCAGTTGTTTTGACCACTTTTGTAAACTTATTTAAAGAAAAATGTTAACTATTCTTCCTCCACCAATACTATCAGAAAAACTACATCCTAATGATACCTTTAAAAAAAAATCCAGTTAGTCTCTCTCTCTCTCTCACTTAGCCTTTTTAAGACTACAAGTGTTAAATTGTTGTACACCATTCAAACAGCCTGAAGTTAATTCTTCACAATCAAACTCTAGCTAGTGAACTGACTGAAATACTGTACCACACGATGTACACACATTTCAGCACTCCTTGAACATAGAACTACAAAGTGGAAGTTACAAATACAGACATTCCCCCCAAAAAATTTGAAAGTTGTTCTTCACTTACCCGGTCTACTTTGTCTCGTGTTAACCATGGTTCAAATGGACTGAGCTCAAAGAATCTTGCAACTAAACTGCAATCAGGAAGAGTTGCAAAATTATAGTCATTATGCCAATACACAGAAAAAAAAATAAGATCTCGGAAGAATATTACACACTTTATAGTGTGCTCTGCTTGTGCAAAGCGACAAAATCATTAACGCAATGAACATGTCGGCAAACAATTTCTTAGCTGTGTTTCTGGTAACTTTAACTGTTTGCTACTGAATTATTCAACCTCCTACTTTTCTACTTCATAAGGGGATGGAAGGGTAGATATCTAGAAGTAAAACTGAGTGTTGTTAGTAGGTGGAGAAAGTAAACACATCCAATTTGTTACACACCAGAGGGTTCAGTCCTTCCCCTGCCTTTCCTCCAAACTCTTTTCCCTAATAGCTTAGGCAGTAATCCAATTAGTCACAAAGTTTGATTCAGTGCCTCCATGGGAAAACATGCTTGCTGACAACTAAATGATTTAACAGCCATATAAACAAGATGACGGAATCTGGAACAATCTACATCTATAAAAAGGATGAGTATTAGCGTATTTGCAGTTTCCAGAAATCAAATGTCCCTTGAAAGCAAGTGAATCTGGCAGAGAAAAAAAATACTACAGTTCTTGCTCGATGATTCAGGACCAAGAGTATTCCAAGGTAGAACCTCTTACTGAAACGCTCATCTTGCAGACTAGGATAGTATAAAGTTACTACACATAAACATAACTAGGCTTATCTGCCTTACAGACATGCTCTTTTCTCAAAAATATGAAATACCACTTAGTTTAGCCCATAAAGAAAAACATGTAACATGGACTGCAGCTAATGTGAGCTAATAAGAATAATACACACCCACGTAGCTACTTTTTAACAAGCTTCTCTATGTCATCTATCCATGTTAAATAGAGGACTCTACAACTGTTGCATCTATTTCTGAATTGGCTAAAGATGTTCTTCTAGAATTATTCATCATCTGCTACATGAACCTAATAGTTCATTAGTAGATTGATAAAAGGGTTCTAGACTTCTCTTCAGTTATTTAGCTTGTATTGCACTAAAATGAGGGAGGATCAGCACCCAAACACTGACACATCTACCAAGCAGAGGATTATATTCTGAAATGGAATTTCCTGTTTGCAGGTAGCTCTGTAAAAGGATGCCCAATTATACCTTAAGGACTAAACTTTTTCATGCACTATTACTCTGTAAATATGATTCTGCAGATCAGCTTCTCTCCTGAGTGCTCTAAAGAGACAAAACACACAGCTACACAGGTTGTTCTGTACATGCAAGCAGAACCTTTACAACTCATCCACTGTAGTCAACTGAAGTCATGCTACAGCTTTCTTTTTCTATTTTCCTATTTGTTACTATCTTCTAAAAGATGTTCCTTTCCTCATATTAAAAAAAAAAAAAAAAAAAAGCTTGCTCAAATGCACTTCTTAAATTCCCAGGCCAACAACTCAGCAAAAACCTACCTCCATCACTAGTTGAAATGAATACCAAGGGCTGAACTAGAAAGTCAAGTCAATACCCATAGACACCCCTATCTCAATTCTATTTCCAGTATGGCAGTGCTCAACAGACTGGAGGGACAGCTAACAGTAGCTGTACTGCACAAAGCATCTGTCAGGGCTATGGTCAGCAGCATACACAGTTTTTTCCCTGTGGTACTATTAGAAGTTTGTTCAATTTGCTACTGAGTGTCTCCACTTTGGACCTTTTACTAATCCGTGGCTCAGAAAAAGCAAGGCCATTCAATAACTCTGGATAAATAATTAAGTTTACTACAACTCCACTTTTTATTCAGTAGCTCATCAAGGTCAAGCCTGTGCCTGAGCAGAAGACTCAAAATTAACAAACATGTACTTGGGGAAAGCCAGTTTCTACAATCCTACAATGTTAAGTAGCAATTAACAGTACTAATAGTAAATGACCAACGCAATAGTTATTTCACTTCTATGCTGCTTGAAAAGTTCTTAGGAAAGGAAGGGTTCCACTTACTGATACAGAGGACGTGGAAGTGGATATGGAAAAAAGGTTCGGAAGGAAACTGCATATATATATTCTACCAGGTCATGAAGAAGGTATCGATTAGGTCTGAAAGAAAGAGCAATAAACATTATAGTTAAATTAGGTGTACTTAAACATTTGCAGTAAGAGAAAAATTAGCAAGCCACACATACATTAAGCCTACCAAGGGCCTATATTATTCAGCATAAATTATTTGTCAGGTTTGTCAGTTACCTCACAAGAAGTGAAAAAATTTTTGTTCTTAAAATTCCACATTGTTTGAAATAAGCACATTAATTTAGAAAAACATATAATCAGATGTCAGCGATAGTAACTATACACATCATGAATTACAAAATTGTTTTATCATAGTTTTGGATATCCCTACCAAGGTGTTGGCAGCAGGGAAATGCTGAAGCGGCCTCTGTGTAAAGAGTTCAGGTGTTGCCCCATGCTCAGACACTCATCTCTAACAGACCCACTGTAGGTCACAGATAAGCCCATCAGACAAGTTGGTGGTGCCTCTGTGAAAATATATTAAAGAGGGACCTTGACAGACTTGAGAGATGGGCCTGTGTGAACCTCAAGAGGCACAATGCACAAGGTCCTACATCTGGGTCAGGGCAGTCCCAAGCACAAACACACGTTTGATCTGTGAAGGGAAGAAGTGTGTCTGAAACAGCAGAGAGAACAACAATATCAAAGGTGGTGGTGGCTCTAGGCACTGGAGCATAGATTACTCAACAACCAATGGGGAAGATCATCATAAAGGAGGAGAAAAATGTGTAGATGAAGGAATGGCAGAAAGGAGCTGCTACAGACTGAACCCATATGGCATTCCCCAACCCTCTGTACCACTCGGAGATGCAATAGAGGAGTCAGAAGTGAAGCAGAGCCAGGGAAAAGGGTAGATGGGGTTTCTTTTGTTTGTTTTGTCTTTATTTCACAATGCCCAAATTTATTTTTATTAGCAATAAATGAATTTTCCACAAGTAAAATCTGTTTTGCTTATGACAGTAACTGGGTAAACTATCTCCCTGTCTTTATCTCAACCCACAAGGTTTTTCATTTTATTGTTTTCCCTTGTCCTGTTGAGCAGGAGGAAGAATAAGTGGCCAGGTGTACGGGTATCTGGTTGCAGGACTAGGCTAGCCCACCAGTCATACTGAATAAAATGTATGATGTGTGCTTCTAAATCACACTCTTAACGCGCCTCCTCCATGTAACAAGTGACTCAAATTCTGATTGCAATACACTAAGCACTGGGATAAGATTGAATCTGTAGAAGCCCAGTTAACACTTTGTAATACAAGAAAGCCAAAAAGCTAGAAAGCAAACGCCAAAAATTAATAAAAGGTTTCTAAGGTAGCAAATAGCTGCAAGGAAACTAATTTGCTTGCCTTTGAGAGACTAAGAACATGCTGTTCTCTTTGAGAGCAAGAGGAAGAAACCAAGATAAATTCCCCAAAAGATTGCATTCACCCTCTCAAAATGGAGGGATAGAAACAGTCAGGCTCTAGTACACCTGCAGTTGTTCAAGAGAAACACATACCACTGGGAGTTCCTATTCTTTTCTTGTTCAGACTTCATCTTGGCATTTAAATACTCCATTTTTCTAGATGCCTTGAACTGAAACAATTACCTACCTTGGCTTTCAAGGCAACTTGCCGGTATACATTTTGAAAAATCTTCCTAAGTATACACTAGAGCACACTACTAAGCTCTGATGTATCATTTTGTGTTTCAGCCTTCAAAATTACATGCTGCAGATCATGATTCAAAGAAACAATGAACAAACAGAAGTGTGAGTCTCCTAATGTTTTGTTGTATTTTTCAGATAAGGCAGAGACTTCAGTGAAATGACAACCATCTTGAGACTGACTCCTTCACAGGTAGAATCATCCTAAAAATAAGACTCTGTAGCTTTTCATCTGAAAATGAATTACTGCTGCAATCTAAAATCCCATATAAACGAAGAGTAAGTAACAGCTAGAGTAAGACTATGTAAAACTCCAGAAACCCTTGGCTACGATATGAAAAACATCAATTTCACTCTGATAAACCAAATATCTCAAGGATATCAATGTTTGAGGTTGCATGAATGAAAACTGAGCCTTCAATAGCTCAGGTTCAATAGCCTGCAATGTTCTTTGGAGAGAATACAAATGCAAATAAACAAAATTTGTTGTTAGGTGTTAGAAAAGAGAAAAATGCTAAATTACTACTATAGTTTCTAAAGGCAAATTAGGGCAAAACAATCTACTGTATATACCTTAAAGGTAGGCCAGCATATTTGGGAGAATTCAAATGAATTCAACGCTCCAAACTCCTTGTTGACTTCATCCAGGTGGATGAATTATATAGCCTGATAAAGATCTGGATTTATGAAGTTACACAGGAGTACCAGACACCAAGTTTTTGCTTTATACTTAAACATCCTAATGCCTATCCAAAGCTAGTAAAATAAGCCAAATCTTGATATTCAATCTTGATAGTTAAAATCCACAGATATGCGTAAGGTAGCTCTATATAATAAAATGCAAAAATAAAGACTAGTGCTTTTGTTCCTTTATAAATTCCCAAACATCAACAATGCAACTTTACCAATAAAAAAATTACTACAAGTGTCTACACCAACCACAAAACCAGCCGACAGCAAGCTGTTACCATCCAAGACAAAAGACTGAGTAAATGGATGAAGAAAAACCAGTGACATTTGAGAAGAACTGAACAGAGAAGAACAGAACAGAGAAAAAACATACAAAATCTTCAGTTGTTCAGGCATTGCAATGCTACCACCAGCTGCCATAGTTGAAACTCTATTCCACCATATAGTAGGAGAGGGAGAAGCATTCTTTTACTACATGTAAATTAATATTTTAAACTCAAGCTGTTAACTCCCTTTAAAAAAAAAAAGGAAGAAAGAGTGCTTCACACAGCTTTAATCAAGGGTTATGTTGCAGAGTTCCTTTGGTTTTCCAACACTGATTTGAGTCTTCAGTTTAGACTATCACTTATTCAAAAGCTTCAGTCACTGTTAGGTGCCTGAAACTCTGTATTCCTTGCAGCAACAGCCTGGCATCCTTGCTTAAATTCCTGCCTCTGAAACCTAGGTGTTGAACCCCTGGCCTTCTCCAAATTGCCAAAAAATGAGACTTTGAAACTGAAAGAATACAAGGTTTAGCCAACTGCCCTTGCATTTGGTTGCAAATATTGTTCTATTTAGTGTGCAGTTCTCAGTTTCTCCTGCTGCTGGAGTAGTTACTTCTGCTGAGACAGGGGTGAGGCTGAAAATTATTTTGCTGGTTTTTAAACAGAAGTTCTTCAGCCTGATTTAAGAAAAAAAAAAAAAAAAAAAAGCTGCTGCCTTTTCAAGAACATCAGCATACTACACACCTAAACCAGCTACTAGAACAGCATCTTCCTCAATAGCTCAGTTACATCACAACAGTGAAAGATAAACAAGTAATAATCTCTGCTCTACAGTGACAGCATCACAAAATGAATATGGAAGGAACAATAAAGTCTCAGATACGCCTTCTGCAAAATCCAGTACATTTTCAGGAATAACCGTATGACTGATTTCAGTGCCACATACTGAAACACGAAGCCATTACCTTGGCATTTAGCAGGTCATCTTTCCTTATTACTAATGACCTATTCTGACTTGGAGCTTTTATAAATAAATATTCCAAGGGATCCACTGGCTTTATCCATTCTTATTCAAGGTGATTTCCACATAGTTTCAGTAGCATTTTCTCTAAAGATGTTTTGTCTGGTGTATTTTAAAAAGACTGGGTTATTTTTTTTGTGTGTGCACATACATAACATTAAGTGCAATGGGGCCCAAACTAGGATTTTCAGAGTACTCACAACAACAGCTTGAGTCATTTTTCCTCCCAAAAAGGAGGTGGAATTTATTGCAGCTCAAACTGTGTGCATGGATGGAGAAATTAAATGTACTGTGCAGCATGCCAAAAAATGACACCAAAAAGAAGTACTTCAGATAATTAAAATCAGAAAAGTAACCTACCCAGCCAAGGCATATGTTTTTCCTTTAGCGTCAGGATCCTTAATTGCATTAATAATTGCCTTTGCTACATCAACCACCTGCGAGAAACAATAACAACAGATAATTACCAACAGAAAACATGAATGCATGCACACACTCTTCTTCAAGAGTGATTTATGGGGAGAAAGAAAAATAGAAAAAGACAAACAGGATTTGGGATTGTCTTGCTTTTAGGAAAACTTACATATACTGGTTGCTTAGCTGTTTTTTTGCCCATCGAAATAAGAGGCACACCACCAAACCAGCGCATGTCTGACAGAGAGAAACAAATATAACTTGAGAATAAGATCTGTGAATCATTTCAGCAGGCAAATAACCAATACATGTTGCAAAACACCGAGTGTGGATCTCTTCTGAAAAAAAAATTGATTAAAAAAATTGGAAATAATTATCCCCCACATTCAACTTTCTTATCAACAACCATGGGAAGGCTATGCTTGCTGTTCACCTAAAGTGGTTCAGAGATATCTCAACTTTGCAAGCCAGAAACAGCTTCTACTCTCTGCTGTCTAGATTGTCAGGACAATCTAAAAAAAAAAAAAAAAAAAACAAAACAAAAAAAAGTAGTAGCATATAAAATCAAACAGCAAAGTCTAATTAGCTTGAGGAAGAATTCAGGCTCTACCATTTCACCATAGGATGAAAAATCATTATTCTTCTGTTACATATCTTCAATAAAGTAAAATACAGTAAATTTCTGATTTAAAAAAAAAATCCACTCTCTACTCCCCAAAAGTAAAATGCATTTTCCCTCTGTTCTCCACAAATATGTATACATACCTGACACGGTTTTATTATTTCAAGAATACATACTCGCATAATGATTGAGAAAACGGTCTTCCCTCCCAAACATCTCAGCAGGCCTCATAATTATAGCATCTGGAAATTCTTCCCTCACTGCTTTCTCTCCAACAGCCTGTCATTCAATTAAAGTGATCACATGAATTAGATCCCTTCCAGATAGACCAAAAGATGATACCTTTTCAGAATTTACAGCATCCTGACTATAGCACTCAGGAACTCATCAGCAGCAGTACAAAATTATTTGTATCTGAGTCATTTATTTTTGAGATGCTAAGTTAAGTTCTCAAAGACTGTCCCAAAAGTCCCATAGAAACGTAGATAACTTATTTCATTTGAGATACAACAGTCTCATTAGTGAAGGAATGCATGTTAAAAGCGATGAAGTTCAAAAATAAAGAAGCCTGATCTAAGTACTTCTCTATCTTATGTTAAAACAGAGATTGAAATCAAAAAAAACAACATAATGTTTAAATAACCCCTACTGTATTATTAAAACACTTGAAGAATTGCTTAAGTAGACTAAAAAAAAAACTTCAGAAGCAGCTGTTTTCCCCATGGGACTGGTCAATACAATAAGGCCTACATATATATATATATATCCCCTATAAACTCGTTACACACTGAGAGCCACCAAATTTTAACTGTGTTTAAAAAACATCTATTATAAGCAAGGCAACAGAGTCCAGCATACAGGATAAAACAAAAGGATACCAAAAACAGATTTTTTTTGTAGCAGTAGAATTATTATCTGTTCTTGCACAAGGGTCTGTAACTCTGATTTTTTGTTTTTGCAGAATTCATTTCGGCATCATCTACTTACTTCCATTTACTAGGTCAGCCTTAGATGTAAAACATAATATCAGATCTCAAACCACCACCAAACTCCTTCCTAACAACAGTAATTGTAGATGCAAAGATACCCAAGGACAGAAGAAACGAGTAGTTTGTAGGAATACAAGATCTATTTCCCTTCAAAGTACATGAAAAACGTAGGAGGATTTCTAGCCCCAGTAAGCACAGTAACATAATTCCTCAGATGAAGACAAAATTCCATAGAAGAATGATTTCATACAGTGATTTCCTTCAAACAGACTCAGTTGGAAAAAAGACAAAAAGTAGGCTTTCTGAAAAAATCTTCAAAGTTATTCTAGACTTACTTTATTCCTCAGGTATTTGGAAGGACTCTTCAAGCTTGCATTCAGGTGAGAGATATGAACGAGTGTTTCCACACCAGCTTCCCTAGTTATCTGGGCAATACTTTTAGGAATATTTACAAATTCATCTTCAAAACTGAAGTTTCTAGAACAAGCCAAAAACAAATTTTAATTTAAGAGTGACCAATAGTGGTTGCCTACCAACCAAGAGCAATCATTACATATTACTTGAATATATTTCAAAAACCTATCAATGCTCCTCATTAGAAAGTTTAAGTTTGTGAGATATTCTTCTCATGAGAATAAGTGAAATGCAACAGTGATCTTCAATTACAGCAATAGTACTGCCTTCTTCATCTGGTAAGATCAAATCAGTATGAAAAAATCTCTTGCCCACTCATCTGGGACAAGTAGAAAACCATTCCCAAGACAAAACATTTTCTTTTGTTTGAAAAAAGTGCTGCATTTCAAAATCTGAGCAAAACTGTCTTTTTACAACACCTGTTCAAAAACTGACTTTGTTTGATGCACTCAATTACATTAAAAAGGAACACAAATTCTGAGTAGCCTAAGTTAGGACAGATGCTAGGCATTAAGAAAGTGGACGAAAACAGACCAAAGAACTCACAGGTGCTTATGCAAATGGAAAATTTTACATTGACAGAACAGCTACGACTATTCCATTGCAGCTGACAGAGGACTTCAAAAGGAAGGGTGAAGGAAGAAAAAAAATATACTCTACTCACTTCATAGCATTCAAGGGGCCAAAGTTAGTGGGGTTCAACTGTAATCTAGTTTTGCATCTGATCAAGAACAATACAGAAGCTCAGTCTCCAAGCTATAGCCTGGCAACAATCCCGAAATTCCTTCCAACTATACCAAAACTGCAAGGAAGCGAACTGGCTTCTCATGTCTTTATATTGTTCTTGTAAGCACCCCACTCCATCTTTTCCATTTGATTCTGAGTAAAAAACATTTTTGTTACTCTGAATGCCTCTCTCAAATGCCTCTCCCTCTATCCTTATCTACTCTCACAGCTCTTCAGATCCCACTGGAGTCTAAAGAAAGCCTTAAAAATAAAAAGTTATTTTTGACCCTTCAATAGCTAATCTGATCCTGGGAACCATTACTTCTGTTCTACTCACAAAAATAGATTTTAGAAACACAGAAGAATGACCAACATCCCTCCTGTAACTATGGAGTTTTCAAACAACATAGTATACACAGATCATACTGTAAACTAATACAAGGCAAGGAGGAAAGTATTTAATGGCAGGCTTTACTTCTCCCACCTCCCTTCCCACTCCAATCTCCACTTCTAATCTTAATCTTCTTTTTTTTTTCCTGCTCATGTTTCTCACAGACTTTGGGATGATTACAATGGTTAGTGTGACCTCATGTTTAACAGGCCACAGAATTTTATCACAGGGTTCCAGCACCACCATTGATATCAACATAGCAGATAAAAAACACCTAAGGACCTCTGAGAAACACAGTAGCAAATTTTCAAGCACTCAGAAGTCTTTAAGGTGTACTGACTCCTCTGTTTTTGACAATGCTGAAATTGACCAGAGCGACACAATTCTTTTATTTGGTTTTAATAGTTTCATTCTAGTTTAAAAAAACAATTTGTTGTTGTTTCGCTTACTTTCACTAAAAAAGGAACTCTCCCATACACAAATCATACTTTTTATGAGTCCAGAAACATTAAGGGAGAAAGAACATTTCTGAATGATAAATGGAGATTACATTGGCCTTTGGCCAACTGCACAGGCTTTTTCTTCCTTTGCTTCCACATTATGAAGAAATTGTTGCTGTTAGAACAGCAATAATAAACAATACGTAATAGTCTTAGGTTGTTTTTGTATGTTTTTACCTACACCCCAAAGTCTGAAGAAGACAAAAAAAAAAAAAAAAAAAACTTGTCAGATACACAAAGTTAGTTTAGATTTTTTTCTCCAACTAAACTATTTTATAGACACCAAGAGTGGGATAAGGAGCTAAGTGACTATCAGGAAAAAGAAAAAAAAAGCACCTTTAAGAGTTTGAATACAAAATCAAAGAGTCTCACAGAAGTTATGTATAATACTTGACCAGACAAGAAACAGCTGAAATTGGTGCTTGCCAAGAGACACACTATTTTAGGAAAAGTAATTGTAGAACTTAGGGCAACACCGACAAGTGACTATTAACCAAAAATAGTGCAACACAACAGAAGCATTAGGCTTTTAAGTATAGGTGAAACCAAGATCTACAATTGATTTTGTCTGCCATGACAGCAAGATTATGTTAAAAGACAAACCACATAGTTAATGAGTTTTTGTCTGGCAGTGCTGCAGTAACAAGGTCTTATTTAAAGTTGGAAAACTGCATGCATGAAAAAAAAAAAAAAAAGAACCACCAACGAAACACAGAAACAGGCTATTATGTGCATTTTCAACCTGAATTATGTGAGGTGTTTTTTTAAATGGATTTCAAGAAAGAGCTACTTAAAAAATTATTACCAAAAATGCTTATGTAGCTAAAAGCATCTGTGCCAAACTGTCAAAGAACTGTTAATCATAATAGGGACTCTCCATAGCTATTCCTGTTCATTAACATTTACCAGAGAATAGGAAAACCTTGATCATAGCTTATTATAGTAGGCTACAATCCATCATTACCACAAAGTTGCAGGATGTAAGCCAACTTCTTTAACAAAGTAAATGAGTCCACAGAAAGTGGAAGCCTCCACAAGATACAGAAAGGGACCCACCAAACATCAGGAAGGTGTGCAAAAGAAGTTTAACTCTCAAGCAAAACAAAAACCGTACACTAGAAAATTACAGAAATAATTTACTTCTCAGGAGCAGATCATAACCACATTTTAAAACATTAAACATTTAAAGTGGAAGAAGTTTTATATGCAGGATTTCAGTTTTGCCTTTTCATGTAAGGCAAAAATAAGGTGTCACTGCATACTGTACATGTGCCGTAAAAAGTGGCTACAATATCCAATACCTGTTGCAAATCTATGCATATAGGTGAAAAAAATTTACTTTGTTTCCCATTCTTTTCCAACAAGATTAATGACCACATTGCTGTGCTCCACGGCTCTTCGGATAGAGTCTTTGTCCTTACAGTCCCACTCCTGTAACCAGAACATCAAATGGGAAAGAGATGAGATAATGTGTAAAAAGGCATAATCAAAGAAAGCTCTTTCCCATCATTTCCATTTACAGGCTAAACAATAGCAGGAGTTCTGACTTTGAGAATGATTAACAGACTTCCTTGTATAGCAATGGTATTATATTTGATCTGAAGCCAAAGTAAAAGACTTACTAAGAAGAGAAGTTGCCCCAGGTCACCCATTGGTCGCAGATACATGAGGTCGTACTGATCACAGCGATAGGGTATGATTACTTGAGATCCAATGCGACCTAAGCATTCAAAAAAATTTCATTTATTTTAAACTACTACATACCTAAGTAGATGAACCTAGGAACTTACAGATTTTTTTCTTTGTCCCTGGCATTAAAGAACAACACATACACATAACTATCTCAAATATTATCTGCAAAGCTGAAAGTAGCAAAGAAAGAAGTTACTGAACTTAACATATAATTTTGATTCTTAAGCAGGTAGATACTTGAATACTTGAGTGAATTAATGATCTAGTAAGACAGAAAATAAAAAACGCAGTGCATACTATAAACACAGTACAATACGTAAAAATGTGTCACACCTAAGGATATTTGCATTTTTAGAAGGCGGATGGAGAGAAGGAAAAACAAAATGCAAGAGTTATTTTCTGGAACTCAAAATCAAAAGGACAACTCTAAAGAATTCCAATCAAACCTCTGCAAGCTATTTACTATGGTGTGCTAACAATGCCAAAATCAGAAGAATCAAATACATGCTGTGCATCTTCTCAGAGCTGTATTCTACAGACTGGAAAAACATTATGTGAATGAGAATGACTGGTCTTAATGTCTATAACAATCTTCAAATGCTTCTATATTTTCGAGATTAAAACTGCTTTTACTGATTGCTGCATCTTGGCGCTTTACTAAAGCAAATACTATGAAGGAATGATGCAAAACACTTTTGTACTGCTGCATTTTTAAGATCCAAAATGCTAAAGCCTTCTAGATTAATCTGTAACCTAATGAAAAAATTGAGCTTGGTTAAGCACTTAAACTTTTAATTAGTACTCCTGGAGAACATTACCTAAACGATTGACAACATAGCGTCCTAAGAAACCTGTAGCCCCAAAGACAGTGGCCACAATGCCACTAACAGAGGATCGTCCACTTCTTCCATGAGGTATCACTGCATGATGAATGTGGCGGTGCTGCTGCAACGCAGATGGAGCTGCAGCTAAGGCAGAAATCCCAGGGCCTGAAACACAAAATGGAAGAGAGCATGTGATACAAGCTAAAATTTATCAGTGTCAAACCATAGTTAAAAATACTTTCTCATTACAGACCTATATTTTTTTTAATTATTTTTAGGTTTTGTTTTTGTTTTTTCCCCTTTCTCTGTTAGAAAGGTTTCCCATGCCAGGATATTTCAGAGACAGCTGGATAGGTCAGAGGACAAGGAGCATGAGGGAGGTGTGGATAAAAACTGAAGTCCAAACTAAGACACAGAAGGAGCAGACTAGGGCTATCGGTTCCTAAACAGCAAGTAAAGCTTAACTGGCTAGCACTAGTATTTGATGTATGAGGTGAGACACAGAGGTTAAGCAAATAAAAACTACTTGCTACAGGCAGGTCCCTTCTGAGTACATCCACATCCTGCTCCTAGACTTGAGATCTATGAGACAAAGACGTCAAGCTCATTCTAGATGTGCTTAAACCAGCCTTTTTATCTCAGTCTAAATATAGCAGACTCAAACATTGGAAGAGGCAGCAGTCCTCCTGTAACACAGCTCTAGAGTGCAAGGAGATGAATAGATACAAAGAGGCAGTTCCACGATGCACAGGATATTGACTCAAAGTCCTTTTCTCAAGGAGCTACAAAGAGTTGAAACCGCAGAAACAGCAGATCACTATAATATTGAAATAAATTGACAAGATACCTCAAAAAGGAAGTTTGGAGAGGACATACATTCATTCTCTTCAATCAGGTTAGCCAAAGGAAACAAGGAATCTATCTACTCATAGAAGATTTTTGAAATTGGAAGCGTGTTGTGCTACTACATGGCTCTGTTCATAAAAAGAAAGGAATGGATGAAATGTAGAGCATATAACAACACCACAGACATCCTGCTGTTAACAATAGCAGACTGCAGCAGCTGTCGATGAGAAAAAAAGCAAAAAAAAAAAAACGAAGAAAAACAGTAACTGACCTTCCAACTTCAAATAAATCATGACCACAAGCACTTCATGGGTAAGCAAGTTTCATCTTCCCCACATAAAACTACGCAAAAAGAACCACAGTAAAAACAGTAAGACTAGTAGTTGATGCCAGAATCTGATGATTATGGGATTTTTAAAAATCCACTTGTACACTGACGGAGGCAATTTTAATCAGATATAGTTAGGTACTGCCAGTTGAGACAGCGGCACTGATGCCACAGCCACAGTGTTAATAAGATAAAAAGTACAAGGTATGCTTGGAGGTGAATTATATTTTATTAGGTCAGATGATAACACTCAAACCAGAAAATCCAGCAAGACTTCAGTGCTCAAGACCTGCAAAAAATCCAGCAAGACCTGTGCCCAAAGGTTTGTCTATCCCTCCTCTCTTCACACTGTACAAACTGGAAAAAAAAAAAATAAAGATGCCACAAACATCTACAACTTTGTCCTGAAAGGCAGTTTGACAAACACTTAATTAAATAAAGCACAAACATTCATTTGGACTTTTCAAATTAATCTAATATGCTTATAAACTGTACCCTAACTGGCTGATAGAAACAGGATAAAATAACGTATTACCTACATAAAACTCACGTTTATGACTTTTTGAAAAGCAACTCTCCTACACGAAAAAAGGCCCGATCTCAGGAACATTTAAACAGCATGGTACCTGGCTCAAAGTAGCAGATATGCTACTGCATTTCAGGTTCTTAACGTGATGCAGTAGGCTCATATTAAACTTTGCAATACCTCAAATTGACTTCTAAGAAACATACCAATTCATCACTGCCATATTCCCACTTATCTTCACTCTCTACTTTTTCTACTATACAGTTAATTCAACACTGCCCTCTAAAGTCTCTGTTTTCACTTCTGGAGAAGTACAGTGATGGTGAAAGCAGTCATTTCAGTGAATTTCCAATATAGCGTATCATAAACAAATTACCAAGCTGCCAATACAATGTCACCTAGCACAAAATACACCAATATGCAGCCTATATAGGTTCTTTGGTACACAAAGAAAAGCTGTATAAAATACTATGTCACTAATTTTCAAAAGTGTTTTGTTATACAGTTATTCTGTTTTTTTGATGATAACTGCAACAACTGAACTCTCAGCCTAAAAATTTACCCATGTTTTTATGCTCAAAAATACTTCAGATACTTGGGGAGGGGACTTTCTTTTTTAAAAAAAATATCTTTTAAACAACAACAAAGTAAATCTGCGTATGTAAACAGGAGTGTGTATTGAATACTCTGTACAGAATAAAGCCCGTATGTAATGTAACAGGTGGCTAGAAAGTGGAGATCAGTTAAGCCCAGTACAAGTGCAAATATAAAGGATAATATTAAGGCAGATCATTGGATGAACATGTCACATAAATTCTTGTAATGTTCCAATAACTTCTTGATACTTATTTTTAGGATAAGCAAACCTACATAAAAATGATTGGGTTCTTCAAAACCAGATACCTTTAGCTCCAAAAAGCTGCACAGCCTGCTGAGATGGTAAAATAGAAAGCTTGATGACCAACCATCCTTCTCAATACCCTGTTCACATACACTCCTCTTTCCAAAGGCTTAAGTGGAAAAAGAAAAAAAAAAAAGAAAAAGAACACAGTATTCTAGTTACAAAATTAACCGACACTCTCTCTGTTATGGTTCACTAGGAACAGTTCAGTCCTTAAAACATAAAACCTAAACCCAACAGTATTCTAGTCTACTACTAGTACCTTTCAAACAGAATATTATTAAATAGTTCTACCCATGTCTTTTTTTCGTTCTTACAATCTGAAAAATTTTTGCATGTCTTCCAACGTTTTTATGGGTTCTTTGCTGTTATTTCTGCAAAAATACGTGACAACAGGCTCTTCGTGATACTATCACTGTCATATTTGTAAATAACACCTCCTTATTGTCTTGTATTCTCCCACTTGTTGGTGCTTGCCTTACACTGTAAGCTCTTTAGCAGCGTACACCTTTTCTTGTTCTGTAATTATTCAGGATCCATCATAACATATCATAACCTATGGCCACACGCCCAATTATTACTACATTACAAAAAAAAAAAAAAAAAAAAAAAAAAAAAAAAATTTAAGGGATATCCATGAGACTCAAACAAAACAAACTAGGAAGATCCTCGCACTAGATTCACAACCAGTAAAGGACCTTCTGTATGGCGTGCAGCCCTGCCAAAATGCAACCCCTAGTAACCGAGGACAACATAACTTAAGAGACCCGTACAGCTTTCATAACCCACGTTACTATTTCCACTACTTAAAGCTTTCTGTCCCATGCTCACGCGTACCCCAGACTTGACGAAGGGTCCTCACCAAGCAGAGCCCCCTTGGCACTCACAGCTTGTCTTTACAAGCTTTACCCGAAGCACTCTGAGTGCTGTTTTGAATCAAATAAACACCAACGGCAAACCACAACCGTGTTTCTCTCGAGACGTCCCGCTGCTGCGGTTAACAGCGCGTTAAGCCCCCGCCGCACCCCCACCCCCGGCCGCGCTCACCTGCCCTTGGCAGCCACAGGCCGCGGGCCGACCGAGGGCGCAGCGCCGCCGCCGCCATCTTGCCGCTCAGCCCACAACCCCCCGCGGCCGACGGCGGGCGGGCAGGGCCAAGCGCTCCGTATGGGGGGGCGGGGGGGGGGGGGGGGGGGGGTGGAATGGCTGCGCGGTGCCCTGTGAGCATGCGCAGGGCTTGGTCATGGCGGCGGGGCGGGGAGGCGGTGAGGGTGGAAATGAGGCAGGGCAGCAGCTGAGCCGCCGTAACTTCGGTCGCCGCTGAGCTGGCTGGTTGAAAACATTCTCAGTAATAATGGCACACACCTTCAGTTACCTGGCCTCCTTATATTAGTCTTCAACGGGGATTAAGCTATGACGTGATTAGAGTCAACCACCTTGCAGTTCCCAGCTCCTCCTCTCGCCTCAGCGTTGCACTGAGATATTTTCCCCCTAAGCAAGTGCCGTTGTGGATCTTGCATCGTGGTCACACGCAGGGCACTCTAAATCTGCCACCTGCACTATTATAGCTTCGTTTTTCACAGGAGCTCCCATTGCTTTTTAGTCTGTATGGAATACAAATGGCTGTTACTGCAAAAGCTGGTTTACATCGCTGTAACCGCTGCGCCTACTCACTAAAATGGTTTTAAAACATCAACAAAGTAAAAGGAAGAGTGGAGATTATTTCTGGAGATTATTTGATGCAGATTCCAAAATACTGACACAAACCCAAAGTAGCAGTTCTGCCAGAGATGGCGTGCAGCAAGTGACTGGGGCTTTGGGGCAAAAACCTGGATGCTCTGCACACACTGGCCATCTCCAGTTCTCAGCCACAGTGCACTTTTATGTCTAGCAAGTAGCCAGGTGCATACCAAACTGAATATGTGCATCTTTTGCTGGTAGCTTGGGAATTACAGTGCAGCTCCTGACTGCCTCCTATCCCCAAACTATGCCCTCTTCCCCTTCATCATGCATGACGGTCTCGCCACAGCTTTTCTGAGTGGCCCAGCCTGCCTCTTCTCCTTTGGGAAATCTCATTTGTAGTGCTGTGGTACAGAAAAGCCTACTGTCAATCTGCAAATGCAGTTCTTGCCCATGGAAAGCAGTGGGAACTTACTTTCTGCATGTCACCCAGGCATGTTATTCTTGACATAACTCAGAGACTCTTGCTGTGGAGACTTGACCCCTGCTTGTTTTGTACAGTGACATAAATCACTTCCACAGAAAGTAATTTTATAACAAATTCAAAGATAGGACTAGAAAAAGAAGGATGAATTAAGGCTAAGGCAATGGAGTACAAATCAGGAGATGTCTTCCACTCCAGACTTACTACTGCCTTTGGCTCTGATTTTAGGAGAGATGAGATGAACCAGAGCTCTGTGGTTTCTACTCTCCATTTTTGAAGGAACATTTTCCTATCTTAGCAGTGCTATTGTAGGGATAAGATGTGCCAGTTGAGCAGAGATGCTAATGTGTTACAATGATGTAATAAAAAAAAAAAAAAAAAAAAAAAAGCACTAAGGTAATGGACACATCCTACTTGTTACATCTCCAGTTACAAGTTAACTAGGTTAAATGTGCAATTTACAGAGAGCTGAATTTGATTTAATAAAAAATATGTGGAACATCATAATGCTGATTATCTTACTGTATTTGAATCCCAGGGAGGTTAGAGCCAAACATCTAAAAGTAGCCTCGGGGCTAATGATCACCTAAAATGTGTGAGGATTTTTTCAGAGTCCCATACTGAGTGTCTGGTGTCTCTCAGCGATCTCCCACATCACCAAAAGGCAGGCTAGCTGCAAGTGCTGAATTTAAGGGCTGGCAGGTGTAAATAGCATGCCACCATTTTTATACAAACCTGCACCCTCGATCTCCTTGTGGCCTTACTGCTGTTAGGGAAATACTATTATCACTTTGACTTCTGGCTGGAGCAAGGTAAAAGGGAGACCAAAGTGCCTGTCTGGTGGGAACAATCCAACACCTTAGCTATAAAACTATCCTTTGAATGCTCAGTGTTTCGTTTGTTAACTCCATTGGAAATTGTTTGATTTGTAAGATGTTACATAATTTCCCCAAGGTGTTAACTTCTCTTGCACTCCATACATAGGAGTGAATGTCAGAAATGTCATTACATTTCTGTATGCAAGTAAACATACAAACATACACATGCTGTTGAGATCTTTGTGTAATAGGTTGTTTCCTGTGATGCTGCACATAAATTTGACTGAGAGGAAGCTAGACTATATACTGCAGATGGCAGAAGGGGATCAGAGCATTGCGAGTGGAACCAGTGCAGGGTTAGCACTCTGGAGACCTAGGGTGTGCTCCCAGTCTTGCTGCTGCTCTGCTCTGTGACATATGGAAGTGGTGTCACATTCTCATATCTCAGCTTTCTCATCCATTAAGTCTAATAATGCTATCTAATTAAGGAAACACTTAGAAATAGACTAATGAAAAGCACTATATTAGAACAAAGTATTTATGTTGTTATTTGTTGATTTTATTTCCTGTAGATAGCATATTTTTTGAGGTTAATATCCCAATCCTACAGCATCCTCTGTTTATATAGAATTATAACTTTTAGAATGATTTTGAGCTTTTTTTTTTTTTTTTTTTTTGAAGAGTGGTAGCCTAAGTTACTCCAGGCTCCCTAGAAGTAATTTTTCTCATAATATACAACAGTAAATAACTAAGAAAAAAATGTGACCATCTCACATTAAGATACAGATAAACAAAATATTTTAGCATTGACATAAAGGCCTGCTTTTAGATAAATTGAAAGATACAGCATATTAAGTTCAGCCTCAGTTGAAATTAATGTTAGATCTAGATGTGGGGCCTCTGAAACAGAAAGGGGAAGAGGAATGTGAGGGCACACAGCAATCACATCTTTTGGAGCTGGGTAGAAGGTGTGGAGGGACTATGGGATGCCTGCATCATGGATGTGAATCTGCGGCTCCTTTGCTCCAGTGATAACCCCAGGGAAAACAGTGAGCATCTTTTAGCCTGCAGTCCTTCAACTAAAACTGGGATGTAAGCTAGCAGATAGCTGAAACTTGCACTGGCCTGGACCCTCCTCAGCACATTTGACACAGTGCCTGAGTCCAATAGTCTCTAATTAGTTGCTTTTAGATGTTCTACATGTGTAGGTTTTCATGCTTAATAACAGATTTAGTTAGCTGAAGTTATATGAAGTTACATGTGGTTTTCATTTAGCAGAATGATACAGCCTTGTACTTAAATCACAATACAAGTAGAAATTATATTTGCGATATAGCGCTGAATCACAATAGAAACCTGATTCTTAATAAGGCTCTCTACAGTATGCTCACCATCATAGTGGTGGGCATCATCAGTTCATAGAATCATAGACTCATAGAATGGCTTGGGTTTTAAGGGCCCTTAAAGACCCTCTAGTTCCACCCCCCCCGCTGTCAGGTTGCCCAGGGCCTTATCCAACTAGGTGTTGAACACCTCCAGGGATGGGCCATCCACAACTTCTCTGGGCAACCTGTTCCAGTGTCTCACCATCCCCTCTGAGTGAAGAATTTCCTCATAACGTAGAATCTAAATCTCCCTTTCTTTAGTTTAAAGCCACTCCCCCTTCTCCTGTCACTGTCTGGTCAAGCAAAAAAGTTGCTCCCCATCTTTTTTATAAGCTGCCATTATGTATTGAGAAGCTGCAATGAGGTCACCCCAGAGCCTTCTCTTTACCAGGCTGAATATCCCCAGCTCTCTCAGCCTTCCTTCATAGGAGAAGTGCTTCAGCCCTCTGATCAAATTCATGGCCCTCCTCTGGACCCGCTCTAACAGATCCACATCAAGATCCTGACCTCCACTATCTCATGATCTCTGCATTCCAGGCTGTCTCCAACCTTCACATCCTCAACCAGTCCTTCATTGTTAGTAAGAACAAGGTCCAGTAGCACACTTCTCCTCATTGGCTTGTCCACCACCTGCATCAGAAAGGTATCTTCAGGAACCTCATGGACCTTGCAATGTTGCTTATCCAACAAATATCAGAATGATTGAAGTCCCCCTTTATATATTTCATCTCTGATACATAAATCTTAATTTCCAGTAACTCTTCCAATGGCCTGATCTGGTAAGAGACTGACTCTCAGGGTAGACCAGGATGAATGAATATTCCTTTACAGTTTGGCCCAATGACAACAAAACATCTCTGGGGCTTCCATTTCCATGTATCCTCTTGCTGAATTGTACTGACAGAACTATTTTTCTTGGTCCCCTTTGCTCTCCAGCAAGGTAGGCTTCAAGGCACCTCACTCTGGGTGGAATTAATTGAGCTGCTTTTTTTTTTTTTTTTTTTTTTTTTCGGATTTAAAGGAACGCAGTCAACTTGAAAATTAATTATTTCAAAGTAAATTAAATAAAAAGAATGACAGGTACCATATCTGTTCTTGAGTCTTAGCATTTTGTAGTTGGAAGCATTTTCTCCCACTTCTAGCAATATGGAACAACCAAATAAATTAGGAAATTGGACAAGAAGATTAAGTGATTGAAAAAGATATAAAAATATATGTCAAGAATACAAAATGCATAATAGAAAATTCAAATTCCCCTCATGGCTACTGTTGTAATCTTATGTGGGTTTTGTAACATAAATAAAGGAAAAACATTCATGGAAAAGAGAACATCTATGTAGTTGACAACATTCTTGTATTTCACTGCATCTGTAGCCAAGCCCTCATAGGAATATTAATCAACATTCTGCAGCAGTAGTGCTGTGGACTAGAAATTCTGTAGTCTTTTGTGATACTCCAAAAACAAATTTAAGATTTAATAAATGCAATAGGATAAGACAACATGTGGTGTATAGCATTCTCTTTTGAACATGAACATTTACTGAAGTGCACTTCATAGACAGGTTCACTGAAATCAACAGAGAAATCCTGAACTGTAAAATTAACCACCTGCATAAAACTTTGCAGGATTTGGAGCATTAAAAATTTGCATTCTCTTTCTCAACACTATTGAATAATACTAGTGATATAATGTCTGCTCAGTTAATTGTACTTTATAATAATTGCATATATTTTATATATATATATATATTTAATATGCATATATTTTGTAATAATTGCAATTGTTACAGGATAATTTATATTGAAAATGAAAAACAAAATAAAACAAACAAACCAGAAAATTCCTCTGGAAAAAGATGAACATCAAAACTAAGTTATTTCAAAAACTTAATTAGAACTCATATTTGAAAGAGGTATTTTTTGGAGTTAAAACATTGAATTAGGATTTCCCAATCCTTTATAAATGTAAGTGTAATATTTTCAGCTGAATGAATTAAAAAAATAAAAAAAAATAGTACAGGCTCTCCCTACAGAGACATCCTATATTTTTTATGCTTATATTTTCACTGAGACAGAGATTTTTTGGAAGACTTTCATTTTCTTTGAAAAATCCCAGTTTCAGTGTGAGTCTGTCTATAAGCACATCAAAGTGTAAAGCTACCAAAATAAATTCTTACTTTTCTCTGGTGAAAAATTGAAAATCCCATATTTCCATAATACACTACATACTGTCAACAATTATTTTATTTTCATATCCATTCCTTTCTTGTATTTTTATTATGATATTCACCAATATCTGGTAATACAGTCTGGTTACAGAGCAGAAAACTCTGTAAAATAAATTGTTATATTCCTGAAGGCATGAAAGAAGAAAATAGGATGGTAAAAAATGTATGGTGTTTTTTTATTATTATTATGATTTTGTATGTGCACCTGCATGTAGAAAAAAAAAAAAAAAAATCAAGAAAGAGGATTGTGTCTTGTTAAATATTTTAAAGAAAGTTACACCTTTTCCTTGGTAAATTTGCTAATAAAAAAAATAATAATAATGCTCTTTGCTACTTAATACCAGATTGCACAACACAACTTTGGGTTCTTCTCACAGCTTAATTCTAGATCTACCATCCCATCAGTACAGAAACATATCTGTTGCTTACATACTATAGTTCCTGCTGCTTTGCAGTAAGGAATTTGTTGACTAAATAAAGGAGAGCAAAATTCTTCAGTTTCTTGTACTGCAAATTGGGTAAGGACATGCAGAGAACTGAGACATAGAATTCCTTATCTATGTATGTTTCTTATCAGCCAAAATAAATCACTGTGTACTTTTTTTCAGACTATGTTCCTCAGTGCTTAATAGCATTATCCTTTACAAAGCCAGGACGATTTTAATTAAGATTTAGTCTGCAAATCCAAACCAAGTAATTTCAATTTGAAGCTAGGCCTGAGTAAAGACTTAAGCCCCTCAGCGAAGTTGCCCTGGTTTCTTACCAAAGTAACTACAAAAGTTAATTTCCTGTACGCAAGGGCTTGGATGTCAAAGGTGAATATTTCCAGCAGCATGTATAGTTCAGTCTGCATCTCTGTGTAGCCACCACATATTTAAAATTTTAACTGAGCATTCTTTTTAGTTGTGATACCAATCTTCTGGTACTGGTGACAGTACCAATCTTCTCTCTCTTTAATTTCATGTGGGGACATACACTTGGTTTAACCAAAGGTTTGAGGTTTGTTTACCTTCCAAATACTGATAAAGACAAAGAATGATAGGAAAAATTCACAAAGCTCTTTGCATTGTGGATTGTTTGAGATGGTTTTAGAGATAGACTAGATAAAGGATAACCGGACAATCCCATTTTTAAGTAGAAATTAAAGAAGAAATAACAAGTGAGATAAAAAAGGAAGTTAAAGGAAAAGAAGAAGCCATGGACAAATAATTCTTTTTTTCCACCAAATCTTTATGATAATCACTAGTATTTCAGCTTGCAATACATAAAACTTTCACAAATGATGAAAAGATGGTGGAGCTTGAAAGGAGCTTGTTTGAGGAAGATAGGAGAAAGGAGACAGATTTCAAAGGGTAACTATAAAAGGAGAAGTGAGAAAATAAAATAAAACATAGTTGAAGACTGCAGTTCTTTATTCTATGTTCCCCAGTGTATGACAGAGTAAATCACAAATCTACTACATTTAAACAGCCAGGTATGATCTAGAAACATAAGGAAAATGCCATCGTTTGTGGCACAACCACAGGCTGGAATATGTCTAGCTGAAGACACAACTGTTTATTGAATTGGATGCCAAACATATTGACTGTTCCAGCTAGCAGAAGTGGACCATTAAGTGTGGTCAGAATGACCTAAATATTGTTTTCTGCCAATGTGAAAAAAAAAAAAAAAAATTGAAGCTTTCAGACATTTAGGAGTGTCACAGCTGTAATCTGTGTCTGCTTCACATTTGTACTATGGCAATGGAAATACTGTGCTGATGAAAGTGCCATTTTTAAAATGGCTTATCCTAAATTCTAGCAGGCTAAAACAAGCCCCTGCCATTCTGTTGTTACCAAATGGAACTACAGTTACATAAATAAGCTCATGCCTATCTTGGTGAGTACACCTGTATCTATGCCTACAATCCTGAAGTCTACTGCAAACTTATGCTTGTCTCAGTACTGAGTGTAGAATACATTCTCCAGATATAAGTCCTTGGTAAGCATTCAGAGAGGATGAGCCTAGGAAATTCTGCCACTAGGATTAGTGCTGCATGCTGAAATGGAACAAGGAGTGAACATATGTAGCCATGTGCTGTATCCCCCCATTTAGCCATGTGCTGTATCCCCCCATTTATGCCAGTACTTGCTGCACTGCTTATACTGACATGTATACAATTGTTCGTGCAAGCTTACTGCAGATACTGACCTTGAAGCAATGCTAGGCAAAAGACTGGTTGTTTCAAGTCCCCAGACAGTTTCAGAAAACAGAAAATATTCTGCCATGCCTGTCCATAAATATCCTCAGTATTCTGGGCTTCTCCTATCACTCACTGTTGTTTTATTTTTTTTTTCCATGTGTTGTCCTTAATTCTTTGGAAAGATACACAGTAAGAGTAGCAGTCTGACTGTACGCTGATTGTAAGAAAAAGAAAAAAAAAAAAATAACCAACCAAACAAAACAAAAAACCACAGTGGTAGGGGCTTAGAGTCTATATTTTTAATTTAACCTAAAATTAGAAGTGTCCTTAATAATGAGTCTGCAATAAGGCCTGTAATCTGCAATCAGACAGTGGTTGTCATCACCAGTGGAGCAACAGTCACTCTCAATAGAAACCATCAGAAAAGTTTAATGGCATGATGTCATAAACACCTCGTCTTTGTCCATATCAATATTTACATGGTTTATGTCAGTAGTGGAGCTAGTTGCTATCACTACCAGTTGCATTGACAACATTCCACTGACATCACTATACATACTGGTTCCTCTGTACAGAATCATAGATTGGTTTGGGTTGGAACCCCACCCAGACATGGACGGGGACACCTTCCACTAGACCAGGTGACACAAAGCCCCATCCAATCTGGCCTTGAACACTTCCAGGAATGGGGCACCTACAGCTTCTCTGGGCAACCTGTTCCAGTGCCTCACCTCCCTCATAGGAAAGAATTTCTCCCCAATACAAAATCTAAATCTACTTTATTTTAGTTTAAAGCCATTACTCCTTCTCCTGTCACTACACTAGCTGATAGAGTCCCTCCTCATCTTCCCTTTAGGCCCCTTTAGGTACTGGAAGGCCACTATAAGGTCTCCCTGGAGATTTCTCTTCTCCAGGCTGAACAACCCCAATTTCTTCAGCCTGTCTTCACAGGAGAGGTGCTCCAGCCCCTTGATCATCTTCATGGCCCTCCCATGGACTCATTCAAATATGTCCATTTCCTTCTTGTGCTTGGGGCCCTGGAGCTGAACACAGGACTCCAGGTGGAATCTAATGAGAGCAGAGTAGAGAAGAAGAATCACCTCCCTTGACTGCACCACTCAGCTTAGTGTCATCAGAAAACCTGCTGAGGGTGCACTCAATCCCACTGTTCATGTCAGTGACAAAAACATTAAACCCTGTCAGTCCCTACACCAATTCCTGAAGACGACTTGTCAGGGATTTCCACTTGGAGACTGAAGTGTTGACAGCAACTTTTTGGGTATGTGACTAGAGCTCTTGCCAATGAAGACTGAAGCAAAAAAGTAATTAAGTACCTCAGCCCATAGCCTGGGTAACCAGGTCTCCTGTTTCATTCTGGAGAGAACCCAGAGTTTCCCTAGTCTTCCTTTTATCACTGATGTAGTTACAGTGATTGTAGTTACAATGAGGTCATAGCCCTGCAGGCATACGTACATCTCTAACTCTTCTTGTTTATTCCCCCTGCTACATGTGTTAGCACAGAGACATTTGAGCTGGGCCCCTGATGAAGCTAAGTTACTGACTGGAGAGGCTGGAATACCTTTGTGCTGCTCTTCAGGTGCTCTCCTGCTGAACTGTGACCCTTCTCCATGCTCTGGGCATCTATCATTGACACTGGCATCAAACTGGGAGGAGTGTGACAGACTGAGATTCCTCTCCCTTGGCAACTCTAGTTCAAAGCCCTCTTCACCAGCTTGCCAAGCCCATGACTGAGTCCCTCACTGCTGCTCCCAGGGCTCTGTAATCCCTCTTGATAATCTTCAGACTGCTCCTGGCTGCATCACTGGCCCCCACATGAAACAACTGTAATGGATAATAGTCATTAGTGTGAAGGCTGTACACCCAGTGTCAAGGATATGGTGAAAGTCACAAAAATATTCAAAATTCAAGATAACTATCTACTGGAGGGCAGAGCTTCCAACACAGCAGTGTATCACCTTGAGGATTCAATTTCTATGGTGAAGATACTAATTTGGACATCAGATTCAACACCATTCATCAGATTCAACACCACCAGATTTTCACTTGAAGATGAAAGCCACCCCAAATCCAAAGAAGTCAAAAGCCACAGAGGACAAGGCCACTACTTGAAAGCAAGTAAGATTTCTAACCCTGTCATTGCAATGGCACAGATTAAGAGATTAATGAAAAGTCAGATGCTTCTGGCCCATGTATACACAAGATATATTTTGCTGTTCTTTGGAAGTCTAGTCATAAATCTGTTGGACTGGGTACAAATACAGATAAAAATCATCTCTCAGAGAATGCCACTCATGTCAACTTGAAAGAGAATCCACCTTCCAAGAAGATGTTTGTAATAAAGAAATAAGCCAATCTTCTGGTAGAAAAGAACTTTACTGGAAGAGAAGGATAGGAAAACAGGAAAAGGAAAAGGACATCACAAAAATATTTTTGGCCAAGAAAAATTTACAAATAATTTAAACAAAGAATACTAATTTATGCAATAATGTGATTTCAGGCATGGTGGTCTCAGTAATGAAAACCACAGAAGGTTGAGCAAATTATTCAAAATATATCTGTATCATGCCAAATACTTGTTGCTGAAGCACTCTTTTATACAGTAGTTTCAGACTTAATTAATAGACTACTGTATGAAAAGCTTACATGACATAGCAGGCAAATTGTTGATTAATTCAGTTTTTTCTTCTTCAGTGAAGCAGACTTTGTGCAGCAATCATAAAAGCCTCAGGAACTGTACAAGCAATGTTGAATAACTTGTATTCTACCCTGATAGTGCAAAAACCTGGAGGATATAAAGTCTAGTATGTGCTTCTATGAAGACAGGTTTGAGAACAGATGCAAAGGCTAAGGTGCTGAGGTTTGCAGCAAGGACAGAAACACTGCTGAAAGAAAAATAAATTACCTGTGCAGACACAGTGGGGAATCACATCATTAAATTAGGGTTTACCCTCTGGCATGAAAACCAAAACCGATATAGCCAATGCTCAAAATCACAACAAAGAAGGGAAACTGAAACAAATTCACCAAATAATGTGCTCTGGAGTTCAGAAATTCAGCATATAGCCAGAATGTCATGAGATTCATGGACTTGATTTTGACTGCATTATTGCTCATGCTTTATCAGCTAGCCTAGCAGGAGATCACCAACAGGAAGATAAAAGAAGTTGGCAATACTAGCAAAGAAAATCCCCCTTTGAATTCTTATTATGGGAGCCTTATGGCCCCACCTTTCAAATGTTGTTGGAAAAGTATCAGGATCTATAAAAAAAAAAAAAAAAAGAGTCAGATTCACAGAGGTCAGACAGGCAGAAGCCTGAAAATGACATTTCCAATGCTATGTTAAAGCTAATCTGAAAGTTAATAAAAAAAAAAAAATAATAATAATAATAATAATAATAACTGCTTGCAAACTACAATGTCAGCCTGGAAATCCATTCATCGATGAAACAACCCAAAATGCTGGCAAAAGGATACACTGGCCTTTCAGAAACTGAGCAATCCTGTGAAAAGGTAATAAATACCTGGACTGACTAAAATGCTTACTGATTAACTCAATCTGAACAGAAAAGACAGAAGCAGTGCGCAATTTATTGAAAGGCTGGTGGGTACAGTAGTAAAGCTTTGTCTTATGAGAGCTAAGATACACCAACCTTGAGTCCCTTCTGGCAGAGTCAAGGAGCAGGGAAGATGTCACTGGATCAGTAGTTTCTAAGGGCATGGGAAGTGCTCCTTGGATGCAGTAAAGATAGTGTATTGGGACACCAGGTGGTAGTGGTGAATCAGAATTGGTGAGCAGAAGTTAGAACGTGCTTGGACTGTTTATCTGTTTCTGCCCCATCCCCCAGTCTGATGCAAAACAAAAAACTTTTTCTCAAGAAAATATTTTCTAGACATTTCTCTTTTCTAGTGCCCAGATTAGCAATGTGGTAATGTAAAATCTACTGACTTCTTACGAAGTAGTAAACTTATGGGAATTAAGGATATATATAAAAATATGCACCTTTAGCTCTGCACAAAGAATGGTACAAAATTATGTTGTATGCTGTATTTCCCAGAAATTCAGTGGGGTCTAATTTTGAAGGTAAAAAATACATTTGCTTTCAGCACATTATACAAAGATTTTTACATTCAGAACTGTTCTAACAGCAATGACATTTAATAAAGAAATATTTACCTTCCAAACATTATGAGGTGTTCACAAACATTTTTACCCATGTTGCTGAATTGCTATGGACTCTGAATATCAAAATAATTCAGAATCCCAGATTACTTTTCAGTCTGTATTTATTATATATATATATATATTTTAAAGTTTGACAATGAAGAGCTGTTTGGGTTGCATTTGTAGACTTTTCCCCTGTACTGATCACCTAGCAGACTGCAGCTCTACACATCTTGCAATAATTCCCAGTTTGGCTGCTGCTTACAGACTCCAGACATGGAGAAGGTCCAGCCTGCAAAAGGAGGATATAAGCATAATATAAGTAGAGGACTGGGATGCCTCTGGTACATCACGGTACATCATCTGTTGTGTTGTGTTTTTCCAAAGTAGGAGAAATTTTGTGAGTAATGCTGAAATACGGGTGATCTAGTGAAGGCTCAGGGGACTTTGGTCAGTTGTCATTCTGGAACTGTATGCTTAATACCTTGTGAGCAGGGCCATTGCCTCATGTCCTCACCAGCAGCATGATGGTGGCCAGCAAGATGCAGAATGCTGATGCCAGCCAAGCACTTAGCAGAACTACATCACTTCAGACTCATTTATACATGCATACCACTGGTTTGTAGGAGGTGACTACAAACCAGTAGTTTTACTGCTCCTGACTGGCAAACATATGAGTAAAAAGAGTATACAAAATACCTTGGAAAATCTATCTGGAGAAAAAAAAAAAAAAAAAAAAAAAAAGTTGCTCATAAATACTGCTGTTTGTCTGCCTCCTCAAAACAAATTTTACATGCTCTTCATTCATGCATCCACCACAGAGTTCCTGTCCGTCCTGTGTAACTTTCTTCAGGCAAAGCTTAGCCTAGTGCACAGGGAACTAAGCTCCTTTCCTTGAGTTTTTACTGTGCTGTACACACCGAATGCAATACAGCTTGATTCTTTCTCAATTTGTCAGATAATTTCCCATGAAAAGCATGAGAAAGTGAAAACATCTGAGGAAAGACAAAACCCTTGCTTTCTGGAGTGACCCAGGGGTTGCAACAAACCAGCCCATCACTCATGCGCTCTGGCCAGTCCTTTTTCCCTAGCAAGCATTATGGTTTTAGCAGTTGTCAGACTTAGTGCTTTATCCACTTGGAAGCATTTGAGAGTTTGAGATCAATGTCTAAACAACCAAGGTTTTTTGTTCTTTAATGCATAATCTGTTCCTTATTTAGATGTATAGTGGTATCATAACAATCACAGAGATCCATGGAAAGAACATTGTGACATAAATTTAGGGACTGGATATTAAGAGGGATTTCAAATAATGTGGAAAATACAAAATAGTAAATTATTGAAATTTCCAGATAATATCAATAGACAAAAATTACCACTGACAGTATAGAATATGACCCAGAAAAAATAGTTTTATATTATCTGTAGAGACTGTGTACCATATCAGAAAAGACAGAATAATATAATATTTAGAATATAATGTAAAATACAAGGAAAGACAGAATTTGTGGAAATGCTAGGCAGGTGACAAAAAATAAATACAAATATGCAATAGAAAGCAGAAGCCAGGAAAACAACTCTGAAGGAGACCACAGAATGACAGTGAAGATCAAGTGAGATGTGTTTTCAATACAGAAGCTGTGAGAAATAAAGATATAAAGAAATATGTTAAAGTGTTAAAGTGCAAGGATATCATAGTTCTCCACTGTGCATCCCCTTATGATTGCTCTTTGAACATCAAATGAAGTCCAAGAAACTGCTCTAGCAGAAAAATACTGAAACTTTGGAACAACTTAGCAGACAGAAAATTGCTAATGGGCTACAAGATGTGACTTTTTTGAATAATTAGATATATCTACTTGGGTTACAAGATGGCATATGAACAGATATATAAGGTCTGCATGTGCAGGAGATCTGTAAATATTAGAGCAAGAAGGGAAATTATTTCGAAATATACTAGAAAGGACAACTGAAATAACAGAGGTAAAGTAAATGAGTAAGTAATCACTACACTTCACCAAGATTTACAACTGTGTATTTCACAGCTGATCCTGGTCAGTCATTTGTGTTGCTTTACACAGACAGTGTATATACATTAATGTTACAAAGAAGGTCAGTGAATTGAGCTTTCACATGTTTCCATTCCTTGCAGGACATTGCATGCATTTTGCCCTAGTTTGACCTCGTTTGCACTAGTGTTAAATCTGGAAGAACTCAGTAAACGAGTTGGCCCTCTGCACCTTAATGGGCTTCTGTGGCAGAACTAGGACCATGATGTGGAGACTGCATGACTCTTGGGTGATCTGTGCTGTATTTTGCAAGATGGCTCAGCCCCCTTTCTGGACAGACTTTGCCAATCCAATATTTCCCAGCAGAAATCTGGCATTGCTTGTGCCAGTAGTGGTGCTGTATTTTTCACCACTGAAGGCCCACAGAAAAAATCCTCCACAATTAACCAAATAAATGATCTTGCACAACACAGCTTCTCTGTGTTTATTCTGCTGAAGCCCACCATCAGATCCTTTCCACGTGTTCATAAAATACAGTGAGAGAAAGAAAAAATGTCATATAACAAAATCCGTTTTGCAGAGAAAAGTTTCATGGCAAAGAGCACTCTGCGCACCTGGAGGACCACACAGATCAACCTTCATTTGCTAGATTATAGCAGCCGATGATCTCATCTTAGATGTCATCTCAGACATCTTAACTAAAGGACATAGTTAAAACAGGAAGGTCTAATTAAAGCTTGCTTTGGGTGGAGAAATAGTATCAGCAGCAGGGAGAAATGAAGAGATTGTTTTACTCTGTGGCTATCATCTGTAACAGAGCTGGGAGACAGGCTCCTCAGATTGTAGGTTGCTTCCTTTGGAAACATTACCTTCTATTTCCTACCAAATGGACAAGAGCTGTCAGGAGCCAACAGGAAACATCCTATTGGAATAGTTAGAAAAAGAAACAGCACTAAGTGAGTATTAGAGGCAGAAAGAGCCAAGCTAATCTTTGTACCTGATAAAGATGACTAACTAACTCACTCCTGCATGTAAGTACAAATAGGTTCACTATGGGAGTCCGTAGATACCACACAAAGTAAGCAGAGACATCCCCGTTGCTGCCATCAACTGATGTAATGCTGTGCTTGGGCTTGTGTTTATGTCAGGAGCTACTGAGAGTGCTACTGACAGAATGGAAAACTTTGCATTAAGGAAAGCATCTAAAACAAAATTGTTGCTTCTGGACTTTGAGGAAATTACCTTAGTTATCTTAGTCGCTCTGTTGAAAAACAGCATGCAGACAGATCGCCCACAGACTATCTGGAGCTGGCTGTTGGTCTCCAGGTGAAGCTTCAGGGGCTCAACACCAACACTGTTTCCCATTGCAGGTGATCAGTTTAATTTCACATTGCAAAACAGTATGAAGTCCTAAGCACTTCTAGGCAATTTTTCAATGGAAGTATAAATCAACTTGTAGAAGGTTACCATGAGTACTAGAGGATTTATTTGTGGGTCTCAGTTGTAGCAGCAGCAAACTTAAATTTGAAAGTCTCAGCTGAGCTCCAGCCATTACAGTGGTACTCCAAACACATCAATCTAATTCGCTGTCCTTAATCAGCCAGAAGACTCTTCTGTAACATAAATGATTTCCAGGTTTTCCTTTCCCACTGAGAATATTCATTCAGATTATATTTCCCCAAGTATGTTAGCATACATTTTCCAAACTAAATCCTGTTTTATTTTCGGCCTGCATTTCAAATGCCTGTGTGTTATTTTTCTGTCATCTTTCATTTGCAGTTCTTCATCTCATATGTATATTTTCTTAAATATTAGTTTGTATATAAATGGATTTAAAACATTACTATATGTCTTCCCAAGTTCTTGGCTAACACTCCTTTCTGTTTGTCAGCACAGAACCATAGAACATAAATTTACAGTTTACAGGAGATCCAAAGAGGTTTCATGGTGTATTCTTCTGTTCTACAATAGGATCAGCACTACCTAAATTGTTCCTAGCAAATATCTACCTGGTCTCTGCTTAAAAGTCTCTTAAATTAAAGATTCTATGATTTTTGTAGGTAACGTTGTCCAGTTCTCTTAACCAGACTTTCCTGTTAAAAAAAAATGTTGCAGTGTTTAGTTTAACCATTCCCTGAAATATTTGAAGTGGATGAATAATCATCGCTTTGGCGCTTCATTTTAACCAATATATCTTCTTTTTTGAATTCTTTCTTATTCCAATGTCTTCTTTCAGGTTCACCTGAAATACATGCCCCCTCAAAGGTATACTTCTGAGTAATTTGCAATGAGTGTGAAAAAAAGGGATGTTACTGTTACCCGTTCTTTAACAGTCTCATTACTTTTTGTTTGGTTGTTTTTTTTTGTTGTTGTTGTTGTTTGTTCGTTTGCTTGTTGCTTTCAGGTTTGCCTTGAGAGTGGTCCATAACAAAAGATTTCAGAAGAGATCTTAAGGAAACATTTTGACTTGACATTAAAAAATTTAACAGTGCAGCAAGTACAATAGCTAATAGCCACATAAAGACATCTTAGGAAATATTTTACACAAACGGCACAGTGAAAGCAGTTTCTAAGAAATCTCAGTTTTATTTGGCAATGTAGCAGTTGTAGGTCAATTCTTGGATTTTTATTTTAAAGCAGCAGTTCAGTGCTGGTGAAAGGAGTCAGCCTGAGAGACATAGTGACTTCAGCCTGCAGCCCTCTGGATCAAATAAATACCTTACAGAAAACACTGACAGGTTTGCATTTCTTTGGCTGTTCCTCCAGATCCCTCTGTGGGTGTCATACATGGACTGATAAATTAATTATTGCTTTCATGCCCTTACCCTCCTGGTCTTCTGATCCCAGACCTCTATGCAGAAAGAAAAATATTTTGTATCTGCAGCCATTGGTCACTAAGCATGTTACTGCAACCATCTTTTCACTTAATATGACTGACTCACTGAATAGCCATTGGTTGGTAGCAACTTCTGGTAACTATGGGCCTCAATTGGATCTCATCCAGTCTCTCACAGACCGATTCAACACTCTGAGAGACAGAGAAATCTTTCCATCGACTTTAAAAAGCACGAGTTTGGGCTGTCTCCATAGGCTTCACGTTCTGTCACAATATTCTAAGCCATTTAACTGTTACATGTAAGTTTTAAAGTTTACCTATCATTTTGCCACATCTGAAGCTGAAGACTTCCTCTAAAAATGCCTGAAAATTGTATTTTAATTTTATCTTAATGCATAAATATTTCACTCCAGTGTACTGCTGAAGGCAGTTGCACCCCAGACATACCAGATGGTTTTAGCAGGATTTCATTAGTGTGGGTCAAAGATGACACCTCAAGGACTAGTGAATGATGGCATACCAGTGTGCTGGGGTTACAGTTGTTCTGGGTCTTTAAAGGAAGTTTCCACCACCTTTAACAGAGTCCCTTACAGTTTCGGATTTCTAAATGCTTCATAAGATTTCAGAAACAAGGAACCAGGCTTAACAGAGACCCAGTGAAAGACACGATAGTATTAGCACTAGTTCTCTTACTGGGCTCAAGGGAAAACTTTGCTTAGCAAGTTCACCTATTTCTCTGTTTGGGTTGGTGGAATGGGCAGTGGGAAACTGCATCAGCTGATCTCAAAATGAGGACTGCCTGCCTGGATTCAGTTTCTCTTCTAACGCTTGTTTACTTCCTTTTCTCGCTTTTCTCACAGGGGGCCGGCAGGGGGGAGTCTCTGTGAGAGGAGTCCAGAAGCTGCCCCATGTGAAATAAAAGCCAGTTTCAGCCAGCTCCAAAAGGGACCTGCTGCTTGCCAGAGCTGAGCCAATGAGCGATGTTCTGTAAGAGCATGTTTAAGAAAGGGAAAATACTGCTGTGCAACAGCAGCTGTGAGAGAGGACTGAGATAATGTGAGAGAACCAGCCCTGTAGACCCCAAGACCAGTGCAGAAGGAGGGCAGAAGGCACTGGAACTGAAGCTCCCCTGCAGCCTGTGGAGAGGCCCCTGGTGGAACAGGCTGTCCCTCTGCAGCCCATGGGTCCCACATGGAGCAGATCTCCACGCTGCAGCCCGTGGAGGAGCCCCCAGTGGAGTAGGTGGATGTGACCTGGAGGAGGCTGTGGCCCATGGAGAGCCCCCGCAGGAGCAGGCTCTGGGCCGGAGCTGCAGCCCGTGGAGAGGAGCCCATGCAGGAGCAGGGAGTCTGGGGGGAGCTGCCACCTGTTGGGGATCTGTGCTGGATCAGTCTACTCCTGAAGGACTGACCCCATGGTGTCATTGCAATTACAGAAACGTAGTAGGATAGACTGCATGACCAGAATGCTCTCATGGATGGCTACAGGCCAAGAAGACAAGGTGGTGGAATTGTTCTTTATGTGAAAGAGGAACTGGAATGTATAGAGCTCTGCCTCAGGGTGGATGACAAGTGAATGGAGAGCTTATGAAAGGGCTGGCTAACATGAGTGACAGTGTTGCAGGTCAGGCCACCTGAGCAGGAAGAGGAATTGCCAAGATCTGTAGACATCTAGAAGTAGCCACATGATAACAGGCCCTGGTTCTCATGGGGGACTTTCTCCACCCTGATATCTGCTGGAAAGAAAACACTGCTAGTCACAAACAGTCCAGGAGGTTTCTTCAGAGCACTGACAACAACTTTTTGACATGTAGTGGATAAGTCAATGAGGAGAGTTGTGCTGATGGACCTTGTGTGAACAAACAAACAAGGACTGGTTGGAGACAGGTTGATGGCAGCTTTGGCTGCAATGACTACGAGATAGTGGAGTTCAGGATCCTGAGTGGAAGAAGCAGGGCAATAAACAGGATTACAACTCTGGACTTCAGGAGGGCAAACGTAGGCCTCTTTGGGGACCTACTTGGAGAAATCCAAGTTAGGGACCTAGACGGAAGAGGTGTCCAAGAGGGGTCAGTATTTAAGCATCACTTCCTCCACTCTCAAGATCCTTATGAGTAAGAAGCCAAGCAAAAAAAGGGTAGGAGACCTGTATGGATGGCAAGGAGCCCCTGGCAAAACTCAAACAGAAGAAGGAAGTATGTGGAATGTGGAAAAAGGGACAGGCCACTTGGGAGGAATGTAGGAATGGTATCAGAGTGTACAGGGATGTCAAGGACAACAACAAGGACTTCCTCAAATACATCAGTAGCAAGAGGAAGATGAGGAAAAATGTGGGCCTACTGCTGAATGGGGTGGGTGCCCTTGTGACGAAGGATACAGAGAAGGTAGATTTATAGAATGCTTGCTTCAGTCTTTACTGCCACTCTCAATAATCCCAAACCCTTGAGATGAGAGAGAAAGTCTAGAGAAAGGAAGACTTTCCTTGGTTGAGGAGAATGAGTTTAGAGATAATTTAAGCAAACATGATACTTACAAATCCATGCACCTGGATGGGATGCACCCATGAGTACTGAGAGAGATGGTGGACCTTACTGCTAAGCCACTCTCCATCATCTTTGAAAGGTCATGGAGAACTGGAGGGGTGTGTGAGGACTGGAAGAAAGACAACGTCACTCCATCTTCAAAAACTTCAAGAAGAAGGACCCAGACAGTCTCACCTCCATCCCTGGAAGGGTGATGGAACAGCTCTTTCTGGAGGTCATCTCTAAGCATGTGGAGGAGAAGAAGGTGATGAGGAATAGTCAGCATGGATTCACCAAGGGAAAATCATGCTTAACCAACCTGATAACCTTCTGTGATGAATGACTGGCTCAGTAGATGAGGGGAGAGCGGTGGATGTTGTATACCTTGACTTCAACAAGGCTTTTGACACTGTCTCCCACAACATCCTCATAGATAAGCTCAGAAGTGTGGGATGTGTGGACAGCGAGGTGGATTGAGAACTGTCTGGATGGCAGAGCTTAGAGGCCTGTGAGCAGTGGTGCAGTCTAGTTGGAGATCTGTAGCTAGTGCTTTCCCCCAGGGGTCAGTATTGGGTCCAGTCGTGTTCAACTCACTCATCAATGACTTGGATGAAGGAACAGAGTGCACCCCAGCAAGTTTGCCAATAACACAAAACAAGGAGAAATGACTGATACATCACAAGAATGCACTGCCATTCAGAGAGACATGCTGGAGAGTTGGATGGAAAGGAACCTCATGAAGTTCAGCAAAGGCAAATGAAGGGTCCTGCAGCTTGGGAGGAATAACCCCAAGCACCATTACAGGTTGGGAGCTGATCTGCTGGAAAGCAGCTCTGTGGAGAAGGACCTCAGAGTCCTGTTGGACATCAGGTTAGCCACAAGCCAGCAATGTGCCCTTGTGGCCAAGAAGGCCAATGATATCCTGGGGTGCATTAGGAAAAGTGTTGCCAGCAGGTGGAGCAAGGTGATCCATCCCCTCTACTCAGCCTTGGTGAGGCCACACCTGGAGTATTGTGTCCAGTTCTGGGCTTACCAATACAAGACATGGAGCTCCTGAATAGAGTACAGTGGAGGGCTACAGAGTTAATTAGCAGACTGGAGCATCTCTCTTATTAGGAAAGGCTGAGGGAGCTGTGACACCTCATGGGATTTGCAAATAAAAATGCTATGCTGTGTCTGAAATTCCATCCACCTTTTCTCCAAAGTTTTGAAATATTTGGTGCACTGTATGTGAAGGCTGAGTCTTTTCTCAAAGCCAGACTTGTCCACCACTTTTCAGGCATCCTCATAAGCTTTTGGCACTCTCTGGAGGAGGACAGCCTGAATGCTTTCTTCTCCTCAAGATGTCTTGTAGCTCTTTTATGTAAGGCAGATAACATGGGGATAAGGTGAAAGAACACAACCCATACCATTTACTTATCTTGGGATCAGCTTGCTTAACTGCAGAGTAGACACCTGGGGAGTCCTCATTACAACCAGTTGTCTGGATAGAAAGATACTGAGCCTGGCCTGCTTAACCTTCCTTCTCACTTCACAATACAGCTATAACATCAGTCATCCCTCTGCTTCACTACGGCAGCTGGGAAAACTCGGCAACTAACATATTTCTAGAATAAATTGTTTCAGAGCTGCATTTTTCTTTGAGAATGAGGGATAGATGAAGTTATCCTCTTCACTTCTTTTGCCTGGCCTTTGCCAGCTCTGCCACCTCAACTTTTAGTGGAAACTCTCCACTGAAGAGTTTTTTCATGATCTCATGCTGTGAAATAACCAGGAAGGCCTATGCAGAAAAACACCTTTGCAAGACTAGTCCTGAGAGATTTTCCCCCTCTCCCTTCTCCTTTTTTCTACATTTTCTCCTAACTAAAGATCTAAACCTTAGGAAGAAAGATCTTTTCAAGTCACTATGTAAAAGCTTGGATTTTTAGTTACTTGAACAAGTGCCTGTTTAAATGGTCCTTTTCCAGCCCTGTGGCAAGAATGCTGAATTTATAATCAGTAACTTTGTCAAACTCAGTCTGGGCTGTATTAGTGTCTAAGAAAGCAAAACAAAGAAAACCCCCAAACCCAGCAAGTTTGAGTGGCAAACAGAAGGCATAAAATTAAGAAAGAATCTCTATGGACTGTTTCCTCTCCACAGAAAATCCTGATCTTGGAGACATTTTGACAAGCCAAATGCTGGGGTTGTATGATTATAGATGCTGCTGTCAGTGGATTTATTTTGTGGCTCTCTTCAGAGATTATCTCCAGTTCTGCGGTTTTATATTCTGATGCACGGCCTGTTTTGTATTTCGATTGCGTATGTGTTGGAGATATTCATTAAACTTTCAGAAAGATATTCCATAGCTGTAAGCCTTTTAAATCACATACAATGTGTTTCTTATTTCCCTATGGCATTCTACTTGCATCTGCTTGGTATGTAGAACGTCCTGGCCAGCCACATTTCAGTGGACCATTTGTCTCCCAGTGATGGAGCACGTGGCTGATAATACAGGGACATGAAAGCATTCATGGTGCTTTTATTTTGAAAGCATGTGTCTAGTGTTCAACACAGTCAATACTTTTAGGGACGAAAACAAGACAGAACTGTCCTCTGTACCCAAGAAGAAGGAGAAATATTGGAGTATTTGTGCTGGTGAAAACTTCACATTTAAGGTTCATAGAAAAATAAATTTGAAATTTCTCTTCCTAAGGCAATGATGAGGATTTACACAGAATGTTGATTATGTTTGCTAGTTTATTTGCTAGGGAAAATCCTGGATCTGTCTCAGTGACTACAGAATCAGTGCATTCCTGTTTCACAGTGAATTGGTTTACTGAGGGCTGCAGCAGGCAAGCAGAGTTAAGTCTGAGGAGAAAAATGCTGCAGGAATGTCTGAGAGAGAAATCCCCTTGCTCTTCCTCTTTCCCTTTCTGCACTCATCACAAATGAGCAAGGAGGAAAGCCTAAGACAGAGACTGGAATTCCTTAAATTCCTAAAGCACCATACAGCTGCCTAAATGTCCTTGCCTCTTCCAAGTGTTTTCCTACAGTTCACTAAGCATCTGAATCTACTGCTGGAGAGATGCACTGCACCCATTCCATGACTAGAGTGAATGCACTGAAACCTAGTTAAGCTCTATTAGCCTCCACAGGAGCTCTCCATCTAGTTCAGCTGTAAAGTTGAGTCTGATCATTGTTTTCAAAGCACTCTTCCTAGGTAAGGCTCCATACAGACAAGCCAGAAAAGGAATTTCTTTCCTTAGCTCATGCTGGGCACATGAAATGGTCAAGAGCCAGGTTCAGATCTCTCTTCAGCCCAGGCAGGTGTGTATTCATATCTCCAAAGCAGATGGTGAATACTCGAGTCAACATCTCCAGAAGAGAAAACTAAGACAGCCTCCTTTCAACATATAGCTCCATGGTAGGATGTTCGGCTAAAAGATGGAAATCACAGCAACACAGAGGTGGGACTGAATGCAGGCTGTTTCTCTTGTAGTATGTACCTTGCAAGCAAGAGCTTTCTTGGCTCATATGAAAGTCTCCAGAAGAGAGCTCATTGGTGGGAAGCACTAGCAGGATGGGTGCTCTCCTATTGGGTTCTTACATTACACCATCTCCCGTTTATTGGTGACTACCTAGATGTCTCCCAAGTTTTTGGGGGATGCCATGTTTCAGTATGCCTGACTCTCCACATGTGGTATTTTCTGGGTGCCTTGCTTGATCATGGACTCTACATTCCTTCGAACGCTTTGGATGCCTACAAGCTATGAATCCTTTTATGGATCTAGCATGGAAAGCTTACTTATGGGACTGTGCAGACCTCCTAGAAGAACTCTATCCAGTTATCATGACAGCTGTTCTTGAATTCCTTTTCCAGCAGTTTTCATTTATATGTAAAAGAGACATTTGACATATATTCTGCTGCTTCCAAAACAAAGATATTTACTGAGATAGAGTCTCAGCTATGTTAAGACATAATACTTCATAAAAAGTAGTGAATGACAATTCATATTCACTGATGAACTGCTGTGGTTTTAGATTTCCTTCTGCTTATCAGTGTTATTTAAATATAAGAAATTCCCAATATAGTACTATTTAATGGGGAAAACTGCAGTGTTTTAGTGACTCAGAATCTTAACAAGACATGACTGTACCCATTTTGTTTCCCCACTTAAAATTTTGCACAGCGTGATGGAGCAGGAGGCGCCATCAAATGGGCTCAGTATCCCCTTTCACAAATAAAGCGTGTACAAAGTGTGTCAGCATTTCAACTGGGGCCCTTCTCCTGAAGGCCGTTAATTAGTGCAGAACGCAGACTTCAGTTCTTTTGCCAGGGTAGATGAAAATGATTTTGGAAGACAGCCCAGAAAGAGGAATTTGTCATAGGTTAGAACTGTTCCAACTCTAAGAACCAAGTGTACAGCTTATGCAAATTACTTTGCTGAACACAGATTCTGTGTTAATTTTTTTAATGCTTTTTCTTTGACTACCAACAAGAACTCACTTGCCAGATCTTGTCTGAAATCAAGAAGAAGTGATTCCTTCTCTGCCCCTGAAAAAGAAAAATGTTTCTAGTCTAAAACATGTCGAGAAAGAGCTGAGATGTAAGAATAAGGCAAATATTCATAGGAAGTAGAAATGGAAAAGCCCAATGATATCACCGCTCCATCTGCCCAGCGCCATCAGACTCCTCAGTACAATGTGCTCCACAGTACATTGAAGATGAGGATGGAAGAAGCATTGAGCAGTGTCTCAGACTGCACTGAAGAAATGACAAAATTGAAAGTCAGAACATTTTCCTGATAACTGGTAGGTGCTGTCACTGTTCCCTTCAATACAACTATTCATAGTGCATAAATCTGAATTGCAGGTAGGTGTGGATTCTGTTTGAAATTATTAACACTGAATTTTGTCAACTTTTATCAAGTTATTTGGTGCTTCATAATTTACCAGAGCAACACTAGAAAAAATGCCAAAACCAGCAAGAAGGCAAAGCTTGAATGTGAATTGCCAAGTTTCAAAATTTTAGTTTTCCAGATCCAGGTACATACTTAATTTGAGATTAAATATGGCTCCAGAAGTGAAGTACCTCAGTCAACCAACAACTACTAAGCCTCATTATAGAAGTTCCTGAAAATGCCCCAGAATGGAAATCCTCTGCAGAGATTAGCATTCACTGGTGTCCAAATCATCAAGAGAGACCCAATGTCATCATTTACAGTAGGAAATGTCTGTTCATTGTCTTTAGATGACACATTAAATCACAGTGACTTTGCCGCCCCTCAATGCAGAAAACATACTAGTTTAATTCTGCTTTTATGTTTCCATCACAACACGTTAAAAACTGCTTTTGAGTCCTAAGGAGAAATAATTTCATTTTGGATTCACATGAGAACTAAATCATGATATCTCTGATAAATCTGGTGATTCAAATAGAAAATACTCCTCCACATTTAAAAGTTGTTTATATGTAGGTTTTAATGTTTGAGCCACCTATCATAAGTAGTCACGTATTAAGTATCTATTATTTTTTTACACAATGTAAAATATAGAAACATATATCTTATAGAACACTTTCAAATTATTCAAATACCTGTATCATAATCTTTGAAAGGTAAAGCTTTTACAATTCTGTATGAATTATGCATAATCTTGTATGCATTCTTTTTCAATAAATATTTGTTATTTTCTTAAAACTATGAGTAATATGGCACCTAGATGATACACATTCTTCTACTCTTACATTCCTTACAAACTTTTGAATCTAATGACTACAGTAATGTCCAAGTAATTTTAGATTCAAAATGTTAAAAAGAAGAGCTTTCTTGAACACTTTGGCTCCCTATTCACATGATTCTGTACATATTAAAACCTTGCTCTCGGGTCTACAGGAAGTGTTTGGTTAAATAATCACAAAGCTGGTATCTCCTTTCTGCACCAAATCTGGTTTGCTACACAAGATTAAGGATATGTTTCCATCTTCTGTTGCTGCTGTTTTCCAGCCCAGTCTTCTTCTGTCTTCTCCATTTAAACTCCATGGCATCCTGGGCAGATAAAATCTGTTAATACAGGATCAGGACAACAGAGCCAAAATCTTAGTTGACTCTTTGCATGGCTACTGTAAAGCTAATCAATACTGATGCTAATCATTTTGATCTCAGCACCAGACTGTATAGCAGATTTTTTAGTTGCTTTGAATTTAGCCTTCATCTCAGCAATGATTCGGAAACAGTTCCCTGTCTTTAAATAATAGGCACTTGTTGAGAAATGCTGCTGGACTATATTGGACACAGCCGGCAGACCTACCTGCATCCTGAAAGGTCAGCGTGCTCCTGCAGTGCCTACCACCCTTGCACACCAGGCTCAAAGCCTGATAGGTTTCCTGTGAGTGGAGAAGGAGGCTGAAAACAGCAGGAGAGGTTTTGAACCCTTTTTGTTTCATGCAGGAGTGAGGCAGTGACACAGCACGAGGGCAGCAGAGAGCTGGGGACTGGGAAATGCAAATCTACATCCAGCGCAGACCTATCTGGGAAACTCTGTCAGGTTGCTCATTCGCTATTTTACCTGTCTGATTATATTTATTTATTTATTCCTGAGTCTCATCAATGGAATATAAATACATTTCACATTCTCTGACACAATCAAAAAAATTAGCCACGCAGATCAAACTTAGAACATTTGGTATGTTGATAGGTGCAAGGACTGACATCCTAATATTACTGATCTCAGTCACAAAAATCCCACCAAATGGTGCCAATGCTTCCTTCAAAGAAAAATACAAAATTCCAAAACCAAGCACTAAGAGTTCATCAAAGAGAAAGTCTTTAGGCTTTGCAGCCTGTCTCACTAAGCAGAAGCCGTGAAGTGATGATACTGGTTTGTAAAATGCCGAAATAAGAACAAAAAGAAAAATATACTCTCTTCTTTAAAAAAATAAAATAAAAATAAATCAGAAATATGATTGCTTCTTGGCTGTTATTAAACAATTTTATTTATTATTATTTAATTTTTATTTTTTGTATTCCACAGAATTTTTCAGAAGAGTGCTGAGTTGATTGAAAGGAAGAGACAGACTTGGCTCTGAAGCAGGTCTGCTTTCAGCACTTTGAAGCACTGCTTTCAAAAGTAGGATTATCACCACAAGCAATATGCCATAAACACACCAAGTCTTAAGGAAAAAATAAAAAAATAAAAAATTAAAAAAAAAAAAAAAAAAAACACACCACTCAGTGGTTGAGGTTAAACCTTAGACTTGACCATAATCAGAAAATATGTTTTTAGAATTTACAGTAGACGGTGGATGGCATTTAAAGGTCTATTTGTAACAGTGCTGAACTATGGCAGTGTTTGGGGTTGTTTTGTTGTTGTTGTTGTACCTCAAGTCCAGCAACAGCAAAATTCTTGAAATGTGATTTCAAACACTTGTTAGGGTAGTGGGAGGAGAAAAAATGTTCTTCAGATTTAGCCATGGATCTGCAAAGACGCTTTAGAAGAATTTTGTGTCGATTTCACTGCTGCCCATGGCGTTTTCTACCAGAAAAGCTAAGTTTCCTTCTTTCCTGCACCATCCTTAACAAACCATTAAAGAACTGAAACAAGACTTCCAGTTATGTCCGTGATGGACACGTTTTGTCTCAATATCCTATTGGAGCAACATAACTTGCCCAATCCATTACTGCACTTAAACCATTTCAGCTGATCAAACTTATAGGTGTTACTGGGGAAAAAAACTGAGATACTGACTGATGCTAGAAATGAAAAAAAAAATAAATTAAAAAAAAAAAGACATCATTTGCTGCCTTTTACCAAGGAACCGTGTTGGTCAGTGAATGAGCTGCATCGAGAAGGATCTTTGAAGTTGACACAAAGCATTTCTAGGAATTATGCATGTGTCTTTCAAGTGCGTTTCAATGCATTTCTCTCTCCCCAACCCCCAGTCCCGGCACATACCTGCCCAAATCTTTAGCTTCAGTGTGGAGAGAGGGGCTGAGAACAGCTGCTGACGTCCTTCCCCAGTCATGTAAGTGAAAAAAAAAAATAAGGCCTGATTATATCTGTCATTTGTACCACACTCATGGACTGCAAAGCTGAATGCAGTCCTCCTCTTCTGCAACCAGGACTTCACAGCTGCTGTTGTCCCCTCCATCGTGTACTGCAGCCCCTGGATCTACTGCACAGCATGCAAGACACCGAATGCAACGCCCAGCCTATGACACACTTCAGCTGAACAGATAAAGAGAAGGAAATAATAATTTCCAATTTTTCTTCATTCTGCAAGCAGAGAAGAAGACACCAGACAGTGAGTTGCTTCCCAGAGACATCCAGAAAGTTCCTACTAGATCCAGGAGCTGAGCCCAAAGCACATAAGCCCCAGCAGGGTCTGTTGGCTGATGGAAGTCATTGCTGTTTTCCCAAAGCATCTCCCACCATTCCAGTTCATCGGTGCTACTCCCTGTTACCACCTCCCATGGCCCCGAGCCTGGTAGACAGACAAGTCTGTGGGAGGTCAGCTGGGCAGTGGCACCACAGTGGCTGATACCCACTTCTGACAGTGCTTGGATATCATCCTCAGTATGGGCTGGAGGCCAGCAAGGACATTTATCTTCAGTGGGCCCTGCAGCCAGGCCGGTCCTCTGTCAGAGCAGTTTTCTGTTCAGAAAGAGCAGCCTCTAGTTCCTACACCACCTCAAAGCCCTTTGGAGACCATGTATACTTCTGTAGGTCTCAGCCTGGCCAAGCCACCTGCCACTCACCACCCCTTTGCATAGTATGATCAGACTTTCCAACTCAACCTCCATCCTGGTGGCCCCTGCCATTGGCACTAAGTGCTCTTCCTTTCCCCTTTCATGGCTCCTGCACCTTCCCTGTCGTCCTCTCACCTCTCTGGGCCACCAGGTCTCCTTTTCCCTTGCTCCATAGCACCCTTTGTATAGCACACTTTGGCATTTTGGGCACCGTGATGGTTAATCTGCAAACTGATAAAATTGCTAAGACTGAGTCTTGAGCTCCTTTCCTTGCCTACAACTACAAGCTGCCCACTGCTGGGGTGAGAGCATTCCCTACTGCTCCCAGACAGCTTGCTTATCTCTGTGCCTCCACCTGTGCTCTCATTTTACAACATACAAACTATATCTTCCCCCTGTATTACATTTTATTTTTCTGCTATTCAGCTTTCTGCCTTGTGCATATTTGAACAAGTCTGGTAGTATTTGTATTACTCTGTTGCACTTTCTATTTATGATCTATGTACAGTTTAATTCCTATTATGTCTATTTGGTTCCTATATAAAGCAAGGTTTATTGCTGGGGCTGATCCAAAACTGGAAGGAAAATGTCATCACTTTTTTTTCTCCCCATCAAAATTTGAGGCTTCACATCCAGCTCTCTGTGTGGGTGAGAGTTTTGCTATTTTCAGAAACATTTTAGTCAAAACGTCCGACTCTGTTGTTCAGCAAAATCTGAAATCGTGCTGAAAGTTTTCACTAAAGCTTTGAAATCCAGCCAGCTCTTCTCTACTGCTGGAGTTCTAAAATAATGTCACTTCACGGCACTTTCCTAATAAATAGCTGCCAGTTTGGGGCAAACCATTCCATTTTCTTTAAAAGGATTGCTTGCCCTGCAGAGTCCATCTCACACAATAATAATAAGATGTCTGAAAGAAACCAGAAAGACACCCCTGCTTCAGCAGGTCCAGATTTTGAAGGGAATTTCAAGACTTGTAAATTCTGCGATAGGACAGAGCAGGGCTCTTTACAAGCACTGTGTATTCTGTTTCCTGTTTTAGCTATGCACATTTAACACAGGAAAAACACCTTGAAATGTCATCATTAACAACACTTAAAAGGTGAAACAGAACTTCTCAGGAGAATCACTGGCACAATCCCTTGGGGGTATACCACAATGGGATTGGGGTGGATTTGTTGCCTCACAGCTTTAAGCACCATGCCTGCACCTCCACTGGCCTGTGTTGCAGCTGCCACTTCCACAGCTCAGAGCTGGACGTCCCACATGGCAGGCACACAGAACTATATTACCTGTAGGTACAAGCATGCAACCATTGCACACTGGATCACTTTAAGAATTGAGTGTTGCTGTGTGCCCTGTTTACAAGAGGACCAGAGAGGACCTTAAATCAGATCAGAAAAGTTCCAGATTCCAAGCAACGAGCAGCAAACTTGGAGTCCTAGTGAACCCACATTACTGTAGAAGAAATTACTGGAAGAGGCCCGACTCTGATCATGGTCTTTGTCACGCAGAGCCCTAGGCAGGCACAGCAGTGTCCCAGCTCTGCATTCTGCACGCAGCTCTCATGGCAGCTGCCTGCAACAATGGGGACTCTATTCCTTCTCTCCCAGACAGAAAAACAGAAGTGTGGTGAAAACGTAAGCAATTTTGGCAAGATTAAATGCAAGCCATGTTGTGACGAACATCATAAAAAGCATTTAGGTTTCCATTCCCAGGTCTGTGCCCTATTGTCTTGAATAGATTCTGCTCTGTGGCTACTGAGTTCACTGCCATCTGTATTCCTGTGTGTGTGTTCCTCACCTCTGCTACAGATATGGAAATGTGCTGGAGCCCTACCTGAGTTCAGGTAACAGGGGTTTCTCAGTCAATCTGTCAGCAAATTTCTAGCTGAATGCAAGGACAACAGGATTTCTACCACTGCTACTGTAAACCAAGTAACTCAGACAGACTCCAGTGTTGATCTGTCAGTTCATAGCAAACCTTCCCCTAGCCATGCTTTCCTCTAAATCAAAAAGCAAATTTGCTTTCACAAATCAGCAGAGGGGTCAGGGAGAAAAATTCCCATTAAGGCAGAAATTTTCAGGTTATTTTAGTTTATGTCTTCTATTCAGAAGCAATTAACAAGGAATATGTGTTATATGTCTGATCTTGGCAAATTCTGCCCCTAATCAGCAGCATGCTTTGATTAACTGCATGGGTTGCACCGCACAGTCTTTCCAGTCTCTCTTGTAACAGTTGGAAGGATAGTCTTTTCTCTTGATAATGTCTGAGTGTCAGGTTCAGGAAGCCTGTGTAGATTTGGTGGCCATGCCTTCTCCTCTGACCGAGATTAGCTACCATCTGGTAATGCTTCAGAGAAGAACTTTTCCCTATTGTCACTTCCTTTGTCTGATGGTCTGTAACATCTGACCTCTGCTTCACAGGTCATGGCCTTCACCTCCCTTCTTTCCAATAGAAATAATGACAGCAGGGTTAAGTTTATATGATACCTCTGGTAAGTGCTACTTGTGAGCACTGGGCTTTTGCAGCCCTCTTCCTTTCTTTGATGCTAAAGTTTCTGTTTTGACCTTCTTGCAACATTAAATCAGTTTGCCCTATCTGCCACCAATCTGGCTCTCTGGTTTGCAGGGATCTGCACTTCTATTTCTCTCTTCTGACTGATGGTCTGTGAAAACCCTGAGCTGAAGATGTGCACCAATTCTCTTTTCAAGAGTAATTTTTATTTTCTCTCTCTTAATCAGAGTCTTAAATTCCCTCTCTTTCAGTTATATAGCTCATAGTCCTTGTTCCATATGGAACTGATGGACTAAAGGACCACCAACAATCAAAGGAAGAGAGAGTCGTGGTCCCAAAAAACTTCTTCTCTTATGTCAAACAGGACATTTTTCATTTTTGTTTATCAAAGAAATGAATTTCATGGCAAGACTCCCATCAGCTATTGTGAGAACAAGATTTTATGTCAAGTGACTTGCCTAAATTCATGACAGAAAGCTCTGGCAAGACAAATATGAAGCCTGAAATTCCTGACTATCTGTTCTTGCAAAAGTGCATCCCTCCTTACACAGGCCACACACTAGTGACAGTGACAAGCATTTCTGCTGCAGGCTTCAGCAGTAGGAAGGATCACTGTGGTCTTTCAGTGTCACTCTTGCTACTGCTGTGCAGACTGCTCCTCTCCTCATTACACAGACTGAGAAAATAGATGGAAAAGGCTCAAGCTGACAAAGAATCACTCTGTAGTGAATTTAAGGTTCACGTAAACAATAAACTTGTCAGTCTTAAAAATAAGCATCTAGCCTCATATGAGTATAGCCATGGGAACAGAAATGCAAATGCTCCTTATGTGAACCTGCCAATTCATGGGTTTGGGGGAAAGCTATCCCTGTACAGCAGTATGATTTTATTTTCCCTCACCATTCAGGCATGGGTTTTTGAAGATTTCAGACAAAGGCTAGTGCTCTGCTGCCCCTGAAAATTGTTTCAGGGCAGACACCCAGTCACTCTTAGGTCCCTTAACTGGTGTGAGAGTGGCAAAAAGAGATACAGTATTCACTGGCAGTTCAGTGATATACCAAATAGCATTCTGGGAACCGGACTGTGGGATTGCTGCAGCCATCTCTTGCCAGTCACTGCCACTGGTTGGGATCACAGAGCATAAGCAACCTTGGGATCACAAGCTATGTGAGCCTGTGTCAACACTGCTCAGTCACCAGCAGGATTGTCAACAGACACGGATGGCTGAGCAATGGGAGGAAGAAAGAAGGGAAAGGGGGCACTAAACACCCCTAGGTCACCTTGTGAAGGAGACCAGCCCATAATGAAGCAGGGCAGCCTTGAGGAAGGATGGAAACTCCTCACAATTCACTGCAGAGATGCATTTGAGAAGTATAGCCAGACAGTGCTTTCACTGTCACTAGGGCATCAGTTCCAGTTTCCTTCCTAGGTACCCTCAGTTTCTTTGACAAAGCTGTGTAAGTGCTACACAGCACTGAACCACCAGAAACAAATGTTCTCACCACTGTTGCTGCATCTTGGTGAGCATTTTTCATTTTGCTTACTGCTAGGAGTTGGACTGGCATGCTGCTGCCCCTTCTGTTGGCTGGGGAAAATCTGTTTCAGGCATCCTTCTTATTTCCAAAAACATTTTTAAATGTGATTGCTGAATAGGATTTTTTTAAATGTAGAGGTCTCAAAATGAAATTATTTCCAATCATTTCAGTAATATTTTGACATTAAAATAGTTTTGAATTATATTTTAGGGGAAGGGAAGGGAAGGGAAGGGAAGGGAAGGGAAGGGAAGGGAAAGGAAGGGAAGGGAAAGGGAAGGGAAGGGAAGGGAAGGGAAGGGAAGGGAAGGGAAGGGAAGGGAAGGGAAGGGAAGGGAAGGGAAGGGAAGGGAAGGGAAGGGAAGGGAAGGGAAGGGAAGGGAAGGAAGGGAAGGGAAGGGAAGGGAAGGGAAGGGACCATGCCTGGTGCCTGCAGAGGGTGGGTGTGGCTCATCCCCCTGCAGCTGGGCTAGGCAGCAGCATCCCAGTGGCTCCTGATGCCTCTGGAGATAGCCCTGGTGTGCAGCAACATCAGGCCGGTGGGATGTTTGGCAGCAGGAGGAGGGTGCCCATCTCTTGCTTTGCACCCCAGGCTCTGGTTTAAAGTGTGAGGTCGGTTTGAGCCTTGTCCTTGGGCAAGTGGTGGGAATTCTCGCCTGGAAAAGAGAAAGAAATTTTCCTTTCTGAATCTCATTCCTGGCACGGCACAGCACTGGCCTCAGCCGGGGCCTCTGGCTGTCACTGTGGTGCCAGACAATATCAATGAGAAGAGTGGCTGAGACTTCTTAAAGAGTTTTCTGCGTGCTCTTTTGCATCTCCTCTCGCTCCTTCTCTGCTCTCAGTTCCCTGCTGAAACCAGGGCTGCTGGGGGTGATTCCTATCTGCAACCAACCTCCCTTTAGCAGAACTCTGCAGCACAAAATAAAAAATAAAGCCTTTCCTGAAGGGCTCCTTTTTTTCTGCCAGCAGGACTCTGGGGAAACTAGATGAGAAGGAAGCCCACAGCTTCATGACTGCTTTAGTCTGATGCCTGAGTTTTTGCTGGTGTTACGTATGGGCTGACCCAACCATGCAGAGCCACTAGAACTGTGCGTGCGTATCGCAAAGCATGCAAAGACTTACTTGTCACCCCAGTTAGGGAATGCCTACTTTAGGATACTTACATATCTTGTACACATGATCACTTTTTGCCAATATGGGTGATGAGATGATTTTGCGGCATGTCCAAGAGCCTGGAAAACCTAGGAGAAATATTTTAGAGCATCCCTGTTTCAGTTTGGCATTTACTGTAGCATTCAGAAGTTAACCACAAAGCTAATAAAAGAATGCGCAGTAATTCATTTTTAATTATCATTTCCTGGGTGTGGTAAGTGGTTTTGTCGCTTTAAATTCTTATGCAAATAAAATGTGTCTAATCTTCTTAAATAGGTAGTTGTAGCTGTGTCAGCCTATTCTGAGCTGGCAGGAGAGCTGCATAATACTTGGAATTCTCTAAATTGTTCATGTCAGTGGGATATCAACAATCAGCACAATAATAATGATAATAGGCATGTGTTTGCTTGCAAAGAAATTATTGCATAACTAAGGGCCTCATTAAGGGTTTTCAATACCTCAGAAGAATGCCCCTAACTTTCTGATTGTTTTCATCCGATTAATGCCAACATTACACAAGCCACTCCCCAAGAGACTTCTAATAAGCATGTTGTTTTAATCACCGGATAGTTAGGAAATTCAGATACAGCAGCATATTTGAAACTAATTAACAGTGCAGTTATTCCTGGAGTGCTTTGATTAACAAAGAAGAGATGCCTGCTTATGAGACTGCCATCTCTCTGAAGTGATGTTCTCTTACACCAGCTTTCTTGTATCATTCAGTGGTGCTCCCTATGTGTCTCAAGTCATTCCATGTCAGGGGTACAAGAACAGTCAGTGTTAAATGTAAGTCTTATAGTAGTTTCTACAAGATCCCACTAAAGAAGTGAACAGTACCTACTCAGACCCATCCCTGAAACATGGGAAATTAAATGACAGCTCTGTGGCACTCAGGCAAGATCACCCACATCAACAAGCCCAGGGAATTGTAATCTTGAGTGTTCAGTAGCCTAATAAATTCCAGGGAGTATTCATGTCCTCCCACAGCACATATCACAAAATGCTCTGTCACCCAAAACAAGCTGGAAATGTTTGCCACCAAACCTCCTGTGCTTTACCAAAAAACAAACAAACAAAAATAAACAAACAAAAAAAAAAGATATGAACAGCCTTGCTAGAATTCCGAATTACACACTTCCATGGACTTTATAAGGAGGAGATGCCCAGATGACATCGGCAGTCCGAAGGACACTGACAGTCTTGAGGACACCTTGTATACTTCTGAGACTGAAGTCTATGCACAGACAAAGTGGCTGCATGATTATATGAGGCAGGCCTGAGACCTTAAGAGTTAGATCTACTTTTCCATTTGTAGGTCCAAAGCCTGAGTTGTCAGCATTTCTTAAGATGGCAGTAAATAATCTAGGAAGCCAACCACAACCCACACTGCAAAGCTAGGAAAATAAAAACAACACAATAGTTCCTGCCAATGTGACCTAGGGCAAAATTCCTTCCTGACCCTAGATCTGGTGATTGGTCTAACCCAAGTATGTGAGCCACACCTGCCTACAGGTACTTGAGAAATTTTCCAATACCACTACAAGCATAAGCATGCTTGTCCAGCTCCTTTTTTCCAGCCAGGGCAACTCCAGTGCTTCAAAAGTGAAATTAACTGAACACTGCAGGTGATAAATCACAGCAGTTGTAAAGAGGATTTCTTCCTAGTCCTCAGGCAGCCAGCAGAAGCATGAAGCATGTGACTGACACAAGGTAAATACAGTAGAGCAAATGGCAAATGAGTCACCTTTGAACTCCTTCCCCCCTCACCTCCATTACAACCCTGAGAGTAACAACATATCAACCCCCATATCCGCTAGCCATGCTCTGATGTCCTTCCCACTTGCAAATAAAAAGCAAAGGAATGAAACTAAACTAGCTGACAGGAAAAGTAGCTGTCAGCCACTTGCAAAGAGCTGAATTAGCCAGCACTAAGCTAAGTGACAGCCCTAGTCCTATGCTACCAGCACTACTTGCTCTAGCATATTGTGCCAGCCCTCCTGTTGCAGCTATTTGTGGTCAGGGATGCAGCCACCTGGCATCTTCCCCTCCTTGTTGCATGCTGCAGTCTGCTGATGACACAGATTGCTGCTCCACTCCCCTGGTGTGCTCTGCCAAGGAGCACTCTGCAGGTGCTCTTCTCCCCAAGTTATACACCAATCAGCATCATTATCCAGAGTTCACAAAGTCCAGCTGCTAGGTCAGTTTTTACCTCCTGAGAGGCACAGTTTACACTGAGGCAGAGCTACACAGGCAAAGTGAGGACGCTGAAGTCCCAGTGCTCTAGGGAAAGCCTTAGTAGGGCCCTCTGCCTGCACTGCTCCTTTCAGCCAAGGACCCCATGGCTCTCCTCAGCACCTCAGTGCACATTTGCCCTATTCTAGCTTTGTAGGTAAAAGCAACTCCAACAGCAAAGAAGTCCTCAAAATAGTCTTTAGCACAAATACTCCCAGATAAATTTTCTACAGTCCTTTCTAAGGTTGCTGCACTCAGGATTCCTTGACCCTACCATAGCAGACTGTAGTATGGGCTAGGGTGAGCTTTTGCACCAGACACATTAAACACAATTTTTCTATCCATTTATATACAGTGTGAATAACAGCATTGTGTTTGCTCCAGCTTTAAATCCTAACACACATGTGCTAAGTAGTGAAACCTACAAGCAACTAAAGTTTGGCCCATCTAGTCAGTTCCTGACTCATGCTGAGGGGAGCCAACCAACAGGTGTCACCACAGACTTGGGATTTCTCTACTTCTGAGACCTTCTCAGCTTTTGCTCCGTCAACTTCTTTGATCTGATTGCAGATAGGGCCAGGTTCTCTTTTTTTGAAGTCAGGAGCAAAAATGCTTTTATTTTCACTTCTGAACAGGCTCAGTCCCCGTGAAGACTGCAGGATGAAGGCTCCTAAAAGCCCGAGCCAAAGTGACTCCAGCTCCAAGGGTAGTGTCTGCTTCTTAAAGTTTTCTGTCCTCAGGAAAGGCTCTCTGCCTATAGACAGTTCCTGGGACAGACAACAGGAACATTGCTTACTCCATTGTTCCTTTTCTTTCTCCTTATCCTGAATTTGTTAAGGACCTATGTACATTGACCACAGCTATAACTGTGGAATAATTACTAAAGGTATTGTACCACCAGCCATGAACTTTCAATACAGCCATTATAATAAACAATAACTACAACAAGCATATTAATATCTTATATCAACTTTAATTACCCTATTTCTGAAGGCCACGTATATATATATCAGGCTACCTGTGCTTTTAACACATTTGCTCTGTAAATGGAAGAGAGCCTCCTCTCTTTGCTCTTAAATTGAAATGTCTGTATAGATTTAGCATAAAAATATACAAAGCAAAGATGCAACCACAGCAATTTGTGATAATTGGAAGAACCATGTTCCAAATTTGAGATTATCAAGCTGTATTAAAGAGAAGGAAGGAAGGGACGGAGGGCAGGAGGGCGGGCAGAAAGAAAGAAAGAAAGAAAGAAAGAAAGAAAGAAAGAGAGAGAGAGAGAGAGATAGAGAGATAGAGAGAGAGAGAGAGAGAGAGAGAGAGAGAGAAAGAAAGAAAGAAAGAAAGAAAGAAAGAAAGAAAGAAAAAGAAAAGAAAGAAAGAAAGAAAGAAAGAAAGAAAAGAAAGAAAGGGGAAAGAAAGAAAGAAGAAAGAAAGAAAGAAAGAGAAAAGAAAGAAGGAAACTGGCCACATATTTGTTTTTAAACAAGGATAAGGTCAGGGCTGGGAACAGGAGCAAGGCTAGGAAAAGAATTATGATTAAGGATAAGGACTTCCAGGACTTTAGAAGTGAGGCAAAATAAGCACATGTAATTCTTGTTAGGTATCAGGGATCTGTACCGGTAATCCTGGATATACAAAAGAGACCAGATGGCCAGCAAATAAATTGTATCATGTTATTAACTAAGCCATAATTTTCATATATCTTACAACCAGATTCTGTGTTTCAGCAACAAGCATGAAAATCATAGCCTCATAATCAGTACAAAGGGGCTTGGAAAGCCGTCCCACACTGATTGCTACAAGCAGTGTACGAGGTGTTTGGACTTGGTTCCATCGTGGCCATTGGCTTGCTGTGGGAACTCCATCCAAGCTGCTCACCAGGCCACAGCTTCCCTCACTTTCGGTCTGGTTTTATTTAGTCTGAAAGCCTGAGAAGATGCACTCTCTCTTAGCATGTGTGTTCTTCAGTGCCTGGCATGACAATCTGATTTTGCAAGGAGACTCTACATCCTACAGAAAACATATACAAAAGCTGTGCTAAAAGAACATTGTTACATTGTGATTATCTGTAGCACTGTGTTCTAACAGAAAATAAACAGGGAGCTAACTCATCTGCTAGGCAGGTAGAGGGAAGACTCTGCCTCATTTAGGAACAGGTAAGCTTACTTGCCCTCCCTTGTCCCCCATTTCCACTACTTGCCAAAACAATCAACACAAAATGTAAAGGACTTGAGTTTGGAGACTTCTGGGGGACAATCTCATGTTCTCCTTCCTTGTCCTCTCAAGCTGTGTGTCTGAGAGGCTGAGATCGTGGGGTAAGGGAGATTATGTTGCCAAACATTGTCTCCTGTTTTATACACCCAAGCAAGTAGAATTAAGGCTGTTTGGACAGTCAGAATCTGTCACTTCCTCGCTTTCAGACATTTAGCTCTGCTATTTTAGTAAGATTGTTTTTTCAGGTAGCTCTCTTGGATTTATTTTAAAGTAAAACCTTTCCAGTTCTGTCATTTCAGAATCCTGCTTATCACCCTCACCAGAGAAAAGGCTCATACCCCCAGGACTGTAGCATAGATGTCTACGCTTTGTCTTCAGGAATACCAATGAAGTTTCACGCCGCTCAGGGGAGCATAAGCATCCATGTCAGTGGTATTGTGTGAGACTCCAGGATTTCCCTGACAATAACGAGGAAAGAACAAAAGGATTTTTAAAGCCATTCCTTATCAGCCAAATTTATGTGGTGTTCCCTAAGATACAGAAGGCTTCTCATACTAAGTCTTCTACCAGGTAGATTTCAAAGATACCCCATAACAAAGGAAAACAAAAATATATGTCATCTTTGCTCAATACTTTAATGCTGACAACAGCAGCATTTTGTGCTCTGAAGATATACTCAGCAAGATTGGCAGACTTGAATTGGAGCTGACAGTGTTATTCCATCGAGGACAGTGGATTTACTTCTGTATAAGTAAAAGTAGAAACTGGCCAGTATTTTGTCCTGTGGAGCTGAGGCACAACAGGGAGCACTGCTGCTTCCTACTTTCTCTTTAGAACCACAGGTAATATTGCAGTAGAATATCAGTTACACTGGAACTAACCCAACATTTAAATATGGCAACAGATAAAATAGAACACTCTAAAAGATAATGCCTGTAAGGCCAGCAACTCAGTCCATCAGGCACTGCTTGATGGTAAGCTATCAACTTAGTGCCTTATGCATTGAGATGTTTCTTAGATAATGTTTTCTTCGAAAGAGATCAGATGAGAACCTGTTTTGTATGGCTGTGCTTTGCACTGATGCTTCCAGAACTCTGCAGTTTCTTCTTTGTTTTGCTCCAGATTGTAAGGATGAGCATCTCCTGTCAGGTATTTCTTAGAGTGCCTTTCAGTGTGAACAGGATGCTTGAGGCATCAGTATCCCATGAGAGCTGCAGGATTAGGCCATAGAATAGTTTATGTTATATGCCCTACAGGACCAATAGCTTTGTATGTTTTGTCTGCTCACTTAGCTATGAAACAGTGACCCACTACACCAAATTTTGGATTAAATTATCAATCATTTGTCTTCATCTTGTTCTCTAAGATTGTTAAACCCCATGTAGTTTATGCTGGGATGGTATATTGAACTCATCATCCCCCGATGAAACAAATACGTGGGAGTGAGAACAATATGAAATGAGAGACACTGCATCAAGGATCCTGTATCTGATCTTTTCAAACTTTAGGCCTGCATAATCAGTTGGTTGACTCTGATCTTCATTCTTTGCATTGCACATAGTTCAGAGCAGGAAAACCACGATCTTTTCTGATCCCTAAAGGTCTACCCTGGAGAATTTCTCTTTTCCCCTTATGCAGCATGTTAAGCTTCTAGCTTTTGCTCTGCCAGACCAGAGGCTGGTGAGTAGTTATGGTAATTTTTGTGGCTGATGAGTTATTCTGTGGAAGAATTCTTGTACAGTTACTATTATTTATTATTTGCTGAGTGCTGGCAACATGGTGCCATCTCAGAAGAGAAACTTTACATTGGGAAACTTCTTTATCTGCATATGCACATGAATACATGTATGTCCTCGCTTCTATTTCAAATCCAGTGAAGTCTTCGTTCGTCCCTGTGAGTGTCTGCATGACTTGCCCTTACAGGAACTATGCCTGAATAAAAAAGGCAGTCCAAGACTGTAAGTACGGACTTGATCAAGAAAGTTAATGTCTGTCTTCCGGAATGAGAGCTCTCATGTGGGAGAAAATCATCAGACCCATCTCCTCCAGCTGTGCAGAGCAGCCCCAAACAGGAGCCACACTTTGTGTAGTCATGGCTGACTGCACTCCAGATGTAGCCACTCTGACCATTTCCAGGCTAACAACAAAAACAATGGTAATCCCATTGTGCATGTCTCTCAGAGGAGGTGCAATGGTTCTAGGACAGTTGGAGACCAACATGAGGGATGGTGGGAAGTGGAACAGCTCTTACCAACACAGGCTTCAGCCAAAGACTGCTGTAATTTTAGAGTACTGTGCTCAAAACCATGTGTGCCCCACAGGCAAGACCAGCCATTATTTGTGACAGAGCTCCCTTGATCCTCCTGGACTTCAGAGTTACAGGCTAACAGCTCTGGGGCAGCTCTTTAAACCCAAACTGGAATCCAGTATGAACATGAATAATACAAGCTGCACATTTGCCTCTATTATTTATTTTGATATTAAAGCACATTTATCTTAGCCTTTCCCTAAACATCCTCAGCAGTCTTCCACTGAAGTGGGAAGAGCAGCATAAGGAATACCACAAATACCAAGGTAATGTTATCTGTTTTTTCTAAAGCAAACTTGGCAGATTTTGAAAGGACACCCACTGTGGCAGATTCCAGACTTCAGTAAAACCTTTTGATAATGAAAATATGAAATCTCAGATATTGATAAAAGAGGCCAGGTTCTGCATTTTGTTGTGGCCTTTTCATTCTGAGGCAGAAAAGGAACCAGATGGCTTTGCAGCAATGGAAAAGTGGGAGAAAAGCTTAGATGCATGCCCTCCCCTACAGTTCTCGAAACAAGGGCACACTAGGGAGGTACAGAGATGTGATGGGAATTTCAGCTGATGAAACGGTTCATGAAGAACTGGTACAAATTGACCAGGAAGGCATCAAGAATATTTTCTCTTTGCCTCACCACCCCACCCAACCCCCATCATTTCCAGATGGACAATACATGGACATTTGGCTGGCTGGAAAATCTGGTCCCTGAGCTGCTAATTAAATATTAAGTGATATTAAAATAGTAAAAATAATTAATATTAAAATAATTACATATTTGGGGAAATCTTCATCTGCAGAGCACTTTTCAAGCAGTCAGGCTTGTTGTTAATTCTACCACTTACTGTCCAGCTAGGAATACTTACAAATATTTGCTCCCTCCTTTTCAGTCAAACAGATGCAAGTGAGCACTAAAGGACTTAAAACAGATAAAGTTTAGGGAGCAGAAAGGGGAAAACATTCTGTATTATGAGATTTATTTGCCTGCTGAACAGCCTAACGGTATAAAGAAGATGCTGTATATGAGTCAGTATACAAAACCCTAGAGCCCTTGCTGGGGCAAAGCGGTCCTGCATCGACTGGAAGGTGATAGTTACACTGCATGCCCCAGTGAAGACAACCTGTAGACAGCTCTGAGGAAGAAACATCTTCTGTTCTCCTTTGTACATCAGTGCTATTGTGTGTGTGCTGAAAGGCAGGCTGCGTTTTAGCTGACCAAAGATAAACCAATGCCTTTGCACCGACCAGTGTGTTTGTTTTCACATCTACCTAGCCACGAGTACCATAGTGTCTCGACAAATATTTCTAAATAGCAGATTATCAGAAAGCATGATGTGAGGCTACAGCCAGACTGTGGTTTCTTCTCTCTCTTTGAGGCAGAGAGCATTTGTAACCACTTTCCTGTCTTCACAGAGCTGCTGATGACTGTATCTTCTTGGAATTTGCTTGCTTGTGCTGGCGCACAGCGTCAGGCAGAACCACCACAGCCACCAGGGACTTGCAGATCTCCTCTCTTCTACTGCGGCTGTCCTAGGTCACTTTGGTTTCTATTTTCAGGGAAGGGGAGCCCAGTGTTGTGTGTGATATAGCTCCAGTTAAGCTCACAGCTGATATCCAAGCCCAAGGAGGGAAGGAAGTGGGAGTAAAGAGGAGATTAACGCTGCCTGAAGCCCAGCGAGGCACTAAACCACAGCACACAGCAGCCGACAGGTGGAAAGCAGGGTGTGGGACATTTGGCCCTTACCTCTTCACATCAAAGCTCTTGAGAAAAACAGCACCCTGAGAATAAGGGAGAGCAATTCAACAGCATCACCATGCCTCTCTGAGTGAGACCCAGCCTATTTAACAAAAGGCAGCTGACCAGGGCAAGAGGGACTGAACCTTAGGGAATATTTCTTGGGGCTGAACTTGCTATTAAATCATTGTGTGGCCCCAGAGGTGCATGGCTCCTTGACCTCTCCCTCCTTAGGGGGTTGGCCACAGACTCAGAAGCAGCAACGTGCAGAAGACACCTGGAAACGCTGACCCTTGCAATCAGCACGCCGGGTCATATCTCACCTGGGATGAATCCTTAGTCCATTGGCAGGAGGGCTTTCCCTTTTTACTCTAGGTGAGGATTTGGCTCACCTTCTGTGGTATCCATTCAGTAAAGCCACATAACCTCTATTTGGAAAGTATGTCCTGAGAAACTCCCCCTTTTTGGATGAAATCTGTCTCGCCTCTAATCTGTCTATCTGTCTTGCTAATCTTGCTTCCTGGGATATTGCTCATTCTATCACTGCTTCCATCTAAAGCTGGTCTAACCCTAGCCATTTTTTTAATTTTATTTATTTATTTATTTATGTTTGACCAATTTAATTATATCCAGTCAGAAATACTAGCGTTTTGCGCTGGTGCTGCTCCCTAGTGGGGAAGGGAAGCTGCTGGAAGATGGAGGCTGCAGAAGCTCAGAGCACAAGCTGTGAGGCAGGGCCCCGAGGACTGCCTCTTACAGCTCCTTCTGACCAGGTTTTGCCCAGCAAGGCCAGGCTGCTGTGTGGTTTTCTCATTGGCCATGTAACTGCTTGCACAGCCCATGAAGAGCAATAGCTTGTGGTTGTTACATGACTGTTCATTTCTGCCTGGGCCTGCTTGACTTTTAAAGTGTTTCTAACTTCTGCACACAATGTATAAGCACTGGGGTGGGCACTCTCACTAATCTGTTAGCTGGTTTAGCCTTACACTTTCAAGACAGGGAGTGTGTGAAACGTCAGAATGTGGATAACCTTGCCCCTTGGACCATGCCATCCCCTCCCCTGCTCAGGCATCATTGTTTGCAGAGCTGTGTGGGAGTCAGGTCTGGGGCCTAATCCATTTACAGCTAAACCTGAAGGGCAGAAAATGATTTGTTTTCAGCCAGGTTGGTTCCCCTTTTCAGCTGACCATTGAGATCTTGCAGAGCTATGACACAGGGCATTGGTAGCAAATAGCCAGGGTCAAGGAGAAGAAGAAGACCACCACTTTAAATGGTTTCCCAGCTAAAACCCATTCCACCTCAGCATCCTTGCTATCTCCTTAACTCTGAATACCCTGCACCCTGAATCCAGCTTCCCCTTTCTGTATATTCCTGCCTGTCTTCTCTCACCCAGCCACTCTAAACAGCTCACTCTTCCCTCAGTTTGGATCTTCTGCCTTCTCAGTTTAGACTTTATCCTCACACCAATGGCCTCTGATATGCAGTTCTTCTCATTCCTTTTCCAGTAAATTACCCCCAATGGTTGAATATCACCAGCACTGATGCAATTAGCTGATGCTATGCTGCCCAATTTTTCTACTGCTATCACATACATCCGTAGCCTTTTACGACATGAGAATACTTGCTCTTACTGTACCAACATAGTGAACAGTATGAAGAATTAAGGCCAACAAATGAAAAACAAACAAACAAAAAACAGGGTACTGGGACAGACATTGGTTTATTGCAAAAAGATTTTGTCCTTGCCTCCACCAATATCTACGGATGATATAGACTGCTGATAAGCACCATGAAGAAATGAAGATACAGCCCTTAATAGCACATGGAAACTTTCAGCTGGCCTTCTCATCCTCCAAACAGTTTTAAAAGTCTGTTGCCTTTGAAAACTCAGGACTTGATCCAAAGCCCCGTGAAGTCAACAGACAGGATGCCAATGATTTCATAGTGTCTTGGATCTTGCTTGCATGTCCTGGCCCCCGGAGGAGAAGGGGAGGCAGGGTTGTTAGGGGAAAAGTGATTCTCATGATTCAAGAATTCTTTCTGGATTCCTCAGGGCGTGTCAGGTTAGCAGCTTGCCAGCAGCTGGGAAGTGCATGCTCTGAGTGCTGTCCTCTGCCATTACCCCCCACTGTTAATGGGATGAATGAAGGGTTTTCACTTCATCTTACTTATTCCATAATAGGTGGAAGTCTTCAATACCCCTCTTGAATTGTGAAGTCGCCACATGGTTTTCACCCCAAATGATCTCAGCCTGGTTAAATTGTTGTTGTCTAATAGATCAAAATACTGCGATCACTTCAGAGAGGGCTTGAGGAGTAGAACAGGGAGAGGAGACATCCACTGCAAATTCTTTTTGTTCTCTATTTCATCCTTAAGTCTAAGTTCAGAATAATAGCATCCTGTCTTCCTATTTTAGCGGCAGAAGCCAGTTCTGGATCATCAAAGGCAATCCCCAAGTTTGCGGCCTGCTGGCACTTGAAATCCCATGATTTTTTTGTCAGCACAAGCTCTTCACTGGCACAAGCAGGAAGTCTGTCTGTCTATCTATCTATCTAATGCACCATGTATAAAATATACATATACATATACTATATATAGTTGTAAGAGTATGAGAACCAGACGACAAAGAAAAAAAACAGGTTAAATGTAACAAATATGCTGGAAATGTTGGAGAGATATATGTCCTCTGCATGTCAAAGACTGCAATATCCTGAAAGACAATGGCCATTCCAATCCTATTTAACCTCCAGCAGGTAAAGAGAGGAACTAAGGCATGACTGGTGCAGGTGAATTAAACTATGAGCCAGGGTCTGTTCCATAATAAAAAGTGAATAGTGAAAGGACAAGTACTGGAGGAGGGGCAAACAAAGACTGTTTGAAGTCTCCAGTGTTTTTTTTGGAGGCAGATTCTGGTTCTTCCTGAAGCACAGGATCATTTGGAGTGCTGGCAGGAGGCTGGGAGCTCACAGCTTCCTGATTGTCCTCTTGACTCCTTGCTTTCTCAGGACCATTCTAATCTACAGCCAGAGCAGAGGAGGTACAGCTACCATAAGAAATGTTAAAGGATGCTGTGAACTGATAAACTAAAGAAAGCGGGTAGGCTCCATTTGAGAATTTGCAAAGAGATAGCTGAGAACAGAGTTAAATGTAAGGCCTGCTTGGGTCACGTTGCACTCTGCAACTGGCATGTAGCTTTGCACTCAAGCAGGAGGCACACATGGTCAGTGCTTTCCTTAGGTGGTGTTTGACACCCTTTGCTCTGTTCTTGCTTCAGTCCTTTGAGTTTACCCAAGAGAAAGGAAGGAGCATGTGTGAAATCATGTGCTGACACAGGCAGGGGCTAAATCCCACTTGACTGTGTCACTTATACCAATACTGGTGATAATACAGCGAGCAGGATCAGGCAGCATTGGCCACACCACATGCAGGCATGCTGGTGGGCCCACAGAAAGTAAAGATGAGGGTGTATGAAAACTGAAGGCTGCAACCAGAGAGAAATGGCTAACTAGCAGAAACAGAGACTGTGGAGTGGGAAAGTGAAAATCTGCTTGTGTGTGCGCGCATGGGTAATGGGTTGCACATGTGCAGCCTGCTCTGCTCTGCGTGTGAGGGAGAGATTGGCCTGAGCCTTCAGCATTTTGAATGACTTTTTTCTGCTTTTGCCAGCATGGGAAGGCTGCCTCACACTGCTCACCACATTGCTCTCCCCCTCTCTTGCTGGTCAAGTGATGCTGCTAATGTTTCAGCTGCATCCATCTAACAAATGTGAATATTTAAAGCTGTTAAATTGATGGGCTGAGTAAATGGGATTAGCTCTGTGTGCCCAAGGGGGAGCGCCACTGCTTGCACAGACTGATAGGAAGACAAGAGGGAAGGCTGATGAAGAGAAGATTGCTTTCAAGCCTACAAGAATATGCTATATGGGAGGTACACAGATAGCTTCCAATCTGCTGGTGATTGGATTAGACATGGTCTTAAATGTGAAGTGCCTATACAAGTCTGAGGCTTAGCTGGTGCCAGTCTGCTGAGGACCTGCAGAGGTACTCCTGTAAGAATTGCTGCCACCCCAGCAGGCTTTGGAGGCGTCTCACTGTCAGGGGACAGAAAGCTCCCGCTGCTGGGCCCTGTCTCACCCACCATCTGAGGCATCAGATCTTTAACCCATTCCCAGTGAAAGCTGAGATCCTTTGCCTCCATCTGTTCACATGACATGGCTTTACAATTGGCCATGCAGCATACCAAAGGAAAGCGTGAAGTTATCTCTCACTGCACGGTAGAAGGAAATCTCCCTCTCCCTCCCTCCTTCTCCCTCTCCCTCTCCCTCTCTCTCTCTCTTTTTTTTTTTTTTTTTTCCAGATGAAGAATTTGAACGTCTTTCATGGTCTGTTTAAAACATAAAGTAGTTTCTTGACACATTTTTTGAAGCCATGCTTGTCTGGGCATTGATTATTATCACTAATAACAATGTGAGCCAACAGCTTTACCTTTTCCCTAAGCTTCACTAAAATCTCCCAGAACTTTGACTGCTTTTTATTATGAAGTCAGTTTCAGAAGCAAAACAGTAATAAAAAAGGTTACACCTGGCCCATTCTGTAGGATACCATGAACAGTTTTGGGTGGCACATTTTTTAGGTTTATAGAAAAATAGGTCCCAATATTTTTAATTTGGGGCAGAAAAAAAAAAATCTGATCAAAAATATTTTGTCTGCTGAGTGGAGAAAAAATAAAAATAATCTGCCAGCTGCAAATCTTTCACACTATGCACAACTGTGATAAGTGGGTTTTATTGCATGAATATTATCCTTTAACTGATTGTCGAGTTAAAGAGAAAATATTAGTGAGGAAAACCTTGTTTAACACATATTTTGACAGTGATTAGGAAAAAAAAACACTCTGATTTCCATGTGTTCATTCTTAGTTAAACACTGTCATTGTTTTTGAAGCAGATGCTTGCCCTGATATTCTTTAAAGGTAAGAGTTATACATCTTTATTTTCTTTTCTTTTTCCTTATTTTTGTTTGTTCTGGCTGGAAATCACAATATCTCACCTGGGAGGTCTACACTGCAGCAATAATTTGGATCAGCAGAAAAAGCTCAGAATAATACAGGAAGGACCATGACCTCTGTAGTTCATTGAACAACTTAGTCCCATTGCAGCCAGGGAGAAAAAGGAACAAAGAATTGATTTGACCTCAAGGAGTGAGTTATGGAGCAAGAAGCTAAACCCAGATGTCAGTACCAACTTCTAACCTACAGCTCTAGTTACTCATCCTGGGTTACAAGCAGCTGAATGAACAAGGCAGGTAGAACAATGTGTTATAGGCACAGCCAAACAGAAGTGCAGCATTTCTCTCTGTGGGAAAGGCCTGGGCTTTCTTATCATCACTGGAAAGCTGACTGAGAAATACATCTATACTTCAGGGAGATACTCATGGAAGAATGCTATCTAGCTATGTACATAAATAAATGTGATACGATCTATAAAATGAGATGTGATCTATTGAATAGGATGTGATATATAAAAAACATGCTACTAGAAATAAAATAATTAATAGAACGTGAGAACTTCCAATTATAAAGTTTCTTGAGTGACCTGAAACAAAAATAACACTCCACTCTACTTCACCACTACCCACTAGCAATCACATCACAGTGAACCCTCTCAGATAAGGGATATAGGGGAGGAATATGCTGGCCTGGATGCCCCCCAGGCCCATGGCAGCTGGGGAGGTGACACTAGAACCTCTCAGCTGTAGAGACCAAGTTTCATCTTGCTGCCCTAAGGATGAAGGGCTCATTTTTTGTGTCCATGGCTAACAAATGTTGCCCCAGAAATTACTTTGTTCTGAATGACAGATGCACTTTCTTAAATAAGTCAGTAATTTACAAAAAAAGGGGAAAGGATGTTCACCTGAGCCCTGTGTGCAGTACCCTGTGTATATCAATGGGTGTTAGACACCCTGTTTCTACACCACATGGATGCCTGGACCTTCCAGGATCGTTATGCTGGACTAGAAGGGAAGGTAGAAAGGCAGGGAGCACCAATCCATCAATCAAAACACAGGGCATTAATTCTCATCACAGACCAAATTTAGAGCAGTAGAACTGGGCTCAGCTCATCTCTTGCTCCTGCTTTATGGCTAAACCTGAATCAAACCTGATGTGTTTTATTTTCCCAGACATTGTCATTTTATGTTATAATACTTCAGGCCCATTGCTCACTGTAATTATAGCTTGAATTTAGGTGTGCCATGGTCAATGGTAGATTGATGGTAGCACTGTCAGGAAAAGCTTGTCTCTTGCAGCTTCTCCACTGATTAGGTCTCTGTTTCTGAGATCATGAATTATCTCCCCGGTAATTCAGGAGCTGTGGTGATGACATGTTTGGCTGTGCTGTTTTCCCGTTAGGCATGGAGGTATCTCTAATGTTCCTGATTGTATTAGCTTGTGCTTGAAATTGAATGCAGCCATCTAAGCATTCCTCCTCCTGTCCTAGGGGCTTGTGTATATCTGATACCCACAGCCATTTCTCTTTATTTTCTTCCTTATTCTTCTCCTAGGGTAATTTCTCAGTCACCACCTTCGTACCATTTCTCTGGCAGTCTCCACCATTTAGACACATCAGCTGTATTTACTCCCTTTTAATTCAGCACCTCCAGCCATACAATTGTGGTCAAATTCCCAGACCACTTATATTGTGTTGTGCATTAAAGTATATTTGAGGATCAAACAAGGCCTCTAGTCAAAACCTGAAGGTTTAGTCTGTCTGCCCTCCAGGGACGAAGCAGACTGGAGCAGCACCCCAGCTCTCCCAGCCTAGGATCACAGCTCTCACCCTCATGCCCTAGAGCTGTGTCCTGTGCCATTGAACCACTACGAACATCAGGCTTTTTCAAATTTTCTGTGTAGCAGGCAATGACAAACCTCATCTTCTTCTGAAGAATAACTGGATATTAATATGCACTCTTTACATGAGATGAAATTCTCCTCCTTTGCCACCATCCTACCAAGTTTAATTTTAATTGATTAGCTGTCAGAACTGAATAAAGAAAATTGATACTTTCTGCACAAACTTGTGTTTCTAAGCACACTTAGTCTTGTTCTTCACAATTCAAAATAGTTTTTAGCAGGTCCTTTACCATCTAAAAATTCTTGTTCACATTCACCCCCATCTTTATTCAGCTGACTTTTACATCTCTTAAAGTCAGCAGTAAAATCCTGCCACTGTCTTTCATGGCCTTTTGTAGGTTTATTCTCTTACTTATCCTTTCCTCCCCAAAAGCGGATTCTTATCATATCTTTCTAATACATCTTTCTCTCTTACAAAGGTACCTGTGTAATTTGCTCCAAGGAGAAGCAGATTTCTGAATCCACCACAGTGATTCATCTCTATCATTGCAAGACTCTCCTTAAAGGGAAATGTCCTTGGTTCTTCCCACAGAAAGCTTTCCTATCATGGGGCAACATTTGGAAGTCTCCAGAAACTCATCTCTGTGCTCTATAATCTACATCTTAACACATGCTTGTGAAGCTACCTACTTCAATAGCAAATTATCTTTTTGGAAAGGAATCCATTGGGCTTGGGGGGAGGCAGTCAATGGCATTGTTTGCTAAATTTTCCCTCTGGCCATGGCAGCCCAGGGAGTGGCTTGTACTAAACCACAGCCCACGCGAACATTTGGCAGCAATCCTGTGGATTTACAGGATTCCTTCTAGTTTTCTTCTTGCTGTTCAAACACCCTACAGAGTATGTCACTGTGGGCCTCCTTAGTTCTTTAAGACTATTTATAGTGTTAAGAATAACTCTATGTAGACACAGAACTGCATTCAACCACATGGCAATAGGCAGCAAAACTACTCTGTCTTTGGAAATGAGAGCAGTTTGTGAGTCTACTGAAGTTTAATGCTGCTGAGCAGACAGGAGACATCCAGGGTAGACATGGCTACTATAACATTAGGATCACTCCAAGCAGTTTTCCCACTGTTGTTGTCTGGCTGCTCTGGTAGGAAGCCATTGGAAGTAGGAAATGCACTGGGCTCAAAGAACGGTAGTGCATTAGTGTGACATGTAGTTGATGTATCAGAGAGTTGAGAACAAAGGATTTCTGGATTAATATAAACTCGTACATTGACTCCCATGACCTTGACCCTTATTACATTTTTGCCTGTGTTTACTTGCCTGTGTTATAAGCATAATATTTATCTACCTTATCCCATCACTGTAATGTTTCATTGGATAAGGTCTGCACAATGTCATGCAACTGCAAGTTATTGTAGGATGGAGGTGGGAGACAGTAAAATGCCATTGAGATCAAAGAGAACAAGTGGCCAGTCTCAGTAGTGGTAAGCTGACAGGGTAACTGCTGATTCATGTCTGTTGAAAATCTGACCTCAATGAAACAAAGGTGAAGAGCAGCAGAAAAGGAATAAAGGAAAGCAGGATTCCTTCAAGGGAAGGAGATGACCATGTTCAGATTGAATAATAAATAAACAAACAAATAAACAATATATGTACTTACCAGAAAAATAAAAGACAACAAAAAATAAAGAAATGGAGAGGAAGAAGAAAAACCTCAAGCTTCAGAAAAATTTCAGGAGATAGCATGGATAGCTTAGTAAAAGAAGACATTAGAAATAGGGAAATGGTGGAAAGTAATTAGCTACAATATTTCATACTGATGGTCCTTCAGAGCAGGAATTATTTTATATTGTCCTTGTATAGTGTCTTATGCAGCAGGGTCATGTTCTGATGTGGCTCTCCAATAATAACATAGTGCAAATGAAATAATAATTGTCTTCTAACATTCAGTAGCCACATCACCTAATTGTAATCACTGGCAGAATAATGTTTACGGTAATTTATCTTATCTATACATGTGAGTTTTGTCCCTTAACAGCTGACTTGTCATCACAGATGCTGAGAAAGATCTTGAATGACTGCTTCATTCTCTGTTGTCCATTTAATAAGTAGACACACTAAATTTTATTATCAAATCATTAGGGAAAAAGAGTTAAAATGCCTTCAGAATGTGTATGTGACCTTCTAATTACCAGGAATCAAACTAACTACTGGATTGAAAGCATACTTGGTGCAATTGTCCCTTTAAACTTCAGCGTTTCTTGAAATGGTAGTGGTAACACTACATAAATACCGAAATAATTTTTTCCAATATTTACTAAGGTGAAAAAAAATAAGGTAATGCATTTTGGAGAGCTGCATCATTCTGGAAGTGTTTCCTTTCAATGAACATTCCAGAGACCTTACTTTCTCCTGACACTTAGACAAGATTCTGGAGTAAGGGAAAGACACATGCAGTGAGAATTCAAAAATGTTTGCCTGGTTTTAAAAAGCCCCTTACATGTCCAAATTCAACTGTGCAATTCCACACACCACTAGCGTAATTCTATTGCATCTCCCACTGGTCTCAAATTAATCCTGACAGAAAAATAAAAAAAAAAAAGAAAAAAGAAAAAGGAAAAGGAAAAGAAAAAAAGAAAAAAAAAAAAGAGCAGATTTCAGATAACATTTACCATTTCTCAAAATGCCATTCTGCATCACTCCTAAGATGAGAACAATGTGACTTAACTCAGCCACCTACACCTATCTGTCTGCCCACAGATGTTCCAGGTATTGAGAAAAGCTATAGGGCCAAATTTATGAGGGTACTTAATCCACTAGGTCACTGCTGTTAGAAATCTGCACCTGAGTGAATCAGACTTTACTCAGGCAGTTATTCTTTAACAGTAATTCAAATGCATCAGCAGAACAAGTTGGTTTATCTTTTTGTTAGGCTTTGACCCACTGAAGCAATTACACATTTCATCATTACACATTTCATCATTATTTTCAATAGTAATAGCCACAGAATATGCTGTTTTATGGCATCTTCTATTCATAGAGCTGTTCCATTGTCCAGTACCAACACCTGGAGAATGATAATTTTTCACATTACATAATTAAGAAAACTGACACCAAGCAGGATTAGATTACTGCTGTAGGATGCACAAAGTATTTAAGAGAGGTGTGGAACAGTTAAGCTTACTCATTGTAATCTCAGGCAAACTTCTCCTAAAATTCCTTCCTGTAACTCATCAAGCACCATCTTAATTAAACATCTCAGAGTTTTCTGCCACCATGCCTTCAATGTGGCAGAGCCCAAAACTGTAAAGCATGTTTATATGTTGTTTTGTTTTGTTTTGTTTTGTTTGTTTGTTTTTGTTTTTAATATGGTTTGGCTTAAGCACAAAATTAAATTGTTTGGTGAGCTGGGTTTCAGATTTCCTGCCACGTCTTTGGGAAGGGTAGGCATTCAAGCAGTACTGCCTCCACTTTGCTCAGAAATGCTGCTTCCTTGAGGTGACCTCGGTGGGAGGCATTGCTCTCCACCGGCCAGACCAGCTGGCTGAAAGGCAGGAGGCACAGCAGAGCTTTGCTGAGTACCCCCAGACATTGTTGAGTCACCCTTCACTCGCTGTGTGGATCCCTGCCAACTGGCCACCTGAACTGTTCAGGCATTTTCCTAGCCAGGCACTGCTGCCTCCTGCATCTCAGCCTTCACATACCAAGCTGTTTGCAAGCATGTGAGTAATGCATGGCATTCCTCTGGTTAGTCCTCCCAGCACCTCCCCCCCCCCCCCCCCCCCCCCCCCCCCCCCCCCAGTTTGCTGGAACTGAACTGACACTGAAAAGCTTTTGCAGTAAGAAGAAATCCTTGGAGATCCTAGTAGAGGTTCCTTTGGCTCAGTGCTGTTAAGAACAAAGAGGCTGAGTGCTATTTCTGTTCCTGGCAGGGCCCCAGGTTTGCACAACATAAAGCAAGGCACTTAAACTTTCCATACATTTTTTTCCCTTTGGGTAAATTCAAAGTATCTCACCATAGTATTGGGAATTCTGTGCTTTAATATCAGGCCAGTGCTTCAGACTTTTCTGAAGGCTGTCACTGAAACATGAGCTGCTTCCCATATCATGAGTTATGGGAGACTCACATGGCTCATGGGTAGAGCACTACCTTCCCAGTACTTCTCAGAAATGATTCTGGTGCAAAAACAGTGAAAACTGAGATCAGAACTTGGTGTATCACATTTTCTCTTCCTTCTCCTGAGCTGACATTAAACAGTAGCACTCCAGATTGTTCTGTCTTCTTGCCACTGCTGGAGTCCCTGTGGTTTTTAATCTTCAAGAAATAATCCTCACTCCTCATGCAACCATGCAACTCCCAGGGTAGATATTTAGATGTATTCCAGTTACCTACATGTGCCTAAATGTCTTCAAATTCCTCTACTTCTCAATATGTCCAGGTCTCCTGAAGTCTAATCTGTTCAAGTTTACAGTACACAGGAGTCTTTAGCTAAATAAGGAACCCATGTCTGCTCACAAATCCTACTAATATGCAGCTCTCTGGTGCCTGTCACAGAACTGCCCAACTCCTGCTCCTCAAATCCCCACTTGTCCATTCATATAAAGCCCCAAATTGCATTTATTTCCTTCTGCTATATCACAGTGGAAATTCATGTCTATTTTTCTCCCTGGAGTCCCTCAGGATTGAATGCTTTTCAAGTTTCATTCTCCCACTAAATAGTTAGATTTCTGAGTATTTTCTCCCAGATGTAGGACAAGCTTCTTTTCTACTAATATACTTCCAGCTCTTGCTGTATTCTGTCCATACCCATCACTGTGAAGTTGTATAATCTGCCAAAATTTTGATCTTCTTACTCATATCATCTAGCAATTACTTGCAGAAGTTGTTTCAGTAGCTCAAAGCTGTTTTTGCATATCCATTCTGCACTGTAAGAGGCACCAGCACAACCTTGCAGTACTGCTTATCCACACACACTCCTTGACAGATACAGACACAACCAATTTTAAGAGCAGACCCTCTCTGACCCTTATCTGACTCTGGTATGTTCTAAGTATGACCCCTTGCACAACAATTTTCAGTTCCCTGTATGTATCTGTCTATCTAGTCAGACTGAATTTAGTTTTCACATCACTTCCAATACAAACACCATTTCAAGGCTCTGTCTCTCCTACATCTTTTTTCACTAGTTATGTGGGCAGGTTTGGGCAAGTTTATCTAAAAGACCAAGGTTTTTTAAATTGTACTTTAATTACATGAGTTTCATGTTCTTTTAAAGCACTCAGTTGGGTGAGACTTTTGTTGGGATTCATTAAAGGAGAAATAAGTCCATACACATTTTTGTAGCTAGCCAAAATGCACAGGGGCTGGTTTTATGAGTAAATGTTCTCACTGGAACAGGCAGCAGGACAGAAAGAGCATACTTGAGCTCCACAGCATTCTGGCTCTTATAAAATGAAGGTCAAAACTTGAGGGGTCCTCAGAAATGAACAGTCTGCATCATTTCCTTGAGGCAACACTCAGAGATCAGTTCTCCCTTTCCATATGTGAGTGCATGTCAGGCACCGTGGCTCATTTTATGACCTGCAAAGTGACTGCATGCCTCAGTATGGAAGGGCAGGGGGTCAAGCCCTTGGTCCAACACTGGCCAGCTGGCAACCCTTGTGATTCAGGTAGCCTGTGGGAAAGCTTGTACAGCCCACAGGGACTAGGTCTCTGACCCCTTTTTCTTTCTTGCTTTTTGTTGAACAGGTTCTCTCCCACATCCTCACAGGTCTCTAGCACAGTCCAGGCAGGCCCTCATGCAATTGGCAGGCTCTGATCCGGGTACAGTGTGTGAGTGACACAGAGCATCTTGCATCTGACTGCACAAAGGAGCCATCAACAATTTACATAGAACAAGTTGGACCAGAGAACTTTCATCTCAACACAGCTGTCCTTGTCCAAGGTGAGGTGGATTACCTTCTCTCACCCTGTGTAGTTCCTAAATGCTGCATCTTTCTTGCATAGGCAACATCCTTATGATAGAGAGACTTTCATCCATTTTTGCTTGAAATGGCATGAAGATGGTTTGTGGAGACTCATTTTCAGATCCCTCTCAAAGCATTTGCCACATTATTTGCTTACAGTAAGAGCTTTCAGCTCTTCTTAACTTCCCTATTCCCCTGTACAATTTGTCCTGTCAGATGAGATGATGCAGAATGGATGTCTCCAAAATGCAAGACAGATCCATCACCTCTTTTCAGACATACTCCAACTTCTGCAGGAGCATCAGTAGGAATGTTGGGTTAAGGCATTTACAGCAAACAAATGAAAGTGTTTGGAGGAGCGAAATCAGGGTTCCTTTGAGACAGACTTTTAAGGCACAAGTACAGGAACACAGATAAATTTGCAGTGCAGCTCTTCCTCTGCAGCAAATACACGCATGCTTTCTCTGTTCAGTGAAAAAGCAGCAAAGCTGCACTGCCATCCCAGGGGGTTGCGCTGGGATAAAAGTCTGGCCTCAGATAGTTACTGCTGAAGCACTTGGAGCTCACCCTCCACCCCCTGCCTGGGGTAACCACTTTCCCCCACAAGAACCCCTATTTCCCCTGTGCCGGTCCATCCTGCCCTTGCACAGGGACACTCAAAGGCAGTGTGGGGCTCGTAGAGACCCTCGTAAAGCTTGGCAAAGCCGCGCAACAGGGAGGAGAGGAAGAGTAGGAGGAGGAGGAAGAAGAGGAGAAGGAGGAGGAATAGTTCCCGGGAGGGACGCCCAGCGGGCGGTGGCACCCAGCAGAGGGCAGCGATGCCCACGCTAACGCAGCTCCAGCTCGCAAGTCGTGGCCCTTATGACCCCCTCCCCCCCCCCCCCCCCCCCCCCAAAAAAAAAAAAACAAAAACAAAAACACTGCCTCTAGGCTGACAAGGAACCTGCGCACCTAAACCTGCTCTCCTTTACTCTGCAGCTGTAAGGGAGCCGTACAACCACCTAAGCTGTTAGGTCTGCTTGTGCTTTCCCACCTCTCCCTGTGGGACCTCCTGCCATTTAAATAGCCGTGCACAAGAAAGCTCTGGGATGAGGAAACACAGTGAGAGCATTTCCGAATGCCGTTCGCATTCAGGGGAAATTGGTTTTCTCAGAGAAGAAATAAAACCATGACCTAGTGGTTAATGTACACGCAGAGGAGTCAAGAAGTCAATTCTTATGTGGTTTGAACTGGTTCATTCATATCCAATTTAAACAGAAAGGGGAGGGTGGCTCATTTTCTGCTCAGTTAATCAAGAGACTGCAGAAGCTACTTCTTTTCCTCTGGGGATATTGATAAATGCTGGATTCAGCCCTTAGGTAAAATGGCTGAGGCGGCAGTGCTAAATCCCTGAAACTTAAGTCCATTTGAAATATGATTCCAGCTCTGAACCACACCTGATTCCAAACCTCAAGCCTCTATTGTGTTCCATTACAGACAATTGGCCTGGCATTTACTGGTATATTACATATGAATATCATAATATGCAAAACTTGCCTAGAGAAGACCCCAATATGTTTTTCTAGAACTGAAATTATCCCTATTAAGTCCAGGACTTCAGAGGTCTCTGTTGACCTAAATTATTCTGCAATTTTCTGACTGTATGGCCCACATTCTACCATTCATATACTCACTATCTATATTTTGCAGGAAAGAGCTAGTGAGAATGACCTTCAGCCATTTCAAACACTTGAATACTTGTGCTGTGTCTCCCCATGCTTACAGTGCAGCCAAGGAACTGTTGAAGACTATTTCTCAGCCTAACAACTCTGTTAATACAAGGTTTAAGAAGTTCCTTTTGGGGTAAGGCAAAAGGAGCACAAGGGAAGAGCAGATCAACAGATCATCTTGAGATTTTCAGGGGATCTGTAAGAGAAGAAGAAGAAGCAGAAGACTCACAGTGTCCCAAAGCATATAAGCACAGTTATCCCTTCAGTGAGACTACTCACAGTGCTTAAAGCTAAGCACAGGCTTACATCTTTAGCTGGATGAGAACAATATGTCATATTCTAAGTGAGGATCTTGGAGTGTTTCTACAATCCTTAAAGAATGACTTGTCATGAGAGCCAGGTAAGCATTACTTTCCTCTTGACAGAAGAAGGAATAATTAAGATCTGTTTTGTGGTCTTTTAACTACAATCCACCTTTCCTTAGAACTTATAACCTGGAATAATAAATGTTTAATTATAGGTAAAATATTGTGTTTAAAAAGATTATATGAACATTTGTAGGTCATGGAGTACCCAATAATTCGTCCATTTTCTTCTATTAATATCAGCTGGTTTTATAAAGGATTTTTTTTTTTTCCCCATAAACCTGACCTCACTTATAAGGACAATCACATGCAAAGCAGCAGAAGTGATCAGTAGACCAAAGTAAACTGATTAAATGAACTGATGAAAACTGGGTTCTAAATTCCACTATATTTTCTTAAAAGCTCCTCCTCTTGGAGGCATATGTGAACAGCTTACTGTGAGTTGTTATAGAATCACAGGACCTTATTCTCCTTTCACATCAGAGTAATTCTGAAGTAATTCCATTAAAGTGAGCAGAGTTACACTGATGTGAGATCACAATCAGTTAGAAATGGAAAATTCCTAATAGCTTATCCAGTTCATAACCCTAGGGCTAGAGTACAGTTACTCCTTGCACTAAAACCGTGTTTAATTCCTTAAAATATGAATAGTGGAAAATGGTGTTTGGGAGATGTTTTGGTCATTTGGTGGGGTTTCTTTAATTCTTCATCCAATTATTCTCTTGGGAAAATTCTTGGTTTTGACTGAAAGCCAAAACCTCAACTACATTGCTCAATAAATGAAATACAAAATGAGGTAGATTGGCCATATTATGTCAATGTAATTCTGAATGCCTTGTGTGCCCTTTTTCCACTACTGGTTGTAGATCACCATTAGACTAGTGATACATGGAAGTTTAAGAGAAGTTATTGTAAAGGGAAAGCAACATGGCAATCCTAGACATCTTGGTGTATCACCTCTAGGGTAGAATTTCTCATATGCCTTGTTAGAACAAAGGTTGCACGGAATGCATTATTTTGTTAGAGACACTTGTGTATTTCAGTGAAGTGTCTAAATATTCTGAAGCATGAAGGTGGTTTTTCACCAAGTCCACTCTGCTTGAAACTCTTCTTCCTCCTGAAGAGTAATCTCAACAGAAACATTTTAACCAGACCTCATAATGAAGTCATTTCAAACAGAAGAAAAACCCTCAATTACATCTTAGGATTGACTGTATATAGCTATTTCATTACTTTCATACATGATGGTTTATCCAATGCACTTGACACAAGTTTGCTGCATGAGGGAAGCACAGCTTTCCTCTCTCCCTGCTTGCTTAGCACTGGAGAAGTTTGCTAATAGACGTTGCTGTAGAGGAGCTTAGGGCGTACCATTGTAGCATGTGCTGCTTCCCTCTCCTGAAGAGAACCCTACCGGCTGCTGTAGAGGAAGCTACTGAATTCCAAGCTTGACAACAGCACTCCAACTACAGAATTTGCTTTGTTAACAGGGTTAACAAAGGGTTAACACAGGTTAATAGGCACAGAGTTAATAGACACAGAAGTACTGAATTACTGGGTTTGACTTCCAAAACTGCTGGTCACTTCTGGCTCCAGCATTGCCACTTCCCAGCATTTCACTGCAAGTCTCATGGTTCTTGTAGCTCGGGGGAAAGAGCTGATGTGAAAAAGATGGGGGTTCTAGCTAGTTCAGGGACACAAACCTACTCTTACAATATTATCATGTTGATACAGAGGAAGGTTTCCATGCAGCTGGGGCTTCTGTACATCACAAAACCATGCAACCATGATAGCAAGCATTCCTTGATGCTGTTGGGAAAATGCTTTACCTGAACATCTGATCCTTCCTGTTACAGTAGCATGCTTCTAGCCCTTTGGTGTGTGGAGAACTTGCCCACCTCCAAATGATAAGAGCATGTAAAACAGAATGCACCATCATCAAAACAACGAGGTGCTGGCACAGGTGATGGAGCAGAGCCACTAGGGTAAGAACTCTACCTACCTGTAAGATGAGATTGATGTTGTTGTAAAGAGGACTGCATAATATGGTTACCTTCCACAAGAGGAGTGAAATCATTTGTGCATTCATATTTTGTACTGTATGCTCATGAACTATAAAATTATTAAGTCATGTGATTTCTAAGCAAAACCTAACTGGGAAGACTGACTTGGGTTGAAAAATAAAATTGTTACCACAGAGCAAATTGAGTTGTAGACTTTACAAATCAGGCCACCTGCTTAGATGCTAAACAAGGTTTCACAAGTTTGTTTTTTATGAATGAAACACTCATCTTACACCTTTATAAGCTGGGGTCTAAAATCAATCTGCTTGCAAAAGCCCTTGCTAAAGCGTGTGAGATAAATGTAACATTAAATCACACAAGCCACAAAACAGAGTCTGATACCATTTCCCTGTGAACAAAAAGCAGTAAGAAATCTCACAGCTGCTGTTCCTGCCCTTCAGCAACTTTTAATTTTTACTGATTGACACAACACCTACGCATCACATCATCCACAAGAGGCATCAGGTCTGTTTCAGGAAAAGCAAATTACTGGTTATTGTCAACAGCTGGCAGAAGCCACCAGGAACTGCTTCTTCATTCATTTGTTTTTCTCAGACACCTATAAAGAGCTGTCATCACATACCAAACAAAGTAAGCATCAGGCAGTGTGTGTGTTTCAGTGCCGGTTTACAAGGTTTCTTTTGCCATGGGAGACATATATTCAGGTATGTCAGCCATGACAAGAGAGCAAAGCAGGTACAAAGTGAGCTCAAGCACAACGTTTCAGAGCTATTCACATTTGAAGAGCACTCTTGCAGTGGATGGCAATGGCAATGGGACACAGAGGAGAACCTGGACTTACCTGGACTAGGAGCGCTGCTTCATGAGAAGCTATGTGCACCCTCTCAATGGAGGCTGTTGCCTTCATAGCCTTAGGTAATATTTGCACTTCACTGTGAACTGAGGGGGCAAAAGGTCTTAGCATGATGAAGTCAAGAGCTACTCCCTGGTATTATTTGCCCTGAGACAAACTGGCCTTTGTAGAAAGTGATATCCTTTACACCTATGCAGATATCTGATTAACATTTGAGGGAGTACTGTGAGTGTATGGACTGGACACCTAGGATTTCCCTTGAGATATATGAAGAACAGCATATGAAAAAGAATTTCATCATGTGTGTGTAAAGCATTTTGGCCAGTATTAACGTCAGAAGGTGACATGAAATACAGCATATCTTTATGAATGCATTGTGCTGTAGTAGAGAAGGTAAGTTTCACTGAAGTAGCAAAGTGAGTTGTGGGTGAATGAAATACGTTTTTTCATGCTGGAATGTGATCAGGATATTGGGTAAATTCCACTGCTGCTGAGAAAAGACCTGAGATGTTTCAGAAGCCAGAAGTGGTTAGAAGCTTAGTTTCTCAGTCTTGTCCAAAATTCAGCAACATTTGTAGAACAGCCCCCCTTAGCACCACAGTTGGTTCAACACTGACTCAGGGGCAAGAATGCTACCCACTGAGTCACCAACCCTGCTTCCTCCAGCACTGGCTTCTCTCTGCTGGTTATCCACTCAGGCCCAAACATGCTTAGCTTACAAGAGCTAACAAGACTGCAGCCCTGAGAAGGCTGGGTGGCATAGAATAAAAGCCTTGTAGATGCCAATGTGTCAAGGTAACCCACAGTAAAGTTTCTATTTCTGAGGTCTGTTGTTTGATTTGTGGTATAAACACCATACTCACCTCAAGGAGACACAGCACACTGTAGATTTTCATCTCCACTTTCCAGCACCTCCACAAGCATGGCTTACACGAGGGCTGCATTGAGCCCAAGCTTGTGCCATGCAGAAGAAGCATTCAGTTGCATAGGAATACATCTGTCTCCCATCCCTCTCCTCAGGAAGTGTCTGAACTTCACAGAAAGGAAGAGGAAAAGCACAAAACCCATGCTATGTTTGATCTGAACTGTGCTTAGCCTATATCTTTTCCTTGAAACTATGCTGAACACATTTGGGGTGGTAAGAATTGAGCTTGAGCTAGAAATAGAAGGTCTATCTTTAACATATGGCCCTAACACAAAAGAGAATCACAGTGGCCCCTCAAAGTTAGGAAGTTTTGCTTGGATATGCATTCCAAGTTTATCAGATCTTTCTCATCTTCAGCCTCCAAAGGAAAAAACTTCTTAGATATGGTATACTTTTATGCCCAGCAGACTGGACCCAGAAACATACTTTGGTTTTAAGATTTAAAAAAAATAATAATAATAAAAAAGAAAATCCTCAACTTACACACATCATGCACATGTAAGTAATTTGCAGTCTTCAAGTACTAACCCTTCACAGCCTGAAGCAGGGGCAAGGTCCTTCTCTATTCTCACAGGGCCTCTTGTCATTATGCAAGCTTTCATTCTGAAACTCAAACTCACATGAAAAATACTCAGGTTAGTGAATTTGAAACTCAGCCTGAGCAGCTCAAATGAAAACTCTGTTAACCCATTCTTGTTCCTCCACTCAAGAGCAGACTGCTTATTCTCACAACAGCACAGAACATCCTACCATATCTGAAATTTTCTGCTGGAATGACAATTTGCTTTCAGTTCCCCAGATTGTATTCATATGTCTCTGGCCCATGCACTCAAACCTGTATCCTTCCATGTCTTCAAAGAGAGAAGGTGAAAAGAAGATTCCTTGATCTTCACAACTACTCTGCTGCACTTCTCATTGTATGACCACATGTAGCGACCTCAAATGCTAAAGGATGCGCTTCTGACCAAGCAGTCCCTGGGCAAGATGCTTCTGCTGTTGACTGGTGACCTAGAGATAGTGAAGAGCTCTTAGGGCTAGTTCCAACAGATGGAAGACCAAGAGTAATGTGGGGTTAAAGCTTGCAGGAGTCCAGTGTTAAAGTGCTTGCAGGAAGGTTTAAAAGAGAGTATCACAGCAGTAAAGCAAAGGGAGCAAAGTGGTTTAATAGGCTAACTAAAGGATGGACTGAAACAGACGTTATGTCTGTCAGCAGGTTGCTTCATGGCTTTGGTCACACTAGTCATTATTTCTGCCTGTATTTTTTTCACATGCAAAATGGATATAATAAGATTTATTGAGCACTTGCAGTATCATGAGGAAAAATTGATTAGCCTTTTTAAAGCCCTATGGAATACATTCTGTAAGATTGACAGCAGACCATAATATCTATGGAGAAGGCAAGGTAATTAAAGCACAAATATGGTGGCAGAAAAAAATAAATAAATAAAATAAAAAAAGATGGAATCAGGAAGGAACAGCTATTATTAGAGATGCCTAAGTGATGAACAAAAAAAAAAAAAAAAAAAAAAAAAGAGGGAATGAATACAATAAAGAAAGACAAGTTTCAACCAAGATAAATGAATACTAGTAATAAAAAAACACTAGCAAATATGAACAAAATAAAAAACAGTGGGAGAAGACCTGAGTTAAGAAGGAAGAAGTAAGTGTTGGTTTTCCTTACTACCACCTAAGATTTTTTAAAAATAGCCACCTTAAATAGCCACTTTAGTGTTACCACCTGAGTACCAGTCAGTGTGTTGCATGTGAGAAGCAGAGGATAGAAAAAAAAAAAAAAAGATAAGCAGAAAAAAAAATATCAGTTGAATATAAAATTTTAAAGACTTTTTTAATTATTATGCCAGTAGCCATGGTTTTCTTGAGGAAGGCAATGCTTTTGTTATTGTTATAAATGTTTTTCAACAAAAATCTTCAGTGTCAGTCAGAAAGAAGAACATAAAATTTAAGTGCAATAATTCAAAACCTTTCTATGTTATACTTGAAACTTTTTTTTTTTTTTTTTTTTTTTTTTTTTTATGAAAACCTGATGTTTCTGTGGGAAAATCATCACTTCCCAGACACCTCTATTTTTAGGCCTGTGTTCTCAATTAGCCTGGTACTCATTTGCAGTATGCCTCTCTGCAGTGTTGCAGCAATATTGTATACCAAAGGGTTACAAAGAAGCCTACCTGATATTAAAAATCTACACCCTTGAATTTCAATGGCACTGCTTTCTTTTTAACCTTCCCTTTATCTCTGTGCATTTGGGAAGACATGCATGGGGTGTCAAATCTTCCAGTGAGAACTTTCCATGGCACAAAATCATGATGGGAAAGAAAACATGCAATAAAAGCACAATGCACAAGAATAACCTTAGTAAGGCTGAATCCTGACGTGTGCCTTGGATATGTGATTGAACCCCAGATCATCCACTAGTAATCCTCCTGTTTTTGCTTGTACATGTCTGAAACATTGGCTAAACTGACTGTTCTGGGAGAGACTCTGTAATGACTCCTTAACTGTCAGAACAGACAATCGCATTGGTAAATGTAAATAAGTCACTTTGAGCATATCTGTTGCTTTCTGCCTATAGAAATTCATCTTAGTGGCACTGGTCCCATTTACAAGCTTTGCGCTTGAGGGAATAAGAAAAGCTGCCCAGATCATCATGGGAAAGTTTATACACAGAGCAGCTCAGCCAGCAAAGTGCTTGGCTCAACACGCTGCAAGCACAGAGGCTGCTCATGGATCCATCTCCACAGGCATTCAGCCTCTGCACAGCTTGGATGACTACAGCCGTGAATCTGCTCCCTCTGCTCCAGCACCTGCCCTGTGCTGCTGACCAGAGCACAGCAGCCACTGGAGGAGTAGGAGCTTGTCCTGCAAGGAGGCAGGCTGCTCATGTCCAGAGAATCTCCTAGGCACCAGATCTTGATGCTGTTTCTCATACCATAGGGTGTGACTGCGAAGTGCTTGTTCCACTGAGGTGGCTGAGGAGAGCCAGGATGGGGACCAGCAGCTGGTCACTGTGCAAGTCCTCATGTTCCAATGGGCTTGAATGTTTTGGTGGACACATGTATCAGCCAGGCCAATGTCTCTCAGGAAGACTCTTTCTGCTGTGTAGGTGAATATCCAGAATCCCATGGGGTTTGGCATCATCCTTAACACTCTGACTGTACAGGACCCTCTTCCCTGGGTAGCCACAGGCCAAAGCTCCTAGCTGACACTGACAGGAAGACCACAATTGGGTGTTAGAGGTTCCCCGCTGTGATGGAAACCTAGGGATCACCTGGCACAACTGAGCTCTTATATTTGTAATCATTCCTGTTGCTATGGCCACTGCACGTGGGTATAAATCTTTCCCAAGTGACATTACTATGGGAGAGTAGGGTGTAACCCAGGAAAGGGTACTGTTTGATTGATATGATTTTTTTTTCATGACCTGTCCAGGTCTCTGAGTTTACCCATTCCATTGCTTTTGCGAAAAAATTCCTCAAGACAGAGCATTCATGTATTTAGTAATAATATTTAACATCTATATTGGACTCTGTGCATTCCAAGTGCTATACAAACACAAACTCATTCATCTTATTTTTTATCTCATTACAGTTATCTGCAGTGCTGAGTTGGTTTGATCCCCACTTCAGAGACCTTTTAACAGTGAAATTGTTACCAGGCGAATTTCCCGTCTAAATCACCACTAAGGACTGGAAGCTAGGCTCCCCCACTCTCTGTTTTAATCAGTGACTCCTTTAACTTCAGTGAAAGGCCTCTAGGTTTCTGCTGCTGAAGACAGGAAAAATAAAATCTTGGAGATAATTTTATTTAAGTTTGTTTTCACCATGAAGGTGTTCACTGGGAGCACACTGTTCTCAGAATTACAGATAGACATGCCATTTGCTCATGGGAAATAGAGTCAGGCATCTCTGTACTAAATCTACTCATAGGCAATAGGGAGGTGAGGCTAACACAGGTCCGACTTGTAAAGTTCCTACTCTTTCTGCACTTGCTGTCTTCAAATTTATTCATACCTCCCTGGACCAATTCAAAATAAGTTACTAGGACTGCAAAAATAGACTAATAAGCAGAGACTTGGAGTTCAAAACATTTAGAGATTAAAGTGAGAATTTTTCTCCAAGCTGAGCTGAGTTAAAGCATGAAAGAACATTGAAACTAGCAGCAGATGTTGTATAAAGAGGGAGGACATGAGGCAGAGATTAGGCACCTCCTAAATGTGGTCTAAAGCCTGTATACTTTCTTTTCAGCTATCTTCAGCCTGGCTAAGACTTAACATGGCAGTAAAAAAAGCAGTATGATAAATGGGAGTAACTCCATAGGTATGGAAATTGTTTTACCCACAGCAAAAGTAAACTTGATGAAGCTCAGTGCACTGAAACTGGAAGGAACAGTTAAACTGTGCCCAGAAATGGTGCTAATAATAGAATGTAATAACTCAGTGTAAAGATTAAGGCCATATATTTTGAGAATTTTTATTCTAAATTGGTAGATCATTAGTTACAAATGAGAAATAACAGTTTCTGTAGCAGGCACTGTTAAGAGGTCTTCCTGCATGCTGAATGCAGCTCTGGTCACTCAAGTCCATTGCTAACAAACTCAGACTGGAAGAGATGCAGAAAAGGACTTCAATGCAAGTATACATGGAGTGGCTGCACAGAAAGAGGAAAAAAAAAAGGAGTAATTATCAAAAAGAAGTAGGTCCTGAATATCGGAACCATTATAAGATTGATAATTTCTGAAAGGTCAACTGAATTAGCTCTATCAAAGGAAACTAAAGGAAATTAAGACAAATGGAACAAATGATCTCACATAGCAAAGCCAACAGAAAGTGGCTTATTTAGCTAATGACTTTCCTTTCTGAAAACATGGGAAAGAGAAGAGCTGTTCAAACTAAAGACAATGTTTGTTCAGAGCAATGTGTATAAGCTACCCTTAGAGAAATATAAGCAGGAAGTAGAAGAATGTTTCAAACCATCAGAGGAAGGAAGTTTTGGAAGAGCTTTCAAGAGGAGCAGCAGGAGAGAACTTTCTACCCAATTTGAAAAAGAGATTGATCAATGTATGAAAGGAATTACAGTATGTGATTTCCCATGACATCTGAAAATAGGACTCAGCAACTTTGGATATAATTTACAGACTTATTTCTCATGTTCCTCCTCTCTCCCTGCCACCCCAGATATTTTCAAATTAAATAATGATTTAAAATCATGGTCTGTAATATTAATGTTGACCACATGACAGATAGGAATAGGAAGAAATGCTCCAAGTTTAAGTTTTCAACAAATTTCTTCATTTGCCCTTAAGAATGAGAAAACACATAGGGAGGATCTCTCAGTAACCATCACCTCTCCCATTACACTGTCTGTCTTCAGAACCCTGCTTCAGAGCAGCAAAATGAAAGAAATCAGCACCATAATTACTGTCCCTTAAGCAACTTTCAAGAATTTTCTTATCAGTACTGAAGTGAAGCAAACCACTTTATATAATGCTGTGTAGCCTGGTTCCAGCAACTCCTAGGGTTTCCAGAAACATCAGCTGTGCAGTACAGGTAGGCTTCTAAGCAAGGCCAACACATGCTTTTAGAAAGCATACTTGGAGATTTTTCCTGGGAGTTCTTTTGCAACCTACTACCCCCAGGTTTTGTAATCTGAAATATCACTCAGAGGTGGGAGATAATTCACAGGGCATTTTTATACTCCACTATTTTATTAAAAGCTCTTGTGAACTTATCAAGATACTTTCACCAGACTGTTACCAGATTCCCCCAGCACATCACGATTACTCTCCAGAAGCAAAGTGTGTTTGGCACTAAAATTAGCATTTAAAACAGTATCACACCTGCTTCTGCTGGTACCAACTGCCTGTAAGATTCATGAAGTCTTCTGAGGAAACTACGTCTGAATATTGTGTGCTTTCTGAATTAGGTTCTTGTGACTCAAGGCAAACGTAATTTTATGCTGCTATTGCCATTTCAGTGTCTTTGATGTGCACGTTGTGTCTTTACCAGATTTGCTGTGGTTTCTTCCTGCTTCCTTTCTTTAGGGGAAAAACTGATCTGGAAAGAGGAATTGGGAATAAGAAACATTCAAACTCCAGCACGAACACTGCATTGCAATGCTTCCAACTCCAAATATTTGGTTGACTTATCCAACAAAAAGAAAATGCTTTTATGATTTTCACTTAGTAATTTCACAGCAGAGAGTACGAACCAAAGCTCCAGAAAGAGCTATTTGTTAGCGCCAGGCCTTGCAACATTTGGACCCAGGTTACCCAGTGGGTTTGAGGCAGTTTGCCTTCCACCACACCCACTTTATGATATCCTGTTAATGCATGTCTCTGACCTTTACTGTCAAAATCCATCTGCTGAATTTCAGACCTGTGGGCTCCTTGGACAGCCTTCACTTTTCAGCATGTTCTCGGGTGACTGTCCCGGTGGTACAGTGCTGTAGGGAGCACTTGTTTCTGACTTTTCTGCTATGTTTGCTGTTTGTATTTTGTAAGACACAATTTATCATACACATCTAACCATACTGCATTACAGAAATGAATGTGTAAATTTTAAAAATGGCTTTATGAGGAAAAAAAAAGCCTGTAGTGACTGATTCAGTACCTCAGCCTATTTCTTCCTGACACAGGCCCTGCCTTTTTGTTCAAATCATTGACTCGGGTCTCTGCTAAGCACAGCAGTTCTCCCCTAGGGCCAGCAGGACTCCTTATGGCTTCCACATGGTGCTCGTAGTTCAAAACTCTAATGGTCATCCCTGAAAGGGCATATCCGCTACCCCTAAAACATAAACGTGGAGCTTCCCATGTCCAACTCTCCTGCCAGAATTCAAGACAACAGTTTTAACAGCTCTGCAGAAGGCTGCTCTCACTGCTGGTTGCTTTCAGCCAAATCAGGCACTGATCTGTGGGATCACAGGCAAGAAAGCTCGCACAAAATTATTTTCCAGTTTGTCAGACCCAGGTTTGTGACAGCTTTGGTCAACTTCCCCTAAGAGCCTGGGGCTAAGCTCTGCCTGGGAACCTCAAACTTCACCAGCTGGTTACAGCAGAGGTTCCCCCACTTTAGGAGGCGATGCTGTGCACAGCGTTGGTGTGCGTGTGCTGGCCTGGAGAAGGAGGCTGGTACCACAACCAGGCACCATCTGCTGTAGCCTACCTTCAGCTGCCAACTGTGTTTTTGGTGCCCACGGGGATGTGAAACTGCTGTTTGCGCACAAGGTGTAACTGTTTGACAGCCCAGCCTACTACGTCCTTGTTGCTCCACGTAGTACTGTTATTGCTGTCCCAGCCTTTGATAAGGCTAGGGCCTCAGATAGCTACTGTACTTTTAAGTCTGCCTCCAAATAAGCGGCTACCTTTCATCTCTGTTTTATTGCCAAGGACAGAGACAGACAAGCCAGACCACTGGCTGGCTAATAAGTAATAGGGAACTTTGCTGAGTCCCACAGTCCTCCTGATCTGGTGATATATTTTTAATACATAGTGATTTATACATATAGATTTTTTCTATCTATAGCTCCTACAGTGTGAGCAGCAGACAGGGGCCAGCACGTGGTGCATGCATATGCTAGAGGAAATGCATGTCTGCAAGGGGACTCAGCTGTAACTGAGTAACTTGACAGGTAGAACAAACTCTTTCAGCCCTTTGCTCTTTCCAGTCCCCAAATATGACAGCTTAATCATTTTCTAGACACAAAATGTCACTGAGATAAAGCAAAGTTTATAAAGGAGGACTGGTCACATGACAGAAAAAAATCTGGTAATATATCAAAGCAAAGAAACTCAAAGTTCAGGAAACATTTGTTTTCCTCAGAGCTTCCTCCTTTCCTCTCTCTGAGCACTCAGAGGCTGAGAGAGGCTGGAAATTCAGCCTGAAGGTTCCTTAAACAAATATAGCTCTGTCCTTTACATCACCATACGGCTCACCATCAACGCCACATTTGGTAAACTGTGAAAGTTGAAACCCAGTTGCTTTGTTCCAGCTATTCAAAGGTACATAGGCACTGAAATCTTGCTGAAATAAACTAAACTGGCAGCTTCCTGTGATGGTTATAATGGCTTATAGCTTTACATGACTTACGGAATAGTCAGATCCATTCAAATGTAGACATGCTTTTCTCTCCACCAGAGTGAATGTGAACATCTTAATGTTTTCAAAGCTGCGTTTCAGCTGGCAGAAGCAGTGCTGTGCCATGCACGATGGGGTCATAGCATTGCATCTCCCTTGAGGGGACATGACTTAAAACTCAGGACAGGCTCCTCAGGCTCTTTCCTCTGATAATCATCCCACAGATCTGGTTTGTGTGGCTAAATTTCAGCTGGGAACCTAGGGTCAGCTTTCGCCCTCATGTGCGTAACATGGTTGAAGTTACCCATATGAAAAGCAGCTACACTAAAATCAGCTTAGGCAGAAGGCAATTCTGGCCTTCCACATTTCAGGCTGTGCTGTTTGAGTTTTTTTTGCTGCCTGGCCAACTATTATGTTAGATGCTGTGCAAAGAATAAATAAATAGGAGAAAGAGCCAAAGAGGAGGAGTTTGTTCTTCCAAGCAATGCATGGCCTTCTTTCAGTTACAGCACAGTGTTTATTATCTACCTTGAGAGGGCAAGGGTTGCTTTTTCAAAACTACATAATTACGTGCATAGACTGTATGAAACCATCCCTGACCTCTAACATAATAAGTCATGCGGTTTCTTGTAAGTGCTTTTTGGGTGCTTGAGTGAATCACCAAATTTTGAGGTTTGTCATCAGTAATTTTTGGTAACACATTTTAGCCAACAACATGATTACCCATAGTTATTTTCTTTTCATTTTACATTCCTTTAGCAGAAGACCCTTGTGGGGTGTTGACTTTCTACAGCTGAAAGTCTGAATGGTAAGACCAGGCTTTCTAAGCACATTTATTTGTAACATGTTAGTGTCCGGAAAAAGCCCTGAGGCCCATACAAACTCACCGAAGGATGCAGTCCCAGCCCTGGAGAACTTTCATTCTCAATCAAGAGGGAGAAGGTATGAGAAAAATATTCAGCGCACAAGTGAAGCTATGAGAACATGGATGATTAACCCCACCAACCATCACTTTCCAGAAGTATTTAGATGCTCAGAGAGGTATCAGGCCCTGATAAAAATGCACCATAAAAATGCACAATAAAACACATTAATTGTGCCGGGTGCTTAACTTCTGTGGAGGATTAGCAAAACTTAAGTGCTTTTTTCCTTTTGTATGTCACCACTATGCCTAGGCACATAGATACCTCACAGCTTTTATTAAGCCTGCATCTTTTATATATATATAGATATAGATATAATGTAATTTCCAAAAGTTGTAATTTCATAGCTTTATACTAGAAAAATAATCCCTGACAAAGGTGTTGCTGGAGGTGGAGAAAAGATGAGAAGGGGATACAGAAGTGGTGCAGAAGATAAAATAAAAACGAGAGGGAAGAAGTAAAAAGAGCAAGAAGAAGAGGGTGGTTAGGATGTGGTTTGCAATGAAAACAGGCCTGAGCAGCTGATTGTTTTAAGCAACAGGGAGGAGCAGGATAAAGGAATCAGGACCAAAGGCAGTGCAGGGAAAAAAAAGAAAGTACCTCAAGTCCAGGTGAGTCTTGAGACTAACAGGTCAGTTTTATCGGCTTTCTGCAGCCCAGACCACTGCCTGGTCTTAGGAATGGCTGCAAGCTTCACAGTGATAACAAAATCTCCCACCTGCAATGAAGACAAATACAGCAGTCTATGCAGCAGAGACAAATGCACGTTCTTGCACCTCCAGCCCTGCATCTACCTGTAGTGACTCCTCTCATTTATTTTCTCCAAGGAACGTTTCATGCTGTGACAGACTGATACGGATTGTATTTGCTGTAGAAACATAAGTGTCCAAAAACAAAACAAAACAAAACAAAAACAAACAAACAAACAAACAAAAAAAACATACAAAACCCCAAGAATTGCACCATTACCTCAGAAGTGTGAATGACCCCACTTTTTCCAAGCAGAAACCTAGAGTTTGCTGTCTTGTAGAAAATATTTGGGAAAGGGGGACTTCATAGAAAGGCAAGCTGTTGTAAGCAGGGACTCATGGAAGTCCCTGCCCATACCACAGCTTTGAAGTACTGCCATTTGAAGCCTCTAACTACACAAGTGCCTGGCTCTCCCCCTAGCAGGTTCAGGCAAGGTGCCAAGGTTCAAGCTGGGAAAAGGCAGAGGGGACCCATCAATTCTGTGTGAGAGGACGGTAGACATGCATACCTGAGGTATGGAAGTGCTTAGCACATGTTCGAGCTGGAAAATGCATACAGTATGTCTTTGGTCTCGGTGCTAATGAGAGTAGGATAGAAGCCACCACCTAATGCATAACTAGACTCCTCTCATAGAAAGAGCACATGGACCTGTAGGCCCCATGCTCTGCTCCCCCTGCAAGGGCTTTCCAGGCAGTGGAGCCAGGCAATGCAGCAACCGTGACAGTTTTGGAGAAAGGCCAAGCACCACTTGAAGGTTTTCATCCAGGTGACTTTGTGCTCAGCCAAGCTTTGCTCTTTCTCTCTTTCCCTCTCTCTTTCTTTTTTTCCCTCTAATATGCTGGGTTTAATCAGACTGACCTCAGTATCAGCCTAGCAGAGTGGACCATTTGTTGACAGAGAAATTACGATTTTCTTCCTGAGAAAGGGGAATAAAACTTCACCTGCAGAGTTGAATTGTGAAGAGCCATGTTTTTCTTCCAATGCTGTGCCTAGGCTGGGTGGTGAGGATCATCCTGGAAAACAGAAGCATTGAGCATAGCCAGGAATAATTCCAAGTACAGACTACAGAGTAAGTTTGTTCACATCAAGCACTGGAAGGCAAATAAAGCACAGACAATGCTTAAAAACTCCCACCCTGTTCTTTCTTGTGCTTTGATAACAGAAAATGAGAAGCTAAAGAGCTATAACAATTTCTCCTCTTGTAGTCATTTTCCCTTCTCTGCTCCACACAAACAAACAAAACAAAACAGTCTTGTTTAAAATTGATCAAATCAGGACAAGGAGTGAGATGTTACTGGAGATTTAACCACTGTAATTTTATTTTTGAACTTTCTGTAAAAAGTAGAATATCTGAGTTAGAAGGGACCCACAAGGATCATTGAGTCCAACTCCTAGTTGTACTTTACTCCAAGTAAAGTACACATGCATTACATTCACAGAGACTGTGCCCTCCCTTTCTACCAGGCTTGCTCTCCCCTCAGTGTATTATGAACAGAGCCTTAGCCACACACAGGACTTGGCCAGCTAGTCAGTGACTTTCACCCTTGATGCTTTCTTGATCTCTTGTAACTCACTGTTGATCATATTGTGTTGTTTTTAAGTAACTGTATGTGTGGGTGCGTATTAGCTGTTAAAAAGCAATTTACATACCTTAGCTGCACTCGGCCAAGAAGCACACACATAACCCAACCCAATAAATCACAGCAATAGGAAAACAAAGAGGGGGCAAAGAGGAGGCGTGGAGCTGTGGCTGCAGGGTACTCACACTGCTTTTGGAGCATGCCAACCTGCTGCCAGAGCTGCCAAAGCCAACTGTGCCTAGCTCTTGCTCCAGGAGATGTCTTCCAGGACAGGTGATAGCCACAGCCTTGGTGGAGCATGGCTTCAGCCAAAAGAAATATTTTCAAAAAAATAGTACTCTCTTCTTCCAACGCTGCCCCAATTATGTTCCAATGTAGATTTTGTTATCCAGCCTACTCTCGTCAGTAGTTTCTTCTGGACCCATAAAAAATGGTACATAGAAAGAATATACTGTCCTGACAGAAGGACCAAGCTCTTTTAAGAAAAATGACAAGAGGAAGAAAGAAACTACTTATTGCAAGCAAATTTGCCACCAGTCTTCAATAGGGTAGATAATAACTGGAGTGAGCACAGCTACAAGGTTACAGATTTGCCACCATCTGGGGAAATGCAGTGTTCCACGGAACAATCCATAACAGAGTGCTTTGCCCTGTTGGCCTGTGCCAATCAGCCTGCCAGGAATCAAAATGCAAGTTAGCCAGCAGAGCAAAAGGCAACATCTCCTGCTTAAGTTTAAAAACAACAAGCCCAGCCAGAAACTGGGCCCAGGCCTTAAAAAAAATAAAAAATAAATAAAATTTAAAAAAAAAAAAGTCTTTAAAATCTATGGAGCTCTGAAAAGAAGATTGTTTCACAGTGGTCTAAATGTAGATGTTGCCTATCCTGTGATGTTTGAAGGTGACCAAAGCCTTGAACTTCAGCTTTGATTTTACAGAGCTTGCAGTATTTTTTAGTGATGTAACAAATACAGCTCTGGGTCTCCTAGCATTGGATCAAAAACTCCAAAAGAAGCAAGGCACAGACCTGTGATGTTACACAAAATTCACTCTGCCAATTCAAAATTACCAAAGAAATCTGATAGTTAGCATTGCAGGAACAGGCTTTGTTTAATGTTTAATTAATATATATATATATGAAAATATCTTTAATTCAGAAAGACCTACAGCACAGAACCTCAAGCCACTACCAAGGGGAGGGCAGCTGTTGTTATGTCTTACTCCTCCTTCCCTCCTGCATTCCCCAACCATGTGCTTTCCCAGCCTTGTGCTCTTGCACTTACTGCTCTTGTTTCTGTGAGTCAATAACTCAACAGAAAGCTTCTCTCCTGTGGTAGGTTTCTGCTGCTGTATTAAGTTAAAGCTCCTCCGACATCCAGATGGATGAGCAGTCCATGGTACCTTGGGGAACTGTGCCTTTAGCAGGCAGGCTTCTCTTTCAGCCAAGCCAGACCAAGAGTGAGATACTGCCTAGACACTCTCTGTCCAGACCCTCTCTTCCCACTCCTCTAATTGATGTGCCCATACACCAAGTCCCTTTGTCTCTGTGGAGTGAAGGAACTCTGTTCCTTGCTGCTGCCAAGTCAGTTTTCAGACAGGTAAGCCACTGGAAGTGACTCACAAGGCAACCACGCGACAGCTAGCTGCAATGCAAGGGGAAGAGAGGGAGCACACACCTGACATACAATTTCCCTTAAAAGCCACAGCTCTCACACAGCCTAGTTAATCTCATTTAAGGGCTGCTGTGGTTCCAGACTCACTCCTGCCCTTATCTGTGCATTTTTGCCCTTTAACTTGTGCCAACACTGGTGCCCACTTTTCCCACCCTAAGGAGCAGTTCTGGCTTGCTAAACTGAAAGAAAACTTATCTACTTCTTTGAAGGGGGTTGTTGCAGGGATTAGCAGGGCATGAGGGAGCAGAGCAGCCCTTGCCCAGATCAGCTGCAGTCATTGTGGGAGTTCAGCTTTACCTTGAACCTGTAGCAAGTTTGAAACAGATGATGACATTCAGGATTTACCCCTTTTACATCCAGGGGGATGCTAGCTCTGAAACCTCACAATGATAATGCAGATAAACTCTCCAGCTGCTGGTAGTTTTATTAGAAACATCCATCTAATAGGATAATCCCTAGCTCAAACAGCTCTCCCCAGGGTCAGAAGCCACAACTATGCCAGGCCATACAGAAAAACCTCAGGTTTTCTCCTCAACAGCTTCCTGTAAATGTCACTCATTTGTCAATACAAAAATCTGCTGAATATTGAAAACAGAGAATGTAGAAACACTATGAAATTGAATATGATTTTAAAACAAACAATGCAGTGACTACCACCAAGTGTACTATTGACTTTTATACACAACTGTATGAAACCCATTGAACTATTCTTGTTTAAATGAAGCTGCCACATAATTCTGAGTCTGCTGCCCCCAGTGCCACATATTTTAGGAATGTGGGTAGAGACTTTAGCTACATCTTGCCATAGATAACACATGATCTTACTGAAAACCAAAATTCAAGCATAGAAATGGACCATACTATACAGAAAAGGAAAATGACTAATAAATTAGGCCCAAGTATTCTTTAAGAGCAATCAAAACTGAGAAAATAGAAAGTAAGGGACAAGTAACCAATGAATGTCTTCCTGATATGCAGAGAGTTTTAAAACAAGACTGTTTCACTAGAGTATTAGAAACAAAATAGAAGCAAGCTGGAAAGTGACATTGTCCTCCCTGCTTTATTTCCACTGAGCAAAAGTGCAGAAAGTAAACAAAAAGTGTAGAGAGAGAATGCAAAGGTTAGTTCAAAATGCTTTTAGCTTTAAGTTAGTAGCAGCACATCTGTGAGACGTTTTAACTCCGTGTTTGTCTGTCTGATAAAGGGAAATTTATTTTCATTAATTTTTCAAGTGCTCCACAATTCTGGCTCCATTTGCATTATTGTCCTGTAGGTTATTCTGACACTTTGAGTGTACTTGTCTTTCTCACAAGCCAGGACATCCAGAGTGATGAACTCCACAGTAGCATTGAAAGAAAAGAAAACAACTCCAGAAATACATGACAGGGATGAGTAAGCAAGCCTTCCTGGTTGTTGATCTGTGATATACTCAGCAATTCCAGCAGAGGAAATACTTATTTTAGAAGGGTGCGTAGTTTCCGCTGGGTTTTCACTCCAGCACTAAAACCTGGTGCTGAAAGCTTTAATGATCAGATGATTTTCTTTCCCCTTTGAGTCAAAGAAGTGACTTTTGCTGTGTGCTTTACCTGCTAAAGCAAACAGCAAGTGCTGTTTGGTATATTTCAGGAGCTGAGCAGGAAATTTCTCGCAACGTGCAGTGACAGCACAAAGCATTTGCCTCTCTTGCAAGTTAGCAACATGGATAAATAGAAGAGCAGATTGGCTGGGTCACAGGTAGGCGACCTCCCCTCCTCCAATAAAATCTGCCTTCCTAGGCTGGGTCTCTGGAATCCTAACACTGCTGTTAGGCCAAGAGCAGAGATCCTCATGCCTGTGGTATTTGCTCAGAGGGCATGACCACTTTGGGCAAGTCTTTCATGTGAGTCAGCTTTAGCTGATCCATGGGAAAATTCCTTTGTGTTGTCAGGCAGGGTTTGCTCACAGTTTCAAAGGATAATCCGACTGAAAGGAAAATGCATCTAAATTTTAGCATATTTGGGCCAGCTCTTCAATTAAACCTGATGCAAAGCAAAGGATGCTCAGTTTTCTTTGCAAGCTGATTTGGATAAGGAGAACCCTCTATAAGGAACCTGTGTGTTCTGGAATGCACCACTGTCTTGCTGGATTCTACATCATCTCTGACCACATCAAATATCACGTGCAGAAATATAGTCAACATAGATTCAGAAGAAAAGTGTAAGTTACGGCTATGATCCTAGAGAAAGGAAAATTAAACAACCAATCCTTCAAACATGTATTCATTTGACTGTCCTGTGTCCCATCATGTTCTCTAGTCACCAAAGAAGAGGCAGCAGAGTCAGGGCAAAATCAGGGTAGAGCACTTCCCACTATCTTTCCATTTTCCTCCATGAGGAGCATCCAGAAGCCTCCTCTCACCCCATCACTGTGCAAGAATTGTTTGTTCAGGACTGGCTGGGGTCACTGCAAGTCCTTGTGTTGTTTTATTGCCCAGTAAGTGGCTTGACAGCCAGGTCTCCATCAGATGAATTCCCTAATGTATATGTGAGGCCAAGAGTTATGTGCAGCATGAGTAAGAATGGCAGAATACAGGCTCACTTCCTTCTTACACAGCCTGCAGTAATACAGCCCTTAACCTCCTTGTGGTCCCAAGCACTATTGCCACGTAAATAAATTAGTGTCACTGTACTGTTGTAAGCACCCAACATGCATTTAAAGCCACTCTACACTGTACCTGCAGCCTGAGAGAATTCTGTTCTAGCACAGTTACTGGTCCCTAAAAAAAAAAAAACACTCATTTTCCATGATGCCTTACCTAAAGACAAGGTCAGGGACTAGAAGGAATTCATACATGGGTTGGCAGAGAAATTCTGCCCGTCTGACACAAGGAAGTTGAGGACACCTACAGGGAATGAAGAGCTTGCTGCCTTGATGCACAGACACAGTATGAGCATGTCCAAGACCCTTTGCTTGTATGAGTTGTTATAGCCTATTGACTTCAGTCAATGATGCTGTGCTGCTTCATGCCAGCAGAAAAGGGCAATATAGTGTATTATAATCACTCAGCCATCAGTCATGTCAAGAAATAAGTTGCTAATCACACTTTTTTTTTTTTTTTTTTTTTTTTCCAGTGCAAGCTGCCAGTCCTTTTTTATGAAGATAACCTTCAAAATGCCTTCAAACTCACTACTGCTGAAAGTCTGTCAAGGTGAGCTTTGTTACAGAAATCAGATTAGTCACAGCTCCTCTTAGCCCTTTGCATAGCAATCTCGGTGTCTTCAGAAGGTCAAAAGCATAGGATTCAGAGCCTGAATCAAAATTAACAATTCTAAACCTCACAAAGTGAAAGTGGTTCAGTAATATGGGTCCTAATCTGAAGATGCATAGCTCTGTTATGCACCTCAGCCATGGAAATGGACAAGTGATTGCAGGCTGATGCATGGAAGAAGTTAGCACAGCACAGCAATTTACTGGACATCAGGTGAGCTCTGAGGGAAAGCATGCTTTTTTAAACCCCCTCTACAGAAACTTCAACAGCACTTCATGCTTTCAGGGAGCCACTCTTCCTGATGTGGTAAATCACGTGTAAACTGAACCCCCTGGGAAGAGTTCTGATGGCTTGCAAGAGCAGAGAGAGTGGAAAACCCACTAGGTGTCCCTCTGTCCCTTTATGCACTTGCATAGCCTTAACATTATGACCTGTTGTGGCTGTGTTCTGGTGCTGGACCTGTAAAATGGGATCAGTAGATAGTTCCCTGTTACATTGACCTTATGGAAGGAGCAATGTGTAAATGTCTGGGAGTTAGTTACTGCAGTAATGGAAATTCATAAGCAGCACCTGCTTGATGTCTGATGGCTACGTTTGCAAATGTATACAGCATAATAGATTCTGTCACAGTTGTTTCTCATAACAGTCTCACTTTAATTTCTTGTTTGATATCAACAGTATGATCTGCAAAGGAGGAAAACTCTCTGCTTCTCAGGTGCTGTACAGGCTGTTTTAATGAGCCCTGGAACCTTCTGTATGACCAAATACAATATTTGATAGCCAGGCCTTTTGGGGATAAACACTGTCTACAAAACCAGTGTTGGCTAGCATTTTCATTGTTTAACAAAGGTTTTAGGAAAATCCATTTCAACTTCTAGGCCATTAATGAAGAATTTATTGTGGCTACTGTTTGCATAGTTGCTGTTCCCACAAATGTTTGCAAAGATTTTGTGTGCATGTATGTTGCTTTCTATGACATGAGGAGCATGAAAAGTAAGTAGTGTGAAATTTAGGGCATAACATTCTTCAACACAATGCACTGTAAAATTATTTGGAGTTAGTGTGTCATATATACAAAAGTTTCCAGAGGTGCTCTCTATAAACGTTGTTTAAAGTTCTTATCTTAGATAGGCTTCTATACAAGCAGTATTGGGTCCCACATATTCAGACCCTTCTAGCTGCATAAGGCCCCTCAAGGACAGTCAGTCTACAGTTTAAGTATCATTACCTACCCACTCATATTTTAGAAGATGACTGAGTCAGTCCCAAAGCATACAGGCATCTAAAACCCATACAAATCACTGATAATTAGAAACTTAGCTAAATTAAAGGATCAGAGTTTTATACAATATCAGGTGAAAGAGGGGACAACATTCACATTCACAGACATGAACAGTATAAAACAAAACAGATGAATTCTGTATTATCCCAGAATCAGGATCAAAGTGTTGTAAACTATTGTTGAAAAAATAAATAAATAAATAAATAAATTTTGAAGCAGTGGGAACAAAGCCCCCAAGTAAATCAATGTTTGCTGAACCAGATACAGCTGTAGAACCAGGGTTAGATTCTCATGCATGAGAATCATGGAACATTCCAGCATGAGAATCTGAGAATCAGACTTAAACTGCTTTTTCAAAGCATTTTTATGAGATTTTATTAGAGTAGGAGAGTTCTATGGAAGCTATTGTGAAGTTGTATCACTATTCATCAAAAATGGAAATTGCTAAACCAGAGGACACCTTGTATCGCAGAAACTAAGTTCAGCTCTTCTGATATAGCATACTCCACAGGAATCATTATTACAGGGTTCACCATGTATTTTAAGACCCCATGTCCCGGGCTCAAATTCTGATCTCTACATCTCTGAACTTTTGGTTTTTCATTGCCTAAGTCTTCCTTTGGCAGTCATTCTTGGCCATCTTCTATGGCCAGCTCTCTTAATTTCAGCCCAGTCCCCCAAGCCCTGTTCTGTAGCTGAAAGGATCAGTCTGCATCAAACTTCCCTGCTTTCCTGCTGGAGTCTAGCACCAAACCACATGGCATCTTAGGCTCCTCTGGAAGTGAACATGGGCTTTCTCTAAAGACAGAGGAAGTAGAGGATTAGAAGATAGACAATTAAGTACCTAATTATCTAATTGTATTATGTTCTGAATAAGTCAAGTGTTTTATGGAAAAACAGCATGTCATACCAGTATGAACTTCATCTTAATACATATTCAGAGGGCAGGGGTGAGAAAGGAACAGAATTAGTCTTGTATCTGTAGCCTTGATTCTGACTTTTCCCATCTTTCGAGTATGAGACACTCTTTAGACAAGATATTTTCTGGGATAATAATTATTTGGTTAGTTAAATCCTTATTGGCGGGACACATCTTTTTGGTGTTTTTAAATCACCTATCACACTTCTGATTACTACTGAAAATTATTTGAAAATGACACGTTGTATCATGAAAATACAATAGCTTGCTTACTTATACTTCAAACATGACTGTACTTAAATGTACCATTCATCTGTTGCCTCTTTGATATATTTAATAATGTCCATGTGACCTTGTCAGGCTTGTGAATTAGTAGTAGCATACCTTCCCCGGTCAATAATTCAAGTAATCCAACCCCTCCTCACAACCATATTAAGTGTGAATAAAGTTCAAGGGTGTTTAAAGAAATGCACTTAATAGTATTTCTGATACCAAGGCTAGGAATTTGCATATGAGATAGTATCCAGTGTGCAAGTTTGGGCCTATAGGGAACAGAGCTCAGCCCATGACTTTCACCTTTAGTTTTGAAGGCAGGGATTAATTTCTGGGATACTAGGATTACTTTTGCAGAGGCTTTGGGGCTACTTGAAAGTAAAAAAGCCATTTGTCTTCCAATACAAGCCTCCTTTCAAGACATTACTTGCACTACTGTACTGTGCATGCCCCACTAAAAAGTAGGTCCTCAGGCTCCCAAGCCTCTGAGGGAGGAAGAGGGGAGAGAATGAATGGGATTAAGAGTCCCCACTGTGGAGTCCCTTTGCCAAAGCACTGTAGCCAGAGAACTCTGTTCTCCACTTAGTTTTTGACATAGTCTTCTCATCCTGAAAACTTCCAGAGAACAGCTGTATCATGTACCTGCTTACAGTGCCTTCTGCAGGTACCCATCCTCACAAAGACATGTCTGCAATAGTTGAAAACAGTAGACAATTCATCTGAGTGTAAGGATTTAGAGCAGAATACTCTAACCCAGCAAGCTTTTGACACTAAAAAAGAGCTTTATGAAAGTCTGAAGAGTTTTTCTTTCCCCCTCGCTTTTCACTTAGATCACAGCTTGGGTTTTTCTAGCAATGGCTAGGAGCCAAATTCCCTAAAACTGCTAGAAAGGCAGTTCTCATACTATTTACAGTATAACCGGAAGCCAGAATTAGCAGATCTCTCATGAGTAAGCTCATTCTCATGAGATTTCTGGTCCAGCTTTGTACACTGGGGGAGACAGAAGTGTTATGGCAGGACCCTACTATGTTAAGCTCCATACAAATATTACATGCCCAGACCAGTATATTGCTTTAAACTGAAATATTTTAATAAAAGGTGTGCCAACACCTAAGAAATAGAAGTGAGGGAGTTCCCTAACAAATAGGTTATCTCATGTTCTGTCAGGGAGAGCCTTTCAAAGCCATTTGGCTATGTACCACACAGATGGGGACAGAAAATAAGAGATTCACTCAGAGATTTTGTTTAGCTGTTCCTCTTCCAGGAGATGGGACATATGGGTTTGATTTCTCCTCTTTTTTTCCAAACTGTCTTTCTACTTTCTCTAGATGAATATTTCATTACTTGGCTATCAGGAACAAAGAAGACACAAACCATAAAGCTCAGTCCATTGGACTTCTCCTACGTGCCTGCTCTTCTGAGGACCCCTTCTGGGCTGGGCTAAGAAGTGAAGCAGGTGGGGGTGAGAAGCTCACCCCACAAAGGAGAACAGGCATGTAGATAGCTTCAGAACATGGGGGTTTGCTGCACAACCCCACAAGAAAAAAACAGTGCCAAGGGGATTTCACCAAGCAATGCATCTGGAGAGCTAAGGTTTGGTTCAAATGAGTATTACAGATTCTAAAGGTGCACAGCATTGGACTTGAGGACCAAACAAACATAATTTATTGTTTTTGAACCAATGTGCTCTTCCTTTTTCCATTGTTTGGATTTGCAAAGTGGTATTTATGTTTCATCCCAACTTATTTTCAGGTAGCAGAAGTGAATACCACATAATTATTTTTTTGGTAAACTCCCAATCTAAATAATTACTTTCTTTAATTTGAAAATGCAAGATAATCTTAAATTCAGAAGAGCGTCTTCTTGCTAAGTAGATACCATTTAGTGATTCATCAACACTTAAGGTTCTTATGTCAAAGTTAAAGCAATTTGAAGTGATGACTTATGAACTACAACAGAATGGAAAAGTCAAGAGACAAGGTGGGAATGCACAGCAACAATAAAACTTTCATTTATTTCAGTGAGTTTAAATCCAACATCCAAATTTTGTTCAATAAAGAGTTGTTTTTTATTACTGTTTGTGTTAGAAAGGAAGATCTGTTCATATGCCTACTAGAGGCAATGGCAAAATTCCTGTTTTTTATTTTAATGTTTTAGTATATGTTTAAGAGCAGTATCAAATCTCTATTTATTTATATTCCAATTAAAAATTTCTATCCTTCCAGCTGGGAAAATGCTGTCAGACCAAATTTGTTACGTACTGTACATTTTTATTTTTGGAGCAGGGAGCTAACAGTAAGTTGAGGGATTTTTTTCCCAGCAGAAAAGATACAGTGAATGTTTTTAGACATTCCTGGAATTAGATCAAGTTTCAAGCTGGAGACAAAATAAAGTATCTCACATCATTGAAAAACAAATAATTATAAAGACCTATACAATTATAGTAGGTACACTAGTATTAACAGTGATTATTGTTGCTGTTATTTTTTGACCTATACCCTGATCCATTTGCATTTATGAGGTAAGAATTATTTACATCTACCTGAGAAACAGAGTTCTGTACCTTCAATAAAAATGTGGCAATTTTTCAGCAATTTCTCATTTGCTTTTTTGAGCACATCTGTTTGAATTCTGCATCTCCATCATGTTTGGTCTTCGTAGTGATCAATACATTGAACTTTTTATGCAAAACCATTTCTATCATAGGGTAAATTCTAAGCAAATACTGCAGAATAGTTCCATGAAGCAGCTGCAATGCATATTTTTGATTTGCTTTAGAAATAAAATGCAGAATTTACATTCCCCAGCAAACAGAAACTTTAGTTATGATGTCAGTATTTCAATAAAACAGTTGAAGTCCAAATGTTTGCAGCATAATGTTTCAATTGACCATTGGGGTTTGTGTATGGATTACTACACTGATAGAAATAATCTTAAATTAATCAATGAGACAACTGATAGAACTAGTCAGAAAACAAGAATTCCATACCACAGAAAATTCTGGAATTTCAAAACATTTTGGTTTCTAAAGAAAATTGAAAGGTTAAATTTCTTAAAACATTCTGTGGAGAAGTTCTAAAATACAACTCTTGAAGTCCAATCCAAGCATTAATATTGTTTTGTTTCAACTATTCAAGATACAAATTTTGATTCTTACAAATAATAACATGTTCTGCAGAAGTCCAGTGGAATATTTTCTGATGTGCCTTTGCTTTTGAGGCATAAGGCCTGATAGAGCAAAGTATATAATTACATTATGTAGATCTGGTGTTCCAGAGTTAGCATAGAAAGGTACTTTTTGTTGACTTCTAAGAAAAAACTGAGACCATCAAGAAAAAAACTTTATACATCAGTGAAATTGCACTTCCCTACATAAGGCAAAAATCATCAATAATATATTATCACCATTTTCAAGTTAAAAAAATGCTAGTGCATCTATTAAATTATTTCTTTCACCTCAGTTAATTGTATGTTACTGTACTTAACACAAATCATTTGTTCTGAATCAGTCTTGAAGGTGTTTTCTCAGTCTGAAGTAATGGTCTGAAAGGTCTTTTTAGAGTTTGGAACATGAAAAAATGAGTAGCTATGGAAAGTATTTTAACATTATGACCCTTTGAAAAAAAAAAGCAAGCAGCTATTTAATTTCCTATTTTTTTTTAAAAAAAAAAAAAAAAAAAAAAAAAAAGCACGCGAGAGTGAGAGATTAGAAAGCTGCAAACATCTGAAATCATCATGTTTTAACAGATCACTGCAGTTCTTAATGACAGCAGACCCAAAAGATGCTTGCTACATTCAGGACAAACAAAAATGATCCTTTCTTAAGTCAGTATACCAGACTTTTCTGTTTTCTAAATCTATGCAGTTTACTTGATTTGGCAACTTGAGAAAGTCTTTATGGAGCATAAATCCTGGCCCCAAAATCATGAATTGAACTACTGGTTCAAATTGAACTGAACCATCAAGGAGGAAAGGGAGCAGGGCTGCTTGGATTCTGTCCCTATCACTTGATCACTGAAGTTTTGATCATTTTTTGATATTGACTTGTTTTGTCAGCATCAGGCACTTTGGTTTGATTTTATTAAAACTAACCTAACTGCATTGGATCACTGGGACTGTTTCAAAAAAATGTGCATAAGAACTTGCTCATTAACTTTTCTCACAAACTATCATTCAATGTGGCTGCTTTGCAATAGGAGAGAGAAGAAAATATTGTTTGCGATCTGATATTTCATAAGCACTTCTCAAAAGGAAGCAGTAGAGAAGTTGCTTAAATATCCTGGCCTGCTAAAGTGTTGATCCTGCACTGAGTTGTGCTCTCCCCCGCCATCTGTTCAGTTAGGAGTCAGAGTACCGTAAGAGTTCTTCCTTTCAGCCTGCCAGATCGAAAGACACTTTTATCTGTGAGAAACGTGCCCTCAGGGGGAAATGCTGAGAGATAAGCCTTCTGCTAAGACTGTGCTCGCTCACATGCTGGCACTGCAGACAACATTCAGGAGAGCTGAAGAAAAATGGGATTAGAGTAGAACTGCTGACACGTTTTTAAATTAGATGTATGCATGACTGTTGGTCAAATAGCACACTGCCTAAATTTGCATCTATTCCAGGTGCATGTCATGATCAGCCTCCACAGGGGGTAAGGGTGAGCCAGAGGGATGCAGATCACAGAATTCTCTTTTGATATCCAGCAATTCGCTTGCACAGCCACATGCAAGCATGACGTTAGGATACCATATGGATGGGGCATCTCTAAGAGGGATACTCATCTTAACAGCCTGGGTGAACAAATGGAGAACCAGGAAAGGATGCCAGTGCAGGAAGACAACATCTTGCTCAACTGATAGTGTCTACAGGTGTGGCTGCTTCCACCTTACAGCCTCAGCCCAAAAAGAAACTTTGGGCAAGCACGCCTGTTGTTGGAGCTTTAGTAAAGCTGGCTGAGATCCAGAGTGGGTTCATTGTGTGCATCCCACCATTCCCAATGCAGGTTTGTGGAAGCAGTAGTATGATTGTTACACTTGCAACCATTCCGCTCCTTGCTAGAGCCCAGTGCACAGCCCCGGGTTTTGGCTGCCTGTGCCCAAGGCCAGCTCTACTGTCGTGCAGCTGTGTGACCTTGGATCCTACTGCTGGGAAAGAACTGTGTGGGAAGAAAAAGAAAAAAGAAAAAAAAAAAAAAAAAAAAAAAAAAAAAAAAAAAAAAAAAAAAAAAAACAGGGAGAAACCTCACCGGGAGCCTCTCTTCTTCCCTTGGTAGCTGCATTTAAGCTCAGGACCTCAGTCTTGGTCTTCAACTGAGCTATATTACAGCCATGCCTGTGCTGGCTGTTTATCTCACTGATCTGGACCTTGACTCCACCTTGGTCCTGCCTCATCTCTCCAGACTTGTCTAGCAGTCACAGAACTGTGGGCTAACCCTGTCCACCTGTGTTCACGTCTGCAGGACAGCACCCTGGCTGGTGACACACTGTCTTGCCTGCCTTGTTGTCACCCACAGCTCCCAGATCACCTGCCCGTGGGGAGGTATGTGCTCCTGCTGCTCCCTGACACCCTTAAACTCTCTGCTGTGTCCACCTGCTCTGCAGCACCAGCTGATGCCAGGGACACTGAGCAGAGAACAGCTAAAGTAGGTTTATTTTACACTAGTTTAAAGTCACTGGCTTTAGGTATGTATTTCTGAGGCATGGCATCCAGGGAAGAATCACTGCATGCACATTAAGGGTGGGAAAAACTTGCCCATTTATTTCCACTATCAATAAAGTATTGTTCCCTCCAGTATATTCTCCAAAAACGTGTCATGCTCATCTTCACATGACTGAGGGATTGGATTTTCCAGCATTTCCTAGGAAGACCATAATACAGACTAAAAAAGGGAAGGGAAGGGAAGGGAAGGGAAGGGAAGGGAAGGGAAGGGAAGGGAAGGGAAGGGAAGGGAAGGGAAGGGAAGGGAAGGGAAGGGAAGGGAAGGGAAGGGAAGGGAAGGGAAGGGAAGGGAAGGGAAGGGAAGGGAAGGGAAGGGAAGGGAAGGGAAGGGAAGGGAAGGGAAGGGAAGGGAAGGGAAGGGAAGGGAAGGGAAGGGAAGGGAAGGGAAGGGAAGGGAAGGGAAGGGAAGGGAAGGGAAGGGAAGGGAAGGGAAGGGAAGGGAAGGGAAGGGAGGGAAGGAAGGAAGGAAGGAAGGAAGGAAGGAAGGAAGGAAGGAAGGAAGGAAGGAAGGAAGGAAGGAAGGAAGGAAGGAAGGAAGGAAGGAAGGAAGGAAGGAAGGAAGGAAGGAAGGAAGGAAGGAAGGAAGGAAGGAAGGAAGGAAGTCTCTTCTGAGTGTAGAAAAAATAAATTTAAGCCTTTGAATTATAGAATCTTAGAATATCACAAACCCTCAAGGATCATCAAGTCCAACTTCTTGCTCCATATGGGATCACCCCAAAATCAGACAACAGACCCTTAGTCTGAGAGCACTGTCGAAATGCTTCTTGAACTCCAGCAAGCTCAGTGCTGTGACCACTTCACTGGGGAGCCTGTTCCACTGCCTGAACACCCTCTCAGTAAAGAAACTTTTCCTAATAACCAGTCCTGCTGACCTGCTGAGCCAGTAACCATTTCTGTGTTAAGCTGGGACATGTTCCATGGACCACTGTAAGCCAGCAAAGCGTGGCCAACAAAAATCCCAAAGAAGCCAAGCAATGTGATCCTGGGAGCAAGAGGAGAGCTTTGTTTCCCCATCCTCAAATGTGCAGGGACCACTGAGAGCCATAAGAGCTAGGATGTGACCTCAGTTGGCATTTCTATATATTCTCGTTTCTTTGAGAACTTCACATGGGGTCCTAAGCAGCTCAAGTACCTCCAAGGATCTACCCATTGCCTTATGTTTTTTTGCAATTGTGGTAAAGTTGTATTTCAGGTAAGACTCCGTGGATGTTCAGAAAGTCAGTTTAGAGGTATTTAGGGAGAACTCTCTCTGTGGAATTTTTGGAGACCTGATCCTCAGCACATTTTTTCCACAGTTTGACCTGTATAAAAGGTAGCTATAACAAACCAAAACCAAATGAAACAATAAACAGACATGAAGTGCTATACAATCTCTTGTTTTACTGACCAATCCAACCCAAAATGATTGTCCTCTGACATCCCTCTCCTCTGTATATAATAATAAACAATTATTACCTCATATTAACACAGTATCTTTAATTATTAAAAGAAGGAGAGAAAAAAGCTTTCTTATAAGAATATCAATGGAGAATCTGCCTGGAAGCCCCTTATCCAGCCCCCATCTGAATGTGGGAGGGTATGTTTCTTTAAGGCTGGTTGTGTGTTCTTGTAACAGGGCAAGTGCATACGTGAAACAAGTTTTTGCTGAAGCCTTTCGTCTGCGGGGGAATTTTCTAATGATCGTTTTTAGTTAATAGGCACAAGTTGTTAGCCTGAGCTGGGAAAGCCTTTTTTTGTTTGTGCCAATTCCACCCCCTCTTTTTTTTTTTTTTTTTTGTCATGGATTTGGTTCCCACAGCTAATGCACCTAATAATGAGACTGGGCAAGCGAATGCCAGCGTAATGATATGGAGTTTGTTTGGCCCTGACAATGAACACAGAGAACGGCTGGATGGCCTAAACGACAGGCCAAGGGCTCTATTCATCCCAAATGATCTCTTGCCTTGCGTGCCACCTAATCCCACCAAAGGCTGTGCAACCAGGCTGTACCTCAGGATGGGAGAGGTGTCCAGCAGGGACACAGCTGTGTCCCACAATGCCCTCTGAGCCCCTGTTGTGGGGCTTTTCACTAAATGGGGGCTGAAACAGAGAAACAATCAAGGGTTAAGCCCTTGCCTGAATATTTTAATCACTGTTTCCTAACACACATACACACCAACTGGGAAAACATCCTTTAAAACTTACTAGGCAGGTTACAAGGACCTTGCTCAGCCCCAGTGGAAAGGGAGGGGGGAGGTTTCTCTCTTTGTAGCTAGGGTTTTCCCTCCAGTGATTTTCTCTCCCCTTCCCTCCTTTTCCAGGCCGAGTTAATAAACACCTACTAACTTGCTCCACATCATCTGTGTGCAAACAGCTCCCACTGAGCCAGTGAAAACTGCTCCTATGAGAATTGGGTTATAGCATTTCTCACTCCAGCCTCCCAGAGCACACCACAAAGAAAGGTGTTGTTCTGCACTCTGTCTACAGTCCAGCTTATGGATCTGGTCACCCCAAATCCCTTCCCTGGCTGCTCAGTCAATGACGGGACATGAACCAAGCCTCCTAACTCCCGGCTGTCCTCTATTCCTACAGCCTAGCTTCAGTTTTTCATTGTGCATGGTCCACCAAACACTCTCAAGCTCCACAAGCTCCCAGCATGCAAGAAGAACAAATGAAAATCAGAAGAACCAGAAGCACACCAGAAGATATTGCCCTGAAATCTTTTTTCAAGGAGAATTAACAGAAAATAGTCCATTGAATACTTTTTTTTTTTTTTTTTTCCATCATCATATTTTGCAGGAGCAAACTTTTTTTTAAGTAACTCTATGGGTAACTAATTTGACAGAAACCATTTACTTCAATGTATTTTTCTGATTATGGAATATGTGCCAGCAAATGGTCATATTGGCCACACTGTACAAAAATATTTAATACTGAGGACATTTTTGAATAATGAAATACACTATTGCATTATTTTCAACGTATTTCTCTTTTTCTAAAGGAAACAAGTTGTTTTAGTGTAACTAGTCTGCTGAGCCTGTGACACGTTTATTGTGCCCAGCTTGATGACCATGCTTCTTCCATGAACATAGATGTTGTACGTGCTAACACTGACTTATCTAGGGTTGAAATCTGTATTCAACAGTTGTTTGCTATAAACAGACTTATTTGTGTGAAGGCTCACAGAAAGTTGAAATGTGAGTATGTGCCAAACATTAGTATGGCCAAAGCAAATTCATGTATAGATTTTAATGAATGCTCACAGAGAAATGCTTGCATATGTTTTCCCAGATTGATCTGAAAGTACCTGGTGAGATGCAGCAACTTACAATCAGCTCTTAACACATTTGCAAGACCTCTGTAAAACAGCCTTGCACACCAATTGTGAATTTGTTATCAGCCACAGGATAAATGTCAATACACAAACACAGTAGGCTTTCTGCTTCTCTGTGGAGAAAAATACTAATTCAAGCATTGCCTGTGGTTATGACAGACAGGTAGATTGCATATGAGGATTCTGCTTTGCTACTCCATGTTCTAGAATGAAGATCTCAAGAAACAACAGTCTGGGTTAGAGGTAGTATTTGAGGTGTAGCTTTTCTTTTCTTTTCTTTTCTTTTCTTTTCTTTTCTTTTCTTTTCTTTTCTTTTCTTTTCTTTTCTTTTCTTTTCTTTTCTTTTCTTTTCTTTTTCTTCTCTCTCTTTTTTTTTTTTTTTTTTTCAATCTGAGCTTTTTACTGTATACTATAAAACCCCCTATTAGCATTTTCTTTTCAGATGCTTTTCTGCACCACAGCTGCTATGACTCTGCAGTCAGGAAAGCAGAACTGGTGTGACTGCAATTCAGGAAAGAAGTTGAAAAGAGAGAAGAAAAAAAAAAATAAGGCTTTCTAAGACAGCTAGAAGAAAGCATGCCAATTAAATTTTTAAAAAAAGACAGAGGGGGAAAGAAAAAAAAAAAAAAAAAGAGCTAAAAAGCTGCAGAAACCTGGGGAAAGTTGGGGAGGGGAGAGAGGAAGGAGCAAAAGAGAACCACTGAAATGAGAAGAAGGACAAAGTGAGGAGGGTAATGCACTGTACAGAAGCACTGCAAACTATCAATCAAAGAATTTAAGAAGGGGGAAAGCAGGGTCAGAAGAAGACATATGATGAAAGAACGGAAGAAAGGACCATGCAAGGAAAGAAGAGGACCCACACAGAAAAATAAGCAACAACAAAAACAGAGAAAACAAAGAGGAACATGACCAAGACAAGAATCACTTCATTGCAAATTAAAGCAATCAAGTATAGTTTAAGATAAATTTCTTGGATTGTGTAGCAAATTTCTGGAAAAGCAGTATAACATTAAGAGCACCAGAATACCCATCCTTCACCATAAACTTGTTAGAGTGAATACTTTGGCATACGCCAAGAGCACACTGATGTTACTATTATTTCAGAAAATTCTTAATCAGTTGCTACAACCTGTAAGACTAGTACAGCATGGAAACTTAGCTCATTCTGTCCTTAAGACAAGAGTCATGTATCATTCAATGCAGTTAGATGCATAACTTCATTCACAGTTTAATCAAATATGATGTGATTTCTTGTGCCCATAAGGTTAAGTACATACAGAAGGCTTTGCCAAGTCAGAAGTTGGACTTCCTGCCACCAAATCAGCCACTTCCCATTAAAACCTTCAGAACTGCAGATTAAATCTCATGCATTAAATGATGAATCATGTACAAATACTCATTTTCCTAACTAGATTCTATTACTTATGTAAGAAAGTCTCAGAAGTTAGTGCTGATAAAAATAAGATCGGAAGCTTACTGATGTTGGCAAGCTTTACAGGTGTTCTCAAAGCTGGGGAAAGATGGAGCTTTGCTTCATATTTTGGTGATTAAGGAACAATATCAGAAGCTAGATATAAATACATGTATATCCCAGTAACTTTCCCCCATAAACACACACATTTTCAACAAGTATTGAATTAGAATATGTCACATTTTCAGATGTATGAAAGATTTTAAATTCTATTAAAAGTCAGTGATATTTTTTTTCAGCATTTTCCCCCATTTTCAGAAAAATTATTAACATCTAAAAATACTGTTCTCCATGCATACCATTTATTTTACTCAATCATTATCCTTGTGCTGTAAAGGAACTTGATGGTAAGCCTTAGGCTGAGTTTCTTTAAGCTAGATTTTTCAGATGTGCAAGAACTTAAAAGCAAAGATGGACATTAGTAGGATCTATAAAATTATGTTAAGTGGAAACCATCAAAAAATAACATTCTTTCCTCTCTAAAGGACCCATAGTCAAACACATTAATAACTGTACCCACATGGACTTGTGCATAGAAGCAAAAACCTTGTTTTTGGTGGAAGAATGTTGACTACTTTTCCCTATACTGGCAACCCTAAAATCAGATTACACAAGAAACATGGCTCATAGGTGCACATGTAGAAGATACAATCTGACAATTTTCCCAATTTGAGTAAAACTTTAAAATACTTCATACAATTTCTTGTGCTTTTTCAATGTAGCTCAAGGCACCCTTTTACACAACTACAAATTAATAAACCTATCATGTGGTTATAGTGCCATTTTGAGGTCAGATGAGAATACCAGTCCCTCTCAGTCTGTTCTGTTACAAGTCTCAGAGCTTGATCACAGCAGCAATGCCCCTGAGCACACCTCCTCAACACCATTTGTGACTCTCCAAGAAAACACAAGTTTGTATAAGCAGCAGCTTGTTTTGGTCTAGCATTTCTCATCCAGAACTCTCAAATTCTACCAGGAAGATCAGTGCTTTCTCCAATGCACAGACAAGAAAGCAGAGGGATGGGAAAGCATACAGTCATATTAGCTCAAGAATGGTACTAAGCCCTCGCCTTCCTCTTTTTGTGGTCTTCCTACTTCGTATGAAGGATAGGTACATGATCCATTTCACTTCTCTGGCACCAGAAAATGGAAAAATACTTTATATGTCTCCTGTGTTTACTGCCCCTATACATTCTCTCTTAATTCTCTGACTTTATACATGTCTACCATTGTAGAACAAAATAAGGATTTCTATGAAAAGATCTGTACTGCAATGAATATACTGCCCTGTGATTGTATGGATATCAGCTGGACCTTCATGTGTCGTAAATTAGTATGTACCCTAACCTATCCTAACATTTATGATGGTTTAAACCACTTGAAGATCTTGATGACTTACCACCAAGTTCCTTTGCAGTAGGAGGATAATAATTATTGAGTATAATATTTGGTATGCATGGAGAACAGAATTTCCAGTCATTAATGCTTCTTGGAAGATGCTGAAGCACTTAAATGAAAGTGAGCTATTACCTTACAACAGTACTAAGGAAAGAGCTATTTCTGTTGGTTTGAGGTTTGTTAAACTAAAGCATATGTTGAATGAAAGCAGTAGCTCTAAAGGGAACATCTCAAATGTAGCTTGAATCACAGTATAGCCATGTAAATGATTTGCACCTTGGTACCAAGAATAAATATTTAGTAAGCCTTCTGTAAAAAAATGTTACAATTGTTTTGCTTATCACTGTTGTAGATTGCAGGATGTCGTGTATAAACATTTACATTTTCCCATTGTTCCCATCAATGAGAAGGAGCATTTGAATTTCACTGTAAACAGCAGCTTTGCTTTGGTGGGGAATGTCAAATTTTACATCCCACTGGTGGTGGTGGGCACAACCATTCACCTTAAAAATTTGGTATTGGGAGACCAGCCTGCAGGCAACCTCCTGGTTCAGGCAAAGAACCTCTCCAAGAAAAGGTATCTCCACATGGGATAGAGGCCAGCCTACAAGACTTTACTAGTTGCATGTTCATTGCAATCCTCATTGCAATGCTTGATGTACTACAACCAGGAGTGTTAGGGATATGGCACCGTAAAGCCACTCACAGAGTGGCCTGTCAGCATAGCTGTTTTGTAATCCTGTTTGGACCACTCATTGAGATATGACAGGAATCAAGTTGTATTGCCTACAAATGCCATTTCTGGGGCTCCATCAGCTTTCCCACCCTGCTCAGTTTAACCACACCCTGAGATCACAAGAAGAGAACATGAGGCAGCTTCTGTGCTCCCCATGCCTGTCCTGGGGAACCTCTGAGTAGGGCTGCTTTGGAGACCTCTCCTTTGGCCAAAGAAAAACTCTTAGGAACAGGCTCTGGAATGTCCATGGGCACCTAAAGGCACAGCCAACCACCCACAAGATTTCAAGAACACCTCCGCTACCTTTGGGCTTTCAGAAAACCTACCTGGTGCCTATCTCTGTCTTTAGGCGCCTACATACCTTTGAAAAGTTGGCCTTTAGCCCCTTATCCTTATGAAAGTATTTCCCCTGGAATAAGTGACTGGAAATTAGTTTAAGAACGAGGCGCTCCCTTTCAAATCCAGTACAAATAGCTCATGTAGATAAATCACCACAAGACCAATGATTCCAGATAGACATTTTGCCAAAGTAACTCATAAGAATATAATTTTTAAGCTGCCTGCCTATGTTAATGCATGGATAAAGTGTCTAAATCCTGTTACAGAAGGATTTTAAATATAGTTTTCACTTAGCAACAGCTTTCCAAAAATAAGGTACTTATCTCAGAATTAAGGAGTATTAAAAAGAGGTTTCCTGAAAACTGACTTTCCACAATGGTTTACTGAGCTGCAGAAATGAATGAACTATTAGATATATTAAATAATAAAAAACTGATGATAAAGTAAAAAAAATGGACACAAGATCTATTAACTATCTGGGGCAAGGAAGAAATTATTTTACAAGCACAGAGGCACAATGCTGTCCGTTACAAAGTATGCTACCAACTCCTCTCAAAGATACCAGTCTAGACAGATACTTATTCTGATACAATGTGCTAATCCCTACAGAGATGGTTTTTACATCCTTAAAGAATACGTGTGTGTTCTCTGCATATTGAGCCACCATAATTCTCCAAAGGTTTTGAAGTCCTGAGACCTTTCCACATGCTACAAGTTTCCTGAGCCAGAATGAACAGCCTACAGTTTGTACTGGAGCTTTAATCCCTTCTGGTGTTATGAGAAGAGCAGCAGAAAGTCCATAAACAAGGCTGAGAAAAGGTAAATGCATCTTCACAAAGAGATCGTCATTAAAACCACATCAGAATATAGAAATTATATTCTGCCAGAAATATGGAATGGAATGGAAAATCATTTCTCAAAAGTTGTTATTATGTTTTTCAACTTTAAGTTATCACAAACACACAAAGAGAAAACAAACAGAGCATACCCTTTCTGTGTCAGCTCTGTATCTAGGGCAGCATGTGCTCCTTTTATGTATCAGGGCAACAATGCTCTTCCTGCCCATCTGTGAGGGGATATCATACTTGCCTTTCCCCTGTAATAAATAAGAAGCTGTAGTAGAGCAAATGAACACAAAAGGAGCAAGGAGGCACCTGGACCTCCTCAGGGTGATTGACTCTATTTAAAGATGGATGTTTAAGGCATGAACAGACTTCTCAGTATATAATTAGTTTAGGCTACACACTCTGCAAACAAGCAGGACAGCATGATACATGGAATTCACCATTGCAATGCCCAAACTTCCCAAAGCATACTTTGCATCATGGACCACATGTGCTGGCTCTGACTACTGCAGACACACTGATAGCCTATGGATTCTTAAAAGATGTTCTAATCGAGGCACATATGAATTCCTTTACAAAACAGACAAAACAAACAACACATGAAGTTCAATATGGCTTTGTGATTGTTTGTGTCAGTATCTTCAAAACAGAAGAAAACCAGTAGAAGCAATGAAATACAACAACTAAGAATGGATAACTTGAAGAATACTTCTCTGGACATAGTAGCAATGGTATCAAGTCAAAGGTGGTCTCTTTTTTGATTAACAGGCCATTGTTTTACTTAATGAATCCAATTTTCTACAATTTTCAGCTGACATGCTGTTCATGAATGGCTATATTCACATAGTCAGTAGCCACAGCTGGACATTTATTGCATTTGGGATTACTTCCCTCTCCTAACTACATAAACTGGGAATATAAATTACAAAATTCACTTCTGTACAAATAGTTGTTTGCAGCGAGAAAGGAGAAAATCTGTGATTCACGCTGAAATTGCAAAGTCCTTTGAATTAGTAAACATTTCCCAAGACAAAAATCATGCATATTAAAAAATTATATAGATATATGTATATGTGCATATTATACACACACACACACATACACACTTATATATAAATCAGTTGGTGTTTTATTTGACCAGTTCTAGCTCACAGGTATAAAAAAGACCTATGTGTCAACAAGTTAATTCTCACAAACAAGTGGAAGAATACAGAAGATACTGAAATACATTCAATATAATAAAGTATCTTGACATTTTTGCCACCTAACTTTATCTCACACCCAGCTACTCATTCTTGTTATGCATTCAATGCACCTTTTCTTAAAGTTCAGAAGCTCTGTGATACAGTATGTACCAGCTGTGTAGAGTGGACCCTGACCTGGTGAGATCCCTTGGCATTGCTGCAGTACAAACATTATTAATAATAATATCAATAGCAATAAAAATAACAAAGTTTACATTCATCTCTATTAATGTCCATTGCTAAAGTTTCCCAGCAACCACCAGTTACAGGAACAAACAAACAAACAAACAAACAACCTTCCATCTAATTCAGGCATTCACAGATGAGTAGCTGCTAGGGAGGAATTAAATCCATTAACAAATGAGGACAAGAAGGAGGAAAATTATTGTTCAGTTAAAATGAGCAACAAATAACTCCTTTTCTAAATCTGCTTCTGAAGACAGACAATAAGCCCAAGTTCTCTATAAAGGAATGAATATCCTGTGAGTATAAACTGTTGGTAAACGGCAGGAAAGAGATCTCCTGACGCTTGAGGATATGTATAAAACATCTGGTGCTTGTGATAGGTATACCAAACACACAGTGCATGCTGACACCATAGACCAGATCACAAGTCTGATGAAATTAAAAAATGAGTGGATGAGAGGGTGTGGGAGATGTATTTGAATTTCAGTCCACCATGTGTTTGTCTAGTGAAATTAAAAAAAATCAAAAGTTCTTCAAGTTTGCTGGAAATTGAACAGTCTTGCAAAGACATAAAACCACTGAAATCCACTGAAATTGTATTTACATTACCATACTTTTAAAGCTTTAGACTTCAAAATCCTGATTTATATATTCTGAGATATCAGCTTCAATTCTAGAAAGGGTTCCAGAAATAGAAAAGTACTGATTGTGGGAGAAGTCTAATGGCTTGATTTGAGTTTAGCTGCTTTTCAGGAAGCAACCTGAAAAGTCTAAGGGATGAAGAAAGGTGAGCAGTGCAAAAAATGCTAAATATGGGGTTTGTGTCTCACTGTGTTAGAAGTAGGGTGAACAACTAAGGAGAGAATAGTCAAAAGACATTAGAATAGTCAAAAGACATTCTAATGTAAAGTAGAGATAGGAAATGCAATAACTTAGTTTGGAAATACAATTTTTTGAGTCAAAAATATCCCAAGTGTTATTTTGAGTGATTACATTAGTGAGGAAAAATAGTTTGGGGTACTTAGAAGAGATGATGGGAAATCAAAATGAAGAATAAGACCTTGAGAAAAGGAAAGAGAGGTGAGGACTAGAGATATTGTGGATTACGGTTGTGACGGTAAATTTCACTTAACAATAACCATAATGGGATCCAATGGCTGAAACAGGAAGCAAGGCTAGTCTAAAAAAAAAAAAAAAAGACATAAAGCTAATTATGGCAAACAGGCAAACGTGCTAAAGGAACTTTTAGAGACTCCGGCATCATCAGTATTTAAGTCAACACCAAATGTTTTCTTTGCAGGAGTTGTCTGAAGTGTAGGGTCTTTCTGTGGAACAAAATAAATCTCTAAAGCCTGCATCATAGAGATGATTACGATGGCCTTTTCAGGCCTTGTACCATGACCATGAGACTTTTAGCCTTGTTTCTGGAACCTGCACCCTCAGGTGTACCCCTCACAGCGATCAGTCACAGCTCCCAAACCTCAGTTCACTAACTGATGAAAGCTCATTTAAATTAACTGAAGCCCAAGAGGTCTACCAGAGAAGACCTCATCTGAGAAGAGCACTCACACCATAAACTTGGTGGGTGCAGAGTCCACAGAGGCAAGGCATGAACAACGCCACAATGAAAGCACTGGTGCTGAGCCATGGCACAGCTTCCAGCTCTCAGCAGTGGTGCCAGGATTCTACCCTCTGAAATAACTGCCACACTAGCAATTATGACTGTCTTTCCAGAAAGTCATAAGGCTCCTCAAAAGAGCACTCTTTCCCCTTTCTTAAGCTTTGGACAAGATTATCTTCCTATTGCTGTAACTGTTGAGCACAGCTGCCTAGAAATACATGGTGCAACACTAGTGTAAATCATGTGCAAGTGAGAGAGAAACTAGGCCTTTTGCATTCAGTCTTTCCCACTCAGAAAATAGGACAGCCGTAGAGACTCAGTGTAAAGATGTGGTGTGTGCAGTGGCAGCCCAAAGCCACAAAGCCTACTTATAGATGCATACTTCAGTTTAGAATAAACCATGGTTGAAGAATTTTTATGTTGGAAATGTACTTCAACCTAATACCAAGACAATAATCTTCTGTGAAACCCAGATATAAAGTTGAACGTACTGTTCCTCCAAAGAATGAATATGCTCAGTGAGCTCCATGTTTCCTTTTGGTATCATTTGCTAGCTAACTAGCACTGAAAAGGAGCACGTGTTTATATAAATGTCTTGTTTGCTTCTCTGATCCTACCTCAGGAAAGGGTTTTCACTTCATTTATTTTTTGTGTCAGAAGCTGTATCCAAAAGCATTCTTTAGGCATACTGGTTCTGCACTTCCTCATCCACTAGCAAGCAAATTTTGCTCCCACATTAGCAACTGAAGCATTTGTTCTTACCTTGTGATAGCTTTTATAATTATTATTATTTGCCAATTCATCCAAAAGCATGAGTTTCTCTTTGTGTATGTACTATGTTTCTGGTCATTTAAACACTGTGGTAACAAGCAGAGCCACAGTCCTGAGCTCCAGAAACAACTCTTCATGAGGCAGGTTAGTGAATAATGAGGGAAGGACTAGCATCCCTGTATGCATCCCTGTATGTGTACAGTGTGATGTAACATTTTCAGACCAGGAGGTTTCATTATGATCACCTAAGACTTGAGAATCCAGGCAATAATGTTTGATCAAATCATTTACAGTAATCCAGGCAGGCAATGAAGACCTCTTCAGCCCTCCCCTGAGAAGCTGTGCCAAAAAAGTTTGTGCCCCTCCTTATTATAAATGTGCATCTTATTTCAGATGTGAGCTATCCGGGGAGCTTTACAATTACTGGATTTTCATACACTTTTGTCTGCATAATTAAATGGTCCTCTCCTGCTGCAATTATACCCCTCTCAGAGGTGCTCTCAGCCATAAACAAGTCATCACTTCATCTGCATCACATTTCAAGACCCCCGGTCAGGGTCTGGCACATTCCAGCACCCGTGACTGCAGGTAATGCTCCCAGCGCATCTTGTGCCAATGTTTTTCCCTGCCCACAGACCTCCAGCTCTCCGGCAGCAGACCGAACACTGCCACGCTCCGGCCGCTGCTGTGGCTTCACGGGGAAAAGGCGCATGTGTGCGCCTGTGTGTGTGTGTCCATGGGATCTGCTGGTTAAATGTTTTCCTTTCCCAGGGGATATATTTGACATCAAGATAAAGGGGCAGTGTGGAAAACAAACTGACTTTCCCCCTCCCTCTCCTTGGAGTTTGGTATTGTAAAACAAGCTGCACTCGTTGAGATTCTTTTTGAAAGCTCCTGGTTATCTTAGCAGCTGTAATATAAACCACAATCTCCTTGAAGTATCTCTCTGCCACAGCTCTCTTGGGGGCCAAGGGGAAGCAGGGAACAGCACATACTGGGGTATTCACAGGGAATGATGTATTTCTTGGGAAGTTGAGGGATTTTTTGATTTTTTAGTTAATGTAGTTTGCATGTTTTCAAGTTCTGCGAAACCTGCTAGTTACATATGTGCAAAACCTTATAGAGCCCATCTTTCTACACCTCATTAGCAATATCTCCCTTGCCTTTTGTTTCAGTCATGAAGAACTACAGTGGAAGTAAAATGGGTGATGGTTATGAAGTGTGTGGATGAAGGGCATAATCAGAGCAGTTCTGCATGAGTGCTGCTTGGTTTGATATTAAGGCTATTTGAGATGCCTCCTACTGAACTACATCCCAGGCAAGCCAGCTCATGTCTGTGTGCTCTAGAGGAAACATCCCTGTAGTTTTGACACCCTGCAAGGATGATGCCTGGAGTAAGAGTACCTGTGTGTTAGGTAGTCACAAGGCTTTAAGCTGCTATCTGTCCTGGTTGCCCTAGGGAGCTCTTTCTCCTCTCACAGCCTTTGGCCTTTGCAGGTAAAGGATCTTGCCCTGTGGGGAGGCTCAAAGAGCTGCTCGGGCAGAGATCTTCACACCCGTGTTCCTTAACCCACCTCATTTTTTTCCCCCTCCTTCTCAATTTCCTTCTCAGTGGGTGTGAGAACGACTGGGGAAGAAAGAGAAAAGTGGAGGTGCCAGACTGGAGAAGACATTGGCTCCCCCTTCTGCAGCTTATTTGCCACTACAAGCAGTAGCCAAAAACCTCCCCCCTCCTCGCAGCCCCGGGCCCCCTGCCAATTGGGGTGAAATGTTCCCGGGCACGCTGCTGCCGAGCTCCTGCGCCGGGTCGGGCCGAAAGCGTGGCAGTAAAGAAGAAGCAGGTCATGGAAATCTGTTTCCATTATTGTGCTTGTAAATAGTCGTCCAGATTATCTTGGTGATTATCATATCCTACCTGCACTGTTTCTGCCTCCAAGGAGCTCAGTGCTTGCAAACCTTGCAGCAGTGTAACTGAAAGCAGCAGCAGGGGCAGAGGGCCAGCAGGAGCTGGGCGCAGGGGGGTTGGTGCCTCTCACTGAACATTTTTCACCCTTCTCAGGTAGGTTCATTCTTAACTGAGCACTAGCCGAAGGAGAGGCAACAGACTGGGAGAGCACCCCTTAATTGAGTGTATCACTACCTACCCTTTTAAAAGCTACATATATCTTACAGCATCTTATTCTATAACCAGTAATTTAAGCCACGTCCTATAATCAAAAACTTTTTTCCTCTTGACAATAGATTTTTGACTTTTTCCAACTCCTTCAAAGAAGGAAATAAATGAAGAATGCTTTCAAAGCTACCTGAGTTAACTCAGGAGCATGTACGCCATTGTTTTTCATGATAGCAATTCTGATTGTTTTTTAAACTTGGCCCAAAATCTAATTTCCCAAAACAATTTAGGTGGTTAGGAGCCACAAAGTCTAATTGTAATCTGAATTTGGTCTCATAAGTCACTTGTATGCTTTGTAACCTTCATGTGGTGGACACAGTGTAGCTGGCAGTGTTTGTCACAGGTTGCTGTTTTGTTTTGTTTTGTTTTGTTGTTTTGTTTTGGTTTTTAACTTATTCGTTGACAGGATGGGAGGGCTCAAACAACACCAGTCACCACAGCCTGGCAGATTAAAGTGCCCCAGCTGAGCCAAGGTAGCTAGGTATTTGTATGTGCTCTTACTCCCTGGACAGAACGAGGTGAACAGTGTTTAACTTCTGCTGCTTTCATCTGAGGTTTAACGTAACCTGGTTTACCTCACGTTTGCCACAGGCTGAGAACATGCACACAGTCACCACCCTTCAGAGGACAACCATTAAATCATTAAGCAGTGGTGGCTGCTGTGAGGCTGCACTCTGTTCTTCCAGGCTGGTTCCCTCACAGTAACACAGCACCCACCACCCGTCATAATCACCTGGCCCTTTTGTCTCCAGACTTAGCCAACACACCATGCATCTTGCTAAGGAAAAATAAAAATGCTATTTGTAAGACCCTCAAATCAAGGGGATTTTTTTCTTTAATATTTGTAGCAATGTGTTGTGTTTTTTTATCTTTTCTTCAAGTGCCCTGAGGCACTGTCATAAATGAAGCTGTGCTGCATTAGTTGTCAAACAGACCCCAAGCAAGAGGCAGCTCCTGATGCAGAGTGCCCAGTGTGGATGTACGGGAGGGGGTAGACAGCATGGCCAGGAGAACAGGGAGCTGGCAGCAAAAGGGCACAAAAGCTCCCTAAATTTTTCTTGATGTGGATTTTTGTCTTTCCCCAGTGCCACTGAGGAAGTCTAAGTCTAAGGAAAAAAGAGGGCAGCAAGGGCCAGAAAGAAGCATAGAGGAGGCTATCAGGGGGAACTTTAAGAAGGGACAGGAGACATCAGCAGCTTCCCTCTAACTGCCTCAGCTGCTTTCTGTAAGTGCTGAGCTGGCAACAGTGCCTGGTCCCAAAGGTCATGGCCAGGAATGAGTGAGGGGGCACCACGGGGACTCCTTCCTCTGTGCCCCCTCTCCCAAAGAGACTTTATAAATGGCAAGTAACCCCAGCTGAGGCAATTGTTTTGTCAGAGTCAGGGAAAAGGGCACCACAAAAAGACAAAAGCATTAAAACTGGGGAAACATACACTGTCTGGTAGCACCAAGTAAGCCTAAAGGTCCAAATCTAAAGGGGGAAAAGAAAGAGATGTGCTATAGGGTAATCATCAAGGTGCTACTGCTGGTCTTTATTATGGTGTAAGCCAGCAGAAATTCCTGCAAAATCAGTGGAAATATACTGGGAGACCATACCTATAAACCAAAACTGAGCCCACAAAGTCTGTGATGTGGATTAGTATTCCCCAATCTGCTTTTATTTATTTAGACATAAGATAAAAGAGCTTCATCCCTACAGAAAAAATAATAAAAATAAAAATAAATAAATAAAAACCTTAAGCTTTCTTTGTTGGAACTTGAAGCAACAGAGACGATGTATTCTATTTCTGAATTTCAACTTAAGTATATTTCTGGAATTCATCAAGTCTCAATCAAATGAAAAGGTGCTTCACAGAAGTGCTTTAACATGCAACATCCACACAGCCACATGAAAAGCAAGGGAATGTGAAAAGCCATGCATAGCTGCAGAGAACATTCACAAAATGAAGAGCTTCTCAGCTGCTAAAACAAAACTGTTGCCTTGAGGTTAGTCCATTGTGCAGTACATCAGAACAAGATGTAGCTGATGCTGGCTTGTGTTCGTGCCTCTGGCAATGATGTCTCTGCAGCACTGGACAATTTTTTTAAAATCCTTCTTTTCCTCATTTTCTGTTTTAAAATTAAAATCCAAAAAAAAGATTCTGTCCTACTCTTAGGGACTTTTTTTTTTTTTTTTGAATGTGCCAATACATCGAACCTCAATCCCAGGTTTTCATGGAAACACCTAAGTTTTGACAAAACCTAGGGAATGTTTTCTTGGGTTGCAGATGTCTTCTGTGCCTTGCCTGTGTTGCCTGTGAGCACTGAGGCTCTGCTGTTCCTGTGTCAGTGGAGGAGCTGCAGCTCTCTTGGGCAGCACTAGCGAGACTTCCCTCATCTCAGTGTTTCTGGTTCCTCTAGGATGGGTCTTTGTGCTTACAGAAGAATTGGAAAGATCTTGCTTTCATTTGTGGTAAAGGGAGGAACATGTTGAGTCTCCAATTCTGAAATACTAGAAAACTTTCCCAGCCAATAGCTGTTAATGACAGTTATCTGAGCTGTTAATGACACTTATCTTCTTTGCCCTTTCACATGATCTGCCCATAAGAATTACTGTAGAAATGAGTTTGAGAGTTTTCACATCCCTTTTTATCAGAAAAACTGGCTTTACAGAGAGGCTAGGTATGAAAACCCTTACTATAAAGCACGATCTAACCCAAAACCAGTTTCTATTTCAAAACATCAATTCAAAGAAGTTTTCCTTTTGTTTTTGCAAACTAAACCACTTCATTTCAGTTGAAAATACTTTTTTTTTTTTTTTCAACAATCCCAACTAAAAAACTAATAGAATCTCTTTCATTGAAAAAATAAAAAGAAAAAGAAAGAAAAAATCAGTGGCCAATTTCTTTCATCATAGTTTACAGAAGTGTCCAAACTCCCCATGAAAGGAAAATTTTATTTTGAACAGACACTAAGCTATTACATTAACCATGTGATTCAAAGCACCTCTCACTCCCATTGGAATCCTTTCCTGCCAGGGCACTGGCACACTCTTGCTGTCTTATAGAACTGGATGAGGAGGACACCTCACTGGACACCACTTTGTCAGTGGGAATAGAGAGAACCCCAGCACAGAACTTGTGCACTCCTGCACCCTTTGCAGTGTACTGTAAAATCACACCTTTTTCTGACAGAGCCTTGTCTCTGAGCCAATCGCTTCCTTCTAAAATTAAGCTGAAGCATCTCCACAGGTATTTACAAGCTGAGGAACCCACGTGGCATCTTGAGAAATTGTGACTTCAAATTCCTTCCACCCTTCCCAGCCAAGACAAGGAGTAGGACTGATTTTAGAACAGATAATGATTCATGAGTTGTTTTCCTCCACAGTGTAGCAAAACACTTCAACTTGCACTGAATAAAGCATGCTAGACTTCACAGAATCACAGAATTTCTAGGTTGGAAGAGACCTCAAGATCATCGAGTCCAACCTCTGACCTAACGCTAGCAGTCCCCACTAAACATATCCCTAAGCTCTACATCTAAACGTCTTTTGAAGACTTCCAGGGATGGTGACTCCACCACTTCCCTGGGCAGCCTGTTCCAATGCCTCACAACCCTTTCAGTGAAGAAGTTCTTCCTAACATCTAACCTAAAACTCCCCTGGTGCAACTTAAGCCCATTCCCCCTCGTCCTGTCACCAGGCACGTGGGAGAATAGACCAACCCCCACCTCGCTACAGCCTCCTTTAAGGTACCTGTACAGAGCAATAAGGTCACCCCTGAGCGTCCTTTTCTCCAGGCTGAACAAGCCCAGCTCCCTCAGCCACTCCTCGTAGGACTTGTTCTCCAGGCCCCTCACCAGCTTCGTCGCCCTTCTCTGCACCCGCTCAAGCACCTCGATGTCCTTCTTGTAGCGAGGGGCCCAAAACTTGAAACTTGAAACAAGATGCTCTCACTTTCCAGTTAAAGAGCAATATAGATAAAATAAAAGTCTAAAACATTGACTGGGGTAGAGGAAGTATTTGTATTCCGTGTTTTCCAGTACTAGGTGGTGGAGCTGCTCAGCAAAGTTCTGAGAACTTGGGCCCTTCATTTTGCCTTAGGAGGCTCACATGGGGCTTTCTTATTTCCCAGGGCAATGCCTTCCCCACAGAAGCACTTTCACAGGTTCATGAGGAGTGAAAGTCATTCTCAATTCCTTTGCTGGCCTAAGTCCTCTTTGCCTAAACAAATATGCAAAAGATCAGAGCCTGTGACTCAGATGCTTCCCTCCCTTTGGTAAGTGTCCCCAGGATAGGCAATCACTTTTACTCGTCCCCAGTTCCTCTCCTGCCCCTGCGTCCCAGCTTGGTAAATATTTAAGTATTCCTGAAAAAGCAGAATGGCTCCCATAGGAACAACCGTGAATGTCACAAGCCAAGATATTCCAAATATGAAATTCCTATTGAAATTGATTGAGGATCACATCTCCCCGGGGAAGGGCGAGGCTTTGAATTTCTCTCACCCACATCTTGGATGCTAATAGATAAAAAGGGATACATGTTTTTTTCCTTTGTTTTAGTCAATGTATTTTAGCATTTTTTTTCTCCAAACAACTTTTCAGCAAATGCAAATTCAAATTTGTGAGCAGTTTCTGGACAATCAACACTGCATTTTTTTCTGCAAAATTCTTTCTACCAAGAAAAGGAAAGAAAAATCACCTGGTTCAGTTTTACTACATGCATGGTCTTAAACCCTAGCTTGAAAATCACCCAGCCTTATGCCTAAAATTGCAATTAACCAAGACCAGCACATAACACTTGAGGGACCTCAGCACAATTGTCAGAAAGTCCCGACTCACAAATCTCATTCAGAACATTTCCTGCACGGAAGGGGAGGATCTGGGGGACAGACACGGTCACGTCCCCTCCCATCTTGCTGGAGCAATGAGCAGCACCTCCCTTGCACACCCCCATATATTATGTTCCACTTCTGCTTGTAATGCTCTGCACAATGTTTTTCTGTGCTGCCAAGGATGTCTGGCTCTCCCCTTGACTAATCACTGGGCACTGGAGGGCCCTCTCCAGAGCTTGAGAACTTGACCCCTGGTGGCACCCATGTGAGAGGGAAGCAGATACATGTGGCTCCCCTCACTCATCCTCACCCACTCCAGGATTTCTCCTCTGATGCCCTGTCAGCAAAGACTTTCAGACAAAAGATACCGGTGAAATCAACAACAGTCAAAGGAATGTGGCCTTCTGGCCTAACAGCCCTTGATTGATATTCTTTATTTCAACAAAACCTTAACTTGGTTAAAAATATAGTGCACAACCTGTTTTGGCATTTCCAGGCAGGACGTGTCTGTGGGACTAGCAGGGTCACTGAGGCAGTGCATTTCAAAACAAATAACAGGGCTGTCTTTCAAAACCACAAGGTCGCTTTATCTGTACATATTTCTTCTGTTGTCTGCCAAGTTGCCACTTTAAAAAATAATCATGTCAATACTCTTATTTACAAATTGCTTTACAGTAAGGCCCAGAGGCCCAGGAAACTGGGGGTCTCCCAGTGCCAGAGGCAGAGCAAGACGCAGCCCCAGCCCTGAAGGCCTCCCAGCATCACTATGCTTTCTGCAGACGGGGCTGGAGGTGCTGGGTGGGGGACAGCCACATCCTCAGGAACAGACAGCTCGGTGTGTTGGTGAAGACTGAAACCCATTTGGAGAGCTGGCCATTCCCTTGCGCAAAGACCAGCCGGGTTTCCCCAGCTCACACTGCGTGGTGGGCCACACTCCTCTGTTTGCAGCAAAGGCTGCTCACCCTGTCTGGCCCCTCACCCCCCTTGGAAGGAGATAAGCAACACCAGCCCCTTGCAGCCCCCGGACAGACACTGTATGCTGCTCATAGCTGTTCTTAGGCATGGGAGATACAGGGTTCCTTCACACCCTCTTCCTGCTCTCCCCAGGAAATTTCATGGTCCCTTCCCCCCCCCTCCCCCCCCGCCCCTGGTGTCTACCCTAGGCCGGATTTTTGATCCCTTTAATAAAGATGTGCCAGAATTTCCATGAGAGATAGGGAGTCAGGAGAGATTTCATGTGCAGAGACCTCTGTCCTACAACAATATTTTACTGAAATGCTAACTACAATATTGAGGTATTTTACAGCTCCACCCTTTGGAAATGATTTTCTTAGAGAAGAGGAACAATGTTTAATGCCCCAGTTTTCTAACAGCCACTCACCCCCCACTTGCAAACAAAATTTTTCAAAATATTTTTCTTTCCTATCACACCCTCTCTAGTTTCTTCGGATGTCAGCAACTTCTTCAGTCTGTTGCAGAGGCATTGCTTTCCACCTGGCTCCTGCAGGATGCATGTCTGGTCCTACTGCTCTAATATAAGGAAGGACTCCTGTGCTATTAACTGTGTTCTGCAAAGCCTTCCAGGTACTCGCTCATGACAAAAAGCCCTGACATCACTTTTAGCAGAGCAGCTACTTCAACTCCTGTGTGGTTCTAGCTGGTTGTTGAATAGAGCTGTATCAGAATCTCCTGATATTTGGGAGCCACTTCCAAAGAAAACAGGCAAGTGCAGGGAAATGTCCTTCCAAACTGGGAAAGTGGAGATTTCTGTCCAAGCCTGTATTATATCCTCAAGCTGGGGGAACAGAGAAGCTTATTGCAACCTATAAAAATAAATTGTTGATGACCTCACATACTTAGAATTTTAGCATTTATTTCTGCAAATGCAGGCATCTTCACCACATGGCTTCTCAGCTGCTGTGTTAGTTATCAGTCAATGCCAGTGCTAGCAGCATTTCACTTTGCAGCTTACTTTTAGATGAAACACATCATATATGTGAAAGATACCTCTCAAAAACACAGAAGGTAGCAGTTTTATCTCTGGAGACTGACGATACATGACAATGCATCAAAGTAAATAATCAAGAATTTTTATCTGGAGATTTTTGCATAATGCATGCACACACACACAAAAAATGTGTATGTTCAGTCAAACTGGAACACCGTTAAATATTGAAGTGATGAACTTAATCTCACTTACTGGTGCAAATGCTCAAGTCAGGCCTTCATAGTTATGCATCCTGGCATTCTGCGTCATACAGACCTTCAGCCTTTCCCAGTGACCTGCACAGACAGACCAGAACTTCACTGACTACAGGAGCAGGCCTATGGTAACAAACAAACAATTTCAAGACTTCAGATAACAGAGAATATACTACATTTAGTGGTGAAGGCTTTCAGAGGGTGATTAATTTACAGGTTAAAATTTTTTATGCAATCTGAGTTTGTGTCTGCTCAGATACTTGTGATACTTTGGGACTCTTTTTGGCTGTCAGGACTCTTCCCACATTGGTACCACCAACTATTATCAAGTTTTCTCGTAGCTTTCCTTTGGATAAATCTGACTTGATCTTCTCAAGTATAAACACTACAACCAATACCAAGAATTACTTGAAATACACAATACAAAAGAAATACTCATTAAAACCCATTAACTAAATTGCATGCACGGATGATCTGAGAGTCCTGAAAAGAGATCAGACTTTGTTTTTAAGCAATGTATCAAAGGATACAAAAGCTGCAGCCCGTTAACATTAACCTGGAATTGCCTGCAATTTAACACCAATGAAGATCTGAAGATCTTCAGCCAATGCAAACTGATACTAGTAGGGCTACAGCAATTTGTATCATTTGAAAATGATCTGCTCCGAGATAGGCATCATCTTATGGAAACTGTACCAGAATAACTTATTAAACTGTTCCTCAAATATACTATTCAAAAATGAAGCCTGTATTCACCTTCGACTAGCTAATATGTAACAGCAGTATCTAAGCGTAAAAGTGGCTTTCTTCACAATACAGCATCAGTCTAAATAATCTCATTAAAAAAAAAGGTCCTATGATCATCATCCTGGGATGCATGCATCCAAAATAAATACAGCCTCACGTTATTTTGTATGTCAAATACCTTGGGTTTTCTAAGTGAGAGCTACATTTAATGTAAAAGACCAACAAATTCCTCTATGTTCCTCCTCTGAAGGTGCCAAAGTATGGGTGAGATACATGTATTCACATCTATTCACATACTCTCCTCTACCTTGGCTGTATTCAGTAAATTGTGCCTAAAGTCATGAACAAGCTATATATCACTGAAGGATCTACTTTGTTATCAGGGCTACATATTGACCAACATAATATTCCCGCCAGGACTAAGCAGATGAGATATAACCGTGTCATGTTTTGCAGACTTCCATTATTAGAATCCCATCTCTGATTGTATGGCATTTCACAAGCTGCCTCTTTCTGATTTCCTGTGCTACACAAATATCACTGCTTCCTTGAGGCTGTAGGAGATGTAGGATTGTCCACTCCATTCGACTGAAAGCCTCTGGACACAAAACAGCTGCATGGAGAACCATCACTTTTACAGAGATAGATGGTCAGAAGCTGCTAGAGGCTGAAGTCCAGAACCACTTTGTTAGCAGTGATTTATGTGACATCCTTAACTTCTAAAAGCCAGCTGCTTCCAAAAACAGCTACAAAGAAAGAGACCAGACTCTAATCTTGCTTATGTCAGTTTATCTCTGCAGTTACTCCCAATTTACACCAGGTAAGTAGAAATCTGAATCTAGCTCTGTCTCACTTTGCCTTGGCCATAAATAAGCCAATTAGGACTCGTCCCGATGATGTAATGCTTTAATGTAATACCCTACATCTTTTTGTGTCCATGGAGTTGCTGTGGGTGCAGACAGAGCCAGGATTAGCTACTTCCCATGTTTCTCACACAGAGAAAATTAAAATTTTATTCTCAGCCACCATCCTCATGGTCTTAACTCTCTGCTCCAGACAGCTGCATGATTGTTGTTCCAACTGTGGCATTGTGGGCAAGCTACGATTTATTCTGGAAAATCCAAGAATGAGACAGCATGGACAATGATCATGCTCTTTAGTACTGTATGCTTTTAACTATAAAGAACTAGGATTACAGGACAGATGGAGTTTGTCACTCTTGGCTAGGCAGCCTCCAAAGTGATAGCTTTTTAGCCAGAAACACCTTTAAGGCAGTTACAAATCTGGACAGTAACTAGCAACACAGGAATTTGGACTAATTAAGGCCTCTGTACACTCAAAACATTAAACAATCATTTATCCATATTCAGCTAAAGATATAAATACCTAAACACATGAGGAAACAGGTTGCAGAAGGAAAAAATAGGCTATATTAGAAGGAAAACTGTTGCTTGCTACTAGTATGTGCTGACTACCTGCTAGAAAAAGCAGACACCTTCAATTTCAATCTATCTCTATGGGAGCGGAAAGGCATACCCACTGAGCAGCATCTACATAACACTTACATGTAGAGGTCCTTGATTTACATCCAGCATAAGAGCATAAAATACCACTGCTTCCCATCATGTTCTTGTAAATTTCATAGTAGTGTTTATTGAATTTTTATCTCGAGCTCCTGGAGTGCTGTAAAGCAGTGAGAATCTCAGCTTTTACATTAAAAAGTAGTGTTCTTCAGTCCTTCAAGTGCAGAGAAATGCTTGAAAACATAAAATGAATGAGGACTGTTGGTGCAAAGAATAAAAAGGCAATAAGAACCCAAAATGAGAGCAGAGTGGGGTTTGGTAGATGTCCTCAGAAACTGGAAGCAGTGCACATGCAAACTCTGTCAGTCTCCTACACGCACCCAGAATGCTGCTAATGCCACCCACCCCACTAGAAGGTTCTGTGTGTTGTGGTACACTAGTCCCTTGCCACACATGAAAATCTAGGAGATACCTGAAGACCTGGTACAAACACCAAGAGTTCCAGAAGTGGTTCACAGGCTGCAGCCCTCACTGGGTTTGCTTGAATGGTCACAGTTTTCAGTGAATCAACAATGGGCGTCTGCAGAGAAGCCAGAAAAAAAAAATGCTGCAAATACCCTAAGCAGAACTTCTGTAATGGTTACAGAGAAGGAACAAAACAACTCTTCCTAGTCTGGGCCTTGTGGGCAGACCATACAAGAGTAATAAAACAGGCATCCTATTGGGTTGCTTCCATCCCAGCTTCTTGCCTGCAGGCCAGGCCTCTCTGTTCTTCTGCTATGGCTACTCCTGGTCCCCTGCCAGCTGCAGGGAGGGCCTGTCTCCCTTTCAGGGCCCTCCACTCCCACTTCTCACTGCTCTCCAGCCTTCCTGAATAGCCAGCTCCCAAACTGCTGCCTCTACACCACTGCTTCTGCTCTCGTGCAGTTTCCCATTGACTGGGTCCCCTTCTGCCTGGAGGTATTTGGGAATTCATCAGCAGAAGAATTCCACTTCATCAAAACCAAACATCTCCAAGGAAATGCATCCCAGTCAAGGTAACATGGAAGAAAAATTCTGACATTAAAAGTAAGGTGAGTAAGGATGAGGAAATTTCTCATTTTCTTCCCTGACAGATTTTCAGCTACATAGAAAGAGAAATAGAGCAACGCCAAGCAAGAAGACTCTGAGAGATTCTGCTCTGGGCTGTTGAAACATTCCCATTCGATATGGGAGAAGCCGTTTCACATCTTTGCTATGAATCTGGCCGAACAGCAACTCAAACCAAATCCCAACAGCCCAAATAGACATTTTTACCACCCCCCATATTCAGTGACAGATCTCTGATTTTCCACCTATCATCACTTCTTTTCTTTACAGATGCTGGATGAATCTTGGTGACTTATGCATACCCAGTAATAAAACACCAGACTCATCCCTCATGCTCACCCTTCATCAGAGCAAGAAATGCACCTTAAAAATGTGCAAAGGCTTCAAATAATTATAAAACCTACCCCCAAATGCATAAATCATAATCCAGTACCTCTGAATACTTTTTTAAAGAGAAAGGAATATCTATCTGACTTCATCAGAGACCATACACAAAACACATTGCTCATTCTGGGTGCTTTCCATCAATATACACCAACGTAGTCCACAGGGCCATTCCCTGCACCTTGAAAAAGGCACTGCACAAGATTAGGTGGTTATTTTTCTGTCATGTCCTTGTCAGTAATTCTCAGACATGTTCCTACTCATAAGGTAGGGCACAACTGTCCAGCTTTATGAATGAATAATGTCTGTGTTTGATTGATTCAAAGGCAGTTTGCTGAAGCTGATATAGTTTGTTAAATGTAAAAAATTATGTTGAATTAAATGCCAGCAATTAGAGCTGGTCTTCATATGAACATCAGCTGTTTTATAACACCATGGAAATGGAATGCTAAGGATGTAACATTTTTAGATATTCAAACACTTGGATGAAACTCATGACTATTTCTTGGGCATGCAGTGTGATTTAAAAGTAGGCATTCTTTGCAGTAATAAGAGTGTATTGGAAAGAACACCACTGATTTCAGCAATGGCAACAAGAATTCATACACACAATTGTACATAAGAGTTTTACACATTGCATAACTCAATAGTCTTGCAAATCCATAGAAAATGATTGCATTGATGAATCGAAGAATCAAATGTAAGCTTTGGCCCTAACAATATGGCTTCAACACAGTGAGCGATTTATTTCTCCATGTGGAGACATGTGGTGGGACTGTTTGTGGAACAAGGTGCAGTTAACCTTGAGTTCAAGAGTAGAACCTGGTCTTTCAGGTACTGTTAGAATTTTTAGGTACTGTTAGAATAATTCAGAAATCTGAGTGCTAAGAAAAGTGTTTGAAGAAATGTTGTTTTATCATACCATGTTACAAATGTTTGCAATACAGAACTCATTTTTCTTTCTATTTTCACTGTTATAAATCATATCCCAACCTCCATGTTCCTCTGAAACCTTTAAAATTTGCTATGTAAAGGCACTGTAACCTGCTTACACTAATCAGCCACTACTTTGAGTATTTTTGTCAAATCCACCAATAAAACCTTATCATGACAAGTGACCATTTCTGACTGTGATGGTAAATCTCTACCTAAATGAAAGATGACCTTAATTCCAGGAAGACAGTATTATTGTCCGTAGTCAGATGATACATAAATGAAATCCAAATATTGATAAAACCCTCAATCTGATTTTTCTTTGTGCATTTGTATGTAGTTCTTGTGTCTAATTCAAATATATTACCACAAAGAACATACATCTAAATGTAATTCAGAAATGTTTCATTTGCAGCCCAGTACTGCCATTCTTTTTGTGCTGTGATATAAACTTCAACTTTCTGCCACATGTTGTGTGACAGTAACAGCAACTAAGTCCAACAGTTCTAATGGAATTTTTTACTGTGACCACAGAAAAAAAAAAAAAAAAAAAAAAAAAACACCCAAGAACACTGGGAAATGAAAAAAAATCTACCTGTGAGTTAACAGCCATATTTCTCAAATGCAAGGAGTCTGGAGGTATTCAAACAGCTGAACCACAGAAGGCAGCAGCAGAGGCAATGCACAGAAGAAAAAATGAAAAGAAAAAGCACATGCTACTACTACCTCATGGGCTAGACAGTTCTTCCTAAAGCCAGCCCTCCTTGCATTGTTGCTGAGGTAGCTAGACAACCTCTTCACTCCTTGGTTCCGTGATACTAGCCATTCTGTTATCCATGCAAAATCTGTAGAAACCCAAGAAAGCCAGTCTCTTGGTTCACAATGAGGGAATGCCTGAGGACCCTATGCTCTGTCCCAGTGTTAGGGAAAGAGGGGAAACACAGAGTTCTGCTGCTGGTTAAATGCACAAAATTCACCAATTTGAATCTGAGGGTACACTTAGTGGCACTACACCAGCTCTTCCCCCTAATTCATCATCTTTAATGATGCATTCCAGATATCACCTGTGTTTCTGCTTTTTAGCTCTGCAGACACTCTTACGCAAGTCCATAATCTACAGGGATTTCCCAAACAAAACTTCCTTTCTTCCTTTTTCCTTTATAGCTTTTTACTTAGTGCCTTTCCCATTCCCTCTGCCACTCATTGAATGTAGACCATGTTAGAAAGGAATGCTAGCCCAAGTTCTTCAGCAGTCATGCTCCATCCACTGCTCTTCCAAGTGCTTTATGCACTCATCAGCACAGATCTGCCAGTTTGAGGGGATCCTGTGTCTGCTTGGAGCTTCTCAAGAAATTCTGGGTTGTTACCCTCACTGTTTGCCAGCATGTTTCTGCAGTGATTGCCTCTCTCTTTTTTTTTCCACCTTTCCCTATCCTGTAGTTCTGGGTTCTGAAGTCATCCTTAGTGAAAGACAACTCTGAGGTCTGAGAAAGGAATACAGAATTGTGAAAGGAAAAAAAAAAAAAAAAAAAAAAAAAAAAAAGCAGAAGAGGAGGAAAGGAGGAAAAACATTATGAGTCCAGGTGGTGAGGAGATGAGGAGATGGATCATAGGAAATCGTAGGAAATCATAGGAAAATCATAGGAAAGTGTCACAGGGAAAGTGAGTTTTGGAAGGGGCCCAGAGGTCATCTAGTGCTCAGAGAAGGATCAGCTGTTTTGAAAGTGAGATCAGACCACGTTGTTCAAATCTTTATCCAGTCAGGTCACTGAATCACAGAATGGTTGAGGTTGGAAGGGACCTCTGGGGGCTATCTGGTCCAGCCTCCTGGCTCAAGGTGGGACATCTAGAGCATGTTGCCCAGGACCTTGTCCAGGCAGCTTTTGAAGATCTCCAGGGAGGGAGACACCTCAAATTCTCCTGGCAACCTGTGCCAGTGTTCTATCACCCACACGGTAAAGTGCTTCCTAATGTTTAGACACAGCTTCTTGCATTCTAGCCTATTGCCTCTTGTCCTGGCAATGGGCACCACTGAAATGAAGCTGGTTCTATCTTCTTCATACCCTTGCTTCAGGAATTTAATCTCATTGATAAAATCGCCCCTGAGCCTCCTCTTGTCCAGGCTGTCCCAACTTGCTCAGCCTCTCCTCACAGCAGAGGTACTCCAGTTCCTTGATCATCTTAGTGGCCCTCTGCTCGACTATTTCTAGTATATCCCTGTCAGGGTCTTGAAAAAACTCCACAGGTTGATTGAAATTGCACAGCCTTCTCTGGGAAACCTTTCCAACTTTTGATTGACCTCATTGTGAAAAACCTTTTCTTTATATCTGAGAGCCTCTCTTGTTTCAATTTATGTTAATTGTCTCTTTTTTCTCCTGCCATGCACCAATGTAAAGAACCTGGATACATCTTCTCAATAACCAAAGCCTTCTCTTCTCTAGGCTGAACAATCCCCATCGCCTCTGCATCTCCACACAGAATACATGTTCCACCCTTCCAATCAGTTTGGTGTCAGCCTGCTGAACTCTCCACTTTGTTAATGTCTTAGTTGTACTGGAGGTCCAATTCTGAGTGCTGCACACTTAACATGGTCTAACAAGTATTGACTAGAGGAGAATAATCACTTCCCTCAAACTACTAGTAATTCTGCTAATACTGCCCAGGATAGTGGGCCTATCTTGTTGCTGGGGTATACTGCTGGCTCATGTTCAGCTTGCCGCTCACCAAGATATGCAGGTCATGCTCCCTGGCCAGCCAGTTCCTATTCTTTACTATTGCCAGAGGTTATTCATTCCCAGGTGCAAGATTTTGCATTTGTCCTTTTTACATTTTGTAAACCTTGGTGTATTCCACAGCCTGCCTTAGTCTCTCTGAATGGCCACCCTTACCAACAGCTTAAATACTGAACCCCCAGTCTGATGCCATCTGAAAACTTTTAGACACTCCACCACCCTTCCACTGGCATTGATAAAGTCATTAAACAGGACTGGACCTATAGATGTAGATACCCATGGAGTCTGCTTTCACCTTCATGTAGAGCAACACCCATTAAACACTACCCTGAGAGCTCTATCATTCAGTCAGCTTTTTACCCATCCAGATCATAACATCCTAACTTGGATACTGTAGAATTCTGTGGGACACAGTGTTCAAAGCCTTGCTAAAGCTGAGGTCGATGACATACACTGGTTTTCTCTCACCCACAACCTAGACATTTTATGATAGAAGGTTTTCTGTTAGATTGAACACAATTCACCTTTGGTAATCAATTTTGCTTCTGCTCCTGCATTATATGAGATAAAAAATTGGAAAGCAAAAGAGTTCAGATAGCAAATACAGCTGAAAATTACTTCACTAAAAGGTCTGTGGATGATCCGTGTATGAAGGATACATCTGAAATTATATACTGAGGAGGGCAAAAGTATTTGAAAAGAGCTTTGAGTGAATCCACATGCTTTGTAAAACTGGATATTTTTATAGTAAAACTGGATATTTTTATAGATAAATCCATTCTATTTACAGTTTGACAAGTGACATTCAAATATTTTTGCTAATTGCAGAATAAAACCAATGCAGTTTTCTGATAAGACTAATAAAAAAAAAAAAAAAAGAATTCTGAAATCTGCCAATATATTTATTTGTGTTGTTTGGTAATTTTTCTCGGTATTGGTACTTGATAATGAGTTGACCAAGTTTTTGATAGAAAAAGGTGTTCTTTGCTTCTTGAGTTCAAAGGGAGTCTGCACCTGCCTCACACCGCTTTCAATTCACCACCTCATGCCATTGCCCTCCAAACCAGCACTTCAGAGTTGAATGGCACTCTTGGCAGGTTGCTGGGAGCCTTCTCTTCTTCAGATCTGTAAGTGTGCAGCAGCCAACTGGCCTGCAAGTAGCAGCAAAAATAGTTAAGTTAAAGAAAGCGCCGAAAAGTTTGGATGCCTATCTGAATGCTAGCTGCTTCCATTAGTAATAATCCATTGTTCAGTGAGAGAGCTAGTGCTAATGACCCCTGTTCAGGAAAGCATTTAAACAGAGGCTTAACTCTGTCCCTATTCAGGCTGGCACTTATGTCTCAGTTTAAGTGCTGTGCTGAATAGATGTGGTTTTTCTGGTGTGTTTTTTTTCTTCTTCTTTCTTTTTTTTTTTTTTTTTTTTTTTTTTTTTCTGAATCAGGACCAATTTCAGTTCATCATCCCTAAGGAACAGATGCATTCTTCTCCACTTTCTGACAGATGTGCAAAAACATGTACTTAATATTTAACATGGAAGGGGGCACAGTCTAATGTTAAAAGAGGAATATTCTGTCAGCGCACACATATATACATGTGCTTCCCTGACACTCAGTGCTGCTCACCTGGTACTTCTCATGGGTGGATGGTGGACATCACTGTAATCTTCCAGCATGTGAACCAAGAGGATGTGTCTCATCAGGTTAGGTTAATGGAGAGCACTTCCTTTTAAATCAATTTTTGCATGCCTATGAAGCAAAAACTCATTTTTGCAAAATGCTGTAAGATTGAGAGAAGAAAGAACTACAGAATATATACTGCAACTTGCAAAGTTAATTATACCGGCAAAATAAATGCTGTTTATGCTCAGCACAAGCAGAGGAGGAAGGAAACAGGAAGATTAATTAGAAGTTTTCTATGTGGTAAACATGAGGGCTAAAATCCATGGAGATGATCTCGGTTCCTCTGGAAAACAAAAAACAAACAAACAAACAAAAAAAAAAAGTTGTCCTAATATTTTCAGCTTGGATATAAATCAAAAGCATCTCTGTCACTAAGAGGCTAAAATCATGTTAAAAGGAAGCTGGACATTTTCCTTAAATTTCATCAGGATCATCATTTAATATGGAAAGGAAGAAGAGGAAGAAGGAGAATAAGAGAAAGGTATCCCTAAGGTCTCTGGAATTGATATGATAGAAGAGCTTTGCTATCTGCTGCAGAAAGCCTAGAAAAGTGAAATCCATATCAAATGCTAGCATTGGGCTATGACAATGTTTTCATTGCATTCAATGTATTTCACAAGGTTAAACTATGTAAATATATGGGCTGATTTTTCCCTCAATACAGGGTGCAGCGTGCAAAGGCTAAGGAATTTTTGGTAGCATTTTCTCATATATGATCTAGTAGCCTTCTTTTCTTTCATATTATAAACATATTATTACAAATAGGTGGTGAATAGACCTTTATTTTTTCTTGCATTACTTTAAAAAAAAAATGAATTGTTATCAGATTTAATGATATGATAAGCTTTAAAGTTCCCCTGGGAAGCTACCACAGCCATACTGATTTACATAAGCATTTTCCTACACATAATACAGCATGCAAGCTCTCTGATCTCATTATTCATTAGAAAATTAATGATATCTCTCAAACGTGAAAGCAGACCGGTTCTGCAGAGAGTGCTGGAAATTGGCTAGTTCTCGACGCGGTAGTCATTTTCAATTTACTGGCTTGAAAAAAAGATGCTTTTAAGCAAATAAAAGGGTGCTGACATCAAACAGATACTTGTCTTGCTGCCAGGGAACGAGATGCCTTTTAAGGCAGGAAGGTGGGACTTGAGTGATGTGAATAGGAAGAAAAGAAAACAAGCCAGTCAGAGTTAAGCAGCTCTGCCCCATTCATGAAAAATGTCTAGGCTCATTTCCTCATTGCCAAAGGTCTTTTTTGCTTAAATTCTAAAGCCTGTGCTCTGTTCCTGCCAATAATAAATAGCAGCCTGTTGTTAGAAAAAGTGCAAACTATGGTGTTTTTTTTTTAAGTGCTTTTCCCCAAGCTACATAAATTGTGGCATCCCACAGATCAAGAGACAATGTTAATAAACCCCTCAAAACTTTGCTGATAACTATATCCTGAAATTGAGACTGTTTGAGTTTGTTGCAGAATGAGCTATGGTATATCCCCTCATGAAGAGCAAACGCCCCTCATCAAGGATGGCATGAATTGCCATCTGACTGACAAGATTAAGATCTGATTTTTATCCTGGCTCTGTTTAGATGATAGGGCCAGCAATTAACAGAGCCTAAATCCGCTATATGAGTCTGCTAGTTTTAGGTATGACTAACAAACAGTATGATTGCTTCTGTCACTGCAGTGACACAACTGTCAGGGGAGTGGTGGGGGTAGGGGGCCTTTGCTGCACAGCCTGTTCAAAGTGGAACACCTTTCTGTCCATCTCGTACAAGGAAATGAATGAAACATATGCCTGCTGCTTGTTGAAGTGGATACAATCTTTCCACAATTTGATTGCTGCTTTTTAATGCAATTCATAGCTCAGATAGCTAAAGAAATTGTTCTGGGGTGTGGTAGAAAAGGGATATTAGACATGCACTGCAACATCCTGTTTTGGAACTGGTTTAATATGAGGCTCACAGGCTCAGCATTGCAAAATTCTGCACTCATGCTGTCACTTGCCAAATTTTTTTGCACATTGTGTTTGTGTTTTTTTTGTTGTTTTTCTCTCTCTTTTCCTGTGATCGGTAGCAACATAAAAGGAAACATCTGGTTTTACAGTGTTCGAATTAGGGGATGCCATAGGAAAAACCCACCAAGGCAACATCAGACTTGAAATAACAAAGCAGTGTGAGAATTTGTGCACTTTGCAAACTCTTCCAATAGGGAACCAGAAATCTGCCACAGTGGCAAGAATCCCACCAGGCTTCTACCAGCGCAGAAATAGAACTCCTGTTGCACTGATGGTTTGACCACATCTTCAGTTGGCATCATATTGAAAAAATACAAGATGCAAAAGAATTAAACAAATTAAAAATCTTCTAGTTATAGCTGTCACCTGAGTGTCAGTTATGGTTTGGAGAACAAGACTTGTACGTGTTTTCTAGTTGAGATAAATGCCCTCCAAGGGAAACAAGGATTCTAGCAGAGAATTTTTCTACTGAGGTCTAATGAGTATATGTTTGATTTTCAGATTAAAATCTCTGATGGGTTATTATTAATAATTTGAGCTATTAGGCTAAAATATCAAGACATGTTTGGAGAGAGAAAGAAAGATTTCCATTCTGGAAGGAAGGAAAAAAATCATTTGTTCTTACGTTTCACCTGCTTCAAGACTCTCACATGGAGGCTCTCACATCTTGCACCAGAAACTACTGTGCATGAAATAAAATTCTCTTAGCCATAGCATAAATCTATGAAGCCCAAAATCTTTCATCTAAGAACAATGTAGTCAACATGTACAAATATCTGGAGAGGGCTTATGGTCTGGAAGAACAAAGGAAGTGTCCCACTCAAAGCAGCAGTTGTATCAAGATCACTCACTGACCTGCCTGACCTGTTGGGTACCAGAACAGAATAATTTAAAGATATGTTACAAGAAAGGCTGTGAACCTTCATGCTAACCATGGCATGAACCTGTCCCTGCCTCAAAGATCTTACAGATGAAAAACAGACACAGAGAGCCCAATAGTGTAACCAGTTAAATGATGAGGATGCCTTTAAATGGAACATTATTGTTAAGAATGCTCCTAGGACTGATAAATCAAGGCTTCCTCTATAAATCTCAGAAAATGCATCTGAAAGAAGCATGCACTTTCTTGCCTTTTAGTGATTAGTTGTACCTGCCATGATGGCAGGAGACATGTATAATGATAAACCCAAAGGGAGGGAAGATTAAAGAGCAAAAGCAGTTAAAAAACTGAAAACAACAACCAAATATACCATGTATAAAATCAATAGGACATGCTTTATCTCTCTGGAAAGAATGTTATGGATATTGAACACAACTCACCATAGAAGAATTATGAATTATTATAATAGTCCTGAAAATGTAAACAGCAAGAAAACTATGCAAGCTCCAAATAATTTTCAAAGGAAGGCACGCGATGGACTGTGAGATGATAGAAGCCCATGAAGAGAGAGGAGGATACATTCTGCTTTTTTTGCCAAGTGACCACAGAGTTGGTAAAAGCAGTTTTAGCGGAATGGGTGAATATGGGGAAAAGATTCACATGTGAATCAATTAAGGTACTGAAAAGCTGTAGCTAGCTTCAGGGAGATTCATTTGTCTCCAGGGACGCACCTAAAACTTAATTGTTAAAGATAGCCTTAAAGACATGATATGGCTCTGGATGAATGTCCTATAGATTTCTATAGATTTCTACAGTTGAGAAAAGTCTCAATGAAAACTCACTCTGAAGACAGTGCCCAGTGAAAATGGGTCACTCTTGGAAAACCCTAGAGAACAACATGAAGGTTATGAACCGAGGCCAGGTATGTCCTGAAATTGACATCTTGTTTTCTTCTAAGAATCACAAAATGATTCAAAACTCTTAATCAAATCCCAGATATAAGTTTTCTTCAATGGGTTTCACTCTGTGGCTTCTAGATTTCCCAACTAATGCATGAGGATCTGGTAAATCCAAAGGACTTCTAATTAATACTAATATAATTTCCCAACTGTTTGTCTACTAAGCAAGACAAACTTGGGTGGCTACAGCACAAAGACTGAAAATTGAAGGCAATGAGTAGGTTTCATACAGAATCACCAACATCACTTGGAGGGTTAGTATTACCTTGTGTTAGTTCTCATTGAGGCATTTTTTTATGGAGGGGTGTAAACACTTGCCTCTTTGGCAATAAGCAAGCCATGGACAGACACTGACTCATGACAAACACACACTGTCAGACTTCTAGTTTAGTGTCCAGGTTTGGAGTCTGGATGATAGTGCTCTGCTGTGAGCTACATTTTTAAGATGGGTGCCTAAATCCACACTTCTGCTTCTAAAAGCAGGTACTTAAGATTCTAAAAATTGGTCTGCATAATTATCCTTTGGAAAGTAGTTTTTAAACTGTGCAGCTGACACTTGGGAATTCCAAGTGGCTGATCAAACTGAATAGAAAACTGTAGCTATAAAGTAAATGAGCGACCAGACTATATTGAAAACACTAGCTTATTATGATGAGAAAAACCAGTAGCACTTTTCCCATGATCACCCTTCAGCACTCAGACTTCCACAGTATGAAGTCCAATGAAGACAAGGAGCATTTCGTCCAGTACCTCACATCTGGATGTTGATCTACATGTATACTGCAGTTTGTTTTGCATTTTTATTAAGTTTAACCTTTTATTTTGGTGGGATATTCAGAAAGCTATTAACCTCAAATTTCCAGTTCTGGGGGAAGAGAAGGGAGGTCAAAATTACTGGAAATTGAGATTTAGAAAAAAACAAAAGTGTGGATATTAGTTGAAGAAATCAGAAAGCATTGCTATATGAAACACAGTGAAAAGAAGAAAACTCTGCATGTGGTCTGCATGTGGAAATGTGTTTTCAGAAGTGTTTCACAAACTTACTCTCTCTTGAGGTAGTTATACCTGTGATATATGCCTGGTACTAGCAAAGAGCTTCACACAAAGAGCAAAAGTTGAACTATGCATTTATAATTGCAGAGTTAATTCCGAAAATAGTAAAATCTACTGTCAGTTTTATTATTGCTATTTCTGGTGTGATCACTACTTTAAGAAGCTTCTGGTCTTTAGTCTTGATTTAAGGCAAGTCTGAGCCCAGTTTCATCACACATCTGTGGTATAGCATAAAGCTAGAGAGCAGCAACACACAGTGCCTGATCTGGCATAGACCCTGCTTGTACAAGAACAAGCTCTTAACAATTTCTAATGTATTTGAACTGACAAGGTGAGATGACACAATGCTTATCTTGGTGTTCTGTGGATGTAGCATTTCTGATCTGTTATTGCAAGTTTTTAAAGCAAGGTTCATTGCAGTGTCAAACTACAACCAGAGATGTATAGTTTCAGATGAGCTGAATGATGGAGATAACTTTTCATTCAGAACAAGGAAATATAAGACAGATCAGAACACTAAAATTCTCAAGAATCCCATGTTTCTCTCCATTGGAGGAGCCTACACAGCTAGCTCATGTTATATTATATCATACTACATTATATTATATTATGATTACATATTACTTTTTACATTGCATTACAAAAAGTTTAGACTTCATAGAAAGATGAAATTCACATGACTGATCAGTTAAACTAGCCATTAAACAAATGCATATGTGCACAAGCACACAGCAATAGAAGAATGCTAAATATGATGTGAGGTGATGGACCTCCTATGATAGCATTTTTGCCTTTACCATATTTTACCACATTTTTACCTTTTACCATAGGTAAAATTTGTGTCTTCCTACAAATTTTCAAGATGTCTGTAGAAAAGCCAGAAGCAAAGAACTAGTTTCTGAGCAGAGCTAGCAAAAAAATTTCCAACAGCATATTTTTATCTCAAAAGGTGTCATTTCATCAAAATTTAAACTCTCCACTGAAACTTGCCAGTTTTGAATGTTGCCATGCCAAAACCCATACAGAATTAAAAGAAATGTTTTAATAAGATCAAACCTCTTCTGTACTGGAACAACAGCTATTTTTTTTCCTTTAAAAGGAGTTTTGTTTTTGTAATTTCAAGACATCAAAACCAGAAGTAAATACTTACATTTTATCTTTCAATGTGTGTGTAACTCCAAAATATATTTTTGCAATTGCTCTGTTTCACTACTTTTTTGTTGTTGTTGTTTGACAGGTAAGACAGAAGTCAAATACATAGTGCCAATTTGGTGTGTCTCCAGTGATGGATGTCAAGGAGTCCTATCAGTAGTTCTTCTAAGACAATATGGAAAGTCAGAACCACGCAGCTCTCACAATTTCTCTCATCACATTGTATTTCTCACAGATTTTGAAGACTAATTCTATTAGCAAATCCTCAGAGAAGATTTTGGGAGGCCAGGAATCTTAGAAGACCCTTGGAATCAATTGTCAGTGAAAATCTGTATCAGTTCTGTGCCTAGAGGATTTTAATGGCACCAGACTCTCAACCATTTGCATGGAAAAGGACACTCATTTGGGGGGAATTTAGCTCTTTGTGAAGAGTTTATGTGACAGTTCTGCAAATCTCCCTTTTCTACCAGGTCTTTCGGAACCTCTTCATGAGATCATTTTATACATCAGAAATTGTCCTTCCTTTGAAAACTTTGCTGTTTGAAGGGAACTACTTACTCCACTTGAGTTCCTCTTTTCCTTGAAAGCCAGTAGGTCTCACAGCTTCAAGCCAGCTACACAGCACCACACATCAGCAGACCTCCATGCCCAAGCAAAGTACAGATCACAAACAAGGAAGACATCAGCAGAGCATACCCTGGTGCTGGCCCTTTACCAAAAATTAATTCCATCCCTGAAGTACACAATGACAAAACACACTGCCTTTCAAAAGGGCCATCTACACAGCACTATGCTAGCCATATGGAGATAATCAAACCAGCCTGCAAGGCAGTCAGGATATCCAAAGCAATCTACCTTCCACAGTGCAGTGCTCAGCCCAGGCTCACACAACCTTCATATCAAAGAAATCCAGTCCTCTGAGCAGAGCCGATAAAACTGAAGAGGAGGGTAAGGTGTATTGTCTGTACCAGGCCTGACACCTATGCTGACTTAAGTTGTGGGATTCTTCTGCACAGCACTGTATCACATGATTTTAGCTCTTCTGAGACTTGAACATCAGTAAAAATGACACTGGGGCACCATCACCATCCATGCACTTGGGCCCAAACAACTGACAAATGAAAGCAGTAGGTCTTCTCACATGCAACATGCGTGACTGCATTTCATCTCTTTTGACTTGTCAATGGCTATAGCTAATAATGCCCTCTTTGGCTATTACCAGCACCATAGCAAATATGCACTGTATGATGTGTGCAGTGCTCTTGTAAAAGTTTTTTTGTGTTCAGTTTAGCAGAGATGATTCTACTAGTATGAGCTGCAACAGCAATAAAAACTAGACACTTTTAGATAACATCATTGATGGCTGTTGTATAGTTAACACTAACTGGATTCCTAAATAATGGGAGGGGGGCGGGAGAGGGGTGCAAGAGGGGCAAAATTCTTGTAGCAACAGAATGTAATTGGTGGGGGTTAGACCATGCTTTAATTTGTCACTTAATACTCCCATGAAATTGGTTGCTTGGGGCACATCAGAGAGCAAAAGAAGTTGCTGGAAAAGATGTTTCCCAAACTTACATTCCTGTGACTTGATCCACTGAAGCCAATGAAAATACCCACATCAGTAGCAGAGTCGTGAAATCTGTTTCTTCCTTTTGATTAAATTAGACAGAAAGGAACGTATGCTACAGGATGATAGTATCGATTCTCCAAACCCAGCCACTTCTCCCTTGATATTTGACATGTTGGTTGGGTATTTTTGCAAGATTTCTTATCTCAGCAGCCTTTAGTCAATCAGTGGGAACTGGGAACAAAGACAACCAGGAAAGTGATGATACCGTTGTTTCCCCCTCTGAATTGAAGTCATCTGAAAGGCTAGCTGATGGCTCAGAGCACGATGCTGAACTGTGTATTGCTCCATAACAAGAACAGCAAGCCTGAGAGTGTTTGCCTCCGCTGCAATTCAATCAGAGTGCCTTGCAGCTCGAATTGCTACCATTTTGTGGGTCACTACCTCCTCCAATATTCTGTGTGCCCTCTCTTGTTTTCTTTTCATTTGCTATGCAGGCTCGCAGACCTTCCTGCTAGGTTTTACTTGGGAGGCCCAGAACCCCTGTTCTGCAAATCCTAACAGGATCTTGATGGATGCTAATGTCTCTGCCTTTCATATCATTTTACCAGTGAAACCTTTGATCTGTCAGCAGTCTTTATATCAATGCAGTCACCTCATAAAATGGAAAATATGACAAAAATATCTGTTGTGTTAACATAGAGTATTCCCCCCACCCCTCATAAAAATGCAGCATTAGGGAGTTTACTTCAACATCTAGCAGCCAGATGTACTGTGAGGGTAGAACTGGGAGCTAAAACTTTATTTAGTTTTATTTTTCTTTTTTTTTTCTTTTTTTTTTTTTTAAAAAAAAACAGTCTGGTAAAGGAACTTGTAAAGCAACAAGTACTGTACATTATGATTCAGAGCAGCAAGGGACAGCTGGAGGGACTTGATTGGCTCCAGCCCAATGAAACAGAGGCTTCTTGTGACCAGCTGCTGTGCTGCAGCATGAATGACAAGGGTAATAATTGATTACTAACTGGCAGCTCAAAAGGAAGAAAGAATTAACAAGAGTGATGAGGTGCTTTACAGCTTGGTAACTGTAAAACCAGTAGAACAATTAGGGGAAAAAGAAAGGGTTTTCACTTCTTACCTTAGAGTTACAAGGACAGTGCTAGTTATTGTAAATTGCATGACAAGCAAGCCAGAGGGGCAGGTCAGTGAGTTATATGGGGACTTTGCCTGCACAAGGTCGTGCAAAATCATTCAGCAGAATTACCAGGAGCTCCTAAAACTCAGTCAAAAGCATCCAGCCATACTGATTACATTGGTAGTCAAGATAAGGTCTCTGAGCCGTCAGCCATAATATCATAGTAGATCTGAAACACCCAGCGAATGGTGCATTGTGACAAACCAATTCTTTGCCTTTCAGTGGGTGCTCGATGGCACATACACTCTTTCTGCCCTGAGAATAAACACACGCCTTTTTCTTTTCCTTTTCGGCTTCTCTACACCCCCCTTCCCCCCACCCCGCTCTCTCTCTCCCCCCCCCCCCCCCCCCCCCTTCCCTCCAATGGCTTTTGTGTTCACCAGTAAATGCACAGGATGCATTGTTGCTACACCTTTCTTCAAGGAGCTTGTACTGACCTCATGCTCTGGGCCATGTAAAGCCTTCTGGTCACTGAGAGCCAGGCTCTGCCCCTTTTTCATGCAGAGTAGCACCTCACTTTGGGCCAGATCATGGCCAGCATGCCAATGCAAGAAGTAAGGGGCCATTGCGTGTCCTGTGTCTTGCTTCTCACACACAGAAGAATAATAGCCTCTGCCGCCTATGCCCTTTCCTTAGCCCAAGTGGGAAGAAGGAGAACTCGATGGATCCCTCATTTCCTTTCCCAAGGCATCTGGCAGCAGGAAGCATGTGCTGTGCCAGCTACAGACCCGTCATGGTTTGCTCCCTTCCCAAAGCAGCAAGGAGACAGGTCTGTCCCAGCGGTAGCTGAGCAGCGTGTGGCTCCTTTCCTGGGGCTGAAGCATCATGGTATGGTCTAGCTCTCTGTGAGCAGAGCTGATAAAATCAATGGGACTAATCATGGGGAAAGGTATCATTCAGCATTAGCAAAGCTGGCAGCCTCTGGTCTGACATATGGAAAATGCTCTTCTAGCTGGTCGAAACCTCTTCAACCCAGTACACTCTCACCCCTCCTTCCACTCCAGAATCTGCCATCCTTGTGCTTATAAAGTTGCATAAATATATTTTCTACTTTCTATTTCCTATTTTCCAATTCTTTCATATTTCCTATTTGATATATTATATATTACACATTATACATGGTATATTATAAATTATACACATACACATTATATATTATATAATGTATAATACATAGCATATATTACATCATATATTATGTAATATATTACATATTATGTGTTACATAATGTATGTGTTTTATATTATATAATATATTTTATATGTGCAAGATTCATCTCTCCTGTCTTTAGCCAGCTAAAATCTAAGTAAAGCATCCAAAATGGGTTTTTATCTACCTTCTATGGCCAATGCAATGAAACCACTCCCTCCAGAGGTAAATTTCTACTACCAACCTCAAAAGCCTGTTATAGGTTGGGCTGACTCTGTAGGTGCATCATCCAGGAGGTGCATCATCCATGTTTTCCACTGCCCTACAGGCTTCTCTCAACATTTATTTAAGAGCTGACTTCTAATTTTTTGGAGGATGAATATAGGAGAGAGACATTGTCATGCCATGTTCAGGGTCTTACTCAGACATCTGAGACCAACAAAGTCGATGAGTAATGCATTAAGGGGATCAGAATCAGTCCCCTCTGCAGCTAGAGGCATGGCTCCTTAGGCTGTGTGGCAGGGAGGGTGGTTGGATCAGGTTGCTAATGTGGTGTTCCACCAACAAGAAAAGATGCCATGACAGAGAGGAGCTGAGCTGCTCCAGGGCAGGGGTAATAGGGGCTGTCCTTACACTGAGTGGAACACTGATAGAACGAAGTTCAGACAGAGGGTACTGCAATGGAGCTCGAGATGTACAAATGCAAATGGAACAAGAGGCATGTCTTCATTGGTCCACCCTTGAAGACTCCCCTAAGGACACTAAAGGGAACTTTACTAGAAAATCTACCAAAAATTCAAGGCCTGGGGGTGGGTTGGCAGGTCTGGTTTTTTTGTTATTATATACATAGTGCAAAAATGTGCTTGACTAATCTAAACCTTGTGCTATGTTCTTATACTGCTAGAGCAATTGTAGCTGAGAAAACACATCACCCAATATGGAAATACTTTTTTTCATGTTTGACATTTTTACATTTTTACTGACAGGACAAAGCCTATGATTTAATCGGTCTTCATTTCCCATAACTGCTGAGAAGGGACTGGCCCCTCCTCCACATTTCTCAAAGGGCTGATGATTAGAAAGAAGGCCATGCAAAACTCAATGAAGTTAACTCCATCATGTAGCACTATTGAACTAGAAAAAAAAATAAATAAAAATAAATACTTTCTCCCAAATGTCTTGGTGTTTGTACTACAGAGTACACAAAGATTGTGAGATTTTCTGGTTGGAATGGTGTCCTTTTGAAGAAACAAGGTATTTTTGCCATTTATTCAGGAAAAATGAGAAGCTCTTCTGCTTTTCTCTTTTTGAAGCACATTCTTTCCACATACATTTTTTCACTTATATTACTCTTTTTAAAAGCAATGCCACAGACTCCTAGGAAGAATGAAGGAAAGAAAAAGACCAGGAGGACCCACTTCTGCTTTTCTCAAAGGTGATAGACCCACCTCAGCATGTTAGGTAAATTTTCTTCAGTATAGATCAAATGGAGACACAAAGCACCAGAATCCTGGTCCAGAAAAAGACAAGTGACAGTGCTTCCTCCAGAGAAGGTGCAGAGAAGCAGCTGTAAGTGAGAAAAATAAAATAATCAGGTTATCACAGAGACTATAGAAATTGGAAACAGTGCAGATTTTGTTGTTGCTGCTGATTAAGGTTTTTGGAACTTTGAAAGAATTAAAAAGTAGCCTTGATCAGAAACTCGTCTTCTCCATCCTGTACACGTACAGTTAACATTTTCCTTTCAGCCCTTCCCCATTCATGCTGGTACTATCCCCTTGTGCTGCTGTGATGTCTCACGGGAACAGGAAGGTGCCACAGGTGACCAGAAGAGATCTCACCATGTGGAAATGTGGCATAAAAGTGCTGTGAGCATCTAGGGGCAGCCAGAGGTAAGATGCCTACTATCTGTTCATGTGGAAACTCCTGATCAGCCACGGAACGGTTGTTTTAAGTGCTGTTAGCAGATAAGACCTTGCTTTCACTGGCTTATCTCTTCACCACCTGACTAAGTTGGGGTTTTACCTGTGCAAGAGTTCTGGATATAATGGAGAGGGAAAAGGAGAGTTGTAAATCACTATTGTTTTAGGATTGGGACATCAAGTCTTGAAGGAAACTCTAGAACTGGATGGGCAAGAAGAGAGAGATTGGTCGAGAGGTCTGGAAAAGAAAACTGGAACAGTGATTCACCAACAGTGTGTCTCACAAAGGATACTATTTATTCCTCTTCCATTTCACAGATGCTGAAACTAGGTCACAAGGACATTAAGTAACTTTTCCAAAGATGTACAGGTAATTAGGAAGATAAATATCTTCACATCCCCACTCATACACATGAAGATTGGGGACTGCTGTGTGACCACCCTTCTTTTTGATACTGGCCTTTCATAATGAGATGAAGGAAACGAGGTTTTTCTCTGAGCTCTCCTGCTGACCAGAAAGCAGCATGGGTCACTCGCTTCAACCTTCTGGGATCCTCTTACTTGTGGCTGTCAGGACAACCTGTGGTACACCAAGTGACTCACTAAAGCACTGTACTGTAAGAAACCAAGTCAAGCCCCAGAGCACGCCCCATCAGAAGGAAAGCAGTGCGTGAGATTTTCTCATTCAGTATTGACTGCTTACAGCTCAGAGTTTTCAGGTTTTGGTGCAACACCAGAATTCACCAAGGTAAAACAAAACAAAAGGAAACAAATCTGATAGTCTGTAATATTAAAGATCCTGAAGAAGAGAGCAAGAAAAAGAACTACCTACCTGCAAGTGTATTCTCCTACCTTGCACAGCTTTATTTATATAAATGGGCCTGGCTTGTGTGGCTTGTTCAGACAGCTCCAGTGGGACTTATTTATTGAAAAGTACAGCACAGGAAAAGATTTGTAAACTCTGGGAGAAACCCAAATTCCTGTTTAAAGCATCCTTGAAATCTTTCAATAGCTTTCCAGTAACTTGTCCTACTCATTGCAGGTTTCTTTAAAACACACTAACAAGGAGGCAATAGCTTAGCAATAAGCAGACTAATTTAAAAAATTGCTTGTTATTATTATCATCATCAACATTATCATCATTATTGTTAACAGTATCATCACATTTTTATTCCACCAGATCTACCAATAGGGAAGGAAGGGAAAATCCTTTTCATAAATTATCAACCGCTGCCGTAAATACAATACAGCCTCATAGAAATATCCACACATTTACCCTACTTTTGTTATTATGTGTTAAATGCATTATGATCCACCATGCACCTCTCCAATTTCAAATTTATTTTGTGACTTCTGCTATTCTACAAACATCAAAAATAAAGCATTAGAAATATGCATGGATTTTGACAATAATATTCCATACCCCCATTTGGGAAGGAGGAGAATAATTGGGTATCACTTGATATTAGGAGCTTACTCACAAGGCTGTGGTATGAAGTGGGTAAGTGCCTTGTTAGACTGCAAGCAGATTAAAATTTCTTGTGATTCAAACTGAAAGTAAAAGGCACTGATGCACTCATTGCTTGCAACTGAAATTCACATCAAAGGGAGTTAACATTATTAAGCAAAACTGAAACTATTGCAAATGAAACACCTATTCTGCTCATCCTCTGGTTAGACATTCTCATTTCTTCCCTTCACCTACATATGTGCAGGGCTTCCCCTCGGCTGCCATCAAACTTTCAGAATAAAAATTATTACCTTTAAACCAATTTCTTTACGGTAAAAGTTAGTAGCACTAAATATGAGACCCTGGGAAAACTGTTCTGAGAAAAACATTGGTACTGTAAGATTTTGGTCTTACAGTAAAGCACTGGACAGAGACTTCTGAAACAAATGCAACCTCTGTGTCCTTGGTAGGCTTTCTGTATCTGATCAAATCATTTAGTGCACCTGTGCTTCAATTCCAAAACATAAGAGTGGGTGACACCGGAGTGTCTGTACACTCTATTTGATGGGACTGTCTCAAGTACATACTTTGCAGGTTGTCTGAGACTTCTGTTCTGGTCTCTGGTCTTCATGGCCATGTTGCCCGTTCATCTTGTTCACTGCCAAGGAAGGCTCACCTGGAGATGAAAACAGTGCTGGCCTTTAACAAGCTACTGCACATCCACAGTGTAGTTGTTTCTCTGCCTGCATGCTCTCTGGAACGATTTACCATACGTGCAGAATGAATTTACAGCAGAAGTACCATGATTTGCCCTTGTGATCCTGGGCCCTACACAGCAAAGACTGGAGATTCCCAAGGCTAGAATGAAATCAGATGGAGGAAGAAAGTTTGAGAAATAGGGCACACAGTGTGGTGGAGGCTGGGGGGAGAGTGGCTGGGGTGTGTGGATTTTGTCTTTTGCCTTGTGTATTTTTACATTAAATCATCAGACTAATCTTCAGAGTAAAATAAAGGAACAGTCTTGGGAGCTGAGATGCATAGAATAACCTTTGTATTAACACTGTTTGTGACAGCCAAGCAGGTAGAACATTAGGTCAAACTAAGGAGTCTTGAACTTTTGAAGACAATGCTGACCCTGCTCCTTAGTAGAGTGTTTTGAGATGAGCTCTTGAGATAATCATTTTGACGAGCTTTTGAGATGATCATTTCACCCTGCCTGCCTCCTGAACTTACTCCTCTTCCTATCCTTCTGCTGAGCTGCCTAGCATTTGTGTTTGTGTCTCATCCAGGCCAGGGAGATATATTTTACTAAAAATCCCCCCCAATACTCTTCCCTTCAAACAGTGAGACCAATACAAAGGAGCCACAACACAGCATGGAACTGCAGCCTTCAAGTTTAAGACTACATGAGGAAGAATAAATCTACATTCACACTAGATTCACAAGAAAACAGCCTGAGAAGTCTGTATCAATTGACACTATGAACAAAGGAGGAATAAAAAGAAATACAATTAAGCTATCTGGTTGGGGAAGAAATAAAAATTGCATACAGAAAGACACAGAGCATGAACTATGGCTTTCTGCTATTACTTGTCAAAAAGGCTGAGAGGCTAATATTAGTGGTAGGGGAATTTCCCCACCAGTGGGAAAACCACAGCAAAATTTCACAAGGAGAGGATGTGTGAGAAACAAGTTCTGATCTTCACCACCACCTCATCACACCTTAAATCCCTCTCTTGAAGGAAAATCTCATGTCGTGCAATGCTTTAGCATCACGAGGTCACGTGCAACAGGCAGGAAGAGCTACACAACAATTCTGGGCAGTCCCAGCCCTACACGTGCCTGTGTGCCACCAAGAGCCTGCTCCATACTCTCTCATAGCCCTGCAGACCTGTCCCATCTCTAGTCAGGAGACTCCATGCTAACCTTTGGTCTCATGTGCTTTGTAATGCCTGGCATCTCAGTGTTTTTGTCCGTGAATGAGCAATATGGGAACAATATTCAAGACATTCAAAGAAAGAAATCAGATTCATTGAGACTTTTAGAAAGGGATAGCTAATGGTAAATGTGGTATTGCTTTGATTTCAAGGGCACCAACACAACCCCCTCAGACAGAGCAGCTGTACTTGGCTACTCGGGCCAGAGGAACCCTGGCACCAAGCTGCAGGTCAGGATGGGGCTCCCTCTCTATCCAAGGCACTGGTGGCATCAGTTCTATAATCCCCAGGAAGAGGTGGCTGTGGGTGTCAGGGATGGAATGGCAAAATGGGTGCACGCTGTTACATCAGGGCTCTGTGTGTCCGGAAGCAAACCCAACAGGAAGGATATGCTCTTGCAGGATACATTTGTCATATTACTTGAGGTTTTAAAGACTAAATTAGTTGAAAGGCATCTCCTTCACTCAGATACTCCTCCATGAGCGAGGACCTCACACTACCTCAGAACAGTGGCGCAAGCACAGAACTGTCTCAGCGCAGCTACAGAAATGCCACTGATGACAGATGCAATGTAAGTGAGCACAGAGCAAAGCTCTTTCAGCTCATTAAAGTGTAAGCCTTGGAGCCTGAAAGAGGGGAGGTTGGAATCAGCCCTATGGAAAACTCCCATGGAATTTAATAGAAAAAAATATTACAGATTTTGAAAGTTTATTGGGAATATTCCTTCCTCTGAAAAGGTTTTGGGGTTTTTGCACTGGTTTCCTTGAAATCTCTCCACACATATTTCTGTGGACCCTCCTGGTTTCATACCTATTACATTTCACTAGAGTTTTCCATGCAGACATGCAAACTGAAACCACAGAAAATATTTTCATGCACCCTCCACCCTCCAGAGCAAACCCACCACGCTCTCCCCGACTCCAGCGAGGTGTGACGTGGCAGCTTCCTCAGAGGTGCCAGCCAGCTGCAGCAGGCAGAGAGGTAGCAGAGCCTGGGTGGAGGAGAATAAAGCCAGCTTTTAGGTTAAAAGCCCGCATTTGCTGCCTTTTCCCTTCTTTATTTTGCAGACTAGTGCTAAACCAATAGATTCACAAGTCTGGGGAAGTTTATAAGCTGCTCTCAGCAGAGATTGGTGACTATCCTAAACACGAGGTGTCCATGAGTGAGCAAATCTGGTTCTGGTGAAAGTGAGCGCACCTCCTATTGAGATCAGAGAGAGCTGCTCCCAATTACACTAATGCTGAATACAGCCCCATTACTGACTTTTTTTTTATTGTTGGACATTGTTAAAAAAAGACACTGGAAAAATGTGCATTCTATCAAGTGTTGTGAAACTGTGTGGGCTGGAGAAGGCTCGGTTTTTAATAAAGGAAACATTCATTGCATCCCATTTCAAGGACTTCTGTTAGATAGAAAGGAGGCAGCAAGCAGGAAGTTGAAGCCTTTCTCCTGCTAGTTCTCCTTTTGCTATCAAACAATAACAGTTTCAATAAAAAAAAAAAAAAAAAAAAAAAAAAAAAAAAAGTAGGAAATCTCTTTTCTTTTTTTCTTCCTTCTTAGAGACTGCATACAGATATCCAGGGAGGCCAGGAAAAGTTCAGGCAAAGTTTCCTTACCTGTGCCAAGGTCAGAGCCTGGCATCACAGGCTGTGTGGGAGTGCTGAGTTTTCAGCTGGCTCTGTGGTGATCCCAGCTGTGTCCCATGCACAGGAAAAGGTGACGGACTAGCCTTTCCAAGTACTCTCAGATTAACTTTTGAAAGGTTCCTATGGAATTTGCTAAAAAATAAAAAATAAAAAAGACAAGAAGAATTTTAAAGGCAGATTTAAACTAACCTGAAAACTTTGCATATGGTCCTTCAGCCATGTCCAGGTATACCTAAAGTCTTCAATCCTATTATACTGTCAAAGTCATTTTCCACCAGGATGGCATAGGCTGCCAGAGATTTAGGTATAGTTCATTCTTCCTAACTTCCCTCCACTCTGCCTTCCTCCTTACTGTTTTCAACTGCTACTACATCCCCGCCTGATTTGTCATAATTTCATGTTGACATACTGTAGTAAGACAATTGCAGCTGCTCTCTCTGAAGAATGCAAACAGGGATCTGTCATCTTTCCCTCCCCTTCTCCCTTCCTCCCCCTCCCCCTCATAGCAGGGATGGATTTCACCGGGACCGTCCAGACTGCTACTGAGCAGTCCCTGTGGTTTGACTGTACAGAAGGATGGCAGATGATCCCTTGTCAGTCAGATCTTTGTTTGGAAATTGCAGTTTATGCTCAGGCTAAATGCTCGGCTGTTCAGTGTGTATATGTTTATGCAGTCAGCTCTGGGATGCAAACGGCATTCCTCTTATCATACAGAGAGAGGATGTGAGCTCATTCATAAGGAATCCCAGCTCTGGGGTGCCCCACTCACTTAATCCAAGCATCCCCTGCATGCCCCTTCTTCTGAGAGGGTGGAAGAAAAGCAAAGCACAGTGCTATTGGCTTTTAATAAGTGGGATAATATATTTCAGAGAGGAGCTCAGACAGGAGAGGAAATGAACTTGGCTAGACAGTCACTTACAATAAAAAAAGGGGGAAAGAACTTTGCAAAACTCATTCCATTATTTCATGTAAATATACTTGGCTGGGTTAAGACAGGCTGATATAATCATAAGACATTGAATAAGACTAAAGGCCATTTCTCCCCTTTAGACAGATTTAGCAACGCAGCAACGTTTATTAGTCTGCTTGATAAAGAAACAAACAGATTATTGGCTTGGCAATTGCTGACTGTGAAAATAAGTAAAGCTCTAAATGGTGTCCTGAACCTCTCTCTGATCCTGCTCCCCAGGAAAAAAAAAAAAAAAGCCCCAGGACTGGCACAGCACCCAAGTTGGCTCTCTGGGGCTCCAACCAGGCAGAGGGATCAGCTTGTGTGGTACGCTTTGCAGGTCTGGGCTTAAAACAGAAGCAATGAGCAACTCATGTTGTAAGCATGTGACTCAGTGTGCACACAAGTATGAGTGTAATTGAGATGAAGGTTTTCTGCCAGGGCTTCGTCTGGAAAGCATAACCCCCAAGTGGTGAAGTAATTCATAAACGAGATTTAGGTGGGAGAACAACAAGGGAGAACAGGGAGAGATCTGTTGCCATTGGATGCAGTGTTCCTGTTAAAACAGAGGACATTAGAAAGGTGAGAATGATTCAGAAAAAGTCTGCAATCGTCCTCAAAACATGCAACGAGATCAGAGCTGGCTATCACCATAGGCAGAGCAGGAAGTCACCAGCTAAGAGAGCAGCCAACCACAAGAAGCACCAGGTCTGCTCAGCTTGTGCCAAGCTGGCTGCTGACACTGCTACTGCAGGAGAAGGCAGGGCATAGCTGCAAGTGTGTTGGGACATACATCTTTCCTGCCTTTCTGGCCCAGCTTCAGCCCTTTGCTCTAGTCCTCTCTTTCCCTGGACAAAAAGGTCCACCTCTGACCCCCTGTTCCATGACGAGAAAGCTCATCTCCACATGCAGCAACACGGTGCCTTGAACTCACCCTTGCAAAATAGTTGTTTGACTTCAGTCTGTTTACTTTATCTGGGTGATGTGCCCAGGCAGAGATTTCTAAGTGTCTGCATGGAAGGACCACACAGCTCTTACCTAACAAGACCTCAGACGGTGTCATATCTGAAAACAGATACATTTAGGCTCGGGGTAAATTACCCACTCCAATGAGTTATCCACCAGAACAATGCACACAGGTGGATGCTATATTACGTGGTGTTTTTTAATCACGGTGACTTACTTTCCCTCCTCCAGGCATAATTACATTCAGCTTCTTGGTGTGAGGACTTGACACAGGAAGTGCTGGAGAGGGCACCTTTTTCACTGTGATCATGGAGCTCAGATAAGATAATTTCAAAAGTCTTTGGCAACTATAGTGCCAGAGAGTCTCAGAGCAGCCCCAGTGGAGTTAGGACACTGTCTTAAAGACCTGGGAATATAGAGAAACAGAAGTTGCGGAGGGTAGAAGAAACAAGGTGATGTAATCTGCAGCTGACTGGAAGACGGGGACAGTCGGAGCTGAAGGAGGCTGGTAGTAGCTCAAAGCGGATACCAGCACCACTCAGTTTTGCAGTGCTGAAATGAGGACAGAGAAGATAATGGGTGAACCTGCACCCAGAACCATGTGCACCCTGTATCCATGGTATCTGGTGCACTCTGCAAAAGGGTTAGTAAAAGGTTTCTTCCCAAACCCTGCCCCAGTCCACCACTCCCAGCCACCAGTCCACAGGCAGTCCACTGGTGCAGCTCCACCGGTCTTCATCTCCTGCACTCTTACCGAAGGTGCTGTGAAGGAGCACAGGTACAGGGTTATGCTGTCACCTTCACAGGTTTGTTCAAGATCACACAAGACGCCTGTGTGTATTCAAAGTACAGACACAATCTTCTGAGCTAGTATCTAACCCATGGGGAATTATTTTCTCCATTGGGATTTTTTCATAAAAAACATGCCTAAAACATTCCCTTCTTCCTCTTGCACAAGACAACGAGAAGTCTAATTACTGTCAGCAGAAACAGGACTGTCTGTGTATAGCACCAGGTTAAAACATTAGAAATAGAGATAGCTACACATTACAGTGAAGGTAATTTAGCCAACACATGGGTTTTATCATGACTTCATGATACTTACTCTTCTGTTAAAATGTTGAGCTCCTGAATATATGTGGTGACACAAGTAACTCATTGGTATTTTTTAAGCAAATCTTCAACTCCTGTTGATGAGAAATCTCAAAAACATAATAAGAGATTAATGAAAACTGAAAAATGTGAACATAACTTGAACTACTTTCTAAATCTCGTTTTTCAGCCACTCCTGTAAATACTTGTAATATGAACTTTTGGCTCCAGCAATATTTCTTACGCTTATGCTTTAAAGTGTTAGGTTCAGATTATAGTCTTTCAGAATTAATGGGAATTTACTATCACAAAAATGCGAACACCTTTTCTAAGACTTGCAATTTTGTAAGTGGTTTATCATTTTCAAAAATTCTTTTTAAAACATTTTCTTTTAAATCTCATGATGAGATTAAGCTGCCCCCATTCTTGACTAACACCTTCTACCACATAACAACTGATAAAAATAATTTGAAATGAATCTGAAGGAAAAATATAAATTGAACATGACGATTATTTCAGAAATATTAATAATATATTTTCAACTTCCAAGTAATTCAGCTACTAATTTTGGATATTATTTTCAGAACCTAATCTTGAATTAATCAAAAGGAGTTCCATTGTCAGAAAAAAATGTTTCAGCTGTGAACATGCAGCACACAGAAAATCTAGTCTCTCTAAGGTATCACATTATGAACAGCTGGAAGCAAGACACAGAAGTTCGCTAGTCCATTTAAAAACTCTTGCCCATAATGAATTGCTGTACTTATACTGTGTAAAGGGCAGAGGGTTGAATACATTCATGCCATATTGCTTTTTTAACATACATATTTTCTTCAAATTCAAGCCAGACTTGCCTTTAGCAGGACACTACACATCTGGGAACACCTCTGACAAATTTGTAATTCCAGCTCTCAGCCAGAAAATGCACGTGGTAGTAGATACTTTTCTGAAAGTATCTCTGACAATATTTGTGAAGTACTCATGGGACAAGGATGGTGAGCATGATGGACAATCACCGGAAGGTGGAAATAGCTCTCTCCCCACAACAGAGTTCAGAAGTGAATGGTAAGGTACAGGGCTGTACAATGACCCTGATAATAAAACAAATCCTGAATATCTGCCTACTGAGCAAGCATGGTGGGATGGGACTGGATGTTCATTTGTTGAATCACTTCCCAGCCCTCTGAGTACCTGCATTGGGTCACCGTGGCATTTCTTTTCTCATAGCACAGGCTGAGAATAGATAGCTGAGAAGAAATACTTCCCCCTTAAATAAATATATATGACAAAGTAACTTTGAATTTTCTCATTTTCATTATAAATAAATAAATAAATAAATAATACTCAAACATTAAAACATTACACTCTTCACTCTGGGAAGAAAATCCCATAAGCTTCCTAAAACCAGTTTTTGCATCCAAACTTCTGCAGAACTAATGATCTGCTCTATCAAATTCATTTTAGTAGATGATTTTCAACTGTATGCTCAATTAGCACACGTGTTTGCACACAAAATGGCCCATATTTCTTTCCATTTCTATCCAGTTGTCTTGCAAAAGACTAGAAGGCTTGTATTAGCTCCTTTGAATGTGAAAAAAGGGCATTGCATCCATTTTACAGATGTGCAGAGAGATTAATCAGATTTACTCAAGGACACACAAGAAGTCTGCAAAACAGCTGGGAAGAAAACCCCAAGCTCTAGTCATGTGCTTTAGCCACAGAATTATCCTTACTCTTGGAAAAGCAGAGGGGTGCTTTTGTGGAAAACAATGAGTTGTAAAGCCTGAGGAAAATAAACTCTCCCAGGCTTTTTCTTAAGCAGGGCTGAAGAAAGAATTTGTCATAGAGAGGTTTCTTGTAGGGATGTTTAAATGCAGATTTTGGTCCTATTTGCAATCTGGTTTGCTTTAGTAAATAAATATGTACACGTGTTTAGGTGGGCTTGAATAAACCTCCATCAGTGAAAGACTCCTTCACAAAACCACTGGTGCAGAGAAGAGCCCAGCTTCTCTCTGCTCGCATGCAACTCCACACCCATGCCACCCCACTGACGTCATAAATGCTAAATTCTTTCATAGTTGTTTGAAACAAGACCTCCATTATAAGCCCAATTTTGACTCTCCCTCTAGACGAAAAATAATCAGCCTGAACTTTCACAGTCATGATATTATCCCAGGGTAGAATGTTCTTTTAGGAAATCTGAGGCTGACTGAACAAAGTTTTCAAGAGATTTGGGGTACAGGAAGCAGGGGAGGAGGGGAGTGACAAGGAAGCATACAAAATTGAGTAGTTTATATACTTTCCTAGCTTATGGCTTAGGAAAATGCTTTTGGGCCAGAATAACAAAGAGAAATAAGGCAGGTTTTCTTTTCCATATGGAATCATGAGTTGCATAGACTGCAGCAATAGCTGTAAGCTCTAACTGACCAAGTAACCCCAGAGCAGCCTGCTCCAGGAGTGGTGACACAGGGTAGAAAACAGCCCTGCAGGAGCTAGAACAACCTGCACCAACTTAGAGCTGCTGAATAATTCAGGTGACAAGGAACCTCAGGGCATCCTGAGCCCAACTCTTTGCTCACAGCAGGACTAATTCCAAAGCTAGTTGAAATCTCAAAGGACTTTGTCCATTCAGTTTTGAGGCTCTGCTGTCACACTGCATGGAAATGATGAGGTATGACTGCAGCACGTCCTGATGGAATTAGAAGCAGCTAGCTACAGTGATAGTGGAGTGAATATAAGGATGGGGCTTCGTGGGCTTTGCCATAGGCTGTCAACTTAAAAACTGCCCTTAGCAGGCTGGGGTAGCCCACATTGTTGTTCATGTGCTTGCTACTCTATTGACTCAACACACCTCAAGCTTGCCTGATCTGGCTGCAGCTATGGCTTCAGACGCAGTGCATACAGTCATGCAGAGAGGCACAACGGAGAGCAGAAAGGTAGATGCCAGTTCAGTGCCCTGGCCTTATAGTCTGGAAGGGGATCTAGAAGGACAGTTCTTCCTAGAGTTGGCACAGAAAGTGCCTTCTTCTGCTTCTGCTCTGCCTAATGCAGTCCCTCCCTATTTCCTTCCCAGGTCTCTCCACAGCTACCTCCAGTTTCCCAGCTTCAGCCATATACCAAACGGGTCAGATTCTGGCACACTTACTGGCACAAAGTCTTCATGATCCAGTAAATCTCCCACTGCTTTAAGGGAGACCGTTTTAGCAGGAACACCAGACTAAGCTCTGTTAACACTGGCTTCCTTTTTTTTCCTTTTCTTTTTCTGTTTTTGTTTGTTTGTTTGTTTCATAGAAAACACCACTGGCATTTTCAGTAATGAAAACCAGCTTTGCCCATGTGTAATGCCTGAAGCGTCTCCCCAAGGAGTTTTCCAGGTGGCAGGCTTTCCACCTTGCTCAACTGCGTCATGGTCCAATGCAGAACTCGGTGTTACTGCAGAGAGATTTTTCTCTGCACTTGCAGAGAAAGAGCATGTGAAGAGACATCAGGGCAGCACAACTGGAGCAGGTAACTGCATAGCTCTGGAGTTGGCTGTTGTGCACCAGAGAAATAAACTGTGGTTTCTGAAGGCAAGGTAACACATGCCAACAGCTCAGTGGTATCACAGTTATCTACAATGTACTGCGTGAAACTGCCTTTCATCTAGCCCAGGGAGGGTCTTGGGCACCAGAGGTGGTTGAGTTGTTCAGTTTCTTCTCCCAGCTACAGGGTGGACAGAAAAAAGAGGCACGGACAAAATGTTCATGGGTGACAGTTTAGCCTTCCTAATAGAATTGCTTTCTGGAATCATTGATACAGGGGATAGCTGAAATAATAGCTACCACCAGGGGAGCTGCCTGGTCCTGAATCTTAAGAATGGAAAGAGTCTTTTTGTGACCTTATTTTTCCTGAGTAATACAGGCTGCAGTCTCTGGCTGTAAGTGAGGGCTAGGGCTTTGATATCCCATAGCCTTCTCTCCTTTTCTCAAACAGGTCAAGTAAAAGGTATTGACATGAGTTTTTGCATGGAAATCATAACCTAAATATGTCTGATATGCAGTAGAGATAATCAGAGTAATACCAAAGCAACATATGACAAATTTTGTCTTTCATGAATCTTTGTCTAACTCCCCAGCACTTTTGCTGTCTAATCTGTCCTCTACAAGAGTCCTGCCTAATCTCTGTGTTGCTTCACTGTGCCTTCTTTTAAAAAAACAGAACTTGTCAGGGGAATATTTTTCTATTTCTTTCAAAAATGAAATACCCACACACCTTAAGAATTACAGCAGTCAGAAATGCAGAAGCAGCAGTGTGGAGACTAAGCCCAGTGGCACACCGAAGACCTGATATGCTGCAGCAAATGACAACAGAAATCAGAGCTTCCTTCTGCTGAAAACAGGGAATTTCCAGAACTATAGCAGAACATGTATCATTTTCTTCTACCTCCAGAACATCCACTGACAATACACAATGTGACTCTGTGTAGAAAACCAATTTAAGCATTTTGTCATAGCTTTCTAACACACATCAGTCATGAGGTTTTTCTCTGTCTGTGGCCTCTCTTGTTAAAGCCCCAATAAGTAAGGAAACCTGGCTTTCCAAACAATAGGTTATCTAAAGCTTTATAGTCTTTGCAAGCTTTGTCAAAGCTTTCTTTAAAACTTTGTTTTTAATAATCAGAAATCTTATTAACATGACCTTAAGGACTTATCAGCACTTCTACAGAAAATATCCATATGCTTTGTGAAGGTCTTCAACATCCATGAGTAATAATGAGGCATCGCCAGCCCTTCTGTAAGAATTTGGTGCCAGACACCACTGTCATATACTTTCTCACTCTCAAATATATGCATGTGTGTGAGAAAACCCCACCTTCATATATGGTGTGTCTTTCTAGAGACATTTTCACATGAGAGAGGGAGGCTGAGGTAATCTTATTATCACTAAAACATTGTAAAAACAGCAGAGCATTGGAGAACTTTAATCCTTTTCTAAATTATGGACTGAGAACATTACAATCGTGCTGAGCACAAAGGCAGAGCTGTAACTTGACAGGCTTGTATAATTTATAGCCTCCATAGTAAAAGAGGTGTTTTTATTAAATGACTGCTTGAATTTCTACAGCCAGTTCAGACTTTGATGATGCTGAGAGGCTTGCATTCTGCTGCCATCATTCAAATCCTTCCCTTTCACCACATGAATATGGCTGAGAGTCCAGCCCAAAAACTTTATACAGTTATTTATCTATTACTGCTCATCAGTTCAGAGCTGAGGCTATTTGTACATGTACTTCATTTCACACACCTCAAATAGATTTTCTTTCTTATTTTATAAAGCTGAGTTTTCTATATCAAATAAACATAAAACATTAACAAAAAAATGCACAAGATCCATTTATGACCAGGAAAATGCCCCTTGCAAAGAAAGACTGTGTTTTATGTTCATTTATCCACATTTCAATTTAAACTAGGGTAACATGAAAAATAAAGAAATGAAACTCTTTTGCTGACCAAATATTCATTTGACATAGATGTCTAACAATATTTTTCCCTTCTGCACTGTATAGAGAAGAAGAGTATTTGTACAGTGAAGGTGGTAAAAAAAATACTTTTATCAGCATCCACTAAAGAATATTTTTGCACTGATAAAATAAGACCAGGCAAATAGGGTGGGTGACTTCAGTCTCAACATTACATTGCATACTCTAGAAGGATGTTTACACTGCTGGAATGAAAACAACTCATAACCAAGCTTTTAACTTAAAATAAGTAATATAAATATTTATCAGACTGGTGTTTTAGGGCCTATATTACTAAACTATTTCTGTATTATATTGGGAGTGACAGCTATTGTTAAAATTGAAATGCTTTTATAGCAGAAAATTAACTGAAATCCATTTAGCCTTCATGGAATTTTGCATTAGTGAATATACATCTTAGAAAACTCAGGTCAGACGTTTTAGACAGATAGACCTTATCCTGGGAATGTTTTTTCTTAGATCAACCTCTTCTGTGGATCCCACTGATATTTAAAAGAGAAACTGCATCCCTCCCTCTTTCAAGGCAGATCCTAGGGGATGAATTTGAGATATCATTCCACAGTGCATAAGCAGCTGATGAGCTTGAGCTTTAAGCCTGTGAATGCTACCACTGACTCCAGTGCAAACAGATTAGCACTTAAAGTTAACTGAGCACTCCTTACTGGATGAGAAAAACTCCACTCAAACCCTTGCAATATCAAGCCTTTGTGCCTCAGTCAATCATCCTCAGATCATAATTCCTCACTTTCAGAAAGACGTTCCCTTGCTTTTCTACACCACTTTTAATTGACATCCCTCCACAGCCTTCAAAATGATTATTTTTTTTAAAATCTCTCTGTCAAGCACTGTGTTGAGGCAGATGAAGGTAGAGCATAAAATCCCCAGAATAAACCCCCAAAATACAATAATGCATCTTCAGTTTGCATACAACACTGTTTCCTCCCATCCCAGAGCTGCTAACACTAACACAGCACACCTCCCACAGTCTGCTCTGGGTAGTGGGTTAAGCTCAGAAAACAAGTATCGCTCCATGACTCACCTGGCCAAGCCCCACCTCTCCCACTCTGTAGCTCCACCAGTTCCCTCCCATCCCACCTTCCTAGCTTTCCCAAGACAGACCCACACACCCTGCCCAGGACTGCCACTGTCAGCTTCTCCTCGATGCCAGCTCCAACTGTGTCAGGACTGAGGCTAAGATAATAAACCTTCTTGGACCCCACCTGACTCCATCCAAACACCCTGTATTTCTACTCCCACGAGAGTTATGCAGAGCATATGAGCAGAGTAATCAATGAGACTCATCAGTAGGACTCACTCACCTCAGTAGCATGCAGTGTTTCAGCCAAGGCTGTCTGAGAACCACAGACGCTGTTATCCTTAATTCTGCCTCATTCAATGTGCAAACTTTTGTTAGGCTGCATTTTTCCCCTCTGATTTTGCTAGAGCTGGTGCAGAAATGCTGGTTTGAAAACAGGTGTTTGAGGAAGAGACATTACAGGGAAGAAAAGGAAACATTTTGTCAAAAGGGACAGAGATAAGAATGAAGAGCAATGATATGAAACAGTGGCAGGAGAGACAAAATATTCTCCTTGTGCATGACAGAAGAGAAGAGAATGTCAACTCTGTTATTATTTCCCTGACTTTACATGTCTAAATGAGGTATGCTGCATGCTGTCATAAGCTTGATTACCTCTAGTGAGGCTTTAGGTAGCAACTTCCATGACACCATTTAAGAATAAGAACTGCATGTGGATGGCTGTGGATAGAAGAGCCTTGCACTGAAGAATACACCCCCAAGCAATTCCACATCAGTCCTCCTGCAAGTCCACAAGCCCTAACAAAAAGCACTGCTGTTGTAATCCAGGATTTACCAGTTACAGGGGAGTATACCAATGCCCGTCCCAGTCAGCAAGATCTGTGTGCACTCAGACCCATCAATAACATGAAGGTGGTGTTGCTTAGTTACATCATGGATAATGGCTGGAAATGGAAGGAAATCTAATTTCAGTTTTAAATAAGCTGTTAAATCGGGAAAACTTAGCATCCAGGACTGTACTCATTTATTTATTTATTTTTATAAACCATATGCAGACATGAATAAATGTATTTATATATATATATGGATAAGCAGTGAGTTTTAAAACAAAAGGGATTGAATTTCACACAGCATCTAATTTCAAAGACTTTCTATGAGAGTATTAAGAGAAGAAAAAAATCTAAAAAAATAAAAAATAAAATCCAAACTGCAAAACAAATGTCACAGGGCATTAAAACTAAACTTACATGAAATTTCACACCAATTGGCCACCAGTATTAACAGAGGAATTTATGCTCCATTTTAAGACCATTTCATGACACTGCTCTAGCTTTGGAGTCATTTCAAGGTACCGCTTTCATGTGCTTGAACGGGGCATTTGCCCACAGAAAGTCACACTCCTGATTGCTTTACCATGTGGCATCTCAGATACTGTGTCTGGTATCTAAGGGTGTTCCAACTTTCAACATACTTTTAGGACTCTTTCTATATTTGAGTCCTCTGATATTTAATAGAAGTTGAAGCTTTTTGGTTCATTTACTGCGATTGCCTCACCTGAGTGTTTCATGGTGGCTAATGAAGTATGAAGTCTCACATGGGTGTTTCCATAAGAGGTAACTTTTACAGAAGGCATTGTGTTGCAGGCTTCTTTAAGGTCTTCTTTGTGCAAAGTTTATACTAATAGTTTCCCCCAAACAGGAGGAAAAAAAGCGGAGTAGGAGGGGCATGCCAAGAAAAGTGGCACAGCATGAGTCCTCAGAGTAGCACAAGGATGGCATGTCTCTATGACATTGTGCTGGAGTTTACAGAACAGCACTTTTGGACCTTCCACATGGTGCTGTTCTGCAGCATGGGGATGTACAAGTTCCATTGGGCCCAAGGATACTTTTTGTGATACCTTTGCTATAGGACTTGGCAGGTTGTCAACATGTAAAAGGCAATGTTTGTGGGTTTTTATTTTCCCACTCCATGGTCCCTTTTTTTGTTTTGTTTTGTTTTGTTTTGTTTTGTGAAAGTTTCTGAACAGACATCACTGTATAAGTTCCTGGGGATCTGCTTCATTCAACCATTTGCTTGTTTTACGCTTTTTCACATATCCTTCTTTTCTGGCTTGTACTGTCAGAATTCTCTTCTGTCACAGGTCTGGCAAATGTTCCTATTGGAGTTTCCTCATCTAGCCTCACACAGTTTTGCTTTCTCAAGAACATCCTATTGCAAAGGATATGCATTTCAGTCATGATGCATTGGATTAAAAATAGATTTCTCCAGAAATTATTTATCTCCTAATTGTTACAGTAGGAAATCCTGGAAAGGAAAAACATTGTGAAGGGTTTCTTATTCCCCAGGACCATTACAGATAATTTTTTTAATCAGTTTTTAAATTCCTCAAAATACATTTTTCAGATGGAGGCCTGAAGGAAGCCTGAGTTCTGCCACAGGGACTGTTTCAGAAGTCTGGTTAGGCATTCAAAGACATCTATGAACAGAGTGTTAATTATCCATATGGTTTTGGGAAGGGGAGGAGCCAAAACATCTTGTTTTCTCGTGATTCATTTTTCTATATGCAAAATAAGAATTATAATCTTACTCTCCCATACTTGGTCTTTTTTTTGTCCACTTAACCTGTAAATTACTCAGGATGAGAACTTTTCTCTCTGCCCAGTGGACTTATGAAACTAACAAGAACTACTAACTGTCAAAAAATGGTTCTATAATTCTTAAAAAAAAGATAATGACCTTTTTATTTTATTCTATATTTTTTGTTATGTTGTCTAGTTTTTAGCCCTCACAAAGAAACAAATATTTCTGTCCTAAGTACTTCAATTGCTGAAAAATAATGAGTAGGGGAGAGGGGGGTTTCTTCTCCACAGTAAAAACAAAAACAAACAAACAAACACACACACACAAAAAAACAAACAAACAAAAAACAAACAAACAAAAAAAACCACTGTTCATAAAAATTTTATAACATTTTACAGAGAAAGTGTTTTAAACCAAAATGTTTCAAGAGGCCTCAGAATTTATTTCAGGCCAGCAAAATGAAATAACAGTGACAACTAAGTCTTTTCTCAGTTTCCCACTCAAACGTGCAGGACAGAAGGTAGACAGATAAAGTCCTTATGACAAAATCAAACTGAGAAAAGTGCAATACTTAGACAGCTCACCTGAATAGCAGGGAGATGAATTCTCCATGCCCTCAGTATAAAGAATAAGTGAGAAATAAATCAATTCTGGCCAGAAACAAGAAGAGTGTGAAGACAGATGATAGCATTTCTGCAAACTGTTTGAATTCTCACTTGTTCCAGTCTCACCTCATCATGCTCAGTGTTGCAAGTCTCACCTCATCAAGCTCAAATCAATTGACCATCACTCATAAGACAGACCTGAGAAGTATTTGAAGCGAACACCCGGAAAGCTTTGTAATCTCCAACACAGGAGACTACCAAAAGTCACCAAAGAGCTAAGCAAGTGAAGACAGTAGCTTGGTGTCTCTAATCTAATCAAGGTTAACAGTGACCAAAAATAATTACTTGACAGCTGATTGCAAAATCAGGTCTATCAAGGTCAGTGCAACACATTACTGAGGAGTTAAAAAATATAACTCTCTACAAAGGGAATCCAATTCCAGCCACCCCTTGGTGGCAGATATGTAGTTTTTGAGTACCAAGTTGACCACAGCAAAAAATTTTTATCTCATAGTTCTTTCTGGACAAGACTTTTGTTTATGGATTTTACTGTTAGAGGTGGGCTCAGGCACAGTATCTGGAGGGAAAAGATCCAGAATCAGTACAACCACAGTCTGAGACTGTTCAGATCTCAGACTACTACACAGTTTACCTCTTAATCACAGACTTTTACTAAGTTTCCTAAGAACTACAACTATTACAATTGCATATTTTATCAGTGTGTAGAGGTTCATACAGCTCCTCTGGTTTGGGATTGCTGGTCTTGGAGGAAACCTGACAATGGTAAAAAGCACAATTTAAAACAAAAATGAAAGAACTGACACTTGCTGGCCTACCCTGGCCTATAAGATCCTTGCACATTTACTATCCTTTCACTTCCTTGCATCCCCACTATTTAAAGGTGGTAGAAACAGAGAACATTCATGCAAAATATTTTCCAATCAGATTTGGTATCTCAGGCTGCCACAACAGATTTCATGATCAATAGCTCTGTTACTACCACTCCCTCCAAACCTGCCTGCTTTTATATCATAAATGAGGAGAGACCCAAGAACTCCCAAGCCCTGTAATACCAGGGCACGACACACATCTGAGAGAGGTTTCAGCATCATAATACCACCCCCTTTACAGACAATGGAGACATACCCCAAAGTCCCAGGGTCTGTAGCTAACTAAGGATGGAACAACAGCTGTCCACAGCCTGGCTGAGGGCTAAGTAAACCTGTCAAGGTGTTCCCAAGAACCATGACCATGATAGGCAAATATATTTGTTGTTCTTGTTGCTCTACAGGTCTAAGTGATCACAGTGGCTGCACATGGAAACAACTTCCTGAGGTTCTGCTGCTGTCTTGCCTCTCCCTGCCCCCCAGATGACTTCTGTTTACTCAATAAAAAACAGCATTTTTAAATCAGTCATGAACCTCCCCACCAAGTCGCCAACTGACCATGCAAAACCTGGGAGCTGTAATCATCAAAGTGCTGCTGTTAAGGCAGGGTAGCACATGTTCAGTTTTTAATGACACCAACTACATGCAAAGAGCCATGGAAACCCTCCCGGGTTATCCACATGCCAACCATGACAGCAAGTGCCTGCTGTCCTTCAGCAGATGGGCAGTCCAGCAACCACTCTGCTGTGGTTCTGAACCTGGCCCTGGAAGTAATTTTCTGGATGTGAAGTACCAGACAGGCTTTGGTCTGTTTGTATTTTAGCACTGTTGTGGTGGCAGTTTGCTGCCTCCAGGAACCACAACACTATAGACAATTAATTCAGTCTTCAGCTTTGAGAGAGAGAGGCAGCCGAACACAAGCAGACCCAAGTGCTGCAGGCCTGCTTTGTGTTACCTCCTTGTCAAGTCTTGAATTGCCTACACTAACCCTGGGATATACAAATGACCAGTTGGTCAAACATTTCAGGATTTTCTGCAGAAGGCGCTGTTTACCCTGTGCCAACCCAAGCAATGATGAAGAACACAAGGAAAGCTCCTGCAAGCATGGAGCCAGGTAGGGGCCCAGGCAGGAGAAGTCCTCCAACATGCTACCTCCCCAACCCCACTGCCACTTAGCTGCTTTCAGCCTGTGGCTGGCTGCTGGTGGCAGGGAAGACACCTTGCCAGAAAGGATGGTAGCCTGACCACCCTGAGATGTTATAGCCCTCTGGTCTTCTCTGCCACAAGACTGGGGCCACTGCAGATAACCTCTTTGAGGCCATACTGAGGTGGTTAAAGGTTGTAGTTTCACAGCCCACAGAGACTTCTTATTTAAAAAAAAAAAAAAAAAAAAAAAAAAAAAAAAAAAAAAGTTAAAAAGTTCCTGTGTTACTCCACCTCAGGAAAACTGGCAGAAAAGTCTCACCTCAGAGGCAGAGGAAGCCCTTAATCACATCCAACCTGCCTGCCAAGGGCTGCTGTGCTTCAGAAACTTGCCGACTTAAGGATCTCTCTGTGCTTTTATCCCTGTTGTACTACTACAGTGGTGTTATTATTTGCATTACAGTGGTGTTTAGAGATCTCAGCTGAGGCATAATTCTCATAGCACTAGACACAACACACTCGCACTGTTCCAGACTGCCCCTTCTCAAACACATCATCATCTAAATGGACGCAGCAGACAAAAACAGGCAGAATAAAACACCCATGAATCCATTTTATATGTGGAAAACTGATTTCTATTTGTGTCAAGGCCACTCTACATTACTGATAGCATCACAGCAAATAAGGGTCATCCCTGCTTTTTACTGGAGTAAGCAGAGCATAAACAATAATATCCAGAGAAACTGAAGAATTTCTCTCAGGTCACACAAGAACTCTATTGCAGAGCCAGGACTTCAAGCATTCAGGATGTGTTTCTGAAAGCAGCATGTTGTTAAGTACCGATGCACTGTGCAAGGGAATATGAATATATATAAATATATATACACTCCTCTTTCTTTTGATTATCACTGTCTATAACAGGAATACCCCAAATCAGATTGTAGTCATATTTTCTTGGGATACCGTACAAACACCAGGAAGCAACGTTCTAATTTCTTCTCTGCATAAGTCTTTCTGCAAAGAATGAATTGGTTTCTGCACTGGTACAAAATGTCATTGAATGTTTTGTTTTTATTTAAAAAAAGTATTTATATTGTATTTGTGGAACATGATTTATTGACACAACAAATAACTCATACCTTAGCTATGCTGAGGCAATTCATACATCACTTCATTAACAAAAGCAGTAAGCGAGATCAGAATCTATGCTAAATCATCAAATGTGCAGCAAGGGTCAAATTTTACCTTGTTTTACAGTTTAGTGTTTTATAGGCTTGATACACCAATCACATTTCTGTGAAGATGTCCTAGATTTATGTCGATGTGAAAGTTAAGAAGATAAATTCAGGATTCAGAGTGGAAGCACACGTTTTGGAGGACAGGAGATGGGAGGGCAAGGTTTATACTTAGTACTTCTTCAGATTAAAGAACAAGCTGAGCCAAGGCAATATGCCTTCCAAGTTTGATTTTTACTCATAACACCTTTTCTGAATGGAAGATCAATAACACATGAAGGTATGGTCTTCACTATAGAGGAAGTGAAGACCACACTTTCAAGTGTGATCCTTCCACGTAGAAACCTGCATTTTTGTGCAGGAAAATTAACAAAACACTGCTGTGAAGACTGAATCGCCAAAATACTTTTCTCCTTCTGCTATGTATGGGGTCCAGCCTTTAATTACATTCTATTTCTTGACCACTACAATAGAACGTAAAAATCCCTGTCCCCACTGAACTAAAATAGATTTGTCACCTTTCAACTGAGCTGCAATTTCAAAGATTTTCTTTCCTACTAGTGAGTAGTGATTCCTACTAGTTATTCACTCCTGAAAGATGCAGTATTATTCTTTAGGTATAGTATTTTTCCCATGGTGCCCATACTGATTTCATGACCACTTGTGACAGAGATGAGACAGTCTCCCTGCCCTCCTCGAGACCTGTGTGCCATGAGCTCTGGAGCTCAGCTGACCTCCTACTGAATGAACCTGGGTTGGGGCGAGGGAGGTGGTGGGAAACTAGTGCAGCTGAAACAGCTGAACAGCTTCTTTCTGGGTAAGGTCCCTGCACTGCCTTGGTGCCTGACAAGGGAAACTCCACAACTGGCACAAGAGAGTTGGCGAGGTGATGCAAGGGGGAGCAGGAGTGCTCTGTTAGGTAGCAGCCGGCTGTTTGATCAGCTCAAAGCATACCACACTCTCAGGTACACTAGCTTAGCCTTTTTTCCAGTGGGGATAGTGATTTTTAATATTTTTCCAGCTGTGGATTTCCCAGAGGAGTGGTGAACCTCATCCACAAATGCAAATCAATGTCAAGCAAGCATTAGCCTGCGCTGGTTCCCCGGTATTAATCTAGCAGTGCTGCAGGTTGATGTTGGTAGAGCAAAATGGCAAACAGTATCTATCATATGCCTTCAGATCAAAAACTGTCTCTTCTTCAGCATGAGAAGGTTGCCAGTAGGCAGAAAGCAAGCACATCCATGTCCTGTGACCTCCCAGAAACCCTATAAGAGACTGGATATGCACAGCAGCATAACACAGCCCTTGGACAGCGCTCCACTTAACTCAGGCAACTCTTCTTATTTCATCAAAGTAAACATTTCACCCCTGGGAGCTGTGAAATATCATTCAAACTTGGTGAGCGAGTTTAAGAGCACAGTTTCAGACTTCAATTTCCTCATCATTGGTTAGACCAGATGATCATGGAGGTTTTTTCCAACCCTTATGATTCTATCTCTGGACACAAAGCCTTATCTCAGCATACTTGAGTTTGCTATTGGAGAAACAACCAGACAGCAAGATCATCAAACCCAAGGCTCTCTGAAGTGCTTGAAATGCATTCAGCCAGGTGGAATTAGGTCATGTGGGAAACATCTTAGGCACATTAGGTCTGTATCTAGTCTGACTGTGCTGCACAGATACCTCAATTTACTAAAAAACAGCAGAAGTATAGAGAAAGTTTAGTATAAAATTTGCAAACTTATTTTCCACAGAAATCTGTGAGCATCCATGATTTTTTAAGGTGATTAAAGAGACAACTCCAAGAGAACAGGGAGAAGTACAGCTCTATTTATAGCACTACTACAGTCTCTCTCATGGAAAAGGTCTCATTTATGTATTATTTGACTGAAGGTCCATTGGTGGCATGGCACATGAAAGGCCAATGTATGCTACATTTTGTACCAGAATCTACAGAGTAATGAAACAGTGTATCAGCCTAGATATATTTGTGAGTGGTCTTGGAAAACAAAACAGTACAAAGCAATTGGCCACATTCTCAGGTACAATAAAATCACACTGCTGCCAGTTAGGTCTTGGCTGGTACAATCATCCAGCCACAGGAAGGCAGGGTAAAAGTTCCGTGTTTGGCTCTAACTCATTTCCCAGAGTTCAGCAATGCAGCCACAAGGTTGTATTTACATAGGCACCCATTTAATCAAATGTAACATTACCTGATAAAGGGCTAAAAACAAACAAACAAACAAACACACTAAGTAATGACTAAGTAATGACCCACTGTTCAAAGTCTTAAACAACTCTCTCTATGCTTAGAATAAATATTACAGATTTCTTCCAAGGTTTGGAGATGTCTTTGCAAACTCATGGTTTTGGAGAGAAGTGGAACTGTAGTTTGGCATTCAGAGAAAGCATATATGCAGAGATGCAAACATCTGCACGCCGGAAAAATGAAATAATTTAGAACTTGAAAAGAGCAGAGCTAGGGAATTCCAACATCAGAAAAATATCATAATTGTCCTCCTGCCTGCAGACAGATTCATCAAATGCAACAGTAAAAATATTGCACAAAAAGAAAACTTAATTTTGTCACTCTGTATCAAAACAAAACTAAAAAAAAAAATCAGTATCCCTTGATGGATATGTTTTGACTTGGTGTGTTGAGCTCATCTTTTGTGTTTCTTTTTAAGTTACATCAACATCTATCAGCACTTTTCAGTGGTGCTAGGGTGCTGCCTCTGGGTTCTCTTGCCACACAGGGTTGTGCAGTTCAATGTGGAGCCTCTGTTGATCAAAGTATCTGGAACCACTTTAAAAAATTAAACTATTCAAATTAAGGCTCACCTGAAACAGAGCACTGATGGAAAACTTCAGATCTTTGTGAAAATCTCAGTAAGATTTAATTTTTCCCTTGGAATAAAAGAAATACTTTGTGGTCACTGAATTGTTATCAATTATGCAATGCAAGGAGCTCCGCTGAAGCACCACCACACATGGAGAAAGCTCAGTACAAAATGCCAGACATACAATAATCTAGCTTTGTTTCTCACTTATCTCTACCAGATGGTTTTATATCACATCACTGACCATGATTTGCAAAACACTGAAAATTTAGCTTTTTTTAATTATTTTTTTAAATTATTATTAAGATTTTTTGCTGAACTAGATACCTGTTAAAGTTCATTCCCTCTTTCCATGCAGTCTTTCCTTTTCCTCATCATTTGCAGGCTGGCAGATTTTACAGTTCTAGTGGACCCTTTTGATTCAAGCATTTATGTCTCATCCTTCCTCACATTGCAGTGGCTTTTTTCCTAAGAAACCTTATTAAAGGAAGGGTCTTTCTTAGACTGTTTACAGTCTAAGTCTGAGGTACTGAGGGCTTTATCAAGATAGTTTTAGCTATAACAATGTAAATAACATACTATTAGCCTATCTTTCTCTGATCACTGGGTCATTTCAGACAGTGAGAGACAAAAATGTCCAAAAGTGACATGTAATTTTGTTCGCACTCCTTTTGACTGCTCAGTGTTCATGCCTACCCTTCTGAAAGTGCCTTTTGAAAATCAGACCAAGGATGACAGTGTGTGAAAGCACTCCAAATCACTGGTTACTTGTCTGGGAAGTCTTTCCTCTGGTGATGCATCCAGTAACACACCCTTCCAGGCAGCAGTCCTTCCCAGAAGGGCTTATAGCCGTGTGCAGTGCAGGATGGCCACAAGAATCCTTCATCCTGTAAGTCTAGCTTTTATCCAAAATACAGTACAGAAACAACTGGGGGGTGGAAGAGGGAGGTGGGTGTGCATCATTAGACATCTCCAGGGTAACAGAATTGTGAGAAATAGGCAACAAGAGGTTTAAAATACTTTTGCCAGCCATATTTGATTAATTATTTGGATGTATAACATAATTAGTGTGTGAAGGGAATACAAGACATACGATGTGTTCAGATTTTATTAAAATATTTGACAATGTGTCCCATGAAACCATTAGTGGAGAAATTAGTCCAAATTGGCTTGGAAAAAAGTATTAACACGTGGGCTGCAAACTGGCTAGAAGACCGGAAGCAAGGGGTAATGATAAACAGCAGTGAATCAAACTGGAAGTAGTGTGAGTTTTCTTTACTTGGTGTTAGAAACAGTTGGTGTTAGGAACAGTTGGTGCTAGTACTAGTGTTATTAAACCCGTATTCATGATGTGATCAAGGATGAATGAATGATTTGTACTGAAATTAAGTTTGCAGGTAATCATAATTTGGAAAGAAATAAAGCAAGGTATTAAAAAAAAAAAAAAAAAAAAAGAGAGAGAGAGAGAGAGAATCAGAGGACTCAAGGAGTTTCTGCTGGAGCCTGGAATATAAGGGGGTAGGAGAATAATCAGTGGAGATCTGGACTAGGGTTGTGATATTGGGGAGCATAACAGTCTGAAACTAGCAAATTAAAAATGGACCTGATGCCAGGAATGCCTAGCTTTCATTCAGGCTTCATGCCAGCAGAATTCCTAAGCAGGTGCTCAACTTTAGGCATGTAAATAGTTATTGAGTCACTGAGAATGAAACTAAGCCAGCTAAAATCTTTGCTGAACTGAGACCAGACTGTCAGCACACTGAAGACTGAGCCTTCTTCCATTTTTTCCCCATGACACATCTTTCATCTGCTTGATACATGTTTAGGCTATGGGGCTCCATGGGTACTGGGGACTATTTCTTTCAGAGGTATAACCAGCAGCTGTGGACTGTGCTCTCACAAAAGGATTTTGAAAGTCCAAACTTCAGCTCAGCTTCAGGCAGAAAGAACAGTGGAAGTTCCACACCTCTCTGAGGATGAAAATTTCATCAGCAATGATAAATTGTTTCAGGACTACACATGGGATTTTGGTTTGTGCTCAACTTTCATTTGACAGCAAAATCACACACATTCAATATAAAGTCTAATTGAAAGAGTTGTTTCAAAGTAGAAAAAAAAAAAAAAAAGAAAAAGAAAAAGAAAAAAAAGACTATTTTATTTAAAACAAACAAAAAGGTTAAACTGCATCTTCCCAAATTTTCCTTTAAATTATTTCAGATAAACAGAAATCAGTTTATAAAATAACTCACATTTTACAGGAATGGTATTTTCTAATGAAAACTTTTATCCTTATATTCAATATTTGTATCTCTCATTGCATATACTGAAAGGTTATTACTGATTATCTGCATATCTTGTACAATACATTTTTTAATTATTTTTTAATTATTCTCACCAACACTTCACATGCTACCCAGTGCATACTATTCCTACTGCTGTCTAGTCCCTAGGACTGGCCAACAACCTTTCCCTTCCCACTTCACCAGAAACTTCACCTCAACTCTGCTTCGTTCTGAAAACTTTATAGCCTTTGTCATGTCACTTTCATCAAAACATTTCTGTTGGTCAACTCTTTTGAGGAAAATAAAATAAAATAAAATAAAATAAAATAAAATAAAATAAAATAAAATAAAATAAAATAAAATAAAATAAAATAAAATAAAATAAAAGAACCTTAGATTACAAAAGAATTTTCATCTTCAGAGAGAAACAGAATAAAACAAAAACTTGAAAGTAAGGCTTCAGTGTTCAAAATCAAGAGGAATTAAATGTACTACTGCTTTTAAGCTCATGCATTTTGAGGGACCTTTTCACATGGTACGTTAAGGTTGATTCTGGCAGCATAGTAACTATCACTCCAGGATGCCATCTAAAAACTTACTACATTGCTACGTTACTACTTTACCCTCAGTAACTAACACCGTATAGTGTTTTGGTATCTCCTGGGCTTTTTACTATAGGATGGTGGAGGAAATTCTGGGCTTTGCTTGTGTTCCTGAATCCATCCACACCATTTTGTCTTCACTAGAATTCTGCTATAGGATTTCTGAAGATCACAAGTGGTTAAGACACTGGCTACATCCAAAACAATGTGCCTTCAGGGGCACAGACACTATTTTTGTTACTAATGTTTTAGAACCAACCAGAAGGAAGACAATTTCCAAATCCCTAGCAAGGCTTCCTCAGATAACTGAAATTGTGTTTGTACATCTCCCATCCAAACAACAACCAAGACCTACCTTGCTGGACTCCCCAGCCGTGCAAGAAGGTACAGGTCAAAGGCATGAGGATGATCATTCAGTTACATTTTGAGAAAACTGCAAACTGTTAAAAGCTTCCTGGAAGGTTAAAAAGTACATGATGTGTCCAAGCTCCCAAGACAGCTTTGAAAATTTTCACTCATGGCCACTGCCCACATTCTAAGCATGCTGCAAGAGGACAAGCAAACATTGCAGAATAAGATGTGCCCTTCCTCGATTCCTTTTGTCCAGGAGCAATAAAGATTTAATAAATAAATAAATAAATAAAAATAGCTTTCCCCCCTTCTTCTCTAAGCCACAAGGAGTTTAAAACACTAAGAGGGAAAAAGAAACCAGCAGCTAGTTCAGGAAGGCACAGCAGCAACCTATGCAACAGAACCTCCCTGGGATCTTTGTTGGTAGCCACCTCTCCTTCCGAGAGAGTAAATAAGCAGGGCAATTCTCAGTTCAAGTTCAAGACCAGCTTAGTTTTCCCTTTCCACCCTGCCATACTGCATCTCCAGTTTGGTGACAGAAGATAGAACAAGCCCAGAACACTGGCTCATTACCTCTGGGCGGAGGTAGCCATGCTCACTGGGAGCACACAGCTGGGCCCTGGCCCAAGATAACCCAACCCCAGCCCAGAGCTGCGGGGTTCCCGGCCCTGAGACTGCCGGCTGGGAACGCACCCCCACCTGCTGCCTTTGCCCTTTCCTGTCCCCAGCAGAAGGCCTCATCTCCACCTGGTATCCTGAAGTCCCCACTGCAGCTCTGCACCAAACTCCAGCTGGAATGGTGCCACTGTTCAAAGAAACATCCCTCCACTGCTCAGAAGAGAACATGAGCAAAGAAGTCTAGACAACCTCTTGAAAGCTCTTTGTTCTCCACACCAAGGCAATTTTGTGTTGATGTTGATCCAAACTGTCATCAGAAGACTTCTGTGTAGACGGTTTATGCAAATGAAGCTCTACCACCAACTATCCCTCCCTCAGCCACCAACAGGTGGGAGCAGAGAGCTCCCTCCCCAAAGCCCCTGCCAGTCCCCCACTGCCTCACCACCTCCCCCTGGTTCCTGCCCACCTCCCAGATGGGTACCTTCATGTCAACTCAGGTACCAGCAGGTGCAGACTAGCTACTAAAAGGCTCACAATGGATCCAGATTGTGATCAGTAAGTGGGAAATTGGTGCCATGGCTCTACTAAGGCAAATATGGAAAAAGCTTTATCGGAAACATTACACAATTAAGCACCCCAGGAGTGGCTAAGCCTGAGCAGGATGGTATAGAGTCTTGAGGGGCCACATCAGGACACTTCTTCTTGTGCACTAAGCAAGTTTAAATGCAATCTACTCTTCCCATTTTCTTCTGTTTATTTCTCCCCAGTGAAGATGAAGCCTTAGAAACTTACGAAGAGGAGATGATGACTAACAGGAAGAACTCCCAGAGGGAGATAATTGTGCCTTCACAAGCGTAGTAGTTCATAGATGTTACCATCTCCATGAGAGTTTGCAAGAAAATTGAATCATCCTTTGTTTGCACCAGCTGATAAGCTCTGTGCTTCCATGAAAAATGTTTTTTTTTTTTCCTTTCCCTGATCAGCCACAGCTTGAACAAAGATATGGGTCACCATGCAGGGCTCTTCAGTGTACCAAAACCTCCAGCATTCCTGGGCTGTGGCTATACTGACATTCTCTGAACATAAGCAGTCTTCTGACTGTCAGAGCCTTTGGAAGTTGTTTGATGGAGACCCAATTTTCAGGATCATCAGGTAAATAAAATTATCTGTTGGTGCAGGAGCTGACCATCCTGGTAAAGTCCTTGATCTGTCCCCCTATTCTATAATACACTGTTCCCATGGCTTTGCTTTGGACTTTTCCTGCAGGTTTTTCTTATGGAGTATTGAACAACCTTCTGAGCTGCGGTGGGGTCATTGAGAACAAATAAATGATGATGTCTTTTGAGCTCAGCACTTCAGTTCAGTGGCTTGGGGTTTGCAGAGGACTTGCCCTGGTGATGCAGGTGATCCCTTCCAATCCTGTGCTACTTTAGAGTAATTTTCTTGCCTGCTTATGAAGTACTGTGCTCATTAATAAGGCTTTATATATTACAGTACTTTCTTGGTACAAATTATTTTCACAACAGTCACTCTGTAAGCAATCCCACACAACATATTTTGTTTTCTTTGAGTGTGTAGCTAAAAACATTTTATGATGTTTGGGTGGTCTCTAATACTGTGTTCCTTCACCTCAGCTTCTTGGTTTGCTCAGATTGCTGCCAGATTTCTTAATTCCCCCTCATGCCCACTGAGATGATGCAGAATCTCTGGGCCAGTACCATGCTGCAGCCTGTCAAAAATGTGATGGAAGATGGCCTTGAATCCTTTCTTGACTTAAACTGCAGCTGTCATTTTCCATCAGTGCCCACTGTTTTAGCTTAGCTCCTTTTGGCACAGTATCCTGTGCAGAGTTTAAGCTGTGCTTTTCACTGCACGTCTCCACTTTTTTTTTTTTTTTTTTTTTTTTTAAACAGAACTGACACTTTTAACTCTCTCCCACCTCCAGCCCCCCTAAAAACACATTCAGCTTCCTCTTGACTGTCCCTCTGACTTTTCTTCACTGGTTCTGTTCCCTTTCTACTTAAGTCTCCAGGCAATTGTCTACCATCATGCACATTGCCACATCCATGCTTTCATCACAATAGCCTCCTACATTAAGCCATCATTATTAGGAATAGAAAACAAAATGATACAGAAGAACATCTTCCTAGGCTTTCAGTGTCAGATGACCAGTATCTGCAATATGTTAGGGATAGCAGAAACTTTTCCCCAGCATGAGATACCACTCTTAGGATGACACTTCAGCACTGGCTAGGGAGCGCTGTCCCAAGTGGGGCTGGAAACCACAGCCCAGGCTCCCATTATGGTACTGGACACACATGCAGCATTACAATGAGAGGCAGCAGGTGGGTCTGAACTGAAGGGCAGTGAGCCCAGGGAAGAAATTAGATGGTACCATTCAGCATGCTGAGCAGCAATCACAGGACACCAGATGCATTGCCACTGCCAAGTTTCTGTAGGGGTTGAGGAAGAGAGAAGCAGCATGGAAAGGTCTGAAGTACAGTAAAAAGGTTCTGCTATGCTTCATAGGGAGCGCTTTCCTTGTATAAGGAACAAAGGAGGATAAAACATATACTGTTGGAAAATGTCCATGGTGGACTAGCTATGTCCCATATTCCACAAACCCCTTTACCCTTCTTTTCCTCATCCCTTTCAGTTATGTGTCTTCATCTCATCAATAAAAATAGGGGAAAAAACTCTTCCAGAGCAGAAATTGCCTCTCTGGGTTTTTATTGGTCTACATGAGAGCTAACTCAGTCACAGTATTTCAGGTTTTTGTTTTTTTTTTCAGTCAACCACAAGATAAATGTCTCTCAAGTCTGACTTTTCTCCACAAGGCCATAATGCTCACAAACCTATACCAACAGAGCAATGCGCCTTGGCAGGCTGACATCTGCCCAAGGCTGGCTTCACTGGCTTAAGCTGTTAAAATCATGTAATAACTTCACTCTGATCTTCTGTAATCACTTCGTATAACAGGCAAATGCCATGGACACCTTAACATTATTTTTTCCTTGCAGTTCTCCTGTTCCTACGGAAGCAGAATACATGTGTAAAATGACCAACCTTCTCTAACAGAAGGTATAGCAGAACCTGGGTCTTCTTGCTGGCATATGGACACGAGTACATGGGTGTCTGACTCACAGGAGTGCCCACTGCCTGAACTGCTGCACGAACACAAGTCAGTGGAATGATCTTTTCCCCAGCAACCTTGCAATATCACATATAAGAGACAGAAGAAGAAAGGTAGGACAACAATAGGGTATGGCTAAGCCAGTTCAGACCAAGGACATGCCGATCCCCATACCTTGTCTACAGCTATGCCCAGTTTTCTTTTTTTTTTTTTTTTTTCTTCCTTTTTCTCCTCCAGCATCAAGCCTGGGTTTGGCGCTCCCCCCCACCTCCCACCCACTATGCTCATCCCAGAGCCCACGCTGGCAGTGTCCCAAGCAGCTGTGACACGGGGCTGTCTCACTGAGGCTGAGCAGAGCCGGGCATAACCCTGCTACTCTCCCTTGTCCATCTGTCTGCATGTTCCTCCCCCCATCCTGAGCCCACACTGTGTCTCCCCTAAACACACAAATGTCCATGTTGGCAAAGCCCCTTGGCAGAGGGGGCAAAGGGTGGGCAGCTCTGTGCCAAACCTGTTGTTGTACACCCTGGCCTTCCCCTTTCCTCCACAGAAAATCCTCCTGCACTCCAGTCAGGGTGAGCACTCCACATGGTACCCCTTCCCAGGGCACCAGGATGTCTTTGTCCTTGCGTCCACTTGTATAGAAGTGGACAGTGGATGGTGCCAGCTGGATGAGTCAGTCACTACTGTGTTTTGCTTTGTTTTTCCCCATGTGTGGAAGAATTACTTCAAGAATGGAAAAAAGTTCAGGAAACGGGGTGGAGGGAGGCGGGGGGGAGACACCAAAAAACAAATAACGCTGATGTCCCCAGGGTCCACAGGCAAAAGCCAAAGCCCGGTGGCTGTAAGGAAACACAAGAGAGATGCGAGAACAGGACAAGTGTACGTGATACTTCCCCATGTACACTCCTGTTACTATCCCACTCGGGACACAATGGCAGTCAGTGTGCCCGGCTGAGCCCGCTGTCCTACGCCTGCCAAACAGCTGGCAAATTTCACTGAATCGAGCCTCATAACATGCCTGAGATGGACATATCTAGAGATAGTTGTATCTGCTTTCCCTGCAGACAGAGGGAAGCTCTGTGATTTGCACATGTCAGAGCTGGAACCACCCGGGAAACCCTGACCCGCTCTTGAGCTCTGAATGCTGAGAACAGGGCTCCCATTAGAAGGGAACACGCAAGTTAAACGGCAGATAGAAATGTAAGCATCAGGCTGTGAGATAGCATTTCCCTTTCTGTCACATGAAAGATTAGTTCATTATAGAACATCCTCTCTCAGCCCTGTAGGGAAAAGCTTGGAGGTTCACAGATAAAACAGATTGAGTTATGTCTTCCTTTGCTTTAAGTGAAGTACAAGTACAAGGATTTTTATTGTCTGCAATGTTAGCAACATTGCATCGTCCAAAAGACCTTGTTCATTTATCAGCTTTTTTAAAATCTTTTGTTCACTAGCCTGATCGTGTGTGAACACAGAAAAAATTCAGTTCTATCTAGTATCAGCCTGCAGCTGTTCAGTGACAGAAGGATTCAAAAGCTACGGATATGAACATGGGAAAATCCACCCAAAGCAGAAGGAAGACACAGTAAGCAACAGCTGCATGACAAGAATATGCTGTTTCTGTAGTGTGAGAAAAAAAAAAAAAAAAAAAGTTACAGTTACAATAAGCATAAGAAAGTTGTCAGCAAACATTATAATTGTGATTCAGTTTAGAAGGGAAACAAAATTATTTCTCCTTCTAACTTTCTCTAGGTATCTGATGCTCCTCTGGACATATGTTCTGATTCCCAGCAGGGTTTGGAAAGTCTGCACCAGGAGCTGGGTCCTTTGAACCATCTTCTAGGAACTGGAGTCAGCAGATTTCAATCTGTCCCTGACTTTCACAGGAAAAAGTACAAAATGAGCAAGAAATCCCACAGTCCCCCAAACCTGGTAAATCCTTTCAAAACCTGCTCTGTTTTTACTGTGAATATTTATAATACTACTGTGTTTGGGTCTCAGCACTTTGGACGTGTGTTTTTCATGCTTCCTTAAACCAAACTGAGTCACTGTTTTAAAGAGCAAACTTCTACGAATATTCTCAGAGTAGGTGCCTTACTTCAGGTACTTCATCCTGAGACCCCACAGCTAGAACTAGAGAATAACATGTTGGCCTTCCCAGCTCTCCAGGAGTTTCAGCTTATATTTCTGCATGCACTCCACATTTGTGGGGCCCTGCTGCTTTATAATTTACCACCTCAGAGATGCAAAAGAGAATATATAGAGCTAAAAAAAAGCAATGGAAAAATCCCATACATACTTCCCTGTCTCTGGTTCTTCACCATCCTTTGTCTCACTTGATTTCCTTTCCAGGTCCTCTCAGGAAAGGCCTTCTCTCACACTTACACAATGTGTCTCTACATGAAATTGAAGTCCTTCTCTTGCAGCTCCTATTCTCAGGTTCTGGCTCATTAGAAAGGACACACTTTTTGCAGAAGTATGTTTCTCTTTTCCTTCCTTTTTTTTTTTTTTTTTTTTTTTTTTTTTCTCCTTCGTTTTCAATCTTTCTTTGTAAAAGGATTCTTAGCCCTGCTCCTAAGGGGATGCTTTTCCCTCAGTCCTTGCCTTTCAGAGGAGCTGGGTAGCACTGACTTTCTCCAGAGCAGAGCAATTCCTTTGTTCTCCGAAGGTAACGAGCCCATTCAGGTGCTAACAGTAAAAGAAGACAACAACATCGCCCCAGGAGCTAACTCCCTGTTCAAACTGCTACTGCCATGTCACCATGAAGTGAAAGCCCAGGTGAGGGTTTCCACACACAGAGAAGTGAGACAGTAGCACAGCAGGGGGTATATGTTTGCAAATGCAGGGGTGAGGAAAGCGTATATAGCACACAACCAGGAATAGAGTCAAGGGAGAAGACTGTGGAGGAGACCTGGAGGTTGCACTTTGCTCTCCTTCCTTGAAACGTGTGCTAGTGATTTTCTTAGTTAATAAGGCAGTTTAGTTACATTTACCAATAAAACCCACATTCTCTGCCCTACATCCTTACCTATGTATTATGGAGTTACGTCAATGGACAGCGAGCACTTATCATTGTTTCTTGCTGTTCTTTGAATACTCATGAAAATTTAAGGACAGAAGTTTCAGCCGGGCAAACAGTGACTGGAAAACAGGAAAAGGGTTTTCTTCCCTGAGAGTGGTGCAGCATTGGCGCAGGTTGCCTGAAGAGGCTGTGGGATCTCCATCTCTGGACATTTTCAAAACTTGGCTGCACAAGACCCAGAGCAACCTCATGTAGTTTGGAAGGTGGCCCTGCTGAGAGCAGTGGATTGAACTAGATGACTTCCATAGGTCCCTTCCAACTAAAGACATGTTAGTCTGTGTCTAATGTTTGTTTCTCTCAGAGTTGTATATATTTATGCACAGTTAGAGAGATGAAGTACAGATGAAGAGTATCAAATCATACATATGGAGTTGTGTCTGACCCTGAACATGAACTTCCAGGATCAGGGAAAACAACTCAGTGCAGAGAAGAGAGGAGATTCCTTCTGATGGCTGTTGGGAAGAGGTGGCCCACAAATAACCACTCGCCATTGCCTGGCTACTGCCAAAATATTTTGTCCTCGTGGAGCATTGGAGGTGCTTTGGGAGCCCTCCAGGAACAGCAGCAGTGGATTTCATGGAGACCTGTGAGACCTTGCTTTCCACTTCACCAGGAGGGCAGCAACCAGTTCAGGTGTTTTCTTGTCTCAGTCCCTGCCCAAGAGACCTTCCTACCCATATCAGCCATAGTTTTGCTCAGACTGAACAGGAACATCTTCAGACTTTGGCTGTATCTGACAAAGTAGGCATGACTTTGACCATATCTAGCAAGGCACCCTGGTCAGACAAAAACTACCTGCGTGAAAATGGCAGGGGCTTACACCTGAAAAGGTTGTGGGTAGAGCTTGAAAGATGTTCATTGTTTCATTGCACAAAGACAAGTGGCTAATCTTTGAAGTCTTCTGTCACTGTTAACTCGTGCAAAGCTTCAATAATGGCAACAGCTCCTCAGGAGCAGGGGTACCAAGTGATGTTAAGGAACTCACAGGTGATAAGGGTTTCATACCACCTAGAGATTCTCACTCCTTAAGAAAACTGTCTTCAGTAGCCATGCAGCACCTGGCAAGTGACTGAAGACTCCAGCTGTAATTGCTTCTGTGAAAAAAGGGCATAGCCTTTTAAAACACTTTCATGTCGTGGCTAATGTTAAAGTGTACATTTTTTCTTTTGTAGCACACTGGTGCCAAGGTACTCCATAAACTCCAGAAACAGTCATAAAATGTTGCATTCCCAAAAGAGGAGGTGAGGAAAAAGAAGCAAGTAATAGCATTGCATTCTGACAGTCATTAATATTATATGCAACATAATAGTTTAGGTTAGCATATTTTTAATGGATTAATTTTCTTAGGTGTGGAAGTAATTGACAAAGATCAGAGTGGTAAAATATCTGAACTATTTATCTGTGAGAATAGGTTTTAATTCAGGAGTTTTGCGATAGGAAATGACTAAGTAAAAATGTTTCCATCAGTAAATACTATTTATTTAAACTGTTTTATTTTGGTTTACTTTATTTTTTTTTCCTTTCTTTTAAATGTACCTGTCAGCCAAGTAAACTCTTCATTATATTCACACTTGACCATGGTCAGAAGACCAAAGTCAACAGTTCTAGTGAGTGTCTTCTTGTCCCTGGAACAATGCAAAGGGAATATCCAAAATACTGTATCAATGATTATTTAAACCAGAATAGTTGTGAAACTAGTACTTCCTTACAGATAATTGATGATGTTTTTACAGAGGATATAAGCCATGACCCGAGGAAAAAAAATAAAATAAAAAACACAACCTAGCTTTTCTTCCATTTAAAAAATCCACTTCTTTTGACAACTCAGATGTTCTCTGTATATCTGAACAAAATGAGATGCCCAATAACATTACCCCATAACAAGCTGTCCCTTAACACAGTCGTTCACGTGGTTTCTAAAACAAAATCTCATACTGATGTAGCTCGCTATAAAGTATCTTACTATTTGCCAGAAAATACATACCTTGTTCATTTCAAAAAAATATTCAACATGTAACAGGATGATTCTCTTACTGGAGATTAACAAAAACATTATATTTGCCTTTTAAATATAGCTGCTTGTGGAAATAACTTTCATGATTATTTACCAGCTCACGGCAACATGAGGACAACCAAGGCATGAAGTATCCTTCCCAACTCCCCATAAAAGCCACAGTTTTCTCTGAAGGTTTCCTTCCTCTCTTGTTCCCGTTTGTGATAACCTGGACAATACTATACACTTAACATTAAATATAAAAATCTTTGCTTCCAGTGTAGACAGAAAGAGAACAAAAGGGAATTTAAACCCCATGTTTGTACTTGATAAGAGTAAAACCATATATATTGGATCAAGACTTTGAGACCACAGAGAGAAGTCAGATCATTACTTTTGAAGGAAGGTGTGTGACAGCAAGATGCTTCAATGTCAAAGATCAGCTGAAGGTTTGGGGACTGAGTCTTTTATTAATCTCTCATTATAGTCTGGGAAGAAAATAAGATTGAGCATTTAATGTTGAAATCATCTTTGAACTGAGAACAACCCAGAGGGCAGAGAAATCACACAATGGAATGCGAGAAGTTAATAACAGCAAAGTAAATTTCAAGTAGAATACTGCAAAATAATTCAAAAGCAGAGCAAAGAAAAAAAAAAAAAAAGGATTCTGTTGCCATGAGTCCCCTTCGTACTACTGGTAATGACAAAAGAAATATCAATGGTCCATACCTGTAACTCATCAGAAACAGTTCTTGCTCTTTCACATTTCTCCTTCAAAAGCCAACTTTTCCACTTAACAAAAAAAAAAAAAAAAAAAAAAAAGATTTTATGTAAGGTTCTGCATACCAGGGGCCCAATCCGTTAAAAATGTCAAGAGCTCTCTGTTCCAATTGATTTCCTGGCGTGTGGGAGACACCTGTTATATGTTCCTTCTCCCTGTAAACGAATGGCAGCCTTATCACTGAGTTCACCAAGGAAAGGATCAAGTCTTCAGCACTCACTGGAAAGTACATGGCACCAGGAGAGTTAAGTAATGCAAAAATTTCCCCGTGTCCTGTATAGCAAGAAAAATCATAATCCTAGACCTCCAGCTGCAGCAAAAACTTCTCATCAGTTTCAGTTCCTTGCTTCAGGAACAACTGCAAGATTTTGCCCTAATTCTGCATGTACCTGTGCTACTAGAGGTTATAGATTCTACATAGATTCACAGATCCAAGAAGTTTAAGGCCAGGACACATCATGGGGATTGCATATCAGATTTGTGCGTGTGCGTGACACTGGTCAGAGAACAGCATCACATAGTAACTCCTCCTTCCATTCTGGCTGCAATTTGTTGTAGTATATACTTTTCAGGCTTTACCTCACCTAACCTGAAAGACGCAGCCCTAAATGAAATATAGAGTGGATTAATTAAACCTACAAAATTCATTTTGTTTTTAGCCTGAATGTATCCGTCACCTCTACTTTCTTAATTTGCTCTGCTTTTCTCTCAATTTCTCCAATTATGTTAATGTCAGACCTGGGAGTGTCTTTGGGCTACCTGTGGTGAACTTTCAAAGTCTTCAAGCCTAAAAAATGATTTCCAGGTACACGATCATTCTTGTAGCTCTCTTTTTTTTTTTCTTTGAGTCCCTTCCAAACTCACCTAATGAAGAGATTTATAAGTGGAGTTGAGCACCTCCTCAGTCTGTACACTGCACAAAACACAGTTTATAGCTTATGTCTCTCAAGAAGTTAAAACTAAGGAATGAGAAAGGATAATGAAGAAACTTTGCATAACAGCAAAAGGACTGAATAATCAAAAATACATTAAACAATCACCCAGAACTCATTAGTTAATGCTGTAACTGTTGTGCCTGCATAAAATGACCCTCTAAAGGCAAGTGTAGTTTTATTACAGGATATATTTCACCTGCTCAGTGATTGTGTTGTTTCAGAGGGGCAGTTAATGATAAAGCTTTGACTACACAGATATTTAGAGTTGAAAATTTGCCCTATATAATTAGAAATCTGCTTGAAAATACATGGAAAATGTGCAGCAGTTCCTTTGGTATCCAAATCCCTTTCTAACTTTCAATCAGAAACCAGAAGAAAGAAAATAATGATTTTTATCACTTTGTTCCTCTTGTGCTCCACAGTATAAATTTTACCTATGAAAAGATAAAAATCAGATATGAAAAAAAAAAAAAAAAAAGGAAAGAAAAAAGAGGAGGGTAGGGGAAGAGAAATCACCAAGACTGGCTGTTTCCAGTGACTGCAGCTGGACTGATTTGCCTTTGCATCTAATACATATTTTATTATTTATGATGTTTATTTGCTTTTGGGGCTTTCCTCAGCTTGGACAGTAGAAATACATTCATCTGTTTCTTTTTTGGCTTCCAGTCGGTTTCACTTTCAGATTCTCGTGTTTCACGCTCCAGTCTTCAGGTTTCAAGCACTGCAAGGGAATACTTATTTCATTTAAACAAACAAAAAAACCTGCGCTCACCCGGCGCGCACACACTATTGCAATTGGTCTGTGCTTCAGATACAGAGCTTGATCCGACGCTGCCCCTGGAAGCATCTTCAAGATGGTTCTTTGGGATTTTCCAAAGAAAAAGAAATGAGCTAAGTAACAGTGATGAAGAAATGAGGATCTATCAAAAAAAAAAAAAAAAAAAAAAAAGAGAGAGAGAGAAAAGATGAAGAAGAAGAAGAAGGAGGAGGAGAAGAAGAGTCACCGCGTTTTGCATCACTCTGGGACTGACGCTAATAAAATGCCATTACACATCAGCGATATCATGATAGCTGCATGTTGAGCCGTGGCACCGACCCCATCATCTGAGGAACCCGCGTCACTCCAGATTCGCACGGTGCGGGAAAAGGAATAAAAAAAAAAAAAAAAGAAAAAAAAAAAAGAAAAAAAAATACCGGCGGCGCTGGATTTAATAATTTACGCTTTTAAATGGCAGAAACAGCGCGTCACAAGGAGGGGAGCGAGGGTGCGAAAAGTATTATTTTTTTTTTTCCGGAGGGAGAGTGATATTTAACATATGGCACTCGGTGATCTCTCCACGGAGGCTGTTAAAACATCTGCTGCCTCCAGTCGCATGCGGCAGTGCCCGTGGGCACGGGGACAAGGCGAAGGGGCAGTGCGGGGGGGACCGAGTGCGTTTTCCTTTTGGGAAGCGTGACCCACCATGAAAGCCGTCGCACCGGGGAAAGGTGTGGGTTTCTTTACTTTTTTTTTTTTTTTTTTATCACGTCGCTGCAGATCAGCGGCACCTCCGCGTGTAAGCTGGCGTACTTCCATGGATTGATTGGGGGGCGGGGGGGGGGTATTCTTTTTAAGGGAACCACCCAAGCAAAGCGGCGGGGATGCGGCAGCCCTCGGGCGGGCGGATCCCATCGGCGGGGTGCGGGGGGCCTCGCGTCCCCGCCGGCGCCGTGCCCCAGACATCACCCACTTCCAAAGTCGCGGCTGGGCAATTAGGACTCTGTGTCGCCCCCCCCCCCCCACCACCCCCCGCCCCGAAACCCCATAAATCACAATCGCCGCATTGTCGGGCTACAAAGCCGGACGGGAGCGCTTATGAATTAAGTTTGGAGAAGGAAAAACGTGCGCTGCCACAAACACGCTCCCTGTTCGCAGGAGTAGCCAGGAGGGGAAAATGAATGGTGGAAGTTAAAGAGCCTTTCATTGCGGGGCACGCCGCTCTGCTGAGGGTCCCTGACCGACGTACGGCGGGGGGGTACCCCCCAGACAGCCCCCCTCCGCCTTCCCAAAACGCGCCCCCATCCCCACTGAGCCTGGCCCGGCCCCAACGAGGCCCTCGCCTCGAAGGGGTGGAGGGGGGCGAGGGGCCACCACGCAGCGCTTTCAAGGACGGGATGGGACGGGACGAGGGTCGTGCGACCCTTCTTGTAGGGCAAACGCCGGTACCGAGCGCTTCGGAGAGCCGGCTCCAGGCGGTGTCACCCGCCCAAGGGTCGCGGGGCAGGGAGTCCCGGCAGCTTTTGGTAGCTAAAAAAAGCCACGTTTGCCCCGACGGGCGGGGAGATGCACCCGGCGGGTGGTGGGGGGAGAGGCAGAGCCGGTCCCATCCCTCCGTTGCGCTGCAGAGGGGGCGACGGCCGGGCTGGGAGGGGGCCAGCGGCTGCCCCCCCTCGCCCGAGGAGGCCAGGTGAGGGGGCTGCTCTTCGCCCCCGTCCCCCCGGGGGCCGCTCTGGATGCCGGGCGGCAGGCGTCCTTAAAATATAATCTGCCCGGTAACAATCAGCGCGCAGCGGCGAGAGCCCAGAGCTATTGGCTATGCAATAGAGGGAGGGGAAGCGGCGCCCCAAACTGCCGTACTCACAGTTTTAAGGCGGTATTTCCCCCCCACAACCCCCTTCCCCTACCACTTCAGTCCACCTCCGGGGGGTCGGCCGGCGGCCCCCGGCCGCGTGCTACCCGCATGCACGTACGGGGCCGCCCCGAGGCAGCTCCCTTCCCCATCGGGAGCCCCCAGCCCGGCGGGGGCTGCAGCAGAGGACCTCACGAAAAAGTTGACCTGCGTTTTTCCAGCCGGCTGCTTTGCCCGGAGGTAGGCGAGGGAGCAGAGCGAGCAGCCCCGGGCTGGGGCAGGTGGCTCCCAACGGGAAAGCGGGGGCTGCATCGCGGGCGCCGACGGCGGGGCCCGGGCAAGCGCCTTGCCGGGGGGGGAGCCCTCGGTGCGGGCTCCCGCTGCCCCCAGCCGGCCCCCGGACCCCCCCGCGCCGTTTCCTAGAAAAGTTGCGGCCGCCGTGCGCTGCTGAAGCACTTCGCCTGCTCGCAAGGCGTGCAGACCGGAGGAAGTGCGGAGGGGATTGTTGCTAGATTGCACCCTGAAAGCGTTGCCGAGCGCTCACCCCTCCAGCACCCTCGGCATATCTTACTTTTTTTTTTTATTATTATTATTTAATATATATTTTTGCTTTTTTTTTTTTTTTTTTTTTTTTTTTTTTTCTTCGGGTTTGCTCTTAGGCAGGAGCTATCAGGGAGCTCTGCACGCTCCCCCCCCGCTCAGATTAAAGGGGGGTACCGGAGGAGGGGGGGGGGGGGGAGCGGGTCAAAGGCTCGAGGGGGGGGGACACGGGACGTGCATGTGGCGCGCCACCAAGCAGGGGCATTTCGTCCTTAGCCTTCGCAGCCCAGGTGGGTGCCGTAAGCCCCTTGCGGCCAGAAAAGGGGGGGAAATAGACGAAAGGCAGGCTCCCCGCGGGAGGAAAAGTGCGGAGCGGATTTCGTTCTGTCGCTGTAAGGGAGAAAAGAGAAGCTGTCATTTGTGTGTGTGTGTCCCTATACGAGGGCCTCCTGGTTCCTTGTTAGCTTATAGAGAGGAAAAAAAAAAAAAAAAGCGCGTTTGATGTTACGTCTGACCAGCTGCTGTTCTCCATAATAACAAGAGAGAGAACTGCCTGCCCTGGCGAGTTGCGTCACTTTGCTTCAACTTTAGGCTAGAAATCAAGAGAGGGAGAGACGAGTTTCAAGGGAGGCAGGATCGAGCTGGAAAGCCCTGCCGTCTTCCTCCCACCCACCTACCCCTCCTCCTTTACCCCTCTCCTTTCCCCACCCCCTTCCCCCCCCCCCCCAAAAAAAAAAAAAAAAAAAAAAAAAAAAAACTTTTCCATCAGAGAAAGAGGGAGATCTCTTTGGAAACATGGAGCTGCTGTGCTGCGAGGTGGATCCCATGAGGAGAGCTCTGCCTGACCCAAACTTGCTCTACGACGACCGCGTTTGCACAACTTACTAACCATCGAGGAGAGGTATCTGCCCCAGTGCTCCTACTTCAAGTGCGTCCAGAAGGACATCCAGCCCTTCATGAGGAGGATGGGTGGCCACTTGGATGCTGGAGGTTCGTATTTGCTGGCCACCACCGGCCCCTCTGAGCCCCTGCCCGCGGGGGGCTGGGGTGCAGCGCCCCTGCCTTCGCTGCCCCTCTCCTCCTGCAGCCTCTCGCCCCCCGGTCACCGTGGGTTTGGGGTTGGTTTTTTTGTGTGTGTGTGTGGGTTTTCTTTTTCTTTTTTTTTTTTTTTTTCTTCTTCCTCGGTGCGGTGGGGGAAGGGCGCGGGGAGCATCTCGCAGCCCGCCCTGGCAGTCAGCCCTGCCGGGGGGCTGCCGCTTCTGCAAAGCGGGGTGCAGCGAGGGGAGGAAGTGGGGGGGGAGCTGGGCAAGTCATTTGCAAGTAAAAGAAAAGAAAAGCCGCCTCCGGCTGCAGGGCGGCTGGAGCGCGGCTGGAGGCGCCTGAGATTGAGGCTTTTCTGGGAAAGGGAGCTGCGCCTGGGGCAGGGCGAGGGGCGGGGGGTGACCAGTGCCCCCCACGTTTTTGCCCAGCGAGGATTTCATGCCCACGTATGCAGCGGTTAGGACGTGCCTTTTTTCGCCATGTTGAGCTGCGTGCAGCTGCTCGGAGGCGCTGAGCCCGTCTTCACCCTTCTTTCCAAGAAGGGGCTCCGGGGGGGCCCCCCGCCGCTGCACCCCCGCCCCCCCAAATGCAGCCAGGGGCTGCAGGGAAGCCCAAGCAGGCGGCGGACACCTCCTGCACCCCAATCCTTAGCGTGGGGCGGCAGCGGGCCCGCAGCCCCGCATGCTTGACTGCCTTGCCCTAGCCCCTACCATCAATCAATTTGCCCACTTCGGATCTCTTTTGGGGGGGACTTTTCCCAGACAAACCCCCCCGGGTTGGAAAGAGCAGACCCTCCGCTTGATTTTCATGTGCGATTTGTGCGGTTTCTCCGCAGCGCTGATTTTTAGTAAATTTTTGAAATAATTTTCTCAGCGCTCGCCTCCGCTCTAAGGATTCAGGCTGCTCGGGCTCTCCCCACCCCACCTCGCCCTCGCTGTGTCTCCCGTCCTTCCCCCCCGCACAGATCAGGGGCGCAGAGCTGGGGGATGCCCCCCGGGGAAATTTTTGCATTGTCGGAAACGATAGGGGACCGCCCCTGGATGCCCATGGCACCAAAACCGGGACCTCCAGAGGTGTTTTGATATTTTTATCGATTTTTGAAAATATGACGAAATCAAAAAAAAAAAAAGAATTGGGTCGCAAAAAAAAAAAGTCGGAGGCTGATCATTGCTGCTGGATGGGGCTTTTCGGCTCTCCCACACAGTGTCTTGAATTCATTTCTTACTGAATGAACTAAAGGAAGATGAAAGCCGATTGCAGCCTTCCCAGCCTCTCCAGAGATCTCCCCCTCCCCCAAAATTTAGCTCCCCGGGAAACAAAAATAGCAGGAGCTGCAGCGCACAGGCAGTGGTGTGTTTTGTGGGGTCACTCGTTTATTCATTTTTTTATTTCTTGTCTCTTTCTCTGCCCCCCACCCTCCCATCCTCCCCTCCCCACGCTCCTTGCTTGCAGGTCTGTGAAGAGCAGAAGTGTGAAGAAGAAGTTTTCCCTCTGGCAATGAATTACTTGGACAGATTCTTAGCTGTGGTGCCCACTCGAAAGTGCATCTGCAACTGCTGGGGGGCAAGTGTGCATGTTCCTGGCCTCCAAGCTGAAAGAGACAATCCCCCTCACAGCAGAGAAGCTGTGCATATATACGGACAATTCCATCAAACCCCAAGAGCTGCTGGTAAGCAGCCCCCTTCCACCTTCAGCACACCCATCCTCTGCATCAGCTCTTGCGCTGACAGCTGTCCCCTTGCCTCTCCCTCTCTTCCACAGCCAGCCACCACTTTTGCCACCCTCCCCCCACGCTCCCCCCTTTTTAAAATCATGCTTTCCACTTTTTTTTTTTTTTCCTTCACACGCTCTTCCTGAATTGTCAAAAGTGCTTAGAGCCACCGTGTGATGGAGCGGGGCCGCCCAGATCCTGCGGGCGCACTGCACCCCCGGGGCTGGGGGCCGCTGGCGGTGGCAGCGGTGGTGGGGGTCCTGGGCTCCCCTCCTTGCAGCTTCTGCCCCCACCCTTGGCACCCCCCGTGCAGTTCCCTGGGGCTGCCCGGCTGCTGCTCCTGCTGCTCCCGCATTTCCCCGGGGGAGCCCCGGCCCCACGCGTGTGCTTGCCCCGCGGCGGGGGCGCTGCTGCGGGCGGCCCGGCGCGGCTCAGCTCGGCTCGGCGCGGCGCTGCGGCTCCACCTGGCGGCAGACACGCGGAGCCGGGCATGACTTCACCCCTTGAAACGCTGCCAGGCGGCCCCAGGGAGGAGCGGGGAGGGAGAGCAAGGGGGGGGGGCAGCCGGATTTAGGGCCCCGTGGCCGTCTTCGCCCGGTGGTGCAGTGGCGGGGCGCTGCGCCTAGCTGCGGGGCTTGCTTGGCTGCAAGTGGCGGGGTGCCGGTGGGCAAGGTTGGGGTGCCGGGTGCTGTGCGGCTGATGAACGGTGGGTTGGTTCGTGCAGGGGGTTCTCGGCAAGGCAGGTGATGGGGGGTGGAGTTTGACCCACGAGGGAAAGGGGCTTGGCGTTGGGGGATTCAAACCAGACACTGGGAAAGCAGAAACAGAAAGAATCACGGTTATTCAGGGGAATGCTTAATATGTGCAGAGTGGCATAGAGCGGGAGTTTGGAGCAGATGATCTCGGAGGTCTTTTCCAAGTGTAACGACTCTGTTCAGCCTGTCAGAGGGATGCACGCTCGGCCCGGTAGCTTCATTTGCACAGACGCTGGTGGATGTGCATAGTTAGCTGAATCCCACGAGAATTTCTCCTATGAATCACTGGGTGAAGCCAGTGGGAATTCCCCCTGGGGAGGGGCCAGGAGCTCATGCTTCTGCAGAATAAAGAGCTCTGTGCTGCAAACCCTGCCATGGCTGTCACAGGCATTAGGTGTCCCACTGGTGACACTGGCTGTTGCAGGAAGCGCTGTGGACCCTGTGCAAGAAGAGGAGCACAATGTACCTCCCTCTTCTTGTCACGTCATTTAACCTTGCGTTCCCTCTACCCAGTCTTCCAGATCGCACCATTATGTGCTTTTCTGGATCAGAATCTATTGTGTTGGGAAGATCAGACCTTAGTTAACGTAATTGCCATTTTGTTAAAACACCTTATTTTTACTTTTTTTTTTGGGGGGGGGAGGGAGGGAAGAAAAGAAGCATCTGTTTTTTGGGCCCTGTAGGGGGTAGGTACGTGAATGTGAGATTCCAAGCTATGGAGGGCTCTGTCATAATCCAGTAGGAATGTCTGTAGGAAAGTAACTTGCTGTTAGAGCAGATATCTATTCAGAGAAACAACTGCAGAAATGGCGTTGTGGGGTCCATGTTTATGTTTTCTCAGCAACACTGGTTGACGTTTCTGGGCTGCAAAATTAAAGGACGTTTTTTTCGACCTTGCCAGCTCTACAAACTTAGCTGGGGCTTCCCGCCACGCTGGGCTCCATCAGGCTAACGCATCAATCAGGACTCAAGAATCAGTGCATGGAATTTAGTTAATAGCTAATGGTTGATGCATGAGACAGAATGAGGTCCAAGGCCTGAGTTTTGTCTGCTCTGCGGGGCACTGTAAGGTATTCAAAACTCATTTTAAATGTTTAAGTATGCACAACCTAGCCCCACAGTCAGATCTGTTGATGAGGTACCGTTCCTGTGTGTCGTACACATTGCAGGGAATGGCCAGTAGTTACATAGGTGCCCGAGTTTTCCTTTGATTTCACTGGGAGTTTTGGGCGTGCAAAGAATGTGGGACTGGATCCTACATGATTTATTGGCATATAATTTACACAGGCTACTTCTTGGCTGTGGTTATGTGCATTTCCTTTCTGCAAAGCCTGTCTCAGAGTAGTTTAAGCACCATCAGATTTATCTGCAGGAGCTTTTGAATGCAGTTTTGGAGAGAGTGCCATCAAATGAACTTCCCCTGTTTTGAAAAAAGAATGTATATCTAGGTTATTTTTGTGCGTGGTTATCTCGAGGGCTTTTAAATGGCTATAAAGTAAGGACTACAGTCATTTAAAAGAAGTTACTAGGAAAGGACCACAATGACCTTGGCAATATCTAATTGCAAGGCTAAACTTTCTGGGTGGGCATTCAACACTGGATACAAAAAAAAGTAAAATCTTGGCAGGAGCTGCCAGGTCTCATTATTTTCAGCAGTGCTTGACATTTCCAGTGGTTTAAAAAAAAAAAAAAAAGAATAAAAGAAAAAAAGCCAACAACTTCAAAGCAGTAGGGGCATACTGAAAAAAAATTGTTTGATCAGAACCAATTTAGCAGTGATATAATTACAATCAGATAAATAAGTGAAGTGTTTTCTTCAGACTTGATTATGGCTTTTCTTCTCTTCTTCCCCCACACAACTCTTGCAGGAATGGGAGCTCGTGGTGCTGGGGAAGTTGAAGTGGAACCTCGCAGCAGTCACCCCACATGACTTCATTGAACACATTCTACGGAAGCTGCCTCTACCTAAAGACAAGTTGCTTTTGATCCGGAAGCATGCACAAACCTTCATTGCCCTTTGTGCCACAGGTACGCCAAGGTGCCCTGGATATGTCTGCGTGAGATGTGATGGGAAGATTAGTCGCTGGTGGCACGAAAGCTTTTCATCCCTCCGTCCTTAGTATGGTGTGGGAAGAGCAGTTCAAGACAGTGGGACTTTGCAAAGGTGTTGTGCATCAGGTCCTCATACTGTGTATCAACAGTATCTTGTAAGGCACTTGCAGTCCTGTTCCTACTAATACATGTGGTGCTTTTGCTGTAGGCCAATAAGGCTGAACACCAGTGATTTCCTACTTTGCCTCATTCAGTAATGTTTTTAAAGAGCCACAGGTCATTTGTACGGTCCAATATGGGATAGCCAAATACTAGAAGCTGTAAAGCACGTTGCCCAAAATGAATGTTGTGTTCTGTAAAATGTTGTTAAACAGGACACTGGTTAACCAGTGAGATAGAGATTTTATTTTTAATATGTATGTGATCCTACTACATTACTGGAGCATAGGGAATAACAATTTTAAAAAGTAATTATTAAAAAAAAAAATATTTGGATTCTTTCTCTTGACTCCAAGCAAGCAGTGAAACTGCTCCCTTTTGTAGGGAACCATTATGCTTCCCTTTTGTCATATTTTTGACTGAATACAGTTTCTGAAGGCTTAGATAAGAAAAATGGCTCTGAAGGAATAGAAGTTTTTGCTATATATTTATATGTAAAATGCTATTGTTATTTTCTGGTGACTTTTAAAGGCTAAGTGTACTTTAAATTTTCATTCCAAGAATTAACTGTTAGACCACTTTATAGGAGTTAGACCTAAAGCAGATGAGCAGCATGCCATGTTTTACAGGGGTATTTCGAAGTAGTATATGGCTTAACATTTTGACTCTCTATTGTTTGATATACCTAACTCTTTGTGATGGGATTTGTGCATTGTGAGAACTGTTGCCCCCTGTGTGTTTGCAGAGGCAAATGGAAAATCAAATGCAGCTTTTGGGTAATACAAGTGTATGACTGTTTACTGCTATTTCTGCTTCTCAATGTTTGAGACTGTTTCTTTACAATGTAGGCCAGTTTTTACTACCTCAGTAGATCTTTTAGAGAATGCTTATATGGATTTTTCAGAGGGTAATTAACTTTTTGGTTACTGATTTGGTTACAAGATGCTGAAGCTTTTCCTTCTTTTTCCACTTCTGTGTGATCCTTTTAAGGCAAAAGGCCACAGAGATCAACAGAAATATTGCTCAGTGCCTGCAGGATCACTCTTGGTAATCCATCAGATATTTCTGGTCTAATTAGTAACTTATTTTGGTACATCACGTGTATATTGGCTTTGCATTTTCCCCCTACTTAGGGTTCATTAACCTGCTCTTTCCTTCTGCAAAAGGTGGTCTTTTCAGTGGTTAAAATTATTAGGATCATCATAATATCAGCCATCACTCTTCCAACATACTTGTATGTTGTCTTCTATACCAGCCCAGTTTTCCCTCTTCCATTGTTTTAATTTCCTAAAACAGTGTTTTATTTTGTTTTAAGAGGACATTGTCTTGAGTAACGTAGATTCCACTATGATTTACCTTTTCAAATTCTAGTCTGTAATCCTTTGCCCATGAAGTTTTCCAAGTAACCATACTATTGTAGGAGTGTGGCCATGAAGGAGTTTTCCAAAGGCCTTGGCTTCTTTCCATTCTTTGTCCGTGAGTTCCTTGATGGTTGGTTCCATGTTTTACTAGTCCATTTACTGAGCTCCAGAACAGCATTCTCTTTCTGCCACTTGGTCCAGCTATGCGCTTGTCCTCTGTTTCCCCTGTGTGATCTGCTTCTTGTGGTATCAAATGCATGAACTGAAGTCCTCTAGAGTTTAACGAAGCAAACGAGTCAAAGTTTCCTTTTTTTGCACGTTAAAGATGTAGGTATGGAGCTTCCCAGAAGAAAGGGCACAATGGCCACTGGCTGCAGTTTTTCCTTTTCTTACGCCCCATTTTCCACAAATTGCTGTGGCGAACATTTACGTCTGAGGTGGACCCACAACCCATCACAGCTTCAAAAGCAGATACCTTAACCAAGCCCCCTTTTCCCAGTTGTCTACCCTTATGCTCAGTTACTAGCAAGCTGCAACACTGTTATTGCATTATGGAAATAACGTGTTATTAATGCTTTATTTCCCTTTCACTACCAAGCTTTCTCAAAGCAATTCTTAACCTCCTCTGTGAAAAAATCCCCTTCTCATCAAACTTCATTCCAGATCCAGTTGTCATTTCCTTTTCGTGTCTTATTTGTTGCAGAGCTTCTCTTCATCCAGCCGCTGCATTTCTTCTTTCCCTTCTCCCTCAAAGCTTCTGCTCTTAGCCAGCTTGGGTTAAGCCTGTTTTTCATTTTCCCCATTTGCCTTCTTTCAGCTAGATGACCTTCTTTGACATGTGGATGCCTCTTCTTTGCTCCCTCCATGCATGTGTTTAGCCCAGTTTTGGCTCTTTAGTGTTACCAGACTTGACCTTGCTGGCTGGCTAATAGTTTTAGTCTTGTTTAATGTCTAAGAGACATTAGCACGCAATGTCTCTTCTTTTGCTTCCTGATTTATCTCAATGCTGCTTTACTCTGCTCTCAAGTAGTTCTTCTTTACTGTGTCATGTAAAGTCTGACATATTTTGATCTTTTCTCCTCTAGCTTGAGTTCTTCACCTACTGCTCCATTTTGGTTTCAGCAAAAGCTTTATACCAGAAATTCCCAAGTGTTCCTTGCCTTTGCAGAGCCAGCTGTGGTCTCAGTCCTGTGAGACTTCATGTCAGCAAACTGGGAAGGGGGCACTGATGGGTTGCTGGGTTGCGTTGGATGTTTAGGATCATTTTAATATTGATTCTAGTCTGATTTCTGTGTGAATAGTACACAAAAGGAAAAGACACTTCCTTTTGTATTTTGTATAACTGAGAATACTTTTGTATTCTCAGTTATGTTTTATCATTTTGGTGCTCTGTCTTATTTCAAGCCTGGTTCTGAAACAAGCTGCATGAATATAAATCCACAGCCTCTCCCCCGTCATTGTAGTGAGTAATGATTCACAATGAGCATGACTGAACTGGAACATATCCCTCCTTGCTTTTGGTCCCATCTGAACTTATTACTTCTAAGCAAGACAGAAGCTTATTCCTTGAACAAGAAGTTTTCTCTTTTCCCTGCCCTGCACTTGTAACACTTTCTGAAGCCTCGTTCTCCACCAGAAGGATCTGAAAGTGGAGCCACCCTCAGCCAGCTCTGCCTGTACTTGCAGAGCTGTGGCTGTGCACACAGGGTACTGGCAAGTGAGCAGAGCACAATCTGTTGACTGGGAATTGCCTGTGCATAGGACAGCTCTCTTCAAGCTGCCTCGCTAACTGCACAATAACACCGTATAGACTGATACTGTGCTGACATACTGTGTCTTTCACAGTGTCATTTGTTTTCTTACCCTGCTGGTGGCTACCCTATGTGAGCTAAACTCTACTTCAGGAGCCCTGTGAATTTCAAAGGCACTAAAAAGTTAGTGCAGCAAGACTCCCTGCCCTTACCATATGCTTGGTACAACAGATGTTTTACCTCTTTTTCAGCTTGAGAGGATCCTGTTTATCTGCTTTGCCCCCCACAAAGAGACCATTCTTCTTTTGCTCTCTTAAGTCACTGTCATTTGCTGTTCTTATCCTACCTCCCGTCTGTTTGTTGCTTTTCACTCTTCATTTGTCCTGCAATGGGCTTACCTCTGTCTCTTCCCATAGCACTCCACAGTTTGGAAATTTTTCTAGGGGGTCATCCATTTGCTTGTTTGTGTTGCTCTCCAAGCCATGGAGTCACTCCTGGAGGAGCAGGAAAATGCCCTGGCTGCAGAGCTGCATGCAGAGCATGCCACACTGCAGATGGAAGGAGGACTATTCATTATTTCCTTGACTTCAGCTTGCCCTCCATTTCTTCTTCCAGGTTGTTCAGAGTTGCAGATGCTTGACTGCTTCCTTAAGTTATGCTCTCTCGTTGGAGGCTGTATGTGACACTGTTTTGGCACAGGGTATATATGTATATTTTTGTCTCAGGATCTACAAAAGAATGGGTTTTGAGGGTGGAGAGGATGTGCAGACCAGGACTCAGCAAGAGGAGCTGTGCTTCTCTGGGCAGAAGCAGTAATGGAGAGACTAATCACAGGAGGTTCTTGGTGTTTTATTTAAGTGGCATGCAAAACTTGGAAGCAGAAAGCTTTGTGGACTTGCAGAGACAGAAAGCAACTGTGTAGATCCCTAGACTCAGTTGTTTGCACATTCTCTTTTGTGCTTCAGCTGAGTCCTCTGGCAGGTGAGATGTTACCATAACAAATACAATGGAGCATCTCATGACTGGTGGCTTTCAAAATCTGTGTCTAGAATGAGCCTAAGAAACAGGAGGAAAATTTCAGCTTTAAGTCAGTTTTGTACTGTGTGCCAAACCTCTGCCCACTGTTTCTGGGACATTAATCATCTACATTTGAAAGCTGAGAAAGCTTTTTTTTTTTTTTTTTTTTTTAACTTCTGGGCCAAATCCGGGATCCTTACTCAGACAGAAGTTCTGTGGAAGTCAATGGGAGTGTTGTATGAGCAAAGACTGCACAGTGAGGCCTATAGCCATGCCGACCTGGAGGGTAACTACACAGAATGCTGTGTAACACCAAGAGGCATGTTTGGTCCTCAGGAGTCCTGCTGGGCAATGTGCTATGTGTCCTTATGCTTTTAGCCAATGTAAGACTTACTTGGCTATGTCTGTGCAGAAGGCAAAGGTGTGCTATGCATCTTAGCCAGGACCTGTTCTTCACAGAGGGGAAAAAAAGTCCAGAGAGGCTTTGTTAGATGCATTAATCTCATAGAAGGAAAATACGCATTGTAAAGTGATGGTGGTTGCACAAATGCTTCTTGCATTACACGTGTCAGAAGAAAAAATAACCCATGTGATTTTATTGCTAGACAAAAGAAGGCTTTTGCTTGTTCCTGGGAGAGGCAGCTCATATCAGTATAACAAACCTCCAGCAGAATGAGGCCACAAGAGCCATCACAGCTCCATTAGCAAGTAGGCAGGGCCTGGGGACTATTTCATATGAGCAGGCTCTCTCCTTAAGTTGTAGGACCCAACAAATCTGGAAAGATGATGTGGAATGAAATTGAGGAAGAGAGCCTTTGCTGATACAAGCTAGTATATTTCCTGAGCTGGAAGATAAGTTGTCCTTCCTACCAGCTGCACATTTGACCTTTTGATGGTTCAAGTGTTAATATAATCCTGATCTTGGTTAAGCTACCTTATTGAAATTGCAGATCAAATGGCAATAATAATCAGTACAAATAGTTATTCAGAAATAGAGCTTATGATTTAATCTGCAGCTAATCAGTATGCTGCATTGAGTGCCTGTATACTTTTCTATGTAGAGTGTTCAACAAGTTTTCCTGTCTATACTTCACTCAGAAGGTTGTGCGATAGCATTAGCATTTAGGATACTTCAAAGTATAAAGTCCAATCTTTTTAGCCTTACTGTAGCCCAGGAACAGAATTAGGTGTCTTCCCTGCCACCTACTCAATGGATAGAAGCACTTACATCTGCATCCTGTTTTACTTGATAGTTTTTTCTTTTGTCATTCTTGGCACTGGTATACCTTTTTTTTTTTTTTTTTAAGTGCTAAGGAGTCAGTTGGTTTTGCTTTTAAAAGCAGAAATTGTTAACATTGGGAAAAATTGTTGTATCTCGCAGAATTACAGGAGTAAGAGATAAAATGGCCAGTGCAGTTAAAGCCAACTGGATTATTAACACATGAACACAGGAAATGCATTTGGATCAAAACAGGCAAGAATTAAATGCGTGACTTATATTGTTTCTCTTACAGCTTTATTTTAAACTTACCTTCTAAAATAAAGATCCATGCTTATCCTCATAGTAAAATCATTGGCTATGTGAAGTTCGATGCTGAATGAAATCAGGCTGATAAATGTTGATAAGAATTATATAGCAATTTATAAACTGATGTTGTTGAGGATCATCGTTGTGTTCTCCTGATGGAGATAACATTTCTTTTTTTCCTCCCCCTGTGATGTGCCCCCTGAGAAGCATTGCTTTCCTCTAGGTAGCGCTTTCCAATTCTGCATTTGCAGCTCTGCAAACAAACCTCTATTAAATCCTATAGATGAAAACTGGCTGTTAAAATAGCAACCTGCAACCAGAACAGCAACAGGGATCATTGTGAGAAGGTGGAGTTCCCACCTGGCTTTGGCACACAGAGCACGTCCAGCCTGGGTATTTGTCAGTGCTCTTTTCCTTCCGGCAGTTTTCCTTTATTGGCTGTGAGTTAGGGCTTCCCCTTGCAGGACCTCTCTGGGTTCCTGCCTCTGGTTCTCTCCTGCTTTAGTCTGACTGTCAACCGTTCATTTTCCTGGCTCAGAGGTAGTGAAGTCCACTGGATCTGCCTGCAGGAGTGAGCTAGCAAAATAGCTCAGCTGTGGTGTGCAGGGTCCTAGCACCTGACCGTCGGTCACATTTGCTGCACGTGCAGAAAAATGATCTTGGCATGTGCATACATTCCTGTCCTGGCTGTCAGTTCTAGCTTGAGTGCAGAAGAGTGCTGATTGTCCTTGGTACCCTGAATTTGCTCTGGTTGTCTGGTCCAGAGGTGGCTGTGTTTCAAATGGCACTTTCTTGTATTTGCTTTTTTTTTTTTTTTTTTTCCTCCAGTACTGAAGTTACCTGTAGGAGTCAGTGGGGTTGTGCAGGGTTGGTCCCAAGTTTTTAAGATCCTTTAGGAAAAAAGGTGGCATGGAAATGGTGATGGGATGGTTCATGGCATTTATTGCCTGGGAATAGAAGGCAAAACAAGTCCTGCTTTCTAACAACCCATTTCTTTCCTTAAAGTGTTTGCATGTTCTTATTCTCTTAGACTACATGTTGTTGTGCTACCCCTCTGACTTTCGAAACTCTTTCGTATTTTGCTGTGGAGTTGCATAAATCGCAGCAAAGTAAGAGTCAGAGCCATGCCTTGAGTACATTACTCTGGGTTCCCATAACCAGGGTTGCATATAGGTCCATAGCCATAGCCTTGCTTCAGGTGTCCAGTGCTTTTATAAGATGCCTTTGTAATTCAGGGTTCATGGTCTCCGGCAAGAATTTAAGTAAAAGTATATGTCTCAAATGTTTTAAGTTCTCTCTCTTTCCCCCTTTTATTTTGATTTTTTTTCCTTAAATGTCAAGGCAAGCTTTTGACTTAAATCTGGGGAAGTTTTGCCTGTGAGTAAGAATGGCGAGTTTGGCTGTTATCATGTGGGAAGTGGGACAAGAGCTTATAATCAAGAAATCATATATAGATATCTTGTTTCAAATTTCTTGATGGAATGTAAGAGACTCGGAGGGGGGTTCTGCATCCCCTCAGATACGGTGTTTAATATTTATTGCTTTCATTGCACCTTGACAAACACTTCACGTAGTTATTGCTTTGCTGAATATGGAAATATGTTAATTACGGCCTTTATTCCGCTGCCTGCTCTTTTCCTCAGCCTTTTCTATTCAACCCTCTAGGTGGCCCAGCACAATGTGGCTTCTTTTCTTTCAATGAGCTCTTTCCACACTAATAGGGTCCAGGGTGATGTGGAGAACCATGTGCACAAAATTGGTGCACCACCCCCCATCCCTTTGTGGGCATGTCAGGTTAAATTCATATCAGCAGGAGGGTCACTGCCATGATTTTCAATAGCGTGAGATGAGGTGATGACTTCAGACAATGGCGCCACACTCTCCAGTTGGAGACACTTGCCTCACCAGTTGCAGTAGTTAATTAATATGCTAAAAATAGGAGCCAGTGATACAAATCGCTGCCTGTTGTACAACAAAGACTGGGCATGTGTAGCTTTGATAGCCAAGTTTATGGTGCTTGTTATGGAGGGAAGTTAGTTTAGAGCTAGAGGCAATGTAAGACTTTCTGGATGCTGAGCTTTAGTCACTCTGGGCCTCTGGCCATTCGCTCGCTGTCTCATTTGCATTATGAATGACATTAAGGGAACTAACAAGGTTATTGGGCATAGAAACGTTCTCATGTGACCCCACGTGGAAGCAGACCTACAGCAGTGCTAGTTGGCAGGGGCACTGTGGCTCTTTATTCAGCTTCCTAGGAAGACGGTTTCTGGAAGTACATAACTTGTAGGTATAAAATCAACCACGAGAAGACCGGCATTTGAATAATGTGGAGGTCCTGATGTAAGCCCCTAGGAGGCGAGGAAGTTCAGAGGGGAGGCTGAATGCGTGTTGTTCGCTCATCTCATTGAGCCTGGGCTGTGATGAGTGTTGGGAGAGAGACACAGGAGCTCCCTGTTGATGAGATCTCCTCTGCTAGCCGCTGGCAACTGGGGGAAGCTACGCTATGAGGACACTTGTGAGGCATGGGTCCACCTGGGCCTCCAAGGGGATCTGTTTCTCCCAGCTGCAGATGCAATGGGTGGGAGTGGAGGCATGTTGTTCTTACCCACTGCATTGTAGCTTCTATATGGACTGTCCAGACTTTGTTGGAGTTATCTTTTCCAAAAGATAACTGCATCTTCCCAAAAATTGTGGCAAGGAGGAGTAGATTATGGAAGATCCATGGCCACTGGCAGGTCTCTAGTTCCATGCATAATTAGGACACAGTTTGGTAAGTCCAAAAACAAATGCTGGAGTTGCGTCTCAGCTTATGGCCATGTTAGTCAATTGCAGCCTCATTCATGCCCCATAAGCACACGGGGTTTGCACTCGCCGTTTTTCTCGTCTCCTTCATTTTATGCTCACATGTACTTCAGCAGGCATTGTGCCACAGCCTGCTTTGTCCCCTGTGGTATCAGCCAGGAGCACTGTTAGTTCCCGTGTCTTTGTGCTGTACGTGGAGGTGAAACATGCTGAAGTCAAAGGGCTTGAATGCCTTGTTCCCAGTTGAGGAGAGTTCCCAGCAGAGCTAAACCCAAGCAGTTGCAGTGTGTACAAGGGTAGAAACAGATCAATGGAGATGCATCCTTCTTTAATTCATCCATTTCTACAGAAATTAGTGGGGTTACTCATGCTCTGTAGGAACAGATTTTTGGGATGCTAAGTCTGTTCTATAAATGTTGTTTGAATATTTTAAAATGTTATAAACATTTGTTACTTGCTCCATGGACTGGGAGAAGACTCTGGACAGTAATTAAAGCACATAAACATTTACGAGCTTTACAGAAACGCCTCTTTATTAGTCCTGGAACTGTTCCTGGTTTTCATGTTGGACTTTGTAAACTGGTGGCCCGTGCTTCTTCCGTGGAGCCGCTAGCTACCAGATCAGTCGACAGGAATGAGCTACAGCAAGGCACCCAGAGCTGAGTCCCAGGGCTCCCAGTAGGTAGCCGTGAGTAGGAAAAGAGGCAGCATGGCACAAAACAAGGGCCATTTTGAACATCCGTTTTCAAGCAGGATGAAAGAAGAAATGGTGAGTTCTGCTTAAAATCCCACTGTGTTTATGGCCTGCTCTCAAGGTCTAGCCCAGTAATAACCACAACAGCAGGCAGAGGCACTGAGCAGAGCACAGGCTCCTGCTGAGAGTGCATGTGCTCTGTATCAGGTAGCACTATTTGTTCTCCCTGGTCTCCCACTTACAGGCTGGGGGATGCTGTCCTATGCTGCATAAATTCACATGAGGTAAATGTGAAAGATTGATTTTGATGGTGGAAGTGTAATTCCTTTTACATTGGTGGCGTCATTTGTGATGCATGCTGAGATCAGCATTCGCCAGGCAATGTCCAACACTGACAAGAAGGGGGGTCAAGACTTTCCTGATGACTTAGTTGTTAATTTGGGCACTATTATGATTTCCAAGGCTATTGGCTTTCTTATATATATAGTGAGTTACTACTACAGAAGTGTATAATTGTTATTTTTGTAATAATAGCAGTCCATACTAGTTGTTTCTGTCAGTGGGAATTTGATCATTCAGAAGTGTTTGTCTGTGTGTGATGTCTGCTGAGCTTTCCTGGGAGGAAGGACAGTGGTGGGCATGCAAGTGGTCATCTCCCAGTGGCTCCATGAGACAGATAAGTCTGTGTGAGCATTTCAGCTCCTCTCTTTTCTCTCCCACTTTTAGCTCCCCTTTTAGCCCCCCTCCAGTCCATATGGTTCAATAATATCACCAGAGTTCCTGTCTTCGGTGAATTCTGCATTCCTTTTGGATCCCAGGTACATATTACAGCCTGGAGAAGAACATGCCATCTTCAGAGCTATTCCTGTGCCTGCTGTCTCAGTACCTGGGAGACTGAGAAAGAAACCTCTGTGTGTTTGAAACTTCTTTGGTTACACAAAAATCAGCAGGATTACAGAATTTGTGCTAGCTGTCTTCAGACTTGGGATGTGCCCTTAATGGAAGGACAGTTTTCTGTGAAGTGTCTGTATAAATAGACTAAATATGTTGATAGCATTTCTTTTATATTTTTACTAGGATTATTATTTTTAATCTGGGGAAATACTTGGATTTCCTCTTCTTTCTCCTCCAGTCCTTACAATCGAAAAGTGGTAGAGAAGGGTTTAATAATGAGTTACTGTTGAACAAACAACTTGCAAATCAAATTTAAATTTAGGAAGATATTTTTAACCTAGAAAATCTGGGAATGGTGTTTAGTAAAGGAAATACAAGTTACCAAGCGCCTATGCAGTATGGAAAAGCATAAAGTGGCCTTAGAAAGGTCACAAGAGCATTCAGTTTTATTTTCATTTCTCTCTTGATCTCCGCAGATGTGTGAGAAGTTTTGAAATGCATTTTCAACCTGATTGTTAAAAAGTAGTAGTAATGAGAAATGTGATCTTTGTTTTTTCTTTGATCACATAGCTATGGGCTGTAAGTGTTCTCACTTACTAATTGCAAAGGTGTTGAACATAGAGCAGTAAAGATGAATTGTTAATTAAAATCTCTTTCCCAGACAGTTTGTTAAATGCTGGAATTAATTAAGTCTTTAAAAACTGACGTGAATAAAAAATCTCAGTTCAGTCCTTTGTGATACCTTATTCCAGTTAGTTTCTGATTGTACATAGAGCTCTAGTGTGACCAAGACCCAAATTTCTGACATAAATTACAGAAAGCCTCCCTCTTCTTTTTCCTTTTTTTTTGTAAACTAAGAAAAGACTATTAAAATTGTCCAGGTTTATTTATGCATCAGTGAGAATAAAAGACCAAGCTGCATTTCCATCTTAATTTGTAGATCTGTTACACCTCCTTTGACTACTTGTGATGAGTAGTGTGACTAATGAGCTCAGTCAGACCAAAAAGAGTGGCACTTTTCCCTTTCTTCTACTTCCCCGTTTTTTTATTCTTGGGTGTGGTTTTTATGTTGATTGCCTGTGATGTTTTGTAGCTTTTCTGGTCCAGGCTTGACTAATTCCCAGATCTGTTCTTGCAGATTTTAACTTTGCCATGTACCCACCATCAATGATAGCAACTGGAAGTGTGGGAGCAGCCATCTGTGGCCTTCAGCTTGATGATGGGGACAGTTCACTCTCCGGTGACAGCCTAACAGACTTCCTGGCCAAGATCACAAGCACAGATGTGGTGAGTGTCCTGGATTCCTGTTCTTGTTTCACTTCTGAGAGCTCTGAGGAAAACTGGGCCATCCATCAAATGGGTTCTGATCCTGAAAGCCTGCCAGAGTGAAGGGAGGGAATAGCTCCTGGGGAGAGCAGGTTGTAGGTGTGGGCCCAGTGCCTTGGTGGAAGTGATCTGGATGTCCGGAGTTCCTTGGCCTCATGGGAATCACTCTTCATTCATGTTTTGTTCAGCAGCTATGAGGGAAGAGCCTGCTCTGCCTTGGCTGGTCCGAGTGCTTGGACCCACTCTTCCTACTGTGAATAGGCTTGCTATAGTGGGGAAGCCACCCTTAGTGCCCTTCAAGTGATGGCACTGGAAGGCAGACGGCATCCCTCGTGGCATAAGGTAAACACAGGGGCAGTGGTCCTGTGTTTCCAACCTTGAAACTGCTGTTCTGTCCCTCACTGAGAAATCTCCTAAAAATCCTTGACTTAAAGGAAGTGAATTCTGAGTTTACCTAATCCTCCAGCACTGGCAAAATATGAGGCAGGTGCAACCCAGACCATGTGGGTTTCCGTATATAACCTTGCTAAGCTCTCCCCATGAAGGGAATTTCTTGTATTGTCAGAAAATTAGGTTATCAGTAGGAGAGGTGAATCTGCTGGCAGTTCAGTGGTTCCTGACAATTAAGTTTAACTTCTGGTGGGTACCTACGAAAAACCCAAACAGGCAGCTCTGCTCAGCAGTCTGAGCAGAAAGCTGAGAGGACTGAAGGGAGTGTTCAGGGTACCTTTCCCCTAGGGGTTTTTCAGGGCACCTTTCCCACCAGTTGTACAGCTGTGTTGGTAGGTGGCTGCAGGTAGACTGTAAACTGCACTACGGGATAAACAGGAGCTTCACCTCCTGCTAAGGTGACAAGTTTTGCCATGGAGAAATACACAGAAAAGGAAAGAAATTGAGCGAGACTTTATGAAATGCAGGCTACTAATAATGCATTCTTACCATAAAAGTATCAATTTCCAATCTGTCAGCCTTAACATGTGTTAACCATAAATTGTTTTACTGCGTTTGCTTTGCAGAGTAAATACCCTGTGCAATTAGTAGATCTGTGATACAATTGTCAAAAGAAGTGTGTTTTTTTTTTTTTCCAACAAATGTTCTGAATTTTGGTTAAAAAGGAATAGTCCAGTTTGAGAAAAAGGGAATTTCACAATTTCTTTTTTTTTTTTTTCCTTTCAATCACTCTGAGCCTAATTTTAAAGTGCATTTTTGGATCTGCTCATTTCTTTTGATTGGAAATGAGTTCTGCAAAGAAAAAGGAACATTTACAATTCTGAATGCTTATAATGAAATTTAATGAACAGAAATTTAATGAACACTCATTTCATTGTAAGTGAAAATTTCACACAGGTGATTTGCCATTTTGTGCCTGTTTCATACGGGCACAGAAACAGCACTGGTATATTGCAATAAGCAGCAGGAACATACAAGAAAAAATGTATATGACAATTAAGACTGAATGGCTTGATGCAAGTAATTGCACAGTGCTCATTTGTACAGTTGTTCTATTTTAGCTTGAGTAAATCTATTGCATTTACTTAATATATGTGGAAAACAAGAATTACCAGTTATTGATATTGGCAGTTATTGGCTGACTGAAATTTTCTCTTTGGATGTTTTTTGATTGGATGAAACACAGTAAGTTTTGGTGTTGCATCCAACAAATGTCAGGCAGGACTCCTCTAGACATCAAGTGGATAGATATAAGCAGGACATTAGAAACTGGGCAGAGGAAGACCAGAACTTACAGAGAGACTAAGATCTCGTTAACACAGGTGCTGCTTCTGGCCATACTTGTGAGTGTCCACATAATAAGGAATATAGTTGGTGTTAGCCATTGAGAGCTTCTTGTATAATTATCAGTGATTGTAATGCCATGGGATGTCCATGGACTGATACTCCACAGCCATGATTTTGCTTGCTGCACAGCAAAGCCATATGAATTTTGTTTCTTGGCTGAAGCTTCTGTTGAAGCTCCTTGGCTGCTGCTTATTTTCCTGCTTGCTTTTGCTGATGGATGCCCACACAACTGTTTATGTCCCTACTTCAAAATCCATCCTGGAACTGATTGAGCATAAAGAGGGAAGGATCATTTGTTGTTTTGGAGTTGGTGGGGGGAGTTGCTCAGTTTCTAAGAACAGCCTGTGCTATCAGAGTCGGAGAGCTTTACAGATGCAGTCTTTCCATCACTAGACCACGTTCCCCATACTGGTAAGAGCTGAGAAACTCCCCATACTGGTCCAGATAAACTTCTACTACTATCTCCGCTTGTTGGAGTGGAGATGGCAGGGTAGCACTGCTGATGTGTTTCTCTCAGATGCATGTGGTGAGGTTTTGATCAACCATTGAGTAACTAGGCTCTATCTTTCTGGAAATGGCAGGGAGCTGTTCAAGGTCATTCTTCGTGTCTTCTGAGAGCTTCTGTTTGCAACCACAAGGATCTTTGTCCTTGCTCTTTTTTAGCATGGACAGGAGGTTTGGTTTGCAGAGACAACAGGCAGCTGACAATACTCAGGTGAGGGCAGGCAAACTCAGCATGTGGGCCACAAAAGTTGCGTCACTGGGATCTGGCAAAGTACTTGGATGTACCTAGATTCCACAATAACAGGGAAGAGAATTACCACCCTCAACTGCTTTTTTTGCCAGCAAAGAGGTTTGAGCATCACTTTATGATGCAGCCCTTGCCACAATAATCTGTTCCTCACTCACCTTTAGATTGGGTAATTTGCAGTTCATGCTGCATGGGGTGTATTTGGATAATGTTTAGAAACTCCAGTGAGGCTAGATGCAGCTGCTCGCTTGCACAGTCAATTGTCATGGTAGGGATTCAAATCACAGGTTTTCCTACTGCACCTCTCCATGTGTTTTTTTCTGGTTACTGGCTGGTTACACCAGCCAGTAACCAGTAACCTCCTTGAATCAGGATCCCAGCTGTTGTAGAAGTTGGCTCTTCCCATGCGCTGTTTGTGTACCGGGGATGTCTGCAAAGGCTTGTAAAGACAAATGAAAAGTCACAGTAGGGTGTCCTGCTGGTGGAATTTTCTTTCTCCTTGGTTTGGTGGAGCCCCTGTTAATTAACTTCCAGAGAATGTTGCAAGGGTATTACACAAGACCATGTTGGAAGGGGAATATATGGCTTTTTTTTTTTTTTTTTGCTGTCTTGGGAGTTTTTTTCTGGATTCCCTTCATTTGATATTTATGGATATACATTTAAAGCTCATTTTCTTTCTTATAGGAGATATATGAAGCTTTCTCAGGCTTCCCGATACTTCTTAATGTAATGCCCTTTTGCAACATCTTGCAGATTGGGCAAACTTTATCTCTCATGCTGAATTTTTCTATCCTGATTGTTTCATTCTGAAAGAAAATACCTGCCAGAACAGTTTAGTAGTTCTTAAGTGTTTAGAAGAAAAAAGATGTTGTCTCATTGAAAATTCATCATGCTTTTTCTTTGAAATTTAGCAGATGGCTTTTTGTCAGAAATGTGCTTTTTGCCATCCTGCTGAAAATCTTCCCAAATTTGGCTAAGCTTATATGCCTTTGGGAAAAAAAAAAAAATCACTCTCCCCAAATAACAAAGAACTCTTAACATTTTACTAGTCACATCCTCTCCAAGAGTCTGTCGGCACTGGGTAGAGACAAGCTTTCTTCTTTTTGCTCCTGGTCTCAGCCCACAGCAGCACAGACTTCTATGGAGACTCTCACTCAGCCTCCAAGTCAAAGCTCCAAGTCAAAGCACACTCAGTACAAAAGGAGCTTCTGGATAATTTAGTCACTGAAAAAAATCAAGTCTTTAAAGAACTTAGATGTGCGCTAATTTTTCAAGATACTTCCATGTGGCTAAACTTGGAGGATTCTCACTGTGGCAGAGCTGGCCCTAACTCAGAGTCTGTCTCCTCCAAAAATTTGAAGTTGCAGATCAACCAAAGTGAGCAAGAATTGTTAACTTGGGCAAAAATAGTGTATATTTCATTAGCCAGGTATTTGGAAATATTTTGGTAGATCTTTTCCCCGTGACATTTTTGTTGGAATCAGGCCATGAGCTGGAAAGTTTCACCCCACCTGTTAAAGCTTAAGGGAGCGATAAACAGCTGAAAATAGCTGAAAACAGGGTCTCAAAGAAGTATCAGGCAGTCTTAATAATAGGTAGTTATATCAGCCACATCTGTAAAATGTATTGTTGGTAAAAATGTACTGGCTGGATTGTGTAAGAGTCACCCAAGGCTGTGTTAATGAAGAGTAAAGACTATTGTACTATATTTTATGCTGGCACTTAATTAAAGTTGAATGAAAAGCTTCAGTTCTCTCACTTCCTAATTTCTGATGCCTGAAAGCTGTTTCTGCAGCAACACAATTAATTCATCGTCACTGTATGAATGATCTTGTTTTCAAGGGGAGATTAGAGAAGAGCAAGAATCTATAGCTCAGAGGTTTTAGGAGCATCATGCAGTGGAAAAGTGAGGTAACTTGCAGAGGTTACAGCTCTGCAGGGGAAAAATCTGTGCCTTTATGCCCCTTGTGCCTCCTCGTAGCCCACAGAATGCTGCACAGGGCTGGAGGAGAATCTTCCCGACGAGCAGGTCCTGAGGGCAAAGTGTTGCAGAGTTCTGCTGCCCAACAAGGGGTGCCATGGTGTTTCCTATGGGGTCCCCTGTGTTGCAGTTGACCTCCTAGCTCAGCTTGTAAATAAAATGAACTTTCCTGCTGCTCAGCCGAGGAACTCTGAGGAATGCAGGGACATTTCCTGAACCAGCCACCTTGGATGCTTCCGATATTTGAAACTAGTTCTCAGTTGTTCAGGAGCAAAGAGGTGTCTTAAAAACCCACATCAGCAAATGGGGGTGGGGGAAGTGTTGAGAGAGAGATTGCTTAGCGTGGAAACATAATGGGAAATTTTCATGAACTTAAAGAGAAATGTCGCTATCTGAGGTAAAGCATATGAAAAATTTCAGCTTCAAAGTTGCAAGCGTATGAAAACATACTCTTGAGAATGATAATGAAATCCTGCTGTAACTAAGCTGCACTGAGCTTTTCTAAACTTTTACTGTTCTACAGAGATAATTTGAGGGTGCTATCTGTTTGCTAGGAAATAGCAGCATAAACCAAGAAGCTGAAATCAATGGAGTTATTTTAGATTTACACTGGTGTAACTGAGAGTGGAGTTTGGCATATAGTGCTGTAATGTTTTTAATGGGTGTTTCATTAAGAATTAGACCAAAAATATGCTACTAATAAACACCATTTAATTTAGAACCCTGCTGCTGGGTAAGCAAAGAACCAACACGCTAGTGTTTCTTTCAAAAACACATGGATGATGATTACCCTCGTATGAATGCAAAGCAGTGCTCTGGGTTTCAGACAAGATAGTACAAGGCATCATGCCAGTATCGTTTTAATGATAACAGTGATTTATGATAAATAGCTGCCCCAAGCTATTTGTTGAAGGTTGAATCACAGTTTTGAAGAGGCAGTGACAATTAGCCCATGTAAACCTCAGTTTCATTACTCCTTTCACCTACCAAAATAATCATTAGGGAGTAACTCTTGGAGGAGTTTGAGAATGCTCATCGGTGTTACGGGTAGCAAAAATAGGCTCTGTATGGCATATCTGAATGGCCTTATCTGATAACTGTTTTCCCAAAGAGTTGATAAGATCGAGTCCAACACAGCTTGATGCAGTTTTGCAGGATGGGGATTGCACAGTGTGATCTGTTTTCCTGCCAGAGGGTGGGAACATTTCCTTTGCTGTTTCTTGAAGAGGAGAGGCTGGTAGGCAAAGAGTTAACAGAACTACTCACAGGAAGCACACAAGCTCCCTGTGCATCTCTTGGAGGATCATTGCAATGGAAAAATAAACAACTCAGGAAGTCACGAATTTCCAAAGCATCCCAGACGAGCACTCCAGTGTGCACAGTATCCTGTTCCCAGTGGAGCCAGCTGCTTCAGAGGAGGATACGAGCATTCCTGCTGTGTACAATTACGGGATATGAGGAAGGATAGCTGAATGGGTAGGGCATAAACCTGGCATTTTGAGACTTTGAGGTTAATACTCCGCCTTGTGACAGACCTGCCTTGGTTAAATCTCTCTTCACCTCCTTGGAAGAGCAGCCATCAGTTCAGTGTGTCAGCTTCCTAGCCACATGTCTGGAAACTGCCTCTCTGACCTTGCTTGAGAGCATTCTCATAAAGCATGGCACACGTAGACATGATTTAACCTGGTTATTGCTTGCATTTCCCTTGAGTCTGTCCAGAGACTGCCTTGCCTGCATTTTCTGTTGTGCCACAGACCTCCTCATGGAGAAGTATACTGAGGATTCCAAGGTGCTTTAGAAACTACAGTAGTGGTAGGTAGATGAGCTCTTTCCTGTAACCTTGGAAAAGAATTTTATAGGCAGAAATTAGTGAGAATTAGGGTTATCTTTAAAACATAGTTATGTACTTTGAGCATAGTTATGTGCTTTGAGCAAAGGGTTATTTTAAATGATCTCCACAGTTCCTTTCCAACCTCTTAAGTGCACTGAAACACAGAAATGATTATCTCATGTTAAAAATGTGTTCAGATTATATCATTGATAAAAACCGGCAAGGTTAGATCTAAAATTAAGCTGGTTAGTAATTGCTTGTGGAAGAAACTCTGTAAAATGATAGCAGCCAGAAGCATTGGTCAGGTTCAGTCTGTGTGATAATGAGGTTTATGTGCACACATCTTCCTTCTAGAGCCCAGCTTTCAGGGTTGCAGCCCTGAAATGACAAAAGTTGTTGTCCTCCCCTGCATCAGCAGTAGGGGAAGGGTTTTCAGGCAGAGCCAAATGTAGGCTTTTATGCAGGCACAAGTCCCTTTAAAAAGTCTGTTCCCTGATGGGAACTGGTGTGTTCTGAGTGGTTTTGAAAATCCAAAGCATATTTAAGGGCCTGAGGTAGAAAGAAAAAGGAACCAAGCTTTTCTTAAAGTCTTGTCAAAACAGCTGGCTATGAGCCCTTGAAAATGTGGAGTCAGGCTGTTTTGAAGACTGGATCCATAATAAATTACATTTAAAATATCTCCACTTACATGTGCTACATATGTTAGTGCTGGGATTTTTTTTTTCCAAGGTCTGAAAAGTTCCTTCATAAATATCCTTGCAAATTTTTGCACGGAAATGGCATTCAGAACCACCATACTCACTCAAGAATTCATTTTCTGTTGAGCTGCAGTATAAAATCATGGAAATCTATCTTGAATGGATAGCATTTGAACATTGTCCCTAAAGCACATACACTATTTATTCTCTCCTTTGTAGTGTTCAGGGCCTGTGGTTTTGGAACCAAGTAACAGGACTTGCTGTATCTTATCCTGCCTTATTTGTTGCAGACCACATTTTGTATGCAAGGAAACAACAGACAAAATAGCCTCCAAAGAAAGGAAGAATGAGATAGTTTCCTAAGTTGTCTTTGCCTGAGTTGGCAGCTGCTCTGGTTCATTCAGCTTTTTGTTCCCCAGTGAGTGCTGTGCGTGTGTAGTAACAATGGGGTGATGCAGTTACACTGTAGGCTAATAGCGGAGTTCCGTCAAATCCATTCATAAATGCAGAGGAGGGTGCAGTGCTGTGAGAGCCAGCCAGCGCGCAGAGGAAGTGAGGCCCCCGAATAATGAGCTCCACATCACAAACATAGCTGTCAGAGCTCAAGGGTTGGTGATAGACTGCGATCATCTGGTTGGAGCCTTGCCCCAACCTACGCTGCTGCAGATGTGTGACCTGCTCAAGTTGACAGGGGAAGCTGATAGCAGCCGGCAGATTCCTTTCTGTATATCCTCTGCTCTGATGCGGCTTTCTGTAAGGCAGGCAGGTTATTACAGCTTTCTCCAGAAATTCCATTTTTTTTAATAAGTGATCACAACATTTAGTGCAGCAGTGTAAAAACTAAATTCACAGCTCTCATCTGACAGTTGCAGAGTATTCTTCTGCATGTTGGAGAGAGATTATCAACTAGAAATCGCAAGTCACATTAAGCAAGGAGTATAAATTCAAGCATGGCATCTGCCCCTGGATCACCCTGCCAGTGTTTTGGCTTTACTCTCACTTTTTCCAGTTCTGAAAACATTGTTCTCTTCTGTTGCTATGAGAAATACCACAGGAGCAACAGGAAACCAGCAAACTGGCTGTTTAAGCAAACAGTGGAACTGAATCTAGAAAGTATACTGTTGAAAGTGCTGAAAAGACTGAAAAATTGCAGAGAAAAGTGTGCCATCTTTCAGATGCTTAATGCTAGCTATGCTATATATTACATTATTACAATAATGTAACAATAGTGAGTGAAGAAATTCTGGCATGGATATGAATTTTTTTTTCAAGTGAGATGTCCTCATTAGTCTGCATGAAATGCTCTTTGGAACAGCAAATTACTATTCTCTGTACTTTGTAGATGGAAAAACAGAGACATAGAAGCTTATCTGTAATTGATGCTATTTGTTACAGTAGCAAAAATAGGCACATTTAGGAGGGAAAATATGTCTGTTTTTAAACTGCATCCATTAGATGTGAGATCACTGAGATACAATAAATGTAGTAAATGGGCATAATATTCCTGCAGCTGCTTTTCAGGCTCTTGTTTGGGAGAATGTCAGAGAGCTAAAGGACAGTGTTCTGCAAACGAAGGCTCTAGTTTGGGAAGGAATCCCTGTTTATGTCAACAATGAAGCATGTGCTTTGGAGAAGTTTGAATTGAGGCCTAAATGTGAACCAGCAGAGGAATCCAGCCCTCTTTTGTATCTAGGAATACGGATGACATGTTTCATGCTGGAATTAATGTAAATCCCAACTTTTCAATGCATGTCTAACTGCTGCTTTCTTAAGTTATCCAAGCAATGATTTCATGACAAGCAAACAGTGTTGTCACTTAAAACATCTCCAGCATCCTTGCCATTTATCATACCAAGTCTTGCACCTAAAACAGTCCTTTCTGGTTTCCTTTTTGCAATTAGTTTTAAGAAAGAGGAAGAGATCTTTAAAGCAGTCATCAGGGGTGTTAACAGTTATTTGTGAAGTTGTTAAGTTGTTAATCTATATGTAGAAAGCTTTAACACAAAAAAAAAAAAAAAAAAAAAAAAGGGCCAGAAGAATTTTGCAGTGTTCTCAGCTTTGGCAATTTCAGCACACAGCAAAGCATTCAGGGTTTGTATCCAGGCTTCTAAATCTTGTCAGGAGATGCAAGAGGATAAAGAAGTACCCGGTGCAGCTACAGCTCAGTATTTTGGATTATTTGTGTGCATATGTTACATATATATTTATATATAACAACAGCCCTACTGTTACTCTTCTGCTGTTGGTTTTAAGAGAGTAGGGCTGCTGTTCGGTTTTCTGAAGTCCTTGAGAAATGACGTGCGCCATGATTTAGTGTGATTGCCCTCAGCCTTGTCATTGCAAAGGATTTAATGAATCTCCCTTGCCATTGACCTAAGCTCGGCACAACTTGGACTGTAGTAGCAATGGCTGGCGTGTTGGTCACTGTCAATTGGAACTGTGTTTTCACTGGAGCTGCCAAGCTGTGCTTTTGACAGCTAGATGTCCATACTTCCCTGGTAGGAATCTGAGATAGGGTATCGCTTCTCCTCAGTCATTTCCCACTCGTCTATCAAAGCTATTTAACTGAATTGGGCTTCTGTTGGTGCTGGCCTTACTCTTGGACTTCTTGGTAAAGCTAAGATCTTGTCAAGAGTTAGGTAATATTTAAATTTAGCAGAATTAAAATGGAATGTTGTTAGAATAATAATTTTGCAGTCTGGGTTCTTCTTAAAATGATGTTGTAACACATCTTCTCTGTACATTGGTATTTCCATATGAATGCCATCTTGGATAAGCAAAACAGTGCAAGGTTCAAACGAGTTTATGCACACCCAAGTGTTTCCCAAAATTTCATTGATAAAACAATTAAACCAACATTAGGAGTCTTGCCAGGGTAAGGCTAAAACTGCAGTGCAAAAGGGAAATCTGAGAATCACAATATACAATATATTGTGTCTTAAAGCACTGTGGAAAAGACAGGAGATAAGTTCATCACCAGAGCTTACTTTTGCAAGGCATGCCTTCCTGCCTGCCGCAGTCAATGAAGAGCAAGTCTGAGAGAAACTCTGGTGTCTGCTGACACAGGGAGCTCAAGTCTTGGCAAAACTGGGTGTTACATGACCAGAATGAATCCAGGGATGCATTATCATTTCTCAGCCCTGCCTGGCTGCAAAATGAGTCTAGTGGTTTAAATATGTTTTAGAGTGGTCGTTATCATTGGAGTAAGTGCAGTGATAGACAACCACAGTTGCCTTACAGTCACAGAAGCTCTGGATTGATTCAACATGGAGAAAAGGTAGAAAAGATGTATGAATAAAATAAATTACCTTATTATGCTAATGGTCCACTATTGGCATTTGAAAGAGTGGTGTTTTCCTTTGTGGAGAAGGTGGTAGACTGCTACACTGAGGGATCTGGTGCAGAGACCACTATCATCCAAAAAGTACAATCTATCAACTTCAGTTTGGACATGGTGCCATGGACAGTTTGAAAATGTCTATATAATGTCTATGGCAGAAATCCAAGTTAAGGTACTAGAACAAGTACAAAGCCCTTCAAAGTCCCCTGTTCTCTTCCCCCCCCCTTATTAAAAAAAAATATATATCAGTCTGGTCATGGTCTTGCAAGATGGAAAAGATGCCTTGCGCCTCTTTAACTCAGTGAAGTTAGATGGAATGGGTACCCCATGTGAACAGGTTGCTTGGGTCATGATGTCATGATTCTGGAGATTGGAGCAGTCAGGACTGAGAATCCCACTGATTATGAGTGTAAAGTGAGAGGGAGCCTGTTTGCTGGGTCAACTTGAGTGGGATTCCTCAATGACAGCTTGCTAATTGCAATCATTTTCATAATAACATTATAAACATTAGTTTAAAACTGGAAGCTGGGGGGCAATTTAGGTCACATAAATTAATGATGTGTTGAAAAGTTCAAGAAAATGAATTGTGTATAATATTCTGCATGATCTTTCCTACTGCTTATGCTTTCTTTCAAGACTGTCATGCATGGAAATGGAAATTTTCAGTTATTCGTTTGAATAACTAGATCCTGCCATAGTGCTGATGACCCTTCCTTCCAATCATTTTCACTACTAGCGTTTCTATCAGAGCCATGAAGTTACTCTTCATCACACACAGGAAAGCATTTATGTTCTTTCAAATGCTTCTCAGGTGTGCTTGTAAAATCAGCTAGAGTTCAAAAATTCTCCACCCCACTCTACAAAAACAATAACAACAAATACAAAAAGCAAGTACAAAAGTTAATTGCTTTTTTAGTTCTGCACATGCTGAAGTAAAAATAAAACTATGGAGTGGAAAGTACCTGAACTATTTTCATCATTAAAACTACTAGACCATAAAGAAGAATGAGGAAGTTGATCCATGTGACACACTTAAAAAACAAAAACAGTCCTACAGTATTCTGAAGGATTGGCCCAATCCCTGTGTCGCAAAATCTAGGGCCATTACTTCTGTCATTATGCTGTCTTTCAAGGAAGATCTGCTGAAAATAGTGAATTTCATACTTTTTTTCTTTGATAGATTTTTAAAGTTTGAATTTTCTCTTATCAGTACTGTCTAGAGTTTGCAAAATGAAAGTCCTCTAGTAAAATGTGTACACGTGCAGCAAATTCACATGAAACTTCAAGGGGTTAATAACACTGGGAAGGCCCAGTTGTTTTCCAGGATAGTTTTTTTTTTTTTTCCTTTTTTTGTATTGTATCACTTATCTTTGAATTGCCAGAAAGTTCCACTGAGGCAAGCAGAAGCAGTAGCCCCATCTATAAAATAAGCCACTTTCTATAACACGCTCCAGTAATTGGGTGATAAGATACTCATAATAAACCCATCTTTTCCTCTCACCTGTAACATTACCATCCATCAGGTATACTTCATGGTGGTTACAGCTAGTTGCACATTGAGGCTGTGGTTCAAGTGCAAAATGTGGTTTTAGGATTTGCTGTGTAAGAATTCAAGCAGTTTGCTCACATCATTGGCCATGTGTAAACTTTGTCTGCTAACTCCAGTTTATTAAAAAAAAAAAACAAAAAACATTGACAGGTTTAGTTAGTAACTCATCTGATCAAAAGCATGTAGCTCAAATGTGTCCACGCCGCTCTGACCGTGTTGTGTCAGGTTTCATCTATTGTCCTGCAGATAGCACGTTGAAAAGACATCATGTGGTCTGAATACCTTGGCAGAAGTGGTCTTAGGAGCCTGTGCATGATGTTCACAGAATCATTGCGATTGGCAGATGAAATAGTACGCAGATCCAGGACTAATGGTTGCACAGCCACAGTCTCAGGTGGATGATTTGGTTGTATCTCAGTCATCAGTACTGAAGAATCTGGACTAAATCTACTGGTATGTTCCAGCTCATTTTGCTGCATGACTGAGATTCACTCATGAATCTGGTATTGAGGTTTTTCTTCTTACTAGATTTTGATTGTAGATCTTGACAACCTGCAAAATAAGGTGACACCATTTTAAGTTAATGCTGGCCAGCCAATTTCGGCTTATGGATGGATGCTTTATAGGTGAGACTAAAAAGAATGTTTAACTCAGATTAATAAAAACAGAGTTCTAGCATGCAAATAGCAACCTTTATATCTATATAGATATAGATATATTTGGAAGCTATTTCACACTAAATGCAACATGCTGGTCATCTTTCCATAGTTTTCTTTGTTTTAAGGACTCCTGTGGTACATTATTTTATATTCAAAACATGAGTGTAGACCCGAGCTAACATGTGACAATAAATACATCAGTGGCTTGTGGATCCCTGTGTAAGGTAAAATTCATGTAAACTGTGGCAATTTCAGTCTGGACTGCTTTATTGGTTTTATGTACAAAATGAAGACATCAGAAATGGCCATTTTTTTGTATAAAATTACTAAGAGATTTTAGCTTCTTCATGAATTAAATGAAGCACTATGTTGACCATTACAAGTTTTTACAATTACAGTGTAAATTATCATGTGTAAGGAGCATATATATATATATATATGTATATATAAACAGGCAAAGCAGGCTCCAAATGCTCAGGCCTTATGTTCCATGTGTCACCACCCTTCCTTCCCCAAGCCTGGCTGTAAGGAAATTGCCTCATTAAGCTCTCTAGTCAGTAGCTGCTTGTAAAAAATCTGGCTTATTTTCAAAAGGCTGTGTTATTTTGAAATTTTGCACCACTGTGCTTTAAGAGATTCTTATACAAAAAGAGCATTATGACTATAATCTGTTACAATAGTCTACAAATTGGTGGCTCTGCTCTTTTTTCCATTTACGGCTCTGATCCTGCTCAATTTGGCCATCAACTTAAATGGGAACAGGTTCTGGATCTCCTCCAGGGAGACTTGCTGCAGCTGGAAGTGGCAGCCCATGGGCTGTAACACTCCAGGACTCCCCCACCAAGGGGACTCGTCTGTACCAGCTGGGATCGGGTTGTGCTATCTCTGTGGCTGAACCTCTGCTTTCTGAGAAGGGTAGCTCCCAAACCAGGGTCACAGAGTGAGAATCACTATCAAGTGGAGCTGCACAAAACCATGTCTGATCATGTGCAAGGTGCCTTTGGCAAGTACGTTGCAGAAAAAAAAGCAGTGTAGGTAGGGGTGCTTCGCTGAACAGAGCAGAGCCGCTCTGAAAACATTGATTAGGTCTCTTGCATTTTCTCAGAATCTGTTCAGGAAATCTCAGCACCTGTTCCTACAAGCAAGAAGCAGTTTCTACAAGCAAGCGGCAGTTTCAGTCACACACACATAACTGCCTGCTAGTGTAACTGCATCAGCTTTGTACCCTTGAAATGACTTGCTGCTATTGCCATCTCACAAAGAAGTGAATGATTGCAATGGAGCTGAATCCCACCCAAGCTAATAGTGGGGGATTTTCTTTATCGGAGTTTCTGATAGCTTTTGGCAGTCAGGTATTTCGGAAGAAAGGACAAGGAATTTGTCCAACTCCCATCATTAAACAATCAGTTCCAGTACTAGGAAATCACTAAGTCCCCAATAATAAAAGAGCAATACCCAGCTATAAACAACATTTACCTGATTAAATAAAAGTACACATTCTTACCTTAAAACAACTAGATAGATTTGCCAGCAGCAGGAAAGTGGAAACAGAGGGAAGCCTTTCTCCTTACCTTCTGTTAAAGTGACAGGAAAGGAAGAACCCTATGAGGTGAGGCATGCTAAAATCTTGCTTGTTTGTTATGAATCTTATTCATCACCAGAAAAATCCACTGTGCTCACATTTTATTGCATCTTCAAACACATTTGTCTTGTCCTCTCACTTCTGAGGCTTCCTGCTCAGCTCCAAGCAAGCTAGATATTAAAGCTTCCCTTCTCTCCAGGAGTGGGAGTCCAGCAGACTGCAGTTCCCTGCCTTCTGGTGGGAGCCAAGCACAGATGTGAGTGCGAGCAGAGACAGGCTGCCTAGTGTCCTGCCTGCCAGACAGCTTTGGGAGGTCGGATTTTAGGCGTACCCTCCTCAGTCCTACTCAGTCTGTAATTAAGCAGATTCATGAAACATGTGTTTGGTAACTGCGTGTTTTTTTGATTAACCTCCTGCTGAAACGGTTGCCACATGAGGAGTTTTGTAACGTGGAGTGCTGGGAAAGGCAGCAGGCGCTGGTGTGGGACAGAGACAGTGTACAGCGGGAACCCATACGGCAAGCCCAAATCCAGTCCACCCAGGGCTGGCACTGGAACAAGCTGATGTCCTGTCTGCAGAAAGTGGGAAGCAGTGATCAGGAGACTGCCAGTGTGGTGAAGGCACACAGAGACTAGCATTTTTTAATATAGCTTTCTAGCCTGGGTGCTGCTGTTTCTCTTGAGTTCTCATTTCCATAGTACTCTGAAAACCCCTGCATCTCTCTGAATTTACTTGGCATTTCAGGTGCTCCATGATTCTCAGTCCCACAGTTATCTACTGGGTGGCAATGACACTAATTATGCATTGGCTGTGGTAGGCAGTGGTTGTGCCCATGTGATACCTGTGATAACTCTTCCAGCTGCATCATTCTTGCCCAGAGCGTTGGGATGAACTGCAGGAGTAACAAAAATCAGGGCATGACCCTGAGCAAACTCTGCTCTCTCCAGAACAGGAGAGAGGCATAACTTCTGCCTTCTTCCAAAGCATAGACCTTCTCAATCTTAAGGTCTCCAAATGAAGTTCATCATACTTGCCAACATCTGTATTAGAGTAGCAAGACTTTTGAGACTTTGCTCCCAGCTTCCTTCTTGTGCTGTCCAGAGCTAAAATTAAGCAGGTGCTGTGAGAAGGGGGCTCCCATCTGCTTACAGAGGGAAACTGCACTTTCATTAACTGGCAGATGAAATTGCTGAGCCACAGTCCATCATATTTGAGAAGTCATGGCAGTCCAGTGAAGTTCCCACTGACTGGAAAAGGGGAACCATAAACCCCATTTTTAAAAAGGATAAAAAAGGAAGACCTGATGAATTACAGGCCAGTCAGTCTCACCTCTGTGCCTGGCAAGATCATGGAGCAGGACCTCTTGGAAACTATGCTAAGGCATATAGAAAATAAGGAGGTAATTGGTGACAGCCACCATGGTTTCACTAAGGGCAGATTGTGCCTGACAAATCTGGTGGCCTCCTACAATGTGGTTACAGCACCGGTGGAAGACCAGCTGAGATCAGCTACCTGGACTTGTGCAAAGCATTTGACACTGTCCCACAGGCATCCTTGTCTCTAAATTGGAGAGATGGGTTTGATGGATGGACCATGTGGTGGGTAAGGAATTGGATGGGTACTCACACTCAGAGAGTTGCGGTCAACGTCTCAGTGTCCAAATGGAGATCAGTGATGAGTGGCATTCCACAGGGGTTAGAACTGGGACCAGCACTGCTTAACAGCTTGTTTGGTGACGTGGTATTGAGTGCACCCTCAGTAAGGTTGCCGATGACACCAAGCTGTGTGGCGCAGTCAACACACTGGAGGGAAGGGATGCTATCCAGAGGGACCTAACAGGCTTGAGAGGTGGGCCTGTGCAAACCTCATGAGGTTCAACAAAGCCAAGTACAAGATCCTACAGCTGATTCGGGGAGATCCCAAGCACAAATACAGGCTGGATACAGAATGGATTGAGAGCAGCTCTGAGGAGAAGGACCTGAGGTGATGGTTGACAGGAAGCTCAGCATGAGCTGGAAAGGTAAGCTGGCAGCCCAGAAAGCCAATCGTATCCTGGGCTGCATCAGAAGTGTAGCTGGCAGGCTGAGGGAGGTGATTCTCCCCTCTGCACTGCTCTTATGATACCCCACCTGGAGAACTGCGTTCAGCTCTGGGGCCCCCAGCACAAGAAGGACGTGGACCTATTAGAGTGAGTCCAGTTATTGTGGAGTTTTTTTTGTTTGTTTGTTTGTTTTTGCCTTTTTTTTTTTTTTTTGGGGGGGGGGGGGGGCATAGATACAGTACAGCTGCAAACCAGTGAATTTGACTACTAGTAAAGTTTTTCTTGAGCAGCCTTATAGTTCCCTGCTTTCAAACCCAAAGACAAGGGTGGGGAAGACACAGTCTGCCCCCACGCATACACTGTGGTAGCAGAATTTTTTAGTATCATGCTGTTTCACCATGGTGTTACTCACTGTGATAATTCTTGCTGAGGGAACAAATTTTGGGGTCTGACTGCACACAGGTAATTCAGATACTTACATTTCAATGACATCTCTTTCTAGTTGGGCAGTGTTGGTTTTAGCTCATGTGGTCCGCATCATTGAATAATTCTGTCGTTAATACAGCCAGCGTCCCATCCAACCCCTTTTTCCTGTTCAGTTTGCAAAAGCCATCTTTCACAGCCTGTCTTTGGCAGATGCATCTTCAGACAAAGGTTGTGATACTCCATTACAGAATGGCTTCATGACAAAGAGAGGACATGACTTTACAGCTAGCAATTGCTGACCAGTAGGCAAGAAAATGGGTGTTTATGACACCCATTTACACCAGAGCTAATTGCGTGCACTATGAATGTGAATATCAGAGGAACAGATACTCTGCATTTGACATGTTTTCCCAGTCTGACCAGGATGACAAATTGAACCTATGTACATGAATATTTCAAACGCTCCTTGAATAACCTGATACTGTGTGGAGAAAGTGAGTGCTGTTGCTTGTCAGAGCCCTGCTCTCCAGAGGTGCACTCATGCTCTGTATTCAGTTCCTGGGCTGACACAAGTGCCTGTGTGACCTGTGGAGGTCAATGCCTATCTGTTTTTCAGCATCCCTTGCTAAAAATAGCAACGTCTCTGGTCAGAATACTTAGAAAATCCATACTAGCCAAAACTGCATTTCTCTACTGCATGAAGTCTTTGGGAGAGACCCAGTTCTTAACGTGTCAGAGCTCTATCACATTCACATAAGGCTTCAGTGAGTTCATAGTATTGGTACCTTTTTGAGTATTTTAGAAGGACTCTTCAAGACTGCTTTTTGAAAAAAAACGCCTTTATAGTAGCACCACCTGCCCACATATGCAGTGTGGTGTTGATATTCAATCCCAGCATGCTACACATAAGTGGCATTGTGTTCATACAGTTATGGCTTTAGTTTTATTTTTTAGTTTCTGCTAAAACTAGGAGGTTGTCAATCTTTTCTAAAATTTCTCTCTCTTTTTTTCACCCCCAGCAACCCCAATATTTGGCCTTCCAACATACTATCAATGTGGAACATCCTGTAATACTTCAACAGTCTTGTTCTTTGTCATTGTGTCTGGTATTAGTGTGGTGAATTCTTCCCATTTCTTTATTCATATCTCCGTGAATGTTGCAGGACTGATAATGTACAAGTCTCCCAGATCTGTGTTGTTGTACTATATCCTTTTTTCCCCAAGTGTTGTGTGCTGTAATTTGGAATGTAGTCATACCTGAGGCTTGGTTATGCACTTCTAACTTGCATCTTTTTATTGTATCTGTCTTTGCTTCAATGTCTTCTGTGAATGATTACCAATGACTATTCCTAAGGATGTTAAAATAGCCCAATTCCAAGAGTAAAGGTATGGGAGGGTACACTATACCTCGTCCTCCTGTGATTCTGAAATCACCTTTTTTCTCTGGAATGTGTTCAGAGGATAATAATGCTGGCGAATTTGTGGATATATGTTTGGGGCTGGATTGTTAGTTCCCTCACCATGAACAAAGCCTTATTTCCCTTCAGAGTGCCCAGTTACTATGCAGTGTGATTTGCTCTGGGATTAATGTTCAATTGCCTTTTTCAGAGACTTAGCACAGAGATGGTTCTTTCTTGCTTCTTCAACAAAGACTCTTTAAAGGAAAATAGCAAAATGGCATGAGTTGATGACCTGTGCTGCGCCATGTTGGGATATATTTGGAAGCAGTACAATTTAACTCTGTGATGTTTCTGTTATTCTGGACCTTTTCTTCATGCTTAAATTTTCACAGATACACGGACCTTTCTTTTGCTTTTGGCTTCGGATACATGACTGATACAGACACTGTGACAAGGAACTGCACTTTTGGGGGGACCTCAAAACTCCTGCTTGACTTTAATGTGTTAAACTTGCTTGATGGTAGAAGTGATGTGCCTCTGTCTGCATTACATTTGTATAGTGCATGTGGTTATTTCAGAAGAAAAACACTTTTCTTTTTCAGTGAAGACCCAGCCAAGTCATTTAACCTTGCATAGAAGAATGCACAAATTCATTTACCCTGCCCTTTGTTTTTCACAAGAGTGCTGAGGAGTGCTTTGAGTTCTTGCTCAAGACAGCACAAATGAGCAAGGACAGGTAAAATATTTAAATTTTGAAATTATAATAAATGTGGAATTATTATTTAACCCAAGAGTTTGTAAACACTGATCATTTTTGAGAATTCAGGGTTATTTTCTGTCACAGCGGATGTTCCTTAGCAAGACCCATTTGCTGATTTTCAAACTTTTACTAGCTCAATAAGAAAAAAAGTAACTAACAGATCAATTTGCTTTTTATCCTTTAGGACTGCCTTAAAGCTTGTCAAGAACAGATTGAGTCGGTGCTAGTAAGCAACCTTAGGCAAGTCCGGCAGCAGCAACAGCAAAGCAATCCTTCTAAGACGGTGGATGAACTGGACCAGGCCAGCACTCCCACAGATGTGAGAGATATCAACCTGTGAGGACATCAGCACAGAAAGTCATGCTTGCTCCCCCAGCCCTTTTATTTTTGTTATTATTTTTAGAGTGAAATCTTTTTTTTTTTTTTTTTAATCTGCTCCCGTATAGAACGTATTTAAAGTTCTTTTAGGTAAAAAAAAATAATACAAAAACTGAATAATGAAAAAAAAACCACAACATTTGGCGCCCATGACGTTCTACAGAAGGGAATCCCACAATATATTTGGTAATTGCTATTTGATTATGTATAAGTGATATTAAATGCTTATAAAAGCATACAAGTAGCTAGATAAATGTAAGCCTGCATTTGTGGGAAGAACGTAGAGTATACTTGTCTGTGTATTATGACCTAGTGCATACACCCCTTTTTTAGATTTAAGAAAGGAATTGTGTGTGCGATTTTATGGCTTGACTAGATTGCAAAGCAATAGAAGAAGGGGCTAGGGCAAAGTGGGAAAAGGTCCCTGAAGCAATTGAACCATTTTGAATGCAGAAGAGATTTGCTGATCTGTCACCTCTGTTATTAGTCAGAAGTGTTTGTTGGATCTCTGTATGTTAGTTTTGTTTACTCTTGCTGTCTGTGGTAGCTGCTACCTAAGAAAGAAGATGCTTTATTTTGCCAGCCGGAAGAGCAGGTGTTTTTTTGTTTTGTTTTGTTTTAAATTCCCCTCTCCCGTCTGACTTTTTCTACTTTTCCTTCAGAAATGGTTCATTCTAAACACAGCAGCATCTTTGGCATAATGGCAATCCTCTTTACCCAACTGTGGGCCAAGCCAAAGTTATCGAGTGCTCACGTTAGATGGGGGAAATGAACCGATTAATTTCGACCAGTCGGCTAATCAGACCACCTCCGACCTTTGGATTGCAAGATGCAGTGGATCATCTGTCAAAAGCATTATATTCCTTTACAGTGCTAATGCTTCACATCAATGTTAACTTTTGGCAGCTCCTTAGCTTGGTGTAAAGACAATTAAATGATGCTCTGTCCATCTTCCTTTTTAACATATCCTCACTGTGTTAAAGAAGATGAGGTTTGGTATGATCCCTCTTCTGTCTACACAGCTTCCCCCACCGCCCCATCACACCTTTTCAGCATTTCAATAACTTTATTGATCCACAGTGAGCGTTATTATAAACCATTTCATTCGAAAAGCACTTTGAAAATTGTTCCTAAGGGATTAAATGAAATGGTTTATGACGATTTTGCCAAGGAAAAAAAAAAAGGAAGAAAAAAAAAAGAAAAAAAAAAAAAAAGAAAAAGTCACAAAAGCAAAGCATTATAGCTTTTTATAGTCAATATTTTCCAGTATCTGGTGTACTTTGTTAGTTGCGGTGTTGCTGGAAATACCAACACCTGCTTCAGATGACATTCCTGTCATGACATTCCGGATAAAAGCCTGACGATTTGTATTGTTCAGTGTCACAGAAGGATCTTAATACCACCTGCATGCTTATCCATGGACAATGAAAGAAAATTGCTGGTGCACAAGACACAAGTGGTAAACATCAAGGTGTGTGACTTGGAGTTTTATTACAAAGGTGTATTCAGTGTACTTGAATTTATTTTTCTGCTCCATCTATAAAGAAGAGGCATTTAGATGGCAAAGGAGTTGGAGCAAATTTTTTTTTTTTTTTTTTGCACAATTGTATTAACAGTTTGCAAATATACAGAATGAAGCTGTTGGTTGAAATGTTAAATGTTTGCATTTTCAGACAAAAATCCAGAACGAACATGCTACTTCGAAGAATATTATATGAATGGACTCAGCTGTATTTGGCTAGATGAGGGTAGAAAATGGAGTAAGATTCTAAGGTTTTGTTGGTTTTTTGTTGTTGTTTTTTTTTTTTTTTTTTTTTTTTTTTGCGCTGCTAAGAAGCTATGATTTGTTTCATTCTTATTCACATTAACAGTACTTAGCTGTATTGTTTCACTGAGTGTGCTGCTATTTTATAAACATTTTTATAATATATTATTTTACTGCTTAAATTTCAAATCCTGAAGTAGATGGTTAAGTGGAGATATGATGAGTTCTTTGATTTACTGGAAATGCCCTGTACAGTTTTTTTTTTTTTTTCCTAATAGCGTGTTCATGATTTTTTTTTTATTTTATTTTATTTTCCTTTTATTTTCTTTCTTTCCTTCTTTTTTTTTTCCTTCCTGATCACATTCTGCAAAGATGGTATACTTACCTCAGGTTTACTGGACAAGACAAAAATGGTTCCCATTTTCACAATACCTCACAACGTGACAGTTATTTTCTCCCCGCCGGGAGCCTCAGCGGAGCGGTCGGTGCAAGCGGCAGCTCTTGGGGCCTGCACTTTGGCCAGCGGAGCATGGTCGCGCCGGCTGCGTCGGGGAGAAATTGCAGCAAGCAGGGGCATTGGCTCCCTTTTGGTCTTAGGTGTCCTTTTCATAGTGGAAAAAATGCATTGGTCCAAGCGCCTGTCCAGGAGCATGCCCTGTGCCTCCAGGCCCTAATCCTGGACACATGGATGACATGCCTGTAGTGGCTGTGCACCTCCCTCCCAGCGCCCCTCCAAGCTGTCATTGCAGCATGGTGGCCCAGCCCCTGGTGGTGTCTGCACAAGACAGGGTCCAGCACGGTGCTGCCCAGCCCCTGCAGGTTGTTAGGTAGGCAGCAGGGCAGCCACCGGGGTGGATGCTCTCAGAATCCTGCTGTTCAAAATGGCCATTGCCTTGTGGAGGACCAGGCCCAGCTGCACCACTGCGCCCCAGTGGCCAGGTGCCAGCCCTCTGCCTGTCCCCTCAGAGCTCTTGGCTGTACTGCCCTGCAGCTCTTGGGTGCACTGCAGCACGCTGTGTGGAGCAGAAGTCTCCCCCTTGTTAGGTGACAGTAACTGATGGTAACTGCTCTTAGCAAAGCGCGAGGGCCGAAGTGCTCTTCCCACTGGTGGCTTCAGGGGCTGCAACAGCTTTGGGGGCAAGAGTGGTACCCTGCAGTTCGCTAGAGCAGGTTTCAAAAGGGACAAGCAGCAGTGTTGCTGGAAAATGGTAGGTGGATGGCTTTGTTCTGACAGTGGTGGCTTTTCACACTGAGAACATGTGAAATTCAGCAACTACATCACTCTTAGGTGATAGTTTTGTGGAAGCACCATGATAAGCAAGATTTCAGAACTATGTGCAGCGCACATATGAGGTAATGTTCCCTGACAGATCAGGTAATTCCTAGACAGTGTTTGCATGCACGAGTTTTTGCGCTAATCAATGTTGTTTCTTGGGGAAGTGCACCAGAGGAGTCTGTGAATCCTGAGAGAAATGCTACATACACATGCTTGGTGTTAGCAGAGCTGCATGTAGAAAGTGTGAGCACTGCATGCATCGCACTCAGGTGCTTTGCTCCCCTTTGTTCTGCCAGTCAGCGTGGCTGAGTATAGGCAGGAGTAGTATAGCTATGGTTCCTGCCCCTACCCTTGAAAATTATGGAAAGTTTTGTGGCATCTTTAAGACAGCCATCAGAACATTGGCTTCTTGGCCTGATGAAAACACAGGCAAGTCAGTGGACTGAAGTTTAGCGTTTTGCCCCATTGGGGTTTATGTGGTTGCAGGGGGGTGATAGCCCACCCCATGCCCTGCGGTGTCCTTGTCCCCTGTGGGGCTCCCCACCAAGGCTTCTCTTTGCTGTGTAACCTCTTATGTGGGTCCGTGTCCACTCACAGTTTCATAGGTTTCACTGGAAATCAGTGTAAGTGTTAACGTCCACTCACCTCACCATGGCGCAAGAAGTGGGCACGGGAGTTGGGTTGGAAGTGGCGGCACCAAGTGGCAGCCCCTCATGTGGCAGGGAGACCCACAAGCTCACCACGAGTGCTGGGAGTGTTGTCCTCTGCAGTGATGTTCTTAAAAATTATGTGACATACTTGAACATGAACATTTTCACAGCAGCACCCAAACAAAAATACTGCATAGTACCCCTTTTAACAGATGTTAATACACTGTTATTGCAAATGAGGTGTAAGATTTCTCCCCTGAATTGCAGATATAAAAACTTCCTATGGATCAGAAATATATATATATTATATATATATATATATATTCTGATTATACTTTAAAAGTGCTAAATGACTGGCACAACTGCTAAAACCATTTATGTCAGCTTTCTATTGATGGTACCTTGATCTTCCCCTCCAACCCATTACTGTAGTGTAGGAGCACCTTGTAATTGGTTTATTTGTACAACATGCTTGTGGAAGAGAAAAATACTGAGTCCCATTTTGATGTCAGTGATTTATGCTTGAGTAATTGGACATCCCTGTACTCAGCAAACCACCTGGCCACTGGATTTTTTCCACTATGTTTATTACCATGTTCTCATGTACCTCAGAAATCACTCTCAGTTGCACAGTTCCTGTTCTCAAACTTTTTTTTTTTTTTTTTTTTTTTTTGCTTTAACGAGTGTGATGCCATATCAAGTCAGCTATTCTCTCACAATGTGCTCTTTAAGAGGTGTGGATGTTTATATGGTCAGGGGATGCTAGAAAGTGTGGTAGTAGACATGATCAATGTAAACAAAAGTATTTAGAAAGTATGTGAGATTGTTTTTGATGGATAAGACTCTGATACAGTGTAGTCTTGATTACCTTTTAAAAGGTCTTCTCTGTTCAGTGTTGTCATTTTTATTAATAACCCGTTGTTTTGACTAGTTTAAAGATGGTTTTAAGAAAAGTGTTTTGGCAGGATTAGGTATGCTGTATGGACAATAAACTCACCTTGACCTAAATTTACCTGTCTTGTTTTTATTCATTCATTCATTCATTGTGCAAAAGATGATGTGATTTTGGAGGTTTTTATCTGGATAGATCATGTTAGCAGGCATATAAAATGGGAACTGTTTAATGTTGCAGTCACAGAAGTTTTCCTCTAAAAAAAAAAAAAAAGCATTATATGATTGCCTACTGTTCAAGGCAAATTCTGTCTGTTTCTTCCATGAAAAGGTCCAGGTGGATTTAAGGAGAAAAAAGTCCTAAAGATGGTAAATTGCTAGATTAAAACATTTTGTGGAAATTAAGTTGAGGTTGTGGAAGAGTGTTTGTAAGTACATGGAGTGCACATTTTTGCAACTAATTTAAATCTTATTTAAACATCCAGTTATTTGATGTATTTTAAAGGCTACTGCAACATTCTGTAGTTTTTTGTTGTTTTTTTTTTTTTTTTTGTATAAGCTTTGGGTAAAAAACGTGGGAAAGAGTTTTTTTTGTGGTGAAACCAGTGGGAAGAAACAAGCCTCCATAAACTAAGTCTTCTTTAGCCTTTAACCAGGTGGCAAGACAAACCCTCTCTGTCTCTCCCATTTTCATCACAGCTCATGCTGGTGAGGTCAACCTTACTGTAGGTTGACCAACTTAATGCGTAACATGTTTGGCCTAACCTAAGTCTCTCTTGCTCCACAACACTGTAAACAGGCACTGCCAAGACTCCCCAGTCTCTGTTGTAGGTGAAATTCTCCACTGCCATCAAGTAGTAGTGTGCTCCTTTTTAATGAATTTCAGGCTTTTGGGTGCCCTTCAGGAGAGCAAAGAGGCACTGAAGAATGAAGAAGTATTTGGGCAGACACTGGAGAAAAAGTAACACCATCATGAAATGAATAATGCTACAGACAAAAATAGAGAAGTGAAATGAAAGAAAAGTAAAGAGGAAAATGAAAGCAAGATGTATTGAACCGGGAGAAGGAGAATACTCAGAGGGAAAACACATGTTGCTAAAATGAAGAAACGTATGACATATATATATGGGGGGAAGGGGGTCATATGTTTCTTCAGATATATATATTCATATATATGAACAAATAGAAGAAAAAATCATGGATGGGATAGGAAATATGATGGAAAGTGTGAGGTATGAGTCAGGAGATAGAGCTCCTTCTAGTCATAATCACACAAATGAGAGCTGTGGTTTACAGCAAGGTCTTTTAAATCTTCCCTGGAAATTGACCTGTGAGTCACAGGTTATCTGCACCAAAGATTTTAACGCATAATGAGTCCTTGTGTCCCTCTGGTACCACCAACAATTGACCAACAATCTGTAGCATTTCTTGGGCCTAACTAAGGGCCAAAGAACTTGAACATGTGAGAGTTGTTCTTACACCTTCCATTTGTGTTTTGAAACTCAAAGAGCCTGTCGTAATTACAGGTCTTGTCAGATTAATTTTTTTTTTCTCTCTGTAGTGTCAACAGTAGTCCCCCTGAAACTTAAGGGATGTGCTGTGCAGCTTTGTGTTTTAAAGGTCTTACTAAAATTAGATTTAGCAAAGAAGAGATTTTCTGTTGTAGATTAAATAAATGTATGTTTTCAAAATTAGTGGATGTACTGTGCAGAAGCTAAACTGAAAATAATTGGAAAAAAGCCTGTTCCCGTTCTTTAAAGAAAGCGGTCTGAATGCTGAGAAGCCACATACAATAGGGTTAAGTTCCATTATGTGGCCTGTGAAACTATTTTGTATTGTCATCTTCCTACCATCTGCAAACAATATCTGCCCATCATGATCCTATACGTTATATAAGGACAGCCTGAGGATTTTAAGGAGGGACCACAAAGCAAAATCCTGCTTTAAAGCAACTGCATGCTGGACTGACTTTTATATTTAATAAATAAATAAATAAATAAAAATTAATTTGTCCACGAACTATGGAGCCACTTTTCATTCTGTGCTGCTCCAAAGAAGCAAAAAGCCCTACAAATCTAATGCAACCAGTACAAACAGAATGAAATTATATCCCTGCTGAAGACAGTGAGAACTCCACTGTTGACTTCTAAAAAGTTCAATAATTTTCCCACTAACCTCAGTTCATTCTGAGTTATCATGAGTCCATCTTTTTCAATACAGAGTTAACCCCTGGGCATTTCAATGGTGCTTTATCCTATTAAAATAAACATACATGACTGTCTAGGTCACTGAACCTCACTGCCAGTGGTCAGAGGCCATCAGCCACTATACTTTGTCTAGAAGGATGCACAGAATGTCTCCACACTGTATAAATTACAGTAATTTTCAAACCTACTGCAAATCAAATGTTTTGTGGGTAAAGAGCAGGAGAGATGAAGAGCAGGAAACGCTGTATCAAGCTCATGGACTGCTTAATAACAATCTAGATAACAAGATAGAAAATGTGTATTTTAATCTTATGTTTCACAGGGAAGAAACAGGCCAGGCAAGAGTATGCCCCTGCTCATGCAGGTGACTATTGCTGATACAGGTTTGCAACAGTCTACAATTACTTGCAGCCATAAACATAAAGCAGTTGCATTCAGTTTTTAGAGAAATTATATTAGAGCATTCTCTGCACTGCTTTGCAAATTACAGCCAGCCAGCTGGCACTAAGAGAAAGAGGCTATGCTCTAGTTTTTTGCCCCCACAGCACACTGAATCATTTCTCCCAATTAAGGGAAAGTTTATTTTAAAAAGACTGGGGATCCCTTTAGATCTTCTGAGAAAGTTGGCTACACCACACCTTGTACCTCATTGAAATATTTAAAACAACAACAACAAACAAGCAAACTTCATTTTCTTAATGTCATGTTATATTTAAAAGGATTCCCAAAGGTGGTTTGCATTTCAGCTGTGTGTTGTTGCAGGGGCACAGGTACCACAGTATTTTTACACTAAAACCAGGGGAAAACAGGGAAAATTGTGGGTATCTTATTACAGACACGTGCAGGGGAAAACATCAGGGCACTGTTCAGCATGGGCTTCAGGTGCACTCTGTGGCTTCTGACTGTTCAGAGCTGAGTGGGGAATAGTAGTTCTCGGTAGCAGACACATTAAACCTAGACCTGTTAACTTAAAACATGAAGATGAGTAAAGCTGAGGTATTTATAATGAGGTAAGAGCTTTACATGCCATATGCTTGGCAAGAGGGGCTGTTCTGTGTTCTGCTGCAACCTGCTAGAGAACGAGAAAGAAGTTGATGGGCAGTACAGTAAAAGGGAAAAATGTCTGTCTGCTTAAATGTCTGTCCTTCTGTAGAAATGATGTGGTGATAGCTCCATATTAATATTGATTCTTCTCTAAAAATAAAGTGGGATGTTATTTGAGCTTTTCCAAAACATAACATGCAGAAACTACGAGAAGCATTAGGACAGAGCAGTGAAGGAGAGAGAGAAAGATCAACACACTGGCCACGTTTGGAGCTACAGTTGCTCAGATTATTCAGTAATTCTTCTTAGAGCAAGACCTCTGTTTTGTCTAGCTGGAAAGTAACAAACATCCATCTCTGAAGAGCAACAGATTGACCTTTTTGATGATTAGGGTTTTTCAGCACTCGAACAAAACTGTGAGCGGGAGGGACATAACCAGCTGGAGGATAAGGAATGAATCAGGACTATTACTCAACACTCCCAAACAAAAGTAGTTTCCCTCAGTTTTTCCAGCTTCAAGTTTCTTTGGATTTGCTTCTTACATATGGCAAAGTATTGATCTTTCTGGAGTGCCCTGAGAGCATAATGCGTTTCCCCAATTTTAGGTATTAAGGTTTGGGCCTCTCGTCATAGAAACTTGAAACAGTAATTTGTAAAATCTGGATGTGATTCTCCTTGATGGCTAGCAGCACTGGAGCAAACGATTAAATATGTAATCTGAGTGACATGCAGAACTCGAATGGGAAGGAACCTGGCTTGGGCAGTAAAATCGAAAGGTGCATATTTCGCGGGGGCCGCGAGATGGCAGTAACGTAACTCTCACCACTGCAGCTGCTTGGAGCTCCTGGAGGAGATGCCGGGCGCTTCGCAGCCTCCCAGGAACCAAAATGTTTCACTGAAACTTCGCACTCACCTGACAGCTCGCCTGAACGTCCTCATCACTCAGAAGGCGTGCAAGCGTGCCCTGAACTTTCACACTTCGGGGTTGGTGCAAATTGGCCTGGAGCACTGGCTGTTTTCCGTTCAGCGGGACAGCCACATGGGCTGGCTCTGCTCCCTGTTTGCAGCTGGTATATATCACTGAAAGCCATCTGAAAAATAATTAAACACTTTCCTGAAGTTACTTTGCCATGAAAGCAATTAAGGTAGTTGCAGCAAAGGTACTACACAACCATATTCTCCAGCCTGACAAATTTAAGAACTGGTGAGAGCACAATCTCTGTGCTAGGATTCAACCAAGTCATGAATTTCTTCACGCCAGCATGTCCTTGAGAATTGTATTATGAAGCGAGAGGGGTGGGGGAGGAAAGAATTCTGCAGAAGTTCAGTCTTGGTTTCTCCTGGGCTGGTGAATTTGCCAGAGCAGGAAGGAAGATCATCTCCTGAAATGATAAGTGGTCTGCAGAGAATACCACCCAGATAATGACTTCAATTTTGCATATTTTAATTGCTAGCTCTTCTTCCGAGGAGACAAGTTTTCCTGGCCTGTTGATATTGTCTGGTGTTAGTGATGTGCAATCCATGTGATAATGACTTTACTACACAGTCAACATTTTTCAAAACCGATTATTTTTTTTTATTAGAATATTTTCTGTTTGAAAATTTTCAATTTCCAGCACCATAAAATATTATTCTTCCTAAGAAGAGTTCCTCGAAATACTGTTCCTCATTTGAAGAGTTTCTTTGTTTGTGCTAGCAGTTATGTTTTATAGACACTTTGCTTCAGTGGGTCAATTTAAAACATAAACATGGGGTCATGATCACAGGCTGACATGATATGCTACAGCAGAAAAATTACTGAAGAGGAAGAAAAGAAAAATAAGTTTAAAATGCTCAGGAAAAAAAATATATATGCGTGTGCATGCTGAGAAGATGAAGAAGACGAGCAAAGATAAGAGTATTAAACAATGATAAAAAGAAACATTATCTAGTAGCTAAGCCATGAGTCTGTAAGTCAGAAGCCTCATGCTTTTCGAGCTGTTTTCTCACAAGCCCAGGCTATGGAACTTCAGACAAAGTCTCTTAAAACTTTGCCTGAAGAGCTGTCACTTTTGCCAAGGGACCCGTACCAAAATATGCATTTATAAGATGATAGACGATAACAGTGTTGACTCACATTTGTTTCTTGTACTTTTAAAACATGCTTGAAACACAGCTGGGGGCTTACCATCATAGCAAAACGCAATTGTTCTGTAATGGTGTTACAATAGAAATAGGTCAGAGCTGAGTCATTTGGCACTGGATCATGTAAAGGCTAGACATGTCACTAATTTCACCCATTTAAAATGTCAGTTCTGAGGCACTACAGAAAAACAAGGTTATGCCACAGTACCAAAGGAAGATAAAAGGGGAATGAAATAGACCCAGTGCTGTATTAAACATTTAATTTATCATGTGGTTTTAAAATGCTAGAAAATGAAAGAATTATGTTTTAGTCTTCATTTATTTATTTATTTATTTGGGTGGGGGGTTAAGACATAAATTGGTTTCAAAGTTAGGTCAAATGTCTAGGCAACCCAGAAAAATTTCTCCAGTAACTGATTTTTAGATAACATTTATTTCTTTCTGTTGTGAAATCCTAAAGCAAATACACTCAGCTCTCTGACCAACTAATATTTTGGTTAATTAGATCATCTGTAAACCATAAAACTTCAGCTTTCTGAGGTGAAAAAGATGATCTGTGGTTGGTTCTTTTGTAACTTTGTCCATTTTACCAGCAGTTAGGTCATTGCTCATTGCTTGTTACAAATCATCCTCAGCAAAGAGATTAAAATATTAATGTTAAATGCTGTTTTCTCAGTCCTTTTGTGTTATTATAATTTCTTGGGTGTTTGTGTTCACCCTTAGGTGACGTCTCCATTTCTTTCCGTGCTTTTGGAAACCATAAAATACATATTACCTGTTATCCTACCCTATATCTATAACAGAGACATGATTTGACCAAATTTTATGGTTAATTTCCCCAAATGACAGCAATTTTAAATCCTTACTATTTTTGGCTAGTAGGACCTTTCCTGGGGCGAATATCTTATTTCTGTGTTAATAAAAACACCTTCTATGTAGTGTTGTTGCAGTTTGCCAAAATGGAAGTGTATTTTTTTCATATATATATATATTTTTTTTTCAAAAACAGGAGGTAAGGAAGGAACAGCAAAACAAACTTCTATTTTTCTAAAACTTCTTTTCTTTTGTTTTGCTCATCCATACTAGGAAAAGTGAAAGTCAGAATGGCAAACCCTAGCAACAGAAGAAAGAATCCCTTTACTCACACAGGGAGCAATGCATAAGCAACAAGAATGTCAACTACAAAATGAAGATGCATCTTCCCACTAATGTTGTCAATTGGCCCAGAAAGAATACCACTAGGCAACAGAGCTGATTTATTTTATCTAGATCAGATGTCAGTTTTACTCTTAAGTCTGCAAACACCACTGTAATACAGGGCATGGGTAAGAAGTTGGTAGGTAGGTGGGTGGCAATGTTCAGTTTAGTTTTGCTCTTCTCTCTGCTCCTCTTCCCAGTTCCTCTTCTCTGCTATTTCTTAAGAATGATGGTGGCTGTGGAGCAAAAGTGGTTTCCATCCAACAAATCAATCTGCAACAGTCTTAATATGAAATTCATCCAAGATTCTGGATGCCAAAATTTTATTCCACCTATCTCCCATCTAGATCACAGGCACTGAAATGATTTGGGTAAATAGGGCCTGAAGAAGATCACAATCTGTCTCATTTTTCAGAAAATATAGGGAGGCTTTGGACTGCATGAAAAGAAGCATGGACAGCAGTTTGAGGAAGGTGATTCTCCTCCTCTTCTCTGCTCTTATGAACCCTCACCTGGAGTACTGTGTCCAGCTCTGGGACCCCCAGCACAAGAAGGACATGGACATGTTGGAGTGAGTCCAGAGGAAGGCTGTGAGGATGATCAAAGGGTTGGAGCACCTCTCCTATGAAGACAAGAGGGCTGGAGATGTTCATCCTGGAGAAAGCTCCAGAGAGACCTTATAATGGTGTTCTGGTACCTAAAGGGGGCCTGTATGAAAGATGGATAGGGACTCTGTAGCAGGAAGTGTAGTGATAGGACAACAGGTAGCAGTTTTAAACTAAAAGAGGATAGATTTAGATTAAATATTTGGGAGCAAATTCTTCACTCAGAGGGTGGTGAGGCACTGGAAGAGGTTGCCCAGAGAAGTTGTAGATGTCCCTGCCTATGGCAGGGGGGTTGGAACTGGATGATCTTTAGGGTCTCTTCCAACCCAAACTATTCTACGAGTTGTATCACACAAGACCAGCTTGGCTCCAGTTGTTGTGGAAGTCTACAAATGTGCCTATATCACCCACTTCTTTGCCTTGTGATCTGCCGGACTGGAACAGTTGCTTTGAAACCAGCCCTCTCTCTGCTGCAGATCACTGAGAAAATACGATTTGGCTTCCAAGACTTTTAACCAAAACTTGTACTAAAGCATAATTTACCCACTACTGATACTATGAGCAAAGTCCTGTTGTTGATTAGTGTTCTTATTTTAGTTGATAGAACAAGTCTGAACATCAGCAAATATTGTGTCTTTTGAAACCTAATAAACTTAGTCAAGCTTCTTGTCCTAGAATCATAAGATTACGTGAAAATCAGTGTTTAAGATGAAAGCCACCTGATTATAATTGTAAAGTAAGAATATGCGCATTGAGACCTTAAAAGATGTTTCAGACTGTATATGTCTTTGATTTAATTGTTAAGGGGATTTGTTAAGAAGAAATATTCTACATCCGTAGCATTTTAAGGCCTGGTTGGCACAGCCCATGCCTCCGCTAGATGATGCACCTGCTGCCTGTAGAGCAGCCGTTCCCCCCAAGCACACTTTCTCCTGCCAAACACAGGTTGAGCCTGCGTCTATCCCCACAGTCCCTGACAAACAGCAAGGTGATGAACGCGCTGGGGCTCCCAACATATTCCAACAGGTGGAAAAAGCTCATGGCTGAGGCACAAAACTGTGCCTCGGTGGCGCTTCTGCTTGCGGCGGGTTGTTGGAATGGAGGCAGAGGAGGTTTTGGAGGCAGAGAAGTTTTTGAGGAAAAAAAAGTTCGTATAGAAAGTGCATTTTTTAGAAAGTGTCTTTTTTTTTGGGGGGGGGGAGGGGGCAGGGGGGAGGTTTTTGTTTATTGATTGATTGTTATATTTATTGATTGATTGATAGATTTAGTGAAACGAGCCGAAGGCTTCCCTCAGGAGCGACCTTCCCGTTCCGCGCACCTCAGCGGGGCGAGGCCAGGCGCTCACGGCCGCCAACCGCCGCCGGTGCCAGGAGGAGGAGGAGGAGCAATGGCGGCTGCCGCCCCGTGACGTCACCGCCGGGCGCCGCAGTGCGGGCCCCGGCAGCCGGCGTGGTGGTGGCGGTCCGTCATGGTTCGCTTCGGGCTGACCGTCGTCCGGCAGTGAGTACCGCCGCCTCCTCCTCCTCCTCCCTCAGGGAAACAAAGCCTTCGTCTCTGCCGCCAGCCCTTCTCCGGGCGGGAGCTCCGTCAGCCTCACGGCCCTCACCCGCAGCCGGGGGGTGGGGGGGGGGGTGGGGGGTGTCGGGGGTGCGCTCTGCTTAAGGCAGGCTGTGATCGACCGAGGTCCGGTGTTAGACGTAAATTTAGTAAGGGCTATTTATGAGCTCCTGGGTCTTGTGACCGTCCTCCTGCCAGAAGCTCTCTGGTGGGGTGACGGGTTCGCTCCAGAAGGGTAGGCTAACCTTTCTGCTGCGAAATGTTACGGAACTGGCATTTGTGGCTTCTTCAAAAGCACTGAGGCGAGCTGCACTTCCAGGCTGTAGTGGATATTGACCGAGACCAGTGGTTAATGGGAGTAAGCAGCTCCAGCTCCCTCCAGATGAAAGTCAACTTAAGTTAGCAGTTAGCAAGCTAGCTCCAGCTCCCTCCAACTGGCAGTAGTTTGCTGCTTAACTTTATGAAAACCAAACTTTCATTTCATCTTCAGCATAATATGGCTTAATACTTGATTAGTGCAATTGGAACAACAATTTCCTTTTTCTAATTTTCCTCTTAAACAGAGTTATTCTTCCCTTCCAGACCTATCTCCCATGACTCGGTGCTCTAGTTGCAGCATTACTTTTACGTCATTTAGAAAGCACCAAAGCCTGAAACAGTTTGTTAAACTATCTTCAGGTGGGAATGTAGGAGGCACTTTGGAAAGATACAAGTCATTCATCAGGAAATGGGTTGGTGTTAACTTAGGCTGTGCTTGTGTGCGCTGCACTAAGTCAGTGCTACTTTGAAATCTGGGGATGCTGCTGTTTCCCCACCCCCAAGCTGATGACCAGCAGGATGGACTCCATCCACCCTGATGTGTTTTCCTCAGGAGGCTGAAAACAGCTGTCAGAGTGTGGATAGAGTGTGAAGGATTAAATTGTTGCCCTGTGTGCAGGGATGTTTAAAGTGTGCTGTAAAATAGTGTTCTCTCTTAAAATACTTGCTTTCTGTCATTGGTTATCTATTTGGGGCTCATCTTAAGGACTTTTGCCCAGCAGTGTTGACAGCTATTTAAAAAGCAAGCAGCATGTTTGGTCCTCAGTACTGCAAAAAGTTAAACATGTGATATTTCAGTCAGGTGAGGCGTCTCAACAAACCATGCTTAAATTTGTTCATACTAAGTTTTTCCTCCAAAATATATCTTCTCATGGTTTTAGTTGTTCTTTTCTTGCAATACACCCAGTTATGATTTTCAAGATTAAATATTCTAATTTCGAAAGCAGGTTATGTTAATTCTAGTAGTTTTTCTACAGCTCTGGCATCTTATACTGTGCTTCTTCAAGGTGTGCAAGCAGCTCTGCTGTCAATGTTGATAATTGCTTGAGTTGGCTTCACTCTAAAGCACAGGGGTCCAGATGAGTAGTAAATACCTCTCTTAAGAGGACTACAGAGTCTTCCTACTTCTCTCTCTCCGATACAACACTGTAATAGATAAATTATGCTGCATTTATGATGAATTTAAGAGATTGCTTTCCTTCTCTTTGTTTCAGGTAGGTTTGTCTTAGTAAATATTGATGATGTGATTGAGGCTGATTACTTGAAAATGGTTTTGTTCTATAGTAAAATCTTCAAATACATCTGTTTTTGAAAGTAAGTTGTGCTGTACGTTGCTTTTGATATTCAGACTCTTCTTCTCCGTTTTGTTTATAATATAATAATGTTATTGAACTTTGACTAAATTATTGAGTCACTTTTTTGTCTAATGTCTTTCAGTGGAGAAACAAGATACAACAAAGACAAGATACTGCAAGGTTAGTGTCAGTTATTCTACTAGCTTCTTGGAGATTGAGAACTACTTTTCCCTACAAAATGAAAAATCCCAGAATCAACTGCTAAATACTACTACAGAATAATATTGAATACCTTAGGCTATTAAAATATTTTTATTTGTAGATGGGAATGTTAGCTTGATAACTGTAGAAAACTACAAGGATTCTAAGTCAGTCTCTGCAGAATGCCACCAAATAGTGGTACTTTTCTGGTATTGACAGAAGTGTTACATTTCCTTTTGCTAAACAAGAAAAAAAAAAAAGATACCTGTAATTGAATAAAGTGATAGCAGCACCTGTTAAGGATGCCAGAATGTCACAGACCACTGTCTTAAGTCTCAGGAGTTAGTATCAAGACTGAGAAAAGGGCTTATGGGACTTGCATGCGTAGTGAGAGCAGCAGCTCTGATGAAGAAGCAGCTAGGTACACCTTCATGCAACGTCTGGAGTTAGTAAGGAACCACAGAGGCAGGAATAAGGGTTATGTTGTAAAAGATGTTGTTGCCTTCAGGTGGCAATCTGTCACCTGCAAGGAAAAAAGAAAAGTGAAGATTGCTTAAAAGTGCTTGAATTGTTCAATCCCAGCTCTTTCTATGACGACAGTTTTTAGAAAAAGCATTTAATTAGTGCTGACTGACTCATGCACCCAGAACTGAAAACTGTGAGCTGTTTAGATGCCAGTTGTAGGAAAACTGAGGCTTACAGCTACAAAGAACCTTGGAGGCTTTTACTCTGAGTAAATATATTTTTTTCAGTGCTATGTGTTGTGAAGAAGAATCGTGCTTCTGGATTTTCCTACCTCAATTTTGACATTGCAACTTAAAGTAGGCAATACAAGCACGGACACAACAATTTCTTACAGGTTGGTCCCTCTGCCACAGTTTTGGGTGTATGAGTCAGCCAGCACAAAGGAGCACACCTTTGTCATTAATGTTGGGTCACCAAAGTGCTTGTTCTCTCAGCACTGTCCTAGTGCTCTGTGGCCAGTTAGCTTCACAGACTATTCTATCTGAAAACCATTTTTGTAAGGGTTACTTTTCAGCTAGATTTGTTGCTGTGCACACACTTGCTGTGCAGCTGTATGAGTGTTAGTGTCAATATGCGAGGTGGAGCAGGGGAGAGAAATAGACCACAACAGATTGTGTTTACATCAGCTCTAAAATTCTTGTGAAACTGTGTCTTTGGCAAAGAGTGTGTGCTGCTTTCCACATTACACAAAATCCCATCCTGTTGCATCATTTCTTCAGGGCATTGTCGATATTAGGGAATGGGCAGGAACCACCATTTCATATTTGTTAGGACTTGCCTCTCCTGATGTGCATGTTTTTCCATGTGTGTATTTTAGTATCAACAGCTGTATCTCAATTGTATTGTCTGTTTTTTCTTATTTAAAATGAAGAAACATTTTCAATTTTAATTTCACTTGAGACTGACTCCTCTAGCAAGGAGCCTACCAGAGCCTACTCTAAAAAGGATAAGTGAGTTGAAATTAGTACTCATGTTTAGAAAATGTAGGCTTCTGTCTTATGTTTAAAAGCTTTTAAAAAAATTTCTTATGTGAATACCTTAATTTCAATATCATCAGTAAATGATCCTTCTGCCTTTCTAGTGTGTGCTCCCTTTCTTTATACTGTGTGACTAAGTTTAAGAAAGACCAGAGGAAAAGTCACTTTCACAAATAGTTGGCTTTGCTGCAGGAGAGGCATTTTATAATGACTGAGCAGGTTCTGTCTGCCATTCATCTGCTAAGCTGATGAATGATTTTAAATTTACTTGTCTTAATGCTGATGGGTTTTTGTTTTGTAGGTCAAGGAGTAGATGAGCCACTCTCTGCAACTGGTTTCAAACAAGCAGATGCTGCTGGTTTATTTCTAAGCAATGTAAAGTTTACTCATGTCTTTTCAAGTGACCTCCTTCGAGCAAAGCAGGTAAATGCTTCTTGAGGCTGAGTGTAAATATGAGCTTCAGATTTTGGTGTTTATTTGTTATTGATGATACAAAAATAATACAGTGAAGGAAGGCCAAAGGCTATTTTAATGGATTTAAAACTGAAGTTTGAGTTGTGTAGAATTCCAGAAGGCCTCTGTGAATATGGGAATTTCAGTGCAAACAGCACACTGATGAAGGCCAGCTTGCAAGATGACATGTAGTGTTTTTCTTATGGATTTTCCATTATTTTGTGTGTGCATAGGTTCTTGTTAAAAGAGCGATTGGGATTCAGAGGTAACACAGACCAAAGTTGTTTTTTTCTTTGAAGAAACAAAGCAAATTGCTGTATGCACTGTCTTATGCATTGTAACTACTTGCCTTTTTTTGAGAAAGGCAGACCAATAATGGCAAGGTCAAGTTTTGCTGTCAAGTCAGTACGGGAACCATTAAATGTATAGAGCTGTTGGATTTTGGCAGGAATGTGATACCATACATCTCACCTTATGTACTGTTTTAAAAGATTATTTAAAGACAAAAAATAGATTATTTAAAGAGGAAACAATGTTAGTTACTGAGTGGGTTTACATGTGGCTTTGTATACAAGATTACAAAATGTTCAAAAAAGTTAGGGAAACAGAACTTTTCTACATGTATGTAGAGGTGTCGAGCTGCTAGCAGTTCTAGGAAGGCCACATCTCCTATGGGAGTTCTACCCTTAATTCTGTTTCCTGTTACTGATTCTGTGATTTCAGGAGACATAAGACTTCACATGGTTGAAACTAAGAAATTTATGATAGCCCTAGTTTCTTGCTTTTTCCTTAGTTGTACTGCTACAAAAATCTTTAAAGCCTTGTAAACCAGATCAACAAAATCTAGGTTACAATTTCTTCATTTTAACACAGATAATCTTGCTCATCTGTTTTTGCAGCACATAAACTTGTGAGACCAGTGACTCATAGGCTTGTAGCAGCATAACTTAAGCAGAAAGCAAACTAGAGAGGTAGGGAGTATGCAATAATTAAATATTTATAAAATGCATAATAGTGGCATCTTTTATTAGAGAAAGCCTTTTCCATGGGAAGCATTTGTGCAGTTCTAAAGTAGAAAGGAGACCTGAATTTGTCCTTTGCATAAGGGCAACATGTTTTACCATTCTTTTGAAAAGCTATCTAGACTTTGTGGAAGCTTTTCCAAAGACGTGAAGAGAGCTTCAATTTCTATTTGTTTGTAACTCCCTTTTTTGGCAGCTGCAGATCTATGAAGGGTGCCCTTTACTACACTGTCACTTCACTGCTCAAGTATGAGAGGAATGTACAAGTTCCTTTGAAAAAGGGGTGGGGGTGGGGGAACACTCAAGCCTGAACAGGGTAGGAGAAATTGGGTATGTATGCAAAGAGAATTGTACTAGCTGAGCAGGAATCTTGAGCACTAGAAGAGATGCACAGTGAACAGGTATAGGACAGGCAGAGAGAGAGAGAGAGGCTTTGCAGAGGAGCATGTTTGACAGTTAGCCTAGTAGGGAGGGGTCAAAGACTAGCTCCAGAAATTAGCAGTGTGGAAGAGAGCAGACAGACCTGGAATGTGAAAATATAAAACTCAAGACATTGTTAAAAAGCAAACTGAGCCCTTTGGGTTTTCTCTCTCTCTCTTTTTGGCCATGCTGTCAAAAAGCAGGTGAGTATCATCTGTTTTTTTTCCAAGTGTATAATCCAGTGTGCGTCTCCTTCCTGAGCATCAAGACTGACACTTCTGTTTATTGCCAGCAAACACCCTTCTTCCTCTTAAGTGCTTCAAGAGTATTTGATTTCCGAGGTGTATTAAGTAGCTATTTGCCAGAAAGTTACTTCATTCAATAGATGTTATATTGTTGGCAGTTGGAGTAACTGATCAGTTTTTAGGAATGCACTGCTTGCAAGCATGACCCACATACTACAAGTGTGTGTTGGCATGATCGCTTTGTGAATGGCAGTATACTCAAGAGGAGATGTGGTTTTTTATCCCAATAAATTGTGCTGCTGATCTGCATCTAGCTGCCCACCTTTCATGGGTGCTAAGTGTATCTAGTTGTTATGGACTTTGAATTGGGAAAAAAAAAATCTGCCTTTTATGGCATGACACAGGCCATATATGCAATTCTGACAGACGCTATTAGCTGGAAAATTCTTAATCTTGTGTACTTGGGTTTTTGGGTACTATTAATGCAATTCACTTAGACTGTGGTTTTGTAAGATCGTTTAGATATTGATGTGACTGTATATTCACTTTTTAGACTGCTGCCACAATTATAGGAAAAAATAAGTTTTGCAAAGATTTGGAAATCAAGTATGATGCAAGACTTCGAGAGAGAGTAAGTGCCAAAAGAGTTGGTTTTAATATTGAACAATTTGAAAGTGCAACTTACTGCTGATCTTAACTTTATTTAATAGATTTAACAGCGAAGAGCACTATGCGATGTATATTTAATAATTAAGAATTGATTTTTTTTTTTTTTTTTTTTTACATTGGGTACTATAAATAGTTTGCCTGATTGCAGAATTCTGAAGCAAAGCCAAAAGCTAGAGATAGGGCTGTAACTGGTGTTCTGGTGATTTCAGTACTGAATGACTTGCATGTGGAGGGAGTTATCTTAAATGTAATAAAAAGCTTAGCTATGCATTCTAGCCCCATTTATAAAACATTAAAGGTGCTCCCTTTGCTTCCCTTCTGTATTCTGGTGGCACAATCTGATGTTGTTTTTTAACCTGTTTATACCTTCTCATTTGCATGAAGACTATTGGAGAACTTTCTGCTGGTCATGGAACAATCTGCTCTCCTGATTAGCCCCTTTATCTAATTACAGGCGTAATAGTACCTCCTGTCTGTTTTTAACTATGTCTTGATCAGAATAAGCTCAGATGCTGGCTGTTTCTGCTAGTATGAGTCACCCTTCAGATGCTACACTGACTGTGTCAGCTGAATTTTAAATACTGAAATGCTACAAAACCAAAAGTGGGACTGCATATTGCCTGCAGGCAAGTAAGTGTTTAAAGAGCAGAACTTGACTGTAGCATTTCCCATTTTGATCTCTTTCTCTGACAGAAACTCTGGTTCACCCCCTGAAATCAGCAAGTTACATGCCTCTCAGTCTTCTTTAATTGCTTAACCACCTGGTGTTTTCAAAAATATTGTGGATTGTGATACAGTTTTTACAAAGAATAATCTTAATTGTACTTTTTCTTTTCACGGTGTTTGTATTACAGTATAAAACTGCCAATATGGTTTCTGCAAGCCACAAGTTGTAAGGCATTGCTCTGGATAACTGAAATTTAAGTTTGAATAGTATGAGAAGAAACTTAAGCTTAAAGGAACATATGTCATCGATTCTATTAAGAAAGCTTTATTATCTTGTGCCTTGCTTTCATGGGAGAAGTCTGGAAAAATCTTTTAAGATTAGGATTTCCTTTTTAGTAGTTTCAGAGCTTTTATTTCTTCATATCTCAATGTTCTTAAATTGCAAGGTTCCCTTTAGAGAAGGGAACTGACAGTAGACTTGTTTCAGTACACATAAATTCCTAAGACTATGATAAATTATTATGGCTGCAAATTCCATGTCCACAGCATAGAAATCAAAATATCAGTGATAAGCATGTATCTGTTTTCCAGTTGTCAGTGTCTGGATCTATGGAACACAGGTAACTGAGAGTTTAACAGTACAGCACAAGTCCTTTCTCAAAATACACATAACTGTACTGTTTTCACTGTCTTCAGTCCTAAGAAAGGACCAAACCTTTCTGTTTGAATGTATTTTTAATCTGTTAGTGGTAGTGAGGTATTAATCTTCAGTGGGAGAAGTATTAATCTGTTTTGCCACTGTTAAGAGATGTACTTTGGAAATATTTTCAAGGTAAAAAATGGTGGTAGACATCCACATGTATATCTTTTAAAATATATTATAGATGATAAATATTAATTTATAATGTGACCACTAGTGGTCCAGAATGACTAGTTGATATATACATGTATATGGGTTCTTTTTTCTGTTTCTCATATGGGCCTTGCCTTTGGAGGTCTCAGGAATAAGTGTGTCATTGAATATCATTAATTGCATGTTCTGAGTCCATTGTCATATGTTAAGATCATTTTCTTCTTCCTTGTTTTCTAAAAACTCTGTCCACAGCAATAATGTGTGCCCTGAAAATACAGGGGTGGCCCTTGGGTTATTTTTAATAGATGTAATACTTGTGGTGTTTTAGTTTACTCTTTGTCCTTTTCAAAAACTTTGTTTTAAATGGATTAATTCTGTCTTGTGACAGTTACAGAATTCTGTAGATTAAATATTTTTTTGCTTGTGAAAAATAATTCCTTGTAGTATTTCTGCAAATGAAAAGTAAATGGAGTTTATCCTCCTATGAACAGGTATGTACAGAGGTATTTGCAATGCAACCTCAGTTATGAAGACATGAATTTTGTATACTAAGAATGAGTGTCAAGAATATAAGAAAAAAATCTCTAGTCAAAGATCAGGCGGAAAGTAGTGTTTTGAATGCTAGCCCTTTAAATGAGATGCTACTTTTAATGTATTTCTCTACCCAATGTATATATACTTCTAACCTAAATAGCAGATACATTTAATTCCGATGTTGGGGGGAAAAGGTAAAAAGTAGTTAAATCTGCACATTACACTTGAGAATCTAGAAAACAAAGCTGGTGGGAGATGTTTGCATTGGACATGATAGTGAAGATTTATCTTGCTAAACCTAGTCTTTGTAACTTGCCTCTCATAGAAATACGGAGTTGCAGAAGGAAGGCCATTGACTGACCTCAAAGCTATGGCAAAGGCTGCTGGAGAACAATGTCCTGCATTCACACCTTCTGGAGGAGAAACGCTAGATGAAGTATGGTATTTATGTATTTGTGCCCTGGTTTCTAGGCAATTTCACTAGTACAGATACTGCTTACTTAGGAACATCTTACTGAAAGTTTAGTCCAACCAAAGGACTTTTTCCAACCATTTTTCCAAGCTAAAAACACCACTTGACCTAATGGTTGTCCATTAGGGAGTCTCTTTAGAAGTAAAATATTCATTCTGAGATTGACTCTTCATTAAGCTCTCATATGCAGAAGGATGGTGGCAATTGCTCTCAACCTTGGCTTTGAAGGGCAGAGCAGTTTTCACAGCATTCACTAACCAGTGCTTTCAGAGTCTTGTCTGTGATAAATGTTTATATTTTTTCTGAAGTAGTTGTATCTGTTTTCTGAAAGCTAAAATCTCTTGCATTCTTCACAATGTACTCTTCTGACCTTTATTTTCTTTTTAGGTAAGAGAACGTGCAAAGGATTTTTTTGAATTTCTATGTCAGCTAGCTGTTGAAGTGGAACAGAAGGAGCAAGAGGTGCATGGTGCAGCAAGCAGAAGCTCAGGAACATCTGAAGAACAGTCTGTTTTCCCTTGGACAAATCACTGCAGTCAACCTGGACTTAGCTCTGATAACAGTGGAACTTCTAAAATATTAGATGCCAATATCTTAGTGGTGAGTCATGGAGCCTACATGAGGAACTGGATTGGTTATTTTGTTTCAGATCTCAAGTGTACTTTGCCAGCAAATTTAACAAAGTCTCAGTTGTCTTCTGTCAGTCCCAATACAGGAGTTAGTCATTTCATTATAGAACTTCAAAGTGGAAGTAGATTAGAACCTGAAATCAGGTGTGTTTGTCTTAATCAAGACTCTCACTTGGTGGATGTGGGAGCTGAATGTGTAGCTCAGAAAGTGTTTTAAGAGTTTTTATAGTGGGGAGTGGTTTTCAGTCACCATTATACTAAGCTTGGAAAAGGTATTTATACTGACTGGAGTTATTGGCACTAAACTGCAAGGTTGAAGACACACAACTGCCTGCCATCTTAAAATAACATTCAGTTTGCATGCTCCTAGTACATGTATAAGTTGGTGCTGGAGAAACAACACGTGTTCTTTATGAACAGTAACATCCAACCACTTGCATGCCTGCTCCTACAATGAATATTTTTAAAAACTGCTTTTTGTTAGTCCATAAATATTTTAGTTATCTTCAGGTAAAGCAGTTGGGGTAGGGGAGAGTAACGGTACATAAAAAAAGAACTATACTGTATTCTTGTTTTATTACAAAATGCTATACTGTAGTATTAACATGTTTTGAAATAATTTTTTTGAATGCAATAGATTAACTTAAAAAGGGGTATTGCCTAGTCGAAAAGGTTGGTACAGAGTCAAATGACGTGTTCCTGGTTCTGATACTAAATAACTGTGAGACTCTGGGCAAACCTCTTTTCCATTTTCCCAATGGGGATGATGATATACCTACCTCGCAGGAGTGTTTTGTAAGAAATTGTTAGTGTGGTTGAGACCTCTGTTGCAGAGCACTGTACACAAACATAAAGTACTTATTTTTTAACTGTAAGCAGAATGAGAAACCTTACGTGCACATAATTGAAACAATGGCTTCTATTCCAAAAAACAACCTTATCAATATGGTAAATTGTACCTGACTGGAATCCTGTTATCCATTGCAGTCATACACTTAATGGATGAATATTTTTGCCTAGAATTAGGCAAGTTTGATTGCTTGATTGTTGATGACTGATTGCATATAGCTGCTGTTAGTGCTGCATACCTTCCCCACTGGGGTGTTTGTAGCGTTACTGTGTAAGCTTATCTGATTTATGTTATTTATAATCTCAACATACCTTTTCTTCATTTGCATATTTAAGCCTGTAAAAATGAATTAAAGGCTCCTGAACAGAACTCAATTTCTTTTGTATTTCCTTTGAAATAAAAGTTCTTGTTAATAATACTCTATGAAGCCTTGCTCAGATAATATAGCTTCTGTTTTTTTCTGAAAAACTCCAGGCTACTTTTTTAATAATTAAATAGAGCACTTGTTTACTCATGAAGGGCTGATGGATTAGTGCTAACCTAACTCTTCACAAGAAAAAAAACACTAATGTTAAAATGGTAAGGATACACCTAAACTACTTCCAAGTGTATGAAATTAACTGTTTGACTGCAGTTTTAATTTTTTATATTTTTTTTTAATGTGCTGTCGTGTACTTTAACCAATTTGGCGCCTTTGTCTTGAAGCAGACACTTGAATTTTAAGGAGCAAAGAGAGGTTGCCATTGTTTGGTTGAACAGGTCAGTACGTATACTAAAATGGTGTCCTGCTGAAAACCAACAACGGAATTGTTTAATCTGACTCTCATGACTGTATTTTGCTTCTTAAATTCCTGTGATTGTGGTTCAGTAGGTATGTTGTCTTGATTCCTATGTAAACACTGATTAGGGGTATGCTTCTGTGGTATTGTTTGTCCAATGCTAATACTACTGAAATATGGAGGATAAAATGTGAAGTGTTCTGCCTTGTGATAATCAGTTAGCATTGTATGGCAGAGTTCTCCAAAACAACCAAACCTAAGGCTTTTACTTGCAATGGGATTCATTTATCTAGTAAATGATGATGGAACCAGCTAGCTGCTGCTGTGTCTGACAGCTTAAACCACAGAGAAGAAAGGCAGTGTGCCTGATGTGTGAAAATGGGTACTAGTAACATGTGTCAGCAGGGATTAGCCTTTTGTCCTGTAAGGCATTACATAAGAAGAACTGGACTCTTAAAGTTGGGATTACAAATTTAAATCAGAGGTGAGTATTGAATTTACGCATTGGTAAGCCTTGTTACTGATTGATCAACTGCTTTCCTTTATTTATAGATAGAGAAGAAAACCTCTTCCTTATGGCTCTTGTTTTCCAATTTGAGGCAGTTCATAATTGTACAAGTATATCTGGTCACAGTTTTATGAGTAAGGTTGTTCCAGCAAAAATGAAGCTTTCATAATATATGATCATGGAAAACTTAAGATTTCTCAATAACACAAAAACAAGCTGTAGTCAAAATGACTTTTATATAAGCAGTCTTTGTTCAAAAGAAAGGTGTTCTTAAATGTTTGGTTTCATGGTTTCAGTGTTATTCAGAAGTAAAATTTTTTGAATTCAGATTGTCACAGTAAAATGTTTAGAAAAAAAAAAATATATATATATATTTTTCAGAAAGCCAGCCAACTGGAAAAACACTTGATTAGCTAGCCATTATTGACATTTTACACGAATACCACTTGAATGGTAAATTTGTATTTGTGAAATTATAAAGGGCCTGTTTCAAATTAAAAAACAAACAAACAAAAAAAAACATGCCAGTGGTAGCTTGAGGAACTGTTCAAGACTCTTATTAAGTGTCCAAAGATTTTAAAAGAAATAGTTCCTGATTTCTTGACATACTAAATAAAATATGCGATGTACATATGATGGAAAAATGGGAATGTGGGCTTCTACACAAAAGCTTTTTGTGAAATGCATCTTACTAGATAGGTCCTGAATACTAGATCATCGCAACTGAAGAAGATGGGCAAGTTTTAATTATGTCTACTAAGAGAGTTTATGGAAGAGGGTAGAAGGAGAGTTCATTCTTAATTTGCTGGTCTCTGATAGTTCATGTTTATTTCAGGGAAGTTAGTTACATAGTGAGAGGCTATCCTATTGGTACTTTAAATAGCTTGAACTTTTCTGTAATTGCCACGTCCTGAATTTTGTCAGCCGTTTCCATTAATACTTCTTTGAACCAAAGTAACCAAGTTAAAAGTGCACATCCTTCCACATCTAGGAAGTGACTGGGGACCCAATACGCTTTCCTCCTAAAGTCAGTATGTTTTGTTGGATGTTTTAAAATATGCTGATGAGATGTGCTTTCCTTAGCCTAGAAAGTCTTCTTTTACTTTCTTCCTACCCCAAAACTTAATTACATTTTGCTTTTGTTGATGAGGTCGATATCGGAAAATCTCTTTACCGGTCAAATCCTTTACTACTTCTTGTGAAATACTTTTCCCTTAGAGATTTTTGTCTGTATCTCTACAATATGTTTTACCATATTGAATGTATTTGCAGGTGTTTAAAATGTAGTCCCATGCTGTTGTTGGAGACAGGATACTGGCCTATGTGATCCTATAGCCTGTCCTAATTGTGGAATCGTAGAATCATAGAATGGTTTGCCTTGGAAGGGACCTTAAGGACCATACAGTTCCAACCCCTCTGCCGTGGGCAGGGACACCTCCCACTAGATCAGGTTGCCCAAAGCCCCATCCAGCTGGGCTTTGAACACCACCAGGGATGGAGCATCCACAGCTTCTCTGAGCAACCTGTTTCAGTGCTTCACCACCCTCTGAGTAAAGAGTTTCCTCCTAACATCTAATCTAAACATACCACCTCTTAGTTTAAAGCCATTGTTCCTTGTCCTGTCACTACACCCCCCTGACAAAGAGTCCCTCCTCAGCTTTCCTGTAGGTCGCCCTTAGGTGTTGTAAGGCTGCTATAAGGTCTCCCAGGAGCCTTCTCTTCTCCAGGCTGGAAAACCCCAACTCCCTCAGAATCTCTTCCCAGGAGAGGTGCTCCAGACTTTTGATCATCTTCATGGCTCTACTCTGGACTAGTTCCAACAGCTCTTTCTCGTGCTAGGGGCCCCAGAGCTGAATGCAGTGCTCCAGGTGGGTTCTCACAGGAGCAGAGTAGAAGGGGAGAATCACCTCCCTCAACCTGCTGGCCATGCTTCTTTTGATGCAGCCAAGAATACAGTTGGCTTTCTGGGGTGCAAGTACACGTTACTGGCTTGTGTTGAACTTATCATCAACCAGCACCCTCAGGTCCTTCTCATCAGGGCAGCTTTCAATCCTTTCTCTTTCTCTGTCCAGTCTGTATCTGTGTATGTAATACCACAATACTTTTTCTTTCACTGTTGTTACATTGAATGCATGCATTAAAAAGTAAATCAGTAATTTTGATAGCTTCTGAAGTAAATTCTAAACCTTTTATCTTTACATCTGTGTATAGTATTGGTCTTTTAAGTCTTGAAATTGATGCGAAGATTAAATCTTGTTTTTGTAAGAAAATCATTATCTTGTACATTTGTACAGTTACTGTACAGTTTATTAGGATAATGGGAAAGGAGAGTTGAAGTTATAGATAGTTCCATTAGGAATAGTAGCAGAACGTAAATATTTGAGGGATTACTCAGTAGTGGAAAATGAATGTTTTGTCTTTGTGAAATGCCAGTCTCTAATTAGCAGTGGGAGACGATGTCTTAACTGCAGGTTGGATTTTCAGTAGTAGCTGCCAAGATGTAAGAGAGGCTATGAAAACAGATTGAGCTGTTAAGAGGTTACTAGGATGATGAGAATTTCAAGTGATAAGAAAAAGTCACATTTTTCCTACTTCTGTAGGAAAACAGAACTGAAATAAATGTCAGAAGTATCTCAGCTTGCCCATTTAATGGCCTTTAGTGAGCTCTGAGAGAACTGATGCTTATTTAAAATTTATCTTTTAAACTGGTGAAGATTAAAATAAAAGCTGTCATGGCAGCCTTTCCCAGTTGAACAGGAGAAGGAAAGGGTGACTATGGCAGTTGCCAAGATCAAGAAACTTAGTCCCCTCCTTAAGCTAATGTTTTATTTTGCTCTTTATTTGTTCAATGATACTCTACTCCCAAGAACGTTATGCTTCAAAATGTAGGGAGTCCCTTGTTCATGCTTAAGCATTGCTTTATGAGGCCAAGCTTGATTTGGAAAAGGTGACAGGAGAGACAAAGGTGAGTTCAAAGTTCCCTTATGAGTTCAAAGTTCCACTTATTCCTTAGTTTGGGCTCCAGCAACACAGTCTCCTAGCAGGTATGCTTAATGTCTAGCAGTCATCAGGCATGCACTTTAGCAGAGTGTGCTGATAGTATCACGGTTTCCTTCATCTAAAGTAAAGGCCTTTTTTCCAGACACTTGCTTTATTCCCACAGTTCTCTGTTAGTGTTGTTTTCCAGACATAGCCCTGTCCTTGCAATAGTTTGGTTCTCTCTCTCTCTCTCTCTCTCTTTTTATTACAGAATTTAGATCAGATGCATTCTTCATCCAGGCTTTTGGTATTTCATGAGACTGCCTCGGATGCACAGCCCACATGCCTGGGCTTGAAATATGTCAAGTTTTCCCTAGATGTGTCCCTCTTGTGAGCGCATTGGCCATAAGCCTGAGGTTTTTGGATATATAGTAATCCCAAGCAAATAACAGCTGCATGAGCACAAATCAACTGTGCAGTATGTGAACTGATTCCCTGACATCTGTGGATATGACAAACCTGTGTGGATGATCTGTATGTGCATGGTAAATCTAGCACTGTTCAGGCAGGTCTTATGCACTGAGATAGCTCTAATGTCACTTGTAAACATCTCTGGGATTCCCTAGCATGTAGAAGGCCATGTGTGAGTCTTAATATGTCCTACCTGAACACCAGAAGCTTGTAGTGGGACCCCTGAGAGCACAATCAGAGGTTAATAGCACAGGCCTTGAGAATACAGGCAGAGAGGGTGATACCAGGAGCCCCAAGGATAAAAAGCATGCATTTGGAATAGGTAATTACTTTCACTGAAGTAGCGTGTTGGAGTCCAAGCAGAACCCATGTGGGAGCATGATGGGACATAGTAGTCTTTTACTGTGGCACCAAGTTGCTTTATCAAGCCATAACTAAACAGCAGTGTGATGTGTTAGACTTAGCACGGTTAAGTCATGTATGTAGCCTTGGAGAACTAACTGAATTCACTTAGAACCTTCCTTACCTCATCTTTTAATTTATTTCAAAAAGGGAGACGTCACAAAATTATAGTGAGGTCAGCTTAATACTTAAGAGCCTTAAATGAACATAATATAAAAGAAATGGGGGAAAGTTCTGTTTAAATAAACTGAATGTAAAAATTACCTAGACCTTCTGTCCCAATTAGCAACAATTATGAGGAAGGTCCTCAGGCCCAATTAGATGAATAATCATTTCAGAAAGAGTTACTAGTAGTGGGAAGAGACCCTATAAAGTGTAGGAAGAAAGCTGTATTGTGCAAAAAGATGCATCTTAGATATGAAATTATGAGAATTGGCATAATGCAACAAGTAGCAAAAAGAGCTTGAAATACATATATATCTAAATATAGAACAAGGGAAGGAGTTTCAGAACCGTTGCCATGTGTGGAATAGAGATTAGGTATTTTTGAATTGTATCTCCAGAATGCATTGCTTCACTTGCAGTAGTGTTGAACACTAGGATAAAAAAAAAAAAAAAAAAAAAAAAAAGGATAATGGGATTGAGGATAGGGAAAATACCACATTTAAAGCCAAAAACTAAAGAATTTTGCATGCTTCTGTCAGGGGAAATGACTAATCTTTATTCCAGAATTCTGAAAACACATCTAAAATTACATGTCTGAAAGCAAGAATTTTAAATAGATCTGTCAAGCTGGGTGTGGAACTGTATGACTAGAGAATAGGAAATAAAATATTTTTTATTAGAGAACAGAGGACAAAGTAATCCTACAGAACAGTTAGTTTGACCTTAACATCCAAAGCTTTAGAACAAATTCTGAAGGTGAATGTAATTACAAGCAGAGTGGTAAATGAAACCTGGGATATACTTAAATAAGGTTTTGCTATAGGTAATTGACGTTAAACTGATAGTTCTTTGAAATAACTGATGTCTAGGCAAGGGAACAGTGATAGAATGTGATTCAGGTGAATTTTAATTGATCACTTGATACAACGCAATGGCATGAACCCTCAGCTCAACTGGAAAAAAATAAGTGTTACTAGGGAAAGAAAGTGAAATAGGTATCCAAGCAGTTTCCAGACATATGATTAAGTAATAGCATTCGAGTTTGAGCACTGAGAGTAGGTTCCTCATGGGGCTTTTTTTTTAACGACTTTGAGTAAAAATACTGAGGAATGTGGAAGTGTGGGGAGGCATTATCAATAAGTAAGTGGATCAGAATATCATGTAGGGAAAGAAACGATGAAATTGAGGCATGGGGTTAAATTGCTGAGACCAACAGAGGAGAATAATTTGTGTAATATAAATCTCTTACTTACTATGGGTAGTTGGTGTTGTTGTATTTAGAAAGATAAGCCTAATCCTGAAAGATGACTCCTTACCTTGACCAGAGACATTAATGCCATTGTATGAGCAGTGATGAGATTGCACCTGCAATACTAATTTTTGTCACCTTTGAGGAGGAGCTGAGAAATGTAACTCTACCTTGAAAATGCAAGCCAATGGCACAAGTTAAATCAAAGCCCTTCATTACTTAAATAAACACCAACAGCATTTTGTAAAAGTTTGCCTTTTATCAATAGGTCCAGGAGTTGGTGTTTAATGCATGTTTAGTTTTGGGAGGAGGCAGACAATATTTTGCTCAATCAGATAATGACAGCACAAGGGGAATGGTTTTAAATTAAATGAGGGAAGATTTAGATGCAATGTTGGGAGGAAATTCTTCACTCGGAGGACAGTGAGGCACTGGAACAGGTTGTCCATAGATGTTTTGGATACCCCATCCCTGGAGGTGTTCAAGACCAGGATGAGTCCCTGGGCAAACTGATCTAGTGGGTGGCATCCCTACCTATGGCAGTGGGGTGGAATTAGATAATTTTTAAGGGCCCTTCCAACCCAAGCCATTCTATGATTTCATATAAGAAAGCTCCTCTTTCTAAACTGTACCTTCCTAGGTAAGTTGCTTACCCTGAAAGCTAAGACAAGAATGAAGTTCACTGATGTGCAGATGAATATTACAAGTCTTGCATCTTGTTTACATGCTCAGCGTAAGGTTGGAGGAGAGGCTTACTCTGCAGAAGAATTTCCAACAGCAAAGCATCAAAAATCATAGAAATTGAGGTTACCTTTAGTTATATTGCTGGTCTTACTACTTCTTAGGTCTTAAAATCAGTTCTGAAAACATTTGTGCCGTGTCTAGGATTGTTCCTTTGCCTCAGCAAGCAGTCTCCTGGCTTATGCACCAGAGGTTGTTCAAATGAAGTGAAGAACTGTTGGGGATGAAGTTTTGCCCAGAGTTCTGGAACAGGTTCATGCTTACTCAGTCTGCTGCTTGCAGTGTGGAGTTTTCCCTTGCTTCAGCAAAATCACATTTTCCTCAATTAAGTTAATAATAAAGTTTTCAGATTTCTGTAAGTTATTACCCAGATCAAGCATTTATCAATGCAAATTAGAATGGGATCTGGTAGGTTAGAGAAGACTTGGAGAATTAAAAGAATAAAGGAAACACAAAAGTTCTGGTTGGGCTGTGAATCATCATGCTTTAGGATCTAAAACAAATGTCATCAGGGACAGGAGTCTGAACCAGGTGTGAACTTTCATGCTTCATCTTCCTCTGCTGGAAGGACAGCAACTCCAAGTAAAAAACTTCAGGGTTCTCGTATTTGTTTGAGTAGCCTCATTACCTTCATTGGTATTGAATGAAGCCTGTGACTAGCAGGCTTTTTTATTTATGCTGCTCTTGTTTTTGAATAGTAAAAATAAAACTTCATTCATGCCTGTGAAAATCACATGTGCTTATGTGATAAGGCTACAGAAATGTTTTTTGTCTTCCAACTTCAGCATAAATCCTCCCGGAAGCCTCTTCCTCCCTTCCTGACTGTGGACTTTCTCAGAGGGTCTGTGATCTTCTGAAAAGCACAGAATCAGGCAAGTAATCAAAAAAGAGTGAATCCCTGTTAAATCAAGGTAAGGGTGAAGACAAGGGTAGGGAAGACAAAAAAAAAAATGGTGGGTGATGAAGAGAACTCAACCACAATTAAGGGAATGTGGCATCTCCTTTATGAGGAAAGGCAGAGGGAGCTGGGTCTCTTTAGCTTGGAGAAGAGGAGACTGAGGGGTGACCTCATTAATGTTTATAAATATGTAAAGGGTGAGTGTCAGGAGTAAGGAACCAGGCTCTTCTTGGTGACAGCCAATGATAGGACAAGGGTCAATGGGTGCAAGCTGAAACATAGGAGGTTCCACTTAATTATGGGACAAAACTTTATAATGCTGAGGGTGACAGAACACTGGAACAGGCTGCCCAGGGTGGTTGTGGAGTTTCCTTCTCTGGACACTTTGAAATCCCATCTGAATGTGTTCCTGTGTGACATGATTTAAGTGTTCCTGCTCTGGCAGGGGGATTGGACTAGATGATCTTTCAAGGTCCCTTCCAATCCCTAACATTCTGTGATTATACCTAAAGCACTAACAGCCTTTGATCTTGTGCTGGCAAGTCCACCGGCAGCCTAGCCCATACCAAAAGGAAACCGAGGGGCTTATCAATGTTTTGCAAAAACTTTTGTTCTGGGCTTTATGCTGTCTGTTATTATTATTAAAGAATGAAGGAAAAATTTGTTGGAAGTCTTACAAGCTTGTTGCTGTATACATTTTGAAAGTTTGGGAAGAGGAAAGGATTACAGGATTATTACAGAAGAGTAGTTTGTAAAATTGCACAATTTGCAATGAGGTGAAATACAGCAATAGGCAGAATAGCTGGGGGCTGTGTAAGTGTCTAGCTTAATCCCTTCTGCTCCTTGTCCTTGCATCTGCATCTGCTCTGGAGAAGAGAGCACTGGCCAAAGGCAGTATGAGGACCTCTAGAGAGAAGGTAGAAGAAGGTTACATCAAGCTACTATAATTCCAAAACCCCACCCAGCCAAATGAAGTAGGCCACTTTATTTTTTCCTCCATAAAAGGGTACTTTAATGCAATACCAAATGTGAGATTCTGCGTGCTTTTTTCTGGTATATCCATCTACTGGAAGCAGAGCCTGTAGTGCAGACATTAATTTCATAACCCAATGCTGAGGTCACAACATGGATATTTGTGCATTTGTATTTCACTTTAAGTGGGTCCAGATTCATCCCAAACTCTATGGAACAGCTCAGAACATCATTATTTATTTTTTTTAACCAGCAGGTAATTATTTTTCCCTCTGATGTATCAACTTAATTTTTCTCTGTGTTTTAATGGCTTAGAAGAATTTTGCACCATACAGCACATCCACAACTATCCTGTGATTTCCACCTAAATATTGGTCATTTATACTAAAAGGAGTCAAACCACAGAGAACAGTATGGACTTCAGCATGACTTGTATTTCATGCATTGTTCTCAACTGTGGTGATCTTTGATTGCAATAGATATTCCTGTCCATGTGCTCCTTATACCACAGTGCCTAACTACTGTACCCTTCTTGAACCTCTACAGCATGCTGGTACTGATGCTATGTGTTCCCTTCCTTGGATTTCCATGCTATTTCTCTAATTTCTGCTTTCCTGTCACACACTTACTTCATTCCTTCCTCCTCCTCTGCAAGGTTCCGTGCTCTGAAGGCAAATCCAGCTTGAAATTGTCATGCTGCGACAAACTGCCAAGCTCTGGGTAATACCATGTAATCAGATAGTCACCTGCCATTTGTCAGCCACTCCCTTTCCTTCTCCTTTTTCTCCTTGTCTTTCACCATCATGTCAGGTCTGTAAAGAAGCAAGAGGTAACTTCACACCAGGGTGATCACGCCCTGTGGTCAATATGGGGTCAGGCTCCTTGATCTCCTACTAAGCTGACAGTGTTTTTGCTGCAGGTGATAGTCTGTGCAGCAGTGGTACGTGGGGTCTTGTCCTACCAATATGCCCTGAAAGCACACAGAGTACTGTCAAACCTATGAAAATACAATAAAATATTTCAAGCCTGTAACAAAACTGTTTTAACCGATTCGTACATGAGGAATAAAAACAGATGTAAACCACAGCCATAGGACATAGTCCTGAAGGAGCTGTTGACAAGAAACAGTATAAGCAACTGATGTCATCTATCTGGACTTGTGCAAAGGACTATCTGGACCACTCAGTAGAAAAGGAATGTGCTGAATAGCTGCACACAGGGAATTGCAGTCAACAGCTTTATGTCCAGGTAGAGATGAGAGATGAGTGGAATCCCTCAGGGGTTTCTGTTGGGATTGGTATTAATTAACATCTTTGTTGGCAACTAGGACAGTGGGATTGAGTGCACCTTCAGCAAGTATGCGGACCATAGAATCATAGAATAGCTTGGGTTGGAAAGGACCATAAAGATCATCTAGTTCCAACCCTCCTCCCACTAGAATAGGTTGCTCAAAGCCCCATCCAGCTTGGGCTTGAACACCTCTAGGAATGGGGCAACCACCACCTCTCTCGGCAACCTGTTCCAGTGCCTCCCCACTCTCTGAGTGAAGAATTTCCTCCTGACATCAAATTTAAAATGGGGACTCACGAGGGCCGAGCAGAGGATGACAACCACCTCCCTTGACCTGCTGACCACTCCTCTCTTGATGCAGCCCAGGATGCAGTTGGCTTTCTGGGCTGCAAGCATACACTGCTGGCTCACATTGAGCTTTTTGTCCACCAGAGCCCCCAAGTCCTTCTCTGCAGGGCTGCTCTTGAGGAGCTCTTCACCCAGTTTGTACTCCTGTTGGGATTACCCCAGTTGCAGCACCTTGCACTTAGACTCATTGAACCTCATTAAGTTCACGTGGTCCCACTTCTCAAGCTTGTCCAGGTCCCTTTTGATGGAATCCCTTCCTTCTGTTGCATTGACTGCACCACTCAGCTTGGTGTCATCTGCAAACTTGCTGAGGGTGCACTCAATCCCATTGTCTATGTCGTTGATAAAGATTTCAAGTGTACCAGTCCCAAGACAGGCCCCTGAGGGACACTACTTATCACTGGCCCCCTCCTGGACATAGAATCATTGACCACCACTCTCTGGGTGCAGCCTTCGAGCCTATCCTTATCCACTGAATGGTCCAACCATCAAATACATATCCCTCCAATCTGGAGATCAGGATGTCATGTGGGACTGTGTCAAAGGCCTTACAGAAGTCCATGTAGGTGATATAAATTGCTCTTCCCTTGTTATCTTATGCAGTCACTTCATCATAGAAGGCCACCAAACTAGTCAGGTTCTGCCTAGGATATGAAGATCTGAAAAACTATGTTTCTTATACACTGGCGCACTCCTGTCTAGAACATTTTAGTGCTCCCCAGAGTGGGCTGCTGGGATCCAGCCTAGATCCTGGGGGCTCTGTATCAGCAGCAATGGTGTTCACAGGGGGGTTGTGTCTTGCTGTAGGACAACCCCATAATGAGAGGCAGGGAGGGTAAGCAGCAGGGCTCCGTCCTTCCCCATGTTCTCACTGCCTTTATCATCTCTTTGCATCACCCCAGAGCCTAGGGGTCCTGTTCTGTGAACACTGTGTATTATATTTGATTTGAAGCTACTTGGGACAACATGATAATCCATAGCAAGCATGTGGCACATTGACTCATATGACCCAACATGAGGCATGTTCTCTATGCACATCTGTGTGACAGACGGGAGAGTCAGAAGAAATATAATTTAGATTAAAGCCACATTGGGTTAGATTTCCTTTCATCCTTACAGAAGTAAATAGATGCTCCATTCAATTCACAGTTGTATAGAAGAAGATAAATCCACAGCTGAATTTATGTGGGAGCTGTTGTTCTATGTGGGCTTGTGAGTAAGCAATAATGAACAGTGAGAAAAATGCTGTAAGACTAATTAGGTGATTATTGTGCCACATTATCCTTCTCTGACACATCAAGGCTGAATTCTGCTCAGATGCAGAAATAACCCAGGGGGAACAAAAGACTGGGAAGTGACAGATGCCATAAACTACACAATAGACCAGTGAGATGGTAAGCCTGAGGTGGGATGGGTTTCCTTCTCTGTGTCTGGTTTTAGAAAGAAAGTATGCATGGTGCTGCAAAAGGAAGGAAGGAACCTCTCCCCATGATGCGGGAGATGGTGTGAAAGAGAATCCTTTGAGAGCTGAAACAGTCACTGGTGGGTGCCTGTGGGCATAGAATCACAGAATCCCTAGTCCTCTGCCATGCTATTTCTGATACACACCAAGATGCCATTGGCCTTTGTGGCCACCTGAGCACACTGCTGGCTCATGTTCAGCTGGCTATCGACCAGGGCAACTTTCCTGCCACTCTGTCCCAAGCCTATACCACTGTATTGGGTTGTTATGACCCAAGTGCAGGATCTGGCACTTAGCCTTGTTGCATGCCATACAGTTGGACACAGCTTATTGATCTAGCCTATCCAGAGCCCTCTGCAAAGTCTTCCTACCCTCAAGAGGACTGTCAGTCCCACCTCACTTGTCCCCAAGACTGAGCCCTGGGGAACACCACTCATCCTCCAACTGGATATAACTCCATTCACAATGACCCTTTGGGCCCAGCCATCCTGCCAATTTTTTACCTAGCAAACAGTACATCCCTCCACGCTGTGAGCAGCCAGTTCCTCCATGAGAATGCTATGGGAAATAGTATCACATGCTTTGCTAAAGTCTGAGTAAACACCAACCACACCTTTTCCCCTGTCCTGTAAGCATGTCATCTTATAGAAGAAGATCAGGTTCCTCAGATTTCCTCTTGGATTATAAGGGCTTCATTCTTCTCCCTGTCTCTGTCTTCCAGCTGAGTGGGCTGTGTACCCCAAGAACAATTAGTCCTACTAATAAAGACTGAGGCATAGAAGGCATTAAGCACTACAGCCTTTTCCTCATCTCTCATCACTATATTGCTTCCCACAAACAATAAAGGATCTTTGTAGTCCTCCCATGTTTTCTTCAACCTTCTTCCAACTTTCTTTTTCTTTCTGAGTTCCAAAAGAACTGCAAGGATGCTCTTCTTCCTCACCAGCTTGTCTTTTGGCACACAGGGACAGCCTGCTCCTGTGCCTTCAAGATTTCATTCTTGAAGAATGTTCAGCCTTCCTGGATTCCTTTACCCTTTAGAACTGCCTCCAAAAGTGACTCTGTCAACAAGGTCCCTAAATAGGCCAAAAGCAGTCCTCCAAAAATGCAGAGCTCTGCTGATCACCCTCCTTGGTTTCCCAAGGATTGTGAATTTTTTTCATCTCAAGATCACTGTGCCCAAGATCACTTCCAGTCAACAAGCCCCACAAGACCTTCCCTGTTAACAAACAAGTCAACCTTCCCTGGTTGGCTCCCTCATCACCTGTGTGAAGAAGTTATCCTCCATACATTCCAGAAATCTCCTAGTCCATTTCTTCTTCATGGTATGGTTGCTCTGCAGCATGCTTCTTTTTATTTCTCTGTGCACACCTTACTGTGAATGAGCTCAAAAGGTCCCAAGGCAGTATGGAGATTTCAAATGTGTGTAAAACTAAATGATACAAGCTGATTTTTTAATGAAGTTTCTATAAAGTTTTTCATGTGCTTCAATGTTTATTGAATATTTCTGCTGTGTTTCTTCCTCCTTCAAGTACACAGGTTTAAACTTACAGCAATGGGAGGAGAAAGGGGTCTTGGAGGAGAGAGGAGAGACCCCCACCTACCTGATATCTCTCTCCCACTGAAGACCACTCTCTTCCTGGTCACAAAGTGCAACAGTACTGTGGTACAATATAATATATATATATTATAATATTATATATATATATATAATATATATATATTTTATATGTAATATAATATATATAACTAAGAGTGAGTGTACAGTACAGAGATCAACAGAGTGTCTGTGGTGAGGGAGCACTACAAAGAGAAAATTTATCAGACCCATGGGCCCTTTGCCATTTTGAGGGTGTCTGTTAGGTCTTTGTGGGCCTGGATACCATTGCAGAAAGGGAGTATCTGCAATTTTTTTCAATCTGTGACCTGTTTGCTGCAAAACAGCCTGATCATGGCCTTAGGAATGGAGAAAGAATACTTTGTATGAGCAGCAATAAGATAGAAGTAACAGTAATTTACCTAATGCCTTTTATTATAAGATTGAGTCAGGATCACAAGCATTTCCCAGTAGGACCGAACTGTTAGACCAGCAGTTTTCCATTACTTCTGTGTTGCACAAGCAGTTTCCCTGTAAAGGTGACAATCTCTTCACAGTCAGTTTAGACCCACTAAGGCTTTGTTTTTCTCATCATCTTTCGCACAACTTTCGCAGGTTTGGTACATGAAAAACCCAGGAACCTGCAATCTATGAAGCTGAGAATCACAGAGGACAGTAGGACTCACTTATCAGACACAGGTAGTACCATTTGTCCATTCAAGTTTTTTCTGAAATGGGGGGCTTGAACAAACAATGCAAAATCCACCACTCTGAGAGAAAGAAAAGTTTATTGGTATTTTATAAAAGGAAATGGTCACTATAATACATTGATATAAATATTTATAAATATTATATGGGACTTCAGACCCACTCCAATAAATAAATAAATATTGCAATATTAAAATATAAAGTAATGCTTTCTTACTAGCTGGTGATGGCCAGCATCTCCTTTGAACAACTAATTCTTTTGACACATTCACTACATTTCTTTGTAATTACAAATATGTTTTTGATGCAAAAATTACCGTGCATTCACTCTTAGCATAGGGACTAAATCTCCTGGCTACTCATGGAGTGAGCAACCCTTCTTACTTTGTTATGATGCATAAATATAGAGATGGCATAGAGATATAACCCCACAGGATTTTGTCATCAAAGCTTGATATGGATTGAGACAGAATTTTTCACGATTAAAACTGTTATAAATATATTGACTCATAGACCTGGAGCGCTCTCTGAAGCTTAGAACAATTTATGCAAAATTAAACTTTTGCTTGTGTGATTGCAGTCCAGAGGTGTCAAGGAGAAAAAGCCAAGAAGAATGGTAAAGAAATAAGTAAAAATATTAAACTGAAACACAAATAAAATGATACCTGTTCACCACATAAACAACAAGGTAAAGAGTCTTGTGGTATTTTGAATAAGCAAGAAAATACACAACCCCTGCTCTTCAATTCTCCCAGTCCATTATAATCACTTATTTTCCTTAGAAGATAATTATAAACATGATGAATTTAGAGGATGAAAAATAATAAATTGTGAGACCCAATTCTTGATCTAATCCTAATCATTTGGATTGTCCTGTGCTCCTGGGTACTTGTATGAATTGAGAATCATGCCAAGTGGCAAAACTATTGTAGCAGCAGAATCAGGCCTTATGATTATCCTAACATAACTACCTGGAGGTTGTAAATAAATAAATATTTTGTATGTGTATCACTATATATGCATATATAAATATGTTTTAAATGCTGTCAGCAGGACAGACCCTGTGCTAAATCCAGAATTTCCATGAAAAAAAAAGAACTTAGTGGGTCTTACTTTGATCTTGTTACAGTGATGCAGTTCCAGTCACTTCAGTGAATTACTTCACCAGACAGTAGGAAGAACAGAACCAGAATCTAGCCTGACATATTTTGTGTTATTGCCAATAAAACTGGCCAAATGTACTATTTTCAGAATGGTGTCAGACTGTTAAATATACTAAGTAAACAAAACAGAAGGGTCTGCATCTTGACAGAAAGCACATGCACACCAAGATGTAAAACCCTTCTCATATATCCACCACACTGGATTTTTCTCCAGCTGTTGATTTCTGATGCTATTGATTTCTGCTGGAGTACATCAAGAATAGCTTTTTCAGAATTACTCAAATTTACTCCAAGGAAGATAGGATTAAAAGTAAAAGAAATAAAGGAGAAAAATAACTAAATATGTGTACAATTTTGAGTCCTGAATATAGCTTCATTAAAACCAGTGAAGCTATACTGAATTCTACCAGTTAACAGTTTGACACCTAAATTACAATGAAAAGCTCTGCTCTGCACATATCTCATCTTAACTAAAGATTTGTAAATGTCAAATGTATATATTGAGGTTATATTTTGACAAATAAACTTACCATAGCATTTTCCAATCTAGATGTCTAAATTTTGTCAACATTTAGAGATTTGATCACATTAAGGTCATTTCATTCTTACAGACATAAATTATCTGATACCTGCTCAGAATTAGATAAAAACATTGATGCCAAACTTAGATTCTCCTTTTCTAAATACACAACTCATTTTCACTTATTAGATGAGAGTCTGCATTAACTGTTAATATTTTAATGTCTATGAGGCGTAATTTGCGGGGACTTTTTTCCCCAAGCACTGTGCAGAGTTAAACACTGTACAAAACAAACAAACAAACAAAACAACCTATTTGACACATTATTGGTTATTAATATTTCTGTTACTTATGTCTCTGTTGGAAATATGCAAAATTAATGAATGTTTCTACATTATGTTTCACATCATTACAACTAAGTGAATAGAGAGGTGTGACAGAAAAGGACTTAAGAAAATGGTGAAATCAGCTCCTCTGTTTCTAAACCTCATCTTGGAATCAAGATGTGTCAGAAATGACTCTTCCTAAACAAAATTATTTGATCCTTGTTCTCCTGTCAGTTGTTACATTTTCCATGTGTGCTGTTTTTTGTTTGTTTGTTTGTTTGTTTGTTTGTTTTTAACAGCAGAGTGGTCACTTTTCAACTCTTATAGGCATGAAAAGAGACAAAGTTCCAATCTTAACAGCTAAAAACATATATAATAAATTTTATATAATAATATAACACACCATTGGTTAGTTAGTCTGCTGTGCTTGCAAGTGAGCTGGTAAGAGGATTCTCTGCCTCTGCTGGAATATCAATTGCTCCAGGGCCCAAGTATCTTCCAAGCTACATCAGTTTCCCATTCATTCCAGTGAATTTTGTTTCTCACTGATGCATACCAAGGGTAATTCAGACCCTAGAATATTTGGTTTGTATTATTCTTTTTGAAAATTTCTTCTTTCCAGTAAAGCAGAGTGCAACTCTATTTTTTTTTCTTTTCTTTTTTTTCAGTAAGCTGTCATCTGTAAGGACAGAATTTGAAATACAGTATTTTTTCCCAGTATCTTTCAGTTTTCTAATAGCCATCTTAAGAGTCAGAAATTGAGTGTGCTAGGCACCTCCTTTTGTCTATTATATTCACTCACGCATGTCATCAATTTGCAGGTGGCCCCAGTTATCTTGTAATATAAAAGCGAGGACTTGCATACCTCCTGGCATCCATCATGGCATGTGGGTCATCTGGGTTCACCACATCATTCTGATTGATTCTCATGGGTTCCCTGGGCATGTGGGAAAAGTCTGTTTGTAGCTGCAGCTGAGATCCTAATGCAGAGACCTTTCTCTGTGGGACCAGGATCTGGTGAGGATCCATTGGATCAATATCTGCACTTCTAGTATTTCTGTGGGGTTCAGGTGTGTTGAATCGAAACAAAGGGATTTCATTTCTTCTGGACAAAAACTGGGAGTACGGTGGTGGATTCATACCAGGGAAGAAAGCTTGTTTAACTCTGCCTAAACTAACCAGAAAGTTGTGCTTGGGAGATTGGTACACATCATATCCATTTTCCAGTGTCCTATGGTTGAACACACAGTCCTCTTGACTGAAGTAATGCTTAAAAAAAAAAAAAAAGACAACTGTGACAACTGTGATCAAAGGCAATTGGTAAAAGACAAGTACCAATTAAAGATGGAAAGAGGAATGAGCTCTTTCAGCAGGGTGTTTTCAAGCTCAGTTAAACGCAAATCTATTATGGGTGCCTACATTTTCAACTTAGGTATTATTCAGATAGCACTGTTTTCTTTCAGAGGTCTGCATTGTTTGAGCTACTCCCAACCTGTGGATCTACACTACAGCAAGACTGTAAGATCTCATTGGATCTCATTCTGCTCTCATTTATCCCAGCAGGAATTCAGCTCTACAATTTAACACAAACAAAAAAGAGAGGAAAGTTTAATTTAAATGGCAGGTTGTCAGCTTGCTTAAGCCTGAATCCTCCTGCTGTAGCTATACAGATTTGCCCTAAATGAGTCTTAGTAAAGGTGGCTCACCGATCCAAAGATGTTTCCTTTCATGTCCATGCATAGGTAGCGTCCACTCTTCACACCTGTGATTATTACACAGCCAGCACCCTCAGACTTGATCATTAAGGCACCTGTTTAAGAAAACAAAGATGTCAAATCCAGGACCCAGTTTGACATTGCGCCTTTGCCTTACTGGTCCACAGAAATGGTGACTGGAAGTGTCCTCTGAGGAGTCTGAACCCACTTACCATGTGAATTGAGACTATTGTGCACCCTAGATCTAGCTGTGGCTTTGTCTGAGCTTTGGACAGCTCCCAGGGTGGAAATGCTACCAACTCTCTGGGTGCCCTGTTCCAGTACGGTAGTAGAATCTCAAAGACAATTTTATTCTAACATCCTAATTGAAGTCCCAAACCCCAATTTGGGGCTATTACCCTTTCTTCTGTCACTAGCAATGACAACGAGGAGTTTGGATCCCTCATCTTTATGACTGCCCTATAGCCACTGCTACGTGGTATTAGATTATCTTTAACCTCCTTTTTGTTGTGTTAAAAAGATCACCTCCTTAAATCTTTTTCAAAAGTTTGTGCTCAAGGTGCCTGGGCAATCTGCAAACCCTCTGCTAGACCATTTCCAGTTTCTCCACATGCATCTTGAACTGGGGTTGCTATAGTACTCCAAGTGCAGTTTCCCTCATGACAACTAAAGGGGGAAAACTAACTTCCCCTGATCCACTGATCACAGTAGATGGCTTGTCATCTTCTCAAACTGAGTGTGCTGTATTTGATTTGGTGTCCTCTGTAACCCTTAGGTCCTACCCAGGAGAGGTGTATACACCCAGCCTCTGCCCAGTCTGTGCAGCACTTTGGACTTCTTATTTACCTGGTGTCTGAGTGGCACTGTGGCGACCTGGCAGAGATTCAGTCACCTTCCCTTTCATGACCCCTTTGTCTGATTTCCACTATTCTACCATTCCAAATATAGGTGGTTTTGTTTCAAGGCAGACATTGGCAAAACGTGATATTTTGCTGGCTGTTATTGTCGACAATTTCTCCCTGGTTCTTGACCAACATACTTAAAAGTGAATTTTATAAAACCTATAAATATGCAGGAAGAATAGCAGCAAGACAGCACAGGCATTCCTAAAAGTGTTTCATCAGCAATTCCTTAAAAGAAAAAATAGTGAAACTTGATCCCTTTTTCTCCTTAACAAATTACAACTTTTCAAAATATCTTTTTTTTTTTTTTTTCCTTATATACTTCTACACAAATATCACAAGATGTGTTTACATTTTGCATTGTGTGGGTGAAGAACATGCTATGTGGTAATGAAATAAATGACTTTATAGTGCATAGCTACTTGTGATTTGAGTGATGCTAGAAGAGAAGTAATTTTGGAATCCTATGAAATAACCCCATGTCTTAAAAAAATAAAATGTAACAAACAAATAAACAACAAGAGCAACAACATTTTTTTAACTAGTTATGCTGTTTGGGCAGGCATTCAGCCAAGGATACCTGAATTTTCCATGAAAATAAACTATGATAGAAGATTTTAGTTACAAAAGGGGATGTTTACTTCTTATGAACTCCAAAGGCGTAGCTCTTCATTTATGACAGTCTGGCCTTCTGCAGTTTCCCCCCATTTAATCAAACATGTCATGCTTATTTACCCATGTTCTATACATTGCTGAATTAGTGCCACGCACCTTCTTCAGACATAAGAATTCGAAGGTTGCCTTACAAACCAATTTTAAATAAAGAGAGCTACAGTTATATTTGAAAGGACATAACCTAGTTTTAGTATTTAGCAGCTCTCTACCCCAGAATAAAGATTCTGTGGACACAATCAGTTCCCCAACCGGTACTGCGATGACTTTCTTCAGTACAATGCTGTCACTGCAACATGAAGTAGCTCTTTGGGACATATCACCAAATTCTAATAGGAACTTCCACAAGAAACTGTAGGTAAAATCATGCAGTGAAGGATAATTCAGGTAGTTTTTGCTTGAAGAGGATTACAACAACCATAGAAATGTAGTGCTCTGAGACAATGAAAGAAATTTCCCACCTGCTATATTTCTTTGAAGCAATTTTATTTGTTAATCAAAAGAAGCATTATAATTGTGTATGTTTTCCAACCCATAGCTATACTCCTCTGTCCCAATGCCTAACAAGAGGATGGAATTTTCTACAGGTAGCAAGAAAACAAAAGTCTTGTCTTCCCTCCCCTGTTCCCATAAAGACTGAGGGTCCGTAGTAAGCTACTTACTGTATATGGTTTGATGAGGAACACCATCAATGTAGCCATCAGCATTGATTTGGAGATGGAAGCTGTTCCTCTCTGAAGATGTATACAGGTGCATCAGGCGATCTCCATTCCCCCAGCTGGGATTCAGCAGTGGAGAGGAGTTGGGAAAGGCGACTGTAGCCTTCAGGCTACAGAGTACAAGCAGCATGTGCTCCAGGCAGCAGTAGGGACTAGTCTGTTGCATGGCTCTCTGTTCGTCGTGGCTGGTTGGTATCTGAAACTTGATACTCCTCTGTGCTTCTTGCTTTCCCTTGTTTGCATGTGCCTGGAGTGAGAATTCTCGGATAGGTTCCCTTCTTCTTTGCAGAGGCTTATAAAGGGCAGCAAAATGACATCACACAGGAAAAACTTCTCCACATCCTTGATTTTTGTCAAAGCAACATTTTAAGTGTCCCAAAACCTCAAGGGAAGGAAAGCACGTAGGATCTCTGGGTAAGGTGCGGGGGGGAAAAATGTAAGGTTTCTAAAGACAGCTCACAAAAGCTAATCATATGTTCAAATGTTATCTACAACCCTGTGACATCTGAGAGCTTCCCACGCCCCTACTGTTAAATCCAGGAAGAGCACTCCACCGTCCTTTCTGTGAAGAGAAGGGAATGACCCTTTAAACTTCAGTTATCTTTTTTTTTTTTTTTTTTCCTCATAGATGTTTATTTAGATTCCCACCTCCCTCTCAGTTTCCAAATGACATTCTGATTTGGTGAAAATACCAAATGCTACTAAAAATTTCCACAGCTGTATCAAAAGCTGACATTAGGTTGGTCTGGGCCTGATTCCCTCTTCATTATAGTATAAGTTTAACAGTGACCTTGTTGGACTGATACTTGTGCTACCCCGTTTAAGCAAGTGAAACTTGAAGCAAGTGCAGCCCATTTCAAATAAACTCTCCCTTTTCTTTCTCCTCTTTGAGTCACTAATTAATTTGAAGTTGGCCAAACATTAACTGCAAAACTAATTAAAATTAGAGGCAAAACACTTAGAATCTTCAAGAACCTGCAATGCAGATCTATCTGACAGTCTTTTATAGAGTCATATTGGTTAGCATGGCCAGAAGATCTCAGATCTGAATCAAGACTAAAACATTCATATTGTCACATTTTTATTACTTCAGGTACAGCAAGAAAGCTTGGAAGAACTACTTAGAGACATGACCAAACTGAAAAAGTAATAAATGTAAAGCAATGTTAAAAAAACACTCCAAGAAATGAAACTTGCTTTTCAGTTGTCCTGCCAGTGTCCTGTGGTTTTACAAAAAAAAAAAAAAAAAAAAAAAAAAAAAAAAGATTAAAAAAAATATGGTTCTGTTTATTGTAAGAAAATGCTGTACTAATGGGAAATTGGGTATACAGGTAAAACACTGATGATAGGAATAACAGGTCACAAACTAGGCAGTGTTTAGATTTCTTTTTAAAATGAATATAGAACTGAAAAGAATACTAAACAATAAATTGGTCACTTTTTAAAAGGAAACACGAGGATATTAAGTGTAGCAGTCTTAAGTTCACCAATTCCAAGCACAGATATCAGTGAGTTAGTCTTTAGTTAGACACAGTGTGCAAAATTTTTAGTTCTATGAAGAACCTGTGGAGCAGTGCCATCATCACAGAATATGTTATAGCTTGACACAACTGTAAAAGTTGATGTGATTCTTTTTTTTTTTTAAATCAGCAAAATATTTCTGCCAAATACTTCTGTCACACCTGTGTAAATCTAGAGGCTTGCGTCATTGTATATACACCTGTGTAAATGACAGCATTTTTTAGCCAAAGTGTATAAGGGTCATATCTTAAGCTGAGTAGATTGACAAAACTGTCTTCACTGAGAGACATTCTAGGGTACAAATCTTTCACTGGTTATAATATCTGAAATGCTTTGCCATCTTAATTGAAAAAATAGCTTATAAATAAAGGAGTTCTTGTTTTGTTTTGTTTTAAGTGATGCATCTATTTACTGTTGAAACTATCTACTGAAGCTTTTTGGTTCAGCATTCAAACAAAAGTATTTTTTGTTTGTTCATTCGCCTTTTGCTCCCTTTCATTAGACTACCATGGAAATGTGGATATGGATACTTCAGAAGTAGTTGCAAAATTTTCCACAAGAGGCACGTATAGGGTACTGAGTCCTCTTGGAAATTTTTGTGATTTTTTTGTTAACGCACTTTTTCTGGTTTGATATTTCATATTCATCACGAAGTCTTCCTATGCTTACCATTATGCACTCATTTGATCTCTCTTTGGTGTCTTAGCTACAGAGAAATGGTTCTCAGGTGTTTAAAAAATGCATTCAAGCCCTGTGGTAGCACACAGCAGTTGTGAGAACCTGATTTTTATTTATTTTTTTTTAATGTCTCAAAGAAGCAAAGAGTTCTTTCATACGCTTAAATTGTTAGGCTTTTCAGAAGCTTCTCAGAGAGTCAGCAAAACCCCTGACTTTGCTGAGTTGTGTATTAGCAACTGGGCTAAACTCTCTACTTTTGAGGGTGATAATGTAGGTTTTGCCTTTTCATTTACATTTCTGTTTTAAACCTATCAATGTACACTGTCGGTGGTTTGTTTGTGTGTGTTTTTTTTTTTTTTTTTTAACAATACATTTCTTTTTTATTCCTGGTTGATCCATTTATTTTCTCTTTTGGTATGCCACTTTCCTACCCATTCAACTCTTTGCTTGATTTTTCAGCTGCATCAGTTAGAAGTAGTAACCACCCTTATTTCTCTTTTATCATTATGCTGTTATATCAGTAGTAACAATATTTTTGCAACTTCTACCACATATATTGATATTGCTTTTTTAGCTCTCTGTATTGTTCTAAGATGTTTGACCAACCAAGACAGCTTTTGTCAGTGCTGGGCTTGGCTTGCAGGTGCTTGAGAAAATTTTTGATGCTCAGCACCTTACTGGATCCCATTCTCCTCCTCCCCTCTGCCATGCCTTGCTCCCAGGCCTACTCCTGCTGCCTCCTTCCTGCTGAGGCAGCACAGGTTTGACTGTGCTAGGTGCCTCAGCTGTAATGCCTGAGTACCTCACCAGTACAAAGTGTGCTCTAAGTGTGACAACAGCACATGCAGCAAACAGTGGACAGAAAACACTGGATATCTGTAAATTAACAAGATAACTTTCTGTCCTGAGTAAAGTAAATGTATGGTGGAAAGTTCTGTAATTTAAGTAAATTATACACAAGACTGTAGACAAAGGGAAGTGTGTTAGGTTCATGGGAGCATCCTAAACTCTGACTTCCCCCTAGCTTAATGATGTCATGTTTCAGCCTTAGTTTTCTTTTTCTTTTTTTTTTTCTTTTCTTTTTTTTTTAATCAAAATTTATATGTTCAACTCTATAAAACCCTGATCTCAGCAGCTATGTGTCATCTCTTCTTCAGCTGCTAGCAAAGTAACTCCTTTCCTCTGTTGTTTATCACTTCAGTCAACTGCAGAGGACTTTCAGGGGAAAGGCAAGCTTTTTATTACAAATTTAAGTTACTACAAATTATTTGCTCTCAGTTACCTTTTACAGACACCTTGGAAGTGCTTTATGCACCATCAAAAAAAATCACATTAAAGAGAAGCTATTTAAAAAAATCAACATAATGTGGTTGCCTTCCAGGACTCTCCCATAAGTAAAGAGGCATGTTCCCTCACAGTGTTAGACCACCTTGATCACGTAGGAGCACCTGTAGCACTGTTGCTTAATAAAGCATATTGACCCTTATTTAAACAGGTGTGTAGCTTGTCCCTTTGCGGAACTCTGGCTATCTAGGGACAGAGAGATGTTCACCATCCCTGTTCAGTCAGCCTGTCCCCCTGGCTAGGAGCCACGTGGTAAGTGTGTGAGGCTGGGCAGGAATTGCCCCTGCAGTTCCCAGGTATCTCAGATGGCCTCAGAAAGCCTCGTGCTCTCTACTGTTTCAAAGATTGCAAGGGAGTTTGAGTTGACAGATTTGAAACTAACTCTGCTTTTAACACTTTTATTTGCATTGTGTCACTTCAAAAACATAAGAGAAACTGGGGTCTTTTTTCCCTCCCTCCTCTTCCTAAAATCACTGTAATAACTGGCTCTGGGACAATCACATCTTCAGCATTGAAAGTACAAGGGTGGAGTGCCTCTCTAGTAGTTATTCTAGGAATAATGACGCACCAAGTCGACAGTATGTACAGTGGATGCTCTGTAAGTATGTTTATGCATGAGCCTTCACCACAGACTTTACCCAGCATTGTTAAACACATCCTGAGGGACCTTATTTGGGCATCCCATTCTTGTCACACTGCCCACGACTAAAGCAAACATCCTGGCCATCCTCACCTACGTGAAACAAATGAAGTAAGAACAGCCCACTGGGTTTGGGACCGCAGCGTGTACTAGCAGTTTCTGCCATGTACTTCCAAATATATTGTCTTGGCTCTTCTATTTTTTCCCCTCAACCTTTTCTCTACATAACAGACATTTTGGAAATCTGTTTCCAGTTGTAGAAGTGCTAAATCACATGTGTCTGAAGCTCTGGAGCAGCTTCTTTGATGCCTGTGTTCACATGATGCAGGATATATGGTCTTCATGAGGAGTGCCTGTCTTTTCTTCTAGGCTCTTTTCTGTCCAGTCAGACAGAAGGCCGGCATAAGCTTTTAGCTCTCATTCACAATTCCCAAAGGGAGGTAGATTTTTACCAGTGGCTTTAGAGATTATGGGTTTTTAAAATGCAATGCTACAAAGATGGTCAGAAGCAGAAAGCCCCAGTACTTCACTATATTCTGAGGAGGAGGTTAATAAGAAATCAGACTTCCTGGTCTGTAAACATCCCAGATGGGCATTTGTGATGCTGTTTGTGCTGTTTTACTCTAACTGACTGAAATGAAGGGCCTCATTCCTCCCCCAGCTGAAATCTTTGGCAGAGCTCCCAGTCAAAGCAGAACGAGTCCCTAAAAGGTTGTGTTTTCTGAACAGAGACTGTTTCTGTCATTTTAAAGGGTCTGAATTTTCTTAGGTATTGTGGAATAGAGAGTGGTCCCAGTCTGAAATGACAGCTGCTGATACTCTCCATTTCCAAAGAGATGCTTCCAGTTCCTGAAATGGAGTTTCTCAGGCTGTGGTATCTGTTCCTTTGGGGGTGGGAAAACCCTTCCATATGCAGGGACCTGCTTCTGAACCTCAGGTCAGCACCTGGGCACAACCAACCCAGCTAATATTCTTGGTGGTAGGTAGATGAGAGGATGGACTTCGCCTAGGGTGAGAGAAATGAGAAAATTTGGTAGGGATTTGAGGGTGAGCCCCAGAACGGGAGTATGTGGGAGGCAAGTGTTCAAAGTGAGCAGTAGAAGTGTGAGGGGTACACCAAGAAGGAGAAGGCAGAGAGCACAAAGACAGACCTCTTTTCATATTTGGCTGCAGGACCTGCTGCTCTTTGTCCATGAGCAAACTCTGAGGTAATCTGCTTGAAGGACACAGGTGGCCAAACTAGGTCTAGGTGTCCTTTCCCAGTGTCTTCTGGTAGTAACTTCTCCTGATAGTCTGTGGCTTGAAATACATATATATATATATATATATATAAAATATATGTATTTACTAAAGATATATATTTTGACTCCTCAGTCTGCACCTTGTAATTTCATATAAAGTACCACAGCAGTGAAAGTCTTTCAAGTTAATGCTGTTCTGACACACATACTCGTAGTAGCTCTTGGGTGTTTTTTCTCCTCAAAACTAGACAGCTGAGTCAATTTGAGCTCTCATGTGGAGATCTCGGCATGCTTCCACTGAGTGTCCTTGGATGGTTGCTCTTACTCACTTCCTAGTCTGAATACTTATCTTCAGTTCAGACCACCCTCTATAAAACAAAATGCTTGTGACCAGCAGTAAGAAAATGAAACATCTGTCCATCCCTTGTTTCACTTCACTTTCATTTCTTCCCAGGATACGTCTCTGTTATTTCCTGTATTCTCTACTTGTCCAACGTAACTAAATACATGCTCTTGAGTAGCTGATTACTCCAGGCAGTAATGCTCAGCCAGGAAAGCCTGAGCAGTCCAGAAGTCCCAAGCAAAGCCGGAGCAGAGCTTTGTACATGTGAGATGAGACAGCAGGGTGCTGCGGCCTGTAGGACCTGCACAAGTGGCCAAAAGAGCTCACCTGTGGGTGCAGACTGGACTGGCTGTCGCTGGCAAGGAGGCTGCGAGGAGCTGAGGTGTGAGAGGTGGCTGGAGGAGTAACAAAGCTCTCTTTGTGATACGCAGTTTTTAAGCTTAATTATAATTCCCCCTTCGCCCCCCACCTCGCCTCTCATAGGTAAGTACAATAGCCTCCCCTTCATCTACAGGGCTGGGGAGCAAAAAGATACACTGCAGCCTCTAAAGGGCTCCTTTTGGACACACAATAGTTTAAAGGCTGGCGCTGAGCTCTTTGTGAAATGTTTTGCCCCCAAAGGCTGTTGGCTTTCACTTCCATTCTTCTTAGTACTGGAAACAAAATCAGTATAAATAGAAATGCGCCCATAGAAAATCCTCCTTTTCCTGTGCCATTTTCCATACTTGATACAAAAGCATTTGGGTGCTCAGGGCTAAAGGGAATGTTCGTTGCTTGATGCAGTTATCACATTTAGTGTTTGATTATGGGTGCTAAATTGAATTCAGATCCTCATAGCCAAATGCTACTGAAATAGTGTTGTTATTAAACTAGTCAAGGATTATTATTATTGTTATTGTTACTATTTTTTCCTCCTGCATATCAGCACACATGAAGTAGATAACTCAGTTTTCTGGATACTTTCTTTGAGGTGTGAACTCGTCTCTCTTGTAAAAACCTATTGGGGTTGTTGGCACTTAAGATGGAGTCCAATGTTGTAAAATGCAGTTTGCTAGCATGGCAAATTTTTGCTGTCTTTGAAGAGCATTTCAGTTCTCAGCTGTAATACAAGTTTGCACTTGAGAAATGAATACTCTTGCACATGGGGCTAGGAAGGATGGAGATAGCAGCCTTATAAGCAGAAGCAAAAGGTTTAAAAGAGTTTGCTTTTTATTTTTTTAAATGATAATTTCTTATTTTGTTTCCAAACCTGTTTTGGAGAGGAAAAAAATTGGTACAGTATTCACAAGCCTTAAGATTTCAGCTTTACAGCAATGATATTTGATCTAGACATAGCTGAAGGTAGTATCTGGGCAGCCCAAACTCACCACTTTATCTCTACAGATTTGCACCTGAGTTTTAGTGATTATGAAGGTTCTTATTTATTTATTTTTTTTTCCTGAAGAACAGCTAACATTTTTTAAATGGACCTATCTAGCATCAGCTTGGTTTCGGGTGTCAAGAAGCAAACAAGATCCTCTCAAAATTTTGAAGAAAAACTGATATTACAAAAGATTTTTGAAATGCAACTATAAAGCATTTCTGAGTAGTGTTTGTGTTATAAATGAGGTCTCAAGTCAATCTGAATTTTGTAATATTTATAAAACAAATATTTCTAAAAGGTATAAAAGGCAAGTAAACAGCACTGGGTGTGCGGGGAGTCTATGCTCCACCAACATGCACACACAAACATCAAACATTCTAAATACACAGAACATTGCTTTACATACTAAACCCGAGTATGCCTATACATACGTACAATCAGGAAAGGCAACAAACAATAACTTACTAAAATCAAGTACGCCTATACATACGTAAAATCAGAAAAAGTAACAAACAATCCTTTAAGTTCCATGACTTAACAAGTCTCCATTTTCCATTCCTTCTGAACAATATGTCTCGCTTTAAGTTGTCAAGCAACTTGGTCTTCAGGCCTTATGTATCCCGTTCTTCCCAGATCAAAGAAAAACATATCCACCTCCTTTTCAAGGCCAATAGGCCTGGGTCAAAAGGCATGTCCAGGTCAGCAGGGGGTGTAACAGCAAAAGCCTTCGATGGCTGTAGCAGCAGAGGGGCCGATGGCATAGTAGTCGGATCAGTAAAGGAGCCCGCAGGTCCCTCACTATCTGGCAAGCCACACATTTCTGACGTGGCCCCACATGGCTCTTTAAGGCCTCAGAAACTGCTTGCCAGGTGGCGAGCAATCCCACTGCAACCTCGCCATTTTTAGTTGCAGAGTCCCACACCTTGACCTCAGTTTGGTCCCATATTTCAGGGTCATAAACTGTCCAATTGTTAATAAGGAGAATAAGCTGTAAGGTTACCAGGACAGTCTTTGTTCCTAAGGACGTATGATTCCCCATAATGCGCAACTGCTTACCAGCGAGGGGCAGTTGTGTGCGCGGCTCCGCTTCTCTCAGCTTGAGCTTCTCTCCAGCTCCAGTGCGCCTGTTTCCAGCGACTTTCAGTACAAGCTTCTCTGAGCAGTTTGCTGAGTCTGGCCGAACCTATCTTCATGAGGCAATCAAAATGTCTGTTCCCATCCTGGTCTCCATTCTGCCAGCCTGTTCCTCTTCACTTCTTTTTCATCATGCTGCCTTTTTTTTTTCTTTTTTTTTTTTTTTTTTTTTTTTTTTTTTTTTTGAGGCCAGGCTTCCCTCTTATACCCTTCTCTCCACAGCAGTTCTTTTCAAAACAACTTTTCATTGGTCAAACAACTTTGAATGTAACAACAACAGCAAACACCCAGAAACATCCATGCCTTAATGGCTGGAGAACAAGAGAACCATCTGGAGAACAAGAAACCGGAGACTGCATGGAGTCTCCTGAATCACCCTTCTTTGTTCCCTCTAAACTCTTTTATATTCCTGATGGCCTCGTCATTAAGAGTCTAATGTTATCTCAACCACGGGGCTTTCCAACCCCCATGGCCACATTACCAAATCTCCCCCTTCTTTATTAATATCAACCATTTTCTCGACACGAATTACCACTCCATATATAACAGTTTGCAAACCAAACTAAGTAGCATTAGGTACTGAAAAGAGGAGGAATCAAAACTAAATAAACCAGGAACAGAACACACAATGTAATTTTTAATTTGGTCTGGAAAAAAAAAAAAAAAAGAAAAAAAAAGTTAATGAATTAATCCCAATGACCTCCATGGATAATGCTTTTTTTTTTTTTTTTTTTTTTTTTTTTTTTTTTTTTTTTTTTCCCAAATGGTCTTCTCTAACAATCTTCTCTAACAGTCCTTTGTAATGGACAATTTCTGTACTAAAACTGCACATTAAAATCCATTAAGTTTCGGTCTATTACGGTAAAATATACTACACAAATTGCAAAAATGGAAAATTCCCTTGGAGAAAAATTCAAAATTCTTCCCATAAGAGTGATGCAGCACTGGAGTAGATGCCCAGAGGGGCTGTAGCCCACAACCCTGGAGATATTCAAAAGCAGACGGGGCAAGGTCCTAAGTGACCTGATTCAGCTTGGCAACTTACCCTACTGTGATCTTGGGCTGGACTAGAAAGCTCCAGTGTCCCCTTCCCACCTAAATCTTTTTGTGATTCTGTGACATTGGGTATGGTAATGTATGCCATGACATTTACTGGCAGCTTCAAATAATAGGATCATTTTCCCTTGTTAGTAAGAAGACTAGAATAGACAATAAATTGTGTTCTAACCTAGTTCTAAACTTACTTCAGTCTCTTTGGTTGAGACGTTTTACTCCATTGATTCTGCATTCTGGAAGAAGAGATGGAAAGGCTTAGGTCAAAGAAATGACTGGAAAATGCAAAGAGGGAGGGGGGAGACCCTGAAACTGTCAAAAGACAAAATATGCAGACAACCTCATCATCAGCCAAGGGCCCTTCTGCTGTGTGACAGTGACGACATGGCATGCGACTGATTTGGTTAGAATTGCTTCAACACAGTTCCATGTGTTGTTCTTCAGCTCTGAGACATATTTTTAGTGGGGCCCCTTTGAAACTAAATGCTGGTTTAAGAAACTTTATACATTTTTATATATATATATATATATATATACATATATATATATATAAGTTTTAAGAGTTATTTCTGAATCTGAAAACCTGAGCACTAACTGATGAAGGTCATGACTGAGCAAATCATTACTCTTGTAACCAGTATTTCTAATGCAGGGAAAATAGAAAAGCTTCGCAAGCTACTGCAAGACTAATATACAGTTCTGAACTCCTCTAAAGCAATATGAAGATCCAACTTCATGAATGGCATGGAAAGATGTATAATAGTGACTTCATCTTTCCACCGGGAAAGTGCACATCAGTAGCACATAGGCAAGGACTGATTAGGTTGAATGGAAATCTGTCAAAGATGTGTCTTGAATGCTGTCCTTATTTAGGCTTTAAATCATAGAATGACTTTACAGGTAGATTTACACATCTCTGCAACCACAATATTTCTTCATGTTGCCTTCTCATCATGCTGCTGGTGGGGAGGAACTTGGTGTCCTGGATGCAGAGGTTCATCAATTGCTGGGACACTGATCCTGCACCTGCCCCCTGCTGATCTTTAGCCATTTTTACAGCTGGCACAGTCTGGTGTCATGCCAGGACTGGTTGGGAAATGCATTCTGTTTCAAAGAATAAAAGCAAGCTGGTTTTTATCATCTTTATTGAAATTTTGGCCTCTCACCAAACTGCTCAGTTTTCCAAAAACAAAGAATTGCTGGCTGATATGTTTTTTAAACTTAGAAACATAATATGTATGTTTTATTATTTATTTTATTTGTTTATTATTATTACTATTTTTTATCTATTCCTTTGCCCCAGTGAACCTTTTTACATGTCAGAGGGTGAGTAGCCCACTTGCCTAGCCCAAACATGATTGTGTATCTGACACAGTGGTCCCTTCAAGACCCTTTGCTCCATGGTTCATTCACCTCTCTGACTTCACTTCTGGGGAAAGTGATGAAAATGAGCTTAAAGGATGGAAATTTAAAAAAGAATGGAAGTTAACTCAAGTTAGCACTTTGATGTCTGCTGATATCCAGCTCAACAAAAAATTGAAGTTGTGCAGAATACAAATATACATAAGAAATTTCAAACAAAAGAAATTTCACAATAACACAAGGGGCTTTTAGACCTGCATGTTGACTGTTACAGGGTTGTGAAAAATAAATTTTGTTCAATATTACTATTGTCTTCTTTTGAAATCTGCAAGTTTTTCATTAAAATCCACAATACAGAACATCTATAGATTTGGTCAATATTTAAAGAATGTGACACCCATACATGTCCCATACATGTCATTTTCTTTGCAAAGTGTTGTTTTTTGGTGAGTTGCCATGGAAAGGCTGCAGTTTCTCTCTCTGAATTCTCTGATTCTGAAATTTGCCCTATAATACAGTTTCTTTAACTGGCACATCCAGTATTGTTGACCTGCCTATCTAGGTAGTGTGTCTCATTTACAGAAGTATATTCATTCTTCTTGTGTGCTTGCTTCTATGTCCTCAGGAATACTGAAGATCCAGATATGCAGTCTCAACAAGAAAATCAGTTCAGGCATTCATCCCCTAATGTACTGTGCTGCATATAAGCTAAAGATAGGCTGACAAATTGTTTTGTTTTGGAAAAAAAAAAATAAAAATCTTTGGTTTGCTTTAAGTTTCCTAACATTTCTGTTCATTTAGCTCTAGGATTTAACACTTTTGCATAGGGTTAGCTACATGGTTATATTAAAGTGCAGGAGTACTTAACATTTCACAGTAAGGGTCTCTGGATCAAGCCAGGCAAGATCATGAGGTTAGAGTCAAATAATGTACTTGTTATTCCCATCACCTCAGCCTGAGGTCTGAAGGCCTGGCTGCATGGAAACATTGCCAAGAGCCAAGGTAGTGTAAGGATTTGTCAAGTGCCCTGCTTGTATTTTGACCCTGGCGTAAATGTAAACTAACTTGTTCCTCACTGGATAACTGAGATACTTAAAGTGCTTTCGAAAAAGGTGATGATCTCACTGAATGACACCTATGCTCGTTATCATAACTACCTTCTATATATTTTAGAGGCAGATCTATTGTCCATTGAATAAACCGGAGGATTTTTATTGGCCTGGTAAGCTCTGGTTCAGGTCACAGATGGAATAACCCCAGAAAAAAGTAGGCTCTGATCACCTGGAATAACTCAGAATATATCAGTTCTCCTAAGAAATATTTAAGAGAAAGTTAGGTGCTTTTATCCCAGCAACCCTGCAAAAACATAACTGCAAACAACTTCATTGTTTTATACATTATCCCTAATGATTTCTCATCTGACGTAAGTTGGTATGGTTGTATTGTCCTTGGAGGAGCTATTCTAGTGCTATGAGTTGGGCCCATGAAATCACAAACACACAGTAAAATTGAGGACTGTAAACAGTTGAGTTAGGGGACAGAAATTTAGTCCCAATCAAGGCATTTTACTCTACACCTTGTAACAAAAAATAACTAATGATATGCATGCATGCAATAAAGGATTGAATTATATGTTCTTCTCATGATCCAAGGGCACAGCTTGTTCAGCTCATCTGGACTTATTCGCCCCTTGGATTTTGGCCAAACTCTTTTCAGCAGACTATGGCTTCCAAAACAAACATGCTTTTGGGTTGAGCTGGATGCAGAGGTTGGCTGCAGAGAAAAAAAGAACTCTCTGCTTGTGGCTGCATACTTAGTTGTTTGTTTTTAGGATTTTTTTTTTTCCAGTGACAGCTATTTCATCAGTCAGGATTGGTCACTGCAATTAAATGTACATCCAGTTTACATTATGTGTAATAAACCTAGAGATTCCCACACTGTTTGTCTTATCCTCAGTCTCTTCCTCAGTTACCCAACAACTAGAAGAGATTCTTGTTTCTTCCTTCAGTCTTGCATTATGGCAAGGAAACCAAATATCCTCTTTGCTTCTGCTGAGTCATTTGTGACTCTAAACCTGAGGCACAAGAGTTCGCACTTGGGTCATTTTCCCAAAGAACAAAGTCCTTCTTAGTTAAATACCTGGGACATAATTCTGTCCTTCTTTGATTAAACTGATGCAGAACATTCAGCAAATGACATAAGAAAAAGTAGGGGTGGGGGTGTGTAGAGAATATATATATATATATATATACATGTATATATATATATAAAAAAAAAAGGAAATGCAAAAGAGATTTGAGGCTGTTTTTTTATTTTTTATTTTTTCCTTTTATGAGCATAGCTTGTTACATGGTCATTACTGAGCAGCATTCTTGAGTCACTGAAAGATTATGGCCTGCAAATTTCTGTCAAAGATCCTCTGCTTTCCTTAGCAACGGTGGGAGCAGAGCAGAGCATTGCTAACCCTCATGGGGACTGGATTGTTTCACAACAGTTTAATTTCTCTTTGCAAATTGCCTTATGAAATCCAGACACTAACCTCACCCCATTGTCATGCTCCTGCACTGAACTGTATTAAATGAAGGTCTGGTGATTCCCTTGAGAGGCTGGAGGGGGAATCCCCAGTTTATAGACTCTCTGCCTTTACCAGCCCATACCCTCTGAGACTCCTTAGTTTAAGCAAGACTATCAACCCAACGATTAAAAAAAAACAATGGCATATTGGGTTGCATTCGAAAAAGCATAACCAACAGATTGAAGGAAGTGTTTATTTCCCTTTTGTAAGGCCACATCTGAAACAGTGTCTGATTTGGGGCTCCACATTGCAAGAGAGATGTTAACAGATGGGAGCACATACAGTAAAGATCCACTAAAATTTATGTGGACTGGAGAATGATACACAAGGACAGGCTGTTAGAGCTGGATTAGTTTGGCCTGGAGAAGGCAAAGGGTAAAATCTAGTTGGAGTTTCAGTACTTGAGTGGCAATATACAGAAGACAGAAATAATATTGTTGTTATGTGAAAAATAGATGGCTGAGGTAGTTGTCACACAACATTTAGATCTCCCAAAGGCTAGTCCAGAATCCTATAAACCTTTCCCTGCTGCCTCTTCAACTACACATCTCCATGTCAGACCTTTTCCCAGAGTTGTCTTTCTCCTCCATTTTTGGAACCAGAAATGCAATTTCTGCGAAAATTCATGGTAATCTCTCTAATACTGCTAATTTACAGAGAAACATTGTTCTTTAGAATGATGGTGATGTATCTCAGTCCAGCTTTTACATTTGTGTCTCATATGTCTGTGCATGTGTGTGGAACAGAATATCTGGAAAATGCTTTTTCTGTTGTGTGAAACACTGGATACTTTGCCAAATGCATCATCAGAAGATACTAAGAAATTTATTTTCTCTGAAGCATCTGGCATAGAATCCTGCTAGGACACAACCACCAGTTTAAAAGAACAAAGCTCATCTCTTTCGGTGGATCACTCACTAGAAGTCACTGTGGTAAACAAGTGTCAGGGACCAGTGTGGGCTGGGTCTGCTCTCTAGGGGAAGAGGATCTGAGAGCTGAGAGGAAAAAATAAATAAAATAAAATAAAATAAAATAAAATAAAATAAAATAAAATAAAATAAAATAAAATAAAATAAATAAAATAAAATAAAATAAAATAAAATAAAATAAAATAAAATAAAATAAAATAAAATAAAATAAAATAAAATAATCAGAGGCATAGCAAATCAATCACCTCACCAGCCAGCAGCTGTCCCACAATACCCAAACTGGGGCATAGAGCAGACCCAGAGATAGTGGCCAGGCCCAGACAAGAGCCCGGATCACAAGACAACATCATGGTGACAAGAAAGGTCTAGGACCTAGACCTGATCTTCCCATCAGAATCAGGTCCAGTGAAAGCCAGGCAGGTCCATGTGGTGACAGAGCTGTGTTAAAGCCAGGTTGGGAAATCAGACTGCGGTAAAGATCAGTGGGTTCCACGACAGAGCCGAACATGAGCACTCTGCTGAGGCAGCTCAGACATGCAGTGTGTTGATGCTTGTCTCTCATCCTGAGCTCTGCTGTTGTGACTAGGTAGGAGATGAAGACTGATTCTGCTGACCTCACCAGGCAGCAGGACCATTGAGTGGGCAGTCCTAACCTAGTTCTGACAAGATAGGCCCAGAATCATAGAACCATTCAGGTTGGAAAGCACCTCTGTCATGTAGTGCAACTTTTAATCTAGTAGTGAAAAGTCCACCACTAAATCATGTTACTAAGTTCTACATCTACATATTTTTTGAAGATCTCCAGGGGTGGTGACTCAGTCATTTCCCTGGGCAGCATGTTCCAATGCCGCACAACCCTTTCAGTGAAGACATTTCTCCTAATATCCAACCTAAACCTCCCCTGGCACAATGGGAGGCCATTTTGTCTTGTCCTATCACTTACTGCTTGGGAGAAGAGCCTGATCCCCACCTTGCTACACTCTTCTTTAAGATAATTATAAAGTGCAATAAGTCTCCCCTGAGCCTCTATCATTTATTCTAGATCATTGCTAAAGATATTGAAGAGGACTGGCCCCAGTACTGAGCCCAGGGGGACACCACTAGTGACCAGCCTCCAACTGGATTTAACTCCATTCACCAAGACTCTTTGGGCCTGGCTACCCAGCCAGTTTTTAACCCAACAAAGCGTACACACACCCAAGCCTTGACCTGCCAGCTTCTTTAGGAGAATGCTATGGGAAATGATGTCAAAAGCCTTACTGAAGTCTAAGTAGACCACAGCAATAGTTTTTCCCTCATCCTGGCACCCTGTGTGTGTTCTGTTGTCAGGAACATTTGCAAGGCTGAGTTTAGCTGACCTACAGCAGACTCGAGGAATCCTGCTGCCTGTGCAGGACTTTCTTGATCTGTGAGAAACGGTCTAGCTCTCACCTTTGCTTTGGTTTCTCATTGTGGTTCCTAAAAGACAGGCTCTTCTGAACAGCTAGAGACTCTGAGACTCCCTTGATTTGAGTCTCCCGACTTGCACCAAGATTAAGTGAGAAGGAAAAGAGGACCAGGAAGCAACTAGGCAGGTCCCATGGGATTTCAAGATTGCATTCCAACCTCTTATCCTGCTCCTAGGATGAGTGCTGGGATCCTGTGCAGAAACTCACAGAGGCTGTACTGTAGGCTTAGATTAAGTACACCAGGCAAGCCTGAACCTGCTTCCTACCTTGATTATAGCAGCATAGATAAGCTCAGGTAAGAGAGTTCATCCTGGCCCTTTCCTCTCAGACTGTCACAGACTCACAGAATCACACAATGGCTGAGGTTGGCAGGGACCCCTGAAGTTCAGCTGGGCCAACTCCTGCTCAAGTAGTCAGCTAGAGCAGGGTGCACAGGACCATGTCCTGGTAGCTTTTGAAAATCTCCAAGGGGAGAAATTCCACAACCTCTCTGAGGAAGTTGCAATAGCCTTTCACTTCCTATTGGATTCACTTTTAAAACAGGAACAGCCAAAACAAAACAAAAAGTGTAAGCACTAAAATATCTCACGTATCTATGGTTTAAACTTGGTGGGATATTTTTATTTTTGGACAACAGAGAAAAATATAAAACTATTAAATGAACTTTTTTTTTTTTTCTTTTTTCTTTTTTTTTTTTTTTTTTCTGCCATTAACTTTCTTAATCTGAAAAAGAAATACCTGTAAATTTTTGAAAATGTTTTCAGGTATCATCTTTCCACTCATGTGTTCTAAGGAAAGTAAATATCTTATTGGAAAGTTTAAATTAAAAGTCTATTTTTATTCCTTGAGCAAAAGATCTGGTTACACATTTTTGTGAAACTCTACAGTATGAAACTATAGTATGAAACTCTACTGGACTCTATAGTGTGAAACTACAGTACCTGCCACTATTCTAGGAAAAAAAAAACTGGGCTGGCTCAGTAGTTGGTAGAGAAGTGGCTAACTTGTCAATGATATTAGATATTTTACTGGCAAGCTAAATCTCTGCTTGGTATATTTCTTAACAGCATACTTCAAAATAATTGTTTCTAAGTGTGTGAGTGACCCCTCCGTTTTTTTTTTTTTTTTTTTTTGTTTTTTTTTTTTTTTTGTTTGTTTGTTTGTTTGTTTTTTTCTCCTCAAGTTGTCGTTTCTGCAGGTGGCACACTGCCCCCTGGCAGTCAGAGCACCAACATCTTCCCTGGGGTTCCTCGTGATGCAAAGAGTATCTCTGGTAGCAGATGGACATTGTATCAACTGTGAACACTTATGGCCCCACAGCACTATGTAAAATAATGTGCTCAGTGAGATAATGTAAGGAAATGTTTTCTTAATATGCTTTCAAATTTCTGCTTTCAATATAATTTGGGAAACGATGATATATTATTGTGCTTTTGTCCTGAAGGTTCTCCATGCTGCTAAACGGTATTTCCTGTCACAGGTGTCTTCTGGGACAGCAGGGGTGTACAATCAACCTTGTCATTTTGTCTTTTAAACTGTACCTTCTGGCATTGCTTTTGATGTGTAAGATCAGGTTTCACATTTGCAAAAACCTTGGTAAATCATCATGTTAGAAAAAAATGAGGAAAAGTAGTTTTCATGACAAATTTACATGTCTTGTGTTATGAAAAGTCATTAATCAATAAGATACCTGAATCCCAAATACCGTGTTTAGTTGCATCCCAGTTAAAATTTTGACTTTCCTGTACATGGGTGCAACTGATGTTGATACGCTGAAGGCCAGTCCAGGAGGTCTTAGCTTCCTTTTCTCCTTGTGTCCAGGCTTGTGTCCAGGCTTGTGTCCAGAACCTACATGTATGTCTAGTCTTTGACATCTCACTGCTAAATAACAGAATAGCCACCAGAGGGCAATAATAATAACCGCCAATAAAAAAAATGCAGTAATCAGCCTCAGGAGGTCAGACTTTCTGCCTGTCTCCATAGGTGTTACATGACACACATATATTACAACAGCACTGCTGCTGCTATTTTCGCTGAAAGTGATTTGGAGGTGTGCTGAAGCCAGGCAGTTGATGTACCTGTGTCCTCCTCTAAATCTTGTGTACCTACAACTGAGGTAACTTTGCATCCCTGAATTTTTTTATCTTCAGGGGACTGAAGCCTTCAGACGATTTCTGCAGCAAAGTGTGTTGGTAAGAATGAGTTCCACTAGGAAACTAGAAACAGTTCTTGATGCACAGGCCAGATGTGGCTTGTGGCAAGAACTGATAGGGAGATGCTGCTAGCCCTGAGTGTGGCTTCCAGCAAAGCGTGAGCAGCACTGATGACCCCTTTGAGACATTTCTCTATGATTGAACCCTGTAGATGTGCTATCCAGAGGCTAATGAATAATGAGGCTATCACACAGGCTGTTGGAGGTGGTGGATGGAGGGGACTCTTCCTGATGAACCCTCCTCTAGCTTTGAAGTTGGTCTTGCTTTGAGCTAGAGGTTGAGTGGAGTCCTCTAGCAGTTCCTTCCAGTTTAAATATCTCTGATTCAATGACCAGGATGTTTCCAGGGCAACACCTATATAAACCTTAACTTTCATAGAGTAGGAAATATTTCCTGCTCTTTCATATATATTTACATCTATCTGTTTACTTTTAGATATCGCTACCATGGTTGAGCAAATTTTGCTGGCTTCAGGAAGGTGCAGTGCTCTCTGTTCTCACCTGTGCTGCTCAGTTTGAACTTCTGTCAGTCAGGAACTACTGACAACACAGGGTCATGAAGCTAATGAAAACAGCACCTGTTGCCTCATATAGAGGGTGGGACATCAGAGAAGACAAAGTCCAAATAAATGAACAGATTATGGGCCTCTACCAGTGGCTTCAGGCCAGGGGACACTGAAGGCAGTGTGACTTGACAGAAAGGGAGAGAGAAAAGACATACTGGGAAACTGTTCTGCCTGCAGAAAAAGACATTTCAGATAAGCAGTCATATTTTCAGTGAGAGGTCAAAGAAAAAGAATTGGAGGGAAGAAGAGGCTGGTGGGCCAGGATTAGCGCAAGAAGCTCAGAGAGGCACCCTTTATAAGCCATTTGATTAATTTTTCTGTTTAAATTACATTTGTCCTTCTCTGTTAAAACGTCTTCTTCCCTGACAAACATTCAGTGTCATAGGTGTACCCATAGGAACAGATACACAAAGACATTTCAAATTATCTGGAGAAGGAAGAAAATTATGTAAGTGGAGTAAAAAGCAGCTTTTTTTTCTGCAAAAAAATTCCCTGTGGATTTTTTGGCACCTGAGCTGACAGCACACAAGGATATGGGACCACCAAACCCATCTCTGCCTCCCAGGGCACCAAGGCACTCATCTAGGTGTTTCTAACCAGCTTCACATTTCAAAAGGTAAACTGTGATACAGGAGTGGAAACTAGCCTATTTATGAGGTGCTGTCTCATGAGCTGGCCGTATGTAGCTCTTTCCTAGCCTCTGCAGGTGAACTCCTTACCAGGTCATTGAAGTTTTTGTTTTGCTGGGGCTAGGTTGGTTTGTCCTTTTGTTTTCAGTCACTTCATGTCAGCTTTGTAGATTTTTCTGTTCCAAATTCTGCCTACAGCAACTGGCATTCAGAGCTGTTAACAAGGCACTACTGTAGCAGACAGAAGTGTTGCTTAATCCACCTGTGAAATGTAGTCCTCCCACAGGTGAAATACAGCACATGCACTAAGCAACAATATGCAAGAAATTTATGACTATTTGTATGCAAAGGGATCTATTGCAGGGGAGTTTATGCAGCCAAAATACAAATGCAGGAATACCATTTAGTGAGAGTGTTGGTGCTGAACCTTGAAGACTTGGCCACTGTGTGATACCTTCAGTGGTCTTCTGTGATGGAGTGACTGCCTCAGATAACAAGGGAAGACCAACTGATGTCATCTACATGGACTTCTGTAAGGCCTTTGACATGGTCCCACATAACATCCTCATCTCTAAATTGAAGAGAGATGGATTTGATGGGGGGACCATTCAGTGGATAAGGAATTGGTTGAAGGCTATACCCAGAGAGTGGTTGTCAATGGCTCTATGTCCAGGTGGAGTTTGGTGATGAGCAGTATTCCGTCAGGGGTCTGTCCTGGGACCAGTACTGTTTAATATCTTCATCAGTGACACAGATGAAGGGATTGAGCGCACCCTCAGCAAGTTTGTAGACAACACCAAGCTGAGCGGTGTAGTTGATACAACAGAAGGAAGGGATGCCATCCAAAGGGACCTGGACAAGCTTGAGAAGTGGGACCACGTGAACATTCAACAAGTCCAAGTGCAAGGTGCTGCACATGGATTGGGGCAATCCCAACAAGAGTACAAACTGGGAGAAGATCTCATTGTGGGCAGCCCTGCAGAGAAGGACTTGGTGGTTCTGGTGGACAAAAAGCTCAACATGAGCCAGCAGTGTGCACTTGCAGCCCAGAAAGCCAACTGTATCCTGGGTTGCATCAAGAGAGGAGTGGTCAGCAAGTCAAAGGAGGTGATTGTCATCCTCTGCTCTGTACTTGTGAGGCCCAACTTGGGAGTGCTGCATCCAGTGGGTCCCAGCACAAGAAGGATGTAGAGCTGCTAGAATGGGTCCAGAGGAGGGACACAAAGATGGTCAGAAAGCTGGGGCACCTCTGCTGTGAAGAAAGGTTGAGAGAGCTGGAGCTGTTCTGCCTGGAGAAGAGAAGGCTCCAGGATGTCCACACTGCAGCATTTCGGTACTCAAAGAGGGCTTATAAAGAAGGTGGAGAGCAAAATTTTTTGATTGAACATTGACAGGACAAGGGAGAGTGGTTTTAAACTAAAAGAGGGAAGATTTATATTTGATGTTCAGAGGAAATTTTTCACTCAGAGAGTGGTGAGGCACTGAAACAGGTTGCCCAGAGAGGTTGTGTATGTCCCATCCCTGGAGGTGTTCAAGGCCAGGCTGGATGGGGCTTTGAGCAACCTGGTCTAGTGGGAGGTGTCCTTGCCCATAGCAGTGGGGTTGGAACTAGATGATCTTTAAGGTCCTTCCAACCCAAACCATTCTGTGATCCTATGATTCTATACCATGCAGGTTGAGGACTAAACAGTGCATTTGAACTAAAAAGTAGGCAGCAGATTCACAGCTATTGATTTCTAATATCTTAGTGCCAGTTCCCAGATTGGGAAATGTATGCAGTCATTTAACCAACTGAAAAGCTGATTAAATGACAACATGGGAAGGTAGGGAGGGAGAGTAATCTTAGCAAATAATTGAAATTTACCAAATCACTGAAACATGCCCCCAGTTTTGAGGGATACTGAGGCAAAAACCTTCAGAGGTGGCTACAGGAAGTTGCCCTCCCAAGTTAGTTCCAAGCAAGAAGTAAAAATAAATAAATAAATAAATAAATAAAAATTCTTTTTATTTAATGAAGTAAAGGATATACTGAAGAGCTTTAACAACAAGAGAGTAACACTAGACCCTCCCTAGGAAAAAAAGCATAGGAATTTAGACAGGTGAGTATGATAGCTCATCTTTAGACAGATTAGAGTTTTATTTTCCTTCTCTTCTGTGAAACTTCTCAACAAGAATTATTTTCTTATGCCTTTCCAGGGAAGAAGTCTGAGGAATACAAAATTTTAACACAATTTTAAGTATACAGATATGTTCTCTGGTTCTAGAGGTGAATTAAAACTGTGTGTTTTGTTTCTCTGTTTGAATATGGCAGCTCTGAAGCAAGGGGGAAAAAAAGAAACACACACACACAAACAGAAAAACAAAACAAAGCAAATAAATAAAAGTGACAACAACAACAAAACCCACAAATGATAAGAGGGATCTGGAGTCAAAACACTTCCAAAAATGTATAAAACTTTATTTTATGAATACATTAAACTATTGTGCACAGCACATACATATAAAAATAGAAGCAATTTCACAAACAATTGATTGAAAAAGTTTTGTGTTCTTTTGCAAATTTACAGTCTCAATTATGAGTCCATATTGAGTCAGAATATGAGGTATATTTTTGTGACAAAAAATAATCTGAGAACTTTGGCACCATTTTACTGTGCAAATAAAATTTTGGAATTGCAATAGGTAGTGAGGTATACATAAATTACTCTGCTTTTCCACTGTGTATGAATGTCCATATTTCTGCCTGTTTATGGAAAAATGGATTATTTAAGAACATGATGCAGTGGCAGTAAAGGCTATTTTCTAACAGAGGTGGATTAAGTCTTAAATTATCATGGACTTTGCCTATGGAGGAAGAAACTTCAAAAATAGGTTTCAGGTCATTGGGAGAATATCATTTGCAAAATCTAAGCCACAAAGGCCCATGCGGTGAATTCATAGCAATACGTTCAAAGTTTGCAGCTCATTTCATGGCTTTGTGCTAATGCAGAATGAGATGACATATGCTTTGAAAGGGACCACCAAAAAAAAATGTCAAAAATTTGTTTCTTAGCTCTGACTTGGGAAATTGTTTTACTTTCATGCGTTTGTCTTTACATAGTCACATATCCATGGAACTGTTCTTTTCAAGATGGCCTTGCTTGAGAGTTTGCCAGATCATGCCCATATTCTCTCTATAACTTCCATATGATGCAAATTCAGCTTATGATTTTTTTTCTTCTGTACCAGCTCAATAAACTTATCCTGAAGTGTCTAAAGTGAGTGGTGGTCTTTCTAAGCCCTCCTTCTTCCATGAAAATGACAACAGAGGAAGGAGGTGGAATTTAGCTAATCGAGCAAGAGGAAGAACAGGGTCCGGCTTTTTTCGAGTCTGTGTAACTTCTTGAATTCTACCACAGTGAATTCTACTATTGTGGCCTGCCCCTAGACTGCTTGCACATGCACAGCAATGTGTCAGCACACACCTTAACTCCTCTAGTGAAAGTAGACAAGCATTCACTGAAGAAGAACCTCTGTCAAAGTTGCATTCAACCAACCTAAAACTGCACAATGCTGCGGTACTGCACTAGTTGTGCTGGAGGGGCTTCCTGCCAGTTACCACACCTGACAATGTCATTGTTCATTTTTGTATTAATCATGGCTCCTGGCACTGCAGAAATTTTTATGTTTTCAGTGTTGACTTCAGTGTTGATCTGGCTGGCATTGATATGTAATATGGACAAAGCAGTGGTGTAAAGAGTAACTCAGCAGAGTGAATGGTGGGAATTTCCAAATGCCGACCAAAACTGCATCCATGGGGGTCTGCAGTTCTTAAGAACAAGTTCAGCTCAGCTTGCTGCATCGAAACAGACTTCTTGTGACCTGGTCTATGGTTTTCTTGTTGTTGACCAGTATGCGTAAAATGGAGTAAGTGAGTCTGATTCTCATCTTTTTATACCAGTTATCCCATTACTTATCAGTACCGCCAACAACAAATTAATTTAATCTATGTTGGTTTAAGAGGGAACAGACTTCATCCTAACCTAATGACACTGGTGTAAGCTGTAATCAGAAACAAACGTGTCAGCATTCAAACTATGATTTCTTCTATGTCCATGCACTCTTCCACCCTTCTTCAAATTTCATTTCAAAAGACAATTAGGAATATAACACAAGAATACAGATTGTCAGCTAATGTATTTCAACACAGCTGTGGTCTGCCTATCAGCACTATTAGGGACTCTATGTCAATGTAACTGTCTGATATCAACCGAACTTTGCTTTGGGGCAATCTCCCCACTCAAAACATCCTACTTTTTCTCTTAAAATGCATTTTTTTCCCAAAGTAAACTGCTGCACACGTTGTAGATGAACAACGGGTGCCAACTTGGCTTCTTTCTACATACTGCAAGACCAGAAAATTAAGAGTAACTCCTATCCTTTGCCATATCCAAAATGTCCCCTTAGTGTAATGTAAGCAATGTTCCATTCTTTTTACTCTTCCTTTACATTGTGATCACCACTTACATTTAAGAAAAATAAATTCAAGTATAAATTACACAAAAGTAGTGGAAAACTGTATTATGTCCAGAAAACAATTGTCTTGACAATAAGTCAGAAAGTATGGCTGCAGATGCACCCTTGTAGGCACACTCTTTGGGCCAAATCTTCTGCAGCTATAAACTGATAGTCCAGTTTGGCTGCTTTACTCCATCTGAGGATCTGGCCCTGAACAGTGTTTTTCTTACATGTCAGAAGGCTCAAATTCATTATGAATAGACACCCCCTGCAAATAGAATGGCATGTCAAGGCTGGACATAGTCACATTTTGGCTGCACATGGGAGATTATCTTGCACTCAGATGTTCACTTCTGCAGCAGCACAGTCCATCTATGCTGAAAATGCTCATGCTCTGACATTGCATTGAATCTAGTTTCAAATTTAGGAGCACGCCATCAATGCAGGAATCCCAAGGCTTCTGGTAACTGACATTTATAGTGACTATTGACTTTGGACCTCTTAAAATACTCTTTCAAAGGCACAGAGAATTGTGATATGGAAAAAAGATTGTCAAAATAGTAAGGCAAGGTTATGCACCATTTGTATGGTTTCTAGGAGAGATCTGGAGAATATTTCATATAGCTTGCCATGATGTCTTTGAATGTGATGCTTTGCAATTGACAGAAATTCTAATTATAGTTAAAATTCCTCTGCACCAACCCGGGAAGGTGTGCTTACATAAATTCCTTCTTCCTCTGTACATGGTACCTCAGTGAGGTGTCATAGAAAAGAACCAAATATACTTAAAGCAGTAAATAGAATTGAATTCAAAACAGAGACATTTTCTACAATAACCATTAGATGGAAGCTTTCATGAATTCCATACATCTTATATTATATAATTAAATAATGCATCCGACAGACCAGTTTCAGTTCTTAGAGGTAAATATGCTTCAGCTAAAACTGAATACGTTGCTGTTAAATATTTATAATTGTATGTGTGTATGCATATCAGAGCACCTGGGCATCTAGAGACTGGGATGACTGATGCATTAAAAGTATGTAACTACTTAGATGCACAAACACACATACCATGTCTCTCTATATATTTATATTAAAGATATACATTTCTATATTAGAGGTAGGTCTAAACTTAAGTAGCTCACAAAATGCCACGTGGGTGGCATTCAACATCCTAATCTCACAATGCATTTTGTATTTGGGACCCATCTCTGATACACCCCATGGCCCTTCCTGAGGGAAATTGATTGTAGGTCTTAATTTTGCCAAAAAGTCCATGTGAAGAGGACCTGCAGAATCCCTTCAGAGAAAGAGGGACTCTGGGGGTAGGCAATTTGCTTGTGTGGAAACAGTTGCGGAATGGGCACCATCATGGTCAAAATAGTCTGAGGACTTCACAAGACAAGACACAAGTGTACATGTGTAGGAGGGGAGGTGCAGACAGATATTCAGATGGAGTAAACTGCTCAAAGTTCTGGTGAAGCAAAGTCATCTGATGATTTGGCCCATGATATGTAAACAGCTCACCATGTAGGGTTTTTATCTGAGGTAATTAATATTAACTAGTAAATAATAAATGGTTGATTAGATATTTATCACAGCCATTCTACATCTTCCTAATATTTTTTATCTTTGCACTTCAACTTGCATTTTTCTCTGTTCAGCACCAAAGGAGGCACACAGCCATGTAAAATTTGTACAGAGTAGAAGAGAAGCAGCATAATATTGCATATGCTATATGATGAACCTAGTACAAATAATTTTATCCAAATATACACATATAGATTACTTTTTTCAATGAACAGTATAAATACTTTACCTGGGAGATTATTCCCATGTGCAAAATGAAAGAGTTTTTCCTGGGATTAAGTCTTCTGCTTTGTTCATGTTCATATTCTTGGTAAAAAGTGGGTCACTGTCATAGCTGGAGAAACTTTATTTCCTCTCTTCACTCTCCCGTGTTTGCTGAGTGCTATGTAAGCCCCATGGTAAGCATTTGATTCATATGCATTGTAGTTATTGGGCAGCAAGGTTTCTTTGAATTTGCATTCGTCTTGGAAAACAGCCTATAGAATAGGAAGGGCCGGGGGGGGGAGGGGAGAGAGAGCAAAGCACTTGCAATAAGTATTTCAGGAAGACCCAAGTCACTTTTATTACTAGCATTTTTACTGAAGAAGAGCATGTTATAGTGTGCAACAGGTGGTGCCGTAGTGTCTGCATCCAACAATAAATCTCCCTCTGCAGTGCTAATTTGGTGTCAGATGAACTTAGATACCACCTGTCCAGATAATGAACTGTGGACTTCCTGTGACAGATCAAGTTAATTCATCATAAATCATGGATGTCACCATTTTCTTTGTAAGCAATAATTTGTCATCATCATGCCCTTTTGCCCAATTGATGTAGCTTTATTTCATACCTCCCCTCTGCAAGAGGTCCTGTCATTCATGAAATAATTATATGCTGCCTGTCAAAACATTCAGTTCTCTCACAAACAGCAGTGTTCAGGGAGAACAGGTTATTTGAATAAGGCATTTGAATAAAACCTTTGATTAGCACCAAACCTTCTTTTTTGTTACATCATTAGTGATGCTATATTTTGTTACATCATTACTCATGTTATATTTATCTGTTAGTGAGATATGATGTTCCAGCTTCTAAGCCAGGAAAACAGTTTTGGTTATCTTCATATGGTGTCACTTCAGTCCAAGGAAATAGAGTTATCTGGGAGAGAAGGTGACAGGATAAGCAGGATACAAATGCAGAGCACCACGGAAATCAAAAAAGAAAGCTGAATAATTCTCTGACATCAAATGTCTGGCATATGAGACACCACCAGTGCAATTCTACTGGAGCATCTTTGTAATAAAACAATTCAAAGTTTATAAGAGTTTAACTCAGAGCATTGCATTGTGCAAGGGAGAATGCACGTCTATTTCAGCATTTTAAAATGTCTTTGAAAATAAGCAAGATTGAATAGACACTGTAAAAAATAATCAAAAGGAGCCCTGGATTTCTTTAGAAAGAAATTTCTTTAGAAAGAAATCCAGGCTGAGCAAAACATTTGGGCTTCTGGCAATTCTAGGTACTTGAAATCAGACATGAGTGAACTAATATTCCAAGAGTGGAACCTTAAGATGCCCCATTACTATTATCTGTGTGAGCAGGAAACAGCCAGATTAGTAATGGCTACCAGTCCTTCACAACATTTGGTATTTTATTAAGCAGTGAAATGCTTTGTTTAAAAAAAAAAAAAAAAAAAAAAAAAAAAAAAAAAAAAAAAAAAAGGTGAGTTCTGTCAGTACAATTCATTATTGTGAGATGAGCTGGTTTGCTTATTGCCCAGAGTCAGACTCTTTCAAATGAGCTTCCTGACAGGTGCCTTTTCTACTCCGTGTTGAGACTGAGGACGCCTTGCTCAGGTCTCAGAGATTAAATTGCATTTAAAAAGCATAGCTAGCACTTTCTGGAGGAAGATGATTGTGATGATGTTTCAGTATGACTTGCATACCATTATTACTAGCTATTACTGTTTCTTCGTTCTTTGGGATTGATCCCACAAAACCGATCCTTAAAATAGCCCCAGTCACATATGTGGGCGTTGTAGGGTAGACTTCCTATTTATTCTCCATGCTGTGTTTGTTTTTAGTAGGGAGAGGCATGTTGTCATGATTTTACTAACAGCAGCTAGCACTGATATAGCTCTAATTCTCTCTCTCTTACATGCTTATGTATGCACATGATCACATACACACACTTTAGGTTCTAGCAGTTTTTCCAAAGCACACCCTTTCATTTTAAGTGTAATGAAGTGTTGGCATCAGTAGGATTCACTCTTACTACAACGTTTGCAGTGCTGAGCCCTTAGAAGAAGGTATCTAATTAATCTGTACTATTTGCAAAATGCATTAATTTTCCTGGGGTGCTTTCTGTACAGTGTTATTGGAAAGCTTTAAAATAACAGTCCACCAACAGACACAACACTTGTTGCACTGAATAACGCTGATGACTTCAGGCCGGGTACATTCCCTGTAATTGAAAGTCTGTTTTCTCTGCTTGAAAGTAGAGATTTTCAAGACGAAAAAATAAAACAAACAAAAAAACAAAACAGCAAAACTCAGGACCTTTTAAGTTTTTTTTTAAGTCTTGAATTATTTAATTTATTTTAATTATTAAAATTATTTGCACTTGTACTCACTGTTCCATACAGCTTCCCCTTGTTGTTCATTGCAATGAAGAGAGCACTTTTCACACCAAACAGGCTAACAACACCTCTCTCTACAGTGGATATTTCAAAGAGACCTAAAAAATAAGAAGTTAATAGAAATATTATCACAGAATTTGTAGCTAATCAAAGGCAAATCAGATATGACTACTTTAAAACCTTAATGAACATACCTTAATTTTTATTAGAACTATGTCCCTAGTTGGGCATAATAAAAGTACACAGAGAAAATGATGTTTTTTCTATATGCCAAAGGATCTTATAATAATTCTTCCAGAATCATATTCACATCATATAGAATCCTTTTGCTCTTGCATCTGTCAAATTCTCTTAGACTTTTTAATATGCAACTTATTTTTACATTACTGTTACTGTCTTCTATGAAAAAAATCAAGTCCAAAGGACTAAAGCTTTTCCTTTAATCTTGTAGTTAAAGAACAACAGCCATAAGAGCAACTACACCAGGAACAGCAAGCCCCTTCCAGTACTGAGTGTCCCAAATGTAGGATTCCAAAATCATTCTTTGGCTCTGTGAGCTTGGTGACAACCTCCCAGATTCAAAAGGTAAATGAGAAGGTGAGGAGTGAGCAAATGCAGCAGAGAGAAAGTTTTCAACCTGTTTTGTCTTTTCTCATCTGTGCGGTAAAGCAAAGTAAAAATAAATTGTATCTAAATTTGTCTAAGCATTTGTGACATGTTTCAGCCTGTAGGTTTCTAATGTTTATTGATCCCAGAGACTTTTAAAAGGCAACAGATGTAGCACAGATTAACAATAACAAGTAATAACATTTGCATTCTATGAAGGGTAATTACTAGAGTTCACAGCAATTAAGTGACATCTATTTCATTTCTGGATGCAACTCACTGTATTGGTTTTCATTGTGAACTCCGCTTATCCTTCCGTCTGGGAGGATTTGAAGGTGAAACCCGATGCCCACGTTGCAATAAAGCCTCCGCTGCCTCTTGATTCCTAGCAAATAGTCACTCTCCCAGTTCACATCTGACTTCTCCCCTGACATCCCAGCAATGGACCTGGACAACAGAGATTGCCATCCTCTTTCCAGCAATGTGCCATTAGTTCTGCTTACAACTGGATATGTTGAAGCAATCCCAGCTAAAAAAAACAGGAGAATGAAAGCAGACAACGTCCGATGAATGCTGGCTTTGGAGAACATAGTGATGAGAAGTCTTTGTGCAGTGGTCATCCGGTTCACCTCCTGGGCACGTGGTCAGAATTAATGGCCCTAAAAATACCGCCCTTCTTGTTTTTCTCCCTTCAGCATGGTGGCAGAAGCTTATTTTTGGAAAGCAAATAGAGATTGCTGACATGAAACTAAAGCCTGAGAGCAGTTGAGTTGGAAGCAGAGACAGGCCAACAGGACTCAAACTGGTGGGGACCATGTTTTGGAGGTCCTGCTCTCTGGTGGGCAGCCTCGGTTGTATTTGATTGACCCATCTTTATAGTGCAGAGGCTGTCCCTCCCCACATCATCACTCTGACATCAACAGCTTGCCAGAGGTAAGCTTGCCATGGCTGTAACACTAACCTGCCGTCCTCCCAGGCTGGCTGGGGTTTGATGAGTGCTGTCATCCAAGACCAGAGGCAGGAGTGAGGTTTCATTGGCTGCGCAAAGCAAAGGAATCAAATTGGTTGGGCAGTCAGAGGCCTCGCAGGCAGCTTCCTTATTTAGAGAAGAAGGTGTAAAAACAGTCATGGACCTCATCAGAGAGCAATGAAAACTGTGCAGTCACTTCCTTAGCTGCATGATCGCTGGGTGTATATCAGGGTAGCTCAGCATTTGGGGAGAATTGGCTTGAAGTGGCTGTTTCTCTTTTAGTGCATGCCCAGCAAATCCAGGGCACCTCTTATGATAGCGGCCCATGCGCTAACAGCTTTTCTGTGCCTCTAAAAGGAGTGTTCCTGGTCTGTTAACACAGAGGTAAGCCATGTGAAAGGTGGGGCTTGTTCCTACCGTTTATACTCAAACATGCTTCTGCTGTTTGCAGTTGCAGTTCTGCTAAGCTAGGCATGCAGGCACAAGCATTGAGCTTGCTGTTGCTGGTACCAAGGGGACATTGCTAATGTTCTTAAGTGTTTGTGGTTTTCACTGAGGTGACTGCCAAGTGATCCCATTTATATGGGAAGGACATGTCTTAATACAGTGAACAAACCTGGGATCTGTGCTGCTCTAGAATACATTTGCAGGTGTGCAATTGTATTTGCAAGACAAAGGCTTTGGCAATGCATTAAAGAGAGAGGGAAATGGCCACTCCTCCCTACCTTTTCACTGTCTCTTTTCCTCAAGCCCAAGTGCTCCTTTACTTTTATTATTTACTTTTGTAAATGACAAGCATCTTCATTTTCCTCTTCTTCCTCAGACTGCCTTACTTATTTCCCCTCATTTTGCACTATTGTTGTTTTCTTCTTTTCTTTCTTCTTTCAAGTCTAGCACATCAGTTTTTTATCTTAATTAGTTTCATGGAGCTTATTAATACACCAGGTGGTGGAAAATGGCTGAGATATCTGCAAATATTTTTGCCAATATGCCTGGCAGCTTTTCACAGCACAGAACTTGTGTTGTCCGTGTCATTTGAGATGCCTGCATGCTAGTAAGGAGAGTACCTGGAAGCGCAGTGGAACTGAGCACATCAGGCATGACATACAGTTTCACATTCACAGGGCTGTAATATGAGGCCATGGACACAGCAAACACTCAAGCAGAGGCACTGTGAGCGATGGGGAGGAGATGGTAGCCTTGAAGCAGGTGAGCAGATAGATTCAGTGACGTGTGAAATACTGATTACTCTCTTGAGAGGAGCTCAGCTATAAAAAGACTGGGAATCACTGGACTAGTACCCCAGCTTGTGCCAGGTGGCATTTCAGAAGCTCTATGTCTTGGTCAAAGCAACATTCAGGGTATCTTCTGCCTTTTGTTCATGATGAATTTTTTTTTTTATCAATTTCTCTGCTGCTGTCTACTTTATCTCATGATTTTCCGCAGTGTGAACTGCATATATAATTTTTAGCAATTACCTGCATTTTTCACCCTCTCGGCACAGCTGCAGTGTCTCTGTGGGAGGCCAGTGCTGACAGGAAAAAAGGCTCATAGTTATAGGGATGTTACAGGGATGAAGCACCGACTTCCTAGGTTGTTTTGTAGTGCAGTCTGAAGTCCTGCTCATTCCCAATGCATGTGACTCCAAGAGAAAAGCTGAATCTCTCAGAACCATCCCTGTCTCTAAAATAAGCATTGTAATATTCACTTCCCAAGTGTAGTTTTCTTCTCCCTAATAAATGTTTGAAGTGTAATTTTGCAGTTTGCTTGTGATCAGTGTCCTAAGAGGAAAAGCAGAATACAGCTGTCAATCATCAGGCAAAACAGCAGTTGGTGGTTTCACGGGTTGAGGGAGAAGGATGCAGAGCTGGCTTTCCATCGCCAGCTTTCAGTCACTTTTGACTTATTTGTCAGTTTTCTCACAGCAGGGCCAAGGCATGGGCTAAAACAGCTTCTCTAATTTTTCCTGGCATATCTGCTACTGCCACTTTTGCTTGATCTGGAAACTAAAACAATAGCTAAAAATTGACACTTCACTGGGATGTCTGACAGTCCTCAGAGACAGAGTTTTGGTACCCAGCCTAAGACCAAATAGTGAATGGTGTGCAGCTGAGAGATGAGGTGTATACTATAGTCTTGTAGTACTTGGCAGTTCTGCATCAGAGCTGAAATGAGTCTTGAACCACCTCTCAGTCTGATCATAGCCAGCAGGTTGCTGAGTTTTGGTGTACTGGGAAAGGTGTCTGAAGACAAACTTTTGTGTAAGTTCTAGAGTTTCTGATTCAAATAATCCTTTTCTCCTTTACAATGTATTTTGTTGGGTTAAACTTTTCTTGGCCTGTGAATTAACTGTCTGCAGAAAATTGACTGAAATCTTTTTGATTTTTCAGATAGCACGTTGTTCTGGCATCATGTGTCCTGCAGAATTTTCAAGGTGTCAAGGGAGGTAGCAGTAAAAAAATATAAAATAGAAATTTACAGTAAAATAAATCCCATGAACTCCATAATGGTAAAAATTTATCTCAGCAATCAACCTCTTCTTACTCAAAGTCGTAAGACCCAGGATGATGGGGGTTACCACCTAATTAAAGTAACAGGTTTTCATTGTCAGTATTTCAGTGCAATATTAAAATAAGGCCCCTCTGGAACACAGCAGTACAGATCCACTTTCAGATAGTCTAGGAAAAGCCAGGCAGCTGAGCAGTAACGTGATACAGATTCAGAGCAAGTCTTTCAAAAATGCACGATGACCTAGGCTCCAGGGTTCCATTTTCAAATCTCTTAAAAGTCTCTCCCTATTTTAAGGCACGGAAGGAGCCGTCCCTCGTTCGGAAGCAGAGTCAGACTAAAATTGTTCACCTTGCCTGTGCTGAAGATCCAGGCTGGTGGTGGAACAGAGGAGGAAGGAGATTGCTGGGTCACAGATCGGACTGCTATGGCAGGGTATTGCAGGCTCTGGATATCTCACACAGGACTGTTAGCCCCAGTATGAACATAGAGCCCCATCAGACCATCTTCAGGCACAGGGGGTTTGCTGAAATGAGTTGGCCAGCATGGAGAGAATTGTAACAGAAATGCTATTATGAATGAAAGACATAAATCACAGAATGTGTGTATGAAAGCAAAACCAAAAGAAAATATAGCAAGGGTTATGAAAATGACTTTTATTGATACCCAAGGACCCAGCTAACAAAAATAAAACTGGTAAACACTGGGTGTGTTGCTGACATTAAGATCAGACAGCCCACATTGGATAGGGCTACAGCACATGTGACTAATCAATAGAAGACCAGAATGCTGGTGGCAAGACAATGACAAAGAGGGCTATAGCACGCTGCATTTCTTCCCGTTATCCCACTGGGAAGGCAGATGTGTAGCCATTTATACCCAGAGTGAGTAAGCAAGAAAATAGACAGCAGCCTTGCATAAGACACTTAGAGGCTGAAGCAAACAAGCTTCTGAAACAAAAGTATCACCTTGTTACAGCTACTGACTTCTGAAGCATGTAAAAGGCATATTCAAAAACCAGTTTATCATCACCAGTCAAAGTGAAACCAAGACATAGACTGAGGATGTAACAGCTAGTCTCCCTCATCTTCCATGTCACAAGCAGTGATCCTGGCCAGGACACTTGGACACATATGTCTTGGTGCATGTGAACATGTGGGTAGGAGAAAACTTAGAGATTTGTTTATAATAAATATCACCTTCCCATTCCACCACAAGGCCTCTCATTGAGGTTTTACATGCTACTTTCCTACAGACAGGTACAAATGACAGAACACCTTCCTGGCATTTTTTTCCGAGAAAGTAGAGGAAAAGATCCACTCCCAAAGGAAGCCATAGAAGAGTCAGGAATATATAAGTATTATAACTTACTGGGAAAATTTTGGTTTACAGATCATTCAAGATAAATTCATATTCATAATCCAAAGAGGGCATGTCAAACATAGATATGCCAAGCTGATTAGTCTTTTTCTCCCAAGGCATTAGCACAGAAGTTAGTTCATAGGGACACAGAGTAACTTTGCTGTGTTTGCACACAGACAGAATTATGGGCAAATCTTGCTCTTTATGACATGAACACAAATTCCTTCTTGCAACAGAGTTGTTCTTCATGTACCATGATGTAACTTGCACCTTACCTTTATAGTTTTCCACACAAGAGCTGTCCTAGGCTTATCCTAGTTTAAAGCTTGGCATGGAAACCCAGAGCCTGGAAGACTTCTGGGAAAAGAAATTGTATTTCAACTTCTCCTCTGTTCTAGGGGCTGTGAGGAGAAGGTAGCCCACATAGGCTGCAGATGTGGTTGGTGTTGAGTAGGAAATGGAGTGGCCAAAGCAGCTGGTGATTGCACTGGCTCCCCAGTAGACCTCTTGCTGGTACAGCTTGGAGGACACTTGAAGATTTGTGACTGCTCTCTGGAAGCACAGGAAAAGACTTCTGTGATGCAGAGTTGTCAGTAAGAGATGTATTTTTGTGCAGCTGGCCTGGTTCTTCTCTACATTCCTGGGCACAATAAAATCCCACCAACAACAGCTTTGAGGTGGCTAAATCTGCCTCGCCATATCTTATAGAGATTGAAATGTCTTTCAGAAGACAGACCAGTGAATCTATGGTGAACCTTTTGCTTCCCAAGCCAGTGCTCTGCACACCAACCCACTGCCTCTCTCATCACCTCCTCAGCTGTTCCCACTCTGCAAGTACAGGCAGTCCGAGGGCAAAATGCTGAGCTTAAAAAAGTGACAGCCACCAGCCCCCACAGAGATCTCTTCAGTGTTATTTATTAGAAGAGCAGAATGATGTGGGACATGTTTAATTTGGTTTTAGTTTATTACACCCAGGGTTTTATCATTACAGCAGGAACAAGGACAGTGCAGGGATAGGGACACTAAATGGACCATTCAGGTAGCATCATCAATAGGAAAGCAAAAATAACAATTTTTTATTGGTGGTAGTATTGATGTTTTGTACAAGAGGCCAAGTGACAAAGTCTTTGGGCTATTCCTGACTGTGGAAGCCATTCAGATGATTTGAAGTAATCCAGTTTTGAAGGTTGAAGGCAATTTCTTCCACGTGCCAGGTAAATGTGTCTTCCTTGTTTTGTGTTCCATTAGTTCAGGTGAGGGCTTTCTCTTGCATGTCAATTCTGTATCTCTTGGTCTTGATCCCTCATGTTTTGGGGAAGAAATATGAATCATGGGGCCTTTGTGGGGCCATCTGAACTCTTTCCTGGTTTCTTGCAAGCTGGGCAACACTGAAGGTCTAAAGCTTGGAACCCAACTTTGATAATAGTTACAATTTGTTGCTGAATTTCACCAGGAAAGGAACCTGCCTTTGAGTTCTCCTCCTGCTTTCTTCCCTTTTTTTCCATTGTCATTGCAGTGTTGTTGGGGGGAGAAAAGGTACTCACCACATCTGAGGATTTCAAAATCCTGTAAGAAATACAGGTGTGTAACCCTTGTCATGTTGCTCATTCACAGGGGAAGGCTGAATTAATTAGAGTGAGTCCTGGAAGGGGTCAAAATCCAGGGCCTTGAAGTGCAAGAGGAGGGCAGAAGAGAAACCCATTCTGGCAAGAGTTCCTGGGCCATTTTGGGTGAGCAACTGCTCTGTGTTCATATGTGGGTGTAAAGGTACCTACACTACAGTGAATCCATGTGCTCCAAGGGTCTAAGCTTGCAGTACATTCTGGGGGTGTCTAGTTAACACAGTCAAGGAGTGCAGAAACAGCTCACCAGCCAGGAGGTGTCTTCTCCAGGGTGAGCTGAAGCCTTCTCAGGACTCCACTACCTTCATTGACAAGGTCTTCATGTAACAGGAGCTGAGGCATGCACACATTGACACTTAAATGGAAGTTTTTTAATGTGGAGATGAATCCCCTCCCTGGTGCCCAGCAACCAGCCCAGGAACAGAGCAGCAGACAGACTGCAAGTAAATGTGTGTGAGCTGGTCACAACCAGGATATGTTGTGTTTGATCCAGCAGCATTTGCAGTGATGGTGTCTGCTTGGAAATCTTTTGCACTTTTCTCCCAACAGCACAGACATGTTTCTTCACTGAGCTCTGAAAAGCTATCTCAAGCCTATTATCTGAAGTCCTACAGAGTCTTCACACATACTTGTGTCAGGAGTGTGTCTCAGCCACAGGCTGCAGTGTACAGGATGCTCTGGGTATATTCAAAGACCACAGGACTTTGTTTTGTGCTACAGTATTTGCACATTCCCAGCTACATAAGAGTGGGTGGAGAGTTGCTGCACAGAGTGTCCCTTTAACATCCCTCTTTCTTCCAGATCTACACTTGGGTGAAATTTTCTAAGGGCATCAAAACTCCAGACTGATCTAAGTGACTCAGGCAGGGTTTCAGAAACCCCTGGCTTCTGGTGTCAGCTGCATGTGCTTTCCACATGATTAGGCCTCCTAGAGCTACCTAGCTATAAGGAGGTCAAGGACACAAGTCTCACCAGCCAACTCACAAATGCTGGCTCATGCTCTGAATATGTTGTGGAATAAGAGCAAGAAAAACAGATTCTCCAAATTCTTTATGCTTCTGAAATTAAATCACAGCAGCCATGGGATGCCAGTTCCCTTTAACTGCCCCTCTTATGCCCTTGGCAGACTTTTCAGACTAAGCCTTACCCCACCCATGGAAGAAACTCCTTGTTTCTTCCTTAGGTGTTTCTTTTATTTGATCTCAGTGTTGTTCCACAGTGTTCCTATCATGTTATTGCATGTACAAAAAGAGCAATAATTTAATACCTCACATAAGGAGGAAATCTGGTGTGCCAGTGATATTACTAAGATCTTAACAAGTTTTCTCCTGCCCTTTCTCACTAAACTTTTCTCTGTTTCTCTGACCCCCTGAGTGAGTCACGGAGTCATTGAAACATGTATATTAGAAGGGACCTAGGGAGTCCGAGTTCAGCTTCCTGCTCTAAGTAGTACTAACTCCAGTGCAAGAGCAGCCTGACCAGTCAAATACTTAACATTATTAGGCAGCAGCAAGAAGGGAAAGGAAGGCAGCAGCTGAGGAAGGCTGCAGCATGGGCTTGGTCTGTGCCTTCAGTGTTGTGCCAACGATAAATAATTTTTCCTTATGACACACTGTCCTCAAAAATGTCCAAAAGATAGTAGATAGAATGCTCCGCCTTCAAGCTCTGGGAATATAAATCAGACAGCTGTCAGCTTGAACTATTTGATTGCTTGAAAACGTCATTTGTGCTGAAAGATGGAGCTAGTATTTTCCTTTCATGTTGTTCTTTATGTGAAGCTCTGAGAAATAAGAAAATGAAGGTAAGAGATCAAGGGATTTGTCCTTCTTTTTATTTCTTTGTTATTTAATATAAATTAATCAGTTCCTGGGACTAATTGAAAGGGGCCTGCACTTGAACTAGATCTATAGGAGTAACTGAAGATTTTTCATTCACTCTTTAAAAATGTGCATCTAAAACTATTTCTTGCTCTCCTCATCAGGGGTCTAGTAAAGCTCAAGGCTGCATTCTTAGACAGCTATCTAGATGGGTAGCCAAAATTCAGCCACCAGAAATTCATCCAAACAGAAAGTTCATCAGCTAAATTGGGACATTTTGGAAGTGATCTATGCTCTATCTGGTCAGATTTGCAGACTAAAACAAGCCAAATGAATTTTTCATGCACAATTGCAATAATTCAGTTTTTGTTCCTATAGCTCCTTTTCTGAACAGGAGATAGTGAACAGGATATCCTTTGGCTTCTCAACACAGGACAAATGGTACAGAAAAGAGGGTTCAAACTATGTCAGAGTCTGCTGAGAAGCTCAAAATTTGTATAGAACTTGAAAGGGATCGGGAATGCACAATGGGAGAGTTGGTACGAGCCCTCACTGAGTTCAACTATGCAGATCAATATGATTGTAACACAGATGCTTTCATTGCCAAGGGTGAAGAAAGAAAAAGATTGATTTCATTGAGGGGTGAAGAAAGAAAAAGACGAATCATCCTATGGTTTTGTAGAGAGAAGAGTGCTTTTGGTTGGCACTGCATGGGAAGTGCTCTGTGATAAGTAGGCCACTGTTTCTGTGAGATTTTCATTTTAGCTTCTTCCCAAGGCTCAAGCCAGTTGTTTGTTATAGAGTTGCTAGCTATTCATTTAGGCCTATGACTAGATTCTAACTTGAACAATAAATTAGTCTGGTAAAGGTAAAGCTTTATTCTAGGCAGAAGCATGAGTGCTTGCACACAAAAAGCAAGGAGCAGGGAAAGTAAGCAAGGTCTCACTACTCATCCATTTGGTTAGCATGTGGCAGAACATTTGTTTATCTCATCTGAACTATTGTCCAGCAGAGCTCTTTATCCAGAGAACAGCTAAATGAAATGATGTTACTGAACTTTAAACAGGACTTACAAAAGAAGGAGTGGAAGACACTGAATTAGAATACAAGAATAGATTAAAAAATGAGCTACTATAACACAGATTTTTTTGTACATTTTGCATCATTAATAAAGAGTCAGATATACAGAACTTGCTATTATAGTCTTTGTAGGAATGGGATAATCAATTTTTACTCTGAATAAATCCTTACCCAATTATTACAGAGAATACCCAAGTTGGAAGGAACCCACAAGGATCATCAAGTCCAACATTTTTTTCAGAAGATTGATCTCTGAGAACAGGATCCATACAGCTCTCAGTGAAGGAAAAAAAAAAAAAGAGAGAAAGAGAGAGAGGGAGTATTAAAATTGTTGACTAGTAAGGAACAGGTAAAAGTTGTTATAATTTTGGAGATACAATGATGTAATCTCCAGGGACTTCCTTTCTACTGTTTAAGGCCCTGTAAATGGTAAGATTTAGTTCTACAAGGACACTTTGGTAGGAAAGATGAGAAGGTGGAAATAATTCTCCCTGGGAAGTGGAGAAGAAAGGAAAAGAGCAAAATCACATCCGTTTGAGACAGAAAGGTGATGAAGTGGTATTTACATATACCAACATATCTGGAATGAATTTTGTGTGTATATGTGGATATTTGTTTTAGAAATAGTGGGAAGCATATCAGATCTGCAGGGGCATACAGGAAAAAAATATAAAAGAATGGAAGGTGGAGCAAAGGTGGAAGGTGGCTGGTATCAACCAGTAGATAACTCTGAGCAAGTTTCAATTCTTAAGTCTGTGGTCTTTGTTTCCTGTAGACCCTTGGACTGTTCATGCACCCAAAACTAGGCATATGCTACTGCAGATGGCTGAACTGGCCTGATTTACAGTAGTAAATGTAGGTACATGTAGAAGTAGTTTGAAGATCAGAGCATTAATGAGCAGAGGGTGCAAAATAAGCAGAGTCAGTGAACATTTCTTCAGTGTTAGATAAGACGTGATAGATATGGAGTGGCCTATACCTCCACGGTATAAGAGGTTATAAAAGAAACATGGAAAAAAAAAAATGGAATTCAAAAAAGTAGAATTGGACCAGAATTTGAGCTCTGGTCATTCTCTGAGACCTATACTTCTCCTGTGGAGAGCTACTAGAATTGGATTCCATTGGTTTCTTCTTTGCTTGAAACAAACATTTATTACACACACGCAGCATTCAAATTTTGTGAATTCTCCATAGGATGACAGAATGATTTCATGGATAATATCCAGGACCCTATTCAAAAAGCATCTGTCTGAGAAAAATGGAAAAGTTTTTACTTTGCTAGAAGGCTAAAGCTCAAAAAAGCTACAGATAGCTGAGCAGTTACCTTGATCCTTGGTATGTTGCCGACAACACCCTCAGCCTCTCCTTGAACATCAAGCGCTTCAGCCCCCTGCGAATCCTAGTGGTTTCCCATTGTACTCTCTCTAATCTGTTGACCTCTCTTTTGTGCTCAGACGCCCCAAACTGGATTTAGCACACCAGATGTGCCCTCACCAGTGCCAGTTACAGGGAAATAATTGTTTCCCTTGAACTCTAGGATACATTCTTGCTAATGCAGTGGGGTATAGCTGTCCTTCCTCACCACAACTGCTGCCTCAGATTCGTCTTGCTCTCTACCAGGATCCCCAGCCCCTTCTAAAAGTGAAGCTGCACCCCCATCAGTCAGTGCCCAGACTATACTGTTGTGAGAAATTAGGTCTTGCCAGGGGGCAGGTCTTTTCATTTGTTAATGTTGAACTGCATGAGAGACCTGTCAATCCACTCCTCCACCTTTTCAGGGTCCTATCCTATTTGTATCAACTCTTACCTTGCTTTGTTGTCAACTGCAAACATCTGAGTCAGTGAAAAGAAACTAACATGGTGCTAGTGGTGGATTCTTCTATTGATGTGTCATGTTGTTTATTTTCTCCAAATTAATGCATTGTGATTGAACACTATGTAGTACCCACAGGAAAGGAAAGGAAAGGAAAGGAAAGGAAAGGAAAGGAAAGGAAAGGAAAGGAAAGGAAAGGAAAGGAAAGGAAAGGAAAGGAAAGGAAAGGAAAGGAAAGGAAAGGAAAGGAAAGGAAAGGAAAGGAAAGGAAAGGAAAGGAAAGGAAAGGAAAGGAAAGGAAAGGAAAGGAAAGGAAAGGAAAGGAAAGGAAAGGAAAGGAAAGGAAAGGAAAGGAAAGGAAAGGAAAAAAAGTTTTTTTCTTTTTTTTTTTTTTTTCTCTTACTTTTAACATGTTATTTTTAATGTGCATTATTCTAGATGTATTGCTACTAAACCATGATTGTACTATACAGTTAGACTGACTGAAGCACAACCCAATGACAAGCTGAGATTAGTAAACCCAGAGTTTTAATCTGGTTGATTACCATAATCATCATGTAATATTCTTAAAGTCTACAAGTCCCATTTTTCAGAAAGGAAACCATTTATTTTTGTCAAAATATCCTCTGCTCCCAGTGCATTGAGGGTCCTAAATACAAGTACCATTTTTCACAGTGAAGCCTCAGAGTTTTTGAAGAGCTGGCTGTGAGTAATGGGAACATTGGTGCCCTCTCTCCAAACAACATGCAGGTTTGCAAGGTTATCTGGCTCAAGACTGCCTCCTTGCTTACCTTGAAACGATCATTTCTGATACCTACTCTGATAAGAGTAGCAAATCTGAACATAAAATAAACGCTTTGTATTTCAGGCTGCAGCCACCTTGTTATATCTTTCTCAGGAGCCACAATGCAAGGTATTTGTTGTGATGGTTTTTAACATATGGAAGATCAAGATCAGATTCCTAAAATATTCTGAAAACCAGTTATAGCTTTAACACTGACTGTGGTTAAATATAAAACCCAAGCAATTTGTTCTATTAAAAAGCCGGAGTCTTATTTTTATCAAGCGATGTTATGAGGGCATGTTCTAAATCAGCCAGAAGCTCTTGAAGTTATAAGAGCTTCACTTTTGAAATTTTTAACAGCCCAGTTAAGTTGGTGTAGGTTCTTAGTGCATTTTGTCAGCACAGGATTCTTCCTCTGACACTGACCAGATCAGAGTAACTCCAGAAGATTAAACATTTAAAGACATAGACAAGGGAAATACAAGAACTGAATTTAATTTTCCTCTGCAAAGATGATTCTCATTTGGACAGGGTCAGGTTATGGTGGGAACACAGGACTAAGAAATAAAAACACACATTTAATGCATTCATACAACACCTCTCCTCATGACATCCCTCTTCCTGCTATCATGCACTTTTCCATATGCATGAGCCCAGTTTAAGATTGCTCTACTAATGATGATATGCAACTATTCCAAGCATCTTTTAACAGAATGTGTATTCCATGCAGGATTAGAGAACAGTTTGTCTGATGCACACTAGACAGGCGGTATGGAGCAGGGTCAAGGCAAGCATGTAGCAGAGCTCTGAAATTTCCTTTTTGATCAAGCAAGTAGTCAGCATATGTTCACAGCTGGAATGTGTGCTCAACTTACTTTAGTGAAGTTTCAGCACTGACCTTTTGCTGCATTCCTCCAGCAGCAGTAAAATGGTTCTGCTTAAGTAAACTGACATATACCAAGTGCAAGTCCAGCTGTCTCCTCCAGCCCACCATTTCTCCTACTGTTACAAAAAGCTTGAAGGCATGGGAATGCTGTCAATTAATGTGTAATAACTAATCGTGAAAATAGTGTTGTGTAAAATAATTGTGTTTATGGCACAATGAAAGCCTCTTATACATCTCCTGCTGAATCATGTTGCTGTGTCCAGCTTGACTGATCCCTAACTCTCTTTGGTTGTGTTTGCCACCTTTGTTCTTGTTCTGCTTGTTTTTAAGTGTCTAGGTCTGGCTTGTGTATGACTCTAAAGTAAAAATTAAGATAGTTTATGCAGCAAGTAGGTAATCAAGCAGGCACATATTACTCTGCAAAATGCTTTTTACAGAGAACAATTTCGTTCACAGAGCTTCTCATGACAGCAAGCACTGCCACTGGTGTGAGCACTGCACAGGTGACAGCCAGATTTTGTTCTCTTGTTTCATTTGCACTGTGTGCAGGCCAAGACTTTCCCAGATGACTTGTTATTCCAATTACCCCTATTTTTGAGACATATTAAACTTTAGATGCATGGGCTTGGCTTTCAGAAAGTGCTGAATATCCCATTTGAAAGCCAGCCTGTTCAATCTGCCTTAGTTTGTGTACTCAGAAATGAAGACATTACCTGGCATTTGGATAGACAGGGAAGAGCTTTCCTTTATGTGCATTGGCTGAGGTTCCTGAAAGTCACATCTGAATGTGTCTTTCCCTATAAAAATGCAGCAAATTTAAAGGTGATAAGGAGCCAGCATGTACTGTATACAGCCTGCATTGTCACATTCTTGCTGACTTCTTTCTTTTCTTGCTGATTTCTTTCTTTTGGAAGCTGGTGAAAAATACTGATGAACAGCACTAGCAGTCAGGAAAGATTCAAAGATCTCTTTTTTCCCCCCTTCTCATAGGAATTAAGGTGCTGTCTCCATTACCCTCCTCAAATACATATCTCAGCCTTGATCGAGTTTTCTTCCCACTGCCATGACATCAGCTGAAAGATTATCACCTCCTGCTGCTCCTTGCTGCTGCCTTTCACTCAAACTGTGGTGGGTCAGTTAACACAGGGCAACTGAGGGGCTCTTCTGACCCAATTCTTTCTGCCTACAGAGCTCAAATTGCATTTTGAGGAGCGTTTCACCCAGTGGAGGTAGAGATGGGGGTGGTGACCTTCAGCAGGGCAGGATGGCCAGCTGGTGGAAGTTACCCTTTCAGTGAGCAGGCAGAGAATGGAGAGAGTCCTGAGCTCCTCCAGTTTTCCAGCCTCCCTAGATCAAGCCTCCTTTCCTCCTGATGCATTCACTCAGGCCTGTGCCCACAAACCCTAAATTTGCTGCTGCAGCTCCTTGCCCCCAGGTCCAGCAGGGCTGAGTGTGTATTTCCAGCAGGCACACATGCACACAATTCAAACGTACATCTCTACATGGCTGATCCTACAGATCAGCTCAGACAGAAAACACAGCAGGCAAGGAAACACAATCAGTGCCAATGGGTTCATCCTGTTACCTTCTCAGACTGATTGGAGAGTGGAAAATATGTCATTATCAGGGGGTGTAGTGATAGGACAAGAAGTAATGGTTCTAAACTAAAAGAGGGTAAATTTAGATTAAACATTAGGAAGAAATTCTTCACTCAGAGGGTGGTGAGGCACTGGAACAGGTTGCCTAAAGACGTTGTGGATGCCTCATCCCTGGAAGTGTTCAAAGCCAGGTTGAATGGGACTTTGAGCAACCTTGGTGTGGTTGGAGGTGTCCCTGCCTATGGCAGCAGGGTTGGAATTATGTGATCTTTGAGGTCCCTTCCAACCAAAACTAATCTATGATTTTACATGTATGTATGTATATGTATGCATGTATATGTACATAATACAATATGTATCCTTCCAGTGGCTGATGTGCTCTTATACACACTATCTGTCCTGTAACTTCCCCACAATCTTGCACCTCTCCAGTGGCTGGCATTTGGACATATTAGCCCCACAGGCCTGCAAACCCACTTCAGCTACTTCCTTGCACACGTACAGAAACACATGCCTTATGGACATTGTTTCCCTGCAAATTATTTCCCACTGCCAGCCAGAAGTAAAATACATGTATGCTGTTGTTGTCTAAAGCATGATGTACAAAGATAAAGAATCAACATGATGGAAACTTCCTTTCTTCAAGCTCTTTCTATAGGAATAGTTGAAATGAGCTCTGCACATCTCAAATATTAAAAAATAAATAATATGGTCCCTTTAATTGCAATATAGGCATGAGATCATACTATCATAGAAATGTTTGTTGGAAGGGAACTCTGGAAGTCATCTAGTTTAACCTCCCACTTCAAGTGGGAGTGTTGCCAGCTCTAGAAAAGATCAAGTCATGGCTGACCTTCATGCCATATTTCTAGCTGTAGAAAGATACCCATCTAACTTAACGTTTACTATAGGGCTAAGAATACTTCTCTGACTAAGGTGCTCTTTTGAATAAACTGGATGGTATCTGACCTTTTGCAGTGGATTTTTTTCTTCTATTTTTTTTCCTTTTTTAATAACTGCACTTTCAGAGTTCAAATATTCATAGCTTTCCCTTTTTCTTCAAGGAACTAGATCTCATGAAAATTTGAATAGCATCTGAATAGCATTACTGATATGAATGCAATGTGTAAAAGTTTGTTCATTTTTTTTGCTTTTTCATGAGGTTTACACTACCTACACCAATACACCATAAAAGGGAACGTAGTGAAGTATATACTTGAATGGTGAGGAGCTGTATATATTGTTACCAGAAAACCATGTGTCTACATGACCTTTAAGTATATTATGACATTCATCCAGCAAGCTTTTGCTGTGTATCTCCGTTTTGCATTGCTGAGTTTCATAACTCATAGTTTTAAAATGAAGGAGCTGAAAGGGGATATGTTCGCAAAATATGCCATGAGGCACTGGTGACACTGAGGTCTCCAGTCCAGATTTCGAGCTGTTAGATTTGGCTTCTAGACATCTTTTGTTTAGAAGAGTCACAAATATTTGATGTATTACACATTTTGCACCCATTCCTCTTACTTAACCACTGTGTGTTTCTAGAGCTATATTGGGAAGTGACATTCTGGCCTTACTGAAGTCAATACCAAAACTTTGTCAAAGTTCATCAAGGCAAGGATTTAACATTACTGTTGCATATGAAAGCCCTAAATTTGACTTGAGCATGCAACTGAGTGGAGAAGACTAACTGCAAACTCAGCATGTACAATGCATCCAGCAAAGATCCATCATGTGAAGGCTTTGTGCTTTAGCTTTCCAAATTCTGTGGTTTCAGTGTAAACAGCTTTGATAGTGCTCTTTACAGAGGAACGAAATTTAAACAGATTTTCTAGGAATAGTCGGGTAAGATTGTTCTCTGACTTCATCACCCCACATTAAGTAAAGGCTACTTGAAAGTCTTCCCTTAGCATTTTGAGTCATCCTCTTGAACATAGTATTTTATTTTTTATATGCATTATTCAGCTGATCAGCAATCAGCAGAGAATTTTCATGTCTTCACAAGGTTTTTTTTTAAGAGGGAAATTAATCTTAAATTAAACTCCCCTTTTAAATTCCCCTAGATTGTATTTCATGTATGTCAGAATTAAGACAGGCTCATGAACTGAACTGTAGTTAATCTGGTAGGTCAGAGATAATAGTCATGACAGCAAAAATAAGCAATTCAGGTTCAAATCTTGCTCTTTCTAGGGGGAGAGAGAATGGCTGCTTAAGTACATGGTTTGACTGGAAGTCTCTTGCAAAGGTCTTGCTTCTGGTATGGGACTGCAATTATATGTAATTAGCTTAATTTGTCCTGTAGGTGCTACTATTCTTTTCTGAGGCCTTATCAGAGTTTGGACATGTTACTTACTCTACTGCAGGCCACAATGGCCTAAACACCAGTGATAGCTGTTGCTTTTTGCTACACAGGCATAAAGGCCAAGGTTGTGAGGAAAGTTTGGCTAGACTGAAATGTATTTATTAATAAAGGTATGCTATTTCTCTACTGAGAATTTTGATTTTGCTCTGGAGTCATTGGCTTTTCATTTTCACTAATTCCAGTGCCCTTTGAGTGAGTACTTTGGTGTCCCAGAACATGTAATGGACTCTACTGTCACAGAATGTGGTGTCCAGCAGACAGTGAATTAAACATTAGAAACAACCAACTAACCAACCAACCAACCAATCCAGAAGCAACAGGCAAGCTTCCTTCCTGCTCAGAGTACCTGCGATGTGGTTGACATGAATGTAAGGCTCATGAGAAGGCTGTGGAAATGAGGAATGGCCTCTAAGTTTCACAGAGAGGAAAATGCTCTTATCTCTGTATGACATCTAGTCCATTGGCTATGTGATTTTTAATGCCCAGGTGATTTTAAATAATTTTAACTTTTCTATAGCCTGATAGTATTCCCAGGCAGTAAAGTTTTCCTGGTAGGCTACATTTTGTCCTCAAATAATTTATTCTACCATTACCTGGCACACAGTATGTAGTTTCAGTGCCAAAAATGAACCCTTAAAGTCTGCTGCCTGTCTTCTGTGTGACTGTCAACTAAATATCATTCAATCACTTGAGTCCTCATTTAAAAAAAAAAAAAAATCAATTTAGTAGAATAATTTGCTTGACCCAAGCTTTACAAGGAGTAGATAATTTGACATGTAGGGAGTTTGACTTCCCTGGGTCTACATCCATCACTTAGCTTTGCTTGCACACCATCATCTTGGTTGGGATTCATGATAACTTCCAGCTATCAAGTGACTCGCAGGCAGGAAGGACACAGGACTTTGCCTTTCATGAGGACTCCAGGTAGTGCCCGTTATTAAAGGCAGAAATGAAGAATCAGTAGACTGATCTGCACAGTAATTCCATCTGCTGAAGCACAGCAGAAACTGACACTAGTAAAAGCATGTGCACCAAGGAAAGTTAAATATCCTGTATTTTTAGGTGGCACTTCCCTGAATTATTGTGAAGGTTTAGAAATCAAGTGAATCTTGGAGAGATGCAGCAATTGTCAACAATTTTTATCTGCATATTTTATCTCTTAACGGGAAAGTTCAGTAAACAGAGCTGAACAGGGCTACCTATCAACACAAGGGTGGTATGTACCATTTTCTATTTAGTAACATGAGTTTGCAAGACTTGCCCATGATTTATGGACTGCTTAAAAGAAAGAACAACTTCCACAGGCAGGGAGAATTGCCCAAAATTGCTAAAAACATATCCAAGATAACAACTGGTTGTCAGACAGCGGTTTCCAAACAACTACTCAACAGAAGCACTGACATCCTCTTGTATAGCTTGTCAAGCTTGAGGGAAAGCTCATGTCATTGACCCACTGCAATTTCCACCTTATATTGTTGAATGAGGAAAGATTCATTTCTCAAAAAAGGAGGCTTGGCTGGCTTGTGCTGGTAGGGTTTCCGCTTTGGAAATAGGCATGCAGAAGACTGATAATGTGGATGCTGCACACAAAGCATGGCGGAAGGAAGCGGGCCCCTGTTTGTGGAGTGATGCTATTTCTGCCTGGATTTAAAAGTGTTCATTGGAACAAAGTCGAAACAGTCACTATAAATTACTTGTATGAGTGAGTACAGAGCATTTTGGAGGATTATAATTTATGCCGGGCAGATGCTGTTATGGTTCAGTTTAAGGCACTTAAAATAAGACTTTTGGGAGCCAACCAAACCAGCTTCAAGTCTGGTAACTTCCCAGTTCAAGACACTAAATTTATACGTACAGGGTCCATTCCTGCACAAGGGCCATAAGCCCTGAACTCCTATTGAAACTACCAGGTTTCAAAGATGCTCTGACAATATTTGACGCAAATGAACTAATGCCCATTATGAAAGAGCCAACAACGTCATGTAGCATGTGACTTTTCTTGTCTGAACCTGAATTAATCCAACTAAGTGATTTGCTCTCCAGCGTTTTGTCTTTCACAGGAAGTATGTCTTGAAAGAGTGGGGAATTTTTCTCCATGGCATGCTTCTTCACACACATTTGAAATGAGCTGGCATATTCAGCCAACTGGGACCAGACAATATCTGCTGGATCCAGATGGTTATGCATGTGTTTCCCAAAGATGGAATGGCAGGAGGAAGAAATTGGTTTCATCTGAGCAGTCAGAAAGGCAGACATGAAGCCCCATTTTGGCCTCTCACAGGCAGCTTAAGAGTACATTTTAACATAACAGCATAGCTGCAGCCTCACGTCATTTTGTAAATTATAGTGGATGTCACTCCATTCACTGACAAATTTTTATAAATTATGAGACTGATGTCTAAGTTTTTTAGAAATATTACTTCCACAATTCTTATGTATTTTTCTTTGCTCAATTTTATCCCTGTAGGCTAAGTTAAAACCCTTCTTGGAATACGTAGTACAACCCCGCCTCCTCTTTAATCTTTGCACCCGTTAAATATTTACAGATGGTTTTCATATTCCCCTTCAGTTGTCATTTAGACAGTGTTACTCTGTATCTGCTCAAACTTAGCACCCTTGGAAGGGCACACAAGGCCAAATTCTGCTCTCAGTTGCATCTGTGTAATTTTGGAGTAAGTCAGTGAACTTTAGTAGACTTAATTTACACCAGGAAAACACAGAGCAGAGGGTGACTCCTAAATAAAGGTGACTGCTAAATAAAAACTACGAAGAATATTAAAGTTAACATCATATCCAGGCCCTCCCTGGACTGCAGCAGCTTTTGTATGACAATAACTTTTGCTGTATTTCCAGTGATTGGAATGAAGATTTAGGAGACATGAACTGCAACAGCCATCTGAAAGATGTCAGTACCAACTATAGCTCTTCAAAGTGCAGATATAGTGCATTAGTAGATTAGTAGTCTGTTTTGAGTTATTTCATGATTTAGTGCTGCTAGCTTTTTTTTTTTTTTTTTTTTTTTTTTTTTTTTTTTTTTTTGTGTTGCAGATAATATTTAATACTAGTTATATCCATAGCTATATGTTACAAATATGACACAAGAACCTTGTTTTGTTCTGGGACTTATTTTCCCCAGGGGGTATTGATACTTATGCACACTAGAGAAAATTTATCAGACTTTTCTCAAAATTGTATAAGACTCGTTGAATGCACTGTTCCATGTCCATTCTGAAAGTCAAGAAACTGATGACACAAAACCCATGTATCACATACTTTAGTCATTTTCTGATTTAAAATAAATAAATATTAAAATATTATATTAAAATAAATAAATGAACATATATATAAATCTACATGGGGAGAATGTACCCAGAGGAAGATTGGCTTGCTAACTTGTTTTTTGTTTGTTTGTTTTTCATCCATAGCTTATAGAGGTAATATCTGTAGGTTCACCTTTCTTTTCCCAGAATCTGGACTAATCTCCAGGACGTAATCTTGGAAAGAGCTTTGGAGGCTTCTTATGGGTTCCTCTATAACCTAAAGTCACCAGGGCAGCCTGGACCACGTGCAAAGTTAGTACATTCCAACTTGGAAATAAGTTGTAATATATATGCCTGCTTCAGAAGATGAGACTCTACCATCCATGCTTAGCTGCTACCCATCTACAGAAATATTTGGGAATGTAAATTTTACCAGGAACTTAAAAGCACCACTTATGAGTATTCATAAATCAATCTTAATTTCAAGAATAACAAGCTCGTAGTCTATTGGTTATCTCTGAGCTGATTCACATCATCAGCTGGGTTGTCTTCACCACACATGCTCTCTGGGGCCCAATCTGGTTCATGTGGTGAGACTTCGACAAAGATCCTGACAAACATGGTCACTGTTTAAAGATTCCCACAAAATATAAAAGCACTTGCTTGCCCTGTTCAAGACTCAATTCATTTTTTGTTTATTAATATCATTTATTTATTGTCTGTAGGAATTCAAAGTCACATTTCCTATCAAGCTACAGACTTCACCAATCTAGGGGTATTACCCCATTCTTCTTGTTGGAACTGTTTGTTGCTAAAAATGAGTAAGGTTCTTTTGCCAACAGAACGCAGCTTATGACAGATGAACTGAACCCACCTGCCTGATGCTGCTAACTGTAATTACAATGCTTCTTTGCTTTCAGGGTTTAGCTGAGCTTTCCAAAGTATTGAACTATTGTAGAAGGAAAGACCTCTGATGTAATTCTTATCCCTCCGGGCAGTACCAACACTTACATCTCTAGCAGTGTGAAAAATATATATATTTTACAGCAGTGTAAAAGAAGTCTGGTCTGAATTACAACTCTAAATCTGTTCCTCAACTGCCTGCATTCTTTGCCTTGATTGTCATCAGTGATCTTGTAAGCAAACTGCTCCAGATTGTATAGCTGAAGACAATGGATATGAAAGTCAGCTAGGGATGTTCTTGACAAACTAAGACTTTAAACCTCAGTTCAGATTTTGCTAAGGGTATCTGCAGTTTATTTCAACCACCATAAGCACATTCAAATATCTGTACAATGTCATGTCTTCCACATTTCTCTTCAAAGCAATTTACTTAATACAAGCACAGCCACATACACAATTTTATACAACATCTTTAAGGTATTCAGCACTGTCATCCTTCCAAGGAATGCTGCTGTGCATATACAAATAGAAAACCTCATGCTGATTGAGTCATTTTCCTCTTAATCTCAAATAGCTTCTCACAGCCCCAGTAGGATTTCTCAGATGGCTTTATTTCATAAATTGCAGTCTGTATACTACTGGTCTGTACAGTTGCCAGGTACAGATCAAATAGAAAGGACAGCCAAGGTCATCTCAGCTCTGTATTCTGTTTTTCTACAAAGAATGACAGCTAAAACTTGCTGTTAACACTACTTCCTGGAAACAGATATGAAAAGCAGGAATAATAGATGATGTATCAAGAATTCTTTTGACAAAGTCTGGCAAGCCCATTCAGTGCTTATTAGGGCCAAGCTTCAGAACAAGTTAATCATAAATAATAGTTTAGTACCATTTCTTCCCTTTATACTTTCCAAAACCTCACCCCTGGAGTTTATTTGCTCATTTTTGTATCAAAGAGGAACTGGTTATTAGGGTGAAAAGCTCATATATAATCCACTTTCTGAGGACTGAAAAAACACAGCCTCAGAAAATGAAAGGCAGCAGGACTTACCACAAAAAGTAAATAATTATTTTTTTTTTGACATTATTTGCAGTTTTACACAAGTGTTACTAAATTAGATATGTCCTGAGGTTTTGTCATAATAAAAGTATTTGTGTGGAATTTTTATTAAAAGTCTGAAAGTATCAGACAGATAACTTGCTCAAGGATTTTTGGTGTTCCACGGGTTACTTCGTGGTAGATGTACTGACTGGGGGGGCAGGGGGAGGAGGCAATTATGTAACACACATCTCTCTTATAAAACAGATCGAGTCTTACAACTCACAAAAAGGAGTACTTGGGCTACCACATCTTTCACAAACAGAATCTTGGTTAGAGCACTTGATTTTCTAGGACTAGAGTTTAACTTCATCTTAGGAGTAGCAATGAGCTTTAACAGGATTAATCCAGATCATTCTAGATTAATTTACATCCTTCTATTCTGGAACACCAAACAAGGTCACATTGCTTTCATGATTCTTCTTTAGAAGCTGCTGGCACAGGAAAAGAAAGCATTGGACAGTTCAGCAATAGATAGTTGCTGTGTCACTTAGGTGGATTCCGTACAGCATGAAGGATTCAGTAAAAGTATTAACTTCAGAGTTTATGCCATTTATAAACATCACGAGTTATTAATATTGATTCTCCACGAATTTTATAGTTATAATTCATATTTATTTTTTATATAAATTATAGCTATAATTTTTAAATTAGAGTTTCCCCAATACAAAGCTTTACACTCTTCGCATTCATCAAACTAAATAAAACAATAATAAAGTCACAATGAAGCTAGTAAATCATCTAATTTTTAGCTGTTTTTCAAGCGCAGAACTTGGGCAATCTCTAGAAAGATATAGAGTCAAACCCATCTCTGCCAGGATCCCAGTGTATCCTACAGAACAGAACTGTGGGCTTCAAAAAGCTTCCTGGGACTTTCACTACCTCAGCTACTTTCTCGTGAGCCTAACTCTCCTGGGAACACCGAGAATACCAGCTTCAGACAGGACTTTCCCTGTGACTGGTCTCTACACTGATTGCTTACAGCCTCTTGTGCCCACAGACATGTTCAAAAAGCTTGACTGTCCAAGATGGGATAAAAGCAGTTTCTTTCCTAGTTTCCCATCAGTAGGAGGCAGAAGGTTATGAGATTTGAGTGGATTCAAGTTTGGCCTAAGAAATTTCACACAAGCATCTTGATTACTGATAAAGACCCTTTAGCGATAAAACATTTTGACAATAAGCAGCAAAATATACCTGTGCATCAGATTTCAGAACATTGTAACGTTCCTACTAAGTTGTACATGAGACTTGTCAATGTGAAATCTTCAAAGAAAGCAGAAAGATAACATAGTAAAAAGGTAGTAATTAGAAGAACACCTAATCATTTTCACAGATACATTAGCTTGATTCTTTTTCAATACTTCCAGTGGTTTACAAAATGCAATATGCTTAAGGATTCTCTCATGTTTTTCATTTTATTACAGTTAATTGGTAAAACGAGGCATTATTACATTTTATTTTGCAGTCACTGTGAGCTTGGAAAGACAACTGAGAATAATTTTGATATAATTTGTCAAAGAAGACATGTAACATCTTTTTCTTTTTTCCTTTAAATGTCACCAAGCCAATTCAGAAAATGTTTCTAAAACATAAGCAATCTGAAGCCCCTCACTCCCCCCGATCCTAATTCTACTGTAAGTCTTATTCCTACCAAACTATGTGAATCATTTCTGTGGATTACATAAGACTAGTTACATTTCATGTCTTTCAGAAAAAGATGAGGAATTCAACATAAATGCTGTGCTGAAACAGAGAGAGACAAAAATAAAATGCTAACAACCAAATGCAGACAGCATGTATCTTTTATTAAGATGACATTATTCTTGAAATTGCAACAAATGCCAACTCAGGGTCATCAGGCCTTGGAAAAGAGACATTTCCATAAAGAATCTCCATAGCTTCTTCCTCTGTCAACAAGGTATGTCTTACTGCTGCACAGAATTCAGTGCTTAGAGGTTAGAGTCAATGTAGAGGACACTCGGAAGATTTGGGGAAGCATGTTACTCAGTTGGTAAAACATTTCCTCAGAAATTGTCTGGGGGGAGGAGAGAAAAAGAAAACAATAAAGAGATACACCAGTAAGCTTTAGCTTTTTGCTGTAGTTTGGAAGAACTAAATCTGTTTAAACTGTGTTTTTTAACATTTAAAAGAGTGTTGCAGTTTTTCAGAAGGCCAAGAAGATTGTTTTCAAAATGTACATTATAATTCTATTTAATTCAATCAAAAGAAAAAGATTGACCTAAAAATCATGTTTGTATATTTATGGGATATATCTCTTTCCAGTACATTTCCTGTTCTAATAATTGATCAGTTCTGGTAAGCAGAATCAGGACAGTGCTGTTCATTATCTACAGGACTTCTGCTGTCTGAATTCCAACGTTAGAGTCATCTTCAATTTATTTATTCTTTGCTTCCTCCCTGCTCAGCAGTTTAGTACTTTGTCAACAAGTATTTGCTATTTCTTTCATACCACAATTCTGATTTTTTACAGAACTTCTAGCACCACTTTTTAGAATAAAAACAAACCAAAAAAATAACAGCACAAAAACCACCTCAGTGTTGGTTACATTTGCAAAATTTCCTGTTTCTGCAAATCAGTTAGAACTCCAAGTTAAATCATTCCAGAATCTTTATTACAATTAACTTGAAACATCTAGAGTAATCAATTGTTTTGTGGAAGCATGACTGAACTCAGTACATTGCAATTTTCCAAGATGCTCAACAGTATGACTAACAAAAAACTAATGTTATATAATGCAATGTTAGTCCCAACTCTTCAGAGAAAATAGGAGAAAAAGAAAGAGTATCTTCTTTTAAGGTTATGTATTAACCATTCATAAAGGTGAACTTCCCAGTTTGCATTTTCAGCATCCTCAGAAGATATTACAGGATACCCAAAAATATAAAACCCTTTTATTCCTGTTTTGTAAGCAAGGGATGAAACTAACAGCAATTAGGTTTAAGCTCAAACTAAAAAACAGGGCACAAATCTAGATCTGCTGACATTTAACTTCTTGTTCCCAGTCTCCCAGTTTAGATACAAACTTGATTTAACCTACCTGCGGTACCAAGAATTGTACAGTCCGAGAAATTCCTCCATCCCATGAAGCCATTTCCATCATGAAACCTAAAAACCAGCACTCATATTATATTCATTATATACGTACACTCCTCCCTCAATTACACTGTTATCAAGCAATGAGGAAGTTTTCACATACAATTAGGATTTTAACCGCCTGAACTAGGGATATCGTTAGTCACATTTAAATCAGACTTGACTGATCGACTGAAATCTGATTTAACTGGAAAATCTAATGAGGAATTATTGAGAAAATTGGAATACCCTTAAAGAGCAAAATAACCAGGTCTATGGTACAGCAGAGTACTAGCCAGCGGAAGTGAGAACTTTCTCCGAATATGATTATTAGGAGTTTTTTCAATAGCTTGCTTTCATTGAGAAGCAGCTTTTTTCTTTTGCTCTGATGTGATCACATCCAGATGAATGAGTGCAAGACAATATCCAGTTGCCAAAAGGGTTTTGGCCATCTGGCAGGGACAGAAACTACTTGGACTTACTTACATAGAAAATGCTTAATGCTCAGTGCTCAACTTATCATCATTTGGCATTTTTATGCTAGCATTTCCTAACTATAACCAATGAACTACAAGGTCCACAGAAATACATTAGTGACAAATAAAGATGCTTGGAAAAATACTTGTATAATGAAAATGGTTACATGGATGATATTTCATCGTGAACCGCTGAAGTTCACAACAGCAAGAGGTTTCTTAAGTAGGTGGTAGAAAGAACATAACTACTAGCATTTTAAATACTCTAAATGACTGTTGCGAGTGTTTAAGTGCAGGACACAAGAATGCAGTAAGCAGTAACACAGTTGGGAAATATAGGAAATGACAGTCAAATCATGATGACTTTCAAGCAAAAAGGCGAATTAGTGTATAAACTAGCCTTGAAAACGTATAGGGAATTGTCACTGAGGAAATTAAAATACAACAGACACTGGGAAGTATACTGTAGGGAACCACCTTCTCCTGCCCTCCTTCAGAGATTGCTCAAATGCAGTAAGGGCTTTTTCTTTCACTGTCTTTGTAACAGTTGTGAAGATACTTTCAAAACACTTTTAGTTTTCATTCTAGTGTGAGATTATTTCCTGATGCTTAAAATAGTCCCACAATAATAGTTAATATTTTTAAAGAGAAAGCATAAGTGTTTTAACAAGTAGTAAGTTACTAAAATGACTTGTTTTGGGGAAAACATACAGCTTGATTTAAGACTGGATGTCATCAAATGCAACACTGGAAATGAGCTGAAGCATTTACTAACATACCTTTAACACACTTGAACACAAGCTCTGCTCTCTTTAAGCACCATGGAATGGTCATTTCCTAAAAATAAATAAATAAATGAAAAAGGTCCAATGCCCATGGATCTACCATCAAGAGAAAAAAGGAAAATTATTAAAAATAATAAGTTATTACCATAAAACCATATTTTTCCACCAGGTATCCACGCAGCATTACAGGCCATGATGAGGGATTCAGTTTTCTGAAGTACTCTAGACAGGTGGTGTGTGTATATGTGTATGGATACATAAACACACGACCCATATATACAAATATATTTTTTATATATATATTTATATACATGTATATGAGACCATAAAAGCACAGCCACTGCTTATTGGTATGAGAGCCTAGTGTCTGAACAGCCTATATATTTTTGAGATCTTGAAAAACAAACACACACCATCATACTGTTGATAATAATCCTATTAATGTCACTGGAAAATGGGTCTACTTAATTCCTCTGTGGAACTTCAGAAAAATGTGCAATAACCAATTGTAACTATCAGATTTGTGCTTCAGTTAGCTGAAGAGAGGCTCCTGACCATGTCTTAACAGCAGTAGCTGATGATTAACAGCTATTTTTGATGACTCTGGTTTAGGCTTATTGGCATACCCATACACCTTCAGTAAAATATCTCTAATACTGAAATTGGTAGAAATAATTTTATCCTAGAGGTGCATTTTTATTAAGAACTAAAACAAACAAAATCCGGCTTCATCCGATGGGACAGGTTTCAGATATGACCAGACAGCAAATTCTTACCTGAAGTTAAACACCAAGATGGTATATGAAAAGCACCTGTATAAACTACCTTACTGTATGGCAAACAGGCCCTGGTCTAAAGAATTTAAGTAACAGTTCAAATGCATTAGTACATCAAGCATTCTTCAGCTGTAAACTATAAAATGAATTATATTAAGATGAACATTCCTAGTTAGAGGCAGAAGGAATGTCATTGTAAACACTTCTCAGGAAGAAAATAAAATTTGTTCTGATGTGCCCTCCAACATCAAAAAGTGCACTTTCTAGTATGAACATAGGAATATACACATGGAATCAAATTTATCATTCCATGTACCTTTTAAAATTTATGCTTTACATAATTTTGTATTCAGTAAAGCCAGCATTTATTTTGCTATGTCAAGCAGTGTGCAAGCTGTCATTTTCAAAAAGCTTAATTTCAGGATTTAACAAGATTATTTGAGAAGCAAGGTTGTCCAAGAATGCTGACTGATAATGTTGAGTCAATATATTGAATGTCTCTACACTAAGCAACAACTAAAAGCTTAATTTTTTTCTTAGGTGGGAGCATCTCCCTATATTCTCCCATACCTGAAATAGTAACAGCCTTATAGTAACATAAAAACAGCCTAAGTTAGAATAACTTTACAGACCTTTTTTTTTTTTCATGAGGTAAATTCTTGCATCAATAGATGCTGCTTTTAGACTATACAACATGTGAATCAGAAACAACAATATTGGACAATTTATTTTTTTTATTTTCTAACCTTTCTGGAAGAAATAGCTGGTCTTTGTTATAATTTATCTGCCCACATTTGCATTCTGTCACAAGCAATGTAGGAGTTTATTGCTACTTTTGATCACTGTTTTGGCTTAGGTTAAAAATGAATACCTAAAAAGAACGGTCCTGTTGCTCTGAAGGCAACTTACGAGCACATTATATAATCAATAAAAGAAACTAGCCTTAAAAGGACTGATTGAGACAGCAGGATATGACTCTACTCCTCAGACTATTTCAGAGAAACATAGATGTTAAATCTTGTGGTCACTCAAGGAAATAACAGGTTGAATCTACAATGTCAGTGCATGCAAGCCACAAGAACAGAGAATGACGCAGTAATGATTTGATTTTAATTCATCTTTAAAAACTTAAGTTATCATGATCTTGACACGTTGTCAGGACTTTTCCCTATATGTAAATTAAGTAACAGTTGTGGAAATTAATAGCCAGATAAGTGCCAATTCAAAACACAGCACAGGAGACAGGAAAATAACAAACACCTCATCAGATATGGTAAGTTTTCATTAACAGCATTCTAGCAAGTAAAAAAAGCGTCTGGGACTTTTGGTTTCTATTCACTACAGAAAGCACACACCATTCCTTTTCAGGATGAATAGATCTTTTGTTAGATTAACATTCCTTTAGCTGATAAAAATAAAAAAAGGCCAATCACTGAAATTTGTGACAGAGTCACTGCATGGAGTTGCTGCTTTTTTGAATCTAGAAGACCATCCTTAAGTCTCTGCAGAACCGTGTCATAACCAGGTAATGAAAACACTAAGTCCATACACTTCTTATGGGACAAAGGTTTCAAACCGAAATTCAATGGTTAATTTCAGTAAGTTAAGAATTAGCAAGGTGTTTATTTAAAGTATATCTATGCATGTTTCACGGTATGAAACAGTAAGAGAAAAACTGAAGGTTAATACACTCTTTGATAATCTCTCTACAAGTATAAATGGCATTCACAAATATTTGCTGCACACCTTATATTCCCTTAATATCAACTTTTTTCAAACATTTTTTTCTTAACTTATCATCACATAGGCAGCTGCCTGAGAGCTCTCAAGAGGTCTGTTTTCTTCCACATTGCTATATGGATGGCAGCATACGATACCCCTTATGTTGAAACTACCAAGGAAGTATGCCAACTCCAGCATTTTTAATGATTCCATGTAACCATTTCATTCCCCAGTTCAGTTTATGTTAGATTCAGTGCAATGATCAGACATTAGGACCTCAGTTGTCCTAAATTTGAACTTGTCTATTTTTGTCTTTCTCAAATATCAAACACAGTTTCCTTCCTTTACTGAAATTAATGATCAGAACAGGAAAAAAGAAAAAACAACAAACACAAAACTGTTGTTGTTGTTGTTGAAGTAACAAGAAAAAACAAGGAAAACAGAATTCTTTATTTTTTTTCTTGGGGGAGAGGGCCAGGAGGAAAGAGTAGCTTAATACGAAGGCTAAATGATAACAAAGGGTAACAGCTTCACTGAGACTGATACACTCATCATTTTTGTGGGGTTATAAACACTACTCTTCCATCCATAAAAGAAAACCTTTGGGAAATACACAAAGCAAACTCATGATGAATGCTTGCCACAGCGAAGCACGCAAACATCTCTGCAGCTGTGCTCCTGGTTAACCACTTTACAAAAATGTTTTTTTATGTAGGTGGTAAACGCAGATTCAAAACTGGAGTTGCTGAAGGCACCAAGTTCAGGTTAACCTTCGGAAATCTGTTGTTATTCACTCTTCCCTCAACAACAAGTTACAGACTTGTGTGTTTCAAATGAGGTCAGCCAGCTGCAAAACACCGTAATAAGTGATGCTGCTAATGCAATTCATGCAGTTCAGTTTTGGCTCAGTCTATGCTTATCATACAGGTCACTTTCAGCTTACTCCACAGATACTTAAAAAGCTTAATATTAAAGATGAATCATTTTACCAGGACTTTTAAGAATTCAGCATCAGACAAGTAGATGGTTCTTCAGTTTCACACATTTCAGCAACAACACCTTTCTAAAAGCATGGTGAACACCTGGTCTTGTGCTCTATTTGTATTTTAAACATGTTATTTTTAGCTTTCATTGTATGTATGTATTTCAAAGGGAAAAAAAAAAAAAGTTTAATGGGGTCACTTGCCAACTTGATTAAGAGAAGAGCTCTATAAACTTCTGAAACACAGTAATTGGGTCCCATTAATAACTCAGGTTGCTGTCCTGCAAGTTGATTACTTGCATTTGCATACAAAAAGTGTTAATACCAAAGATGTAAAAATATATTTCTGAAATAAAATCTATTACTAAAAGTTCACATTTTTGGGGCACATCCTTTAGAATCTTCATTATTGGATATTTTTAACATTGCTTGAACTGTATAGACCCCTATCTTGCAAAAGGGATCCAGTTCTACATGGTGTTCAGATAAAATTATGTAAAAAAAAACAACAACAACAAAAAAACAGTTATTCCACCTATTAAAAGCAATCCAATGATGAGCCTCTTTCTTGCTATGAGTCAGGCACTTTCAAAGGAGAGGCAGTCTTGAAATTGGTGCCAATTTTTTTAAAAGAAAAACAACAACATAACAGATTGCAAGTAAACATATGCAAAGATATAATTAATAGCAGTGTTATCTTATTCTCCTAATTTCTTTTAGTTTGTAAGTTTGTCACCTAAGGAAGTGTGGCATGTGGCTGTACTTTCTGTCTGCTGGATCTCTCCACACCTCCATTTTCTTCCCTGCCAGTTATCTTTTGAAGCTGATCTGACAGAGGAAAGATTGTAAATGGTATTAAATTATAAGTTTACTATGCACTGTAAAAAAAAATACAGTTGAGTAAGAGAAAAGTTCTACACACTAGTGTCCCACTGAAGAAAAAAATACAGCAGTTCTGCAGAATAAGCACACTTATGTCACCAATGGATGTGACATATCACTTGAGTCTCAGCAGTATGCTACTTCTTCTCCAGCTGGTATGTGGGGGGCTCTGGGGCAGAAACTAAACATGCAAGTAATTAGGGCATGAAGGAGACCATTCAGAGCAAAGGTAAAATTTTGTTACTGCTGCACAGGGCTGAGGTGATAAAGAATGGTGTTTAGGGGTACAGAATTCAAATTTTCTAAGAAAACAGGCTTTGCTAGTTCTGCTGCTCATAAAAAGTTAGTTTTAATTTTTTCTAGCTAGAAGCAATTATAATTTGCATCTGCTATTACTATTATATCAGCATCTTACAAACTATAGTTTCTAAGCAAGAACTGCTGCCACAAAACATCTTTTTAACATCTAAATATGTAGTCCTATCACCTCTTTCATTAATACCTCTGTAACCGTGCACTGAGCTGGATCAAGGAGAGATGGAAATAAAAATGAAGAGGTTCAGCTGACTGAAAAGCTTATAACTGATTCAGTTCCTTAACTCACGTCACTATACAGATACCAATGGTAGCACAATGATGTGGCAGGAGCATGTGACTAGGATAAATTGCTCCATTTGTCTTAAACAAGACTGAGACATATCCTTTCCAGAAAAAAAAAATAAATAATTGTTGCACCTTAGAAGCTAAGAAGAAAACAAAACTTTAAATTTACTTACTTCTGACATATCATGTACCAACAGGAGAGGAATGCTAATGGTAGTAATGTCATGCGTGCAGCAAACTTTGAGAATGTTTCTGAGTCCCATGATCGCAGGATCCCGAGCAGTTATGTTTCCAGATCTTACATTATCATCCACACAAAGGTGAAACGCAACATGAATTTCAGAAAGATTTGAATGGCGTGTTATGTAGAATTCCCCTACAGGATTACATAAACCAAAAAGGCAAGGTATCACAGTAGTGACCTATACTGAAACACAATTGTTATGAAATGTAAGAATAGGGTCAGTAAGTTAAGACAAAAGGTAATACAAGCAGACAACAGATCAGAACACGTACATAAGGAGATACATAAAAGTTAGAAACGAACTGATCTAAAATCTCTTGGAGTATGATTGTTTTACATTCATCCTACACACACTTCCCTGCTTTGATGAGTTTCACAAGCATCAGGGACACCTGGTGTAATAAGATGTAACAGTGCCAGAACAAGCGGATACGATCTATATATAGCATGAAACAAAAAAGCAAACACAGAGGAGGTGTAATACTCAAAATATATAATGTAAGCACTGAATTGCAGACAGATGTGGGAGGCGGAAATACCAAAAATGGATGCATTAAAATAAAGTATGCAAAAAGTCTGTGGAAAAGGATAGTGGGTTATGCAATAACAGATACATTCTAGAAGACAGAGGTATAAACGATCTTTAGAATTTAAAACAATTCATAACAATGGGAAGATTAGTTACAAAGCTGCTTTCAAGAAGACATCTTGCCAGAGAGATTTTTAGGCTTAGTTTTCATTTATCAAAGATAAAGAAGCAGTAAATGGGCAGTGAAATGCAGGTCTCTGCACCTTACCTTTCTGCTGGAGAGCAAAACATCTATACTGGAGTCAACAAAAAAGCAGGTATACAATACCACTACTGTTCCAGTCAACAGATAAGCATCTTCCTTCAAACCTATTTTCACTGGCAATTCCAGTTAAGACTTCCTTTGCACTGGATTATCTGAAGAATGGGTATGTACTCCTTCCTGATGATGGCTAAGGTAATCCCCAGCAATGTCCATCTAATAATAATGATACGCTTGCCACTGCAGCAAGATTTTACTGGGATTTATCTATTAAGGATCAAAGCGGATTTATAATCCACTTATATGACCAAGATCTAAGACAATCTTGAAAGCAATTTTAAGAAGCCCTCCTATCACCCATGGGTTGTATGAATTTGTCTCCTTCCCCTACACCTCCAACTGTGCATTCATCTTCAGACTCCACAGCAGCTTTCCATGGTAAAAATCAGAGATTCCCTCTTTTAGAGAAATGCATTCTTACATTCTCAAAGTTAAAATACATTCTAAAATGCTTTACTGGATCAGCACAGTGACATATATAGTTATTTTCACAAAGTTATTTGATATTATTTATGTTTCATTTTTCTTCCTAGAATCCTCAGAGATCTTTTTATCTCCCCTCAAACTCTGAAGAGAAATTTTAGGCATAGAGAAGTGATTTGCCCCACAGTCATATGACGTGGTGGCAAAGCTGGGAATAGAAACCAGATGTCCTGACACCCAGTTCTCTGCCTTAGCCACAAGAACATCCTTCTCCTCTGATTGAGGTCAACTTAGGTTTAGTTTATAATTTATGTTCTGAATTTAGAGCTAAAAATGTGCATCTATAAAACAAAATTTCTTCTAAGAAGAGGGGGGAAACCTCTTCAGTGGAACTCACCTGGTAAAATATTTGACTGGTTTCGTTCAATATTCTTGGATTTGTCTTCAGTTCCACTTTCTTTATTTCCTGTATATAAACAAATACCACAAGTATGAAACATAACATGTATTAATCATGCTTTGTCATATAAAATGTACTGAGATGATATCCAGCTTGAATTTTCACCATAAAGTTGGATAAATGTGAGGGTTGGACAAGAATTGCTTCTGCCGACTTCAATAAACGCTGAACCGATTATGAAATCATAAATGAACTTATCAAATCATAAGCTTTCTTTTTTGATCATCCTATGATACCTCTTTACTCAGACAAACGGAAACACAATGTTCTCAAATGGAATGCTAAACTTTCTGAATTACCCTCACAACTGCATAGTACCTTGCTATTGCTTTTTAAATAATGCATATATTTAAAGCAAGTTTGTTCCTAGTATTGCAAGGAAAATTTTAACAGAAATTTACATAAATCACCAATATAAAAACAGCTTTCAGAATTCTCCTTAAGACTACAGCAATATGCAGATTCCTAAGAAAACTTGTTTCGCCATGTACTCTTATGTATCTATTCATGTTACTGATGTATTTAAACCACACAAGTAGTTGTCTGCAAGAAAAACAAAGCTTCATGATGTACAAGTACTGCCTTAACACCACGTGGTCAGAAAATTTCTATGCCATTTGTAAAAATAACTGCGAAGTAAACCATTCACAAGGATTTGGTCAATACTAAAGAGTATACACATACAGTCAATTTATTACTCCATTTTTAGTACTTATTTATATGGAGGGGAATAAGTTGTAACACATCTGCAATTTTTAAGGCTTTGACTTTCATTTTCTATATAAATACAAGTCAGGTAAGTCCATGTTGTCACCAGCAGTTTAAGCTGCAGAGGAAAGTATAATTACCCTACATATTTCCCATGCTGCTAAAGTGCGATCAGAACTTAAGGACTTTTTTTCTCTAAATTTATGTCTGTTATGGAATCAAAGACATCATGTGGACATACTGTCAGTGAACACAGGATTTCATGCAGATCTCTCTGAGTTAACTGACAAACCAGAACATCACATTTTATTGATTTGTAGATATGAAGAAGAGTGAAATCAAGTCACCCCTAACCATAAACATTCTACTGACCACTATGCTATTTCAAGGAAAGTAATTTTGGTTGTCACTGACCATGATGTCTTTTCGACTTACTGCTACGCTGTGCTCTGGCCTTAAGTACAACCTTCTGGACAATTTCAAGTTGTTCTTGAATTCCAGGAAAATGAAAATCTGTGCATTCTTGGCAAACAGTTGCAAAATCTAGGAAAAAAATAAAGATTTAAATCCACGTCATAAGGATGTGCTTAGTAACATTACATAATGCTGTTATACAGTTTAAGCAAAGACAGATACAACAGCAAAACTAAAACAAAACAAACAAAAAAGCCCTGCTGCATTTCACCTTAAGTCCTAAAAAAAGCATTACATCAGAAACAAAGTTGTTTGTTGTTTTTTTTTTTTTTTTTTTTAAATAAATGAATTCCTTGGAAAAAAACAACTTGAAACAGTGCTGTTATTCTTCAGACAAAATAATCCATGCAAAAAATAAACCTGAAAATAACAGCAAGAATCACAGGATCACAGAATTCTAGGTGTTGTAAAGGACCTCAAGAGATCATTGGGTCCACACCCCCCTGCCAAAGCAGGTAAAACATACATGCATTAAATGTTACCATCCTTAAAGTGTTGATGCCTTATTAATAACAGTCCCTTGATCTGTGATGCTTTATTGAAGCATATATAGTAGATATTTCCAAGAGCAGCTATGGCACCCCAGTGTGTTTTGCAAAACAAGAGCTATTACATTCATAAACAGCATATCTGGAAAGTTGGGATTACAGTTGTTTCCTCTTAGTTCTCAAAACAGAGATCTGAAAGCTAAAGAAAAGTGCCATCAGCTGAAAAGAGCTGCCAGTTTATTTTCCTGATAAGCAATGTCAGACTTGGAAAAATTAAATTAATAATTAGGATCATAACATACTGCCCCTGTAATGCATATTCTAAGCGCAGTATCCTGATGTCCAGCCTTTTCTCCGTTTTTAAAAAATGCATGGTTATCACTGCCAATGTTAAGTTAATGGCCGCCAAAACAAGCAATTATCAAGAAGATGAACTATACTAACCAATCGTGACTTACTTCTGAGGAACCTACCTGGATTAGATCCCAAAGTACTTAATGTATTTTGATTATCTGAGGATCACCATGTAATCCTGTGAACAGGCTATAACAGGAATAGGCAGGATATAAAGAAAACCTTAATATCCTTTATCTTTTTACATCCTCTGTATCATGAAGTCTATTTTCAAAATGCTTTATTAAGTTCTGGTTTCCAAAATCAAGGGAAGAAGCAGCTCATATTCTAAAAGATTGTGTTTTCTGTGTTTATCAAGATAAACTAAGGCCAGGAAATGTTTTATTTGAAACAAAAAAAAAAGGAAAAGTCTCTTATTTAAATCAAAATTAAAGTTAGTTTTAGTTTACCATTTGAGTGTGCTATACCTACTTAAAATCTGAGTCATAGTAGCCCTACAAAGTCCTAACGTAAGAGGCTCATGCTAGGTAATGCATAAATACAAAATACATGAGAAGACTATTCCTCTAGCTTACAAAAAGGAACCTGAATTAAATCTGGACATTGGAAGATCATAAAAAGTTCAACTTCCTGTTGAAAGCTGTTTTCCAGAGATGGGTCCAAATCCAATTTCAAAGGTATATTTTACTAGTCATTGTTTAGATATCGTAAGAGATAGTGTACCCAGAAAACACTGCAGTCATGTTTTTCAGTCTTGCAAATACCTCACATATCCTGAACTTTGAGGCAAACTGAACCATCTTTGGATAATAGATTCACCAAAGATGCAACATCAAAATGTTTGTAAGACAACTGAGCTAGCAAAATATATACTAAACAAGAAGGACATTCACTAGGGTCCTCAAGATGGATCTAAACAAATTAGGTCAAACAAGTAAGTTGCAAGACTTTGTAGGACTGTACCCACTTTCCATTTAGCGTTTGCTGAGTGATTGGTCTTGCTCAAAACAACGCAAAATACTTGAATAAACAGCATACTCACATGAAGCTCATCTATATCAACCTTTGCTAATCTCGAGATTAGAGAGTGATTCTAGTCCATTGCCAAACAACAGCTATTAGGTTTGTGTTTTTCCATTTTAGGACAGAAGCACTTCTACACTTTTGTAACCCAGAAATTTAGACTACACATGACATTACCTCCCTATTTAAACACAAACATAAACGTATTATTTAAATATCTTCTATTATAACATTTTTTGCAAATGTTATGAACCTTTGAAGCCCCTAGCACATTTACATGTATTTTTCTTTAACAGGCCTTTTCGTACGGAGAATGGTTTCTGTGTAGTGCTCTTGCAACAGATTTAACAATTTTAAAGCAAATTTTCTTCTCAAAGGTATTTAGTACTGACCTTTGCCAGAAGGTATCACTCTCACCAGACAGTAGATATAAAGAAATGTACCCAAACCTCTGTTGCTGCCTCTAGTAGTTTGAGGTCTTAGCACAACCAGATGTTCATTGGTGGTTTAAAGTAGCATATTTGATTCAGTTGGAGGAACAGAGACAATTTAAATACAACATTTTAAAAAAGAATGGAGGCACAGACAGCTGTGGAAAGTGCTCACAGTTAAGTTTGCCAAAGTCTGTTTGGAATTAAGAGGAATCAAAATTTACTAAGGATTATATTTTATAGATTATCCTATAGTCCCTTAGTTCCCCCCTCTACTTTCCCCTTTGCTGAGGCTGCAGTATCTAATTTTGTGTTTAGTGGTATTATCTGTATGTCCATTTTCTCTTGATCATCTAAGATTTATGCACAAATTTTCACCGTTAATTTAAATATTTAAGCAGTAATAACAAAAAGCAATGGAAAATGAGTGCAAGAGTGAAATAATACTGTTAGAATTAAACTTGGAAACTATATACAGAACAAACAGAACTGGAATTTTAATAGATACACTTCCCTCTCCTTATTACAAGCCTGATTCCACACTATTTTCAGAGTGCACCAAAGCCTACTTTCCTCCCCTTTCCAAGAAAATGCATATTAGAATGATGAAAAGTAATACTGTCTCTAGTCAAAAAGACATTTCATATGTAAATATTTAGGTATTAAATTTCAAGAGGAAGATGGCAAAGTCTACAAAGTTGTTCACAGAGAGCCTGGGTGGCCAAAATTCGAACAAGAACAAGCACATGTGTCGTTGGTTAGGCTTAGAACACCCTCACAGAGACCAGTTAATCAAAAGATGTGCACTTAAAATGTCTATTAATTAAACTTTCCAAGAGTAGGCAATTAATACTCCTATTATACTCCCATTGTTCCCTGTTAATGGAAGTTATGGTGATACAGATATTTAAAGTAAATGTATAAATATGCTACATGCTTATCAATTTTAAAACTTCAGTTTGAGTATTTAATTGTATGGCAAATTAACATTAGAGAGTTAGAAGACCCTACTGATTATCAGCTTGTGTAAGGCAGGCAAATTAACATTAAAGTGTCCACCCTAACACCTTACTTACTCAAATGCAAAACCTAGTACAGAGATACAAAAGTTAACAGCATATCAGAGTTCAAGTTACTTAGCACAGCTCTGTCCCCCATTCTTATCCATTTCTTTTTGCTTTTCCTACCCTTCTGTAATACCACTTGCAAAACATTTACTCTAGTAAATTTTAATTTTACTGTGAATACTTTTTGTGAGAGAAGACAGCAAGTCTCCAAGAGCGATGCTGGCTTTCACTGACCTGATATACTCCATCAGAGGACTCACCTCTTTTGATGCCACTGTATGAACTGACACGATTATCTACCAGTAATACCAGGCCACAGAGGGAAGTTGAGTAGAGGGACATCGCGGTTTGAAGCCTGTGAAGCTTTACTCCACTTCGATGATTACGCTTATGTTTACAAAAATCCAGCATATCAGCTCTCAGTAATCTCAAGTTATGCATGGTCTTCAACTGAGCTCCTGTACCAGATATAAACGATACAAACAGTATCATTAAATACAGTAGTATTTAATACAAACAGCAAAAGATGAAACTCATGATTATTATTAAACTGACCAAAATGTTCCCCTAAGCTTTGTGAAAAAGATATAAGGAAAGTATAACCAATAATACTTGCACAAAGTAAGTTCTTAACCATATATGCAATTTATATGCATATCAGCAAATTACAAAATAAAGAGTACTTGAGTGCAGTCAAAACAGACAGCATAAGAAATCTCTACTACATAAACAATACTAAAAGAAAAAAAAAATCCATTTTTCTGTTAAGTTTTCTTGGGAACTAAATAAACACCCACATTTTAATTTATTAATCGCTATGTGTATTGATGTTAACATGTTTTTCTATATTAGTCACCTTGCTAAAGTGGATACAAATTTGTTTTTAAAATGTTTTCCATTGAGTATTTTTCAGGTAGGTAGACACTGTTTGATACAGTTTATGCTGTATTGTACTTCTCTCCCAAACTGGGAAAAATAAATATATTATTAGTTAAGTACTGTAAATAAAACACGGTTAGATGCATAATTTATTAGTTACAATCTTTGGATTTACTGTGAGTTTATTTTACTTACCCAAGTGAATAGTAAAACTTTCTTCTAAAAGTCTTTGCTCTTCATAAATTCTTCCATTTCCTTCCACAGATTCTCTCAATTGACTGGGCTGAACCTTAATTTCATCACTAAAATAATGAGAAACCTACTGAAAAGTTTATACTAGCTTTTGCTGACAATGAACAACGTATTGCAAACTCTATCCAAAATTTCCTCAGCTAGTCTGTGGAAGCCAAGAAACTAAAACTATTTGAATGAACTCTACTCCTCTGAAGTTCTGCCTTTCTGGTACGTAACACTTCATCCTTATACCAGCAGGAAGAGTAAACTTCACTATTAGACTTACATCATCAGGCTTCTTTGTAAAGCATTTTGCGATTGAGCAATAAGAACCACAATACCTAGTTATAATGAAATGAACATATAAATAAATGGGAAAAAATCTCAGTCTATTTAGAACACAAAACTTTATTCATGAAGGTCCTGGATATAATATTCTTTCTACCTGCCTCCCCCCCACACACAAAATGGGAGGTTAAAAAAAACAGTCAAGCTAAGTTTGCCACACTGTACAAGCTCAGAAGCTATGCAGTCCTAGGAACATATTCTGGGACTAACCTGAAAACTGCAAAAGACTTCCAAAACACAGAAATTCAGACACAATCGTGAGGAAAGTAGTGAGAAATCTACATGTATATTATCTTCTAACATATTTCCCCTCCTCTCTGTCTCTTCCCTCATGTTCCATACACTCTGCTTTCTTATACCAAAAGTGAACACTTAAGAGGAAGTGAAGTATTTTATACTTTATGTTCCATGTCATTTTCATCTTATCACTCACATCCATTTTAAGCAAAGGTGTCATTTTCCCCATAAATCCTTTCTGTATACATCTAAACAATCTACTCAGGCTCTTCTACTAACGAGACATGAAAAAGCACCAGGTTTTGCTCCTTTCATTTTCCAAATAGTAACGAAGGTGGTAGACACTAATGATACAGCATAGGGCTCTCGTCAAGTTACAGATTTCAGTTTCCCTACTATATCCTCAATAAGAAAACAACTCTCACTATAAGTGGACAGACTGAAAGACTCCAAATATTTTAGCTGTACAGCGATGTCTATATAAAACATTAAAAAAAAGGCTTGTTATTCAAAATGTGTTACAGTTCTACCACTTATTAAACTTTAATTATTCTGTGTAATATAATTATGTGATAACAGAAAGCATTATGAAAAAGCGTTTAAAAAAAGACAATGTAAATAAGGCAAAACAGGAGGAAGCTCCATACTGCTCAGACTCTAATTCAGTGTATGAGAACATTTTTTTGTACAGAACGGTTGTAAAATGTCACACAAAGAAAAAAGGTCTAAAAATGTAGATATTTAATTATGATGGTTTATTTGCCTTTGATTCTCTTGGATTATGTTGTTTAAGCAGCTATTTTGAAAGAAAGAGTACATAAAACCACGTCTTTTGAATTAATAGAGACAGCAGTAAACGTCACCATGGAACTAAATACCTGATTGAGCTATTGTTGGGATTCTTAAGGTCCTGGTGAAGTTTTATCACCCATTCCTGATATTCCTGCTTCTGGATAGCACTGGACTGTTTTAATTCATTGGTCCATTTGTTCTCCAAATCCTAACAAGAAGACAGACATAATTTGAATGTTTTGGGTTCTCTTTTTAAGCAATTATTTGCATAATGTGTTCTAGTTCAACGCATTAAGATTACCTGCTGAGATTCAAAATGCTGAGCCGCTAATGAATTTACATCTTGGTCTGTTAGAGATTTCCCTAGCTCCTGCATCACCTTATCCATTTCTGCTCCTTGTCTGAAAGGAAAGGAAATGCAGATTTACAAATAACATTTTCAATAAACTGGCAGAGGATGTGCCGTCAATGTGCGCTTGCAACCCAGAAAGCCAACAGTACCCTGGGCTTTCTCAAAAGAAGTATGGTCAGCAGGCTGAGGAAGGTGACTCTTCCCTTCTACTCTGCTGTCATGAGACCCCACCTGGAGCACTGTGCTTAGCTCTGGGACTTCCACCACAAGAAAGATATGGACCTGTTGGAGAGTCCAGAGGAGGGCCAAAGATAATCAGAGGGCTAGAACACCTCCCTTATGAAGGCAGACTGAGGGTGTTGGGGTTGTTCAGTCCAGAGAAGAGAAGGCTCCAGGGAAATAATACAGAAGCCTTCCAGTACTTTAAGGGAAAGCTGGGGATGGCCTCTTTATCAGAAAGTGCACTGGTAAGACAAAAAGCAATGGTTCTAAAGTAAAAGATTTAGCTTTAACATTAGGATGAAATTCTCTGCTTTGCAGGTGGCTAGGCATTGGAACAGGTTGCCCAGAGAGTTTGTGGATACCCCATCCCTGGAAGCATTCAAGGCCAGGTTGGATGGGGCTTTGAGCAACCTGGTCTACTGGAAGTTGCCCCTGCCCATAGCAGGGAGATTGGAACTAGGTGATCTTTAAGGTCCCTTCCAACCCCAACCATTCCACGGTTCTATAGAAAATTCAGCAAATAGCTGAAAGATATGTCATGCAGTACTTTATCCTTCTGCTTTTTTTTTTTGGAATCAGAATCCATACATTTCAAGTCTTTCTGCAGAGATGTCCACAAGATAAGACAGTTTCTCTAGATACTCTAATATCTGGATCACTTCACTGTCCTTATTATTTGAAGAATTTTAACTAATATGTGGTCTGAACTGTCCTTGCTGAAATTCAATTACTGTGTTTTTTGTCTATTTTTCTACCAGGACACAGAAAAATCAACAGCTCTTCTCAACAGAAGCATTCCTTTATGCAGGATGGACTGGGGGAGGGATTTAGAAGACCTTACAAGGGGAACATTCTGAAGAGTCTGATAGGGAGTAAAGTATATGACAGTGCAATGGATGAACTGCATTTTACAACAGCTATTTAGTCAGACACTTAATGCTGGCAATGTTAGAGCGGAGTTCTTTATTTTACTCCTTTGAGTTAACAATTTGATCCAAAAATAATGGAACAGTCACCAGACAAAGTAAAAAAAGCAGTAAGTTTTCAGTCCCAGAACCTGAAGAATAGTTTTCTTTTACTGAAAGCAATTACGAACTAGATCTCTCAACTTTTATGCTAAAAACATACATATTTTCAATTTATTTTCAATTTAAAAATATTTTCAATTTAAAATAGCTATTATTTTTAAAAAGCACGTCCTGTTGTGTTTTCTTTTTTCCTTTCGATTAAGAATTAAGAGTCCATAAGATGTATCAAATAAAATTTCTAGATACTAAAGCCTGTTAAGAACAAAAAGACCAATACAATTTTTTAACTCTTGCCCAGGCTAGATACCATAATCCAGAGACAACTGTTATTTTGAAATGGACTTACTCTATCCCTTGTTTTTTTTTGCCACCAAGCACAAATGATGCAGACATGGTAACCACCAGGACGTAGGCTAAACACACTTATTTTTAACAGCCAGATGAGTTTCCAAATCAAGCTACATTCGAAAAGGGGAGCTGTAATTGCTAGGCTGTCCTGCTATCATCAATTCATCCAAATATCTCGTCTCTCCTTTGTCTTCCTCAGTGTCCCTGGCTTCATTTGTCTTTTTGTATTCACCCCACCTTTAACAATGAATTGATATACTTTAACAAAAACTTAGTAATTAATATCCACTAAACAAATTTGATGGTAAGGGATTCCAAATCAACTCCTGTGCAAACAGGACATTATCTTCACTCAAGTGGGTTAGTCTCAGCTGTCATCAAAATACAAACTTTCACAATTACAGCAAGCAGATACAATAAATTCCACTGAAGTCAATACACAGCTCTATCACACTGGAGCTGTACAAGATTACTGCTCTTAATACTAAGTGCTCTTTTTTCTATATACGTAGTTGAGAAGAGTCAGTATGCAGCAAAAACCATTATGCTTACATTACTGCAACTTTTATCCCCAGATTAGAGATATGCAAGATTCAGAAGTGTTAGAAAGAAACTACAAATATGTAAAATTCATTCTGGAAGTACACTAGAAAGAACCTATATAAACAGGTGTATACCGTAAGCTTAAAAACAAAGAGTACTACCCCTTAGAAAACACACCTACTAAGGATATTTTGGCATCTCACAAGCATTGCCAGGATTCGTTGCTAGTACCTATACTATACATTCGTGTCCATTTATTTTTTGGAACCTATTTAGTTCACCTGGGGGGTGGGGGGGAAAGAAAGTAAAACACACAATGCACGTGCTCCTCCTCGTGGACAAAGCAGCCACCTGCAGCTTTGCAAGCTTCCTGGGGAGACCACAGGGACTTTTACAAACTTCCTCCTTCAGAAGTTTCTGAATTAAAGTTTGTTCAAATCTTTTCCTCATCATTTCATCTTGTGGAACTTTCAATTTCTTATTTGAATTATATTACAATAAAGGCAAAGCATGATACATACTTAACCTAAGCACTCAAAACATCGATAGGAATGGAAATGAAACAGCAGTGGAAATTAAAATGGAATTTGAATGGAAAGTTTAAAAAAAAAAAAAATCAAACCTTGTACTAATCAGATGACCTTTGCTTGTATAATTTTCAGTGCCTGAGGAGAGTGGAAGATAGCTGAGCCTAACAATATAAATGAAGCATTATATGACTAAGTTTAAAGAGGGAAACACGACACTAAAATAGGGCTTTACACTGACAAATATAAATTGACAAGCATTATCATACAAGTTGTATACATCCATTAGTATGCACCTGTATTTTGTAAGACAACTGAAGAAAAGAATGCAGAATACCTTTCCCGAAGCTTTTTCAATTCCACATCTCTTTCACTTATTAATTCCGAGATGCTAACAAAATAATTGTGTTCCAGGTTTAACAGTGTTTCAGAAGCTGGAGAATGTATCAGATCATGATAAACATCTGCAAAATCTTCATCCCAGCTGGTTTCTTCAGGTTTTGCGTACTCTAATGTTGTCTAAAAATTATAAGAGAGAAGTCTTTAAAGTCACCATATAATATAAAACAATGATCTCTCATAATGGGGAGGCAAAACCAACTGGGCATTCACACTGATGCATGTCCTTCAACATACATGAATTATCTCCTTGATTTGAGCTGTCTGTATTCTGCTTTAGCTTTTATCGTTTTCTCTCTTCTCATATTCTCTTTCAAAGCAACTAGCAGCAGAAGTATTATGGTTTTGCCAACAGTGAAGAATCATCAATTTTCACCACCAGCGTGAAAAGAAGAATAATTTAGCACTTACTATTTTAAGTATTTAAGGTGCTGTCAAAAAAATAAATCTGCACAACATCATTTGCATTTGATGAAGTTTAGATAGGGTCCAAAACATCATCTGCGCAAAGAAAAACATCTTACTAGAAAGGAGGACCAAACTCTGATGTCACTACAATGTGATCAACAACAATGACTTAAGAAAAGCAATTTTTCATTAACAAAGAATGACTCAGAGATAGATGCCAGTTCAGCAGGCTCTTCTATACTGAAACAATCCTTGTATTTGCTGTGATTCCCACCAGATTCAGATGATAAATTTAGATGGTAACATTGAAGAAATGTCAAGAGATGATAAAATCATAATCCTTGCACTGAGGCAAGATTTTAAATAAATTTTTAAAGAGTTTGCCTAACCTATTCATAGTAACCTTCAGAGCAGAAGAGGGTAAACTCTTTCAATGATTTGAAACATTCCTGTGCCCACCCAATGCAGATTTTTCCTTCTTAAAGGTAAATTCATTTTTCTTCTTAGGCTAATTTCATTTTATTCATGTTCATCAAGGCATACAATTTGTTCACAGTTTTCTTTAGGAGACTTCATTGGTATTTTTGACGTTCTGGATGGGATCAACGCAAATCTTATTCTTTGAATCTAATGTATTATAACTCCTAGATCTAATTTTGTTTGACAGTCACTATCTATTTTACTTCTCCGTTTTGTTTTTTTAACTCTACTAAATTTTTGCCAGTAATGAGGTAAATTCAGGAAGAAACTTACTGATAAGTTCCAGGGTGAATACCTAATAATCACTTTGGAATAAAAGGAAAAAAATCATAACAATTGTAAAAATGAATTTCCATGTAATTTTGTACTTTCACAGAATTGATTATGTCTGCATACATGTGCATACACATACACATAAATCAAATTCTGAACATTAATTTTTCAGCCTTAGTCTTACCTCTTTATAAGCTTTAGACCAAGCATCTGCCAGCTGGTTTATGTCTACTTTTCCTGATTTCACTGCTTCCAGAGCCATTTCAGCTTCTCTATCATAATCTTTTATAGTTTCCTCTTCTATGAACTTACTAAGAGATTGCTTCAGGTCTATTATAACAAACAGAGAATGGCCCATCAACAAAACCATCTAAGTGGAAGTATCAGCAATCAACTAGGAAACATAGATTTTTTTTTTCTGAAAACCTTTTACTTAGGCACTTTCCTTCTAGTACTGATAGCCATTTTCTTAAATGTTTAGCTATTAAAAAAAAATAAAACATTTCTACTAAGTACCTTTCTTTTGGTTTCTTCAAGTGTGGTGTAAGGGATTTATGGGCATGAGTATGTGACATTAAAAATTCAAAATTTAAAAATTCAAGTCTTACCATTTTCTATAAAACATGGCAGATTGTGCAGAAGCATTAGACGTCCATGCAGATGACTAACATTTTCTTGCACAGGAAATTTAAGGGGCACTGTCAGCACTAGATGCTGATTTCCAGCATTGAATTCGTACACATAGTCTCTCTCCCTAATGCAGACGTTTCCTTTATCAGGCTTCATCTTCGAGCTGATTTCCTGAACTAGCAATAAAACGTGCATGAGTTAAATTCTAGTAAAACCATAAACAAATATGCTAACAAAAAGCGTGTTCTGTTAACAATTAACAACTTCTAGTTTTTAAAACTTTAAAACCTGCATTTTTCACAAATATTAATCTCATTTTTGGCAAACCCAGCCCCAGCCATTCTGCGATTTTAAACCAAGCCCAAGCCGCTTACCCCCACCACCACGTACCCCAAAGCCGAGCCGAGGCCGGGCCGAGCGACCCCGCTCCCCGAGCCGCCCGCCCCCGCCCCCAGCCCCCAGCCCCGGCCTCACCTCCGCGCCCCGCCGCCCCCCGCTGCCGAGCGGCCGGCGCCAGCTTCGCGTCCGCAGGCGCAGATTCGCCACCAGCCGCCCCGTGGCGAATGTGCGGGGCGGGGCGCGGACGGTGTCGTCATGGCCGCGGGCACGGCGCGGCCGGTGCGGAGGTGAGGGCTGGGGGGGGGCGTTTCCTAGAAAGCCGGCGGCCGTTGGCGGCCGTTACCCGCCCGTTACCCGCCCGCGGCTGAGGGGGCCCGGCCAGGGCCCCGACCCTTTGCTATAAGGACAGCAAGGCCCTGGATCGGGTTGCCCAGAGAAGCTGTGGGTGCCCCATCCGTGGAGGTGTTGAGGGCCAGGCTGGGTAACCTGGTCTGGTGGGAGGTGTCCCTGCAGGGTAGTGGGGCTGGGTGGCTTTAAGGCAGAGCTCAAACGCTTCTGTGGCTCTGTAGGTCTTAATAACGTTACAGTAAAACATCTGAACGCGCGTTATTTTTTTCCTTAAAATCTTGAGTTACCCGAAGTCAAGTATTAGCAAGTCAGGATTCTCACTCCCGAATGACTAACTCTGTGCGGTTTTGCCACAGGAGCAAGAAAGTTGTTGATTATTCGGAATTTGGTGAAGATGATGGTAAGTGATGTATTCTTGTATGTAACAAAAATGCCAAACACTAATGCCACTACCCAAAGCATCAGTGGAGTGTTTGTAATGAATCACTTCAGCAACAAGACCTACTGCTTTTAGTGGAAGTAAACTGTGCACACCGTTAAAAGTCCTGATTCAACAGGAATATGATGACCGTAAGCCAGGATATACGAACAGTTTATTAGGGAGCTAGTGAATCCACTGTGTTATTGCAAGAATATTGTTTCTTTCCCTGCCTTAGTTTTCAGAGAGAATTGTTTGTTCCATGTCCTCCCAAAGATCAGTTCGCAGGACTGTAAACCAGAATATTGTCAGGAGTTGTGGATTGTCTGTACATAGACCTAACATTCCTATTGCAGCTCTGTACCTTGATGGGTTCTGGGTAAGAACTTAACAGTCAAATGTTGAGATTCATTGATAAGAAATAGATTGCAGGCTATTTATTTTCACGACAGTCCTTTCCTCTGAGCCCCAATTGGTGTCACATATTTTCGGTACTGAATTTGGGTTTCCTTACTTTCATGGATTTGGACTATGAATTTTTTGTTGCTATTGGTTTTTTGTTTTCCTGCTTGCTCTTCATCTGTTTGTGAGATGAACTGAATAGTGTGAAGTGATGGGAAGGAGAAGGTAAAGTAAATAATGTTGATGGTCCCTTGCAAGTCCTGCAGGTTAATGCAGAGCTTTAATATTATGAGTTTAAATGTGCATGACTTTTCTTAGTCTTTAAGTGACCGTTTGTAATATTTAAACAAAAGTTAAGTCACTTTTATTCTGTTCCTCATGGTTTGTTTTTGTTTGTTTGTTTGTTTCCTCAGAATTGATCATATATATATATATATGTATGTATATGTTCTCTCTCATTTAGAGAGCACTGAAGACCATTATACTTTTTTCCTTATTTTGTACTGTGAACTGCAGTGTCTTCAGTTGGAAGAAAGGTGGTTTCTATGCCTTCTAATTTTCTTGGAAAACTGAAGAAAATATATTGTATTTGCTAAGAGGCAATATGAGAAAGCTAGAAAAAGGGAAGCAGGAACATTTCTAATGAACAGGAGTCATTAATGGGAACAATTCACAAAACCTCAAGACTAAAACTGATTAATGACAATGATTGATATTATAAAAATTATTGTTCTGTATATGAAAAGGTGAAACTTTAGTTATTGAAATTCTGGTAACAAATGATCACCATTAAAACAGGTGTGAAAGAAGTCACGTTAAATTTTCATTAAAAATACTTTTAAGAACAGTACTGTTACACTTTTTTTTTTTTTTTTCTAATAGTGTTGATGTCAAAAAGGCTATGTTTGGTGTATTTTCAGTGTATGATGAAATTGGGTTGAGTGACTTCTTTTTGGCCACATGGAAGAATATATTGGAGGATACCTAATTACTATTTGTTGTTATTTCTTAAATAGATGAAGACTTTGCATGTATAGCTGCACCTTTAAGCAAAAAATCCAGAACACAGCTGAAGGAACCAAAGAAGGAGAAAAAAGAGAAGCAAAAAATAACACACAAAGAATTAACTCAATTTCAAAAGCAGGCACCTAGTAAAAGGTGAGAAGTGTTGAAACGTGGTTAACTGTGTTTGAAAAAAGAAGCTGTATTTCAATAGTAGTATTTGTGGTGGTTTTCGTTGTTGTTGTTTTTTTTTTTTTTTTTCTAGAGTTTTAAACAGCTGAGAGTAAAAATACAACATATTAGTGTGGTAATTGTTTTCAGCTTTAATGGTGTAGTTGCAAAACAATGGTATAATAACTTTACATAGGGTCAGAAAAAGTTGCCTGAGGTCAGTAGTGAACTATGTCTATTGTTTTTTACAGCTTTAAACTACAGCAATCTACCTGCATAGGTGCAGAAACAGATTTAAGTGTCTGATCTTGTCTTGATATTTCTACAATGCAAATTAATTGTAAGAATTCTATATTACTTAAGGACTTGAATAACTGATAACTACAAAGACAAGTTTGACTCCTTAGAAAAAAACATATTTAAAGTTTAATAGAAAATAGAGAGTCAGTGCCAATAAAAAAAACTGATTATTTTGATGGTAAAGTATTGTATCAATGTTCTGTTTCAATGCAGTATTTCAAGCAAATGTTATTCGCCTTTCCTGTGATAATACCAATTATTAGGTCTTATACTACAATGTTCCAACACCATCGTACTTTTAAGTATAGTGTGCTTTAAATATTAGTTTCTACTTTATTGAAGTCTCTTCAGGAAGTAATTCATAGTATGATGATAATTTCTTGACAAACACCAGAACTCAAAGTTTAGTAAGTCAGAGATAGATCTGTAACACTCATTTCATTGTATTATTACTTAGCCTGTTTGTTTTTTCAGAATATCCTTGGATGACAAACTCTATCAAAGAGATCTGGAAGTTGCCTTAGCCTTATCTGTCAAAGAAAAACCAACAAATATCCTTGAGGTGCAAAATTCAGAAGAACAAGGTTATTTTACAGTTCAATGCAACACTGTATTTATATGTAGCGAATTTTGACATGACTGAATTTATTTTGCAAAGAAATAGCTTGAAAGTCATGTTTTATTTCAAGATGTCATTATGAAGAAATGAGAATTTCTAGCTTGTGCCTGTCTTCTTACATTCAAGTTTTTTTTTCTGTGAGAAAAGTAACTTTTCTATAAGACTTTTCAAACAGATTGTTTACAGACAGATAAAAATGCTCATTTCACTTCTTAATATCTTTACTTTTTAAAACATAATTTTCAAATATTATTGTTTAATATATTTTTTTAATTTTATTTTCTAGATCCTAAAACAGGTAAGAAAATTGAATCAGAAAATAGGAGACCTGTTTTTACCAACTGCAGTGTAGACAGTGAACTTTTAGGTAAGTTGTTCTCATATTATGTCTTTCCAAAAATAGCATTTAAATTTACATTTAAATATGTTTTTCTCTTATTTCTGATGGATTTTGTTTTTCACCTATGTGGAAAAAAATCTTACTTATTTTAAAATATTCTTAACTTTGAGGGATGCATTCATTTTTTTGTTAAAATGTCTTAAAATTGGAAAAACGCTGCTCCTTAATGTGTCCAAAATGTCAAAGCAACAAGTAGATGTGACCAAAACATATGCTGTGCCACTGGGAGCTTTTTCATATTCCTGATTTTATTTTTGTGCTTCTCTACTTTCATTAGTTTGATTACAGATAAATACTGATAACTTTCATTCCTAGATAGAACAGTTTTGCCAGTTAAGTGGCATTGAGTACACCTGCAGCAAGTTTGCCAGCAACACCAAGCTGTGTGGTGTGGTTGGCACAGTGGAGAGAAGAGATGCCATACAGGGGGACCTTCACAGGCTCAAGAGTTGAGCCTGCGTGGACCTCATGGAGTTCAACAAGGATAAGTAGAAGGTGCTGCATCTGGGCTGGGGCAATCCCAAACACAAATACAGGCTGGGTGGAGAATGGATTGAGAGCAGCCCTGAGAAGGACCCGGGGGTGCTGGTGGATGAAAACAATGTGAGCCAGCAATGTATGCTTGCATCCCAGAAAGCCAACTGTACTGCATCAAAAGAAGCATGGCCAGCAGGTCAGATGAGGTGACTCTCCCTCTCTACTCTGCTTTCATGAGACCCCACCTGGAGTACTGTGTTCAGCTCTGGGGCCTCCAGCACAAGGAAGACCTGCTGGAGTGAGTCCGGAGGAGGACCATGAGGCTGATCAGAGGGCTGGAGCACCTCTCCTGTGAGGAAAGTCTGAGAAAGTCGGAGTTATTCAGCATTGAGAAGAGAAGGCTTTGGGAAGACATTACAGTGGCCTTCCAGTACTTTAAGTGGTGCTACAGAAAAGATGGGAAAGGACTCTTTTTCAGGGATTGTACTGATAGGACAAGAAATAGTGGTTTTAAGCTAAAAGAGGGTAGACTTAATGAGGTACATATAATGAAGAAATTCTTCACTAAGGGTGGTGAGGCACTGAAACAGATCGCCTGGAGAAGGTGTGGATGCCCCATGCCCAGAAGGTTTCAAGGCCAGGCTGGATGGGGCTTTGAGCAACCTGGTCTAATGGGAGGTATCCCTGCCCATGGCAGGGGGCTTGGAACTAGATGATGTTTAAGGTTCCTTCCAACCCAAACCATTCCATGATTGTGTGATTCTATAAAATGAGAACCATGTGAAAACATGTGTAGATAACCTGCTAGTCTAACAGTGTACTTCAAAAACCAAAAACAAGTTCCTGGCCCTAAGACTCAAAACCTGCTTCTTTTTGACATAGAGAGAGAGCAGAGTTACTGTGAATTTGGATTAATTAGATCACCTTCTGTTTTTTAGGTCTTGATCAGGTTCTACACGATGACATACCTAGGAGTGGCTGTAGGCAAGGGACGGCAGCATCTAAAGCTCTGTCACATCAGAAGAAGTCACTGACTGTTGACAGTGATGACAGAGAGCATGATACTGACTCTGAGCGAGAGTCTGTACCAGGTAGGCTGTAGAAACCGTCTGCTTAAGAGTTCTTTTAATGTGATTACTTACACTGAGGTTATATATGCAGGAAAGTGTGTACTGCTTCTAATGTATCTTTCCTTCCCTCTTACCAAAGCATTATATTTTAATTGTAGTGCTTGTTTTTGCAGTTGTATTCTGAGGTTTGCATCAAAACTGAATCTGGAGAACTGTCAGGTGTTCAGTGCTTTCAGTACTGGCTTTCTTTAAGCTTATTGAAGACATAGCCTCCCTTCTTTCCTTCTTCCAATTCTCATCTGTCTGAAAACCTTTCTGCGTCTGATTGGATGCCAGTCTAGCCCATTGCTGTAATTCTGGTAGGAGCCAACTATTGAATGCCTAGAAAACGTGATAGACACCTCTCTTTGTTATGCCCCAGTTGTTAACATGTCTCTATCCAATCTTTTGTCCTGTACTGCAAGTCTTATTGGAAAATACTTCCAAAATTACCAGTGGAAATATCTGGGGGATAGTCTAGATACTGCTGTCAGAAAGCTATTTCTAAGACTTGCCAGTGTCTGTTACTTTCTTAAATAATAAAGCTATAAGACTTATGCAGCTGAATTTTGACAAAGTATTTTTCCATTTTTTCCATATCTTCATATTTCCATTTTTTCCAAATTTCCATATTGCTTTCTACAACTACCTGAAAGGAAGCTGTGGGGAGCTGGGGGTTGGCCTCTTCTCACAGGTAACTTGTGACAGGACTAGAGGGAATAGCCTCAAATTGCGCTGGGGGTGGGGGATAGGTTGGAAATTAGGAGACATTTCTTGGAAGGGGTTGACCAGGGAGGTGGTGAAGTCACCACCATTCCTAGGGGCGTTTGTTTAAGGAAAGGTTGGATGTGGTGCTTAGGGACTTGGTTTAGTGGGTGACAATGGTGGTAGGGGATGGTTGGACCAGATGATCTTGAAGATCTTTTCCAACCTTAATGATTCTATGATTACACATTAGAGCAAGAATATGTAAAAATTCAAAGAACTGTCAAATAATTTTAACTCTTTCATCTTGCACATGTGGGATATTTTTACTTGATAATTAAACAGTTTAAAGCATTATTATTTGCAGTTTATATCAGGGTGTGCTGACTTCAAAAAAAAAAAAAAAAAAAAAAAAAAAGAAATCTGTAAATACCGAATATATTATGACAGCTATTTCTTTCTCAGTTCATCATATAAATATGTGCAAAACTGTGTGCTTAAGATACACTGGTTCTTTACATTCAGAGTGAGATTAGAAGATCCTGGAGTAATAATAAATTATATTTCCTGTAAAGAGATGAAATCCCTTTTCGTTGCTATAGATGAGGAAGCAGAAGACGATTCAGATTATAATGAAGATGATGATGAAGACTTTGCTATGGAAAAGAAGAAAACCAAAGGAAATAAAAAAGAAACCAAACAAAAGAGGCAGGGTGAAAAAGAAAAAAAGACTCCAACATCCAAGATTAATATTACAGGTAAGTTTCTACTAGGAATTTGAAATGAAAAGTTCCTTTTGTATACAAGAAACAACGTCTGTACCTTTGACAGGGTTTTTGTTTGATGCTTATCCTTGTTTTTCTTATTAAAAAACAAGTATTTTAAAAGACCTGAAGTAACAAATACGACTAGCTGACAAACTGACTTCAGAGTTATGATGAATAAGGCTATATGCAGAGTAAAAGGGAAATGGTGATGAGAAAAAAATCCAGGAAGAAAAAAGGCTTTATAGTAAACAAACATTGCTTACTATAAAAATAGTTTTTCTTTTTAAAACTAGCTTTTAATAAAAGGTTAAATAATATTATGTGATCTGAGGATTTTAAAAAATAAATGAATATAATATCAGGGCATGTTCTTGCATTTACATATATGAATCTTTAATTCAAGGGTAGCCAAACAATGCTAGTACTAATAACTGTTGGATGAAAGTGTTAAATATGCAACTTTTTCAGACTTAAGTTGTTCACTGTATTTACTTTCTTCTAAATAGCTTAAGAAAATTTTTACCCTTGTGTTCATCTTGTGTCTGACTTGATAATGTCTTTTAATTTCAATACTGAGTTTACAATACATAATTTAATTTTTAGTTTTATTTATGACAGGGAATAGTTTGCTTTGAATAGCTGACTGAAGAATCTTAGCTCTTAGCAATCTAGCATCTGGAACATCTTTAACAAGAAATTCTTGTAGTGCTTATTTACAAACTAGTATTGAAATTCCAGCATGTAACAGGACTGACTGTTTAAATCTATATTGCTGTTTGGAAGACAAGGCATTACTAACATATTCGTTTCACTCAATTCAGAGAAGTCTTGCTGTAAAGGGATCTATCATCTTATACAGTGTGACAATTTCTCTGTAAAAGTATTATTCTAAGGCTGCTTTTATTTTCTAAGTATCGCCTGTAGTTCCTCCTTCACTGGTAACGGAACTAAAATCTGAGCCAACACAGATGTCCAGTTCTTCAGAACCAATTGGAAGGCCTTTACATGCATCAAGTCCTGTAACAGAGAAGAAGCCTAAATGGATACCACCAGGTACCTGTGAGATTGTAACTATAAAAAGATACATTGGTTGTTTTTAGTAAAGAATTCCAGACACTTAAAGTAGACAAACAAACAAACAGCATTTTGGAACAACTACTGCCCTCTTAAAATGCAAGGTATTCTTTTAACCTTAGGTTAAAAAAGAAAAAGAAAAAAACAAACAAACAAACAAAAAAAAGCTATCTTCATGCTTCTTTTCCTCTTACGGCATTATCCTTAACTCCTTTATGTGGGAAGGATAATGAAATATTTTCCAGAGTGTGAAGCAGATCTTAATCAAGAGATTGTCTTGTGGCCTCTTCTCTCTTATACCAGAGATAAAGAAAGCTCTTAATATGCTGTATTGTTATATATTCTAAACAAATAATAATAATGTGCTGAAGTGTTCTAACTGCTTTAGTAAAGTAAATACTTAAAAGCTTTAGGTTATCAGAATGTTTAAGCTGCTGCTGCTGAGTCTTAACTATTACTTTGTTTTTCCTTAATAGTTGATTTCCTTTAATGCACACATTAATTTTCTGTTTGACTTGTTTCTCTCAAGCCTTCTTTTGTCACTTGATTTTGTATTTGATTCTGTGATTGTCTGTGGTGCACCTGAAAATGCTCAGTAGACCAGGAACAATGTTTTTGTGCTTGTCCAGTGCCACATGGTGGTGTTTCTCTGTTGTGTTGCTTGTTACTTAAAACTGTGTGCCATACCTGCTGCACTGGCTCCCAAATAGATTGATTCCCTGCAAGTATGCTGATTTTCATGTGCTTTTGTGGTATGTTGTTCTATCCTTATTACAATGTCTTTATAATACTTTTTTGTTCTGCTTTGAATGCATAAAAAGACAGGAGTTAGGCTTTCTTTTCTTAAAACTGCTTACACCTTTTTGTTTTAAAATTATTTTCAGCTGCATCGGGAAGCACTAATAACATTGGGAAATATGCTTCGGTTAAGTCACCTACTCATGGTCTTAGACTTGGCCTCTCCAGACTAGCAAGAGTCAAACCACTGCATCCCAGCGCTACCAGTGGTTAACTGGTCGTTGACAAGGCATCATGTGAAGAACTGTGTTCACAAAAGACTTTGGAAAGCATTTTGCTTATAAGTAGAGAGTAGAAAACCAGCGGGCAGCAAAAGCTTCGTGGCATCATCTGTTTTGCGGGACAGTTATTATGTACATTTCTAATACTACAGAGTTTTTATTCTGTAAAATGCAAGGCATCCCTAAGTGCTATTGAATAATATTATTTAATCATGGTGACATCTGATCTGGTCACCAGTTCTTTTATGTGTTATACTCTGAGATAGTTTATAATAATTGTCATTCTTTTATCTGAATGTGGCAATAGTCAGAAATACTATGTAAATTATGGATTTTTATATCTCAAATGGATTGTTAACACAAGTGAAAGTTACAGTTTAAAAAAATATTTATGGGAAGAGACATCACTTCTACCCCTTCGTTCTTGGAAAGTTTCTCTTCACTCAAAATCTGTTAGTGTTTGCATAATTTATGTGTTTGTTAATTTTTTTTTAATATAGATATGAATGGTATTTAGAATGCTATAATAAAAAAAAAAAGTTAAAATAAAATACTTTAATAAAACAAATTACTAAGACTAGATTATATAATTTTGAAGTTCATTTCCAAATTTTGGCTACAGTCCTGCAAATATTTTTGCGAGTGAAAAATTTACTTGAAGTCAATAACATTTCTTAAATTCAGACAATAAGGTTTTTGCTTTGGGCTCCTTGATCTTTGGTGAAGACTCTGATATCCTGCATATTTATTGAATTTTATAAAACTTGAAGTGACAGTTACTTTGTTATGACTGAGCTTTTAGACATAAATAGTCCACAAATGTAAACAATTTTCAGTGTAAGCATATTGGTTATTCCAGATGCCACAGTAGATGCTTTTGGTCCTGTATTACTTAAAGGATTTGGTCATGAACAAGTGAGTTGTATTCACATAACTGAAGATTCCAGGTTGTTTAACATACAAGATATTGTTAAAAGAATATATGGGCCTGTTGTTCACAGTAATTATGCAGGTAAAACCATGATGTTGCTTAGAGTAAAAATATGGTATGATACTAATTTTTAAATGTATAGTGTTTAAATGATTAAAACAAGATACTAACAAATACTTATGTATTAAAAATAATAGGCACGTTGCCTTATGGAAGGACTTAAAAAGAATCTGTGGATCAAAGTGCGTCTCTCAGAAACAAGGAAACTCATTGTTCTGACTTATAATTGCACTTTATCCACATTTTGGATGCCTGACTCCTGGCATGAAATCACATAACTATGAGTGAGTTAGGGCCTGGTAAACTGGACTAAGGGAGTTTAGGGATGGCATTTGCCTGATGTCTCTGGTGCCTGTCTGCCTCATTTGTGAGTTGTCATTGCTTGCTAAAATGGTGCATCAGAAAAATAGAACTTCACAGCAGATTATCAGCAGATGAGCTTGAGACTTCTTTTTCAACTTTGGAAGCAGTACCCACAGGAAAAGGTAGGTATCTAAGAACAATGCTTGTGACAACTAGGAGGTGAATGTTGCGTTATTCCTCTCCTTGATTGACTTCTTGTGCTTATTTAACTAGCCCCCTTCTGAGATGTATGGTGGATAAGCAGCTGTAGCAGAACAGAGGAAGCATGGGGAGTCCAGGGCCCCAGGGTGGTTCAATGCAGCATCCCAATCTGCTACCCTCCACTCATGCTTCAGTCATTTTCTTTCCAGAAGAAAGAAATGGTCACGCAAAAGAACGTCTGTATGGTCCCTCACTGCATCACAGTCACCAGGTTTCTTTTTATTGAAATTAAACTGTCATTAATTGTTTTGCTTTTATGTTTTGTCTTGTTTTGTTTTTCAGGATAAATTAAGATCTCATGATGTTATATGTTTTCTTGCTATGCAGGGAAATGTACATAACAATGGAAAATACTTCCTCAATATTAATGCTTTTGAAAGATATTCCTGCAATTAGTAGATTTAGGAATCCCAGGTTTCACTGACCTTCCATTCATCCTGTTTTGGTATCTTTTGTTATTTTTTTCCATTAAACATACAGTTGAGACTTGCATAGCTCAGGTCTCGGTGTTGGCATTTTCATACTTTCAGAAATGACATAGCAGTCTGCCTTGGGACCCGTGGGTTTGTATGTGTTTCCAGTTCATGAGGATTTTCCAGTTGTTTCTATGCTTTTTTATATATATATATTTTTTTTTCACTGAATGCAGGTTGGTCAAGTTCCATATAGGCAATTAGAGGAAAAAAAGTGCCTTTGCAAGGTAAAAGTTAAATGTTCCTATTTGTGTTTCAAGGCCACTCTGTACCCAACCTGAATAAAACAGGTCTTGCCAGTAGGTGGGATTATTTACAAAGATTTTCTTTTCTGTCCTGAGTTATTAAAGAGTATGGTCAGAAGTGGTCACATTGATTTGGATGCTGTAATTGTTACAATAACTAGTTTGGTCTTTTATTTGTTTGTACTCCTGGTAGTAACAGGAGTTGTTTGTGTTACTCCAGCTAGTTTCAGCCTTGGGAAACTTGCTTTTTTTTTTCTCTGAAAAGTACTTTTAATTTACAGTTGTCTTACTGCTCTAAATATTAAACAGCATTACACAGAAATCTCTATGTATCATTCCTCTAGCGGTTGCATGGTGGTGTGATGTGGAATGCATATGATTTCAGTTTGTAAAGCAATCAGAAAGATAGTGCATCCCTTAACAAGTCAGAGTCCAGTTTTCACATATCTGCTCTTTCTGAAGTGAATCTGTATTAGTAACAGAGTGACAACATGGTTGTTAAAGAATAGATCACTACTTTTAGATGTAAACTTTGCTGCCAAGTCCTTCCAGTTGCAAGTGACTCCAGTAGATAATCTGCCTGATCTAGAGATCACCTCTTACTTCAGAACAACAGTTCCTTTCAAGTGTTGATGGCGGCTCCAGATGTACTGTGTTCCTAGAGGTGGAATCAACAACAACATAGGTGAAAGCTGTCTCTGCGTTGCTGTGTGGTTCAGTTGCTATGACCACAGGAATGCAGGTTGGTCATGCAGAACAGGGCTGCATCACAGACACACTTCAGAATTCTGGCAGCCTGGAGACATTATGCTCCAAGACGGATAAATAAGCTTATTCTGAAACAAGCATTAAAGTTAAAAATGCCTAAAATTCAGGGACATAAAAGTGTGAAATTGCTCTGAATATTTATAAAGCATTTTTATGTACCTACAGACCTTCTATGTCATCAGTGCATTTCTCACTTCCTACTCTCTTTGAGAGTAGTGATAATGCCAGAAAAAAAGAGGAAGAAATTGCCAGGCAAGCAAGACCAGAATGAACCTACAAAGCAGCAGTTAAAGTTAAGTACTGCTGATTGGTGGTATAAATCTGTGTGTTGGGGTACAACTATTGCACCCGCTCATGCTTTGAGCCTCAAACTTTTGAGTCCTGTAAATCCTGTTTTTAGACGATGGTGGTTCACATGGAAGACATGTCTTGCTGTGTTAAGATCTATCAACAACAACATGACAATTAACATTGATGCTTTGGAGCAGAGCTCAGCCTTCCTGATGTGGATGAACACAGGATTTCAGAAGATGCTGAACAGGCTTGTTGTTCATGGGTGTTTGAAAACTCCAGCATCATAATGGAAACCGAGCTCTTAGATCCAGGCTCCTCATATATGTTCACTGACTTAAGCTTGCTCAAGAGCTCTCCATTTGCAATCTGTAAAGTACTTTCATCTGTTTTCTGTAGGAGTTTTGCTTTAATTAGATTAAAAGTGTGCTAAAGTAATCTTTATTGTGTATGTGAGGCCTGGATTTTGCAATGAATTTGAATTTGTGGCGTACAGAGAATAGTTGATGTAATGTGGTCAGAGGTAACTATTTCTATGGTGTTGAAATACCACAGTACAGAAAAGGAGTTAGACATTTTGATTTGGAAGAATAACATGTCTTCGTTAAAACACTTTATTTGGTTTTGAGAACATGTTTTTTCTTCATAGTGATTTTCTAGTCTGTGTACAAAGGTGAATAATTTAATGATATAAAATAATAAACAGCATTAAGAAAAATATAATTGTATACAATGACTTTGTTTTATTTATAATTGATGTTGGGGTTAGATAAAAAGTTGTAACTGATGAATAGTAAATTAAAGGAATAGTTTATATGAGTAATCTTTGTGAGAAAAGTTACATAGTTTTGGATATGCTTAGAGAAAATATTTTTCTACTGGGAAGTTCTTGAAAATAATGTGTTTAGGGTTTATTTCTATGCTTAGACTCAGCCCTGCACTGGACTTTTTGTATGTCTAATTTCACCAAGAGATATGTAAGAACTTGTAATAGAAACTACCTGTGAAATTTCACTTCCTGGGGATAAGAGGAGATTGCGGAAGAGATTCCGAGCAATGAATCCTCAGCATGGAAGCAGAATTCATTAATCCTATCCTGAGAGAGGCTTTCATTATTTCTGGGGGAAAAAAAAAAAGATTCAGAAGTTCTCAACTTGTGGATAATTCATTATATGGTTCATTTCTGAAATTCAGCCCTCATTCTGCCTTGTCTGTATTGGCTATACTTAAATAGAACATTTCACACATTATCTTTTGAGTAGATCAACAAGAAGGGTGGGTGAGCCATGGAATATAATAGGGAAACAACCCTTGTCTCATTAGTTTTGTAATATGAACAAAAATGCCAAAATGTCATTTCCTGAGACCAATTGTATCAGAAATTCCATACAATTCTAAAGGTTGCTGTTGGTTAAACTGCTCTTGAATTTTAGGCAGGGGCTTTGAGTGTAATTTGGAAGATGCCGTATCTCTAAGGAGTTAAATATCACCTGTCTTTCATATTTGATCACTTCTATTGTTTCAGCTTTCTTTTACCAAGTATATCAGTGCAAACCACAAAGATGAAAAACCAATGTTACCACATCCTGTGATCCCCTGTGCAGAAACCTGCTCTTTGCATTATAAAATAGTTTGTCCCACAGTTTCAAAGAACTGTTTGTTGGTCTGTCTCCACTCATGTGTGACATCATTCTTGTGAGAGGAAGTGAGAAGCTGTGAAAAAAACAGATCTTATTTGAATTAAGATTATTTTCTGCTGTGCTGAATCTTTCTACTCCCCATACACCCAATATTCAGGATGTGTGTACACATTTTAAACAAAGACTTTGGGCACATTTTTCCACACACGCTTGGTTAGTGGGATAATGAAAATCTGAAATTATATTTTCTTCTCTTTTTTCCTCCCCATTTTTTCTATAATTAGTTTTGGATATGAGTCTAATTTTTTAATAGCTAAAGATTAGTTTTTTTCTGGCTTAACTGAATAATACCCTGAAAAGACTTACAAGCTTGACTAACTGGCAGTCTACAAAATCTATATCTTTCTTAGTATATATAAAATTCTCTCTATGTAGCGTCCAGGTATCTCAATCACCCAACCTCTTTTCCATGATTGTAGTCCTTGAGGCCAAGGTAATCATATTTATGGTGTCATTAAAAATTCCTAGACTCTTAAGAACAAAGAAATCACCTGAATATGAGGCAATAGAACTGATCAAACATGAAAGATGGATAATGTTTATCTGCATGAAGCATCTTATAAAGTAGAACCAAAGATAACAGAATTATCTTTCTCTTTCCTTTCATGAACAGATGAGAGAATTTACCTGGGTATCCCATAGCTTTTTACATCCAACAAATCTGTATGAATCTTGCTTTAATTATGGTAATTTTGAAGGATTTTGGAAAAATTGTTTAAATCCTGTTTCAACAGAAACTGTAAAAGATAAGTACATAGTCCTTAGCATACAAACAGAAGTTTGTAACAGCATACAGGAAATCAACATTAGAGGGCAGTACATTGTTATTATTTTAGTACAGTAGGGTTAACATCTGTATTTCCAAAGCATATACTTATTAAACAGTCAAGACATGTGAACACCAGAGGACATGAATGGAAATAGTGCATAACAATAAATTTTTAGAAAGGGATATAACTAGACAGTCAGTGAGACTGAGGTAATTGTTGCCAGTGTTGTTAACTGTTCTTTAGATCTGCTGTAGATTTATTGACTGTAGTATTTCAGCAGAAAGCACAACAAGCATGAGAACGTTCAGATAAACACATCATACTTGCATCGGCAGTGACTGGCACCCCTCAGTTATCAACAGCCTACAATTAGATTTTTCTAGACTGGAGTCTTAGCAAAGTGGGATTCTAATGTAATTCCTGTAGTAAACATCAATGCACTGACTTGATGATGATCAATAAATCGTTCCTGTATTTGATGTCTATGATTCTTTGAAAATAAGTGTTTTATATATATATATATAAAACAAAAAACAAAACAAAAAAACCACACAACTATTATCACTAATTAAATAAAATATTACAGTACAGTATTGGTGCCCTAACGTGTAGTGCAGCCCTTTAAATGCATAATAGGTTTTACTGAACAGGAAAAAAAAGCAGCAATTGGCAGGCATTCTAAGGTTATATTGTACAACTATCTCTTTTAAATCCAAAATGAATAGAAAAACAAATACAAATTTAATAAGCGTTAATCATTTTAACTTCCATCGAAGTATATCAAGAATTCAATTTTAGTCTAATATTTTTCATAGATGAATTAATTCAGGAAATACCTACAATTACTTATAACTGAATGAAACAATTATATAAGTTTAAAATGTAATTATTTTCCAAATGTTTGGTATAATTTTCTGAAGCATAATAATTCAACCCCTACCTGGGAAGAAACATGGTGTGATTTATGAGTGGGGTCTGACTGATGCAGTTTCTCTGTCACCATTTCGTAGGAACAAACTTATCACCTACAAGTCAGAAAATGTAAGAAAAAGCAGATCTGTCATCTTCCCCAACGTAGTTACATCAGGAAAAGGAATGCAGCCAACACATCCACAGGTAAGAAAACTGTAGAACTCAGAAGTCAGAGGCATTAACTTACCAATAGTTCAAAATGCTATAGTGCTTCACTGTATTAAAATTAGGTAACAATAGGCAGCAATCGATCAGGGCTAGATGGTATATAATCAACCAAACCCTCCTTCTTTTTCTGTGTTCCTTATGAAGGCCAATACAAATACGATCTTGTACTCGAAGCAGCGCAGGAAAATCTGACCTCCTGCACATTAAACCAAACCTTCCTCTAAGGAGTGGGAGAGCATCCCTAAGGTTGCAGGGTGTGCAGTACCAGCTTGGTTTGCTCAGTTTCTATTACATATTTGATTGCTGTGTCAAGAAGTTGCTTCTTTCCTGATTTTGCCTGCATAGGCTGTTCAGGAGAGAAAAGCAGCTGGATCCCACCTTCTTCTGCAGCCTGGTACCTCATATTCAGTGCGTTGCACCTCCCATCTTCCTCTAACAGGAAGAGCTGCTGTTGTTATTCAGCCCTAATGTTAAAAAAAGGCATAACTTCTGTGACATAGCCAACATATTCTTGACCACCTACTGCTGTTGTTGGCAAAGATTGTCCAGACATTTCTGAGGTGTGTTGGTCTGTCTCCTTGATGGCTGAAGGAGACCCTAAGGTTTATTGACTGGGGACCTGCTACTGTGGGTTCTCTGAGTGGAAACAAAAATTCATAGTCATAATGCAAGATTTTTAATCCCGATTCTCACATAATCCTCTCTTCCTGTTTTTTTTTTTTTTTTTTTTTTTTTTTTCCTGATCCAGGCTTATACAAATAATACAAAACAAAGTTGTCATTCTATGTAATCGTTCATATATTTTAAACACCACTAGTAGGTAAACTGTGTTGTGCTGCATTACACATCTTGAATTACAAAATGGATTGGAAGGATTTTGGTGAAGGACCAGAACAGTGATGATCCAATGTGATGGAAGTAGGTTTTTTTGTTTTGTTTTGTTTGTTTTGCTAAATGGCATTGAAAGCGAAAGAATCAGTAGTTGAGAGAATTGTAGAGGTGGCAATAGGATATGAGTGAGAGAAAAATTCAAAATGGTATAAATTTTGTACTAAATCTGACATGAAGGACAACTTCCTCATATCAATAGTTTCACAGGTGTCTAGAATCCTGAGAGTGCAGAATGGAGGCTTCGATCTTAAATGAGCTCTTTTAGTTAATGGCAGTATTCCTGATGTTGTCAATACATTCTTGTTCATAAGTCTTTAAATACAGAATTCATAGCTGATTTCACAATACCGTTGATTTCTGTTGAGTGATACTTGTGATTTTCACTTTTGCCAGATTAGTCAAGCCCTCCTGAATTATCCAAATTGTGATCATGATCATTCTAAGCAGTAAAAATCTCTGCTTTAGTGTTGACAATTATTCTTTTACTTATTGTCAGGATTTTGGTATTGTTTTTAATCTGCTGTTCTCATGTTCCTGGGGAAAATCAGTGATCCAATGAATTGGCTGCTGGAAGTATTAATGCTTGTTGAACCTTCCTATTGAATAGCTGCACCCTGTGGAATGTGAAAAGAACAGGATGTAAACTAGAGGTTAAACAAGTTCCTGCTACTTACAACAAGTTCTCTTGTGCCTTGTCTGGCTGCCCCCATCCATTTCATCTGCCTCTGTGACAGAGCCATACAGTGAGTGTTATGCAAACAGGATGGACTTACGGAAGAAGGTTCAGGTGTGGTTGTAAAGCAAAGGCAGAATTTACTAAGAGCTGGCTGAATTTAGGCCATCTGCAAAGGAACTGTAAATGTGAAGTGGGAAGTTTCTGGGAACGTTTAAATCAGTACGATACAGATTTAGCACTGAATAGTTTTGAAACCATCATTTAAAGAAAAAACATGATCTGTGTGGGATATATTTTCCATCTTTAATTTATATGCTTGTATACAGAAAGTCTGATTCTCCTCATTCATCAGCTTTGTGCATTGTATCTTCATTAGCCCCAGTGAAGCTATAATAAAAAATAAGTGATTATAGTTTTCACATTCTCTCCTGATCTATGTATGCTTTGGAACATGAGTGAGCTCATCTCCTCTGAGATCAGATCCTGCTCCCCTTTTTGGTTTGCTTTGATTCATAGTTCTTGCCAAAGAAATCTGGAGGCAGATTTTTCCAGCTGCTCTTGAAAGGGTGGGGATGTATGTTATTAAAGAGATGTGAAGCATTCTGTCCTTCACTTATCACAGCCAGCCTGTTCCGAAGTGGGAGCTGTGCCTAGCTCCCATATTTTGATCTGTATAATTCCTGAGCTGTATTACCCATCATATACTGCAGTAACTCCTCTGTACACTCTTCATGTTTTCTGTGCATCTCCCTGTAAGGGGAAAAAGAGTTTATGACCAAATTTTAGTTTTGCTAACATGTAATATGACATATTACTGTTCTGATTATCATATTGTTACTCTGTTGTTGAATTTGCAGGGGATATCTTTGACAGAGGGTAAGAAAATGAGTGTTATTGTCCAAAAACGGAGACAACTGTGGTAATACCAGTAAAAAGATAGATAAGCACAACCTCTGTGTATATCATAGAATCATAGAATAGCTCAGGTAGGAAGGGATCTTAAATATCATCTAGTTCCAGCCCCCCTGCCATGGGCAGGGACACCTCTCACTAAACCAGGCTGCTCAAAGCCCCATCCAACTTGCCTTGAACACTTTCAGGGATGGGGCATCCACAACCTCTCTGGGCAATCCGTTTCAGTGCCTCACCACCCTCTGAATTAAAAATTTCCTCCTAACCTCTAATTTAAATCTATCCTCTTTTAGTTTAAAGTTATTCCATCTTGTTCTGTCATTATCTGATAGAACAAAAAGTTGCTCTCTGTCTTTTTCATAAGCCCCCTTTTAGTATTGAAAAGCTGCAATGAAGTCACCCTAGAACCTTCTCTTCTTCAGGCTGAACAGCCCCAGCTCTCTGTCTTTCTTTATAGGAGAAGTGCACCAGCCCTTTGATCATCTTTGTGGCCCTCCTCTGGACCTGTTCTAACAGATCCACATCCTTCTTGTGCTGGGTGCTCCGTACTGGGATGCAGCATTTGGAGTGAGGCCTCAAAAGGGCAGAGCAGAGGATGACAATCACCTCCCTCGACCTGCTGACCACTCCTCTCTTGATGCAGCCCAGGATGCAGTTGGCTTTCTGGGCTGTAAGTGCACACTATAGGCTCATGTTGAGCTTTTTGTCCACCAGAACCCCCAAGTCCTTCTCTGCAGGGCTGCCCACAATGAGATCTTCTTCCAGTCTGTACTCATTTTGGAATTGCCCCAATTCACGTGCAGCACCTTGAACTTGGACCTGTTGAATGTCCACGTGGTCCCACTTCTCAAGCTTGTCCAGGTCCCTTTGGATGGCATCCCTTCCTTCTGTTGTATCAACTACATCACTCAGCTTGGTGTCATCTGCAGACTTACTGAGGGTGCGCTCAATTCCTTCTTCTATGTCACTGATAAAGATATTAAACAGTACTGGTCCCAGGACAGACTCCTGAGGGACACCACTCATCACTGGCCTCCACCTGGACATGGAGCCATTGACCACCACTCTCTGGGTGCAGCCTTCAAACTAATTCCTCATCCAATGAATGGTCCCCCCATCAAATCCATCTCTCTCCAATTTGGAGATGAGGATGTCTTGTGAGACTATGTCAAAGGCCTTGCAGAAGTCCAGTCCAGGTAGATGATATCAGTCAGTCTTTCCCTGTCAACTGATGCAGTTGTAAGAAGTGATATTGCAGTTGCGATACAGAAGTGTTTAGGTTGGAAGAAACCTCCTGAAATCATCTAGTTCAAATTAAAGTATTCATTGCACAGCAACATGTAACAGCTAATTTAATAGTTCTTCTTAGAAATCTCCCTAATATTCTGTGTCTTGATAATGTGCATTAAGATGGTATTACTAAAATATTTCCTCTAAATCATAGGGAAGCTTCTTAATTAGATATATATTTCTCCTGAAATACCACTGGGACATAGTTTCTAGCATATTCCTCATTTCCAAGAAAAAGTGAGGCAAAATGTGTACTTAATTTTTTCTTAAATTTAAGCTAACAGTAGCAATGCTTATGTGGTAGGTATGGACTTCTTGGCACACCATCTTTAGTACAGTGAGATTGAGATTGATGTATTAAAACTGAGCATGTATACTGAGATACAGTACACATACTGGGAGGTAGCGGTCAACTGGTGGCTAGCAAACGTGGCGCCCATCTACAAGAGGGGCCAGAGGGTGGAGCTGGGAAACTACAGTCAGTCTGATTTTGGTGCTGGGGAAGCTCATGGAGCAGATTATCTTGAGTGCCATCACGCAATGCTTGTAGGGCAACAAGGCAATCAGGCCCAGTCAGTATGGGTTTATGAAAGGCAGGTCCTGCTTGATGAAACTGATCTCTTTCTGTGACAAAGTGACGTGCTTAGTGGATGTGGGAAAGGCTGGGGATGTGGTCTACCTTGACTTCAGTAAGGCTTTTGACACTGTTTCCCCCAGAATTTTCCTGAAGGAACTGGCTGCTCATAGCTTGGACTGGTATACGATTTGTTTGGTTAAAAACTGGCTGGATAGCTGGGCACAAAGAGTTGTGGTGAATGGAGTCAAATCCAGTTGGAGGCTAGTCACTAGTGGCATTCCCCAGGGCTCAATATTGGGGCCAGTTCTCTTTAGTATCTTTATCAATGACCTGGATGAAGGGATCGAGTGAGAATTTGATAACAGCACACAAAATGCAGGCAGCAGCCTGAATCCCAGGGGTTTCCTGTGGTATCCAGGTACTGAAAAATCTCTCTCTAGGCTGGTGGTTGCCAGCTGATGACACACATCAACATCAGGGTGAATCAATATGGTCTCCCAGGCTTGCTCACTTTTCCCTTTTGTCAAATGTTGCCAGGAGCTGTTATCACCCTGAGGAGATGCAGCAGGGATGGTAGTGCTGCTACTATCGGAAACAGCTCAGACCCTTCTTGTGCCTTATGCCCCTTCATCCTCACACTACATTACTTACATATGTCTGGCTGTAATCGTAGTGCTGTGCCTCCTTAGAGGCTCAGTGCTACTGCTGATCTGGGGAAGGAGTTGGACATGGACTCCTAAATGATCCACTGGATGTAGGAGGGACTGGATAGCAACAAACCACCCTGCTTATCGTGCACCAGCATTTCTGAAATGCCGAAGTGTCTTCATCATGTACGAAAATATGTTTTTGTCTTTAAATTCTGTAGCTAAATGTAGATACCTTGCAACATCTAAATGCAGATACCAGCAGTAGGTAGTCCAGCTTTCCTAAATTAGATCCCTGGGCTTCATGTACAGCCCTTGCAGGAAGGCAGAACAACTTGAAACATCCAGAGGGAGCAACTCAGAGCTAGTCAAAAGCAAACTGTAGGCAGAGGGATGTCCCCAGAAGCTGCATCTTGATTTTACATACTTCCGCATAATTATTAGATCTGCTTAGGAAGATCATCTTCTAAGGACGAACAGCATTTACAGTACACGTATACAGTGTACCCTGGTTCCTCCTTCCATACAATTGCACCTTGTATTGCACCTTTATCTGCCTGCCTAACAGAATGAGAAATTTTATACAATTCCTGACTATATAACCTGTGTGCGTTTATTTCATTGTTTTTGTATATACAGTTCCTTGACCTCTCAAAGCAGCAGGAAATCCATCCACTGAGGCACAACTCTATCAATTATGGCAAGTAAGAAATTGCAGGAAATATTCAAAGTTAATGCCCAAGTGAAGTGCCCAGCTGTAAAGAAGTGTTGCAGCTGCTTGTCTGTATATAGGCTTGTCTATATATAGCCAAGGGTTTTGCTCCATACAGGTAGCCAGAAGAAGCAGAGGTGTAGTGAATGATACATACTAGCAGCGTGCAAGCAAAGAGGGGGGAAGAGGTAAGGGAGTGGAGGCCTTAAATTGTTGAATTTTAAGCTTTTAATCTACAAATGATTTAATTGTAACCAACCATATCCTGGGCTGTATCAAAAGAAGCATGACAGCTGATCAAGGGAGGTAAAGCTCCTCCTCTACTCTGCTCTTGTGATACCCCACCTGGAGTACTGCATTCAGTTCTGGGGTGCCCGGCACAAGAAGGATGTGGACGTATTATAGCTAGTCCAGAGGAAGGCCATGGCGATGATCAAAGGGCTGAAGCACCTTTCCTATGAAGGCAGGCTGAGGGAGTTGGGGTTGTTCAGCCTGGAGAAGAGGAGGCTCCAGGGAGAATTTATAGTGGACTTCCAGTATCCAAAGGGGGCCTACAGATGGGGAGGGACTCTTTGTCAGGGAGTGTAGGGATAGGACAAGGTGGGAATGGCTTTAAACTGAAAGAGGGAAGATTTAGATTCAATGTTAGGATTCAATGTTAGGAAGAAACACATCACTCAGAGGGTGGCGAGGCACTGGAAGAGGTTGCCTAAAGAAGCTGTGGATGTCCCATCCCTGAAAGTGTTCAAGGCCAGGTTGGATGGGGCTTTGGGCAACCTGGTCTACTGGAAGGTGTCCCTGACTGTGGCAGGGGGCTGGAACTAGATGATGTTTAAGGTCCCTTCCAACGCAAACCATTCTATTATTCTGTGATTCTATGATCTTACTTCAGGCACCATCTGTATGAAGAAATTGTGTCTGATAGCAGCGGAAGAGGCGTGGCCTATGATTAGCAACAGGGTCCTAGAAACTTCTAGGGAGATAAATAAATTCATGATAAATAAATTGCAAGACTAACATTAAAATATTAGTCTAATGTATATTGGAAAGATATGGGAGAGCATGCAGTATCAGTGGCATTGTTGCTTGAATAGGCCTGAGGTCTAGTCAGTGGATATTATATCCATTATAAAGTGGGCAAACGTGTAAACACTGAAGGAGATGCGGTAACAGCAGAGAGCTCTGTGACTTAATTTCTAGGAAGGTGGTACTGTTCTCAAGGGACTGTGACACACATGGTTAGTCAGCAAATTGGGAAATGTGGACCGCAGCCTGCTCAGACTTCCGTTTGCTATATATACCCATTCAGTTATTCACAACTGCAAATCAAATTATGCCCTTGCAGGAGGTAAAAATTAAATTTACATACAGACTCAGCACCTCTTAACATCTGTTATTTTCCTGCTGGCATATTTGCTCTAGCAGTGTACTGATGTCAGGCCACTGCCATGCACCATGTATGTGCTGAGCAATAATAGGAGATGGTGCAGATTCACTTACTTGTCTCTACTCTCCTCCCAGATCAGTATGACTTTTTCAAGTGTTGAATGAGAGCCAATCTGACCTCTCCTAGAGAGAGGACAAATCATCAACCTATTGTAACCTATACGGAAGTGATCAGTTATTTGGCATCTTTTGATTGCGAGGTTCATAAGTGTTTGTGAAAACTAGGAGGAGCCATAACAAGTTTCTCAGTGCCTGAATGAAAGCTCACTTTTCTGTTTGCTTAGTTCATAGTGACTGTGGTTCAGGATCTGAGGAATCATCCATCTTTCTCTAGACTTCACAAAAACTTATTTGGTTTGATTTCATACAGTTTCTCCATTTCCCATCCCTTTTTCTTGTCTGATTGGAAAGCTCTAAATTTGACTCCTAGAAGCAGAACACTTCACTGATGTGAACTGTAGCAGAATATGAAGGCAAAGGCAGAATTTGTTCATTATCGTCTTCATAGTGCAAGCTGTTCCTTTTTTTATTTTTATTGCGGAATCTCACAAAACAAAACCTTTGCTGTTTCTCTGAAATCTTTCACAAGCTTTGAGATTGTTTTTGAGGAAGAGGTATGGTGTTTAGATCTTTATTTTTAATATTAAAACAGTTTGGGTTTTTGACTTCTTGGCATTTAGATTTTCTTTTCCACTTGTCTTTATTTAATCCCTCTCTTTCTCCTCCTCCCATGTTTTGTGTTTTGTTTTGTTGTGTTTTGTGTTTGTTTTTTTTTTTTTTTTCAAATTTACAAAGAAAATAAAAATTGATTAAGAAGAAAATGTAACTTCAGTGTCTCTGGGGTTCTGAATCTTATTTTCCATGAATAAACATGGAAACAAGGATCAAATAATATATAAAATTATAAACTTATAAGAAATGTAAATGGTATTAATTTCAGTGTTTTCCAAAAGGAGACTTAGAGTTTTCTCAACTTTATTCCAAACCCACTGTGGCTTTATTGTAATAAGTTTGTGTTGTTCTTCTGCTTTTTTAAATCTTTCTTTCACTTTGACAAAGATTTTGTTTGCATTTTTTGCTCTTTATGAAATACAAATTGCTTTATCATTCTTCAAGAAAAGTACAGAAAATAATGAATTGAGATTAAGTGTTAGTTATTCCCCCATGGAACCTGTCAGGAGTACAAAACTAGATTACAATATGCTGAATAAAGATCATTGAAGTATTTTCCCTTTGTATTCCAAGCAAAAGCCGCTCCTTCTGCATGCGTTTGTTTTGCTGATGGAGTATCTAAAAGGTTGTTAGAGCCCACAGAGGATTAAAGCCTAAGCAGAAACAGAGCTACCTAGAAATAGTCACTCCAAGATCACAAGTATTTTTGAGGGCTAAGAGGAAACCATGAGTGAAATGCATGGGGACATTCTTTGGACTTACAGTAAAACTCTATGAATTATACAAACTACCTTTGAATTACCTTCATTATAGAGTTTGTTTTTAGCAGAACTAAATCTGTGTCTGAGTCTTTGCGAAAGGAATTAAAAAAAAAAAAAAGAAAAAAAAGAAAATGATGCACCTTGTGGTACCTCAAGGGACAGTTTTGCAATCATGCTGAGCCTAATTGATGAACATGTTGTGCTTGTGCTAGGTCCTCAAAGATTTCATAGCACGTCAGCAAATATGCTAATATTCTCAGTTTGGTTTAATATTACTTGGTTTGTGACAATGCTGTGGAACTGTGGTAAAACAACATGTGATTTAATTTCAGCAAGCTCACCCATGGAAATCATCAAACAGCCCATGCTATTACTGATACAGGGGCACCTGTATGGCAGGGTTGGATTAGACAAACAGTAACATCAGGTTTAAGTTACAAGAGAACAATTTAATGGATTTAAAACATGGAGCTTTGTCATTATGGGGAGAGAAAGAAGCAGTGAAAACTGCTGTGATTTCAGCTTCTTCAATAACTCTTGTTTACGAATGAGAAGAAATAGAAGAATCCAGCCTAAGGTAATAATGGTTAGCATTTGCTTTTATTCTTTAAAGTATGTGCATTTGTATGATATACCTCTTGTGTGGAATGATAAACAAATACTAGAAAACAGAAGACAGTTTGATCAATTATACTGTCTATTATCAATTCCATATATTTTTTTCAGGATTAATCATAATTTAATTTGTATTGAAAAGGGTAATTAACATGTCACTTTTTAATGAAAACATTAACATCATTAATGATGTGAAGTTAGTTAATGCTTACGTTTTTAAGTTGCAGGAGTATCTTACAGGTTTCTGCATAAATGTTAAAAGTGATTAACTTGTAGAATCTCAGAGTACTTAGGGTTCTGCAAAAGATTTCATACTGATCTTCTCATTTACATGAGAGGCTTTGTAGTTTATTACAAATTTTAACTTATATCCTATAAACAGCTAGTCTATTTCTTATTTTAGAGGGTGCTCTATAGAAAACTCCACTGATGGCACCGTTTAGGAAGCCATCTAAATGTACAAATGTGTACTTGAAATCAATGGCATTTGGGAAGGTGTTTAGTAAGTGCAATTATGAACTATACAAGGACTGGGAGATCTTGATTCCTCCACGCTACCATGCTAGCTTCTGCTTCACAAGAATAGACAGGTGTTTCCTGAACATTACCTCATTACCTGCAGACTGGTAGAAATAGCTGATGATCTTTCTTGAAAGAAAGATCTTGCAGGTCTTTCAGGGCTTCATAGGAAAGTGAAAAATACTTTTCCATCATGATAACGAACTTATTTTCCTATAATCTTTTTTTTTTTTTTTTTTCCCTGTGACTGCTCAATGTGTTTAGGAGCTACGTTTTGACTGTGTACCCCACTTGATTTAAATGAGCTTATCTGGTACATATCCAATTCCTGCTTCTCATGTGATTCCTCTTCGGCTTGTGAGTCCAGGAATAACCATATTTTCTGTTCTTGGAATAGTCCTAAGAACAGATTGGTGCTTTAGGAAAAAAAAATGTTTGAGCACTGATTTCTAGGCTAAGTTCTTTATTTGCCCAGTCTGTTTCCTAGAAATTATAATGTTGCTCCAGTCCTGGTGGCTTTAGACAGCCAAACAGTTGTTTGGAAAATCCCCATGTACCCAGATTCTATTTAAATTTGGTCATGGACCCTTGCTCTGATGTTAGAAATTATCTTTCAAAGTTTTGATAATTATGTCCTTAGCTACACAGTGCTTGATTTCCTCATATGTGATTGTTATTTATCTTCAGAGCTTTTTTACACCTGAATAGTATTATTAATTTGTTTCTCCTGTTTGCTAATAGCAGGAGCATATCCCAACCATGATAGGAATTATTAATAAGCTTTAGAGAAGCATCTTCATGGCAAATAGTTTAAATGTTAAAAAGGTGAATTTATCATTCACCAAGCTTTTGCACTCTTCTGTGGAAGACATACACTAAAGAAGTCAGAAATTGTGCAACTGTTTTTTCCATTTCCAGTAAATTTGCCTGTGTTGGTTCATCTGGTGCAATCTTTGCCCGAGTTTATGCACGCAAATCTTAAATCACCCATTTCCTTTTCACTGGTTAAGCAGTAGTGTTATTGACATAGTTCATATGCTTTATTACAACAAATAAAACAGGAATGATTTAGGAAACATTAACTGTATTTTCTGGCAACTCCAGTCACTTCAGGGACTTGTATTCACCGTACTTGCTTCAGTCTGCAGTGGCAGCATTTCACTTTCTCCATTGCAATGGTCAAGCATTTATGTAAGCCACTGCATGGACCTGGACACAAAGGGTTCAGTTTGTTGCCCCCTTGTATCTTTTGTCTTTAGTCAAATCAGTGGAATGACTGTAGGCAAGTAAAATGTTTTCAAACCAAATTTAGGATTTGGTATCTCTTTTGTTTAGTGGTACTAGTTCTACAAGGTGCATTGCAGTGCAGGAGGTGCACAGTGAAGTGTATAAAGAGCAGAATTTATAAGATCTAATTTTAGTGATATAAAATTTGAGGTACCTGATCTACATTACTTGCATAATCTCCTTCTCAAGCTGAGCGAACAAAAAGTCAGAGGCACTTCCACAGGGACCTTTGTTTACCTTGAACATTTAGGCTAAGTTGGAATGAATCTTCTTCCCACTCCAAAATGCCTAGTCCGCCACAGGGCAAGTTCTTTAATTACTTTACCTTTAATATTATTCTATTCCACAGAGATGTTGCTGAACTTAATAGGATTGTAGTTAAGGGTTTGCCTATGTGATGATCACAGCCAATGATGGCATCCACGAGGACTTTATCTACTATTGAACTTAAGCCCTCTAGTAAACTGTCAGAAATGGGTATTTTGTTAATAGTTAGTTACACAGACAAAGACCATAAATATTTCCTTCAAACTTAACAAAAATGCTTTGTAATTTATAGCTGAAACATTTTATGCATATTTTTTTTTACTTCAGATGACTGCACTTTTAACTTTACTACCAAGTTCCGGTCATGAGAATCCTGGCAGGTTTCTTTCACTTTGACAGTGTTGTTGAGAAATGTAAGAGAAAACCTTACAGTAGTTTCTTGTGTTGAAAAATTATTTGGTCCTCTTCAGGCATGAGAAAGAATGATCCTAAAATTTGTTTTTATTCCTCCATGACTTGACACACACCCAAAAATAATTGAATATGCTTACAAGAATGTTATAAAATAAAATAAGGAAAATAGAAAACATTATGAGGAACAAAAATAAGGAAAATAGAGGACATTCTTAATGGGGGACAATTGAGTGTATGACCAGATACATCCTTTGCTCCCTTGTATGTAAATTATCCTAGGGATGTTAATAATTTCTTAATGAGTCAAGAGTCAAAACCTGAGATAGGACAATAAGGCCCAGAAGGTTGTTGAGCTATGCAAAGCTGTCTTACACATCTTTTAATAAACAACATGGCTGCACTGCAAACAAACCAGAGGGAATATGGTGTACAGCTTTCTCTTACATACCCTGCCTCTTATATCTAGCACTGCTGGTCATAAGAGCAGAGTGCTGTGAGTGTCAGTAGTGGTACTTCCCACCTGTGTAGTACATGTACTTGATATCCACAGTGGACTGGACTGATAGCTTCCAGCATCACAAATTTATGTTTTCACACCACATTAGCTAAATCCCTTCTTGTGAACCTTTGTGAAAGCTACTCAGAAATGGTTGATATACCTGTGGGAGACAATAGCTGGAGTGTAACTAGCTGTATGTGCACACACATTCCTGCTTGTCTGTGTATGTTTGTGTGGGAGTGATTTAGGTTGAACACACTTGATGCATATTCGTGCTGTTTCATTTGTATTCCAGCACATGGCATCTCCATGCATTCCTAGGGCTAAACCTGCACTGTTGGCATGACAGCCTATGATGTTATTTGGCTAGACAATGAGAAGTTGTTTTTCTTGTATGTGAGGTGTAATTCTGGGGAGGATTTGTTGACTGGAGAGCTCCAATTTGGGGAAAATGGAGAAGTAGAAGTGATAGAAATGAGAGTGATTTGCCTTTTAGGATGGTGCACCTCAACAATAGTATTATGCAAGGGCATTGCTTGGACCTCCATGACTGCAAAAGAATAGCTGTTTGTCCCTTGACAGCTCTGTGGAAAAACTCATCCAGAAGCATCAGCAAAGGTGGCTGTCTTCTAGAATAGCTTCTGTGGGTGAGCATGTATTTCTTCTTTGTAAAGCCTGATTTCTGAGTGAAAATAGAGCTATTCTGGGTTGTCGACAGATTTAGAACCGGCAGGGAACATGCCATTCCTTGACTGTATGAAGGAGGAGAGCACATGGTATTTTTCGGTCTTAGCTATTCCCATAAGATGTTGGGGAGATAGGATCACTTCCACCAGTGCTCCCCCTCAAATGCACTACACCCAAATGAGGTAAGGGAAAGACAGGATGGCAGCTAAGCTCTATCTCACTATTTATACCAAAACGAGAGCCTCGTTATCTCACAGGTCAGAGAAGCTCTGTACTGATGCTAACAAGAACCCCAGGCAAAGGTGCCACAGTTTGGTCTTCAGTAAATGAAACGTCATGACCAATGAGAAATGAGTCCTTGAGGTATTAATCTATTTTCATTTTCCAAGCTGACAGTCTCAGTGACTAGATTTAACTCAATGTATAGCAAGGTCTCTGCGACAAGCTTTGAAAAAATATGATTTCAAGTGGTTTTTGGTTTCGCAAGCACACGATCTCAGTAAGAAAGAACAGACTGAGACAGCAAGGAGAACAGCCAATCCTGTTATATTTGTCTTTCTTATTACTGACTTGCCATGATAAATATGGAAAATTATATTTGGCTAGAAGGAGGTTGAGAAAGGGAACAGATGGCCACCAAAAGAATACTAGAGCAGCTAATAGTCACTGGCATATTTCCGGGATAAAAATTTAAATTTAAATCTGAAGCCAAGCAGAAGGGTTTTTTTCTGATCAGGGTACTGTGTATGAAATTGAGCCTGCTCTGCTCTAACTAGATGAAGGTGGGCTTCCTGAAATGTGTTTTGCAAATGGAATAAACAGCCTCTGTCCTGCAATTAATGGCTCTTGCAGTTATGCTGACAGAAATAGTTGACAAGGTAAGGAAAATGTTTATTTTCCTGCTGTATTTTGAGTGAGCAAATATGTATTTGCTATGGCTTTTGAATATACTGCATGATTTAACATTATGTTGCATTCTGTGTATGTATTCTACAAGCTTAATTCGATTTTGATAGTGGGCAGGTGTCCATTTAATCAAGGAAACTATGGAGTCTACGTTTTATATAGTTATGTGTTTTATCATTTCTAAAATTCTAATACATTTCTGGTCAATTGAATACTGAAAAAAAAAAAAAAAAGCTGACATATTGGGTATTCTGAAAAAGTGTCACACTTTCTGATTTTGCAGAATGGTGAATGCTCAGTGCCTCCTGTGATTGCAAATTAATTAGGTAGCGAATGGCGACACTGCTCTGTTTCTTGAGTGACAATTGGAATTAGCAAGGTAATAGCCAGTAATACATGATTTGAAGGGCTGGAATAGCAGGAGATTGTAGTTCAGGACTGCAGTGCACTATATGTATCTTAGTTGTAGGACAGGCCAAGTGCTATATGAGTACAACAGCCATGAGTGAAGTGGAATGGAATAGTAACAGTTGCTGCAGTTTTCTTTAGCGTGCATCTGCCAGATTAAACCATGCACAACAGCTCAGCTGTAGTTCCCATTACTAAATGTACAGGATTTCACTAGAGCAGCAGCTGATGGGTCATTTGGATCAAGACTATCAAGTAAGTCACTGTGTGGACTTAAATCCATCTGCTCCCTTGTCAGGTACTGGCAGGACTGTTGTAGGCACAGATCAGTTTTTCCAGTGGTAAATGTGTATGCTATCTAACTGTTTATTTTATGAGGGTTGGTCAGCTATTGATTTTAAGGTGTTTTGAGTAAATTTCCCAAAGAATACTGAAGAGCTCTACATCCTTAATAAGAAGGTTTAGAAAAAGAGAGGCAAAGAGAATCACAATTTTCTGCAATTAAAAAAAGGCACAGCCATGGGCTAATGGACTGATTTTGCTTTTGCAGTATTAAAGGAGAACTGTCTATCTCAAAATTGTGCTAATCTTTTCTGTAGTAAATAGAAATTAAATAGATTCGGAATTCTGGCAGCATCATGACCTGGAGTTCACTCACTTGCTTCCTTAGCTCTTGCTGAGTTTTAATGTCATTTTGTGAGTTGATTAAGCTATGTTAGTAAATACAGTATATTTTGAAATTTATATTTAATAATATAGGCATCACTGCATAGCATTTTTAAATCACTGCTAAGAAATAAAATGCCATTTTAGAGTGAAGACTCTGCAGTCTGTACAGGTATGTGAAGTCAACTCTATCTTTATTTGCTTCTCAGTGATGACTTTCTCTTTAAAAGCCTGGTATTGTATTGACTTGTAGTCAGAAAAGCACACAGCATTTAAGAAACTCTTTCTAAATGGAATGTAATGTTTTCATCAGGTCCATAAACTGAAAAATAAAACTAGCTGGGAATAAAGTATGGATGAGGTGTGAGAAGAAATCTAGTATGTCCTGAAATCAATAGTTAAATGTATTAAGTTCTGGGTTGATACATCTGGTATAGTTACGAGTGTGGAATCCAGACTCATCTTCTTAATAAATCTGGTTCTGCACTGAAGTGCAGGATATGTAGTTTACATGCAAAGTGTTTGTATGTGAAAATGTTCTGGCAAATATTCATCTATTCAAATTCACTCTGGAAAATAGTGATCACAAGGACATTTGGAGCACCAGGAGAAGTATATTGTGCTCTAGGTAATTCATATGTAGGATGCAGTAATCCAGTGTTTCTCTTTGGGACAATTATTGTGTTTTGTTGTTGGGAAGTTTTGAACTTACGGTGTATGATTCTTCAGACAGTGAGTCTAAAGGAAAGTGGCATGGAGTCCCTTTCACTGTGGCTAGGCTGCATCATGGCAGGTGACTTATGGCCCATACAAAACACTAGCAATACTCCTCTCATATGCAGACTTATTTTCATGTGGACTTACTGAAGCCCACTACAAAGGCCTTTAAATAACAATCCTCTGGCACTGATCCTGGAACTGGATAGAATAAATGTCATTGCAAAGAGCAGTGACTTCTCTTCATCAGGTGCTCTGCACATTTAAGACTGTGTGACAGGTACAGGCCATGGAAGCCCTGGCTACAAAACAGGTAAAGAAGAATACAATGCTTTGTCGAAGTATGTTTAATCTTCAGCTTACATCCGTAAGACAATTTTGGCTGCAAATTATTTTTTTTTTGAGACACTAAACTAAAGTTCCCTCCCATGCCTCCAAGTTCCTCTGCTTTTAGAGAAAATCCTGCTTTTCTACTACTTCAAGAATCCTATAGTGGAATTGTTGTGCCTACTTGGTTAAAGATGATTTTCTTGATTATGAATGGAATGACGTTATGCCTTACAGAGCCCAGAGACAAGGAAGCATATTTGACCAAACCTGGTGAGGTTCACTTGAGTCTATAGAGCAGAGCTCCAAGCTGCTATTGTGTTTCAATATCCAAATTATCTTACAGTTTCCTTCGATTCACTGCAGTCTTGGACAGGAATGTACAGTACAATGCATTTTATGTTTGTAAGAAAACTGCATAAAGCACCAGCAGAATCTTAAAAATGACAAGCTACTTAGCGCTTTCCCCATGTTTCTTTTTCTATTATTGTAAAATTCTCTCTCCTTTGGAACCAATTGGATTTTTTTTCTTTATCTCAGTAAATTTAAACATTGATATGTGTTTTCTTTACCACAAGTTGAATTAGTATAATTCTGCTATTAACAATGGATGGGTTTACAATCTACCTTATGAGCCATTGTAAAGTTGTCCTTCCAAGCAGGCTCACTATATACTTTCAAGCACATATTTTTAAGGATGGCAAAGGCCCCCCTTCCCCTCTGTTGACCACATGGACACATCAAGCATGCTGAGAAGCACAATAGGCAAAGCAAGCTGTCTCTGCACCTGCCCACAAAACAGCTGTTCGACTGGGAGGGGAATTGCCGGAGAGTAGTGTGTTTTCAGCAGCTTTTGTGGTCCTCTCTCAAACACTGTTTTGGCACAGATATTGCCACAAAGGAAAGAAAAAGAAAAAGAAAAAGAAAAAAAAAAAAAAAAAGCATTTTTTCCCAGAGTAATTATTATTATTATTAAAAAAGCATCATCTCATGTTTACAGTCTTCTCATGTGGATACATTTTCTCAGCCTCAGCTGACTGTTCAAGAGAGTGATCATCTGGGATCTAACAGAGTCTTCCATCAGGTAGGTAACTCTTCAGCTGACTTTAAAGAATACCTAAATGCTTGTTTCCTAAAAGATTCCACATAATAAATAAATCTGAGCATAGAAAAGTCCTGTATTCCCTGCCCTCTTCCATTTTCCCTATAGCTGTATGACTTTGTCGCAAGTGCCTGAGAGTATTTTGTTTTCTGCTAACTGTTCAATAACATGTGAGGCATTTCTCCTGCCCACAGCCACTTTTGTCTCCTGAAGATGTAATGAAAAGTTCCCTGGAATCTCAGTTCTAAGGCTTTAAAGACTCTTCTATAATATTGGAAAAAAACTTACTTGTTCAAGATGGTTTGATAGAGAGCTTGTTTCTTTGCTTTTTGAGAAAAATATCAAACCTCTCTGTTGCTGTCAAAAGTTTGAAAAATATATTCTTTTCAGATCTATGTTGCAGATCTATTTCAAATCTTTTTTCTTTTCTTTTTTTTTTAATGTTTGCCAAAGAAAACAGTCTACCTTGAATTTTTTCTTTGTTGATAAGAAGGTGATTTCTCTCATTCTAGATATCCAAGATATTAGAGGTCCTAACATTCATAGAACCACATACTTAAAAGACTGATTCTAGAAAACGAGTGTTATAGACATATTTTACAATAAGAAAAGGGACAAGTCTAAAGGAAAGACTAATCATACTGGAACTTTCAAATGATTATAAACATCTCATTTTCAATACAGTTTGCACAAAACACGCCTTCTCATTAACAAATCAAATGTTAACAACGGTGCCTAGGCAAAGAGAACTGTATGGAAAATGAGGGGGGAAGGAAATGCTGAGAAAACAGACCAGGGAAGACCCTCTCAGTGACTCCTTTTCAGTCCCAATTTCTCTTCTGCCACCTGGGATAGCTAATGAAGTTTTTTACCATTTACATTTTGTGTCTATCCTACATACACTTTATTTTCCCCACTCCTGCGGCCTGGAGCGGCTGTCCAGTTTCCCAGCCCAACCACCTTTTCCACCTGAGGCACTCACTCCTCTGTTGCTGGATGCAGGTGTTCTTGTGGGGAAACTCGAATGCCCCAGAAGGTGCCAGACGGCCGGATTGCCTAGACAACCTCCTCCTGCATGTTAGAGCAAGTTGGAGCTGCTGGAGAGTATCTGCCCTTTTTGCTTTCACCGTTAGGTGTCAGAAGTGAACCATACACACCATTTCAAGGCTTTAAATACTTCTGTTTTTCGAAGCTGTTACACAGAATTGCCTGCTAGGATGTTATGTAATATTTACTTATGCTTTCTATTTAGAAAGTCAGTCACAGTGCTATTTCCTTCCCACATCTGGAAGGCCAAGCAAAGCATGGTTTGGTTGCAGACTCTGCAAACCCTCCCCCCCTTGAAAGCAGCCTGTGTCAGATAACAAATACCAGCTTGCAGAATGTGCTCCCCCCTCTTCAGGTGAGTTATAAAGTTCTTAAACATCTTGATTTTCATTAACTAATCAGCTTCTCTCTAGTATTGCTAAGAAAGTGTCAGTGGAAAAATGTCATAAATGTATTTCTGGGGGAAAGAGATAAATAATTTAGAGCCTACATTTGCATCAGTTTCTGTTTTCAGTTACAGAAAAGAAAAAAAAAAAAAGAAAAAGAAAAAGGAAGAACTATAAATCGTCAGACAGATAAATTGCTTATCAGCATGATCGTGTAAAGCTCCTGTGATTTTAATGGACACCTACACCTAACCTCATAGGAGCTGCCTGGGCTGTCTTCACTTTTGGTATTCCTTCTTCCATCTTCCCCCCGTCCTTGAGCTGTTGTGCTCCTCATACCTGGCAGCTCTGCTTTTGTAGTAGTCAATATTGAAAAATAAAGAAAAAAAAAAAAGCAAAAAAAAAAAAAAAAAGGGGAGAAAAAAAAAGCAGCAAGGCTAGATGCAAATACTGGAAGATGATTTTAAAATAAAACTTTTCACTCACACTAACACGTTCTTAATCCAAAACTCACAAGTATCAAGATGCATGTATCCCATCAGGACTTTTTGCAGTGACGTGATGGACAAGGACTGCCCACGGTTTGGTCTATATCACATCTACTGGGTTGTTCTTGTGCTGGCAGCCATGTGCTGGTTTTGGGTTATGGCTTTTGTATCATGGCACCCAGACAGACTGATCTTTTGTGTCTCTATCCTGGTCCTCTTGTATGAGTTGTCAGGACTTTCTCAAAGGCTGAAGAATTATAAATATATTTATTTATATATAAAGAATAATAGCATAACTTAGGTTGGAAATGTCTTCTGGAAAACATCTAGCACAACCTCCCACTCCAACTAGATCAAGCTTGGAACTGGTTGCTCAGGGCCTTGCCCAGCTGTGTTCGGAGTATCTTCAAGGATAGATAGTCCACAGCTTTTTTGGGCAACCTCTTGCAATAGCAAACCACCAGTACAGTAAAAATGTTTTTCCTAATACCTAACGAACAATTCCCAAGTTGTGATTTGTATCCATTAGCCAGGTATCCATCTTGTCCTAAGACCACACACCCCTGAGAAGAGACTGGCTTTGCTTTCCCTATATCATCCTGGCAGGTAACTGTAGATAGCAATACAGCCAGTCCTGAAGCATCCTCTTCTGCAGACTGAACAAATGCATTTCCATCAGCCTCTCTTTGTACGTCATGTGGTCCAAGCTCCTAAACATTCCCTGGCCTCTCCCCTGAATTCACCCCAGTTGGTTGATATCTTTCTTGTACTGGGGATCCCCAGCCTAGACTCAGCACTCTGTGTTGTTATGAATGCTGAAGAGAGGGGGAGAATGACTTCCCTGCTGGCTATCCACTTGCTAATTCAACCCAGGATGTGTTTGGCCTCCTTTGCTGGAAGGGGCAGAGCATACTGCTGCCCCAAGTTCAGTTTGTTCCCAGGACCTTCGCTGCAAAACTGTATCCTTTCAGTTGTCTCCTAACCTGTTCTATTACTAGGGAATATTCTGTTCTAGGTGCAGAACTTCGCATTTGTCTTCATTCAACTTCAGGAGATGCCCATTAGCCAATTTTTCCAGCCTGCTGGCCTTTCTTTGGATAGCATCCCTGATACGGCCTGCAGGGTGAATTCATCTATTGCCCACGTAATTGATGAACACAGTAAGACTGCTAGCTTTAGTATCAGTCCCTGAGGGTGGCTGCTGGTAAGCAATTACCACTGATCACAGTCCTTGGAACCTGACCATCCATCCAATTCTTGACTCACATTACGATCTGTTTATCCATTCCAGATCTTACCATTTAGGACATAAGCGTACTGTGGGAGACAGTTACACAGGCTTTGCTGAAGTCAAAGTATACAGCATTCATTGCTTTCCCCCCATTTACCAAGACAGTCACTTCATCAGAGAAGGAAATCAGGTTGTTCAGACACAAATTCTTCACAATTTATTCTGCCAAATCCACATTGGCTGTTTCAAATAAGCTTTTTGTCTTTTATTTGGTTGGAAATGGCTTCCAGGAGGAATTGCTCCATAGCAGTCCCTGGGGTGAGGTAAGGCTGACCAACCTGTAGTTTCCTGAATCCTTCTTCTTGCCCTTTTTGAAGATGTGTGATGTTTGACTTTTCCACATTTTCAGGAACTGCCATGGCCTTCAAATATAATAGAGAGCAGCCTTTCAGTGACGTTGAGCTCTTTTTGCACATTCTCAAGTCCATCCCATCTGGTCCTGTAGACTTAGGTACATCCAGCTACTTATGTAGTCCTTAAATATCTTGAAATATCTTGATGTACTGCAGGTAGATGAGATTTTTCCACAAACTCTGCTCCTTGACTCAGGGACATAGCAGGCCTGAGGGCATAACTTACCAATGGAAAGCATCTAGTACCTTAGTCTCTTCCATGTCCTTAGTCACTTGGTCTCAAACACCACTGAGCAGTGCATTCATATTTCCTTTAGCCTTCCTTTTTGCTGATGGTGTACTTAGAGAAACATTCCTTGCTAATTGCAGATTCAACTGAGGTTTTGCTTTCCTAAACATCACTGTGTGCTTGTGTAGTGCCTCTTATATATGTCCCAGATAACCCATCCTTGTTTACACCTTTTTTGTACTCCTTACTGTGTTTGTACCTGATCAAATGCTCCGTTTCCATCCATTCTGGCCTTCATCCATGCTTGCTTAACTTTCTGCATGTCAAAATGGACTGTTCTTGTACTTCAAAGAGATCTACTCTGAAGATTTATGAACCCTTCTGGTTTCCTTTGCCCTCCAGGGCAGTCTTCCATAGGATTATAAGAAGATCCATGAACAATTCAAAAGGTACTTTTCTGAACATCAACGTTTGTGGTTCTGCTGTTTGTCTCACTCATGTCTCTCAGGATTTTGAACTCCACAATCATACGGTCACTGCAGCCAAACTGCTCTTTCTTTGACCTTTATATAATCAGTCAGTTGAGATGAGCAATGCTGCTTGAGAACAGCAGGTCCAGCAGAGCATCTCAGATCATCTACATTAAATCCACAGTCCATAAATCTCCTGGATAGCTATTGCTATCTCAACAAATGTTTAGGTGACTGAACTTGCCCATGAGTATCAGAGCCTTTTAAGTTATGAAAACTCTTCCTTGATGTACCTAATTAAAAGCCCTACTAAGCATGGTTAGTAAAGCTATTTGCAAATGTAATCTTGCCCTGCTTCATCAGTTGGATTCTGTTTCTTCTCAGCAGTCCTTGTTCCTCATCCTGTGTACATAGAAGACAAATCACTCCCTGTAGCTTCAGCCAGGTATTTATGCACTGAATGTATCCTCTCTAGCTGAGTCTTTTCCGTTCATTGAAGGGATTGAGAACATAGCTTGGGACCCCACACCTTCTATTCTTATCCCAGAGCACACTATTTTCTGTCTTTTTATCTGTCTTCCTTTTATATCCAACCCTCCATCATGTCCTTCTGACTTGATTCTGTAGGCTGTCCTGTTCTGGAAGGCCTGTGAACTGCATGTGCAGGAATCTTGAAGACCTGCTGATATAGATAGCATCTTTATATCATTTCTTACACCACTTGTTCCTTCTAGTGCTTCCACACCCATACGAGCCCATTCATTCCTCGTTCCTACCAATCTGGATATTTGTATTGCAATTGTGTAGGTGTGCAGACCCACACTGCTGTCTCTGCAATGCTGCAGGCTGCACAAGCAGTCTGATGGATTCTAGCACAACTCTACTCAATGTGTCCATACAGAAATCAGAGATAGAAAATGCCTATTTGACTATCTTTGCTGCACTTCATACCAGGAAGACCGTACTCAGATCTATCCTAGCTCATAAAAGATAGGCAGCTTAATCAAGCCGTGGTGGTTTCTAGCATTTATACAATGTAAGTACCCATATATTGAATGAACATGGAAAATGAACTTTATTCTTTTATTTAGAAATTTATCCTTCTGTGGTCCAACAGTGCTATAGGCAGAATTTTGGGGTATTCAGTGAGTTCTTGTTTCCAAGCATACGTGTTCTATCTCAGCACAAAATTGACAAAGATCACTCAAGAAATCCAGCTCTTGTAGTCCTGTCTTTAGGAATGTAGTAGGTTGGGGTTTTGTTGTTGCTGTTTTGTTTTTGTTTTTGTTTTTCACAATTGTAGATAGCTGAATATTCATGAAAATATTTGAAAATAAATTTAATTTTTTTTTTCTTTGCTTGTCAGGAAAATGGAATTATAAGTAAGTTTCCGCAATTTAACCTTCTAAATAGTCATTCTGAAAATGATACCAGAGCTCAGAGAAAATCATCAGAACTGGAAAACACCAGCACCAGTGTCAAGCTGCCTATGACTGCTTCAGGTAGACTATAAGAGAGCATGCTAAAAAGACTAGAGTGACAGGTTGTGTGTATAGATAGTGAGTGTATGCAACCAGGATACTCACTGATGAGAGGTCCTTTGCTAAATGTTCCATGAAATATTTAATAAACAATTTGAAGGGCAGGAATATGGATGGGCTTGTTGATCCCTAACAATTCTACTTGCAATGTGAGAATGCAATAAATGGAATATGAAAATGAATAGACTAACACAAATACATAAACAAGAAATTTATACATTATAAAACTGAACTTGTATTTGTCAAAGATTTATGACAGATCATGAAGCAGTATTCTATTATGGTGATAAAACACTTTTCCCACTTGCTTGTAACTGTGTCACATTTTATTTATGTGGGCTAAATTGCATTTTGGTATTCCTCAGATGTAGAAGGTTTCTGGATGAGTAGACCTATTTTTACGAACAGTGCTGGGAAAAAAAAATGTAGTGGCCTCTTGTCTTCAAATGATTTAACATCACTGCATTAATGGATGGAAATCTGCTAGTGTTTAACAAAACACCCATGTGCATGCCTAGAGAACACATTGATTTATAATCTCTGTTTATTTGTCTAGATTTAAATGATATAAAAGGGGGTGTAGGTAGAAATTCTTCTGTACAGGTAGAATCAGGATTAGTAGAACAGCAGATTTGGGTCCCACTTAATTCCCAACCTCATGCATTTGAACTTGATATTTTTTGTTAGAAAAACAAGTACTTAAAAGCTTTGGTTAACTAAAGCTTACTGCCATTTCATAAATATGTCAATCCAATCAATAAAAAGCATACAGTTCTTCATGTAATCTGTGAAGCTTACTGAAACAGATAGACAACAGATGGGATTTTCAAAAACATCTGGGTATGTGACTTTGCTCAAAATCAAATGATTTTTACCTCAGCTCTCAAAATCTTGCTGAGAGATAATGAATGTTTCGTTGAACATAGAACAGTAGGTCAGAAAAGAAAGAAAAAGAAACATAATTTTGTACAAAATGTCAACGTAGAATCATAGAAATTATGGTTGGAAGGAAACTCTAGCAGCCATCTACTCAACCTCGTTTTCAAACAGATATGCTTTACTCTAAAATTTTCCACTGTTAAAGCAATTTGCCATTGACAATGTATTTAGCCACAGCTTGAGTACTGTATTCAGCTCTGGGGCCACCAGTTTAAGAAGGACATGGACCAATAGCAAGTCATAAGCAGGTCCAGAGGAGGGCCACAAGGATGATCAAGGGGCTGGAGCACCTGTCCCATGAGGGAGTTGTGATCGTTCAGCATGGAGAAGAGAATGCTCTGGGGAGACCTTATAGCAGCTTTCCAATACCTACAGGAATACTGGAGAGGAACTCTTCATCAAGGACTGTAGTGATACAACTAGGAATAATGATTTTAAACTGAAAGAGGGTAGGTTTAGATTAGACATTAGAAATAAGTTATTTATTCAGAGGGTGGTGAGGCACTGGCATAGGTTGCCCAGGGAAGTTTTGGATGCCCCACCCCTGGAAGTGTTCAAGGCCAGGCTGGATGGGGCTTTGAGCAACTTGATATGGTGGGACGTGCCCCTGCCCATGGCAGGAGGTTTGGAATTGTGTGATTTTTAAGGTCCTTTCCAACCCAAACTATTTTGTGATTTTGCGATTCTGATTTTTGTTCTTATTTTCTTGTTTTTTAATTTAGAAGCCTTGAAAAATTTTAGAAACCAGTTAACAGTCTATGAACAAAAAGAAATTTTCAATTATCCAGAGCTATGGTTTCTTGGTCTGGAAGCTAAAAAGATTGAAGGTTTACCTGAAGCCCAGAATAATAGTTGTTATGATGATGAGAATGGTTCTTACCTGAAGGTAAGTGGAAACATTACGGTATTCACTTTCAGATCAATAAGTTTGTAGTGACTATCGACTCTTAAGGGATCAATGTGAGATAAATGTTGTTTCCTGAAGGTAAATATTCCCATAGCAAAAACATCAGTAATAATCATGGTAAAGCTTAGAAGAGAATCCTAAAGAGATAACCGCTTTTCCTCAGGCTTGATGCAAGGTGGGTGGATTAATGAACCATGTACTTGTTATTTTTCTCTCTTACAGTTGCTTAATGTAGACATCACTTGCTACAAATCCAGCCTCTTTCATGAACTACTTTAAAGCATGATCTTTGCCTTGCTGTTTGAATCTGAACTATTTGTTTTCTTTTGAAGGTTTTACATGACCATATTGCATATCGATATGAAGTGTTGGAGGTCATTGGAAAAGGGTCATTTGGGCAGGTGGCTAAATGCCTGGATCATAAAACCAATGAATTAGTGGCACTGAAAATAATAAGGAATAAGAAAAGGTGAGACATCCATTGAATTTAAACCAATACAATCAGCTCTTTATTATATAGGCAGTGACAAACTGAGATAATGTGAACAAAGCAAAACCAAGCCTCCAGTACCACAGGTTTTCATTAAACACACTCAGAACAGAGTGAAGAAAGGTTAAGTCAGGGTCTCAGAACTGGCCTGAGCCCAGTGGAGACACAGTCTATGAAAGCAGCCACAGTTTTTCCATACTTACAAAGAGGTCTCTTATCTGTGGCACAGTTAATACACAGCACAGGTAACCAGCCCAGTACAACTGTTTTCTGAGAGCCTACTTTCCTACAAGACCTCAAAACACCAAGAATAGTCTGGGGGGCTTCAGTCGCTCATTTTAGTATGGAAAATTCTGCGCTATGTTCCTAAGAAACATCTCATTTATGTGACAGATTATAATTTTGTCAGTTGAGTTTAGTGTTAACTGAAGTCAAAGGAGCAGATGAGAAACAGAATCATAGAATTATTCAGGTTGGAAAAGACCTCTAAGATCATCAAGTCCAATGGTTAGCCTAGCACTGCCAAATCTACCACTAAACCATGTAACTAAGCACCACATCTATGTGTATTTCGAATACCTCTATGGCTGGTAACTCAACTACTTCACTGGGCAACCTGTTCCAATGTCACACAACCTTTTCAGTGCAGATTTTTTTCCTAATATCCAACTTAAATCTCCCCTAGCACAACTTGAGGCCATTTCCTCTTGTCCTATCACTTGTTGCTTGGGAGGAAAGACTGACCCCTACCTTGCTACAATCTCCTTAGAGGTAGTTGTAGAGAGAGAGAAGGTCTCCCCTGAGCCTCCTTTTCCCTAGGCTGAATAACTCCAGTTCTCTCAGCCACTCCTCCTAAGGCTTGTTCTCTAGACCCTTCACCAGCTTTGTTGTCCTACTTTGGATACAATCCAGCACCTTAATGTCCTTCCTGTAGTGAGGGGCCCAAAACTAAACACAGTAATTCAGGTGCAGTCTCACCAGTGCTGAGCACAGAGGGACAATCCCTTCCTCAGCCATGCTGGCCACGCTGTTTCTGATAGAAGCCAGGATGGCATTGGTCTTCTGGGCTACCTGGGCACAATGCTGGCTCATGTTCAGCCTGCTGTCAGCCAGCACCCTCGATCCTTTTCTGCTGGGCAGTCTTCTAACCACTCTTCCCCCAACCTGTAGCGCTGCTTGGGGTAGGTGTACCCCAAGTGCAGGACCCATCATGTGGCCTTGTTGAACTTCATACAGTTGTCTCAGTGCATCAGTCCAGTCTATCCAGATCCCTCTGTAGAGCCTTCATACCCTCAGGCAGATCAGTACTCATGCCCAACTTGTTGTCATCTGCAAACTTACTGAGGGTGGACTCGATCCCCTCATCCAGATCATTGATAAAGATATTGAAGAGAACTGGCCCCAATGCTGAGCCCTGGGGGACACCACTAATGACCAGCCTCCAGCTGGATTTAACTCCATTCATCACGACTCTTTGGGCCTTGCCACCCAGACAGATTTTTACCCAGCAAAGCCTATGCCCATCCAAGCCATGAGCAGTCAGTTTCTCCAGAAGAAAGCTGTGAGCAAGTGTCAAAAGCTTTGCTAAACTCTAGGTATAAAATATCCACAGCCTTTTCCTCATCCACTTAGCAAATCACCTTGTCACAGAAAGAGATCAGGTTCATCAAGCAGAACCTGCCTTTTGTAAACCCATGCTGACTGGGCCTGATCACCTGTTAGTCTTGTGTGTGCTGCATGCTGGCACTCAAGATGATCTGCTCTATGAGCTTCACCAGCACCTAACAGGCCTGTATTTCCCTGAGTCCTCTTTCCAGCCCATCTTGTAGATGGGCATCACATTTGCTAGCCACCAGTCAATTGAGACCTCCTCTGAAAGACAGGACTGCTGAGAAATGATGGAAAGTGGCTTGGTGAGCACTTCTGCCAACTCCTTCATTACCCATGGGTAGATGCCATTTGGCCCCATAGAACTGGGTACATCTAAGTGGTGTTGCAGGTCACTAACCATTTCCTCTTGGATTATGAGGGCTTTATTCTGCTCCCCATCCCTATGTACCACTTCAGGGGATTGGATACCCAGAGAACAAATGGTCCTACTACTAAAGACTGTGGCAAAGAAGCCATTAAGTACCTCAGCCTTTTCCTCATCTTTTGTTACTGTTTCCCCCTACATCCAGTAAAGGATGGAGATTCTCCTTAGTCCTCCTTTTTTTGTTTATGTGTTTTTAAAAACATGTTTTATTTTCCTTTATGGCAGAAGCCAGATTGAGCTTAGGTTGAGGTTTAGCCCTTCTAATTTTCTTCCTGCACAACCTCACAACATCATGATAGTCTTCTTGAGTGGCTTGCCCCTTCTTCCAAAGGTCATAAACACTCTTTCTCTTCCTGAGCTCTAGCCGAAGGTTTCTGTTCAGCCATGCTGTCTTTCTTCCTCGTGGGCTTGTCCTCTGGTACATGGGGACAGTCTGTTCCTGTGCCTTTAGGATTTCTGTCTTGGAGAGTGTCCAGCCTTCCTGGACTCCTTTGCCCTTCAAGACTGGCTCACAAGGGACTCCACCAACCAGTCTCCTAAAGAGTTTACCCTCTCGAAGTCCAAGCTGGCAGTTCTTCTAACCTCCTCCTTGCTTTTCCAAGAACCAAAAAGTTCATTAAATTATGCTATTGACTCCAGGAAGAGCTGTATTCAGAGCTTCAACTGTTAAGTTTTTTTCCCTCAGTGAACACCGAGAGTAAAGACGTTCTTCAAAACTGACAGTCTCACTGTGCTATGTGTGAAATATTGCTCTGTTTGAGTAAATGTAAACATTCCTATGGATTTTGAAAGCATCAGGTTTTTACTCTGGATGTTTGTTTGAAACTATTTTTCTTTATTTTTTTTCAGACAATTCAAAATATCTACTCTTAAGTGCTATCTAAGACTGGTATATTTAGACTACGAAACAACAGTGAATCAAATTTAAAGTAGTTAACAGTGAATGGTGAATTTTTAATTGTCTCACACATTGAGTTTATAGTAAAATTGTGGTGTTTGCAGTGTTTGTATTGCAATAAACTTAGATTGAGTTAATGATTCATCCATTTGGATGCCATATGATATTGCAGATTTCACAGCCAGGCTTTGGTGGAAGTTAAGATCCTTGATGCTCTTCTGAAGAAGGACAAAGATGATACTCACAATATTATCCACATGAAGGAATACTTCTACTTTCGCAATCACTTCTGTATTTCATTTGAACTGCTGGGGTAAAGTGTATTTTCCTTTACATAAATCTTAAGGGGCATTGTAGATCTTGTGCCTTATGAGCTTCCATTTTAATGCCTTCTTCGGAAGAATGTGTATCTCTCAATGTTCCAAGAAAGGAATACTGTCTAAATTCGAACTGCATAGCTGAGTCTTTGATCAGGAAAGATGAAATGAAAAAGGCCCCCTCAGACCTTATATAGACAATGACATGATCTATTCCTTATCTTCTGTGCTATGTATTGAAGTGTTCTTCTCTGAGAAACCTATAAGTAAAATTGTGAGTTCAGAACTGGTAAACTTCAGGGTGTAGAAGCATGAATTATGTTAAATTATTATAAAATATTGCTTTATGTGAATGTATGCTGCAGGACACACCTCAGGTGGAATTTTGGATAAACTTCAAGGAAGTCAGACCATTTTATTCACCAGCCTCCTTATAATCAGGGCATCAAATTATAATTATGTTTACCTATAATTTCCCATTTCTTCAAGTAACAGCCCAGTTGCTGCATGTATCATAGCACTTGCTGAATTTTCATCATCCTATGGAAGTCTTGATCTCAAATACACCTAAATTAATTGTAATTAATTGCTGCTTGTAAGTCTGTCAGTCAGACACACAGGAAAAGAGTTGACTACTTGTCTCCAGGGAAGACATGGATGAGTCTTTTCAGAAAGCTGCTATGGAAAATTCACAGGAAAACATTCATGGTATAGTCAACATATGCAGCTTTTTACAGAAGAGTAGCAGACTCTGACTGTCATAAAAAGTATTTGCCCGATAAATTCTTGAATGCTTCTAAAATGCAATGAAAAACCCTTAATTTGTGAACTTTGTGCTCCATCAAGTCCTGGTAACTTTATTTACTTCCAAAGGAATGAGCCTTGTCTGAACTAGTGGACATGCAAGTGGGGAAGGCAGAAAGCTTCAGTTGGTGTATGCCCTTGACGTGACATGGGAGCTGGGGTCTCCCAGGGCTGTGGAGGCTCCTGAAAGGAGTCTGTGAGCATCAGAGGCTCCCCATGTCCATCGTGACAGGGCCTGGTGCCTACCTGGTGCAGTAGGTACCAGAAACACCAGTAACAGTCCAGGCATTGGGTACCTTTCTGGGGATGGGCCAAAGCTGTTCTGGGCCATGGGTCCATAGGCTGGGCCTTGGGGAGCTGGAGCCCGGCCCTGTTGTTGGCCTCACTGGGGCAGTGGTCGGCAGCTATGGTGCTGACATGGGGTCCCAGGCTTGGTGCTTGTGGCACCCTCAAGCTCTCAGGGCACTGTTCACATGAGCAAACACTAGTCATATCATTTAATGCAGTACCGGAAGGCGCTAAGATACGATGATGACAAGAGGGATTTAAGAACCTAACAAGACCTGAATTTATGGGTTATTTATCTAGAATAATTTAATACTAATTAAAGACTTTTTAGACAAAATGGATTTATACAAGGTGCCAAAACAAAGATAAATGAGAGAGAAAAGAGACAATGTTTTTTTTTTCCTTTCAATTCCTAAATGATTGTTTTATTTGATGTAAATCAGCACAGTTGCATAACAGCATGGAGTTTAGTAAGCAAGCATGTCTATGGGCATTATGTCCTCATTAGATCTGAAGATTCAAGGAGATGTTTATGCATATTATATACAGAACATCATTCTCAAGGAGGAAATTACTTAGGTCGTTTTATTCTTCATGAGTCTCCTCCCTCAGGTAGGAAGACAGACAAAATACTTTCTTAATGCACTCTAAATTATTCATGCTGTTAAAAATAAGTTCTCTAATCTTTTTTCTGCTTTCTGCCTTCTTCTTCCAACCCCACAATCCTCACAGAATAAATTTGTATGAGTTGATCAAAAAGAACAATTTCCAAGGTTTCAGTCTGTCTTTAATTCGACACTTCACTCAGTGTGTGCTGAGATGTTTACAAGTGCTCTACCAGGAAAGAATCATTCACTGTGATCTGAAACCTGTAAGTACTGTCATTTCCTAATGTGTTATTCTGCACAGAATCTTATTTTTTTATTGATTGAGAGGAACACTCAGTAGAATCATTAAAATTTAGTAGGATATTTGTCCAGAAGCTAAAATTTCTCTCAGATGTTATTAGTACTAGGGTTAAGTGATTCTTTCTGTTGATTCAGTTTCTTTACTACAGTTTATATGTGGTTTTGTGGCTGCCAAAATATGTGCAAAAATGGATAAAATGCAGGTAATGGCTTTTTGCTTAGAGACAGAAAAAGGTATTTGTGAAATTAAATAATTCAATATGAGGAGCATTATAATATAAGTTACTCTCAAAGTAGCCTGTTTCTGGTTAATCCTGTTGCATATTTAATTTCATATGTGTAACTACAAAATTAAGTATTCTAGTAAGTAACAAAACAATTTTATAATACACTATTCAGGATGCTTACATATTTCTGGAGGAATATCTGCGATCCAATTCCTGCTGTTATATCTGCTAAGCATTCAAGCTAGATGAAACATTTCCATTCTCCTTAAGCCCCAGTCTTAACTCTCTCTCTCTCTCTTTTTTTTTTCTTTTTAATTCTTAAGAATTTTTTATTCTGTTCTTAAGAAAATTCTTTAGTATTTTTAATCTTTTAATTTCAGGTAAACCATTCTCTTGATTTTTTTTCCAATCATCAAATGAACCAATAAATAAATAAATCATCTCTCAAGTAAAAATGCTAAGGATGGAATTCTGCTCTCACTATGCGTAATGTAATCTAACTCAGAACTCCAAAAAGTCAAGTACTGTCTGTACCCGCTATCTTGCCGACATCTTTAATAGACTGGTTTACAGTGAGAAGTGAGGCTTGCAAGATAGTCAAAATATTGTAATCTGAAACAATTGCCCTAACAGGAAATCTCTTCCCAGACAGCCACTGCCATGAAATAAGGTTACCAATATCAATGAGTATAGTCTGCATTTAAATAGAGTGATATTAGTGAATACTTAATGGTTTAACTGAAAGAGAATTTTGTTCTCATTCTTTAAGTATGGTTTCATGACTTGAATTTTTGTTACCTGAAGCTCACGTGTGTTATTACATCTGTCTCCTATGATATTTCTCAATGTAAGTTAGGGCACAGAATTGCTGTGGACTTCATGCTAGGTAAGTAATGGCCCCAGAACCTGATTTTGCCATTAATCAGTTTCTTTGCATTGTGCGGGATTCAGTATTAGAGAATGAATGCTACCATGAGCATGGAAGCATAGCTAGCTGCAGAGAGAGGTTACATCCTGTAACAGGACCAAGACCATCTGGGTTGTGGAAGTGAGTCCTTGTCTTGACTTTCATCAGTATCAGCATCTTCCTCCTATCTCCTATTTTTATGAATCTAATAGCACAAGAAACTATTTTGTCACTAGTTGACAGCAATCTGGGAACTGTTCAGTCCTTCAAAACTTTGACGCAAAATTGGTATAAAACTTGTTGATAAACGTAGCTGTCTCTCTGCTGAGAAGTGGAAAAGACCGTATGATCAGAAAGAAAATCAAAGGAAATTCTTGATCTCAAGAGATTTTTAACAAGGGTAGAATTCAACTATCCAGCAGAGAGCTAATAGGCTATGTTTCCTCATTGTTGCAGATATTCCTGAGCTAGTTGTATAGGAATCACTTTTCAAGTTAGAACTGTAGGCACACAGTACTACTCTATCAGCACCCAGCTAATATGTCGATAGGACTGTAACATTGTAATTCATTGCTACTTTGATATCTCCACACCACACTATTGTGAGGTGGAAAGAGATAGGCTTACAGAGTATGGTGAAGGTTGAAAGAAATAGAGGGAAGATATGTGAATTACAACTTGTTCATGGGGCAAAGGCTTTCTGTGTTTACAAAAATAATGGTTCTAGTTAGATCATCATGTGACCAGATACAGTTCGCCTTTTACTAAGTCAATAACAATGGGTTTGCAGGGGCTCATTCTGCTCACACAGCAAGTAGTCTCACTGGCTGGTGCCTTGATAACACCACACACTGTGCAGTGCAGTGGCTTGGAATGTATGTCAAGGACCAGTGTGTCTGCCTAGCTAACCTTCAAACTCTGTCCATTTACAAATCTCCCCTCTGCTTTTGCACACATTCCTGGATGTGGTTGCCTACTCATGTTAGCAAATGCGTTCTCAGGGAAGATGAAATTTTAAGCTTTTGTTATGCAGATAAATGTAGACCTGATATATGTTGTTTTTTTACCCAAGTGTTCACTAACCTAATGGGGTGTTAACCTTTTTTTTTTTTTTTTTCCCTGTGATTTTTCCCCCTTTAGGAGAACATATTATTATATCACAAAGGCCAAGGTTCAGTTAAAGTTATTGATTTTGGATCAAGCTGCTATGAACACCAAAGAGGTTTGCAGAAAAGTCAAGTTGATGTAATTTTCTTAATAAGTTTTCTTAATTTTTAATAATGTGGGAAAAGCTAATTCTTTGATTGATCTAATATGGTCGCCTATGTCCCTAACCAAAATCTGACAAGCTGTTCAGCCGTTGGTGGTGGAACATATACTTGTAGGAAATAAATAAGCTATTACCATGTTTCTTCTTTGTCCCAAGCCTAATCAGCCCTCTACTGCTGTTGAACTTAGAATTGCATTTGCAAAAATGGTTAGCTGAAATGGGCCTATCCAGATAATCCCAGTTACATGATTTAACAAATAGTTTGTAGGATCAGGATAGGTCCAGAGATCCTTTCCCAGTGGAAAGATTAAAAAACAGGCACTTTTTGGATGAATACAATGAGGTAGGAAACAGAAAAGAAAAACAGAAAGAAATCTAGACTACATTTTAAAACCAAAACTAGTCTTGAATTGCTCCTTTATTTTCCTATGAAAGTTTGATATATAAACTGAACCAAACATGTTCATTTATATTTTGGGATTCAGCCCATTAGATTTGCATCACAGTTTTGTAGGAGCAGGTAATCATTTTAGGTTTTCCAATATTTGAATAAAATATAATCTGAAGACACAGCCTAAAATATTTGCAGATAGTAACAAATTGAAACATAAACATCAGTAGAAAGAAAGAAGGATCATGACTGAGACTCTGTCAGCTGAAACAAGACTCAGTGCAACCCTCAAATTGGTACAGGATTAAAGAGTATAAAACAAAAAAATCAGTTATTTATTTGTGATAAAATGACAGAAAAACAGCCAACAATTATACAGTTGGCCAAATGCACAGATTACCACCATGGTGCTCTTTATCTGCACAGATTTGGTGAAATCGCATGTTGTGCAGAACTAACTTTTCAGGGCACTTTCCTTCCAGAAAGGTTTCAAATATATGGGAATGTAAAGAACTGCAAAAATATAAACAAAGTGACAATCAGGTTGATAAGAATAAGGAAATAACAGTGCTTGTATACTGTAATAGTTTTCATTTGTTTGAACTGACAAGAGGCAAAAGGATAAATCTACTCATTGGGAGTCCAAACTTGGAATGTGATTTTTGATAGTTGCTGTGAGGCTATAGTTCAGACAATAATGCATGAACAGGGGAATCAGAAGGCAACAGGAGATATTCCCTAGATATCAGTAGAAAAAAGTATTTCCTATAGTGTAAGATTGTGATAACGAAGAACCCTTGATTCATTCAAGGGGAAGACCTGCAAGTATGAAAGTGAACAGAATAAGCTGAATCACAACATTAGAAGAAGAGTTTCTTTTAGTAAAACCTATTGAAGTATGATTTCAAATAAAATAGTGCTAAACATATTGCTCATTGATTTCAGAATGGGATAAGGGAAGGTTTTCAGAGCCTGTGTGAGCAGTCCATTAATGGGAGCTAGTAGTTAGAGTAGATATATGGTGCTTGAACATAGATATCACTTTTCCTGTGGAATCTGGAATCCACATTTCTGTCTCAATTACAATATTTTGCTTCTTGTCAATTTTTTATTTTTATTTTTTTGTTGCAGTGTACACGTATGTTCAGAGCCGGTTTTATCGCTCACCTGAAGTGATTCTTGGTCATCCTTATGCCATGGCTGTTGATATGTGGAGCTTAGGCTGTATCATGGCTGAACTTTACACAGGCTACCCACTGTTTCCAGGGGAAAATGAGGTTGACCAACTTGCTTGCATCATGGAGGTAACTTCTGGGATTGTATTTTGAATTACATACTCACTTGATAAACTGTGCTGCCAGCAACAAAAAGAAATTTCAAGAAATGAAGAAGTATAATTGATGAAGAGACAGCCTTTTAGAGAGCGGTTTATTGCAGCCACAAGACACTTTGAAAGGATAGGTTCTAACAAGAAATTGTTATTTCTATTTCTTGTGCTAAACGCTTCTTTGTACATTCACTGTCTCGCTTCTGAAGGAAACACATTTTAATCTGCTCAGAATTTGTACAGAGAAGCTACCACAGAAGTATATCTAGGGGGAAGGAAAAGCAATACAAATTATATAACAGGCTCCTCTTCTCTCAGAGATCACAGAACTGACAGTCAAGTGAAATCTGTCAAGGTCTTTAGTCCAAGCTCCTTCTGAGAGTGAGATTTTTGCTGATCAGTCAGCTGTGGCTTTGTCTAGCAAATCTTGAAAACCTCAAAGTCTGGAGTTTCTACCACCTGTCTGCATGAGCTGTTAAAATGCTGCTCTATTCTCCCGGTGAAAAAGTTTTTCCTCACAGTCACCCTGAACTTCTCAAGCTACAGTTTGTGGATGTTGCCCCTTCTTATACTGGCTGCCTACCAAAGAGTTTGGCTCTGTCATCTTTGTAACTGTTTCAGGAATGTAGTGTGATACATGTATATCCTACCTCAGATCATCTACCAAATGTTAGAGTAGGTGCAAAGCTGACCCATGAAAGCGGCTGCATACCAACCACTACACTGCAATCTGATGTTGAACTCAGCCCCAAATTCTCATCCTTCTAGTGCCATGTCAGTTTGTACAAGATTTTTCAACAGCAGCATCTCTCTCTTTGGCTTCCTACAATGTATTTTATTAACAGAAATGCTAGTTCTTAGAGCCCTCTGTGGATGAAGATCCTGATGTCAACTTTTATGAGAAGACATTTTCTATGTGCAGATAACTTTAAGGGAATCCATTAATTTCTTCCAAAATAAAATGTATAAAAGCAAATGGCTTGTAGACATTTCATAGTAAGTTGCTACATTCAGCTTCTTTTCAAATGGCATTAGGTGAAATATCACATCTCTCCTGATGGCTGTTGTGTATGTTTATGAAATGAGCAGTAACTCCATGTATTTTTTTTTTTTTTTGTATTGAAGGTTTTGGGTCTTCCACCAGCTGATTTTATCCAGGCTGCATCAAGGAAGCGAACATTCTTTGGTAACTGATTCTGTTTGTTTTTCCTTGCTGGACTCCTCTGCTCGTTAATCACTGATAGAGCACTGGTAGAAAGTAGGGTTAGAAGAACTTCTAACCTGCTTCTTAGCTGACAAAACTTCCTTCAGAAAGAGGTATTGAGGTAAAGCAAATTGATAACATTAGGCCTACAAATGAATGTGTTCCTGTGTTCTTCATCTTTTATGGGCCTCATATTGCCAAGCTGAGAGAGAAGAAATTGGGAAATCCATTCCATTGTTACGTCTTAAAAGATGTTATTTCAGAAAGGAACACAGGGTTGGGGAAACTAATTTAGACTAAGTTAACTTCTCTGGATATCATGTGGTTTTGGAAAAAATTAACAAAACACTTAGTGTAAGATGCAATCTCTAGGATGTAACCAGTATTGTTTGCCACAATGCTGACAGATAATCAGTTGAACAGGACAAAGCTGGAGTTAGTGGTATGGATGCGTACTGTTTTTGCAACTCTTAAAGTTTTGGTCAAGATTTTTAATGTGGTTTTTTGATCAGGTTTTTATTTTTTAAGATTCCAAAGGTTTTCCTAAATCCATAACCAACAGCAAGGGAAAAAAGAGATGCCCAGACTCAAAGGATTTAAGCACAGTGTTGAAAACTCATGATGCTGGTTTCTTGGACTTTCTGAAAGGATGTCTAATGTGAGTTCATAGTTCTGATTTACATGCAGCAGACTGGTTTTGAACTTGCTTTCAATGTCTTGTGCCTTTAAAATCTTTGTATCTGTTTGTTGGCTTTTGTGTGTGTGTTTTTGTTTGTTTATTTTGCCCTTCATGGTATTGTTAGGGTAGCTATTACAGATACTCACAGCTTATTGCAGTGAAAAATAATTGCACAAAAAGACTCAGTGTAAGGGACTAGTTCAAGCTACGTTTAAAAAAAAATGTCATGTCTAAAAACATCTCTCCTTCCTCTGATGTTGCAGACTAAACTTTAAAAGCAACATTTTTTGTCTATTTAGACCTTTTGTATTTCATCCTTTCTGTTTTATCTAAAATAAAGGTTCATTCTTCTATGGAGGGTGTTGGGGTCATTCAGCTTGGAGAAGAAAAGACTCTGGGGAGACTTTATAGCAGTCTTCCAGTATATAAATGGGACCTACAGGAAAGCTGGGGATGGACTTTTTATCAGGAAGTACATTGATAGGACAAGGAATAGTGGTTTTAAACTAAAAAGTTAGATTTTGATTAGATATTTGGAATAAATTCTTTCCTATGAGGGTGATGAGGCACTGGAACAAGTTGCCCAGAGAAGCTGTGGATGCCCCATCCGTGAAAGGGTTCAAGGCCAGATTGGATGGAGCTTTGGACAACCTGGTCTTATGAAAGGGGTCCCTGACCATGGCAGGTGGGTTGGAACTGGATGGTCTTGAGGTCCCTTCCAACCCAACCCATTTTATGGCTGTGATTCTATGATTCAGATTAACACAAATAATGATAATGCACTGCCCCAAGGCAGTGGATATTTGCAAATCAAAGTTTGGTTTTGTACTTAAATCAGCCTCCTACTCTGGTGGGAATAAAGTCGTCCAAAATTTCCTCCAGTGGGAGATATATTGGGAGCTAACTTAGCTGACTTGAATTTCTTGATCATATTTTCTGTGCTAGGTCTTGGAAATGGCAATCAGATGATATGTTATGGCATATGTATGAAAATAGTTCTGCTTCTTTGAATATCTGCTTGCAACGATCTCACTGTCAGTATGTATGTTCCGTGGGTGAGATTAGACTTTTTGGTTATAATATGCTATAGACATCCCCCGTTGCACAGGATAAAAGGGCAAAGTATATTCAAGCATGTCTCCATTCCAGAATCAATAGTATTGTTTGCTTGTTCACTTCTTTCTTGACTGTGGTAGTTAGTGTGGAGAATTGCTTAGCATATTTACTGGAGTGTTACCTTGTATTCTGCATGCTGATTTTTTTTTCATTACCATAGTTATACTTACTTCTCATCGATGGCAACACAATGTACGTTTCAAGAATGATCTGATCTGAAGTATCAGATAGACCATATTTTTTCCATTCTTAAGATTGAAATAAAGTTTTATAAATCAGTCAATCTCAGAATGCAAGAAGAGTCTAATATGTCTCAGGTCCTGTCATTTCTAAGATAATATGTTGACTTCACTCCAGTCAAGAATTTTGTTACTATAGGGCAAGTAGTATACAAATGTTTTCTTAAAGGAAATTGATGACTGGCACAATTTTCTAAAATGCTAGACACAAATAACATGGAAATGTTTAGAGTCTTCACAGAAGTTAGGAATCAGACAGATTCTCTATGCCATGAACTTTTTACATAGTACCACAGAATAATTTAGGTAGGAAGAGACCTCTGGAAGTCCTTGGAAGTAGCAGGGCAAGTCCAAGCAGGGCAAACTTGGATCAGGTTGCTCAGAACCTCGTCCTGTTAGGTTCTGAGTATCTCCAGAGAGGGAGAATCCACAGCCTGTGGCAATCTGTTCCAAATACAAAGCACTCTCATGTTGAGAGCATCAATGGCAAGGAGTCTTTGTGTTTGTGTGGGGGAAGGGAGAAATATTTCAGTGTCAGCAGCATATCATCTGTCTTCACAAAGTCATTGGGACTTTTTTATAAAAGAGGTATTGTTGGGAAGGCAAGCTATTTCATGGCTCAAGTACGATCATGGCTTTTCCAAAGAGGTCAGGTTACTAAGCATTTTACATGGTGAGACTCCATGATATGAGGTGTCATTTTACGAATAGTTAAAATGAAATCTGTTGGGAGGTGGTTACTAATGAAGTTTTACTCATCCATTGAATGAGAAAACTGAGCATAGAGGAACAAACTTGTGTCTGGTTGCCTTAAATATTTACCTCTTATTATAGGTAGAGTAAGCTTTTGTTCTAATTTTTACTGAAGTGTAATGGCAGCAGAAGCTGGTTCCATGCCTTTTGCAGTGCTACCTCTGCCTTATGCAAGGCTAGTATTTTGTGACTTGTTTAACATTGTAAAATTCTTTCTAGCAGTTATGGGTTATTTTCCTAGAGAAATCCAACCTAGTTTGCAGTTACCTCTTCTCGTGTGTCTTGCACAAGAAGATTGCTTTTAATGTTCTCTGTTTGCTAAAGCTGTATGAATCATTGAATCATTTTGGTTTGCTGGTTGAATCATAAAATTTAGAAACAATTTCAGTGAAGCAAAGACACCTGTAAGCAAGTAATTTCAGGTCACAAAAAAAAACATTTTTGCTGCAGTTTTTGTTGTTATTGTTGTTTGTTTGTTTTAATTTTCATAGGTTTGAAATGAAAGCTCATTTGGTGACAGAAAGAATTGATCTATTTGGTGTTTTGAAGTTGTCAATCTATGTTTTTCCAAAGCAGCTTTGTACATTTGCCATGACCTCACAGATAGTTTTGTTCAACTTGAGACTGAAAAAGAATTCAGTCAGCTCTTGTGATGGCAAGAGCATCTTTTTTTTTTCTACTTCATTTCTGTACAGTTCTAAACAGCATTGATATTGGGCAAATCAGAATGAAATACCCTGCAACTAATGTAGAGATTTGTGACATAAATATTAGGATTGTTATGAATGCAGTGTGAATGGAAATGTATGCTTGCTTAAGCACTGGAGTAAACAGCACAATGAGGGCCCAAAGAATTGTGCATATTAATAACAAATGATACCATTCCCAGGACACTGGTCTCCCTTGTAAAGCTGGGAAGTGCAGTGTTTGTGTTACAGCCAGGACAGTCAGGAAGCCTGCATGCTGGTGATACCACAGCACAGGTGACCAGCAGTGAAAAATCTGAAAGGTTGCAGAATATCACCCACACCATTAACTTTCCTGTTAGTCAAAAGCAAACAAAACAGATACATATTCCAAATCTACAAGTGAAAACAGACGATGAGTAGTTACCTTGCACAACATTCCAACACTTATGGAGATCAAAGTCGGAAAGGTTCTTATGTGGAGGACAATGCCTAAATGCCAGGTGACTTCTAAAGGATATGAAAGGTCTGTCCAAGGACTATTTCACTGTCACCAGTCAAGAACAACCCCAGAGGTGTGGTGAAGACTCAGTAGATGTCATCTCTTGTCATCTGTGTGACACACAAGTGATATCGGCCAGAACACTTGGTATTTGTGAGTGTGTAGATGTGAAAACTGTGTGAATTAAACCTGTGAGAGAATGAATGTGAGAAGGTAAAATAAAATTAGGAATTTTGTAAAAATATCACCTTCCATTTCCATAATAAGATCTCTCATGAATTTGTTAAACTAATTCTCCACATTAGTTTCAGATGCAGCTAAATTAGAGAAGATTTATCTTTTAATGAATTACCCTATGTCTGATTTGTGTTCATTCTTGGAGCTTGCATTGACAGAATGTGAAAACTTTGAAACAAATATTCAGTTGGGTCCCTACCCTAATAACACTATAAACTGCACATTTTTGTATTTAAAAATATCTAGATGCTACAGATTAAAGCAAAGATGAGATCAGCAAAGCACATAGTGCTGAAGTAAGTAAAAAGCTTTTAGCAAGTAGAAAGATGGAGAAGATCAAGTAAGATTTTTCTTTATTTTCCATTAAAATTCTTTTGTTTCAAAAAATGGCCTCATGGCATGACTTTCAAATACTGAACCTCTTGGCTTAAACTAACTTTCAGTTATAGCTACTGTTGAATAACTTTTTGCCTACTGTGGATTTAAGGTGGGAACCTGCTCAGCGCATGACTCCAGATGAAGCAATGAAACATGCATGGATCCAGGAACCAAAAATATGCAGAGCAAAACAGAAAATGCAGGTTTCAAGGAAGCTGAGTGATGGCTCTTTCTCTACACCAGGAAAGAAAAAAGAGAATATCCGTAAGCATGTCTACCTGGAAAACTAACTGCATTTATATTGGTGTTTGGTATTTCTTTATATTTCGTAGCATCTGACCGATGTAAGGTGAGGTGATAGTACACACTATGCAGATAATGAACAGTCACTGGAATCTAGTGAATATAGCAACTATTTCTTACCTCTACAGAAATAGATCTGCCCACTACTTATTTTTTGTAGTGGCTCCCAGCAAGAAGACTGGTAGCACTAAAGGTTCACAGAGAAAGCTTTTCCCTGTTCACAGCAAAATAGTTATGGTATCTGACACCATACCATAGTGCACTTCACTTTCAGAGCAAAAGAATGCAGCAGTGGTTGTTGTGAGATCACAACAGAAATTTTCAATTGATTTTTTCTGATTTTGTAGTGATCGTGTGTTTAGCTGCTGCTGATAATCCACAGTCTCACCCTATCATTTTATTTATTTATTATTACAGAAAATATCTGGAAAGATACAGCTGACAATGTGAAAAGTGAACTGGGTGAAAGACTGACTCTCACTGTGCCCTCCACAGGAACAACAGAAAATGATGTACAGAATCACACAATGAAACATGCTATCCCAGAGAAACTTTTGGATACTGAAATAGAAAAGCCAGTCAAAAATGATCAAGCAGAACACAGTGGTGAAACAGCTCTTCCAAAAAATTCTTTCTTTTTCCCACCAATTAAATAATGCAGAGTATAAGTAATGATTGGTTCAGTTGCATACCTGGTGTATTTTGTAGGTACTTGTACTCAGGAACATAAGCTGTATCTGTCTGAACATGGACTGTGCATATTGTAGGTTTATTTAATGTTCATTTTACTTTGAAATAGTCCAGGAAAAAAAAAAAAAAAGAATTTGAAAAACATTCATTTTCCTCACCTCCATCCTTGCTATGTTCAGAGATACTTTACAACTAGCAGCAATAAAATGGAGACTGTAGAGACAGAGTGGCTTGTTCGTGATGTCATAACAGACTTTTCTGAATTTTAGGTTTTCCTGAAGCTAAAAGAACAAATGTATTGACTAAAGGATCTGAATCCTTTCACTTACATCAGCATAACTAAGGAATAATTCACAGATAGGCTTGCTGTATTTACTTCTGTATAAAAAATAGAAATCAAACACAGCATCTCCACTTTCCTCCTTCTCTATCTCATCTTTTTTTGTGTGAAGCACTAGATGGAAGCCATTGTCGCACTTTTGTAGCAGACTTAGGAATGTAAATTATGTTCTTTTGCTCTTCCACAACAACAGAGGGTGGTATTTCATGCCCATTTCTGCAGGGACTTCACTCAATACTCATATTAACGAGAAAAAGGAATTAAAGCAAGCTGTTTAGATTCATGGGAATTGTTCTCCATAGGAACTTAATAGTCCAGAAAAAAAAAAAAAAAAAAAAAAGAAACAGAAACAAACAAAATCCACGAGATTTCTAGGAACCCTATGATTTCTATGCTCAATTTAAACATTAATCTCTTTGGCACACACCTCGTTATGACTCATTTACCTTACTGTGGCTTATGGATAGTACTGCAAAATATGAAAGCACATAGTGAGGAAATTGTCATACAAAATGCAGCTGCTGCTGTAACAGTGCAAAATAGTAGTCCCAAGAGAGCTAGGTGATTGTTGGTGTTAAGAGTTACCATAACAGCAAACTCCCGCAGGCCCTATGTGCAAAAGAAAAACCCAGAGAACATGAAAATGCTCCCTACACAGTTCTAATACAACAATGAATAAACAAGGCGTCTGATAGGGTCCAGAGGCGACTGCGTTACAAGAGCCCTACTGTAGGTGTGCTGCCAAATATAAAGTTAATGGAAACAGTCATCTCAGAGAAAATGGGCTGTACAATAAAAAGTGGCCATTCATGTGGGTTTCAGGCAAGTCCTGGGACTCAGGACTGCACAGCTGGAAGATAAGTGACCCAACAGGGCAACAGCCCATTATTGGGTGTAATTGAGTGATTAAGCGTCTTGGTATTCTGGCAGTAAAATGTCATTCTGCTGTGATTCAGATGTTACTGACAAGCAGGCCAACTTGCAGTACCAGAATTGTCTGTATCTCTGGCTTCAGAGAGACTCCTGTTCAGCTGAACTCTCCTGAAGACTATAAAAAGCTTCTGTTCTTCCATGGAAGAATATGCCAGAAAAAGTGAATTCTCTTGTGCACTGCATTTATTTCTGTGATTACACAATACCCAAAGAGGGTGAGTATCAAGTGGGAGGTACACAGAGCCCTTACCATGTTTCATGGAGAAGGAATCCCGCCCCTGATGGGAATGGAGCTAGACTCATCAGCAGTTTTAGGGAATATTCAGATAGGTTTTTGCAGATATTTGGAAAATATTTTGGATATTTCTTGAAAGTAACACAGAAGATGAGAAGCAAAAGGTTTCCGTTTAAGTGCAAGGGTTCTTTGTGGACTAAGGACAGCAAGAGTACTTATCCCGATATCATGTAACATAAAAGGTCAGATTCTTATCTCCTTGGAAAAAGAAATTGTACAGTTTCTATTCAGTTGCTGTTCCTTCTACAGCTCTGTTGTGGTATGTTCACTTGATGACTGTTTAGGCTGCTCCAAGTTAAAATATCTGTTTTCTCACAATTTTGCACTTGTGTATTTGTCTGCTCTACCTTAGAGACAAGGTTTTGGGGTCTTTTATACCAGCCTGCTTTTGATAGTATTGTTTAGTGATAATGAAGCTGAAAACTCAGTCTAATGCATGGGTTCACGTGCTGGAGCTGTAGTTTCTTCCATTAATTCACAATTAATACATTTCAGTAGCTTTTTGTAGTAACCAGCGTCATATTGCTTCTCTTGGCACATGTTTGTGTTTTTTCAAGACATTCAGAGCATATAGAAACAAAGCCACCAGAGACTGAAATTCAGTGTGATTATCCTATTCACAGTAGGCAGCTAGATGGCATTTTACTGTAGCTAACTGGCTCTTCTGTATTTTGTCTTCCCTTCTTTGCTGACCTGCTGTTATTTTTTAATTCCTTCAGCCTCCACAGTGATTTCCACCTTCCAAGTATTTCTTAATAAGGCCTCTTTTAGATAACTGTTGGATTATTTATGTATTTATTTATTTATTTATTTTTCAGATATGACAGAAATAGATAGAAATGCCTTGGTAGGAAGATCTAGTCCTCAGATATCATCACCGCTTTCACAATCTTCTGCAGAAAAAAAAAAAAAAAAAAAAAAAAAGCAGATCCATCAGATACAGGTAGCATCCAGTTCTTTAAGCTGTAAAAGGAAAGTCAAAATACTGAGAACATTCCTCTGACTTCTGCTCTGTTTGATCTACCTGCAGACTGATACCACTGAGTTTAAGAGAAGTTGCAGGAACCAGCACTGTTGCAGAAGTCGGTATTTAAAGGATGTAGGACACAAATCTGTAGGAAATCAAGCTGTGAAAATATAGGTGCTCATTGAACAAGTGAGGTGTATTCCTTCTCTCCCTGAAACCTCATTTAGAAAACGTCTGTGAAAACTAATGATAATACATGCACCTTGGCTCTGCTGCTTTTCTGGAATTTAATGCATTTTGGGGGAAAAAAAAAAAAAAAAAAAAAAAAAAGCACCCCATTGCCCCTCCTAGGAGGCTAAGTGTAATTGCTGTAAGTCAAACAGTCACTGCCAGAGCCAAGATCAGACAAGACCAAACCGTGCGGATCCTCACTTCCGTGCGCTTCTCTTACTCGTGTGGGATCCTGAAGTTGGTTCTTTTATTCGGGGTTGATAAAGTTGTCATCAGCGGCAATGCTGAAACACTGCAGCCCCAGCTGGAGTAACGCAGAAGTGCAGCTGTTCACGAGGTGATGCCTGTCTGCTCGTTTGGGGTCGTTCGCTAATGTTCTGATGCCATCTAGCGTTACAAAAGGCTGAGTGTATTCTGTTTCGAGTGCATTGCTAATGGCTCTTTAATGCCCAATAAAAAAAGTAATAAGCTCATCAAGAACAAATCTCATAGAACAAAGGGTGACAGTGATAAGGTCTCTCTTTAGATCTAGAATGTTGTAGCCTAACCTGGGCACAGAGAGTGTTTTAGAGCCACACCTCAACTCAAATAACAAGAAAAACACATTATTTTATATACAGGTAGGGCTGAGCTATGTGGAACATTATCTCTACCTCAAAGTAAGGAAAAAAAAAAAAAAAAAAAAAAGGCCTAAGTTTAGTAATTGTTTTACTGAATCAATGCAGCCAGGACAGGATATGCAGGAACAGCATTTTGATTTCCTGACTGTGTACACCATGCTAAGACCTACTGACATTACCTTTGGAGATGACCGGAGGGGACAAGATGGCTACCAACAATGTGAAGCAATCGCTTTTCCTGAGCATCTCAGCAGTAACAAAATACCTACTTTACAAGCTGTAGTAAGTTTATCCACACTCAGAGAACTGAGCCACTGCCTGTCAGTCAGGATTTTCCCTATTCTTCCACACCCACTACCCATCCCAGCTCTGTTTCCCCACAGGTCATGGGACTAGAGGAACCCTGCACAACCTCTGCAGCTGCAAAAGCCATCCAGAGAAAAAAAGTCTACTACACATAGTCCTAATGTTCTCTAAAGGAAACCTAATAGTGGATCCTCAGTGATGGCTTGCTTAATTATATTGTAAATTAAGCAACCTATTTGTCTTCCCATAGTTATGTTCTCTCCTTTATACCATTGGGAAAAATCAAGAACCTGGGTGTAGGGTGGGACGTGTCAGGCATTTTCCTCTACAAACAACCAGAGGAGAGGTCAACTGCAATCTGTGTACTGGCAGGAGAGAGGGAAGACTCAGCAGTTGGGTCAAGGGGAAAGCTTGAAGGAGAAAATCATTGGGTGGGAACAACAGCAAGGTGACCCCTCACCGTCTCCCTGAGAAGCAGCAGTCCAGTTCTTCCAGAGCCAAGGACAGGAGAAGAATGGCAGGTCCCTTTTCTGAGGCATTTAGTGCTCAGCTCTTTTATCATCCAGGTCATTGTATATCTTATTTGCCCCAAGAATGAGTCACTGGGAAAGTCTGAACCCAAGGAGAACAGACCAAGATGTTTTGTTTGTTTGCTTGCTTTTAATACTGTTACTTTTGGTGCTCCCATTACTGAATTCCTTCTCAGACTCCATCTTGACACCTCTTAGTTCAAACATGTTACTAATTTCTGGCTGTCCACCCACGTGGGAAGCTTGTACTAGTAAACTATTGTGTGAACCTTCTACCTGAGTCTGCCCAGAGTCATGGATTGCCAGTCTCTGATGACTGTAGTGTGTGACTGTTTGGGGGTTCATGCTGGAAGGGACAGGAAACAAAGTGGCAGGGGCTGAAATGGCTCTAGGGAGAGATGAGAAAATATACTTAAAAGCTGGGAGGAGGAGGAATCAGATTGGGATGAGATGAGGTGGTCCTAAGTTCTGGAGGCCACATTCATCTGTGTTGATGAAAGACAAGCAGAAGAAGCAACCAAGTCTTTGTTCTCCTGAGAAACATTTTATACATTGAGCTAATAGGAATCAATCAACTACCACTACAGTAGATGTGTCTACCTCCAAATGGGGAAAGGTCTCCCTCCCCACCTCTCCCATCAGAAGCTTTGGGGAATGGAGCAACTTACACAGCTTAGCATGAGGCTTGGGCAGAGACACTGGAAATAATGCAGCCACTCAGGAACATGGGGATTTCACTGACCCAAGATGTCAAGGCAATCATGAGGAACCTGAGAGGAACCATTGGGAAAAACCCCTTTCCTCTAAGGACCTGCCCATTGCAGTCAATATTCTTACTGTACATTGAGTTTCATGAAAATGCAGTGCAACATCACTTACTTCCTCTCCTTTCTGTGTGTCTCCATCTGCCATATAAGACAGATCCTCAGAAGTACTGTTGTGCCCTGTGGTTCTGACCCTCCTCATTCTTTTCACACTTGGCTCCTGCATGAGCACTTAGTTTTTCTAAAGGAAGGGTTATCTTATTTCCTCTGTCATTTTATAATCATCTTTGGCATGTGGCTCACTGCTAATCTGTGGTATTTTACTGTTCCTGAATATCTCTCCCATGTCCCTTAGTAGTGGTGTGCAAACACCACATCCTGTTTCATCAAAGAAACCATGCAATTCTAATCCTTGTCACACAGCTAAGCCACCCCTCTTTGTAATCCTGGGATAACCATGTCTTCCAGCAGTGTATCAATTCCATCCCCTAATACCTTACTCCTCTCAGTGTAAAAAAGGGATTTTCTGCTTAGAAGAATAGAGAACTAGCAATGATGAAAATTTCTCACACCAGCAGGTCTGCAGAGCATCCTCATTGTAGCTGTGTATATTCCCTTCCCTTTTTCCCTCCCTCTACTTCATTAACTCTTGTCTTGGGTTCTCCCCACATGAGGGCTGAAGTCCCTCAGTTTTAACACCCTGTGATATCCTATCCTTTTGTCCTACTATATTATCACAGCCCTCAGTCCTGGCTGGTGTCCCTAGAACAGTGTGCTGGGCCTCTCTGGAGCAGAGAAGCTTTAAAATGTTGGCATTGTACTACATAATTCAGAAAAGAAACCGCAAATGTACTTGCTGCCTACAGCAAGACTGTCAACAATGTAAGTGGGCATCCAAGAAATCTGTATGCAATGTGATCTGTTTAAATCCTATCCCTGAAGATCAGATTAGATATCTCTCCTTCTCTGTTACTCATTTGTCCTGCAAGCACTTGTCTCAGCAGAATAATACAAATGGGCTTTTCTAGGCTTTCCTAGCACATAAGTCAGAATGAACTACAACCTTCTTCAAAATCCATAGACTCGGGCTATGTTTTGTAGTGCATTATGCAACTAGACAAATTGTAAATGAGATTCACAAGGCAATTCCTGGCAGAACTGGTTGGAAGCCTGCTGAGGCTATTTGTTTTTCTTATCAGTACTCCGAATCCTCCCGGAAACCATGTTAAGATACATGAAAGACAGGGAGGTGAGTGGAGATAGCCAACATGGCTTCACAAAGGGCTAGTCAGGTTTGACTAATTTGGTGGCCTTCTAAGACAGAATGACAACATTGGTGGACAAGAACAATGGCTGTCATCTACATTAACTTGTGCAAAGTTTTTGATATGGTCCCACCGAACACCCTTGACTGTAAATTGGAGAGAAAAGGATTTGATGGATGGATTATTCAGTGAATAAAGAATTGGCTGGAGGGTTATACTCAAGGAGCTGCAGTCAATGGTTCAATATGAAGGTGAAGAACTCTGAGAAGTGGTATCCCTTAGGTGTCTGTACTAGGACCGGTACTGTTTAATGTTTCCATCAGTGACACGGACAGTGGGATTTAGTGCATTTTAGCAAGTTTTCAGATGACACCAAGCTGAACGCTGCGGATGATACTACAAAGGGAAGGGATGCCATCCAGAGGAACCTTGATAGACTTGAATAGTGGGCCCATGTGAATCTCATGAAGTTCAACAAGGCCAAATACAATGTCCTGCACCTGGGTCAGGGCAATCCCAATCATCAGTACAGACTGGGTGATGAATGGGTTAAGAGAAGTCCTGTAGGGAAGGACTTGGGGGTTCTGGTGGGTGAAAAACTCTGCATGAGCCAACAATGTTCTCTTGCAGCCCAGAAGACCGATTTATCCTAGGTTGCATCAAAATAAACATTCCCAGCAGGTTGAGGGATGTGATTCTCACCTTCTACTCTACTCTCATGAGACCCCACCTGGAGTACTGCATTCAGCTCTGGGCGTCCCCGCACAAGAAGGACGTGGACCTGTTGGACCAAGTCAAGAGGAGGGCCACAAGGATGATAAAAGGGCTGGAGCACCTCTCCTGTGAAGAGAGGCTGAGAGGGTTTGGGTTGTTTAACCTAGAGAGGAGAAGTCTCTGGGGATACCTTATTGTGGCCTTCCAGTACTTAAAAGGGGGCTCACAAGAAAGGTAGGGAGGGACTCTCTGCCAAAGGAGTGTAGTGATAGGACAAGTGACCAGTAATGTTTTTAAACTGAAGGAGTAGATTTAGATTAAATATAAGGACGAAATTCCTCACTATGAGGGTGACGAGGAACTGGGACAGGTTGCCCAGAGAAGTTGTGTAAGTCTTCACCCTGGAAGTGTTCAGGTTAGATGGGGCTTTGAGGAGCCTGATCTAGTGGAAGATGTCTCTACTAATGGCAGGGGGGCTAGAACTGGATGATCTTTAAGGGACCTTAGTTTGCTTTTAACCCATACAATTTTATGATTCTATGATAGGGCCTTTTGTCCATATAGCCCCAGTCCAGATTGCTACTGCAGGATAGCTTCTTTACATTGCTACTGCAGGATAGCTTCTTTATATAGCTTCCTCTGATAAACTAGGAACTAAAGTTCACCAGCCTCTTCCCCACAAACTTTCCAATAATTATTGCACCAGGCAATAAGGTAGCACAGTCAGGGTTCATTTCAGCATTTGCAAGGAAAGACACATAGTCAGAAGAGTCCTTTTTCGTTCGTGAAAAGAGGCATCATTCACCTATTCTAAGGAGTACTGGGTAAAACAAAAACTTTTTTTTTTTTTTTTTTTTTTTTTTGGCTGTGTGGTACAAACCAGCTCTTTAAAATGTTGTAATATGTACATGGGATGGACTAGTATGGTTTCACAGAGGCAGGGTGCCAGGACATATTACGTAAGATGTTGATCTTTCTTAAATGTTAAATTGGATATAAAACAGCCGGTTTCCACTTCTCCTTTCTGGCAACAGGCCAGCCTCATGTAATTCCATATAAGATGGGCCCCTCACAGCAGAATAGCTGCTCAGGGTATCAACAGAACACAGAAATTGCAGCAGTCCTGTGGATAATGTCTGTTCCCTTCTCAAGAATAAAGGGCATGTTCTTCCTCTTGTTCCTCACATGGTTTTGTTCTGGTCAGCCTGCACCTCCACTCTTACGTTTCTCTGTCTACCTGGATCCTTTAAACATGGTATACCTTCGTTGGGACCATGATGAACAGGAGATGATGACTTTTGAGCTGCAGGTTCACACAACTGGCTGGGTGGCGTTTGGATTCAGCCCTCATGGAGAGTTGCCTGGATCTGACATTGTGATTGGAGGTGTCTTCCCTAATGGCAGCATCTACTTCTCTGTAAGTTGAAAAGCCTTCTGAAAAGTCTTCTTCTGCACCCCTCTTTGCCAAGGGCCACGTTATCAGTGTGTTGTCTTGAGAGCATATGGGCTTAACCGACTAAAGCTAGCTATCTGGGACCATTTTAGATGCTATAGTAGCCTCTGACTGAAAGAGTCCAAAAGGTCCCAGGTCTTCTGCAGGTCCTGTATCACGGCTGCTATCCCCATGCAGCTACCTCACATACACTATGATATCCCAGATGGCACTAGATGTTGTTGTTAGGCAAATAAACTGATCCCATCTGTGAGTCAAAACCACAGCTATAACCAATTAGATTTGATCAAAGCAGTCACCTACCATGAAAGTAGAAAAGGCTGCTGGGAGAGTTACTTCAGACAGGATTCTGATGTGAAATTCCTCTGTTTTTCCTCACTTTCAAAGGTTTTTAACTTTTTCAAAGGTTAAATAAAATTCAAGAAAATTATGGTTTGTTTACTACAGATGTTGAGCGGATGGGGAGGAGAACAGCTTTTCACATTTCCCTGCCATTTATGCATTCAGCTGTCTTGATTTTGTGTAGGAGCTCATAGCCTATCAGAATTGTGGTCTAGCTTTGCAAAGTGGAAGAGACCTCCTTGGAGCCTAGCTTTGACCTGAGTATTGTGAATGGGAGTCCTCCTACCAAAGTAAAGTTGTTAGAGAGGCAGTCATCTGGATTGAACTAGCTTTCTGAGTTTCTTCTGGAGTAAGTGGAGAGATGTGTTCACCTCCACAGGTGGCTTCTTCCTGACAGTGTTAAATGCTCCAGTAGGAATAGGATAGAACACCCTTGGGGCTTGATGATTTTTTCCATTGACTGTAAAGGCAATAACTAAGGTTAGATGCCTGATGTTAAGGCAGCTGAACTGCAGATGAAGAAAATACCCATTAGGGTGCTAAACGCAAAAACGCTGTGTTTGTTTGTTTGAAAGAAATAGTTTAGTATTATCCAGACACAGGAAAAGAAGAAGGTATACCGATTAAATATTTGCAATTCAAAGTGGTTTTAGTTTGCTCAGACATTTTATTTTACCTATTCACATAACAGCAAAATGTGTTTTGCATGAAATGTGTCTACATTTTCTAAAGTCAGTGAACTTTGGAGGAGGTGAGGTAGCTAGCTTTACTTATAGTCTAGTTGTTTGCAAAACTGCTCTTGTAATACTGAGTTTTAAATCTTCTTTTGATTGTGACACAATGAGTTATGGGGGTAAATGAAACTACAGGAGGGAAATAATATGGACAACTTAGAAGAAACTGTTGCTTGTACTTTGTTTAAGAGTAATTACAATAATAATAATAATTTATGGTAAAATGAAAGCATTTAACAACTCCTAAAATGTACACCCTAAAATAAGAAATTGAAGTATTCAGTTTCAAAATTATTAATATTAAACTTTCCATAATATTCAGATTAAATATTTAACATTTTCATAGTTTCTCTGCCTTGGTAGCTGGAATTCTTTGCTTAAATTAGAAAATCACTTCAGTCCCACAGACATCCTACTTTTTATCAGCTTTACTACATATAAGAAAATATGTCCCAATGATTTAAATCTGGAGACATTATAGTAAGCAAGCACATTACTGAACACAAAAATCTACATGTGTTGTAGGATGTGTGTCATTTCTCCTGAACCCATGAAACAGACTGTGGAAAAATTTGCTAGTTAACATAAATGGCATTTATGTGGAGCTTTCTCTTTGTGTTCTTCCCTTAATCCTTTTTCTTGTATCCTTGGTTTTTGTTTTAATCCCCTTTTTTACTTCAACCATGCCAAACTCATTATCTGAATAATGACCAATGGGTGGGAAAACTACCCCAAAAAATGTTGGATTTCTGTTTGTTGTTGTTACAGCTGTTCACTGCTTTTCTCTCTCTCTCTTTTTTTTTTTTTTTTTTTTATGATATATTTAATTTTACATATTTTTTCAAAGTACTTCACTTGCAAAATACTTATCTTTAAATTGTGATCTTAGAAGCTTTGGTATGCCCCAAATATTTCATATCTAAACTACCCCTGTTTTTCAGCAGGGCTTGCTTTACCTCCCAGTTCCTGTGTAACTTAGCCAAATGTGCTAAAATACCCTGGTATGCAGGAGGGGACACCCTCTGTCAGGGAGTAGGGAAGATCCTCTAGGACCCATCCTATCCAGGCCATCCTCTGGGCAATGGGACACCAGGGGCTTCTCTTCCCTTGAGAAGCTGGATGTAGCAGGACTGGATGGGAGTTATCTTTGATTTATTTGTGGAAATCGGTGGTGAAAGCGGGGGAGATTTTTTGGTGAAAGATAGACTTAGATTATTCAGGTACCACCAACAGTAATTAGAAACATGGCTTCCTGGAGTGTAGGAAGTTTTCTCCTCTCTATGGCTTCTACCACTCTTCCTTTTCCAGGATTTTCATGTGGTAGATGATGCAGCCCTTGAGGAAGATGATAGCCAGGACTACCAACTGCTGTCAGTGACAGAGAACGAAACCTCTACCACCATGCTGTTCAAGCGCCACCTCCGGACGTGTGACTCAAATGACTTGGATATCACAGTAAGGAAGGGGACTGGTCAAACAACAAACCAAACCAAACTGCTCTCGTGTCCCACTGTAGTCCCAGTTTCTCTGGATAAGATCTGAGAATAACAAGATTTTCTCACAACAGTAAAGTTACAGGAATATGAAGAAAAATATGGTATCATATGGCCACATTTATAATGCCCATTTCACCCATTGATATGTTTTATATTTTCTTACAATGTTTTCCATCAAATAATTGTGATGATGTAAGTCTCAGTGTTTTCTTAAGCTTGAATACAAGTTTAGGCTACGCAAAAATGTTTGTCCAGAGGTAAGTGTATATTCAACATTTTTCCAGAGTTCAAATACACGCTCAAAAAAATAGTTACATTCCTTTGAAGTGACAGACCTTCCTAATTACCTTCACTAATTGGAAGGAATATAATCCCATTCTAAATGGTAAGAATGTTCAGACTTCCAAGGCTACTGCTGTTCTTGCATGGTGGGGCAGATCCAGGCAGGAATGTATGCTCAGTGTTAGCTGCTAATGGAGAATCATGGTACTACAGTTTTGTTAGCATTTTTTGTTAAGTCTTGTAGCAATTCTTAGTAAAAGTTTCTGAAGCCAGCACCCTTTATTTGTAAGGAAAAAAAAAAAAGTGTGTGTGTATATATATAGATAGATAGATATACACACACAAATATACAAATATATGTATATATTGTTTTTGTGCCTGGACAAGGCAAATTTTATGTGTTATAGTGATTAGTTTCTGTTGTGTGTTCTGATATGTTGCCCGATTGCCCATGTGTAATCTACATACCAAACATTCACGTTTATAATACAGGTGACTTTTAACTGCAGATGGTTAGTATTGTATTGGATTTTAATATGTGTGCAGCAGTATAATGCAGATGGTGTGGGTGAATTACATGTTTATCGTTGATGGGAATGAATTAAGATTTTCCAATGAAACACTCTTATTACAGATGGACACAGCACGTCTCATTACTGCATTTGGCACCGATGACACAGTACAACTCTTTAAGGGCCAAAAATTTTCTAAATCTCTTTTCTTGATGAGATACAGAAGTCCATCCAACTCAACTGACCCTAAAATATTCTTCACCTATGACCTGAGGCTGGACAACGTAAGTATTGGACAAAAAAGTTAGCTCCCAGGCTCAATGTCTAAGCTGTGCTTGCTCAGAGTTGTGGATAGGTGAACTGGAATGCTGGAGCAGGCTACCTGGGATGTGTTAGAGGAGGAGGACAGACTTACTCAGAAAAGAAATGATATATGTATGTGCTGTGCTTGAGACTCTAGACATACAGGAATTAAAAATTATTGATTGAACAGGTTAATTGTTAAGACTTGGTGGTGCTGACCACTGTATTTTCTCTTCACCAGAATGGAGTTTTATCTTCTTGAACCTTCATTCAAGAATCATTTCACTGATTGCTACCAGAACCCCATTAGTCTCTTGCTAACTGCATCACCTTTCTCTCCATCCTGACTGGAGGAACAGGGTCCAGTTCTGTTTTTTTTTGTTCTCTTTGCACAGCCTTCTTTTGGCTTCTCCACTTTCCTGCACATGTTATTGTGTTGCCAGAGGAATCTTCAGGTGACTTGTGTGTCTGCTTCTTTTACAGTTTGCTGTTCCCATTGAAGAAACCAAATATGCCTGTACTTTTCTTCCACTGCCCAGGGTTAAGCAGAAACACCATATCTACAAGGTAAACTGGGGAAAAAACAGGACAGAACAGACTTGTTCCTTCAATTATGCTTGCAAGTCTGTCCCTTACAGCATTTTTAGCATAAATCAGGGAGCATTCCATGTGTCCTTCACTGCCATTGGGATGAGCCAGTAAATTTGTCTGGATTGCGTAAAAAGATTCTCTGCCTCATTTCTAACCTTGGAATTATCTTTGTCTTTATGTACATCACACCTGAAGAAATCTTCCTACAAGTCTGATTCTCTCAGTGTAATGAACTCAGGCCAAGTTACCTATCAGTATCTTTGAGAGCAAAGGGAGCCTGCAGAATTTTCTGTATTTGAAATAAATTCAAGGACTTTTCCTTTTGTTCTTGGAAATTTCTAAGCATATCTATATAAAAGGCAAAATTAACACTTGAAGCAGTTTCAAGATTGGATACGAAAAGAAAAGATCATGAATTTACCAAACCTAGATTAATTCTCAAATTAAGATAATTTTTCTTTAATGTCACACAACCTTTTTTAATTTTGTAGGTTTTGAAGGTTTAAAAAAGAGATGTTCCGATGTATTAATGTAGAATTTCAGAACGAAGAATTTACATGGACTGGAAAAGTGAGAATTTAAAGGACAAAAAGACAAGCCGACAAAACAAACTCATGAGTTTTAGTCAGTTCTGGTGGTAACATCAGGATTTTGAGGCCTGATCTCACTGGTACTAATAAAACTTCAATGATTCATAAACAGATCCAGGTTATTTGCAGGTTTATTTTAAACTATCTTGATTATAGTTGTGTTGGCACAACTGAGGGGTCAGCAAGTTACAGTGAACCTAGATTAAGCATCCAAAGTCAAGGTTCTTTATCTTGCTATTCAGCCAGTAAAGTGGTTCATGAGGTAAACTAGTTATATTTCTAGTCTGGAATCCCACTGCCCAAAATAGTAGGGCAAATAGACATCCCTATAATTCTGATTAAAGAAACGTGCTTTAGAGGAAAATGCAATTAAATTCCGAAAAACATGGACTCTGCTGGATGTGTATTGAAATTAGTAGATAAACCATCATCTAGTTTGCCATTCATCTTGTGAATCTGACTTTCTGTTCCCTCAAGCTGTGGTTAGCTGTTCTTCCTTGTTGCTTGAGAAATAAATATTTTAGGAATGAAAATAACTTTTTTTTTTTTTTTTTTTTTTTTTTTGTCTCTTTATCTTGCTTACAGTTTGAACCTGTTATAACTCCCCACAACATAACTTTAGTTCATCATATTCTGGTTTACGCCTGTGGCAATGCCAGCGTTTTACCAAGTGGCATAGATGACTGCTATGGAGCCAATCCAGATTTTGCCCTGTGCTCTCAGGTGGTTGTGGGCTGGGCTGTTGGAGGAGAGGTGAGTCTGTCATTCCCTTCCTTATTTCTTGTTGTGAATAGTGGTAACCCTTTTTGTCATCTTATCCAGTAACACCTCACTGTCCTGCAGAGCCAGTCAAATTGGAGGTCTCTCATTTTATTCTCACTCAAGTCATCTGTGGCATCAGTTGAAGATGTTGATTTCTACATAGCTGTTGATACATGGAGTGTATGTGCATGTTATTATCATACAGGCATTGAACAGTTATTATATGTCAAATAGTAAGGCTTTAATTCTGACCTTTTGATAATGTTGACATTAATGTAACAAAACTCTCCTTGGACTAATCTTGCATAAGAGAAAGGAGTGTAACTACTCGCTGCCTTCATTCCTACTGGCTCCACTTGTTTTTCAGCATAATAAAATTAAAAGTTCAGTGAAACTGGTGCAATGGATGAATGGTTTAGTTAATACCCAGGGTTACACAAATTATAGCATCTATATTGTGATGGTTACTTCACTTCTCAGAGCAAAATGTATTTTGTGGTTCTATGGTATGGATGTACATAGGGAGGAAAAGATGTAGGAGATGAATTTTAGACAAAACACATTAATTTTATTTAGATTTCAAATTATGCAGTGCCAATGCTGATGTGAAATTCAATGCAAGAATTTATACTTTATATAAATATCCTATAAAATATAGTAACAAAATAAAAATGAAACCAAGCAAAAGAATAATGGAAAAATAAATTTTGAAAAGCCTTCCTTATTGCAATTCAGAAGAAAAAAATAATTAGAACAGGAATAATTTTTGACAACATTTTGCTTTTTAATGAAGTCTAAAAAAATATTCAATATTCACAGATGCAAGAAAATCAAAACTTTATTTTTCTAAGTTTCCATATTTTGACTCTGTCCAAAAACAGAAAAAAAAATAAAAAATAAAAAGAGAGAGAAGAGTTAAAATTACTCATTACTTCATGTAACTTTATTTCTCCACAAGTCTTATCAATTTCCAGATGATGCTGCATATTCCATCGGAACACCTTGGGACCCTCAGTATGTCCGACTGGAAATCCATTACAGCAATTTTGACTTGGTATCAGGTGGGTAATGTTGGGTAGTTGCCTGACAAAGAACAGCAGCAGGATAGTAGTCTCAGACCTCACCTACATACCAATTAAGAACCAGTTACTGAGTGAAATTCTTCCATGTATTGATCAGTACAACCTTCAGACAGTAAGAGGAAACTGAGAGGTGCTGAGAGTCAAGCAGTGACTATCTGGGTATTGAGGGGACTGGGGATGTGGACCTGGGAGCTGAGAAAGGTGAGGATTCAGACATGCACAGAATGGATGGAAAACTATGGAAATGGGTCATGTAAACCAGAGATGTTTCTAGAGTCATTGCTGAAGGAGTGGTTATTTTTATTTTAAAGGTTTGATCGACAGCTCAGGGGTACGAATCTACTATACACCAGAGGTACGAAAGTATGATGTGGGGATACTGCAAACAGGCATCTTCACCTTCCCTGTGCATTTCATTCCTCCTGGAGCAGAATCCTACAGATCTTATGGCCTTTGCAATTCAAGCCAGTTTGATGAAGTGAGTGTGGGGGAAAGACATTAAATCCTTCTTGATTTTTTTTGATCTTTCTCACTTTGGTCTTTCATCTTGCTCTAGACATGTCCAAAAGCCATTTGGTGCAGGGTGCCATCTTGCCTTTCATTTCTGCATGTTGCAAAATGAATAATTTTCTAGCAAAACTGCTCGGAAGAGACCCAGGGTTTGGCCCAAGAGCATTGGCAGAGCTGTGCAAGCATGTCAAAATCATGGCTCAAGTAACCATTCACATCATCTAAGTGAATGGGGTGTGTGTGTGTGTGTGTGTGTAAACAAAGAATGTAAAGCTCCCCAAGACCCCAAGGGAGTCTGTTCCACTACATGTGAGAATTTTGTCCTACCACAGGCATGTGGTACTGGTGCAGGAAGGCGCGTGCTGGGCTGGGAGGATGTGGTACAGTCTCTCAGGTCAAGAAGATACCTCTAGGGCAGAGAGCTCACATCCCTCTAAAAACTGCCATGGGGTTGCTTAAAACAGTCAATTCCAGTGGACTGTGGGATCCAGAGGATTTACCACCTCCAGGACTACTAGATACCCCTTTCACTGCTCCTAATCCCAGCTGAGGCTGGGGGCAAACTCCAAAAATACAGACATCCTCCACTCCACCCCAACCACCCAAACGCACATGACCAGAGAGTGGTCTCAGCTGGCCGCCAACAGATCAACATAGACAGGAGTACAGTACCTTTATGGGCACCCCATGGGTGAGCACAGACATGGGGGTACCCTTGTGAGCACACAAATGACCCAGTCCTGTTCCTGCTATCTGGCAAATCAAGGTTAAAATTCACTAGAGAAACACGTACATACTCTCATGCAGCTTTCACCGGTACTCGTACTACTGGGTCACTCCAATTTCTGGTTCACACTGTAAGTCCTTCCAGCATCTGTGCCCAGACCTAGGCCCCTTTTATGCAGTGTCTTGCAGGGACCTTGGGTCTTACGTATGTGTAGTACAGAAGGCACACTCACACAGAAAATAATTAGCAATAGAGTGTAACAAGTTAGTATATATAGACTGCAGAGGTCAAGTACCAGGCTTGGCCAGCCTAGTACACTGACCTTAACTCTACTTAAGTAAATTTGGACTCTTTCCTTCCTCTCCCCGTTGTCCTACATTTGTTACTATTTCCCTACCTTTGAAAATTTCCCTAAACATCCCATAACGTATTTTGCACATTCCCACAATCCACTTACAACATCCCATAAATTTTACTTTTAATTGAGTGATTTTACATTTTTACAATTTTAAAAGTTTTACGATTTTAACTGCACATCCTATAAGAGGTTTGCTCCTTCATATGAGCTCTGAGGTAACCTTGGTTTTCTTCTTCTCACCAATTATTACGATTCTCTTTGAAACTTTTCTGGTTTACACTTTGGTCATTCTCTTAATAGCCCATTGATTGTTCAGTCTTATATATAAATATACTTACAGTACCCAGCTTGAGAAATCACAGACTCAGACACCTATTATAAAGTACCTAAAGTGAAATTTTCAGAAAGGCTCACCAGAACCTTTCTACAGTAACAACCTACATGAGGAGACAAGCTAAACCTTGTTGTTTGTTTGTTTGTTTGTTTGTTTTTTTAAATGCTAAGTTTAGAGAGGTTCAGTCAAGCTTTTGACTTGATGGACAGGCTTGAATGTGTATTGCAAAGCTCTGACTGTAAGACATGACCCACTTTTTTTTGGACTGCAGATGAATGGGACACCAGTTCCAGATCTGCACGTCTTTGCCTACTTGCTTCACACTCATCTGGCTGGCAGAGGAGTGAAGGTTGCCCAATACAGGTAAGAGACATATTCTTGCCCTTGCCATGGGCTCAGTCACTGACTCTTGGGTCAGAGCAGGCAAGAATCCTGCTCCTGGGGTCATTTCCATTCTGAAGGTGCAGGAGACTCCATAGAGCCTGAACTGTAGTGCCAACAACTAGCTCTGAAAAGAAGTTCAGTGAAGAGTGAAAGAGTAGGACTGCATGTCCTGTCAAACAAAATAGCCCCAGGCAGTGAGTTCAAGCACTGCACTGCTGCTCTTCTACACTGGTCAGCTGCAACAAGGTGCTCTGAAATGTCTGGACCTGCTTGCCAGACTCACCCCAAGGCTATATAGTTGCGTTTCTGTGGCTTGCATGTACCAGTTCCCGTGGGCTGTATAGGCAAAATTCTAGTGGGTTTGGTTTCCTTTACCACCCTCCCACTCTAAAGATTTCATCTCCCCTATGCACTGTCTGATCACACCACAAGCCATGAGGTGTGAACTCTCACTTTAGGCTCTGAAAATAGCAAATCATGGTCTGCAGCATATTGTTTCAACACTACTTCTACCAATTTAAATTTATAAATAAATAAATAAACTGAAGGGGGAGGGAAGAAAAAAGTTGTGCTTTAGGCCAAAAAGACGTAACAGAGGTCCAAGTGCTTGGTAGCATAGGTATGAACGCTTTCTCTTCCTTAGGTTTCTAATTTCAGAACAACCCAGTATGACCATCATGTTTCAGACTTTACAGGTAGTCAGGCACTTAGACTTAGACTATTTAGCCTGAGAACAACCCGTGACCCTATGCTGCTTAGCCATATGGGTGTAGCTCAAGACATTAACAGTGTGACCAGCAGGGCTAGGGAGGTGATCGTCCCCCTGTACTCAGCTCTGGTGAGGCCGCACCTCGAGTACTGTGTTCAGTTTTGGGCCCCTCGCTACAAGAAGGACATGGAGGTGCTTGAGAGGGTGCAGAGAAGGGCGACGAAGCTGGTGAGGGGCCTGGAGAACAAGTCCTACGAGGAGCGGCTGAGGGAGCTGGGCTTGTTCAGCCTGGAGAAGAGGAGGCTCAGGGGCGACCTTATCGCTCTCTATGGGTACCTCAAGGGAGGCTGTAGCGAGGTGGGGGTTGGCCTGTTCTCCCACGTGCCTGGTGACAGGACGAGGGGGAATGGGCTTAAGTTGAGCCAGGGGAGTTTTAGGTTAGATGTTAGGAAGAACTTCTTCACTGAAAGGGTTGTGAGGCACTGGAACAGGCTGCCCAGGGAAGTGGTGGAGTCACCATCCCTGGAAGTCTTCAAAAGACGTTTAGATGTAGAGCTTAGGGAAATGGTTTAGTGGGGACTGTTAGCGTTAGGTCAGAGGTTGGACTCGATGATCTTGAGGTCTCTTCCAACCTAGAAATTCTGTGATTCTGTGATTCCAGCAACATTATAATATTAGAGTGCTCACCGTGACAGCTTCAAGGTGAAGTTCTCTGTCTATACAGCATCACTGATGCATCTGGGATGTGATGTGGGTCCCATTGGAATGCTAAGAAGTTTTGGCATTGCTTGGTCTTTACGTGGCTGTGCTCTCACACTAAATTCCCAGACCTCTCTGTCTAGAGAGTTCATAGGATCATAGAACAATTTGGGTTGGAAGAGACCCTAAAGATCATCCAGTTCCTACGCCCCTGCCATGGGCAGAAACACCTCCCACTAGACCAGGTTGATCAAAACCCCATCCAACCTGACCGTAAACACTTCCAGGAATTGGACATCAACAACCTCTCTGGGCAACCTGTTCCAGTGCCTCACCACTCTCATACTGAATAATTTCTTCCTTATATATAATCTAAATCTAACTTCTTTTAGTTTAAAACCATTACTCCTTACCCTATTTGTTCAGTTCACTTAGGATGAACATATATATGAGAAATGACTCTTACAGATTTTACCATGTTAGAACCATGCCCTGAAATCACCTCAAGCACAAGTTCCAAAACAGAAAGTCAAGTGTTGAAACAATTTCTGAACAGATCTGATTCAGTCACAGTGAGCTGTGGGGGGTGATTATTTTTTTCTGGGATTTCCCCTGTAGGATGACTATGTTGTTCTCAGTTATTTGTCTAATTAGTGGAGCCCTCAGCCTGTTTGGAAGTTGGTCTTGGTAAATTATAGCAGATTGTGATTATTCTTGATAACAATTTAGGGACTTTCTGTGGTTGTCCCTGGCTGAAAGTTTTTCTCTGAAAGGTAGCTTTATTTTTCTGGAGCCTTTGACTCAGGGCTTTGGTAGCACAGGTCTCTCTCCTTTTTAGGTGTTTAGTTTCAAAATATCCTTATGTGCCAAAGCACCCATAGCAAGTAAAAGTGAGGAAGGTAAAGCTATGTTGTTTCAAATTATAGCAGTAGTTTGGGGCTCCTTCTCTTAATGTGAGTCGCATGATACACATAAACTGTGCATTATGTGACAAAGCATCTTCTTTCTTATCATTTTGGAAGTACTCAGCAAGATCTAATGACTTGTAATGTTGATGGATTAACAATGCTCAAGCTGAGCAAAGACCACCTAAGGAGATGTAACATAAACCAGTTTAGAGATAACAAATAAAAATTAAAATATCAGTATAGAAATATCAAATTAATTTATTTTTGATGCACCTGCAAGGGAGGGTCTACAGAGCTTGCCAGCTCTAGTGTGCTAGGGTCAGAGAATCTTTCTTTTGGTGCTTTATATTACAGGTATTGGAGTTCTTAATTCTGGGATCCCAGAAAATTTTAGGAAAAAAATTTTTGAATTGTGTGTTTGGGACACACAAAATGTTTGGGACCGTCACTAAAAATGTGTTGTATAAGTTATGTAAAAAAGAGATCAAGCATGATGTCTGGATGGGATTTTCCTTGGCTCCATTTATTTCATGCGGGAATCAGTTATTTCACACTCCCCTCTGCAAACATTATAACCATCTCCCCTTGTACATCTTTGCCAGGAATGAAAAACAGCTGGGGATCATCTGTGAGGACAACAAGTATGACTTCACCTTGCAGGAGATTCGGGACATGAAGGAAATCCTTGTAATCAAACCAGTACGTTCGTTCATTCCTCTTCTGGAATGTAGCTGTGGGGGAGCAAGCTGGGGAGATGGCATGCATCAGAGATGCTAGAATATGTTTACATATTCTGTCCTTCATTCCACTTCAGACTTTGGCCTCTTTCCTGCATGTGGTTGTTGTCTGTGGTCTGTCTGTACAGCTCTGATGGAATGACCTACTGTGTTCTCTAGGGGGATGAAATCCTGGTCGAATGTAACTTTCAGACACTGGATCGGTCAGGGATTACTTTTGTAAGTTTCTTTTTCTACCTACCATTTTTCCATTGTTTTTAAAACTAGTTTAGCCCCATTAACATCCTTTGGGCAAATTTAATATGGCACTGTCAAATGCTTTTAGTGCTAGACACAACATCAGACGTACCGAGGCATGCCTTGCAAGGTTGTGCTGTGGCTGTAGAGTAGCTCACCATTAAGACCCTCCTACTCTAGGCTTATGAGCAGATCCCAAAGATGTCTTGCACCTAATACCATACAAGCTAACCCTCGTCCAAAAAGTCATATGCAAGTAGAGAAACTTGCAGCCAAGTTGTTTTTCAATCACTGAACAACTTTATTTAGTGGACAGTTTGGGTCAAATACAGAAAGTGAACTAATCTAGCAGTTGGATCTTACTTAGACTTCTCAAAATATAAAGTAATTCTTTTTAACTTTTCTTGTTCGGATCTCAACCACTAGTTTAATTATACCTGTACACTTCTGCAGAACACAGCACATAAGCAATTATTGACATACTCTAGCTTCATAACTGACTTATTTCAGAGCACATACAATGTAGAGATCAAATATTATAGATATATCAGATATTTCCCTTAATGTTTCAGAAGAACTTTGCAAAGTTTCAGACTTTAAGATCCCCTAGATTGAAAGACAAATACAGTAGTCTTCTTGAAAGACAAAATAAGTAAGTTTAAGTTATAAAATTACAGAGCAGCCTATTTATTGAACTGCTGGGAGGATTCTTCAGTTTTAACTGACAATCAGATTCTTCTTTTTTCACCACACACAATCTGCATGATATGTAAACAAGAGTGCTTTCCTGAGGAGAAACTGTCTCCCCTTTGAATCTCAGTAGGCCTCTGAGTCATCCTTATGTCTTTGCAGGCTGGGCCAAGCACCATGAATGAGATGTGTCTCTCATTCCTCTTCTACTACCCTCGTAACAACATCTCCAGCTGTATGGGCTACCCTGACATTTTGTATGTTGCGCATGTACTCAAGCAGGAGGCCTCAGAGTGAGTCCTGAGTCAGCATGTTTCTGGAGGTAGCAGAGCAAAATGTAGCTATCAAGAATGGTAAATAGAAAAGAGAATGTAAATGAAATGGTCTTAGGGAAGATATACCCACATATCTGGATCTGTCAAGTTGAATTGCCTTGTTGCAGGAATTTATCAACTCCATCACCTTAAAAATCTCTTCTTTTTCCCCTTTCTCCTCACTGATTGTCTTCTCTACTTCCCCATTTCCCCTTACTCCCTCCTCAGTGCAGTGGAAGGAATGATGGCCATGGACTTTGTTGACTGGAACAACGAAACTGTCAAAACTGCAGAGAAAGCAGCCAAGGAGGCAGATCAAATAGTTGTGATTAAAACCATTAATGTAAGTCCCCCTTCTGCACTATTTCTGGTTGGTGTCACCTCTGAGATTCTGAGAGTTAAGCACAGCTGAAATACAGAGCCAACACACACCACCGTGAGCTTATCATAGCTTATCTACAGTTTATCTATTGGAACTGAAAGAGAGTACTTGAATTATGAAAGCCCGTCTCTTAGGCTGTAACTGCAAGCAACTGTCCAAGAGATGTTTAATAATCATTTACCATTGTTCTAAAAGAGTTAAATGTTCTTCAGTGGAAAAAAAACAAAACAAAACAAAAACAAACAAACATTTTTGCATCTCAGTAATATACCAGTGCTTAACAGGTAATGCTACAGAAGGGTATTTTTGATGCAATAAAAAATAAAGTAATGCTGAAGATCCCTCAAGCAACATGGGAGTTAGGATGATCCAGAAAGCTCAATCTCATGGGACAAGGTTTCCTAGCCTTACTTCTCTAACTACATGTCAGCCTGATTTTACAGATAAATCGGGGGAAAAAATCTCTTTAACTGAGAAAGGATGTACCTCCTCTCTCAGAGGGCTTCTCTTCTGTTCATGACTTTTTCTGAGATGACTAGTTACTCATCCAGACAACAAGAAATTTGACTAAAACATATCCAAAACTTACAGTGCTATCTGAATTTTTGTGGCTCCCAACTTATTTAAAAAGAGAAACTATAATTTTATTTTGCCTCTTTCCTTCCATCCCCAGGAAATCCAGAAAAATGAGAGTGGTCTCATCAGAGAAATTCATATTCCAGAGCGGGCTGTCTGTCACAATATTTCTGTACAACAGACACTGTCAGATCTGAGAGCTACTGCAAACCTTCGTTTGACCGCAGTACACAATTTTGAATCCTCAACCACCAAAGAATTTGTTTCACTTCCTCTTCTTTTTCTCACACAGCTGTTGTTTGCTTGGATTATTTTTTCCTCTGAGTATAGGAAGTGAGGGGCAGAATACTAGAACAAATCATTGGCCTGATGAAGAAGTCACTATAATTACCACGTGGTATCAGAGTATTCCAGCCCCAATGTGAACACGAGAAGATACTTAAATAATAGAATATTCTCTCCCTTTGGAAGAAATAGGTTCTGTGTGTATTGGCATTTATTTTATTTTCATGAAAAATACTTTCTACTGTAGTTTGTTCTAAATCAAAAAACAAACAAAACCAATGTACTATAATGCAGTAAAGACAGGAATATGATGTCAATTATTGAATAGCTGGTGAATAATTATTAAATCCAGAGCTTACATAGATGGGTTATGATCTATATTTGCTCACAGATATTTCAGTAATTGTTATCTAATCTCTAGTTATATACTCACAACCTGCACTTAGGTCAGTATAGAAAACTAGGCTCCTTAGTTATTAAAACATTTTAATTAATAATCCAAGTAATATATTTGAATGTAAAGCCAGTAGTGCCATATCCAGCATTAAAGTATGTATTCCTATGACTGTACACCAGGGAATTTATCTACTGATTGCCAGGTAATGATGAGGCAATGGCTGGGTGTTTATTGACTAATAGACCTGAAACATCATCAAAATGTGAAGACATAGAACAACTCAAGAATCCCATGCCTTGACATTAAATATATGCAAGTGTAATGGCTAATCTATCATGCTGAAGTTTTCCTGTTTTCCTTTCTAACTGTACATAGATATTTTCTTGCAGTGTGACACCTAAGGAACTGTGACTCTGAAATTAAATTTAGAACCTCTCCAACTTTAACCCTGTCATGATATTCTACAAAGCAGGCTAGGAATCCTCAAAGAAATATCATGAAAATATTCTTCACAAACCAAAATATGTTCATATAAAATATTATTTAAAATAAATAAAAAAATAAAAAATAAAAGTTGATGTATTACTGGGAAAAGTGAAAAGCAGATATTCTCATTTCTAGTTTTTTCCTAAGCATTCTTTTATCAGTAGAAATATTTTGGTTATTATAATTTGGATATTATAATTTGGATATTATTATAGAGCTTTCTATATATAATGTTTAAGTGGAAAGGAGGTGAAGCTGATTTCTGAACCTGATGAAGTAAAGGTTGTTTTGTTTTTGTTGCATAGTATGTCCTGGGACAGACCATCATCCAGAACACAGATCTTTTTTTAACAACTCAAATGTTCTACTATGGAAGACAAAAACATGATTTTAAACCAAAGGGACACCTGCTGCAGTGTGGTATCTGTAGCATATCAACACAGAACTTGGAGTTCTGCTGTAAGTTTTTACAGGCAAAAATTTTCCATAATGATGTCAAATAGCATGATGTGAAGTGTAGCAGAAGAATGATATATTTGCCAAATCCTTCTAAATCATCTTTTTCTGTTAACAATAATTTCCCTTTTTACATGCAATGATATTTCTTCTTGTAAGGCAGAATTTCAAAAGCACCTTTCCTGTGAGTAATTTCCTACAGTTTATAGTTCCTAAAAAAAAATAAAAATAAAAAAAATAAAAAATAATAATAAAAAAAAACATTTTACAGTAAAAAGAGAGAAACGAAACAGAAAACAACACAGCCATATATTTTTTACTTTATTCAAGGTTTGCCTTTTCTTGCATGTTTCTTAAAAAGGTTACAAGACATTATGAATTAATGAGAAAATGAGCATCAGAAGAATGAGACACATCAAACTAAAGGATATAGGTCAAATGTGTTGGGTTGCTTTGCATGACTTCTTACTCATCTACTCATTTGTACATTAGCACTGGTCATTCAACATGAAGTCACGTACATGAATGACTTCACAGTAAGCAGGCTAACTTTTTAAGTGCAGCAATAGATGAATGAATCTGAAAGATTTCATGGCCAAACAGTAAGCTTCTCAGTTTCAGTAGGCTAAGCTCCTCAGTTCCAGTAGACTGAAGATGTATGCTGAGATGCCCTAGAGAAGACTGCAACAGCGTGATAGCATGCATAGGAACCCAAAATCATGTAAAATGGCCTGACCACATTTTGACTTCTGTAAACCGTATTTCAAGATGCCATTGCATCTGCAGTATGTTCAGACAGATTTATGCTGCTGAGAACACAACTGGTGGTAGAGGAGAACAACATCAAGAATAAATTTGAAATGTTTTTCAGTTTTCTGGTTCCAAGTTCCATTGGTCTCTGAACTGTATCCACATTTCCTGAAGCCATTTTTCTGTACTGATAGGTCAAGTTAACAGATGACATTCAAACAGGACAAGCTCTTCAGCTGCAAGTAAAATAGAGGTCCTTCAAAGGAAAAATAAATAAATAAATGAAAGGATAACAATGCAAACAGGGAATACAGCAGATCACGTCAGATAGTGTGGTCAGTTAATCCCAACTAGTACCTAAGCACACACCAGGTCCTTGCTCACTCCTCTCATCAGCAGGATGGAGAATAGGAAAGGTTAGAGTGAGAAAAACTTGTGGACCAAGATAAAAACAGTTAAACAAGTGAAGAAAACCAAACCAAAACAAAACAACAACAACAAAGTGATGCAAAGGTAATCACTCTCCATCTTCCACCAGCAGACTGATGCCTGATGAGTCCCCAAGCCATAGTTACTTTGGAAAAACTTCCCCCTCCATTTTTTATTGCTGAGCACAGCATCAGAAAGCATGGAATATCTCTTTGGTCAGTTTGGGTCATTTTTTCCAGATGTGTCCCCTCCTGGTTTCTTGCCCACCCTCAGACTCCTCACTTGTAGGGCACAGAGAGAAACAGAGAAGGCCTTCAGGCTGTGTAAGCACTGTTCAGACATGGCTAAGACATTGGTGTGTCACCAATTTGTGTCTTAGCCACAAATCTGAAGCACAGAATCACACTGCTACAAAGAGCATTAGCTCCATCCCAGCCAAACCAATCTGAACAGGAAGAACAGGTCAGACCACAAGATATCAAAAGAACACATACTTCCTCTGCGTGGTTTAGTAACTTTTCTAGAGTTTAACATAATTCACAAGCTGACAACCCATCATGAAAACAAATCTCTTTCTTTGGTCCATTCTCTTTGTACCATGTCTTTCACAGTCCTCTTCATGTTTTCTCTTTTATAGCCATGGGAAGAACAAGACTACCAGAAGAAATCTTTTCATGGTATATATTAATATGTGATTACTTATAAGACCCTCTTCTTATACTGGTACAACCTGCCATCAGGTCCTCTCTTCCTCACGTCCAAAAGTAGAGTTCAAGTTGACAACAGAAATAATCATGATTAATACTTCTTTTTTATGAGAGAGTGCATACTGTGGTTGATGTAATCTCTGATGTGTACACTGTTAGGGGAAGGATCATGGATTTGTTACTGTCAGTTGCCCAGGTTTGCTCAGACAGTTCTGGTGAAATACTTGTCATCACCAGGAGCAGCTATCATTAGCCAGTTTGATTCCTTGACTCTTCAGAGATCTCTACCCGTGGTAGCTCTCTGGTGGCGTCACTTTTTGGCTATGAGTATGGTATGTATTTCACCCTACAAGTCAGGTATACATAGACATTCCATGTCAACATCTCCTCTGGCACAAATTTCAGAATTACAGATTTGGTCACCACATTGACTCTTCCAAATTTCAAGTTTCATACTGGAAGTCTCCAACAAATTCTCTCCCTACACTCCCTAAAGCAGAGTTTTTTCTTATTTTGGCAATAATTCATATAGCAGGTAAAAACACTTTTTGACTTTAAAAGCAAGCAACAGAGTGGCAGTGTGTATTCCTTCTTCATTGGGCTGATGAATATTTAATAGCTAGTAATAATCTTACCTAAAACCGAAGCATGGGCAGAAAAAAAAAAGATTTGCTTTGAAGGTAAGTTCATGAGGAGAATCCCGGATTGCAAAAGATTCCGAGAGAATCATCCGGACATCCAGAGTCGTATCCCAAATAAAATATATTAGTGAGATCACTGTGTTCTTCTTAGTAACATCTTAATTCTCACAATTCTCACTTAGAAAATAATAATAATAACATCCCTCCCCTTCAAATTCCTATGGGAATATATCATATTTCTTCTCACTCACAGTGTAGCCAAATCATGGCAAGGCCAAAAGTACAGAGCTATCCATCCCTTGTACTTTAATGAGGGCAGGAGGTTTCTCCTGGCAGATCAATTTGCCTTCAGGGCATGATAGTAAATTTGGTATTTTCAGTTGCTAATTGCTGCTATGAACATTCCCTTTAAAAGTGATTCACAGCACAGTCCACATAATTGCTACCTCCTGTTCTAAAAAAGCATCAGTCATGTGGCGATTAAAAGCTTGGAAAGGCTGGGGATTGTTGTGTTTAGGCTAAACTTTTCTAGTTGATGTCTTTTCAAATTAACCACCCTTGGCCCTTCCTGAAACATGCTGGAGCCATCCCACTTTAGGAATCCCAATTTGCCTTCAGAAGTTACCCACAGAGGGGATGAACATGTTTGTGAGCTGCATAAAACCCACATTCCTCAGGACACAGGAATTCAGATGTTTCTGGATTTAAAAAGCTGTAGCCACAAGACAAAACCCTGAAGTGTGGTAGGCTCCTCTTTCAGCAGTATCACATACATTTCTCTACAGATCAGGAACAAATATATCATAATTTCAAATGTCTGCTTTTGAGAGCACTCCCTCCTGAACAACTCAGGGTTGCTCCCTATGATGTGCTGCAGGTCCACACTGAGAGCTTTACTCTGCTTCTCAGACCTCACTTCTGAATCTGTTCTGTTTTTCTCCTTCCCATTTCATCTAACAAAGTCTGCCTTTTCAAAATACAAGGGGAAAAATTAGAATTTGAAAATGCTAACAGTGCCATAACCCCTTCTAGACAAAGGTCATCATATCAAGGCTTGCAACCTTACCCTTAACATGCTGCTATAAAAAGACCAGTTAAAATCAAACTTCCCCTATCACTATTGGCTTCTGTATGACAGAAGGAAGAAAGAACTTCCTCCTGAGGAAGCAGAGGAGGGTAGTTACAAGCCCATTACAGCAGAGAACAACTTTTCAACAGCAACAAAGGAAAAAAAAGAAGTGGGAATAAGAATGTCAGAAAATCTCATCTATGCTGACTTGAACTTGACTGAATCGAACAGGTCTAGGCTACAGAAGGACATCAATGTCCAAGGTAGGTCAATCTGTCTGCACCGAGCTTTGTTTTATTCAACCTCCCTCACTTTCATTTTGAAAGAGGGTAGCACCAAAGCCCCAAAGAGGGTGATGGAAATATAGAGGGCAAAGCTGTGGAAAATTTGCAGGTGGGGTCAATTTTTAGTTTATTTTTTTAACCTGAATAAAGGGAATTTTTATAAGGTCTACTTCTCATTTTTTTGTTATAAGGTCTACTTTTCATTTGTCAAAGTGCAAATATGAAGGGGAGTTTCTTGTGTGGTATTAAGAGGTCCAATTTAAGAAATTACTCCATAGCTGAATGTTACTCGATCCTGATCCAGGTCTGTTCTTATGTAGCATACTCTGATTCTTACAGCAAACTGATCAGAGGGTTGAGTTCCTAATGTTTCCACTGTTTGAAGCAGTCTCATGCATAGTACAATGCTTCTTGATGAGCATAGCAAGCATTGTTTTGTGGTTTTTTTTTTGTTTGTTTGTTTTGTTTTGTTTTGTTTTTGTTTTTTCCCTCCTGGTCTTGCCGGTGCATGCTGCTTATTTAATAAATCAAGCATAAAATATTTCATGAACAGATTTGGTTTGATTTAGTACAATGATCTTGCAAAATTCTTACCTAAATCTTATCTTAGCAGTAAGAATTATTATGTAAATTTTTGCACTGTTTTTGCTACATCTGCATAATATTACATCCTAAAATTATAGACATTTTAGACTTCATCTCCATATTTCTTCCTTCCTTCCTTCCTTCCTTTTCTTTTTTTTTTTTTTCCTCTTTCTCTGTTTGACATTACTATCTCTTGGCCAGAAATAGTAGTACCTATTTCTTGCCATCCTGCACCTGAATTTTGCATAAATTGTGATCCCTTGGCATCTATTTTAAGGTGGCTGAAGTGTCTAATGCTCCAAGAAACAGTGTTCCCATCACCTCTTTCAAAAGATTAACACACAGCTAGATTGACATACAACCACAATAGAAGACACTTGATTGAAAGTTCCATTTTACTTATAATTTAATACATGTTCTCCTGCTTACAGCTTTTACACATTTTAAATAGCATTTTTATATTTCTTTCTGGAAATCCCGTATGAACTATTTTCCTGTAAATGTTCATTTAATTTATGCACTGTATCTCCCAGTAAGTATAAATATCTTACACAAAGGAGCTTAGAAAATGTCTTCTCTATTCTTTTCCCTCTAGTTTGCTATTTTTGCTATGACAGCAGATTTCCTGGGATCAAATGCATTAATCTCAAAGGAATAAAATTAATTCTATAAGCAGAAGAATGCACTTACAATCATAGAAGATATTAATTCTGTATGGTGATATAAACAGTGGAGCTCAGTGCTGCATGTCAGGATGATTTTGAATATTTTATAAAATTGTAACATCGTAGTTGTTCTTTTCTACCTTATTTCTACACTTTCCTACCCTTCCTTCCTTCCCCACCTGCCTTCTTCCATTTATTATCTGCAGATGTTGGAGTAGTTCTCAGCTTTTCCTCACCATCTCTTTATTAAATAACCCCTTCCAATTCTGTACGAACTGTAGCTTTCAGGTCTGGTTCCTTATCGTAACCACTCTCACCACTCATGTTTGTATGTAAATTGGGTAAGACAGTCAGAGACCTTAGACCTTTTTTTCCACTTCTGTTTAGATTTAAAGCGTGTGTTCATGTTTCCTCTGTTACTGTCCACACTGAACTGATGATAAAACAGATCTTTTTTCTGCTTATAAAAAGTCCTTTATTGTTTGAATGCAATGGGCAAACATATTACTGTGTCAAAGTTAAACACTGTCACATGAATTGCATCAGTTGTTGCCATGTGTTTATAATTTCTCATAATTGCAGTTATTTTTATAACATTTAATTTGTTTCTCTTCTTTTTCTGTTCTCCATTATTTTTGCCTGCTTTCAGATTCTACATACGCAGAACTGAATGTGCAATCCCTAGACACAAGTGCTGTAGCTAGCTGTGCATCATCTGGTGAGTTTTCAGCTGTCTGCTAAACTGATATGAATTTAAACAATGTGAAGTGGGTAGTCCATTCCTTGTTTTCAAGAAATGAAGTGATATAAAACCACATGGAGACAGGAACATACACTTGACTGCTTTATGTAGCCAAAGTAAGGAGCAGCTGATGTGTTGTATTCTAAGCAACTAAACATTTGTTGGATTCACTGGCATAGGAACACAAGATTTATGGGCAGTATCAAGCAATCACATCGCCCAACCTCTATCTGCAATGGCAGTCAAAAGTGTACAACTACTGACAAGTAAGAAGAGGGTAAGCATATATACTATCTTCTTGTAATAACTTTCCCAAGCATCCAGCTACTCAAGGACTTCCTGAGGCAGACTTGTTTCTATCTGCTTACCGTTGGTGGATTTCTCTTTTATGAACTTGCCCAATCTCCCCTTGATTCCATACAAAGCCCTGATTTCTATAACATCCTTTGACAAGGAGATCCACAGTTCTTTTAGATATGCAATGATGAACCAGCTGCTTTTGTCTATCCTAAGCTGGCCTACTATTACTGTATTACTATTTCGAGGCTGTGCAGGGACAAAATTAGGAAGGCCAAAGCTCATCTGGAGCTCAATCTGGCTACTGCTGTTAAAGATAACAAAAAATGTTTTTATAAATAGATCAACACAAAAAGGAGGACTAAGGAGAATCTCCATCCTTTACTGGATGCGGGGGGAAACTTAGTTACAAGAGATGAGGAAAAGGCGGAGGTGCTTAATGCCTTCTTCTCCTCAGTCTTTAGCAGCAATACCGGTTGTTCTCTGGATACCCAGTACCCTGAGCTGGTGGAAGGGGATGGGGAGCAGGATGTGGCCCTCACTATCCACGAAGAACTGGTTGGTGACCTGGTATGGCACTTCGATGTGCACAAGTCGATGGGGCTGGATGGGATCCACCCAAGGGTACTGAGAGAACTGGCAGAGGAGCTGGCCAAGCCACTATCCATCATTTATCAGCAGTCCTGGCTATCGGGGGAGGTCCCAGTGGACTGGTGGCTAACAAACGTGACGCCCATCTACAAGATGGGCCGGAGGGCAGACCCGGGAAACTACAGGCCTGTCTGTTTGACCTCAGTACCAGGGAAGCTCATGGAGCAGATCCTCTTGAAAGTCATCACACAGCACTTACAGGGCAAGCCCAGATCAGGCCCAGTCAGCATGAGTTTATGAAAGGCAGGTCCTGCTTGACGAACCTGATCTCCTTCTATGACAAAGTGACGCGCTGGGTGGATGAGGGAAAGGCTGTGGATGTGGTCTACCTTGACTTCAGCAAGGCTTTTGACACCGTCTCCCACAGCATTCTCCTCAAGAAACTGGCTGCTCTTGGCTTGGACTGGCGCACGCTTCGTTGGGTTAGAAACTGGCTGGATAGCCAGGCCCAAAGAGTTGTGGTAAATGGAGTCAAGTCCAGTTGGAAGCCAGTCACTAGTGGCGTTCCCCAGGGCTCAGTGCTGGGGCTGGTCCTCTTTAATATCTTCATCGATGATCTGGATGAGGGCATTGAGTGCACCCTCAGTAAGTTTGCAGATGACACTAAGTTAGGTGCGTGTGTCGATCTGCTTGAGGGTAGGAAGGCTCTGCAGGAGGATCTGGATAGGCTGCACCGATGGGCTGAGGTCAACTGCATGAAGTTTAACAAGCCAAGTGCCGAGTCCTCCACCTGGGGTGCAACAACCTCAAGCAGAGCTACAGGCTGGGAGATGAGTGGTTGGAGAGCTGCCAGGCAGAGAAGGACCTGGGAGTGATGGTGGATAGTCGACTGAATATGAGCCAGCAGTGTGCTCAGGTGGCCAAGAAGGCCAACGGCATCCTGGCTTGCATAAGAAACAGTGTGACCAGCAGGGCTAGGGAGGTGATCGTCCCCCTGTACTCGGCTCTGGTGAGGCCGCACCTCAAGTACTGTGTTCAGTTTTGGGCCCCTCGCTACAAGAAGGACATGGAGGTGCTTGAGCAGGTGCAGAGAAGTGTGACAAAGCTGGTGAGGGGCCTGGAGAACAAGTCCTACGAGGAGCGGCTGAGGGAGCTGGGCTTGTTCAGCCTGGAGAAGAGGAGGCTCAGGGGCGACCTTATTGCTCTGTACAGGTACCTTAAAGGAGGCTGTAGCAAGGTAGGGGTTGGTCTATTCTCCCATGTGCCTGGTGACAGGACGAGGGGGAATGGGCTAAAGTTGCACCAGGGGAGTTTTAGGTTGGATGTTAGGAAGAACTTCTTTACCGAAAGGGTTGTTAGACATTGGAACAGGCTGCCCAGGGAAGTGGTGGAGTCACCATCCCTGGAAGTCTTTAAAAGACGTTTAGATGTAGAGCTTAGGGATATGGTTTAGTGGGGACTGTTAGCGTTAGGTCAGAGGTTGGACTTGATGATCTTGAGGTCTCTTCCAACCTAGAAATTCTGTGATTCTGTGATACATACTACAGTAAGCAGCTAAACCCAATCCAAGGTCTCCATGATATTCAGGATTTTATAGTGGGTACCATATTATAGTACCCACTAGGTTCCCTGGTACAGTCTCAGAACAAAGGAAAACACTTTACACTGAGGGTGGTCAAACAATGGAACAGGTTTCCCAGAGAGAGATTGTGGAGTCTCCATCTGTGGCGATAGTCAAAACCTGACCTCACAGTCCTGAGCAAGCTGCTCTACTTGAACCTGCTTGAGCAAGGGAGTTAAAGTAGGTGATCTGAAAAGGTCATTTCCAACTTAAATGATTCTGTTATTGTGTGATCAGCTGAAGTTCACAGATCTACTCTATTTATTTATTTATTTATTTATTTATTTGTGGGTTTGGCTCACATTAGATGTGTTACCTTCTAATTCCTGGGTGCAAAGGTAGTTTTAAGAGAGGGATTACAAAACTGCATTAGTAATGCAGTTGTCTCACACCTAGCTTGTCTCGGGATTTTTTACTGCACCCAGTTGTGTATTTGGGCCATATTAAAGAAACTCTTCACAAAAAGCTGTCCTGAAATGGGAGGTCCACCCAGTTATTATTCAGTCAACCCTGATGAAAAGGATTAATTTAGCTTCTCTGCTATAGCCTTATCTTCTGAATACTTCATGGATACCATACAATCCACTGGCCTACGAAGCTCCAAAAAGTTACTTTCTCTCATTGTATTTAAAGACAGGTTGAGTGGTAATTCTGATGGTTTTTGCTTCTCAAGTTCCTAGCTGTCTAATTATTTTTATATATGATTTTTATCTTCCCACCATTTATGATACTTTCTATTTATTTAATTTGGTGTTTACAGCTTTGTAAATTTGATGTTTACAGCTTTGTAAAGTTTACCATCTGTTTCTAATAGCCTTGTCTGCTTCCTTTTATCTGTTCCCAGATCATTCTTAGTAAGTGGCTTATATTGTCCACATGCTGCCAGGATGTTATTCTTTAATAATATATGCTCTGCCTGTATTAATTTTATTATCTTCTAGCAGTACTTTTCAACTTCCTTTTTATAAGTGCCCTCTCCTTTATGTAGTTCCCCTATTTTCTCCATTAGCACTCTATTTTCCCTTTTGTAGTCTAGTACTCTGCTGTCCCTTTTCCTTCTATGCACTTTCCCATATACATACTGGGGTGCTCTTTGGTTAACAAACCACAAGTGTCCAGAACCACCTGGGAAGTATTAGCACATTCTGTCTGCATTCAGTAGGCAGATCTAGAAGACCACAGATCTCATGTAAGTTTTGTAACATCTTCCAGATATGTACAGTTATCTGATATTTGAGGCCATCTTGGATGACACAAAGCACAGATTCTTTGGTGATTGGGTGTTTTAGTCTAGGGCTGGACATTTTAGATCTTCTCATCTTATTTCTTAGTCTTCTAGTATATAGAATCATAGAATCACTTGAGCTGGAAAAGAATTCTAAGATAATCAAGTCTAGCTGTGACTCGGGCATTCGGTTTAAATTTCACCGAAGTGCCTATGAGTATAAGGACTGATCTGCATGCTGAGCCAGAGCTCAAGGGATTCCTAAAAGGAAAAACAAACAAATAAAAGCAGCTGTCAGCTTTAAAAAAAAGTCTGCATGGAAGATCAACCACAACAAAAAGATCATAGAGTCATAGTCATAGAATGGCTCGGGTTGGAAGGGACCTTAAAGATCATCTAGTTCCGACCCCCCTGCCATGGGCAGGGATGCCAACCACTAGAGATCAGGTTGCCCAGGGCCTCGTCCATCCTGGTCTTGAACATCTCCAGGGATGGGGCATTCACGGCTTCTCTGGGCAACCTGCTCCAGTGCCTCACCACCCTCTGAATGAATAATTTCCCTGTATTCACCTAGAAAACAAAACAATAGGTACTGATCAAATTAGGTAAGTTTTACTACCCCCAGTAGTGTATTTCATCCTGTAAGGATCTCAGAGAGCTTTGCAAAAGGCAGCCGAGGGACAGTATTTCTAAAGAGAAGTGTGGATCATGGGATATAGCAGAAAATGAACTACCAAGTTTACAACTCACCCACTTTGCCCAGCAGGAACAAGTAGAAACAGAGGTGATTGACAGTGGGGTACAGCCATATCTGCCTGGCCACACGCCCGTTCCAATAGCTCCCATAATAGTAATTGACCAATTTATCCACTTCTGGCATCCAAAACTGCTTCTGCATCTTCAGTTTGGCCTCTTTGAATTTACCTGGGTCCATTTCACTCCGGGGTTGCTGATTCTTTTTCAAAGACTGTTTTAAAAGCAGTTTAGTTTAATACTGTATTAAATATGACAGCTTTTTAATACTTTACTAATTCAACTAATAATGAATATGCACACGTGAAAATGAGGTTATCAGACAAAACAGACCGAGTATTGACTGCAGTTAGGGTGAAGACTTGGTTGGTCTCCTCCTTTACATAATGCTATTTACTTTAAAGGTCTAGGAATGATATAAGGAATAACCTACATTTGTTCTACAGTTCCCAGTGGTCAAACGGACATCACAAACTTCAAAGACAGCAGAAGTGGTGAGTAAAATACTCTAGCAGATACATGAAGGTCGAAGTGACGGAAAGCTCTCCTTTACCCTTTAATTCAGTGTCTGCTGAGTTCACACAGCTTCCAAACATATCATTTGACCCTCTTGAAGCTGCCTGTGCTCTGCAGTACCCACTGAGTTGGTAGAGTAATGACTGATGCAAGGATCTCCTTGAAGTGAATCCAAAAGCAAAAATACATAAAAAACTGTCAAAACATAAAGATGAGACACTTCAACACTTCTGAAAAAAGATGATATGGCAGGACCTTTGTTGGTAGGCTGATTGGGTTTTCCTTCACTAATATTTTGAGAGGGCAGGTAAGGATGCCAAAGAGCACTGAACTCTAGCATCAGGTACAGCAGAATTTAACATAGTATTCTAGGCAGTATCAGAAGGGTTCAGTTGAATACCTATGATAGGAAAGAAAAAAAAAAAAACAAAAACAACAGGTGTGCACAAGAAGAACAAACATCAGAGGGAAAAACTTTGACTAACTTGAAAGGGCTGTCTCAATATGAGCCTGGAAAGGACATCTTTGAATGACGATGAAAGGTCCTACCACTGCTGTTTTCCTAATCCTTATTTTTTCTCTCTGTAGGTAAAAACTGTTGTTCCAGAACACATATTGGAATATTGATTGCTGTGATAATCCTCCTACTGATCATAGGGGTGGGGCTGACACTCCTGTGTAAGTTCAGCTAAAAATGTAATAACTGCAATTTTTTTGTGGCTCACCCAAAGAGTAACATCTAAATCATGATGAGTAAAACCACGAGAAGCAGAAGGCTAGTTTGATGGTTTGGGACAGTAATTGTTGACAAACCATGGTCATAAGAGAAGTCTGTAAAGGAGTTGAATGGTTTTCCATTCTATGTTTCCAAAAGAAAAATTCCAAAAGAAAAAAAATCTGAAGCACAATCATCAGAACATACAATTTTAAACAGTAAATCAAATCAAATCAAATTAAACAAATAAATCAAAAAATACAAATTAAAAACAAATCAAATAAATACAAATTAATCTAATAAATAAAATAAATACAAAAAATGTTGAAAAAACAGAAAGTAAAAATGAAATAATAATGATATTATGGTGGTTACCCATGAGAATATTTCAGAGATAATCTTGTATAACATCACTAGGATGTCTATAACACCAGAAATCTTTAACTGAATATGAATGAAAGTACATTTGAAAGAGGTTCCTGAGTTTTAGGGAATTTAAAGGAATTGTTTTGCACTTTACTGTCCTGGTTTCAGTTAGCACAGAATTAATTTTCTTCCTAGTAGCTGGTGGAATGCTGTGTTTTGGCTTAGAATGAGAAGAGTGCTGATAACACCCCGATGCTTTAATTGTTGCAGAGCAGTGCTTATACTAAGCCAAGGACATCTCAGCCTTTGCTCTGTCCTGCCAACGGGCAGGCTGGGGGGTGCAGTAAGAGCTGGGAGGGGACAGACCCAGGACAGGTGACCCAAACTAGCCAAAGGGGTATTCCATACCATCTGACGTCATGCTAAACAATATATAGGGGTGGCTAGCCGGGGGGAGGGGGCCGGACTGCTCGGGGTTAGGCTGGGCATCGGTCAGTGGGTGGTGAGCAATTGCATTGTGCATCACTTGTTTGTACATACTATTATTACTTTCGTATTATCACCATTGTATCATCATTATTATTATTGTTATTATTATTTTGTTATTTTTTTTTTTCCTGTCTTATTAAACTGTCTTTATCTCAACTCACGGGCTTCACTTTCCATTTCTCTCCCCCATCCCAGAGAGGGAGGGGGGAGGGTGAGCGAATAATCTAAATGCCACCCCACTTCTTTTCTCTCATCTTATTTTTGAGTTTACTGCTGGAAAATGAAGTTCTTTCTTTTAATATTTTGTTCCTTTTACTGTTTGTCTCAAATGTGAAACCTGCATATCATGCTGAACCATGAACAGTGTGAACTATGCTGTTCTGCTACAAGTTTGTCAGAACTCTCTTGAATCCAATCTTTTTTCTCATTTTATTATTTTATTTTATTTTATTTTATTTTATTTTATTTTATTTTATTTTATTTTATTTTATTTTATTTTATTTTATTTTATTTTATTTTTGTTTGGCTGTTTTCAATGAATTTATTGATTCTGGTTTCAAGTATAATAATTCTACCACTATAATATTTAGTCTATAGTTTCTTTACCGTGGTTATTAATACATTTTTTGTCCAACTCCAAATAACCTCAAAAATGCCTTTTCAAACTTTGTTAACAACACGTTCTTGTTGTTCTTTGCATCCCTCACCAAGTTTAGTTCTGTCAGCCTTGACTTTCCTGATCCCATCCCTGCACATCCAGACAGCATTTCTGTGCTCTTCCCAGGGTACGTGGCCCTGTTTCCACTGTCTATGCACTTTCTTTTTTTGCCTAAGTTTGGCCAGCAGGTTCTTGTTCAACCATGTTGTTTTCCTACTTGCTTGATATATTGCATATGGAAATAGAGAGCTCTTGCTCTCTAAGGAAAATATCCTAAAATAGTTGCCAGCTCTGATCAGATCCCCTGTCCCTAAGGACCATGTCCTATGGGATCTCAGCCACTAATTCTGTGAAAATAAGGTTATTTGAGCTTGGGCATCTGCTTTAAAACCTACAGTGAAGACTGTTGTCTCATTGTGGTCTCAGGGTGCAACACTCTTCGGAAATCTGCTCCACAGTATAGTACTACCATTTTTTTTCAGTGGAGGAGGAAATAGTGGAGGAGTAGATATTCTTTGTGGAATGATAGTGAGGATCAAAAAGGCCTAGAAGAGCTTTGACACTCTGTGGCAAAATGGTCAGCTATTTAAAACAGAAATTATTGTCATCTTATTTCCAGACCATCCAACCACAAGAAGCCCACAGGACAGAGAAACATTCTCCATAATCTATGATAAGGCACAAGGTAGGTAATCATCCATGGTTCAAAAGGCAGTTTCCAGGTACCTGTTGGATTGCTTTACAGGAGGGGTTCTTGGTTCTGTTCAGAGGAAAAATAATAAAAATAATAAAATAATAAAAGTACTAATCTGACCAAAAAAAAAAAAAAAGTAACTAATAACTCAGAGAATATGCTCTCAAGTCCAAACAGCAATATTTTCATCTTTGAAAGTATGCTTGCTCAACACTACATTATTGTTTCAGGGGGAGGAAGAACTGATTTACTCCCTTCATGCTAGTGCAGAGGAGCCTGTTGTCTAGATGAATGGACATTAATACAATGGTCCTTTTGGTATCACAGCATAGTAGTGAGCATGCTGGATCAATGTGTATGTATTGTTTTCAAATACCACTTCGTTCTTAGCCTTTTAATTAAGTGCAATTTCTTTTTGATGTTTAAGGGCTGCTGAGTAACCAACAAAACTCTATTACACAGTCTCTGTCTCATTGAATTTTATCAACCTTTCCAAGTCTCATTCTCTGTCCTTCTGCTCCTAGCAACAGGGAGAAATATTCTTTCTTTCAGTAGCATCACTTTTGTCATATATTGAAACAGGCAAATAAGAGGTTTGAAAACCAAAAGCTGCTTTTTGCCTCAACCTTTTTTCTTTACTTCCTGAGGACAGTTTTAAAAGACTGGATAATGTTGTCCATGATCCTACTTCTCTGCCTCATGCATAGAGACTAATGAGCTTGTACTAGCTACAGAGATTGGCAGGGATCCCTGGAGGGAAAATTATGAACAGAACCACAAGGGTACTTTTCTGGCTGTAATTTCCTTTTTTTTTTTTTTTTTTTTTTTTTTTTTTAATGGGATCATTTTATTTGTTTGAACATGGAATTTATTTTCCACATTTTTCCCTCCTATAGATTGCCCCCAACATTGGAAAAGAAATGGGGAAAAATGCTACTTCTTTTCTCGAACTACGGAAGGAAAAAACTGGACAGCTTTCCATGATGAATGTACTGGCATGCACTCAGAACTGGTGACCATTGACAACAAGAAAGAACTGGTGAGATCTAAATCCATGGATCTGAAACCCTGCTTCTAGGGTTGTTTGACCTGTATGCCAAAGATCCCGTGGGCTACTGGTGTCTTCTTATGTTAAATGTCTCTGGGGACCTATAAACACATACTCCAAGCACCTCTGTAAGGTAGAAAAAGCCATCACAGAAAGATGTATTTTGGCATCTTACCCTCTTAAAGTCTTGCATCTAGAAGCTTCTCTCCTCAAACATGTTCCCATGGGAAGGAACAAATTCTCTTCCTACATGATGTATGCCTTAAAGGGATTTAGCACACAAACCAAGACCAAATGAGTCAAACAGACATTTTTGGTCAGAGAAAAACTTTGAGAAAAAACGAAGACGCCTTCCCATCACAGTCAGAACAGAAAAATGTCTCCAGGTATTAAGTCACAGCTTTAATAGTATCAGGAGTTTATTATTTTATTTAGTCTGTTCCTAAGAAGCCTCAGGAAGAGGGATGAGATTAAATAAGAATGAAATAATTCAGCCTCTGAAGCTGCAGAAAGAGAAAGTGTAGCTAGATCCATACCGTTCTTTCTATGTTGGCTATTTAGTACTAAAATTTCTGTGCATTTCTGGTGAAGAAAATGTAATTTGGAAGTATTAGCATTGTGTTTTTTTTCCTTTCTAGGATTACCTTATTTCACAATCAATGAGTGATTACTACTTACTTGGTCTCCGGTACAATGAAAGCAAGAAGAAGTGGGAGTGGATTAACGGCAAAGAACACAGCACAGACATGTAAGCTTATTCCAGCAAATCACTGTGATGAATGTCTAGAAACTGTCACAAATGCTCCAGGGCCCACACAGTGTGCAAGCAGAAGTGGGGTTTTGAAGCATACTGATTCCTTGAGATTCTGGTGCTACAGTACATCCTAATGACAATTCAAAGGGAGCCAATGGCTGAATCAGTCATGTCAGATCAGGATGGCAATACAGGGCACAGCTATAGTTCTGCTGGCAAAGGAGGTATCTGACTAAATGGAGTTCAGTGAAGGGAGGAAGGATACACCAGGCAGATATAAAAGGGACTGTGATCTTAGCATCACTGAATGGAGCACACTGAAGAAGAGAAAGGTGTCTTCATGGGAAAGCATAGTCCATATACTTCTATTGAGGATGGGTGAAAAAAAAAAATAAGGAGCTGGGAGGGAGACTCTCCAATGAGGCAGTCTCCATTACAATTGACAAAGACATAGGCTGCAAGGCAAGGTGACACACTGTCTTTCATGTAAATGATACTATTCACTGCTATTGCATCTAACTGAGTCAGGAATGAAACTAAATCTGACTTTCTCTCCCTGTTCAGATTTAATATAACAGGACCTCGTGACTACTTATGCACTGTTGTTGGCTTTGGCAAAGTGTCAACTGCACCTTGCTGTGGAACCTCAACAACAAAAAATATGTGTGAAAAAGGTGCAAGTATTTCAGAAAAGGCAGAAGAGGAGCAACAAACAACAGATTCAAGTAGGAACCTCACTCCCAGCTTTGTGTAGGAACAGCAGATGGAATTTGTCTCATTTTATCTGCTTAAATATCTTATCAAAGGAATCTCTCATCCTTCTGTCTAGACACCTTGCCAAGCTTAGCACATTCTTTGCTAAAACAGGTATCAAAGACTGGATGGATGAGCCTCTGGAAGAGCCTTAATTTTTACACATTAGGAACCTGGATGACTTGTTAACATCAGATGCCTGACTTTTAGGGAACTACTGTTTGGTGATGAGTCCTGCCTTGGTGAGAGGTGTGATAACATACAGATCCTGTTTCTCATAGACACATGCATATACACTTATACATCCACAGTCCTCCTTGTCCATAAGGAGGCGCTTTGAAGCATTGCCATGCACTAGCATTCCCTGCAGCTGCAAGTGAAGCTTAAGACATATTTATATTTTGGATCCTGTAGACAAGTGCACAGTTTACTCAGGAAAATGGAGAAATATATACATGAAGGTTTTTCTGGCACTGACATGTCAGAGTCAATACAAGAAAGAGGAGGAACTAGTGGAGCAGAGACATGACCAGCAAATGGTGAATGCTACCAGAGATCTTCCAATGTCTTTCATTTGTTCTTGGGACTCTGGTGCTTTTGTGACTCTAAGGATTGTCATTTTTACCATCTCCTTTGAGGCAGAAATGCTCCTACTTCAAATTGTGTCAAAGTCAATTCATGGCTCTCTCCAGCATCTGCAGGATGAAGAAAGATAGAAAGATTTATGAATTCTTTGATGAAGTACAGTGATGGCATGCTTACTCATTGGAAGAAGGAGAAAAAAAAGGGGGGGAGAAAGGGAAGAAAAGAAAGATAAAGGGCTTTTCTTAATCAACAATTGCTATTCAAAATGTTGTGGCCAAGGCTAATGAACATAGAATCATGCAGGAAACTTTCTCTCATTCTTACTTGAATGCACATTCCAAAGTCTCTTCTTAGTGGCCTTATTCATCAAGTCTCCTTTGAAGCATATTTTTAGTTCCTTCACTAACCTTTAATCACCAAAGAACAAAGTAAGAACATAAATGTAGCACAATAATCTCAATGGCCGAAACCAGAGTCTAAACTGTTATTTCAGAGGAAGATGGGGCAGTTTGTTTGTACTCAGTTTACTGAAGGGGGTGGGAGATAGCTCTGCATTGTACTACATAGAAGTCTGGAAGAGAGCTGCCTTTTAATTTTCATATTCTAGCTGCTGTCCTTTAATTGGGTGGGCTCTGATGAAGGGGGTAGGAGATATATCACTTCCCTAAGAGCCACTGGACCTAAAGTAAGTTTGGAGGCTTCAGAAAGTGGCAGAACTAAGCAGCTACATATCAGAGGTGAAAGAAACGAGGAAGTGGCCCTAAGGGCACTGTGGGACTACATGAAGTCCTTCAAATCCAGAAAGTCACGGGAGTAAGAAGAGAACACTGTTTATAAAGAAATATCTAACAAGTGAGGAAGTTTGATTTAAACTGATTTATTTACTCAGCCTTAGTGCTTCCTTTGCTCACAAGTCTATCTTTCTCCGGATTTGTTATCTTACATTTTAAATAAACCTGAAGTTTACAGTTTGAGAGACTTTGATTAGCTTTTGGCATGTCCACCACAAGGAAAAGGTGAAGTAACTCACACCAACTCAGCCTTGGTCATGGTCTCATCCTGATGCCAAGGGCAGGGGAATCCCACACCAATCCAAACCTAACCTCTCAGAACTTCAGTGGTTGGTGACTGCAGACAACTACAAGGTTGGTTTTAATTCTTTCTGTGGTTGGGCAATGGGTCAACTGTCATTTGGCTAGGTCAGGCTCTGGGCTGCTTCACTCAATGACCATTATCAAGAAGAACCTGGGACTGAGAACTTAGTAGATGAGGAAAAGGCAGGGGATGTTTTTGATATAGATTTTAGTAAAGCATTTGACACTGTGTCCCACAGTATTCTCCTGGAGACTCTGTCTGCTCATGGCTTGGACAGGTGTACAGTTCACTGGGTGAAGAACTGTCTGAGTAACTGGACTCAGAGAGTCTTAGTGAACGGGGTTCAATCCAGCTGGCATCCAGTCACCAGTGACATTCCCCAGGGCTTGGCCTTAGGGATGTAAGGAATGTTCCAGCAATTCGTGTCAATAGAGGGCTTGAAGGGTAAACCTTGAGTCTCTGATATCTGGAGGGTTTCAGAATAACTGCTAACTATTGTGACTATTGCATGGGACACTACACAAGTCTCTGATATCTGGCCAAGAGATTAAGGAGAAGGGGAAAGCTGAAGGATGACTAAAAGACAAAGCTTGCATGGGACGCTGCACAAGTCTCTGATATCTGGCCAAGATGGACAAAGGAGAAGGACACGGACAAAGACTGGGAGGAAGACTACGAGCCTTCAGCACAAGAGACCCCCAGAGGTACCACCGGAGACTGATACGCATGCACCAGTGGGAGGGCTCAGATTCCGGGAACTAATTATAATAAACCTGCCTTTTCTAGAAGTAGTAATGAGTATGTATTAGCCTAGGAGCATAAAAACAGGCCGCCTGATGTAACGTGTGTGTGTATAGGAGGAGCCCAGACTCCCTGCACACCCAGCACTGTTTACTTCCCTTTTATTGACCCCATAAATAAATCTTATAAAGCTAAATTGACTCAGAATTTATAACAGGGACAGTTTTGTATATGATTTTTATCAGTGATCCGTGTGAGGGGTTTGAGTGCACCCTCAGTAAGTTTGCAGACAATACCAAATTTGGCAGGAGTGTTGATCTGTTTGAGGGCAGGAAGACTCTGCAGAGGGATCTGGATAGGCTAGATCAATGGGCTGTGTCCAACTAAATGGCATTCAACAAGGCTAAGTGCCAGGTCTTGAACTTGGGTCATAACAACCCCATACAGCAGTGTAGGCTTTGGGAAGAGTGGCTGGAAAGTTGCCCAACCTGGGGGTGCTGGTCTGAACATGAACAAGCAGAGTGCTCAGGTGGCCAAGAAGGCATATGGTATCTTGACCTGCATCATAGTGTGGCCAGCAGGACTAGATTAGTATTTGTCCCCTTATGCACAGCATTAGTGAGACTACACCTCAGATATGGTGTTCAGTTTTGGACCCCTCACAACAAGAGGCATATGGAGTTTCTAGAGCGTGTGCAAAAGAGAGCGATGAAGCTGGTGAAAGCACTGGAAAACAAGAGCTTTGAGGAGTGGCTGAGGAAACTGGGGTTGTTTAGTCTGGAGAAAAGGAGAGATCCCATGACTCTTTACAATTGCCTGAAAGGAGATTGTAGCAAGGTGGGTGTTGGCCTCTTTTCTCAGGTGACAAGTGATAGAACCTGAGGAAACGGCCTCAAGTGCATAAGGGGAAGTTTAGATTGGACATCAGAAAGAATTTCTTGATTCTATGACTCAAGAGGTATTCTTCAGCGTTTGTCCTATATTCATAGACCTATATCCAAGTGTGCTTCAAGAAAAATCTCTTCAGCTATATTGGCTCTGATGAAGGGCAAAGTGAACCCAAGGTAGTCACAATGCAAAAAGTGACCCTTTTGAAAAGGAAAGCATGCTCTTGAGTAAAAGCACTACACTCATGACTTAGCCAAAACTATGAGGAGGGAGATGACAGTCAAAGCACAAAACCAAAGCATATCACATTCTGGACAGTAGCTATGTAGACATGAAAAGCAGTACAATTCAGAGAAAGGACAAAGATGTCTTTCTGAAGTCCTGAAGTCTTCTTGAAGCTGAAGTCTACCACAAAGACGCATCCTAGGCATCTCCTTTGTCAGAAGGCCCTGCAGCCCTGTTTGTAGCATCCTATTCACAGCTGAGCCAACAAAAGACAGTATTTTTTTGGTTTAGGATAGCTTTCACACAAATGCACAGCAGCTTTGAAGTTAAAATACTCTTTTCTTGCACCAAATTGTCCTATTCTTGCAACAGTAATATTCCCTACAGTCTGTGCTAAGACCATACACTATTTACATTGCAGTCACATATTGTTATAATATTCCACAAACTGAAAGAAATTAAATCAGGAAATGCTAGATTTCCCAACCACCATGTCTTGGGGGAGAAAGAGACAAGAACATCTTTACCTAAGAGACTATCTGGCAAGTCTAAACTACAAGAGATGCACAGCAAAGTGGTCTTTGGTCGATTAACTGGGTTATTCTGCTCATTTACTGAATGGGGCAATATTCCTCTGACCTCACTTCTCTGGCTGGTATGAGTTGTCTCTTCCACTTTTGTCTGTGATGCCACTGACATAAAAGCATGATTTCTGTGCCATTCCCCCCCCCATGCATGGTTTGATTTTAGATAACCTGAATGATCCCTTCATGAAAGAATCAACAAACATAAATGGCTGAGTGCATGTTGAAGAGAAAATATGTGTGTATATATGCATATGTGTAGACGCATATATACACATTAACCCTCTGAAAAGTTTCCTTGTTATTATGAGGTCTGGGACAAAACATGAAGATCAAACAACCAGAAAAATAATACATGTTTAAATATATATATATATTATTATTTTTTTCAACTGTGCAGGAATCCTCTGAGATAATACAGTACATTTAGAGAACAGTGGAGATGGACTAAGTGTAGTTTTAAAGAAAAATATGGAGTTTTCTGGGAAAAAAACAAATAGTAGTTTTTCTACACTAGACCTCAATACACCCTATTCTTCTTTTGATAAATAAAATACAAACAGTTTTTTGTAAGGGAGATGAATTCAGAAGAGTGGTGAGCAGAAAGGAGTGTGTTGACCAATTCAACCTGCTGCTTAGCAACTACCAAACTTTAGATAACTTTAACATTAAAAAGGACTTTGCATCCCTGGGAAGGATGTTGAAGGGATCAGGGGTGCAGGTAGTGTTCTCATCTGTCCTCCCGATGGGTGACTGGGACCCAGAAAGATGGAGAATGGAACAGGTAAATGACTGGCTGAGGGGGTGGAGACTAGACTAAGGCTTTGGATATTTTGATCTTGGGCAGGCCTTTGAGAAGCTGGGTATGTGGGCTGCTGATGAACTCCAACTCAGCAAGTGGGGCACAAGTGTACTGGGGAGCAAGCTCTGTGACTTATTACCAGGGCTTTAAACTAGGTTTGACAGGGGAAGGGAGGGGAGTTAGATGTGACAGAGAAGGGCTGGGGGAAGTTGTCACTGCTGTTACTGTTGAAGATAGTAGGGAAAAACCTCTGAGTTGTCCCATAGGATTGTCCAAGGGCTCCTCAGAGAAGGTATTGCTCCCAATACCCCGTCTGGAATCTTCTTGTGTTCCTCTAGGGGTAACTACACCTGCTGCTTCCCTGAAGTGCTTGTATACCAATGCACAAAGCATGGGAAATAAACAGGGGGAGCTCAAGATCTGTGTATGGTCACAGGGCCATGGTCTCCTTGGAGAGATGAGATCATCATATGGAAACATCATATGTTTCCATTGGAGCATACCACCTGGGGGACCGACATCCCTATGTATCCCTAAGGATAATGTAGCCTTGGGGAGGAGAGCAGTGGGTGATAGCTTTAGGGGGGTATGGGGAAAAAAAAAGGGGGGTTGGTGGGCCATTTTAAATTGGCTATTGATAAATCTGCACCATGGTGCTGGAAGCTCCTATATATAGATGTTTTCTTGGCTTTGATATATTGATGGGGCTGAGTGCTGCAAACTGTTTTAGGACCTTTTACTTTCAGGCTACCCACTTTAAATGGAAACACTATTTGCAGCAAGGTATGCTTTCAGGTAAACCTAACATCACTTATGCTCATGCTGCCCTTCTGGGGAGCTGTTGCTTTCACTCATTCCCCAGAATCAATAGAATGGGCAATAACTTTTTAACCATCCATCTATAGGCAGGAGGTCCTGCTGTATGGAGATCTAACAGAAGAACAGAAACATGTTGCATGGGTAATTGACAGATTGGCCGCATACAATACTGTGGGTGGCAAGCAGTAAACTATAACCCAAAATGGAAATAAACAGTGTTAGATACCAGTGAGGCCAATCTAGGCAGTAGGACAAACAGTATATGGTCCATTTAACATTCAGTTGTACAGAGGGACGTGTGTGTGCATACAACAAAAACCAAGTTGTTTGCAAGGTGTTACTGACATGGATGGCATATTGGACACATATAACACACAGGAGTTTATCAGCATTGTAAAACCTCTGTGGGGTAAAGAACTGTGACAAGAAATATACTGCATTAGTTTGCAAAAACCAATCTGGATGTGATACGTGGATGTGCCTACAAAGTGTAATGCCTCTGGAACTGTCCACAAGGCTGTAGTAGTTTGAATAACTAAAGATACTATGACAAGTGTTGGGATTGGCATACAGGATATGGACATGTGCCCGTGGAACAATTGTTCGATTTGAGCTTGCCTTAAGCAACCAGAAGCAGGCCTTAGAAAATCTCAGGGCCTGCTGTAGCTGAGCAAACCAAGCTGCCAGAGTAACTGTGAGAAGCTCCCACGGCAATGACTCCCACATCGCCCAATTAAGGAACTCAGAAAAATATTGTTACCAGCAGCTGGCCTCAAGGACTAGGTCTACGTGACCGCTAATCACAAGGGGGGTTCTTTTCTTGCAGGTGGGGTTGTTGTCTTATAGTTGTTTGTCTGAGTACTTTTGACCAATAATCTTGTGTGAAACACTGTCCGCCCCTGTCAAGTTCACTATAAAAGTTAGGCTATTTGGGCAATAAAATGGAGCAGCACGATCTGACTCAACTGGTGTCTGTCGTGCTTTCGGCCGTGCTTCGCAACAGACAAGGGCTACTCAAATACACACAGCTTCAGGGGAGTGACGAGCAACTGCAGCCAAAGGATGGGCTGCCAAGAAGAGAGAACAAGTGTCATTACAAGCTTTGCAAGAATCCTGTTTGAGTTGCCTTACTTGTTCCTGATTTAATCTTTTCCCTCTGTTAAAGGCTCAATTAAACGATGCTTTGCTAGTGAAATATGGCAAGTCAATGATATAGGGCTCCTGCCAGCCCGGCAGGGCAAACACTATGTATTTGTAGCTGTGGACATCCATTCAGGACTGCTGTTTGCCTATTCCACTATGCATTATAATCAGCATAGTATGCTTCTACTGTTGTCTGAACTAACCACTCAATACCAGGAGCAGAAACAAAGTAGCCAAGGCATCCACCTTACCAGTACCACTGTGCAAGACTATGTGAGAGGATTATGAATTGAGTAGCTATATCACATTGCCTGTGACCTGCAGACCAATGGGTTAAGAGTGCTACAATGGATTATTAAATATTATTTGTGAAAATTAACCCCCTCTCATACCTGTCAGGCTGGAGGACATGTTTAGCCAAGCATAGAAATTTCTTGAAATATGTGTTGTAGGTATGAGGAAATCCATACCAAAGTCTGGTTGGCACAGCAATGTCAATATTATAACTGCACAAATTCTCCCTATTGTTAGACTTCATCCTTGGGCATAATTACCTATTAGGCCTACCCCCAGCATTACCTCTTAGACTGTGTTTGAGTCTCCTTGAAAGTGGATCTGCAAACCCAGTTCCTATTTTGCTGAACAGATGCCAGGAAACTCAGTACTGTAATAAACAATAATACAGACCCCAATATTTTGTCATGTTCTTAACGTGCCTCAAAATATTTATATCATATTATTTATTTTATTTTATTTTATTTTATTTTATTTTATTTTATTTTATTTTATTATCATAGAATCATAGAATGGTTCAGTACTGACAGCAATTTCAGTTTGGGAAGTCACACGAACTGTGGTGCCCAACACTAACAGAGTAACAGTGCAACTGCCCCAGGCTCCTCTAAGCAGTTGTTTTAAGACCCTGTCCTTGCAACAGTAAGACAGGCCCCTGCATAACATCCACTTCCTTTTCTTGTAAATGCATGTACGTGATAACTGCTATCTGAAAGTAACCATTGCAGTTCACAGAGCCAATCACATGCTGAAGAGAGAAATTCCTGATGTAGCAAGAAATCAGCCTGGTAAATGCTCTGTGTGGACTAAAAATGTTGCCCCTGAAAAGGATGAAATGAGGTTTCATCCTTCTGACAGACAACTGGAGTTTCTCAGCTGTTCTCACTGGAGCTCTCCAGGCCAGAAAGAAAGGGGAGCATCACATACATCATGTATCTAAAGAAGTTTGCACTCCAGAAGGGAAGAGCAATCTCTGGTAATTCCACTGCTGTTCAGTTCTGCCCACCACTGCACTTTTCACAAGTACTTTTTTTTTTTTTTTCCCTACTTCACCCTTGCATACATCAAGGCAATTCCTTATGGGCTTTATCAAGACTAGACTTGAAGATGAGTACTTGTCCTGTTTGTATTTGTATAACCTACAGACATGATTAATTAGAGGGGATGTAATAAAGAACATGGTGTGCTCAAGAGACAGTAAATCAACCAGTCTTCTCTTTGACACTTTACCTCCCCTGCAAATAAGCCTGAAATGGAGGGGAACTGATGTTCTTTGGAAAACATTTTTCCCCTTATTAGCCTTCAGCAAGACACCTTCTGTATGCCTAGATGTCTGCACTGACAACCACCTAACCTTTGTCTTGTGGGCAGTATATAAGTGGGCTTTACTTGAGTGCGGCTACCTCAGTAGATGAACAAATAACTTTTTTTTTTTTTCCCGTGACATTGACACCATAGATATTTTGCCTGCAAATACCTTAGTGTTGCATTTCTTCGAGGGTCAAATGGAAATAGAATATAATCCCCTTTCTCTTTCTTATACCCAAAGCTCTTTTTTGTCAAGACAAAAAAGGACCAGTGTCCATTACATATTTATCTTGCCTGCTGCTCAAAGTATAACCTCACCAGCATCTAATCTAAACTCAGTTCTCTTTTATCTGGATGATAATCACTATTCCAGTGCCAGGACCCTTTCTCCATACAGTGGTACACAAACTGGCAAAAACAAGGCCCTTTATCCCAGTGTCCTCGTGTTGTCCCCAAGCCAGAGAACTGGAAATGCTTCTTGGCTACACAACAGGCATAATCAGAGGAGAAATAGTGCAAGGCTCTCTGGAACATCTCTTCAGCAGAGGGTTCTCCCTCTCCAAAAGTCTCTGTGAAGTGACTCCTGCACCCCTCAAGGGAGATGTAGACTAACTGGAGCTTCAGTTGGGAATCACAGCCAACCAGAAGGGAATTCTTTATCAGCAGTGAGTTGGCCTCACCAGCAGCATGGGACATCTCCAGAAGTTTCTCATCGGCTGATTTGATTTTGTAGTTGTAGACACAATTAAACGAAACAGAAATGGTACACAGAGTTGCAAAGATCATAATACAGCCCAGGAAAGTTGCGTAAGAATCACCAGAGTCCTGATCAAACCCAGCAAATAATAAGGTACCAACTATCAAAAATAAGCTTCCTAATAGGCTAACTGCAATCCCGGAGAGAACACTGATTGAGGTACAAGGTGGTACCCTAGAAGATACCTCATTAATCATCTGGATGGCCTTTCTGTAGACCTCAGTATCTTCACAGACTATACTCAACTGGTCAGGCAGTGCCTCACTGAATGTGCCTCCTCTCCATTTTGGAACGACCTGGTCATCCACTGCAGGTAGAGCCAGGAGGGACTTCCCATTGTAGAGGGATGGAGGGCTATAAGGAACCATGGTGGCATTCCTCATCTTGTGATTGGGAGTGCAAATCACCTTGATAACTTTATCTAAAAAGTGGACATCATTGGTGTCAAGATAAGTCAAATGGGTGAGGTGCAGTGGCACAAAACAAGGCACTAACATGATGGGGATCACTGGCTTCCTTCCCAAACAGTCTTGGAAGACAGACAGATTGGCTTCCAGAAGACACCACCTGCTCTGGACAAAGTCAGGGCTGAGAACTAAGACTATCTTCTGACTTCCTTGAATGGATTCAACCATGTTTTCAATTATGGTTTTACCTGGTATAAAGTCTCTCTCATGGTAACATGCCTTCAGATTAGGAATCATAGTCTCTAAACTCTGGATAAAGTTCCTTGACCAGGCTGAATCAGTGTTGCTATAACTGACAAAGATGTGGTGAGTCTCATGGGCTGCCAGTGCAGGTAGCTCAGGAAGCACCAGTGGTCCTTGAAGATCTGACATTCCTGCTCTTGTAGATAATGCAGAACTGGTCTCTTTAATACATACATCAGAAATGGGTTTAATTTCCTCTTTGAAATCCATCATTCTTTTCTGTGAAAGCAAAACATGAAATCACACATGATGAAATTACTCAGCATAAAAACACACAGAAATACAAGACAGAAATAAAACGCAAACTGTTCTGTCTGCCAAAGGTATACTATCTTGCCTGTCCATGCTTCTCTTCTTGAGCTACACTACACACTTGTATTGCAGTGCAGGAACACTGATATTGGTGACAGGCTCTCAGTTCAGGAACTGGGTTATCAAGCATCTGGCTCAGTCACTGGCTTCAACTCAGATCAATACTCTAAACTTCACTCACACTCAAGCACTGACTCATGATCTGATTTAACTCGGTGGTATTATTTCTGGGAGCAAATGTGTTTCATCTAGTTAGAATTTGAATTAATTTATTATAGTAATGATAAGTAACCATATATTTCATTTAAGCATTTGCAACAGCAAAATTCTTTAGTAATAACTATTATCTACTTGGATTATCTACTTGGTATTTAATGGTATTAAATAGTATTTAGTATTAAATATTATAGTATCTATATATATTATAAAATATTTATAAATATTATAATAGTATTTTCATATATTAAATATTATAATAGTATTAAATGGTATTTTCTGCTTGGGATTTAATATTAGGAATGTACAGAATATTGTTATCTGCTTTTGCTATTATCAACATGGAAATGCATAAAGCAGAGCAAGTACCCTAACCACAGCAACCCTCTGCAGGCCACAAGGAAGTCCTGTGGATCATAACTGAACCTTCTCAGATGGCTACTCCCTCACTTAGCTGAGCTATGCAAAATAAGAAGGAATCAAACAGTTTGCTTTGAAGCTCTTTATAAAATCTAGATGTGATTGCTATGGAGGTTTTTGTTCTTTGTGTGAAAAATCCATTCTATCTGAAAAATCTCTCCATTCACACTGGAGAAGCTAGGGGGAGAATACACTGACCTTTCCAAAACAACAGTGCAAGTTGCCAATTCCCCATGGACAACAAGGACATAGCAAGCCTCAGGTACTGCTGCTCTGCATTGCTACTGTATCACCCAATACCACATTAGGCTTGGAAAACATTACTTTTCACAAAGATCTGGAATGTAATATTTCAAGCAAGTTCACCTTATGATAGCCAAAAAGAAATAAGGGTTGCCAAAACTGTAAATAACCAGCTGTGGCCTTCTAATGACAAATATGCTAATCTCTTGCAGAGCTAGAAGTCCAGCACCAGAATAAGACACAACAGCTTGCTGAGAACTTTATGAGCAGCGCATGGTGTTCTTGAATGTTGCCAGTCTCCTCGTTCTTAACTTTGCCATCTGCTTGCATGCTAAACTCTCTTCTTTTCTTGTTTTCTTCCTCCTCCTCCACATCAAAAAGGAACTCCCTCTGCTGAGCTTGCTACAGGATGTGAAACCAAAACTAAACAGAGACACTAACGGCAGAGAACAGGAGCCTGAGCAAGAGCCATCTTTTTTTTCAGGGTCTTGCAGTCTGTGCTTGGGAGCATTTTACACTCTCCCCAAGTCACAACAAGTTAATTGCTTTTGCTTCCTCAGCCTCTCTAGAAGGGACAGAAGGCACTGCTTTCTCTTCTGTTTCACTTCCACCCCATGCATCTTCCATAAGAGCTGTATTTCAGGAAGGGGCACCTCATGTTTTGGGCACATGAAGCAGTGCAAGAGGTCAGTTACACTCCCTACAGCCTCTGCTGAACATCTAGGGCCTTGGGGGGGGGGGGGGGGGGGTGTGGAGCAAATGTTAATAATTGAGACATTCAGGAAGAAAACAAACTCTGCATGGTGCACAGCAGCTGCCTGAGGAGATTCCTTATTCTGTTTCTTATCCCCACCATGGTAGCCTGCCCAAAAACTTCACTGAAACTCACCCCTGCTCTCAAGAGTGTGATTGCAAGCAGCAGCCAAGCCCCTGGGGCGAGCTTCCTGTTCCTGGCCACCCCCCTGGAGAAGTGTGGGGTTTCTCCCTGTACATCTCCTATCACAGCCCATCATCTGAAAGCAAGCTGAGCTACACAGAGGACAGAAGCACTTACTCACTGGCTGGGATGAGGCAAGACACGAAGGCTTCTCAAAAGCTCCTAGAGCCAGCAGTGTCACTGACAGCTACCAGGAGAAACAGAGGCAATGTACGCCCTTCCCACTTGCCCAGGGGTGGATGGTTTCGTTAAACTCACCCCTCTGTGGCAAAGGAGGAGCCTTAGGCTCTGGAAGAGAGTAGTAGAATGGGAGGGAACTTGGCAAGAAAACAAACATCTGATATCTTCCTCGTTTATAAAGCTTAGGCCCTGCCCACCAGGAACACCTCTTGCCTGCCTTCTCCTAAGAGCACCTGCTTTTAGGTGCTGAGGATAACCTGTGCTTCTCCACACCAGACGTATGGGAAAGTGGCCCTGAGCACAGACGGAGTGTACTGAGACCTCCTGTCCTTCTCTTCTGCAGGTCAGGCACTTTCCTCATCCTGCCTAATGTGCCATGTCCTCTTGGGGTGAACATGGAAAGAAACATGAGGAGAATGGACAACTAGCAAGAGGGAGCATCCACAAAGGAAGGGAGTATGGATTCAAGGGCTTGACTGTGGATGGCAGGAGCATGAGCACAGCAAAAGGTGCCCGTGTATCTGAGCCCTGAGCAGGTAGGGAAGCATAAGGAGGCCTTACAGGGGCCACGATCCACCTGGAAACCTGCTTCTTCTGGTAGAATGGAGGCCATTATTACTTTATTAGTGGAGTCTGGGCAGGGGGAAAGGTCTGTTTGGATGACTACACCAAATGCAATGCCATAAAGCAGACAATGTTCCATTTCCCAAGACAGAATCACTTTGTAGTGGAATCAGACCTTTAGGCAAATACTCTAGGTCAGATCAGATCATAGTTATTTTGTATATTTTAGTACAAAGAGTAAGGCTATCTACCTGGTCAAACCTTCCTCCAGATGTGTATATTTGCTGAGAGGACCCTGAGAACTTTGGCTCAGACGTATGCTGAGCCCTTGTTCTGACAGTAGATTTACCAGGGCAAGCTCTTTCCTTGCAGTGCTTCCTTTGATTATGCAGAATGTCTTCCACATTTCTGACATGTATCCTACTATGCCGTCTAACTATTACCTCTGAAAGATTTTGAGGTATCACAGACACTTCCTTCTAGCTTTGTATCAGTAAGTTCTGAAGTATGTGTGAGCTGACACCTGTAGCTGATACCAGAGCTAAGGAAACTCCTTCAGTACAACCCGTACTGTGAACAAGGGGGATGGTAATACTTCTTCCTAATAAAATGTGCCAGACTTCCTTATCCTTGTTTTTTATTCTGTTTGGGTCTTTCCAAGCAGCCTGCCTCTCTGTGCATGGTAAGCAGAAGTTTTTAAGCATGCAGTGAACTTCATGCATATGCTAAACAGTGAAAATATTGCCTGCTAGGAACTACAGAGTTCATTTGCAACTGCCCTGGCACTGGCAGACTGCAAGGCTAGCGGAAAAGAACCACTGTTACAACCACTATGTAGGTATGATATGTTCTGATTTTTGGCCAATGTCCATCTCTCAAGTCTTCAAAATTGTACCCTAAGAATGGCACTGGAGAAGTGCAAACCTGGACATCTGCCAGGCCAACCTTGATTAGCAACATTTGCTTGTATTTATGTATTTTGGTCAAAAATAAACATACAAGCTGACAGACATTGTTTTTTCTTGCTCCAAACTTGCACACCCTAAAATTGAAGTTTGGAAGTATTTGTATCATGATTTCATTGATCTGTGCATAGAGGAAATATTAAAGCACTCTAAATTGCACAGCAGATAGGATGAGGTTGGTGAGGATTTAGAGTTCCCTTCTAAGACTGCAACCCACCAAGCAGTGTGAGATGTGCTTTTGCTGTGAATCTATTTACAGTTGCATTTGTCAACACTGTTTTCCACTAACCTCTCTTTTGTGGTTACCTTCCCTTCCACTACACAGCAGGGCAGTCATGTGGAAGAATACCTCCCTCCATGCTTTCTTATCCTGAGCATAACACCAAATATGTCAGCAACATCAAAATGGAAAGTGGATCTCTGATCATGGGATCAGCCAACAGTTGTGCGAGAGAACAAAGTATGGTAATTTTCTGACCAGGCAAGTCAAGAGTTGCTGGCCATCAGTGGTCATCCTAACAGATCCATTAAATAAATGTGTATGTGTTGACCAAAAGCTTCTGTACAAAGCACAAAGCCATTTCCTGCTATGGTAGTTTCAAAACCGTAGGTAGATAAGCTACACCACACCACACTTAAACTCTCCTTCCTTAGAAGGACGGGGTAAGAAAATACAATTAAAACAAAGCTTGTGAGTTGAGATAAGCACAGGGAGATCTCTCACTAATAATAGTCACAGGCAAAACAGACTCAATGTGAGGCAGAGTAATGTAATTTATTGCCTATTGATAGCAGACTAAAGCAGTGAAAACTAAAAGCAAACTAAAAACACCTTCCCCGCCATCCACCCTCTTGTACTACATCCTCCCCCTGAGCAGCACAGAAATTAATATGGCTGTAAGTTCCTGCTGGCTTGATCAAGTTAGCCTCCCATCAGGAGAAAGATTGTTGTGGGACTGTGACAGAAGTAGCCCCTGTTTCAGTTCCCTTACCCTATTATGTCTGTATGGGAGCATTACTAGTCAATATCTGCTGGCTGTTAGGGTGCCTTCCGAAACCAAAGGGTGCAGCAGGTGGTGTTCTGCTTGGTGTCCTTCTCTAGTTCCTTATTTTTAACCCTAAGGTCTTTGCTCTCAGTTTATTTTCATTCTTTTTCTTCTGCAATCAGTTGTCTTCTCTGCGTGCTGTTTTTATTCTTGCTCAAACCCCATTTTTGAGGTAGGATGCAAAAAGCACTTATTCTTGGTATGGATGAAAAACGGACTCCTATGAATGGAAATAAAAAATAACAATAGTGACCAGAAAATAAAGAAGGACTGAACCTCACTTTCTGCAATTCAATAGTTGGGATATGCCAATTGCTACAGTTGCAAGGGTATGCACTCCTGCTCCTAGACAGAGCTCACTTCCTGGTATCTATCATCCTCCCTGCATGAGCAGAAGCAGAAGCAGGAGAGCTAACACCACCACCACAACCCTCACTACAGCCACAGGAACTACCACAACCCATGCCTCCAACACCATCTGCACCTGCATGCTGACCTCCACACAGCAAGAGCTACAGACCACAACTACACACTGCCACCTTGGCCCACGTCACTGTGGTAGCTTACCCAGTTGGGCAGCTGAGCTCCACCACAACTACTCTCTCACTCTCCCTCCTCAAAGGGAAAGGAGGAAATAGGATGAAAAGAGCTCAAGGATTGAGATAAGTACTGGGTGATCACTCAATAACTATCATAATGGGTAAAACAGACTCAGTATAGGGAGGTTAATGCAATTTATTACCTATTACTAAAAAGCTACAGCAGTGAGAAACTAAAATAAAACTTAAACCACCTTTCCCCCCCCCACACACACATCCTCTTCTACCTCCTCCCCCCAAGGGGGCTGTGGTCAGTCTCTAATGCTTCGCTTCATCTTCACCACACCTTCTCGGTCACTCTCTGCCCCTGCGCCATGTGGGATCCTGCCCACAGGATGCCATCCTTACCAGACTGAGCTTGCTTTCCACAGGCAGCAGCTCTTCAAGAACTGCTCCCACACGATTCCGTACCACGGGGTCCATCCATCCATCCCCCAGGAGCAAACTGCTCCAGCACGGGTCCCCCATGGGTGGGCGGCAGCTCCCCCCAGACCCCCTGCTCCTGCATGGGCTCCTCTCCACGGGCTGCATCTCCAGCCCAGGGCCTGCTCCTGCGCGGGCTCTCCATGGCCTGCAGCCTCCTCCAGGCCACCTCCACCTGCTCCACCGGGGGCTCCTCCATGGGCTGCAGCGTGGAGATCTGCTCCATGTGGGACCCATGGGCTGCAGGGGAACAGCCTGCTCCACCAGGGGCCTCTCCACAGGCCGCAGGGGAACTGCTGCTGCCTGCCTGGAGCACCTCCTGCCCTCCTGCTGCACTCACCTGGGTTCTCACTCCTTACTCTCCCAGCTGCTGTTGTGCAGCAATTTTTTTTCCCTTTCTTAAATATGCTCTCGCAGAGATGCAGACAATATCGCTTATTGGCTCAGCTCTGGGCAGTGGCGGGTCCCATTGGAGCCTACTGCAAGTGGCTCTGACCTAATGCGGGGCAGCATCTGAACTCTCCTCACAGAGGACACCCTTGCAGCCTCCCTGCTACTAAAACCTTGCAACTTAAGCCCAATACAGTCACCTAAAGAGATGGGAGCTGCTGACTCTTTCCATCATACCCCATATAACACCCCACAAAAACTGACACTGAAAAACAGCATGACACTGAAGAACAGAGTGGACACATACATGCTCTATACTGCTTTGTTGCCTTGCCCTTCTTTATCCCTTCCCCCTCCCTCTACTCTATTTTTAGTTAAGAAAACAGGAAACAAAAAACGGTATTACTCCCTCCTTGTAGTGAGGAGATAATATTTTGCACAAGGCATTTGATTGGCAAACATTTTTCTTCTCACAGATCTTACAGTGTAATATTTGTCTCAGTTGCTTTTGTCTTGCAGACCATAGAAATGTATGTGATACAGTTGACTATTTTGGCTACAGAGGAGATGGGGAAAGGGCTGTTATTAACCTATTTATAAGGCTTGGTGGAAAGCAGTCCTTCAGACTGCATTGCACTGATATTTCTGAAAGAAATCATCCATATTCCAGTGCAGTTTGCTTTTCACCTCATTCTTTGTGGATCTAAGGTGGTTGTTGAGAAAGATGTAAAAACAGTTTCTTACTATTTAGTTGCATTTCTTACTGGCCCTCTAACACAATCTTTTGGATTGCCTAGAATGCTCCAAATATTAAGGATCCAAGAAATGCAGGCAGCTCAAAAAGCATTTGATTTTCTTGGCCTCGTTCTTGCATTAAACTCTGGGATATATTTGTTTAATATCCTAACAGTAAATTTAAGTATCATTAGAGTGGATTTTTAAATTGAAAGGAAGAAGTATTCAAGTTACTTGAATACGAGATCACAGTCCTTTCAATAACAAAATTATTTTGAACAACTTGCTCTACCATTTCCTTTTCATGCAGATATATATTTATTTAAATTAATCTTGTGACAGGAAGGATGATGCACACAACTGAGTCTTCTCCTTCCTTTCTCCCGCCTACAGATTCACTATATAGCCATGAGGACTTCACCTCTCTGCACATTGATTCTCACCCATAAAATATGGAAAACAATCATTTCTCTCTCTGTTCTTATGTTGAACTTTTCTATTTAGACCACAGGATCTTCCTGGCAAAATTACCTGCTGCTATTGGTATTTAGTATACAGAGTCTTGTCCAGGAACTGATGTGAAAGAAACAAACATTCTGGTTTTATAGCTATGCCTGGTTTCTAGATCACTGGTAGTGCATTTGTCCATCTCACTCTCTTTATACACAAGTATTTTAAACAGAAACAGGTCAAGTATTACTTTCATATGCCATGCACACTTGTTATTTTTTCCCATCTCACTCTGATTTTAAATATTTATGTAATAACCATTACTTTATGTTACATAATATATCTAACGCAGACCTAATCTGCTTATGTTGCTAAAATATTTAATATTAATTTAATATAATCTGGCGTGGAAGAAGGAAGTACTGACACAGCAAAATTTTCAGGGTACCATGGATTATCTAGGCAATTAAGAACTTGAGCTGAGAGTGAAGAAATGCAGAGGCCTAAACAAGACGTGAATTGTGACATTTTATGTTAAAAAATAAAGGAAGTTTATGCATTAGGTACTGCTAATGTAGATCTGTTGTCAAAACAGCAAACAAGCTGTACAAAGGATGTACAAAGAACATGGTAAAGAACAATGAACATGTCACCATGCTTATAGAAATCAACGGCATACGGGTTCGTTGTTTTCTTCAGCTTAAGGCTACATACTCATAAGATCATGAGATGGTCTGATCTCTACAGACTCACTACCCCATGCAGCTCTCTTACTCAGCACTTCATGTAAATCTTCCTTCCTTTGCTTTGGTCCCAAGGAGGACAGTACTTCTTGCTACAGTACCTTTGCTACAGAAGGCAATGTGGGGAAGAAAAGCTGTTAAACTGATAAGGGACAGGAAAAGAAACCTTGACAAGCAGAGAAGGGATTATTCTCTCCTGTGAAGGAAGGTGCACAGCTCCACCAGCTGCAACCACGAGACTGATGAACAGGATGCTGAACAGGAAACTGAATTGAGTAGCTCTGTCAAGCCCCTGTCAGAATGACTCACCACTTTAAAAAGCCATAGGTGAGCACTGCACACGCTTCTTTTCTCTCCTCTTTGGTCGTGTGTGGACCTCAGTAGAAGCAATGGAGGTCTCTGGCTGATGGTGTAGCTGCATGGTCTCATGCGCTGGCCCCTAAGAACTTCCTGGTACAGATGCATAGCCTGCAGACATCTTGGGGAGAAACTTCTAACACGGTTATCCATACAGGGGACATCATGACACCATCCTCAACTAGCAAAATCTATGATTCACAACACTGGAACCTTTCACAGTTTGTGGTTGCAAAGGCTTCAAACGGTAAGTGACTTTTCAAGGTGTTAGATGCTGTGTTTGCTCTGTGATGAATCACGTTATCTATAAAGAAATTCTGAACTTTCCTGAAAGATAACATTGACAGGAAATACAGCTACTAATCATTATTGATATCCAGTCTATCAGCTTCTGTAGATAATGACAAAGAGGAAGTCTGATGTTTTAGGTCATTTGAGGTTTCTACCATAATCTCCCTGTCACACCTATTGTTATATTTTTATTTGTTTTATTAACCTTAATATTGTTAATTGCTTTCATGTAACTATATTGCTATGGTACTTTCTCTTCTGTACTTCAACCCTCCCTACTTATTTCCGTCCTCCTTCGGGTCATTTCCAGTGTTAATGTTGTCAGTTCTTAAAGATGGAAGCTTCCTGCTCTAAGGAACCTGCTTTGGCAGAAGGGTTGGACCTGATGATCTTTCGAGGTCCCTTCCAACCCCTTCAATTCTGTGATTCTGTGATGGACTCTATGTCTTCTACAAAATTCTAACACACAAATGCTGCAGATAAGTAAATAACAATCCTGGTGAATACTAGTCTCACCAAAAATGCAAACACAGCTAATAACATATCTGGATTCCTTTCTCTTATGCATCCTATTCCAAAACATTCCAAAATAATGTTTTGCAAGACTGCTGAATGACTGGCCTTCTTGATGTAAGAGACCTGGCTGCAACATTCTCAGCCCTGCACTTTTGAGTGCAGGAGCACATGCTTAGTGCTCCTCAAGTACTACTTCACAACACACTCACATTCATTTAGCTACTTTTCTAATAAACCATTTGATCCTGAAAAATAAACACTTTTCAAATGTTATATGTAGAGTTTACTACAGTTTCAACAGCACCCCAAATATTAACATCTTGTTTAGGGTATAGCCCTTGTTTAGGGCCGACTGAAGATTTTTAACTCACTGGCAGTTCTTCCATTGACTGTGGAGGTAGATGGGCTGATAAAATCAACCAAGAGCAGGACAAATTAGCTCCCCCAGCCTAGCTGTGCAATCAAAGCTAAATCACTGCTAGTGTGTGAGCTATGTAGTTCCAGTCAAACTAGGGCATTCCAGCAGTACACTGTTGTGACCACAGTGCAGATATTTCTAATGTAAACACTCTATCCCCCAAATTTTTGTTCTGAAGTGATTTCTCCCTGCATAATTGAAAAGTTAGAGGTAGCATGTTAATGGGTGAGAAAAGGTAATCAATGTTTATTTGTTACAGCAGTAAGCAGGAGATGGCATCACAGAATCCATCAAACATTTTGAGTCATTCCCATGAGACTCACAGCACTGAAGGGGCCAAGTAGTTTTTCTGAGAAAATAATTTGCTTAGAAAATGCCACATTCTTAGTTAGAATGTTTGCATTCTCTCCCTGTGATTCTGTCTGGAGGGTATGTTTGCCTTTTGCCTTTATCAAATTCTTATCTTCTTGTTCAATCTTCATTTTATGAAATGTGGGAACATTTCTTGAAACAAAATACACAGCTAAGTAAATACATGGCCATTACAACGCCTAATGGGAGACTTTTTTTCCTGCAAAAATAGGCACTTACCTTTTCTGAACAGCTGTCCTTGACAGCTCAACAGCCTCCAGTGATGCCTGTGGAAGTTACCATTGCAGAGGAATTTGCAGGCCTACCTTCACAGAAGCCCATATGCTTTGAGCCAGTAAGGTGCCAGAAAGGAGAACTGAAAGCTGCCCTAAATATTAGCAGCTGAGAGTGGGTTTGACAAGTGTCTGTCTTGCACTCAGCCTATGCACTGCATTCTGCTTTGGTACAAGGATAAATTCCCCTTCTTCTCCAAGATCATTCTGAGCACTTGCTGCAAACTCATCTGTCTGTAGGTCAGCAGCAACTGTCCCCCTCCAAAGCCTTTAGCTCATGTGGGGAGCTTTGCAAACCACACTTCCTCAGTAACAGCAGCAGGCTGCTTACTCTTTGGTCTGGAGGTCTATTAGCCAAATTGATCTGTGAAACTAAAAGTCAAGTGTCTCCGTTATGTAAAGGAAGCATCTAGGGTAACAAGGATAGCCATTTTGAAGCATCAAATGATTCATAACGGAAGATGTTGTAAATTCTCAGTTTCTTTGTCAACCTGGAGAATGACCTGAAAATGTCAATAATAGCAGTGGGTGAGTAAGTGTGAAATGGATACCTGTGACTTCTCTGTGGTTATAAGCCACAGTAAACTATTTTTGACCACAGTAGCTGGCAGATCTGAATGAAAAGAGAGCGAGCCACTTAAGAGACATTTCATTCTTAAGACTAAAACCAGGTAGTGCGCTATCTGATTTTAGGAAAGTGGATGGTCCAGTGTCCAGGGTTGTTTATGTTCTCAGATTTGCTTTGTTTTGCTTAAGTCAGGAGGTGCTTGGCAAGTTTTATCATTAAACAGCCTGAAGTAGAAGAATGAGTAAATGTTGAGAAACTTGTTCTTAGAAAGAGATGCACAAATAGCTGTACATACACTAGTGTTTCCCTGTCTTTTATGCAAAACTTGTTCAATATGAAACAGGTACTGACCCTTCTTGCTGTCCTAATTCCATACCTTCCTCTCATTCTGTGCTCCTCTGGGTTCAGTTCTCCCAAAACCTCTTAAAGCATATACGTCCTGAGCATTCTGAATCCATTACTTTTTCCAACACCCCTTCTACCTTTTCTGGGACTCTTTGGTTCCCTAAGTTCCCCAAAGCCAACATATTTAAAGCATTGTTTTCACACACCTTTTTTATTCCTTTTTACCCTTTTGTCTGTCTCTTCTCAAGTGTCATCCCAGGAATACTGGCACGTCCAGCCCTCCAGCACATTGCCTAAACGAGCCGCTGCCACACTCCAAAGTTGAAGTCAACTGTAAGTCTGTATGCACAGAAGCATAAAGTTTATATGGGTCTTTATTATCTGCAAAGATAAGCACCCGGGGATAATTTTCAGCAACTGACTACGCTCAAATATTCTTGGCAAATAAAAGGAATTGGAGGTCACGGTGAAAGCATAATGCATAACCCTCCATGTTCATGGTTTTCTCTTTCAGGTTTTCTGCGTGGGTACCGATGGCGGCATGCTTTGGACAAACCCGCACTAGGCGTGCACCTCATCAGCCTTGCACGGGGAGCTGCATTCCCCATTCCCCTGGACATTTGACCTCGCCACACAGCCAGGATCTGTCGCCAATAAAGCAGCTACCGCGCGTCAGACACCGCACGAAACACAGCTGCGGAGCGCCAGCCCTCCCGGTACGTGCAGCCCTGTCTCACGACCCAGCCTGCGGCCCCACGTCCAGCCCTTGCACCGTCTCTCCGCCCGTTCCGGCCCCGTCATCTCCTCCCGCGGCGGGGCAGGAGCTCCGCACCCATGGGGCGTCCCGGGGCTGGCGGCTCCCCGGAGCGGAGGACGGCGCCCCGCAAGGCTGGAGGTGCAGGGGGCGAGGGAGCTCGGCGGCTGGGCTGCCGGCTGGGCTGCGGCCGGGCGAGGAGAGGGGAGCCGCGGCGTCCCGGGGCAGCGCCGGTGTCCCGGGAGCCGCCGGGCTGCTGGAAAGCCCCGCGGCGAGATGGCGCCCGCCGGGCTCCCGGGGGCTGCGGGCAGGCGGGGATGGGGCCGGAGCGGCCACCCGGGCCGCTGTCCTCGCCTCCTGTCCTCAGAGAGTGGCCTCTGGAACGGCTCCGGGGATCCTGGGCTCTGCTCCGCCTTCAACTCCGTATGGTTTTTTTTTTTTGTTTTGTTTTGTTTTAAATTCCTCGTATTTATTTATTTATTTATTTATTTTCAGGTCTGTTCTCAAATGTCTGGTTCTGGCGAGGTGTTGCTGGAATCCTCGTTGCTGCTGTCGTCTTGATTTTGTGTATTCACTTTGGTAAGCGTATGCACTTTGTGTAAGGTACTTGCAAAGAACATATAACTAGCCTTAGAAATTAGAGTTTTGCATGGTCAGAAGTCCCCAGGACCTCACAAGAGGGTTCTTCAGACCTTACCTTGTTTCAAAGCTAATTACACGTCTCATGCCTTGCTGTTTAAAACTGTGTTCTAATACTGGGGAAATAACTCCCATAGTTAGAGAGTGCTCAGATTAGTCTGAGTGTGCTTCTGACATTCAGTTCTATAACCTTGCTGTTAATCATAATCCAAGCTTGGGAAAACAAATGCAAAATTGTCTTTTGCAACCACTCTGTAATCGTTAACACTATAATAAACAAAGTTATTGATTCAGTACAAGAAAGAAACACTCACAAAAGCCTTAATTGTCAGAAACATTTAAGTTGTAGATGAGTGTCTAAAGCATACATAGTTATTACCTTCCCAGTTACTTCAACCGACTTGCAGTGATCATCACTTTAAAGATTTGTTAGCGGGAGCTAGAGTACATAATTAGTTTACAATAAATATTTCTGCTGGGCAGAGATAATTATATAGTGGTTAGACTGAGATGAATTAGATGGTGCAGCCACAAAGCAAGGTAAAAAGCTCTAGAAACCTTTTCCATTTGGAAGAAATAGGTTTCTGTCTTTTTGCAGTAAACCATTCTTCGGACAAAGATATTCCTGCCTGTCCATCCCTGGAACTCTGTCCATCAGATTGGCTGTATTTCCAGAAGAAATGCTACTACCTCTCAGAGAGAGAAGCCAACTGGAACTCTAGTCAGAACTTCTGCTCATTGCACAATGCTTCCCTCCTTGTGATCGAAAATCTTCAGGAATTGGTAAGAGAACAAAGCAGGGATCCTGGTTTCACTCCATCTCGCTTCTAGGATACTGCACAATACACCCATGAGTTTTTCCAGCCTTGTAAGCTGAACAGTTTTAATGCAAAGGCAGTGACAAGTCACAGCAAGCAGAAAGCTGCGTACCTCTTTCCCTGCAAACAGCAAACGTCAGTTCTAGGAGTTGATGTGTTAGAACAGTTGATGTGTTAGAACATCCCCAAGGCTTATCTGAGTTAAATTTTATGCTGTTCACAGCCATAAGTACTCACACGGAAGGCAACTGTCAGCGTAAATATCGTTGTATCTTAGGTAACTTTAATTAGATGAAAACTGTTCTCTCTTAGCAAGATAGATTGGCAGACAAGTTGATAGATGTGTTAGTCTTGACTTTTGGTGTTAGGAGATAATTATTCTAACCGCAGTTTAGAGCATCCTTTTCTGTATCATACTAGTAAAAAGACCTAGGACAATATATCCTCCCATATCTGTTAATAGACCTTGATAGCATTTGCTATGTTAAAACAGTTTCTCCCTATGTCAATAGATCACATCACAGATACCAGTTTCATGGCTATACTGGGTGCAGATGACAATCCTGTTCTATGTACTGTGGCAAGGTTCTACCCTCACTCATCTCTCTCTAAAACGTCCATCACAAATCCTTGCTACTTGGTAATAAAAATTCAATATGATGAAGACATACCAGTGATGGAGAAATGCATTATCTGCAAAGGTGCTCATTGTTCTTTGAAGAGTTTCTCGTGGAGAAAGAATAAATGCAGTTCCATAGTAGTTCTTAATATTCAGCAGTATACTTGGATTCTTGTAGTTGGCATTTCTACTGCTACAATATCTGAGTGCTGCAGGGATAATCTGTTCAAGTTGTAAGTTCTTTTTCCATAAGGTGAATCACACAAGATCCTGTAGATTTAGTCCTTAATACTGTTCCTTTTGAGAGAAAGGCAAGATCATTGCTTTGCTTTCGAGCCTTGCATCAAAGACTTCATATTCTGATAACTGTATGGAACATGCAAAACTTCTTTCGTGTTTATTCCTGCAGAGTTTTATGGTGAAGATAACAAAGCAAGACCCATGGATTGGACTTCATAAAATAAATGAAGAATTCTTTTGGGTAAATGGGAGCACATTAGATAACAAGCTGTGAGTCAATGCTGTTGTTTTTTGCTAGTGATACTAGATTATAGAGGACCAAAATACGATAACATACAGATATAGATAGTGACTTGAAAGAAATACCTGTAATGATGCTGTCCAGATGGCAATGGAAACAGCAAGGAATACAATACAGATTTCACGTAGTTTGGGTAAAACTTATGATGAAAATTAGGAGATAAATCTGTAACACCTGATTCAGAAGCAAAATGAGAAGGGAGGTCATGGTAACAAACAGTATAGCAAAGTGAAAGTTAAATCTTGAGACCACCAAGGTACTGAAGTAATGGGGAAAGGGATGAAAGATTCCAATAACCTGAATTCCTCATCATAGGATAGAGTTTGAAAGAACAATGCAAGAGGCTTATAGGAAAGGTATTTGGGAGGCTTGTAAGATATTTTCATACCTCTTATGGTATATGCTTACACACACACAAAAAAAAAAAAAAAAGGCTGCAAGAGGGGGAGGTGAATCTGTGAATTTGTGTTGTAAGAGCTACTCTGTGGTACCTGTCCTATGCTCTCTCACAGGCATCATGTGTGGGGGTACTTTGCTCCTCCCACCAATGGCTGGTCCATCATTTCAGAGTCCTGCATCTTATGCTGGGGCAGCTGCTGGCAGGAGTCTGTAGAATAACCAATGACAGTGATAGACACTGAGATTTCAGAAGTCTGAAATTAACATTGAGTATTTAGATTTTTCACTTTTTAAAGTTTTTGACATCACTAGTTATGCGTAACTATATCCTGTTCTTCCCTGAAACTTGCAAGCTTGATCTGACAAATATCTTACACATTTAATCGGAGATGTAAGCAGAATGTAGGCATCTTAAGTTGGAAACTGCAGTCCTCCCCACTGTTGCTTACCCCTGCCTGTGACAGAAACATCCACTGTTGTTTTTATATTCAGTGTTAAAGTTCTTTGCATTCTTAGACTTTTGCCTCTGTGCATGCCTAAAACTGCTCCTCCTGTCTTTAAAAGAGTACCTTGATGTCTAAGAACATGTACTGTAAGAGTCATGTTAGCACTGGGGCAGGTTGGCCTTTGTCTTTTCCAGGGAATGTATCAGCTTGGTTAGCCTACTCACTGAACACTATTACACTTTATTTTAACACACAGTTGGTTAAGGAGGCCCTTACCTTTTCCACACCTGTGGTGCAGAAATGGAGATTCATTTCCTATTTCCCACCAGCCCCTTAACCATAATGCCTTGTTCAGTTCTGAGGAAGAGGAAAATGAAAAAAAGTATTTGTTTCACAGCTTCTCTTGAAACTTTTTAGCTGTACAGAATGCCAAGGGAGTCAAAGGTGGAGCCAGTCTTTGATAGCACAGGGTCTTTCAGAAGGGCAAATTTAAATTCCATTATTTGCTCTAGGAATGTATTTCACATTAAGCAACCACTAGGCAAGATGTAGGAATACTGCTAGCCCTAGGTTTTGTATTCTGGGGGCCAGACCCCCATAAAAGAAGATGATACCTGTGGCATTTTCTTCAGAGAGCAAGGTATCATCTTCATGCCATGCCTTGCCCATAGTAAATCAGGTGTTACATGAAAAGAATCCGTAATCCCTTTAGTTCTCTCTTCTCTGTTGAATTATTTGATTCTGGCTGTCAAAGTAATAGTATCTTTCATTTTCCCTTGCAGGATTGAGGTAAAAGGCTCTGGAAACTGTGCCTATCTTGAGTCAAAAGGAGTCTCGGCCTCTGGATGTTATTTAACCAGGAAGTGGGTCTGTAGCTTGAGTACTAGCTTAGCATGATAATGGTGGGCGAAGTCACCTCCTCTGACATGTAGAACTCTGATATATCTGCACAGTATATGTGTATGCTCTGGGACCTGGGAATGCATTTCAGCTCTTGCCTGGAAGTGAACATGTTTTCTGGTAGCCAGGACTTTCTGCCCATGGAGGAGGCTTCTGTTTTTTCACAATGTCATTTCAATGTCTTTTCTCAGGGTCTTGATAAATTTTCTTGCCCCATTTTTCTAGCTGCTAAGCTACTGCTCAGCCTGTAGTTTCTTTTGTGTCATCAGTATTTCTTCCATGATTTTGTGTCTTGTAGGATCCTAAGCAGCTGTTCTTTTCTTTTTGGTGTGTCATTGGAGGTGTTTGTTCTGCCTTTCTCTTTTCCAAGTTCTGTGTACAGGCATGCTATTATACGAAGTGATGTGGCTCTGCCTAAAGGTTTCTGTATCTCCCAGATACAGGATGATCCAGAAATGAGCACTTTGGTTTTAGACATGAGCATTGTGGACTTCATACTCCCAGTTTGATGGGGTGCCTCTTGTGTGTCTCTGCATCGCATTCATTGTTTTTTGTAATTGTTATTTTGCATTAATTTTGTTTAATTTGCTTGGTAGTAATACTGAAATTTGTATAGCTGCTTTCCTGAAGCTCTCCTTCCTGCAGCACCCATCTTAGCAAAAAAATAAATAAAAAGTATTAATTTATCTGAGGATTTGCACAAATGGGGAGAAGAAGTTCAAACTACAAAAGTAAGGGTATTGTATTAATACAGTAAAATTAGAAATATCCCTAGTGCAAATGGCAAAATATTGAGAATAAGAGAATTAATAATAAAGGATGTGCCTTCATGATTTCCTCATGTCTTGTGCCTATCTGAGTTTGAGGAATCTAGACAAGTGGTCAATTTCTGGATAGACAATCAGTGTTTTGTTCTGTGTGCACATCATTTTCAATAGCAACGTACAGTGCTGTTGCATGGCTATCAGTCTAAACAGAACGAGGGCACAATCCCACTGAACTCTGTCCATTCATTCTACAAGGTAAACTGAAGACAGAAAGTGACATTGAACTAGAGGAAGCAAATCAGCTTGTTTTCATGGAGGGATTATTTGTAATGGTTTTCTAGACAAGGAAGGATCAGGAATTCTCATGTATAACAGGGCAAAATACTTCCTGCTCAGAATAAAATCTGGAAACAACGGACTTTGTTTACTAAGATTCCCTCTCTTTAAGGCAGCTCTGGCAGTATACCTAGTACAGAATGCCCCTGGCCATAGAGGTAGTCCATGTATTTTGTTAGGAAATAAGGGGAATGACCTCTCATCTGGTGGAAATCAGTGTTGCTCAATTGATTGAAGTGGAAATACGCTACTCTGCAGAAGTACAGGATCTGCTGCTGTATTGCTATGCCCTTCTGTCACCTCTTCAGGCATGCATAGTTGACTTTTGTGATGTGGTATGCCGCAGGCTACATGGGATTTCTTAAAGAAGCAAGTGGAATAACTTTTTGAGCCACTAGAGAGCAGTGTAGTTTCAGGGAAGGAAAGATAATTATGTTTCTTTCGTTGTCAAGAATGTAAAATTGCACTATAAGTGGTTTTTTTCAGTATTACATTTTGTCCTATTTCTAATTATTTTTTGCCTTCACTGTATTTTTATGAAAATTTAATTGTCTAATTTTGTTAATTGTTTTGTTTATACCTTCATTATTTTCTGTGACAGTAGGACTGTACTGTAACAGGATTTTGTGGTACAGATATTGTTAAAAATTGTGTCTTCTAGATGTTAATTTATATATGATCATAATTTTTCTGAACTACACTTTTTTAATTGCATGTGTTTTTATAAGCACAGTAACAAGACTCTACAGTACGAATAGCCGTAGTAATCTATGTGTTAATTTATATGTAACTTGTTTGTTTGTTTCCCTGCAATGTTTTTAAATTAACTAGCTCTGAAGGGTATGGTATGTGCAATAGTCCAGAAAAGATACTTAATAAATATCTTTACAGAGCTTTTGAATTCCACTGGTGTGTGTGCGAATGTTGTACCATTAAAAGTCTTTCTTCAGCCCAAGCACCGTATGGAAAAAAAAAAAAGGTCACACCAGACTGAAGCAAAATAAAATATTCAGGTTTTCAGTATGAAAAGATCTTTAAAGATAATGTTGGGGTTTACATGAAACGACATTTCATGCCACCTCCCCAGAAAACATTTCATTTTCTAACACTTTAAATCTTTTTATAGTAAATTATAGTAAATTTGGGGGGAAACATGGAGTTTTATGCAGTTTGTTCTTACAAAGTTTTCGGAGCATTTATATTATTGAAATTCTATAGGTATATTTTACAAATTTGATAGAATTTGTGAGGGATAAGGGGTATTCTTGTACCACATTTTATCTTCTTTAGTGAGCTGATTTACCCAGAAATTCTTTTTAAATACAGAATAATGGCACTCTTGTGTTTTGTTTTCTTTTTGTTTGTTTTGTTTTGTTTTTTCTCCATCAATGCCATCTACATGTAGAGTCCAAATATTGAAAATTTTAGTTCTTAAAGGAGGTTTTGAAGAAACCATGAACACAATGGGTTACAACGAAAGCGCTTTTTGACTCTTAATGGGTGCAATTAGCATCTTTGTTAGTACCCAATGTCTGTCATGCTAAGAACTGAAGGGGCAGGATATGAACTCACTTTACTCACAGTGAAGTTAATGAAGTACTACAATCAAATGCTTTTCTTTTTTTTCTTTTTTTTTTTTTTTCCCCTTTTAAATCTGTAGGATTACACAAGATTTAGTGACTGCATAAAGTGTAGGTAAGGTCTTTGGTAAGATGCTACAAAAATATTTAATTACATTAGTAATAGCTAGGATGTTTGAATAATAGATACTTCATAAGTATTGTTAAAATCACCACTGATTTCAGAGAAATTAGCTCAACATGTGTCATGGTTTCAGCTGGAATAGAGTTAATTGTCTTTATAGTGGCTGGTATGGTGCCTTGTTTTGGATTTAGGAGGAAAATAATGTTAATATCATAACAATGTTTTAGTTGCTGCAGAGCAGTGCTTACACTACATCAAGGACTCTTCTGCTTGTCATGCTGCTCTGCCAGCAAGGAGACTGGGGGTGCACAAGAAGCTGACCCAAACTGGCTGAAGGGAGATTCCATATAATGTGACATCATGCTCAGCAATAAAAGCTGGGATAAAGGAGGAGGAGGTGGGGGATGTTTGGAGTGATGGTGTTTGTCTTCCCAAGAAGCCATTATGCACGATGAGCCCTGCTTTCCGGGAAGTGACTGAACATCTGCCCACCCATGGAAAGTAGCGAATGAATTCCTTATTTTGTTTTGCTTGCATATGTGGCTTTTGTTTAACTAGTAAACTCTCTTCCTCCAAGCCCATGAGTTCTCACACTTCTACTTTTCTGATTCTTTCCCTTATTCCACCTGGGAAGAGTGAGTGAGCGGCTATTTGGTGCTTGGCTGCCTACCAGGGTTAAACCACAACATGGTTTGAGAAATATTTGCCATAAAACCCAGCAATCCAGGAGTTGTCTACAATGCATATAGAAAGGTAGGCTCTAAGTACCGTGGAATAACATGTTTTTTTCTCCATTGAGAAAAAGTATCTTGTTCATTTCAGACATTTTCCTTGCTTTTCCTTCTCCATGTAGAACAAGTCTGTTCCTGCACGCATGCTGAACTGAGTTTTTCTTCTCTCTCTCTCTCTCTTTTTTCTTTTAACACAAGAACAACAGTTTTTCAAACGAGTCTTTAGTTGCTGATACTACATTCTGCAGGGGAAAGTTAAGTTGTTTTTTTCGTTTGAAAGGAAGTCAGCAACGCTGATTGTGACATTCACTTCTTAATCTTTAGCTTTAAAGATCTTAAGAAAAGCTGTCGTGTTGTGCTTATGGAACATAGATACATCAAGCGGTTAGTATCTCAAAAGAGGATCTCTTCACCTTTAAAACTCTCACTTACACACGCCTACTACCTCCCTACCATCTTTGTGTGTCCATAAATGAGTGCACTGTTGGCCATCAGTGTCCATGGATGGATTCTAACACCACAACAGGTTTTTATTTGTGCAGGTCAGCAAAAGCTTGTAAATTTAATTTAATATTATTAGTTTTCTGAGGTCTTCAAATGTTCAATGAGTCTACAGCTGTTTGAGAGGTGAGTTGCAAAATATGGAGGGTCCTTTCTTGTGTAGATAGTTTCCCTGGTCTCTGAGTTTCAAGGCTCACATTCTGCTGTATTCTGTCTTCTCTTTGTTTTCAGTGCAGCTAAGAACTCACTAAGAGCCACATGATGTGAGGGAGGGGTGTCAGTTTGTCGGTGTTATGACATATATCATGAAACATTTGTTCTACAGTTGCAATCAAGTGCATGGTAAAAAAGTGGTACTTCATGCCATGAGCTTACTTGTGAGCGTGTCTGTCAGTTAGTCATCACAGGTTACAGACATTAACCACAGCCCTCCAGATGGGCACCACACATCTGGGGCAGGTATGAATCAACATACCTTGGAAACTGCATCTGCCTTTAATTATGTGCTCCACAGCAAACATGAGCTAAAGGCTTTACATTTTGAAAGCCATATTGGACTTACTTATCTTTCTTGGTGCTAACAAGGTCTTTAATTCCAGTCTGTGCATTTTTTGTTAGAGTAGCATCTTTGATTTTAATGTTATGGTATTTTGTGGTTTGTCTTTTTTTTCACGCACAGTTCACCACACAGAGACAGTGTAAAAGCACATAAAACTGTGTTAAAAGCCTGGCAGCTTAGAAACTCTCCCTAACAGGCCCCAAAAGGGCCTTGGAGTGTCTTTTTCTAAAAAATATTGTATGATTCCATGAAACAAGGTAAGAATTCAGTGTCTTATTGTGGTAAGCACAATGTAGAAGAGTTGACTTTAGGGGCATTTGAAGAGATGCTGTCTGAAATAGAAAGGGTAAAAAAAAAAAAAAAATTGCTTAAGCAACCCTGTCTGTAAGCATGGAAAAGTAGATTTTACACTAGTAGATTTTGCAAGGCAGCAGTTTGTATGTATGAGAATGCCTCAGTTCTGTGGCCCCACTGTCTGAGAATATGAAACTAGAGATTCACAGTTCAGTTTGAGCTTTTTGAATATTAGCTTTCACATCAGAAGTGTTTGATATTTTATCAGATAGAACTCAGATGTCACACAGGTATTTTTTAATCAAAGCATACCCGAAGAGAAGAATATTGAAATGCAGTCTCCCTGTTTTGCTTCCCTATTGAACAGCCACCACTGCTGTGCTTCATGACTAATACAGCCAGTTTATCAGTATCAGTGAACAAGACTCAAACATACTGTGGAAGAGTTGGTTTTCTTTGCTCCAATAAAATATTCAGATTGGACTGTGTTCATTTTTCGCTTGCACAAGTCTTTGTTAAATTAAATAAACCAACTTGTTGTTTTGACTATAAGAAGTAGTGCCAAGTATCCAGCAGAGAAGAAACAAGGATGTGCTTTTCTCTTCTCTAGGGGAGCCACCTGTCTAAGATTTGGCAACTCACCTCTCGATTTGAAGGAGGAGATCTTTTTCTACTCACTGCTGCTGTAATAAGAAAACAAAATTTACACACACAACTTCTCTTAGAGTCTGGAAACATACAAATAAATGGGATACAGTCTGCCATAAGAATCGTCTTTCATTTGGGTGAACTTGTGCATAAAAGGGTTTGCAAAGCACTTCAGTGGGTGTTTGAGGTAGACAGAGGACAGCTGAGCATCTTTGTATGAACAAGAGGAATTCAGAGGTCCCCCTAGCCCCTCGGTATTGGTACTGGACATAAAACTTGTAGAGCAGAAATTATGCACTCCAGTAGTGAAAAGAGCATTTGCAGGAATACAAAAGTCATTGCTTGATTTGTACAATAGATCTGAGGTGCCACCTGTGGGGCTTGGTATGTTCAGAAGCAGCTGGTGTAAATAGGAATATACCAAAGGCAACGTGAGCCAAGAGCAGAGGACAAACCTTGCAAAGGCAATGCTCTCATCAACCAGGCACAGTCCCACGGGGGCTGAAAACAGCAGGTAGAGCAGGGTGCTGATAACAGTGTCCTTCACTGTTATCCCAGGCAAAGCAAGTGATGAGGCAGGTCCAGGATCCACTCAGGGAATCCAGTCAGGAGCAACAGGGACAGAGACATGACTACAGACAAGACTATAATGTGGGTGTAGAGTTCATCCAGGAGGCAGAGACAAAGACAAATTAGAACATTCTTAGAAGGAGGTATCCAGGAGACAAGATACCAACAACAAAGGTTCAAGATCCATCCAAGAAATGAGGCAGGAAGGCAAGACTGGAGACGGTACATCTATGACATTGCCCAGGCAGAGACTGACCCCAGGCCTGAGACTGAATAATCTTGGGCCCATTGGAAGGAGATCTGGGTGGGAGTCTCAGGAGAGGCTTTCAGGATGCTTAGGGCCTATTAGTGCCTTCAGGACCCTGTGAATACCCAAGTGGAGGTACATGATTTTCAAACAGGAGGAAAGCAGTTTTATTACACCTCCACATCCATTTTCCCCTATATGTTTGTTGTTTGTTCGTTGTTGTTTTAATTTTCATGTTTACACATTACTTGCTCTCCTCATTATTGAACATGAGTCACTGGAAATATTTCAACAGTGGTGCAAATATTTGCACTCTGGGTTACTCATTTTAAAGACACATGCTAGCTAGAAATCTAGAGTAATTGTTACTCTTATTATACTAAGTTATTTGTAACAATTGGAACAAGTTACCTTCGTGACTTCTTTGAAATCTAATCATGACATTTTTTTCATTTTTTTTCCAAATATATTAATCTAAAAAAGATGGTAAGTCAGATCGCTCTTAGCATTTTTTCACTGCAGGTCCAGAAATAGTGTGGTGTCCCTGAAAATTGAGTGACCAAGCATCTTATTTACTGACTGGATCAACAGTCATTAATTTTACTTAACTTTAGCTTCAATATCTGATCACATCTCTCAGGCAGTACTTAGAGCTCCATGTCAAAAAGTTCGCAACATAAAGGGGCAAAATGTAGGAGGAAAGGCAGGCCACCATCTTCATTTCCTTGCTGCTGTTCCTCTGCAATCTTGTCTTATGGTCCAAATCTCTTCCTTAGCTCATAGCTTTGTATCAGGCCACAAGGTTCAACATTAGAAGAAGACGGGAGCCATCAGGCTATTAGCCACAAGCATTATGGGTCACCTCTTACTTGATCCAGTACCTCTATACCCAGCAGCCATGCAGGTTGGCTCTGAATAAGTATGAGACACTGTCTAGTAAAATCATTTTCTTCCAGCCCTTCAGAAAACACCAAAATATTGAAACCCAAATAAAATGTGCCTCAGCAAAGTCTGCTTCAGGGACGTATACAAAAGCAGTGGGCTCCAGCACAGTCTTCAGCCCTCACAGGTGGCATCTTTCTTGCATATCATACAGATCATGTACACAGTGCTCATCCTCACATATCTCTTATCGCGTCTTTTTGAGAGCTGCTGCTGATGTCTGTCCATGGGAATGCTCAGCACTCCCAGAGCCACACGTGCTGACTCACAGTCCTGTTGCATGACCTTCATGCTAACACTTGGCAACTTCTGAGTTCCCTGATTTTATCAGACATGGTCTTAGCGAGCACAGAATGGTAAAATTCAAATTTCTGCATAAGTCTCATAATATTTACATTGATTAATTGTTGTTTTGTCAGCAAAACGAGTCTCCCGACAAAAAGCTCTGCCTATTGTTTGACAATTTAGCTTAGAGAGTCAACAATGTTGCATTCTTCTTACAGATCCACTTCTTTAAAGTCTGGCAATTATCCATTTGGATCATATTTTTTTTTCTGTAAACAGCACAGTTCTCGTCAGTCCCAATTCTATTTGTAGCTAACCTGATGAGAGAACAAGAAGGACATAATGACTTGTCAGTTATAAATTCAGTACTGGATAAAAATACTGGGTCAGGGTATTGGGGAAAGCACATTCAGTGACATGTTAAAGTACAGTTCTACAGTCATGCATAGGTGCATAGGGCACCCACAATCAATCCTTCTGGCCACTGAAGGATTGATTCTCATGAACATTAGTGTAAGAAATGTGAGGAAAATCTCTGCATGCAGCCATGATGATGAACCGCAATGCAATGTAATAGTGAGAGGCAGAAGGACCCTTCAGCTGCACAAATCCCAGCATCAACTCTATGTAACAGACATCACATTCAATGGAGGTGGTATGCACAGTCTACGCACTGAGAGTTCAGTGATGGTGATTTTTAATGGAAGAAGTGTGTAACAATGTCTCTTTGTAGTCGTAAACACAAAAACTGTGACTGTGGTTGGTCTTGCAGCCAGAGGACAAATCTGCTTCCAGAGGTGCTCAGCAGGATCTGTTTAAACTGGTGGTGAAAGAGACACAAAATAGGTGCCTGAGACTGCACGACTAGGTCTATACTTTGGGAAAAGAGCTTGGGCTCAGAGTTATATTTCCATGCAGAGTAACACACCTTTGCTTTTGCCAAAGATGCCTCCCCCTTCAAACCCGCAACCAGTAATCACCTGTTTTCTTTTACTCTGGGATCTCCAAGCAAATTCCGTTGTTTCTTCTCATCTTCCACCTTTGACCCAATCCATATATATTTGGTATCTTTCTCTATATTATCTATAAATTCCTGTGGAACAAGCAGAAATATGTTATCCAGCAACAGAGCTTTTCTGCTGTGCTCAGGTCCCTGTCCTGTCCCATACACAGCTTTCAATGTAGTCCCTCACATGAAGGGAAAGGGCAAGGATACAGATACAGCAAAGCAGCCCATTACAGTGGCTTATACACATGACCACCCACAGAGATTTGATTTAGGCTGATGCTCAGACCAATTAGCTTCTTGCCAGCTGTCAAAAAAAAAACCCTCAATAACTGGAAATGGCCTCAGTGATGTTTCACACTCTAGTGAGCCAGACTACAAACTTCTAAGGTAAAGTCTTGTTCCTCAAAGAACAAAAAGTTTCTTAGAAGAGCCATGACCTGCCATTTAGTCATACCCTGATATTCACATTTCCAAAGAAAAATGGGATGGAGGTTTGACTGTTTGAATTTCCATAGTCAAATAGTAGTCAAATCAAACCTCTCTTCTCAGAGCCAAGTATTGGAGATGAGTGGGAAGCCTCCTCCCAGTCAAAACTGTGGTGGTTTCCACACTTGCTCCTCTTGTGCTTCTCTCTATTTCTTCTCTTGACTCTCTCTGAAATGAAGTCCTGTCAATAGGGAGTCACATGCTCTGCACCTGATAAGGTTCTTGCTTGGCTGTGTGTACACCTGATATTTGGGGCAGCAGTTGGAGGTTCACCTGGTGAAATGTTTGGCTAAGGTAGATGCTTGTTGTGCATTTTTTAGGGCTGCTGCAAGACTTACCATCTCAATTTCATCTTCAATGACAAGAAGCTGGGATTTCTTAGCTAGACAGTTTCTTTGGCTGTCATCCCAGCTTACAGCCTCCTCAGAGAAGTAGTAACACCTTCCCCTGTGTAGTTGCCACCCTGGCGGACACAGCTCACATGTTTCTGTAGATGGAGATAGGGAAACATTAGCTCACACCATTACTTGTTCCAGTTGCCCTGTAGCATTTTATGTTCGTGTGCCAGGCTGGCTGGTCCAAAAGCAGTCAACCTTTACTCCAAAGAGTGGGTTCACTGGCAGCGGAAGGTTGTGAGGTTTGAAGGCTCCTCTGTCACTCCTGTTCTCAGCTTCACAATCCCTTGCCTTGATGCTATGCACTTGTGCATTACCACTGCACAACTCCTCGCTCTCCCCTCCCTGATGGATATGCCAGGTGGATATGCACAGGGAGAACCTAGAGGGCTGTGAAGACATTCATTCCCCTCTTGAAGTCCTTGTGAAGAGATACCATGCTATAGGACATGATGCAGAGTGTGTAGATTTTACATATGAGGTGACTGAAAACCACAGATACTTTATTGAGGTCCAAATTATGTCTATCAAGCTGAATAAAGAATTAGAGTAAATTGAAGTGAATGCTGTTATTCCCAGATACACTCTCTGTTTCACTCACAGCATCTGTGAGGAACATCCCTCACATTTTCTGTCCTGGCTTCCTTTAATGTTTCAAAGTAACAGTCTCTCTCTCTCTCTATATATATATATATTTTTTTTTTTCTCATTACAATCAACACTCAGAAATGCATTAATGTTAACTAATAAATAATAGATCCATGGTGAAAAGACCAGTAAGGTCTTCCCCTTCATGATTCTTGCAAAAGGGTAGGAAAACTAAATCCTACCGACTCTTTGCAAACAGTTATTGTCTGGAAAGTGTTCTCTAGGATGCAGGGAGGCTATAATAGATGACATTTCTGACAGCAGCCTTTGACAGAAAGAAAGGTCAAAGAAAGTACTGAAAATTGTATGTACCAAATAGTGCAAAGCTGATGTCATTGAAATGTTAGTGTAGATCCAGTCACCACTTCTCCTATGGAGGAACACCGTGCTCCCCGGGTAGTACCAGTGATTTCCCATAAATTGTGGGCTGTCATAGAAATGGGAACAGAGACAACAGAAGTGTGTACACAGCACATCTTTCATAGTGTGAAAGGACTAACTTTCCTCACCTTCTCCATCTTCACACAGTTCCTCCATTAGCCATTTCAGGAGCACTGCCGAGACTGTTTTCTCTGAAGAAACGTGATTGTCAGTGTTATTTAGACCATACTGGGGAAAAAAATCTGATTTTTCTGCTCTGCCTTCCAAAACTTGAAGAAACAAAATGAAATAAAAATAGAGATACAGATTATGATTAACAACAGGGTCAAGGAAGTACAGTCTTTGTATCCAGTGTTATACCGTGACTGTGAGATGTGTGTGTATATGCATGCGGAGGGGTATGAACACTCAATTGGGAGTACATTCGGTGAGTATAACTGTCTGGCAAAGGGTATAGCTGCTGAATGATATGGTGAGTACAGGAAGGTTTATGCCACATCTGATAGCTGGATGTGTAAAGAATAAATGATATTTTGGTAGGAATTTTTGTTGGGAAAGTATGTGTTTGTTTTTTTTTTTTTCTGAAAATTTTCAAGGCTGTTTTCTTTTAGGAAATTAATATATTTTCTGGAACAGTTCTTAAATAACTAGAACATGATCTGGGCTGTGATATTACTCGTACCAGGATGTCTGATTAAATGAAACAACCTGAAGTCTGTTTTTGTTTGTTTGTTTGTTTTGTTTTGTTCTTTTTCTTTCTTTCTTTCTTTTTTTTTTTTTTTTGTTATTATTTGTTCAAACCCACAAAGTAATTAATAGATATAGACTCAAAGTAGCACCACAGATGCAACATTTAACTTGTAATTCAGGAAGGTCAGATGCTCTGATTATCCTAGTGATTTGAAGTCTGCCTCTACAGCCTTTCAGCATCATTGATGATGACATAGACTGCAGCAATTCTCCTTCATCTGTGCTGTGTATATTAAATGTCAAGTAGGAAATGTTCTCTTTGGAACACCACATCTATTTTCCTGTATCTGTGTATAACCTGACACCTTTAATGTGATGCTAAGGGAAAGTGTTTTTTTTGTTGTTGTTGTTTTGTTTTGTTTTGTTTTGTTTGTTTGTTTGTTTTTTGTATCATTGTTTTTGTGAGGTTTAACCATGCCTATAATGAAGAGATGAAACTGATGGTAGGATTTACTCACATTGCTTTGCTAGCACAGCCATGGTGACCAGCAGAATGAGCACAAGAAATCCCAGGGCCAGTGCCACATAGAACCAGGTTGAGCGCTGCTGTTTGCAGCCTGGAAAGACAAGGGGAAGAGTGGCTTAAGCAATTTGCATTGCAAAAAATAGCACTGCCTTCATGTATGACTTTTTCTAATGTGGAAACAACAGAGAAATCATGTAAAATAACTCTGCCGTTTGAAGTATGTTGGGACATTTTACTTATCAACAATTTGCATCTATTTTGCTTAGGTGAAAGTGAAGTTGAAAGATCCTGTTGTCAGAAAAAGCAAATGATTTTCAGCCAGTTATTCCATTAAGAATTCTCTTTTTCTCTTTTGAGATAATTTTTTTCAAGCATTACCTATTCCCATCTACCCACTCACACCCTGCAAAGCTCTGAAGAGCAATTCCAGGGAGATGTCAGGAATGATCAGTGGTATGCTCTCTGGCCATGCTCTCCTGTGTTAAAGAGCTGGCCATGTGGCTGAAAGCTAACTTACCCAAACTCACATAAAAGGCGAAGATCCCACACTGACCTCACAGCACAGAGAAATACAGTTGGTCAAGCATCTCTCCAGCCATTTGGCATTCATCAGTTTCTGGGAGTGTAATACCCAGGAAAAGGCAGGACCCGAGGAAATTTGGGGTCAAGGTGTCGTTTCCACAACCCACAGAGTTATGCTTTCATAACTACTCTTTTTTTGATCTTTCCAGGGTGAGATGAGGAACTGCCCTGTTCTCCGGCCGCCTGAGATATATTTGCAATGTTCCCTCTTAGCTCACAGAGCTTTGTGGTTCTGTCCTTGTTTTGCAAATGTCCTTCAGTAGAGAGGGTGACAACCCTCAGGGCACAGACTGCAAGTAGAGAGTTGGGACTGCAAATAGTGCTCTGGGTATTAGGCTACTTCCCAAGCTCCCCTACAGCTGCTCCTGCAGAGATACAGTTGAGTCTGAACTTATAGGAGGGTTCTTCAAAGAATGAAGAATTTTATTTTCCTTTACTAAATTTTTAGTTCAGGGCACAAAGGCACTAAAAATATTTTTAAAATCTTTTTCAGTATCACTTTTACAGGATAATCTGAAAACCCAGTGAAAAGAAACGTGACCATATGAAATGAGAAATCAATTCCTTACTAGGAGATTGTATGTAAAGATTCTTGATAATAGGTTTTACTGTTGGGTAATAGGAAAGACTAAACTATAATTAGTAACTGACAACCAAACAAAATAGTACAATACCAGAAACGGAAATCTCTGATCTGCTGCACCCTTTGGGTTTTGTCTTCATGCGCAGTTCAGCATACGTGATCATGTTTCCTGTAAGGAGTAGGGAAATGCTAACATTTGTGGTTGAATGAGCCATTAAGTGGAGAAAGAAGAAAGAATTATACAGGAGACACATAGTCCATGTAAAAAGGGACGTGTTTTTCCAGAGCTGCTGGTTCAGCTTTTTTTTTTTTTTTTTTAAGAAACAACAGGCAAGATGATGACTTATCATTTCCTGCTGCTGTCAGGAAGTAACTAAAAACCTCCTCCATAATCTTTGCTTGAACTAATTGGGTGCTGTATGGCTGTACCAGGAGGCAGCCAGGCTGACGTTTCATTAAGACCTGGGTACCAGCCACAGAAAGCTTCCCAGTGCTGCCAAGCCATCTCAAGAGATACCATAGGAATTTACTGGGTAGCAGAGCTGTGATTGCTTTGCAAAACAGGTGGACTGCAAAGGGAAAACTGCAATTCACAGAAATACTTCTGCAGCAAGGTGGTTCTGGGGAACATTCTTGGCTTGTGAATTTTTATGCTAGAGCATTATGTGAAGCCTGTATTAGCAGAGGAATGGACCTGCTGATTTAAGGCATCCCTTTCCAAATGCACATTACCAAAGCAAAGCAAGAAAAGCAATTAAAATAGAAGGGTATGAGTTAGATGCACATGATTTCACTACTGAGCATATTTTCAATTTTGCTTTCGCCAGGTATTTTGTAGGGCTACTAGCTAATTTTATGGATGATATTTTGACCTTTGGTACATTGATCTTCTCTCCATAAATAGTGGGTTTTAATGAAGCTGAATCAAGAATAAGCTTCTGTGCTACATCCTTGGTTTCTGATCATTGGGTTTTTAAGAAGTACTTTGTGTTGTACATAGTCTCACTGGTCAGGGAAGAACTTGGCATAAAAAAATGAAGAGAGTTTCACTGGGATGAAATGAGGTAGCAATTGATATGGGTTGCTGAAATGTGGAGAGTTTTAATGTAAGAAAAATAATGAAGAGTACTGAATGGAAAATGAGGTTTATTCATAGAGGTAAGACCTCCTATGTTTTAGAGAACATTGCCTAATACATTTTGCTATTTGATGTATTACAATTTATTGGCTCAGTGAACTACAGAAAATTTCTAAATTACATTTAACTGTAAAGATAAGTAACTGTTTTCAGAAAGAAATGCTTGTAAGCATTTTTCTTCTTAGAATGTAAATATTTTTCAAAGTACAGTAGTGGGGACTTCTAAACATTTACATGCACTACCCCTATAAATGGAAACACTTTTTCCAAAATACATACTTTAGAAAAGTCTATTACTATTCAGAAAGTCTATTACTATTGCCAAATATTTTCTCTTCCAAATAAAGGTACTTTCCTTTAAAACGTAAAGAACATATTTCATACAGTATAAATAATTTTAAAAAATCTTATCCATGTAATCTGAATGTTTCAAAAAAGGGACTATTTCTATTATAGTCTGTATTGGCACATGACCATTTGAATGTCAAGTCCTCAGAAGTCAGCAAGTGGTTTGAAAATACCACATAACCTGAATTTTGCCGGATGCTTACACACCCCTTACTAGTTCAGCAACAAGGAGCCCTCATTCTAGGTGGAGACCTCTGTCACTTACTAAAACTGAAATTTCACTTCTTTTCTATATGCAAATCATCAAGTGCAGAAAGATATTTCTATTTACTGGAAGCTTCTACTTTGTGAATGTGCAGATTGGGAGTGCTCCTGGCAGTTCATTCACACCAGAAAGTCAGGCTTTACAGCAATTGTGCTCTTGTGGTCTACAAGAAACCAGGCTGAATCTCAGCCAGCAGTGTGTCATTATCACAGTGGTTCAAGCCACCAGCGTGGTTCAGTTTGGAGAGCCCTGACTTGCAGGGGAGGGAAAGTTTCTGTGCTGCTCCACTTGTTGCTGTTGGGGCCATGGCTGGAATGTTGTGTCCAGATGGGGGCCACCCAGTTTAGGGAGTCTGGGGAAGCTGGAAAGAGTCCAGCAGAGGGTGGATGATAAGATGGCCAGGGGCACAAGTAGCTAGGGGGCAAAATAAATGCAGCCTACAACTATTTGTAGGATAGTTAGATGATGGAATTGAACTCCCAATTTTTATTTTATTTTATTTTATTTTATTTTATTTTATTTTATTTTATTTTATTTTATTTTATTTTATTTTATTTTATTTTATTTTTCTAGATGAAATGCCTTGTATGTAATCAGTTATGGGCAATAATCAGGTTGCTCTCAAACATTTCTTGAATACATTAGGAAGTGCGAACTGTCTTTTGTTAGAAAATTGATGTATTTATGTAACATTTTTCTACTTTTAGATGCGTTATGAAGCACATGCAACGTGGTAGCACCTGCTAGTCCACCAAAGCATGTGCACAGATAGTATCACCAACTCAACATGACCTGCTAGAACATTCAGAGCTCTAGCTCAGAGCTTGTCCTGATTCAGAGCACCTGACCAATTGCCGAAGTCCAACAGATTGTGTAATGACCTAGCGCTGACTTTCAAGTTGGAATAGGATCACAACAAACTCATTTCTATCACTCTTCTGGATGCAGCCTCACAAATTTATATCTACAGACATGTTTTATTCCTACATTGTGGTAAACAGTGTTTAAACACTTTGTCCACTCCATCATGTTTATCCCAATAGTTTTCAATAACTGAGTTTTTCTTATCATTTGTCTGCAAACTAATTGATTCTTTGTGACTGTGCCACCAGTGACTTCTTTTTTAAAATCTTTTTCTGTATCCTAATAAAATATACGCAATAAATAACCTTTGAGATAAGAATAGTAAATGGGAGAACAAGAAACTCTGCATAATATGACCAAAACAAATCCAGCTCTCACAGATAAAGAAAAGATGAAAAAGAACTGGGCCCTGGATCTGGAAATATACTTTCACACCCAAATCCAAATTTTACATATTTAAAATACCTACTCAACTTCTGCAGAGCCTTGGCAGACATTCAGCCCCCAGCATGTTTATCTTTAGTTTGCACCAAATCTTGACAGCAGCTATACTTTAGCAGGACAAACTAGCTATGCCCCTCACCCATGCTTTTTTAGTATCTACTCCAGTAAATTACATCTAATAAAGCTCATACATAATGCAGCCAGGAGGAGGTGGGCATGTTTGACTTTCCAATAGCCCAGTAATTTGAGGTCTTACCTAATGTTTGGGAATCCACAACTTGGAGTATTCATATGCTGAATTTGCAGTGGTGACTCAAGCCAGCTTTCCTTCCTCCCTGGTAAAATTTTAACCATGCCTATCTTAAAGCTGCATCTTTTTCTGCAAGATAGCCAGATATCCCTGGCCAAGAGCAAGACTGGCATAAGTCTGGCAAGGGGGCGTTTGTGGGTAATAGGCATCATCCAGTGGACATTTCATTGTTATCACAGTCAGCATAGAGCCAAAGTGAGAGCTTGTGACACTTGACACAGACAGCCCCATCAGCTGGTAGGTAGTGCATTCACCTTGGAGCTGAGACCCTCTCCATGAAAACTGGTTTCAAATGCTGTCTTCAAACTGGAGAAGGCATTTAAACTTCTTCGTGTAGGGTGTGACAATGAGTGAGACATGCTAGTAGCATGTCTGGTATGCAGAAGCTGTTCTGTCCAAAACAGCCTTGAGCCCAGCCCACACTGGAGAGAGATTCTCCTCGCCTGTAGGGAAGGATCTAACACACAGAAATGGCTAAATGAGTAGCATCTTGGGTCATTGGTCCTCTCTGCTTTTGGCAGTTCCTAGCTCGTTATGTTGGGTTTTATGGATCACAAACTCTTCCTCATTAGCTCTAAAGAATTGTTGAGCACATCAGTAAGGGGCCGCTATGCACGTGGGTTACCTTAACACTAATAACTGCAGTATTTACAGTTAGTTTAAGCATGTTTCAAGAACATTGGTCAACATCTCTGTCACATTTCATGTTTGTTTTTTCTTTTTTTTCCCTGAATTTTTAAAAATTACAGAAAATGCTGGGGATGGATTTATGTTTTCTCCCATTCTTCCCATGGTAGAAGCAACTCTTTTGCTTTTGCTTGGCCTCTTGGGGTAAAGGAATACTTGCCAGCTGGATGAATATATACGAGTTTCAGTAAAAATGATAAAACTTAAAGGAAGGAATAAGCTGCTGAAATCATTAATTTGAATTTTCTAATGCATGATAATACATCTCAAGGTTTTGTCCACTTTAATTGCAATAACATCTATGTTAGCATATGTCAATGAAGAAGACAGAACTAATTGTCATTAGGGGCTATTTCTAGCATATTCTAAACTTATACTAGGGAGCTGAACTCTATGATCCTTGTGGGTCCCTTCCAACTCAGGATTGGAACTATGATTCTGTTCCATGATTCTATGGTGATAGGTCTAATATTGCCTAATACTCTTTAGTGCTTCTTCCATTTGTGCAAAAGTAAGTAGAAAAAATATTGCCGATAGATTTCAGACTTTAAAAATGACAGAAATATTAACAACACATTTAATTAAGACACACATCAGACTTGTAAATGCAAGTCCAGTTGAATAAAATGTGTTTGAATACAACTAGATGTTATGGTGAAGGAAGATGATACAGGGATCTATAAGTAGTGAAGGAAACACTATTTAAGATATTTTATCTGTATAATTAAGACAGCACACCTGAGACTTGTAGTAATACTGAGTATATATATTTCTGATGCCCATATTTTGTAAAGGAGATGCAATCACTGGTGGATGTACAAAAGATCCACAAAAATGACTGGAGTTATTTAGAAAGCTAGTTACAATGAAAGATGTAAAAGCAAAAGGAGAATCAGAGATGAATTAACTACTGTGGCTAGTAATTTAATGTGAGAAAATACTAAGTGCTAAAATCTATTAAAGGTTTAACAAGAACAATCTAAAAAGTAATGAGAACTTCCATTGGAAATTAAAGCCTGGCTGATTCAAAATCAAGATTTCCTTTAGAGAGTATGATCAAGGAACACGTTTGGATGTCTTCAAATCAGGATTTGACACTAGTCTCCCTTTGCAAATAAATTATATCACCCTGGAAACTGGGTAAAATTCTGAGCGATCCCTCTGTGCTTTGCACTGTACAAGTTACACCAGTTCAAACAGCCTCTGTGAATGTACAAATAGAAAGTGTAAGGTAGGTTATTCAATTAGGTATCTAATTCAAGTGAACTCATTTTTATCTTTCAGATAAAGCTTTTGCAAAAATATAAAAAATAGTTTATAATTTTTTAAGTGCATTCAGAGCATCATCAGCATTATTTATCTTCACTGTAAGCAGAACGTGTTCTAAAAATGCTCATTATACAATGCTGCTAAATATATTAATTTCTAATGATCATTGAAAGCATGAAAATATCATCTTATGACCATTATGCATTTTCTGTTTGGTCAGGTGGTGGCAGACCTTTATTGTGATTCTGGGAAAATCAAAGAGGAAGAGCAGTAGGGTTTTAGGAGTCATTCAGTATTTCCTTCAGTAACACTGACTGTACTTTCGACTGGCACTAGTTTTCTGATTAAGTTTAGTATCCTCTTTCCATGAAAACATCACAAAATGCATTGGTCTGATTTTTTGGGCTAGGTTAATTTGGTGGAGCATATCTTAACAGCTTTCAAACATAGTGTACATATTAAAAATAATGACCTTTGTTTAAAAAGCTGCAACTTTTTTTTTTCTTCTTGTTCTGTTACTTAAGACAATAGCCCAGAACTGAAACAGAACTCCATAGCAATACTGACCTAAGAGCAACTTTTCTGATTTGTATCTCATGAGGTTCTCTTCCACAATCTGCAACTTCTTGCCCATCTCATGACTTCTGCACACAGCATGTTATAGCATTCTTTTAGTATCAAATGACAGAAAAGAAGAGAAGAGAGAAGAAGAGAGGAGAAGACAGAAAAAGGAAAAGAAAAGAAAAGAAAAAAGAAAAGAAAAGAAAAGAAAAGAAAAGAAAAGAAAAGAAAAGAAAAGAAAAGAAAAGAAAAGAAAAGAAAAGAAAAGAAAAGAAAAGAAAAGAAAAAAGAGAGGGAGAGTTAAACAGAGGGAGAGAAAACAGTGTTTGCCCAAAAGCTGATAAGAGGTTTTACCTGGAACTGATGTCCGAGAAGGTGTGCATGGTCTTTCCCTGGGTAGCATTGCTACATCTACATACGTGATATCGCCTGCCATTGATGAGCAAATCCCTCTGAGTTATGGAAAGAGCAGGTTTAATACAGTGGGTTGCATCCTGTATTAGCTTTGCCTGCCTCCAGAAGTATACATATGCTGTGCTATGGCTCTGAGGAACGCTGAGAAAGAGATAAAAGGAAGGAAGTTACTTCTTTCAATACAGCTTCAAAGCCTGTTTTCAGCCACCATTCTGTCTCTTCTTTATGATCTCTTGCCCTTCAGAATGCAGGAGAAAATGAAGAAGAAAAAAATAAATAAATAAAAAACACACAATGGCCCAAAATGAATGGCCCAAACAGAGGAAAGTTTCTATGAATACACAAAAAATGTACTTACACAAGTACAAAAGCTCTTCTGGTTCACACAAAATAACTAAAGCAGTACAATATGGCTTGTGGATGTATTAGACTACTGTGAGTGATCTTATGTAACTTATTTACCTAAAAGGAAGATTAAAAAGATATGTATCAGTATAAGACATTTTGGGGCTAACGTAATTACAACCACAGCTAAAGCTTTTAAAATGCAATTCAGATTTGAACCCACTCAATCCACTAATTGTTTAATAACTGAATTTAGGTGATACTAACAGTGCGACACATTTAATTCAAAACAAAAAGTAATACAATCAATGTCTTTTACAAGAGTGTTTGAATGTTTTTATATTGCTCTATCAGTAATTACTAGGATCAGAGTTGCTGTTCATTAAGTGGTTTGAGCTGTTCCCTGTTTGACACTAACTCCACAGTCAGAAAGCCTGAGTAGCTTTTAATTCCTTGGTCATGACTCCTGTGTTTGCTGCAGCATATTTTGATGACAGTGTTTTTGTCTTCTACATGTATATTGAAAAGAAAAACCACAGGTTTGAACTGAAACGTAAGGCCCTTCTATAACCTAAAAAAATGTTTCAGAACATAAAGACATAAAGTACTGTACATGAAGGGTCTGAAATTTCCTGTTAAGAGCTATATCATTGTTTTTGTGCTTTATTCCCTCTTAGAAAATTCCTTCAGAATTCAGCACAGATAGGGTTTACAACCCTATTAATGTTAATTGAAAATAATATTTCTATTCTGTTACATACCCTATTCTCATTTTCTATTACATTCAACAGGACTATTAGAACCTTATAGATTAAAAAAAAAAAAAAAAAAAAGTTTATTTTTGTGATCTTATATTACTGATCTTTTCCCTTTCTACTCTCAATGTTGGTTACAGCATTAAGCACTGAAACAAAAAGGTTTAGGGAAAAAATGAACCTTTGATAGTCATGGAACAAATTACTCAGAAGTACTGCTCAGGTACGATTTATATGCAACATATCTGAATTGTTGTTATTCTATCAGCCACAAAGTTATCAGTACGCAGATGTGGATACTGTTAACTGGATACTGATAAGGTTTGTTTTATGACAACCTACATACCAACTTTATGACTGGTCCAATCATGACACAAAGCATTTGCCCTCTGATTGAATCAGTTTCCATTGTGGGCCCCTGAAGTTCTTAACATCATTTGCAGCAGGATATTTATGCTTTGAAATGGAGAAAAGAAATATATATATATATACATGCATATATATTTTTTTTTCTTTCCACTTTGATCCATAATTGAGAGCAGGAGAGCTAAAAGGCCAAAGAGGTTGCATGAGCTCTCAGTCTTTCTTTCCATTATTTCATATACACCTAGGCAGTCTTTTATCACATCACTCTCTCCTAAATGATTCAAAACCATTAAGATGTAATCATGTATAGTCTGTGCAAGCATGAGTCTTTTTGAGCTAGTGGAAAAAAACTGTGTTTCTATTTTAAAGAAACGTCCCTCTCCTCTCCTCTCCTCTCCTCTCCTCTCCTCTCCTCTCCTCTCCTCTCCTCTCCTCTCCTCTCCTCTCCTCTCCTCTCCTCTCCTCTCCTCTCCTCTCCTCTCCTCTCCTCTCCTCTCCTCTCCTCTCCTCTCCTCTCCTCTCCTCTCCTCTCCTCTCCTCTCCTCTCCTCTCCTCTCCCTCTCCTCTCCTCTCCGCTCCCCTCCTTGCTGAAATACATTTTCAAACCCAGATGTAATCTCAATAATCATGCAGTGCAGACTAGGCAATTACATCCTTTATGACTAAAAGGTTCTCACTTACCCCCCAAAAAATGATGAATAGTTATTTTCCACAGCAAACTTACAAAATACCCATAAGCATTTCTCATTTTGGATTTGAGGTCTACTTGTTGTGCTCACTGTTAAGACTGTTAAGGAAAAGGAAGGCTATTTTTATTTTCTAAAAGTAATAGGGGTATAGAAGTCTTTGAAGGGCATTTTTATTGGATTCTTTCCATTCTACAGCAATATTATGGTTTTGTGGTGTTTGTTTGTTGTTAATGTTGTTGTTTTTTTTCTTACTTTTAAGAAGGATAATTAAGAAGGATATTGCACTGCTACCAAATTTTAATTTAAGTATTTCCTTTAGAGATAATACTTTCAGCTCTGCAAGTATTTTCATTCTGTTCTTTGTTTTCAGTTTAAATGCTGACTTTATTTATGAATACCCAGCTGTGGGTCACCATGGCTGACCCACTGATCCTCACTGTATGGTGCTGATAGCACTTTACATCCAGAAGGAACAATCCTGTCTGTTTTAAGAAAAGGTCATTACAGAGCCAAAGAATGACTGTCTGCAAAACAACCAACTACTCACAGAGATGAAGGAAGGTTTCCTTTTCCTTACCCACGTGTGTGGGGGTGGCAGTTCCCTCCAGCTTGAAGGGTCAGGTCTCCAGTGCTATGGGGCATTACCAGCCTGCACAACTCAGGGTCGTGCAGGAATGTGGGGAGGAAGGAATCTCTGGAGGCCTCTTGTCCAATGCCTACTCCAAGCAGGGCTATTTCCACAGCTAGATCAGGTTGCTCAGATATTTGTCCAGGCAAGTTTTAGAGATCTCCATGGAGAGAGGTCTCACAGATTCCCTGGGCACCTGTAACAGAGCTGCACCACTCTCGTGAAGGAAGAAATTTTTCCTTCTGCCCAGTCACAGTATCCCTGGCTGTAATTTATGCCTATGGCTTCCTATCCTTTCGCTGTGCCCCTTTGAGAAGAGTTTGTCTCCAGCTTCTCTGTAATCCCCCTCTTGTATGTTACCTAACAAAATGCTACAGATAACAGACTAACATTGTATAAAGCAAGAATCTTTCATTATGTGCCATGAGTCTTAAAATAAATTATTGACATTTGTTGTAAACTCTGCTAGAGTTCATCTAGTTTGTTTAGACACTGTCACAGCTTCAGTTTTGTAATATTATTGCAAAAATCTGAACACAATTTTTGCTTGTCACAGCCCAATGTGTTTTACTGATGCATTTTGGAGTATAAATGCTTCACAAGATGAGTCTATTTAAGATTATTTTTGCCTTCACTGTCATTTTTTTACATCTTATCATTCAGTTGTAACAGTATTTTTGGTGTGTTACTCCTGTGTTAAAAAATAAATAAAAAATTTCCCAAATGTCTTAATGCTTCTTCACAAGTTTACATCACAGCTGTAAGCTGGGTTGTGTGCCCATGTTGCTAAACTTCTCCTAGAATTCACAGCCATGTCACATCATGTCCTTTGACTTCTCCAGGTGAGGCCTTATCTCACTCTCATCTTTCCTTCCAGCCACCTGACCAATATGCCTAGCCAACAGCACATAAGCCCTGGCGAGGCCTGTGAAACAGCAGGGCTTGCTGTGCATTAGTCACCCACATGTCAGAGGCTTCAGGGAGGAGTGGTTCATTGGCCCCAAGTTCTCAGACTGTTTGGCAGAGCATGGAGATACCTGGCAGTTCAGACCTGCTTGCAGCATCTGCTGCCTCAGGGAAAGGTGGTGGGGGTTGTTGCCTATGATTTCTTGCCCATCATTTGGAGTCTGGCTATCTGGGGCTTAAGTAGCACTGCTAAGGTAGCCAAAAGAACGAGCTCAGGTTCTTCCCCACCTTGGCACATGTTCCTGACTGCACAGAGACACATTCTCTGCTGCTAACGGTCGTGGCTGAGTAATGTCATGTGGTGATGTTTGGGTGCAAGCACAGCTATCTGTTCCAGTCACACACAGGGCAGATGTGATAACAACTGCAGATTGCACCCCATCTGTAGGTGTGACAGTGTGTCCTCCATTGCGTGAGAAGGCACGAGTAGACAAAACAGCAATGTGGGCTGCAAAGCAGAATTCATCACCTTTTGCCACAGAATGTGCAGTTCAGCCCAGGCATCTGACTGACTCATGGTGCACATTTTGAAGAACTTAAACTACTTCTCTGACAACAAAATGGACCCCTTTATTTCCCTAAGGTTGAACTGTAACACAGAGACTTCCAAGCTGATATGTGTGAATCCCATGCATACATCTCCAGTTCAGTCTTTTATTCTAAACACTTTGTAACAGCAGAACCTGTATGTACAATGCAATCAGTGCAAGAGCAGCATGCATGCAGATGTGATGAGAGCTATGACTAGAACCAAAGACACTTTCTCCCATGAATGAAAGCCTGTGAATTGTCATCCCATGCTGTAGAAAGAAGAAAAAAGTCATTTCAACAGGGTAAACCCATGGATTTACCAAGAAACAAAAAAAGGATCTCAGAAAACCAGATGTGCCTGGGGATTGCAGAATGAATATTTCTATGCCAGCAGTTTCGTGTTCAGCAGGTGGGACTTGGGTTAAATGCAAAGCAGTCAGGATTAGAAGTCTGTGAAATTGATTCTTCCCTGTGCAGTTTGGTTGTTGTTGTTGGTTTTGTTGGTTTTGTTTGTTTGTTTTGTTTCATTTTGCTTTTTACGTGTGTGTGTTTTGTGTTTTTTTTGGGGTGGGAGGGAGGTGCTGTGTGAAGGGGGAATTTCAGCTCTTTTTTACTCTTCAGGTTCATTCCCAAAGATGTGGCTGTGTGGAGTATTTATTGTGAGTGACATTTTTCACTGCTCAGCAGTGATGGGGTGAATATGTGGACAGAAGAATGTGTTCAGTCTCCTGACCAGTTTGGTGATGGCATGTCAGGAAGGTGAACACCCCTTCCAACACACTGCCATATTGCCTTCTCTCCTTTCTTTAACTCTCACACATTGAATCAGTTTTTCTTCAGAGCTTTGAGTCAGTGAGCCAGTTGGGACCTGTTCCTTAGGCAATATGTGCTTGGCAATGTTTAAGGTATTTTCTGGTCTTCTGGAACACCCATAACTGTGAATTGGACAATGGCCGCTGGGAATAAAATGCAGTGTGTCTGTCTGCAGACCATACATCTCCACAAGAGCATCTAGCACTTTGTACAACAGAGATTGTCTCCGCGGCGTCATAGCACATGTTCTGGTGCAGAGCTGCAGATCATCCCGGTGTGACCACGGCATTGAGGCTCAGTGAACACTTCTTGGTTCAATGCAACTAACTGTAATGCTGTGTGCTGAGTACATCCATACAGTGCAGTGCAGCATCGTGCCATGTGGACTTAGGAGATAAAGCCTCTATGTGTTTAGGCTTTCTGTGGTATGCTGTATTTTGCCATGCAGACATAGCCTGCCTTTCTTCAGGTCTAGTAGAACTCCCGTATCTTACTCTCATATATCACAACGTATTACCATTTGGGCAGCATTTTAAACTGTGTTTCCTAAAGCACTTTGCAAAGAAAAGTGTGTCAGAGTTCCCACAACGCAGATGGAGGAGCAGAAGTCAAAAGATTTACCCAAGCTCACCCAGCAGGCTGGTGGCAGAGGCTAAAAGACTGCTTAGCACCCCTGACCCTCAGCACAGCACCCTGTTCAGTAGGCCAGACTGATTATGAACGCACCTTGCACTTAATTTGCAGGTAATTGCTTCACAAATTGTAATGCTTGAATCCAGATAACGTCAGATTCCTTCTTCCCATATACTCCAGAGCTCTTTCTGTAAATGCCCTCAACATGTAAAGCCAGAAATTCCTTGGCCAATTAAAGTATGTATTTATTGTCACAGTAATTTTTGGTAATCATTTTCTTTCTGTTTATGAAATAAGAAGCCTGTGGCACCTTTGTCCTTGGCTAAAGTTCACATAGACAAGAGTGCTGCCCTGAGTGACCTCATCTAACCTTAAAGTTAGCCCTGCTATGAACAAGAGGCTGGACTAGAGAATTCAAGAGGTCCCTTCTTCCTCAGTTTATTTGAATGCTTTATTTTTATTGTTGTTGTTGTTGGTTGTAGTGGTGGTGTTGCTGTTGTTATTATTATTTTCCCTCTGGACGTTTACAAGAACACAGACTGAGACACAGCCAGCAACAGTCCAGCAGGTTCATTTTGTATTTTGGGGCTCTCCAGCCCTTACTTAATACATGTTCATTCCAGTTTAGGGAACAAGTGATAGTGCAATGAACACTTCATTCCGCTAAACTTCCAGTGCTCTCTAGTGTTATTTCTTTACAACTGCGAGTATATGGCACTTTTTATTTATTTATTTATTTATTTTCCCAAGGAGGCAGAAATACAGTTGTGAATAAATTATTGTTGAGTATAAAATTTTAAGATTCAAAGGCTAATTCTTTCAGTTACAGCTCTGTAGAGCATCCTGGGACCAGCTTACAAGAAGCCAAAGGTTTCATTCACAGCTTCTGTTTGAGTAATTCTGCGGAAACTAGACACTATGCTTTAGTCTTTCCAGATTTTTTATATAAGGACTAGCTAGGAATCCATTAAGAAGACCATTCCTGTAATATTTTTGATAATATACTGTAGAAGTTTTAATCAAATATATTTTTATCCAACAGAAGGAAACAGATCTAAATCCAGAACAGAGTTGGTGATCAAAATACCTCAAAGAAGAGGAAAAAATATATGACCTTACCTCCTGCAATACTAGGTAGTGGTCCAGTTATCAGTCTAAAAGGGAGTCAGTGTTAGTAAAATCATAGCACACTGTGTGGGATGGCACAGGACAGAGAGGAGAAGCCGAGCTCAGCCCGTGGAGAAGCTTCAGCAGTAAAGCCTGGATCTTGTTTGGTTTTCTACACAAGGCCAACTCCCTACAAAAGCACCATGTAAAGCTTTGCAGAGAAACAAACCTTGCAAGCTAACAGGCTAGCAGTTTACTATGAACAAGAAGGCTGACTGAGTGGTTTCTAGAGCTAGAAACTGATGACCAGAGATAAAGCATGTGATTTTTTTCCGCAGGTAAGTGCAACTCAGAGTGACTACCTAGAGAATCAGAACTCCTTAGCCTGCTTTCATGGTTTCAGCATAAAACTGTAGTAGTCAGAGGGATCTCCAGTTACCTCACATGTATGAGAAATCTGTTTTGTATTCTTTTGGTTTACTTAGCACCCCAAATGGATGGCATTTCTGTTTAAAAAGCTGTGAGTGTAATTTGATCAAAAGCCTATAATAGGAATAAAACAGATCCTGCTTGGATAATCTTTCATTTCTCAGTTGTTTAGCTTATTTTGCATTTTTTATAGTAATGCTTGGTTGGTTACATTGAATTTTCTTTTGTTAAGCAATGTAGTATTACCTTCTGGTTGCAGCATACTCATTCAGCATGTTTCATTGTACATCTGTGTGCCTACTGGATTCCAGAGAAATTTACACAGCAGTTAAAGCACATAGGCTACTAAGCTATCCAGGCTTGGCTGGATATCCAAATACAACTATTTTTCACTTTGCAAGATATGCTAGCTGGATGACATCTAACTTACAGAAACTGATGCATTTCTATTTCACAGAAAAACTTGAATGATGTTCAAAAGGTTAAAGCACTTAATGTAGAAATAGCAAAATAACCATTCAGGTGAATAAATGGCAGTATACAATTCTCTATGTGTCTTTGGGATTGATATCCACATAATATTCAGATTATATCCACAGGAAATGACTGTTCACTGTTCTGCAGAAAGTCTGTGAGATAACATGGAAAATAAAAATAAGACAGCTTTGTAACCTAGTAAATATGATTTTCCCATTACTAATAAAAAGTGATAGGCTTCTATCTAATCTCGCAGGATTTGCTGTACTTGCCTTGGCCTGAGCTGACTTTAGCTTGTTTTAGAAATGACAGCGGTTGTCTAGCAGTCATATTGCCTAACAGTAGCCTAATTGTTTTGAGTTAACTCTGTGAACACCGTATATAGAATCAGAGATTATCCTGAGTTGGAAGGGTACCACAAGGATCGAGCCCAACTCCACACAGGAATACCCAAAAATCAAAGCATATGTTTGGCCATGTTGTCCAAATGCTTCCTGAACTCCACCAGGCTTGATGTCATAGCCAATTCCCTAGGGAGCCTGTTCTAGTGTAGAAGACCTTCACTGGTATTGAGTAACAATATTAACCTCGCAGACTGGAGTTAAGCCAGTCTGTAGATGGCAGTCTCCAGTGATCACACAACACCATGAATGCAGTTAATGCGAGACCCTGGGGTCCTGGCAAGTATCTTGCTTATACTCCAGCCCATTTTATAAGAACTGTTGGAGCTGGGGAATGGGATTACTCAAGCTCTCACAACCCGTTTTTATAAAACCACCTCAGATGTTGGCAAAGAGTTTGCAAAATGTAAAGCATTAATACCCAAACCTTCCTGTAAAGAGATCACATGAGCCAGCATATAGGCAATGCGGTCAGTGACACATAGGCTAAATCAGGAAATTCAGGCTTTAAAGGCAAAAGCAAGAAACTAAAATCTGAATTAGGAGCCTGTTCAGTTAAAACACAGAACGTAAAACTAGAGAAGGGCTGAATCTTAAAAACAACTTAGAATAAAGACTGGTTATGAGTGAAGATCAGGGAATTAGAAGAAAAACAAAATATAAGTACAAAATGTGAAATCTAGAAAAAATACAAGCCCTTAAAAGAGAAGGGTGAGGGCCTCTAAGCCTGTGAGGCTCTTACCAAACATCCTGTCATGATGAAGCTGATTTTGGTCCAGAAAGTGACCCTTCCCCAAAGCAGTGTAAGGCTAAAAGTCCATATCCCTGATGCTAAGGTACTGCCAGTATTCAAAGTGAATCAATGTGAATCAAAGTTGTTTTGTGCCAGTTGTTTTAGCTGGTTTTGCTTTCTTATTGGTGTTGCTTACGTATATATGAAAGGAAAAAGGCATAATACTCTTTTTTTTTGTTTTAAACCAATTCCCATTAAGTTTAAAAAAAAAAAAAAAAAAAAAAAAACACGAATCAATTACAGGTGTTCCCATCTCTAATCAGGAGAAAACCCATTTTTCTCAGTGAAGATAGACATGCCTCTCATTCATAATAGTGATCATGATCTCTCCAGGTCTCTCACCCTGGGCTGTTCTATGACTAAGATTCTATGTTTGCACATGTAACATATATATACATAGATGTGCTGGTGTGTACTTGTAAAACTCAAAATGTTGAGTGCTATATAAAACAAATCGTAATCAATTATAGAAGTGTTAGAAGTATATAAGTTTAAGAAGTGTATAAGTATACAAGAAGTATATAAGTGTTATAGAAGTGTAGAAATGTTGTCAGGACCTGCAGGGACGCGACAAGGAAGGCTAAAGCCCAGCTAGAGATGAGGCTTGCAAAAGAGATAAAGGATAATAATAATGTTTTTTTTTCAAGTATGTAAACAGTAAAAGGAAGACAAGGGATAATGTGGGTCCCTTGCTGAATGAGGAGGGTGTCTTGGTAACAGGAGACGCTGAGAAGGTGGAGATACTGAATGCTTTCTTTGCTTCAGTCTTTGCTTCAAGGACTCCCCCCCGGGACTCCTTGACCCTGGAGGGATGAGAAAGAGTCTAGGAAGTGTAGATCTCTCCCTTTTTGACAAGAGTGTCTGAGAGGGCTCAACGCACACAGATCCATGGGTCCTGATGGGATGCTTCCACGTGTGCTAAGGGAGTTGGCAGAGGTGATTGCTGAACCACTCTCTATCATCTTTGAAAGGTCCTGGAGAACAGGAGAGGTGCCTGAAGACTGGAGGATAGCCAATGTCACTCCAATCTTCAAGAAGGGCACGGAGGATCCGGGAAACTACAGGACAGTCAGTCTCACCTCTGTCCCTGGAAAGGTGTTGGAACAGCCTGTTCTGGATGCCATCTCCAAGCAATTGGAAGAGAAGAAGGTTATGAGGAGTAGTCAGCATGGACTCACCAAGGGGAAGTCGTTCTCGACCAACCTTGTTGCCTTCTATGATGGCATCACCAGCTGGGTAGATGAGGGGAGAGCAGTGAATATCATCTATCTTGACGTTAGCAAGGCTTTTGATACCGTCTCCCATGATATCCTGATAGTAAAGCTGAGAAAGTATGGGATAGAGGAGTGGACAGTAAGGTGGGTTGAGAACTGGCTGACTGGCCAAGCTCAGAGGGTGGTGATCAGCGGCACAGAGTCTGGCTGGAGACCTGTGACTAAAGGTGTTTCCCAGGGGTCAGTGCTAGGTCTGGCCTTGTTCAACATCTTCATCGATGACCTTGATGAGGGAATCATCAAGGGCAGATGATCAACAAGTACATGCTGCCCTCAGCAAGTATGCTGATGAAACAAAGCTGGGGGGAGTGGCTGACATGCCAGAAGGCTGTGCTGCCATTCAGCGAGACCTGGACAGGCTGGAGAGGTGGGTAGGAAGAAACCAAATGAGGTTTAACAAGAACAAGTGTAGAGTCCTGCACCTGGGCAGGAACAACCACAGGTATCAGTACAGGCTGGAGGATGACCTGCTGGAGAGGAGCTCTGAAGAGAAGGACCTGCGGGTCCTGGTGGACGACAGGTTGACTATGAGCCAGCACTGTGCCCTGGTGGCCAAGAAGGCCAATGGGATCCTGCCATGCATTAAAAGGAGCTTGGCCAGCAGGTCAAGGGAGGTGATCCTCCCCTTCTACTCTGCCCTGGTCAGGCCTCACCTGGAGTACTCCGTCCAGTTCTGGGCTCCCCGGTATGAAAAAGACAGAGATCTCCTGGAAAGAGTCCAGTGGAGGGCCACAAAGATAATACGGGGTCTGGAGTATCTTCCCTATGAGGAAAGGCTGAGAGACCTGGGTCTGTTCATCCTGGAGAAAAGCAGACTGAGAGGGGATCTCATCAGTGTGTATAAATACCAGAGGTGTGGGAGACAGAGGGATTTGGCCAACCTCTTTTCAGTGATTTGCGGGGACAGGACAAGGAGTAATGGTTACAAGACAGAGCACAGGAAGTTCTGCACCACCATGTGAAAGAACTTCTTCACAGTGAGGGTGACAGAGTACTGGAACAGGCTGCCCAGGGAGGTTGTGGAGTCTCCTTCTCTGGAGATATTCAAGGCCTGTCTGGATGCCTAGCTGGGCAGCCAGCTCTAAGAAACCTGCTTTGGCAGGGGGGCTGGACCTGATGATCTTTCGAGATCCCTTCCAACCCCTTCAATTCTGTGATTCTGTGATTCTGTGAATTACATTTAGAAATAGTAATAATATTAATAATATTGCTGACCATATGTCAGCAATGTGTCTTTGTGGCCAAGAAGGACAATGGTAGGTATCCTGGGGTGCACTTGGAAGAGTGTAGCCAGCAGGTCAAGGGAGATGATCCTCCCCCTCTACTCAAGTCTTGGTGAGGCCACACTTGGAGTACTGTGTCCAGTTCTGGGCTCCCCATTACAGGAGGGACATGAAGGTACTGCCGTGAGTTCAGTGTAGGGCTACTAAGATGATGAGGAGACTGGAGCATCTCTCTTATTAGGAAAGCCTGAGGGAGCTGGGCCTGTTTAGCTTGGAGAATAGAAGGCTGAGAGGAGATCTTATCAATGTGTATAAATATCTGAAGGGAGGGTGCCAAAAGGATGGAGATAGACTCTTTTCAGTGGTGCTCAGTGACAGGACAAGGCAAATGGGCACAAAGTGAAACACAGGAAGTTCCATCTGAATGTGTAAAAACATTACTTTACTGTGAGGGTGACAGAGCACTGGAACAGGCTGCCCAGAGAGACCATGCAGTCTCCTCTGGAGACACTCAAAACCTGTCCAGATGTGACCCTGTGCAATGTGCTAGGTGACCCTGCTTGGCAGGGGGGTTGGACTAGATGATCTTCAGAGGTCCCTTCCAACATTGGCCATTCTGTGATTCTGTAATAATTATAAAATATATTTTAAAAAGAATGCATGCTATTAAGTATACATTTACAACACTGGGAATGGGAAGATTGCTAATTTGTGAAGTGTCATAGAATGTCAGAGATACAAGACATATATGTAAAAGCATATGCTTCTGGGCTGGATAGAAAACCGGTCATAGTGGTAACCAAGAGTTCCTCTATTACAGAGATTTCAAAAAACTAAGTGAGTAGTATACTACCATGTTCCAATATTACAAATAAGTTTTTGTTGTTGTTGTTGTGAAGGAGTTAGCCAGATAGTTTCAGGGATGTATAACAATATTGTGTACAGCACGTGTACACAAATTGTTGTATATAATCTGTGTATAATTTATCTGATAATAGATGTGTATGTAAAGTAACACCGGTAAAGGATGTGGTTTTATTTACATCATACCCACAGAAGAAATACCCAGCTCACAGAAATCATTGCAATTGTATGCTGTTAGGCTCGATACATTTAGGCATTGCTAAGCAATTTTCAACGATTTTCAAATAATTGCCAGAAATGTTACAGAATGCTACTCTTACACCTAAAGCCTGACATGTTGCTCAAAAGCCATAAAGGAAGAGGTTACTGGACATTTAGTAAATAACTAAAGAACCCACATTGCTACTGGAATCCAAAATGCAGCATTGCTGGTGGAAGGGCCTCTTAGAGTGATCTCCCACAACTACAGCAATTTGGAACTTGGCTTTACATCATAGAGTCATCATTTTAATCATTACACTGATTTCTCTTGGCTATTAAACTGCTTAGTATGTTATACTAACAATGAAGAACTACAGACTACTCTCAGACCTATACAAGTTATCTTAAGGTTAGAGCAGAGAGAAAAGAGCAAATTTCTCTGAGATCCACTGCCCCATCATGAACAGTAGCCCTGAGATGTAGGAGGGTTGCAAAATTAAACAAACAAACAAACAAAAATCTGATTTGTAAAAATTGTCTGTCAGTGGACTATCAATAGATTATAGCCCTGTAGCCCCATAAATGTGATTTTGCCATTTCTTGTGCACTAGTAGAACAAAGACAGACAATTGAATCTCACATCCAAATTCAAGAGGTATTTATGGTATTTTTAAGTTTCAAATTCTGCAGCACTGAATGAAGTACATGAAACCATTTTTTTGAAAATATACAAGATTTTGACTTGCTCTTTCACAGAGTCATGCTGACTTCCTATGTTGGTCCTCCAGAGGTAAGATACGCAGGCACATTTAAGTGCATAGTACTAATTATAACCTCTTCATCTAAAATAAGCAGCAGTAGCAACTTTTGGTCTGCTGTATGATCTATTTGCCAGGCTGGTACAAAACCCTCATTTTACCTATGGTTTATACAACTCTTAGACTCTTTAAACTCCTTAAACTTAAAGTTGGTAGGCTACTTGTTTTTGTAGCTCTAAGGGGCCATGCATCAGTGTGCACAAAGACATAGATTTTATACCTTCGTCTGGAAAAGAAGAGAGAAACAAGCCTGAAATCTTCCTGGATTTTAATCACAAATAGAATAACAGAATTCAGGTCAACAATTTCCCCTTAATTTTACATCAGATATCCTACCCACTGTAAAATGCTATAAATCTTAAAAGAACCTCCTCTCTCACTTTAAAACATCTTAGACCTGCAGAAACACTGCACTCTTCCTGCAAATCCACTTGTATAGGGAGTGGCAGTTATCAGCATGCATTTTTGTCAGCTTATAGGCAGCACATTTTTCTTCTTTCTTCCTTCCTTTTATTGTAAAACTGCAAGAACAAAACAAAAAACAGACATAAATATCTCGGAATTTGTATTATGGGAAAAAAAAAAAAGAATAGATAAACAGTGAAACCACAAAGACTGGATTTTTGTTGTTGTTTTTATGCTGTCATTCTTTTGACTCTCTGACAAAGCAGACAGGTTTTGCTTGTTTAGTAAGCTTCATCCTTTCTGTTTCCCTACTTGAAATATAGCTGGAAGAAAAAAGCTTATGCAGCATTCTCACCTCCTAATAAATTCAGTTTCTTTTCTGAAATCTGCCAACAAATTTCACTTTTCATCTGCATGTTTTGATCAGAATTCTGTATAGAGAAAAATCAGGATAGGCTGAGATGCCTGACTGGAGCATGGCACCTGACATCATTTTCTTACTTTTTCTGACATCATATTCTCACTTTCTCATGGTAATGGCTGAATAGCTTCAGCATAGCAAGTAGAAAATACATTGTAAAGACAATACTGATTGATTCCAGAATGAACCTACCTGTGCCCTAGATGTTTGGGATCATTGAGCCATAACCATTTTCCTTCGTCCTCATTGAAACTTAATCCAGTCCAAACAAAGCCAATGTCTTTATCCTTCAGTTTATTTAAGAAATCCTGAAGAAAGGTATATGCCTTTGAATTCTCATAATAATGGCACTTCATAAAACTCCAGCACCAGTAACATAAAGTGATAACTAATATTTTAAAAACAGCAAGGATTGCATGCCCAAAAACTCCAGAGAATGTTTCCAAGAAATTGAAGGAAAAACAGCATATAAATTAGTTCAGATTCTCAATTATACCCCTGTGCTGTGGCTAAGTGGAGCAACCAAGGAGCTAATTTTGGCTCCTTGCCTGGGTTCGTTCCATAAGCACATTTTAGATGAGAATCAGGCTGATCTGAAATATAGCAGCTGAAGGTACCTGTTATTTTCTCCTTACAAGGAAGGAAGTGATCATTTTGCCGGCTCAGCCTAATATTGACATTTTAAAATGTATAAAGTACAGAGAAATAGATCAATTCCCAGAAGAAAGGCAACAGCCTTTGTATCAACTTAGCTCTGAACGGGTTTGATTTGGAATATAACATGCAAGAATCCTTCAATCAAATTCCATCTGATTCTTGCTGGAGATAAAGTATAAGCATATCATTACATCTATTTAAATGAAATCTGGACTACTGGTCTTTTTGACACAAACATTTCTTAACATGCAGAGATCAATCATCAGTGCATTTACCACTGACAATGCCCTTTATGAGCATATATGGATTAGAAATGTCTTCTAAATATACATGGAAAGCTCTGCTGTGATATTTGGATTCTCATGGTATAAGTAAAAATAGTATTTGAACCACAGAATGCCTTACAAGCTTACCATTTCAGTCTCATTTTCTATAATCAGGAGCTCAGATTTTCTTCCTAGGCAATACTTTCTACTATTCTCCCAGGTGTCACTTCTTTCTGAGTAGTAATAACATCTCCCATAATGCAGCTTCCAACCAATGGGGCAGAGCTCACATCTGGAGTCTGTGAAGAATTTGGGGTGAATGGATTTTGACACTTTCTTATTTACAACTGATACTAGTAATATTGACTTACACTTTTCTGAGGCTTCTTAATATGAGATTAAAGAAGCTTTAAGACAGGAGTGGGGCAGAAACTGTGATGGTACACTTCATTTTAAGAAAGCACATTGTTTCTGCTTTACAGTGGCAATAAGGATAGTCATTAGGGATCACTCTGTGCATTTAAATATTTCAGAACTCTAGATAATTGTGCATAATTTCATTTACATAAAAACTGGGATAGAAGCCACAGATAAAATTCCCATTCTGCTGAAATCCCTGGGAGTAGTACAATTGGTTTCCATGGAATCCACAGAGAAGTCACAAAGACCTTCAGTATCACTACTCCACTTGAATTTCTTTCTTAAACTAACATTTTCAAGAATGGAACTCTGAAGTAGATCACTTTATACATCTTTAACAATATAAACATTATTATTCTGTAATCTGAAGGTCGGTTACTTCATCCAGGTGTTTATTTTTTATATTAATCTTTTCTAGAAATTCAAACCATTTATGGTACTATGAACGAGATTTTATTTCCTTACCATTTGTATTCATGCATAAACTCTCCTTTAATGCAGTCAGTAAGTTGTTTTCATGGAGATCTTCCCCTGAGATATTGCTACTTTCAGAAATATTTTCTCTGGGCTTCCACACATTACTTGATGGCAAGTCACCTGGACAAGAATCCTCAACATTTTAATGTAAAGTTCACAAATGAACTGTAAAGAACTTCCATAGACAGCACAGATTGTGTCATCAACTTGTTTTTAACAACGTGGTATATAACAACCAAATAACATGGCTGTGCCATTGATTTTCTAGTGCCTGAACTCTGTATTCAGCTAATTTCAGAAAAGAATGGGTTGATGTGTGAGTGCAGGACTCAAATCCAGAGAAAGGGAGAATGGCTGCCATTAACAATGTAGTCATACCCAGAAGTGCTTCTGACTTTTTATTTTCTCCCAGATTCTCAGGTGATTTTGATGTGCAAAGTGATTTTTATGTCCGGAAGCAGGCTGGACACTGGGGTTATCAGGCTGAGATTTTCTGAAGGAGAAAACTAAAATTAGACTCCTTGGTAAGTATTTAGATGCTTGTTGATGACCACCTCATTCAACTTGCTTGTCCAGGGCAACTGCAGCCACTTCTTTCTGATGCCAAAGTTTAAATGTCCAGGGATAATGGCATACATTTGTGCTAGATATTTAAGCTCTGCGATCAGTACTGGCAGTGAGCCAGTGCTTAAGCACACATTTTGTGGACAGTGGAAAGACCGCATTTATACATTTATAGGCACACATTTTTATTTCTGTTTAAAGCAGTATATTTCATCTACATGTAACATCTTCCAGCTTCCTATCTCAACCATCCCTGAAGTACAGCTCACATTTCCTGTTGTGCAGGTCTGGTAGGACTGGCTGAAACTTAAGGCACACAAAGATGGGCATCAGGAGGTGAAGACTGGCCGTGAGGATGAGAGGAAGAGGAGGTAGCAGGGGTTCCAGTTACACCACATATCCAGACTGAACTCGGTTTCCTTAATAAAAGTGCTTTTACAAACTGAAAAATTAATTCTTTGGCTAGAAATCTGGGTTATTTGTTCAGTTTTGGAAAAGAAAAGAGGGACTGTCCGGCTGAGGGACTGATAAATGAGAGACTCCAGATCTGTTCATAAACTCCAAACATGCAACTGCCCTCCGAAAGCCACTGATCTTCTGCAGATCCACAGCCTCAAAATACAAATAACTCCCTCTAACCTTCATTAGAAACCCAATAGTGGAAAGCATTGAGTGATCTTGTCACCATATCAAAACAGTCTGTTTGGAAAAATTGTTTAAATTGAGGATTAACACCTGCCAATTGCACAGGAATTAAAGCAAAATATTTCACTTGGACACTCACATTGCTGAAATAATGCAATCACAGCTCCCAGAAATATAAGATTCAGAAATCCTGAGAGTGCAGCAAGATACCGCAAGGCTGAAGAATTGGAGGAAAATTCTGCAAGAAATAAGATGGTTTTATAAACATGGCATGAGATATTACCCAGGACATAAATCTGTGTTTCTCTAGACATCATTCAGACAGAATATCCTTCACTGTCACATTGCTATGTGCTTTGTGATTGTTCTATTTTCCCTTCTGGTTGCCTCATGCATATCAAGTGGTTATTGTTTCTAACAAATTCATTTATGAAAAGTTTTTTTGGGTTTGAATTTGTTGAATCTGTTTTCACTGTTTACCCATCCATTTGAGGTTATAAGTGGAACAGCTACCACTTTCTGCTTCTTCATATCAGGGGGATATCACTCTGGCAAGTAACATGACTGTTACATGTTACAGCAAGCATTTAACAAACATTACTAAACAAACCTCACAAACAGTAAAAAGATATAAGGAAGAATTGAAGTTTCTAACAGTTGTAAAGAAAAAGACAAATATGTAATGCACAAATAAAAAAGAAGTTCTAGGGCTATGAATACCCACACTGTCAATCAACAAAGGACCAGTAGACCTTTGGGCTAAATTCTTTAGCACCAGGACTCACTAATTAATCACCTGTACACTGGATGCCAAGTCAAAGGCCTTTAGAAAAGTCTGTGTTATAATTTGGAGATTTTTTTCATGGAAACATAGAATATCCTGAGTTGGAAAGGATCCACAAAGACCAGCTCCGGGCTCCAAACAGGGCCATCCAAAAATCAGACCAGATGTCTGAGAGCATTGACCAAACACTTATTGAACTCTGACTGGCTTGGTGCCATGAACTTCCCTGGGGGCCCTCTTCCAGAGTCCAACCACCGCCTCACTGAAGAACCTTTTCCTAATGTCCGGCTGAACCTCCCCAGCCCCAGCTCCATGCCATTCCCTTGGGTCCTGTCACTGTCCCCAGAGAGCAGAGCTCAGCACCTTTCCCTCTGCTCCCCTCATGAGGGAGCTACAGGCCACCATGAGGCCTCCCCTCAGTCTCCTCTTCTCTAGGATGAACAAACCAGGTAACTTCAGCCACTCCTCACGTCTTGCCTCTAGATCCTTTCACCATCTTCACAGCCCTCCTTTGGATGCTCTCTAGCAGTTTTATGTCCTTATATTGTGGGGCCCCAAACTACACATGGTATTCAAGGTGAGGCTGCACCAGCACAGGGTAGAGTGGGACAGTCACTTTCATCAACTGGGTAGCAATGCCATGCCTGATGAACTCAAGGATACAGTTCAACCTTCTGGCTGCCAGGGCACACTGTTGAATTTGCCATTCCATTTGCCATCAAGCCCCAAATCCCTTTCCGTGGGGCTGATCTCCAGCCTCTTGTCCCCCAGTCTGTATGTATAACCAGGGTTACCCCATCCCGGATGCTGAATCTGGCACTTCCTTTGGTTCAGCTTCATGCAGTTGGTGATTGCCCAGCCCTCTGTTTTGTCAAGATCTCTACGCCATGCCTCTCTACCCTAGAGAGAGTCAACAGCTCCTCCCAATTTAGTGTCATCTGCAAACTTACTTAATAGACCCTCAAGTCCTGCATCCAAATCATATATGAAAACATTAAAGAGAACTGGCCCTAATATTGAGCCCCAGGGAACCCCACTAGTGACCGGCTACCAGCCTGATGTAACCCCATTTATTGTAATACTTTGAGCCTAACCCATCAGCCAATTGCTTGCCCATCACATTATGTATTCATCTACCTGTATGCTGGTAATTTTGTTCAGAAAGATATGGTGAGAAACACTGTTTCAGCTTTGCTTACATACAAAAAGATTACACCAACTTCTTCCTTTGGTCAACTAGGTGGGTGACCTTGTCATGAAAAGAAATTAAACTTGTTAAGCAGGACCTTCACCTCATCAGCCCAAGTTGGCTCTGACCAATGACCACATTGTCCTTCAGCTGAATTTCAGTAACTCCCAGAATAATTTTCTCCATAATTTTACCAGGCACTGAACTGAGACTGACAGGCCTGTAATTGCCAGGGTCTTTTTTCTTGCCCTTCTTGAAAGCAGTAACTTTTGCCAGCTTCCAGTCAAACAGGACCTCTCCAGATTCCCAAGACCATTGAAAAGTAAGGGAGAGAGGTCTTGTGATGACATCTGCCAGCTCTTTGAGTACTCTGGGAAGAATCCCTTCACGTTCCATAGACTTATATGCATCCAGGTGGAGCAGCAAATCCTCCACAAGCTCAGGGTTGGCTGGAAGTTCATTGTTACTGCAGTCATGGCCCTCCAACTCAGAGCCCACCATCGGTGTTGAAGACAGAGGTGAAGAAGGCATTAAGCATCTTTGCTTTGTCTATGTCCCTATTTGTGAGCTGACCATCCTCATCAAGTAATGGACCAATGTTTTCTCTGGTCCTCCTTTTGCTGTTAGCATATTTTTAAAAGCCCTTTAAAAGAGCCCCCACAATACTGGCCAACTTCAACTCTAATTGAGGCCACACAAATTTTCTCCCTACAATGGTAAATGGCATCTCTACGGTCCTCCCATATCACCCAACCTCACTTGCAGTGGACACACACTTTCTTTTTCTGCCTAAGGTCTACAAGACTCTGCTCAGCCAAGCCAACCTTCTGTCCTGCTTGCTTGACTTCCAACATTTTGGAATTTCCTGTTCCTGTGCTCATAAGAGGTGGTACTTAAAACTGAGTAGCACTGATGGGCACCAATGTCTTCAGAAAAATGTCTTCCAAAAAAAAAAAGATCCTGGGGGACTTTGCTCATCAGTTCCCTGAGCAGCTCCATATGGAAGTCTGCTTGCTTTCCCCACATACAGGGTTGAAGTTCTGGTGGCAGTTCTCCTCACCGAAAATTTTAAATTTGATTACTTATTTCACAGCCAAGATGGCCACCAATCGCCACTCCACCCATGAGATCATCTCTATTCACAAGAAACAGATCTAGGAGGGCACCTTTCCTAGCCAGCTCCCTTAGTACCTGTACTTAAATCTTGAAGTTATCATCAAGATTTTTTAGGAATCTCCTGGACCTGTTTGCATCAGCAGTGGGGTATTCCCAGTTCACATCTGGCAAGCTGAAGTCACCAAAAAGTACAAGGGTGGCTGATCTAGGGTATCTCTTCGCTCCTTAAAGTACAATTCATAGGTGTCATCATCTTGGCTGGGTGGCCTATAGTAGACTCCCACAATGGCTTCTGTTAATTTGTTTGTCCCTTAATCCTTACTCAGAGGCTCTCTACCATGTCATCACCAACTACAAGCTCCATGTAGTCCAGCCCCTCCATTACATACAGTGCCAGTCCTTACACTCATTTGCCCTGAGTTGGGGTCATGGAATAAAGTCAGAGAACAACAGAAGAATGACTTTCCATTTCATGGAAATTAGCCTTCTCAGAAGAGAAAATGGGGTAGGAAAATATTTTACCTCATAAAGATCTTGTTTTGCATCTAGTAAATTACATCAGGAAGTATCTTCTGTAAATATCCTTTAATAACTATTACATTTCAAATACTGGTGATCTAGATCAGATGTGAATCAGCTGTTTGAAAAGTTTTATGCTGCAACACTATTAATTAAAAAATGTAATGCATGGAGTTGCATTTCAAATCATAAAAAGACCGTTGAACTTTGTGCAACGTGATAAATTTATTTTCTCTAACACTTCCACTTCATGACTGGTTTCTAGCTATCAGTTTTGCACAGAGGTCAAACATTTTTTTCCTCATTTGTCCATGCAATCATACTTACTTTGGAAATTCTGTATATGTGACTAGTTGTCTTTAAATATTCAAATTAATCCCCACTGTTTTTATATTCCCACCCTATTTAGACAGCACATATTCTGTAAATAGAATACAGTTCTTTTCACTGACTATGCAACATATATTATGGTTATGCATGTGTGTGCATTCTCCTTCCTTGGGTACTGTGTAGTGATTTTGACAATAAAAAGGCAACTAGGTTATCTAATCTTATCTCTGCCATGATTTGCACAATGGCTGGACTGCAGGCAAAACAGTAACAAGTGACTTGTGTAAATACTCAGATTATTGCACAAATACCCAGAATGAGCTCTGGTAGTGGTGATATCACAGTGCTGACAGTGAAGCACAAGCTAACAACTCAGTGTTTGTCCAGCTTCTCAGGACACCTCTGCAGCTTTCACCACTGGCAAGATCAGATGTGACTGCAGGAAGGAAGGGGAGCTCTGCATTGTGGTCGTTCTTCTGTGCTACAAGAACTGGTGTCAATATTGCATTGGATTATGCCAACAGGGCATTGCAACCACTACTAACCACTCCAGAAAATTTACTTCTGAGATAAAACCATGCTACAATGACTAGCCTGTGTCTAGTCTAAATCTAGCTCACACACTGTATATTGAGTTTATGTGGCAATATTTTGGTAGGAGGGGAACTGCAAGGGTGGGGTGTGTGAGAAAAGCCCAGAAGCTATAACAAGTCAGATAAGAGCCAGTAGGCAATGCCGGTTGCACCTCTATGTGTATTTAAGAAAGGGGAAAGAAATCTGTGGTACAACAGCAGCTGGGAGAGCAGACTTAGAAAATGTACAGAGAAACAGCCCTGCAGACACAGGTCAGTGAAGAAGGAAGTGGAGGTGCTTCTGCTCCAGAAGTGGAGTAGAAGCACAAGTGGAGGAACTTCTGCTCCAGACACCAGAGTGGAAGTTCCCCTGCAGCCCATGAAGGAGCCCACAGCGGAGTAGGTGGATGTGGCCTGAAGGACGCTTAAAGGAACAACTGTTCCTCTAAGCTGCTTGCCTGAAGTCTTCCTGTTCTGCCTGTTTGCTCCTGCAGTGGTCTTTTGGGACCCAGTCATGGAGGGAGATGACGAGCATTTTAAAACTGACTTAGTCATTACATACTCTGTGTGTTTATGGTCACATACTATTATGTACATTTGGTCACATACACTTTGCCTAACTCTCTGCTTCTTTTATATGAAAATGTTCAACCTACTCCATTACAGCAACATCTTTTTGCTTTTTGGTAAGTTTGACAACTTAAAATTCTTAGTTAAATAAATATTAGGTTTTATTATCAGCTTTCCATTTATTTTTCTCTCACTTTTGCTGGTTTTGTACTTTTATTAACTTTCAGTATAAGTTTTAATAATAGCAAAACTGGCATAATTGATGTTAATAAAGTTGCACCAAGTTAGTCCTACTATGCTGAGTAACTTAAGTTGGCTTTCACTTTTTTACTGATAAAAATTGTTGTTATGTAAGAGTGCAACCAGAATTTCTCAGGAACCTATCATCATAGCTAATTAACTGTTTGGAACCTGGATGCTCTGAGGACTTAATATTTGTGGTCTGAGTTCTCCCATGCATCACGTAAAAGAAGTAGAGGTTAGCAAAAGTAACCTTGAAAGCCTTCCAGCATTTATCTTTGTACTTTCTTCCCTGCTGTTCCTGATAAAGCCCTCCAAAAGTTATTGAAAAAGCTTACTGGACAGTAAGTTACTGTCTTACGGTTTTCATTTAAATTATTCTTAAATTCTCCTTGGGTGATTCTTGGAGGGAAAAAAAAATACCAGACAAAACATAAATAGCTGATGAGCTGAGACAACTGCAAACTTGCTGACAATTACTGCTTCATGCCTTCCTCCCATACCTCCATTTTCTAATCTCCATCCTGTACTGGGACTGCCAACACACACTCCAAGCCTGGTGGTACTTTTTACCTACTGTTCATCATATTTCTCAATATATAGCCATATACCATTTGCTTATTAGCAACACCAACTAAAATTTTGGCAGATTTATGGTGGTTTTTGTTTGTTTGTTTGTTTGTTTAATTGTTTTATGGTAACTCAAATATGTCTGAATATAGAAGGAGAGATGTGTATGCTTATATGCTTACCTGCATTGGAGTTTTTCTTCCTTGCTTTGAAATTCAGTTCTGCGTAACCCTCTTCATTCTCCATCTCAAGGTCACTTCTTCCTATTGATTGCAAATGATGGTTAGTGTCAAACTCAGTTACAGAAAATGTTTCAAACAAGTGTTATAAACAGGAAGGGGACAGTGGATGGTCATTTGTGCTTTTAACTGAAGTCATGAAGTCACGGGACCATGAAAAGGAATGTAACAGTTAAAAGAGAATAACTGAATTGACAAGTGAACTTTTTTTCTTTTCTTTTCTTTTCTTTTCTTTTCTTTTCTTTTCTTTTCTTTTCTTTTCTTTTCTTTTCTTTTCTTTTCTTTTCTTTTCTTTTCTTTTCTTTTCTTTTCTTTTCTTTTCTTTTTTGCAGTTCTCCATCTATCTCTGAAAACTTTAGAACCTTCTCAGATATTTCTAACCTGCCCACCCACTGGGATCCCCTGCACTCAGGACTCTACATCAGACCCTGGAGCCATCAGCCCCTGCCCCAGCGAAACTCCAGCAGGGCTATCTCCCCACCACAATGCTCTACCCAACCAGGCCAACCCGTGGGCCCATAAACAGGCCTTACCCTGGCCCCATCCCAGGACTGTGCCTGATGTCAGGGCTGGGGCTGTCCTGGTGCCTCCAGGTGCCTTCTCCTGGTGGGGCAGACGGACAGGCCCTGGCTGACAAGCCTTGCTCTGATGCTCCTGGCCCCTTGCCCCTTTGTAGCACTTTGACGCAAAGGATATTCTGCTGACAACAGCTGTTTTCTGAAGGGTCATACTTGTTCATCATTGTGTTGGGAGTAGGTGTCAAGGCATGGGTAACAGGGGGGCTGCAGAGGTGGCCTCTTTGGGAAGAGGCCAGGGATTGTGCGGTGCCAGACAAAGCCAGCTCCAATGGAAACACTGCAAGACACAGCAAAGTCCATCAGCCAAGCTGGTGGTTACCTTGGGAAAGCACATTTAAAGGAGTTTAAAATCCATTCATGGCAGTGTGAGGAGTGAGGGGTTAAAAGCCCTGTGAAGACCAATGTGAGAGCATGAGCAGGAGGTACTCCAGGTAGCAGAGCACAGATTCCCCAGCAGCCTGAGGAGAAGATCCACCATGGAGCAGGGGAAGAGTGTGAGGAGGAAGGAGTGGCAGAGAGGAGCTGTCATTGGCTGACCGTAATCCCCCATCCTCAACCTTCCTTGCATCTCTTTGGGGGTGGGTGCAGGGGGTATTGGAATTGGGAATGAAGGTGTGAAGTTGAGCCTGGGAAAAGAGAGTGGGAGGAAGGTGTTTTAATATTTTTGTTTCTCACTATACAACTTTATTTTAATTTACAACAAATTAAATTAATTTTCCCCAACTCGAGTCTGTCTTGCTTGTGAAAGTAACTCAGAAGTGCTTTCTCTGTCTTTACCTTAAATCCATGAGTCTTTTCACCTTATTTTCTCACCTATCCTGTAGAGCAGTGGGAGTGAGAGAGTGAAGAAGTGTCTGGGTGGGCATCTGACATCTGGCTAAGCTCAGCCTACCACAATCATCTTACAACAGTCTGACAGTCTGTATATTTTTTCTTCCCCCCCCCCCCCCTTTTTTTTTTTCTAAGCTATACAAATTTCTAGTAAATCAAAATGAGTAGATGAATAAATCTTGGAGTTGTCTCAGAAAGCTCTTAAAAAGATTAAGAAAAGACCACCTGTGGGAATAATGTCAGAAATGGATTCTTAGGTGGATTCTCCTCCTGCATAGGAACAGACCAGTTTTTAAAACTCATGCGTCTGATAAATACATTGCTCAAATACTATAGTCTCTCGTTTCATTTGTACTAAATCCCCTTTACACTCTTAGACCAGTTTTGAAAAGTGAGAGTATGTTCCTGTATCTACATATAAAGATTGAAGAAAACCCACACAATTAAGGGGCAAACAGTCTTCCAGACTTAGAAGAATTACCATGCTGCCAAAAATTAACCAAGCCATTGATGCATACAAGCAGTACACATCCAATAAGGATACAGTCAACTAACATGTATGTCAAATCCCATGTAGCAGCAAAACATCAACCTTTCAGCAGCCTTACTTGTTACAGAGTTTTCAGGGATCTGGGTTTTTTACATCATTCTGCCAAAGATGGCATTATTATTATTATTTCTCTACTGCAGTAAAGCAGTTCTGGAACAGAGTGAGTACAGAATGAATACTGTACAATGCATGACAACTTGGTGAGTCTACCCTGCCAAACTTTATCAGCTACTTCTCTAAAGATAAATAAATAAATAATAAAATTAAAAAAAAAAAAATGCCAAATAGGTGGATACAGTAAGAAAATGGAGGAGCACATGGACAAAAGAAAGGTAAACCAATGATGCTGTGAATGATGGGTGCTAATCTCATAGCAGCATCTGCTAATCTATTACTGAGGTGTTAGTTATATACTAGCAGAGGATAACTTTGGGAAAATACCAAAGGAAAGTCAAGGAGTAAGACATTTATAGGTAGTGTCTTCCAGCTGTGGCATAGGCTGGGTTAAAAAACACAGAATTGTTTATTAAATAAGTTAGCAAGTTAAATTAAGCTCAAGGTTGCTCTCAGGTTGGCAGTAGAACCAACCAAAGTTGCAGGGAGGTAAGTGACAGTCAAGAGCCTTGAAAATATAGATCACCTTCTCAACAGAGGGATGGAGCATGCAACTTGGTTCCAAACATCAAGACAGAAGAACAATACAGGAAAATGTAGGCATGCAGACATTTCAATGAGAGTGTCTCCATGGCATTCTTTAAGTGTGTACTTAGAGTTGATGTGCATAGTATTTTATATCACAACCTAGTTCTTATTTTTGCATGCTCAGAAAACTGGCTTTTTATTTATATATTTTTTTCTATTCTGGTTCTTGTTTCTCAAACAGACTTTGCATTTCACATTTTATTTCAGCAGAAAGAAAACTTCAAAGCTGAAAAAATATGCTATATAATTTTATTTTATTTTGTGAAGTCCAACATGTACAGTGGATGTGTTACATGTGTTTGCTACAGAGGAACTTGGTGAGGTTTCTGTACTTAAATTTTCTTCACAGGACACATATGAGAGGGTGTGCCTCAGTTCAGAAGGTCAGTGTTACAGGTTATTCAATAAACAGGAAAATTAATACAACCAAATGGACATGGTCAGATGCTATCTATCCAAGATGTGTAAAGAAACCCAGAAAGCAGAGAACCAAGCCACTAATACTGCTATACAACTTGCTTAGAAATATCCATGTCAGAAAACTGGAAAGTGGCTCTAATTTTTAAGGGTCTCAAATGAGATCTAGAGAACTATCATTTAAATTTAGAGGGAAATCATGCCTCACCCATTGTGGCAGTATACTACCCTTGCCTGTCCCCCAGCCTGACTCTTCACCCATAACCCTGCTTGAGTGATAACCATCAGTGGCGATTGTGAAAAATGTATCTGTATCCACCTGAACTGGGTTCAGTGTGGACTCAGGAGACACATATCCAAGGAATTTCTTGCACAGGTATTCTGAATTCCAAAAGTTCAATCTCTTTCTCTCAGCAAAGGAAAATTTCCATAGCATGAGTTTTTATTACTTCAATTATCTAAAATAGCTTCACTATTGAAATGGACAGTAAATGAACTTTCAGTTTTCTTTTTTATTCTCTCCATTAGTAAAAATTTCAGACAAACACTGCATACCCAGTCTTCTAAAATGAGAAGTTGTAGACCTAGAAATTGTAGACCTAGAAGTTGTAGACTGTAAAAGTATTTTGGCTTCCATCTGGAAAATGGTAAAAGAATCTCCCAGTCTGGACTTTTGGAGTGACAATTATGGTTTTTGTCCTGATCTATTTTGGTTTTCATGCATGCTATCCAAGGTATTGTTTTTCTGTATGGTGTCCATAAGCCCACCATGCTTTAATACAAGAACTTTTCCATAATGAAAGCAAACAATTATTATTTAAACATTGTCCATGATGCATTTTCCCTAACCTCCAATACTTGCAAAAAATAATCTGATTTTAAAACCCTTCTCTTACGAGGGGAAATTACACATTAAAACTTGAATTGAATACCATTTGTCAGAGCACATTATTTATTTTAGTTATCTTTCTAAATAAAGAGTTGATTAAATCAGTTTGCATGACATTAAAGCTGTCTAATTACATTACAATAATTATATTAATCATATCAATTATGGTAATTAGAATCAACAGCAGATGGTGTGGCAGTTCCATCTTGTTCCATTTATCACACAGTGATTGTTTTTTTAATCAAGAAAAAATTATGGTAAAACGTGCAGCTGTGGCAAGAGCTCTGATTTTTTTGCTCAAATTATCTGCAGTCATAGGACCTTCAGAAAGACCAATAGCTGACTGACAATTTGGGTGACGACTCTGAAACTGGAGAGATAAAGACTAAAAATCGGAAATGATCAGAAAGTAAATATTAACTAGGTTTTAATGCTTAGGATCAGAGAAACTCACAGTTTCTATTTACTATGACCGATAGAGTATTTCTGTGTTATAAGCCAATGGTTGTTTGCACCTCTGTTAAATCATATTTAAGAAAAACTGATGTGCAACAGCAGCTGGGAGAGAGGAGTGAGAAAATGTATGGAGAGAACCAGCCCTGCAGCCCCCAAGGTCACTGCTGAAGGAGGGCAGGAGATGCTCCAGGCGCAGAGCACAAATTCCCCTGCAGCCTGTGGAGATGTCCCTGGTGGAGCAGGTGTAGTGGGTTTATATGGCAAGGTTTTGGTAGCAGGGGGCCATAGGGGTGGCTTCCATGAGAAGAATCTGAAAACTGCCCCATGTAAGGTAAGGGCCTCGCTGCTGGCCAGAGCCGAGCCAATAAGTGATGATGTTTGCACCTCTATGAAACCATATTTAGGAAAGGGAAAAACAAACAAACAAATAAACAAACAAAGACTCTGCCACAGAGCAGCTGGGAGAGTGAGAGGAGTGAGGAATAGCCTTGCAGGATGTGCCAAGGTCAGTGAAGAAGAAGAGGGACAGGTGCTCCAGGAACCAGAGCAGAAGTCCCCTGCGGCCTGTGGTGAGGACCATGGTGAAGCAGGATGTCCCCCTGCAGCCCATGGAGTACCACAGTGGAGCAGGGTTCCATGCTGCAGCCTGTGGAGGAGACCATGATGGAGCAGGTGGACCTGCATCGATGGAGGCTGCAGCCTGTGGAGGACCCCTGCCAGAGCAGATTCCAGGCCAGACCTGTAGCCCGTGGAGAGGAGACCACGCAGGAGCAGCTGACCTGGCAGGAGCTGCTGCCTGTGGGGCACCCCAGGCTGGAGCAGTTTGCTCCTGATGGATGGACCCTGTGGTATGGACCCATATCCAGAGCAGTTCTTGAAGAGCTGCAGCCTGTGGGAAGCCCACGCCGGATCAGTTCATCAAGGACTGCATCCCCTGGGAGGGACCCCACAGCACAGGGGACGAGAGTGGCTGAGAAGGAGAGGCGGAGAAGAAGCGCTATAGACTGATCACAACCCCTATTCCCCTGTTCCCCCGCACCACTCGGGCAGAGGAGGTGGAAGAGGGTGGATGGGGAGAAGGCGCTTTTGGTTTCTTTACTTTGTTTCTCACTTCTCTAGCTTGTTAGTAATAGGCAATAAATCTTATTGTCTCCCTATGCTGAGTCTGTTTTGCCTGTCACGATAATTGTTGAATGATTTCCCTGTTCTTATCTCAACCCTTCAGTCCTTTCCATTGTATTTTCTCCCCCTTTCCCTTTGAGGAGGGGGAGTGAGAGAGTGGTTGTGGTGGAGCTTGGCCACCCATCTGAGTAAAACCACCACCACAGGCTGTCCCCATGCAGCCTTTGGGTCCCACATGGAACAGATCTTCATGCTGCAGCCCATGGAGGAGCTCCCAGTGGAACGGGTGGATTTGGCCTGGAGGAGGCTGCGGCCCATGGAGAGTCCCCGCAGGAGCTGGCCCCGGGCTGGAGCTGCAGCCTGTGGAGACCCCAGAGTGAAGCAAGAGGTCTGGCAGGAGCTGCTGCCCATGGGGGACCCATGCTGGAGCAGTTTGCTTCTGAAGGATGGGCCCTGTGTTACAGACCAATGTGGGAGCAGTTCTTTAAGAACTGCAGCCTGTGGGAAGCCCACGCAGGATCAGTTCAGGAAGAACTGCATCCCGTGGGAGGGTGCCCATTATGGAGCAGGGGCAGAGAAAAGATGAAGGAGCTGCAGAGATGAAGTGTTATGGACAAACTGAAAACCCCATTTCCCATCTCCCTGTGCCACTTGGGAAAGGGGAAGGGGTAGAGTCAGGAGTCAGAAGTGAAGTTGAGCTTAAAAAGAAGAGAAGATGGGGGTAGTGCACTTTCAGGTTTTGTGGTGTTTTTTGTTTGTTTGTTTGGTTGGTTGGTTTGTTTGGTTTGTTTTTTTTGTTTTTGTTTTTTTTTTTTTTTTTGGTTCTCACTGCCTTACTCTGTTATTAATTGCCAACAAATTATATTAATCTTCCCTAAGTCAAGTCTGTTTTGTCTGAGATGGTAATTGGTGAAAAATCTCAATCCCCTATCTTTATCTCAACCCATGATTTTTTTCATTCTATTTTCTCCCCCTGTCCTGTTAAGGAGGGAAGTGAGAGAGATGCTTGGTGGGGACCTGGTGGCCAGCCAAGTCAACCCACCACCAGTGCTCATTCATTTGTTAAAAAAAAATTATCACTAATGGCAAAATAGAAATGCTTATGTTCAATCAATTGTATTTCATCACACACTGAAATGTTGCTATAACATATTGACAGTTCACGGAAAAAAGAATCTTCCCAGCACAAAAATTCTCAGCAAACCTAAGGTTGCTGCTAAACAAGTTTGCTGCATGACACTTAGCATACAATTTATTGCCTTACTGAGTTAGGGCTTATGAGATTGTTCGTATGCAAAAGTATTCATAAATATGGCTAATAGACCTGGCTGTGAAATAGATTTTTTATAAAGGGAGCTTTCCAGGGACATTTCCAAAATTGCCTTTTTCCCTTCTAATTCAATTTGCTTTGGTAGTTAGATGAACTCTCAGACAAGTGTGTTGTCTTTTCATATTATTTCCACCACCATAAACACAAATAAGTTCCCCAACTTGTGTGTTGATCTGGTTAACATGTAGAATAAAGCTTAACATAGGAAACCACAAGTTGTCTGCTGAGATTTTTCAACCATTTTCCTTTATAAATGTAAAACATGCTTTTGTTCATGGGCTTCTAATGTTTCTATCTAGTCTTTGAAATTCAGCAAGGTAAAATAAATGCCTGTTCTTTTACCTTAAGGCAGACTACTGAGTGCTTCTGGGTTTCACTGATTTGACTAACGAAAAATTAAAATTAAAAGGATATTTTAAATAACAATTCTGTTTGTTTGTTTGTTTCCTTGTTTTTTCTTCACAGCACTGCACTCTTGGTGGCATGCATAAGTTGCCAGTTCTCCAATAACATACTGTGTGTACTATATTCATACCTCATTTTAATTGCTCTTGATGGACTTAAACTTGAGTCAGGCCTACTGTTAGACAAAGCCAGTCTCGGTATCACTGTTTTGAGGCCATTTTCTGACAATGCAGATTTCTTTGAAGAGTAAGATGTTTCTTCTGATTTTGGCAATAGTTAAAGTAACATGAAAATGTGTTGTTCCTGTGTTTACAGAGGTCTGAAGCATCAGATCAGTGATGAGACATGACTTCCCCTAAGCTATGTCCATTCCTCCCCTAGATACTGCATACTCTTAAACCTCTGTGTTTTTCTTTTTGTCAGCCAGCGAGCTGTCTCTCTGCTTTTGATGTATTTAAATGGAGGAATCCTTGCACATTGTGTGTGATATTTTGTACAGTTGAGCAGCCTACAGTGAGAAGAAGCCTTGGCTCTCAAATACAGCTTCTTCAGGTCTAGCATTGGCCAAAACTCAGGCAAGATCATAGAATCACAAAATGGTTTAGGTTGGAAGGGGCCTCTGGACATCCTCTGCTCCAGTCCTTTAATCATAGAATCATTACAGAATCACAGAATCATCTAGGTTGGAAGAGACCTCCAAGATCACCGAGTCCAACCTCTGACCTAACACTAACAAGTCCTCCACTAAACCATATCACTAAGCTCTACATCTAAATGTCTTTTAAAGACCTCCAAGGATGGTGACTGAACCACTTCCCTGGGCAGCCTATTCCAATGCCTAACAACCCTTTCAGTAAATAAGTTCTTCCTAATATCCAATGTAAACCTCCCCTGGCACAACTTTAGCCCATTCCCCCTCATCCTGTTACCAGGCATGTGGCAGAATAGACCAACCCCCACCTCGCTACAGCCTCTTTTAAGTTACCTGTAGAGAGCGATAAGGTCACCCCGAGTCTCCTCCAGGCTGAACAATCCCAGCTCCCTCAGCTGCTCCTCATAAGACTTGTTCTCCAGACCCCTCACCAGCTCTACCACTGTGCTCACAGTGGTGGCCTTCTCCAACTGTCACTCAGATCAGCAGGAACCATAGATGTTTAGTAACATGGGGAAGAGCTAAGAAAAACTGATCACAAGATCCGTTGTTTCTTTGAGTAAATTCTCCTGTCAGATTTCTAGATGCTGTAGAATTCTGTTCCTTCAGTGATGCCTCCCATAAACTATAAGAATGCTATATAAGTACTGAACCACAAGAATGCGGAGTTTCTGGTTACACAAGTAGTGAAGTTTTGCAGTGTTTGGGCGTTATGTCTGAGAAATCTCTTCACGTGTCTGAAAACTACTTTTTCTAGCAGATCTAAGTAATCTGCTATCACTCAAATAAGCTGGGAAACTAAGCTCTTTTAACTCTGGAACTTAATGTATTTTTGTAAAGATTTTAGCGATATTGTGAACATTTTTAGAGAAAAACTTGTAGCAAAATGAGGTTTCTCGAAAACATGTTTCATATAAACTAAGTTCAGAATTCCTGTAAGAGGCACTGACATTGTACAAAGAAGCAGGAAGCTACCTAGACATTTTATCATACAGATCAAAGGACAATATGGGTGCTTTAATAGAACGTAGATGGTCTTATACAATCAAAAGAAAAACAAAAGCAAACAAAGTTTTCAAATGTTTCAAATGACTAGTTTGATGACTAGATGAGCAGTTCTTATTGGTTTACAGATGCTTCTGTGGCCTTGTGTTCACAAATCCAAAACCGCTCTTGTCTGCTAACACTATGATTACAAGCAAATCTCATTGTGTTATAAGCAGGAGGCTGACACCCTTTTTTTTCCATAAAGCCCCTTACTCTGTTTTTGTATTATGTCTGCAACTTGTATTGGTTGATAGGTGGTTAAATGTGATCTAGCAGTGTGCTCAGGTGGCCAAGAAAACCAACAGCATCCTGGCTTGTATCAGAAATAGTGTGGCTACCAGAACTGGGGAAGTGATTGTCCCTCTGTACTTGTCTTTGGTGAGGCCGCACCTTGAGTACTGTGTTCAGTTTTGGGTCCCTCACTACAGAAGAAGAACATAGAGGTACTCAAGCAGGTCCAGAGAAGGGCAATGAAGCTGGTGAGGGGTCTGGAGAACAAGTCTTATGAGGAACAGCTAAGGACATTGGTGTTATTTAGCCTAGAAAAAGGGTGGCTCAGGGGAGACCCTATTGCTCTCTATAACTATTTCAAAGGAGGCTGTATCTGGGCAGATGTCAGTCTCTTCTCCCAGGGAATAAGCAACAGGACATGGGGAAAGGGCCTCAGGTTGCACCAGGGGAAGTTTAGGTTGGATATTAGCTACCAGCAGACTGTTGCATTTCCCATGTCCCAGACTGCCAGTGCTACGTGCTCAGAGGATTTGTTTCTGCACTTTGTGTTCCAGAAATGTGCAGTAGGAAACATTTTATTAGCAGGATTTCCTCTGGTAAGAAATGAACTTCCTCTTTCTGCAGTCACAGGAATTGTTTTCTACAGTTATGGCCACAGATTGTTCATAATGCAGAGTTAGTGTATTGGTTTATTTAAAAGGCAATAAGCAGAAAAATGCAATGCTCACAAGTTAGGACAGAAAATAAAAGGAGGTAAGAGGGTCAAAATGCTTGGGTCTGAGGGTGAGGCCAGAAGGTTGGCAGATGGGGAAATGGTGTACTAACATAGTGAGTAAGCACTGTAAAAACATCAGTTTTGGGAGAACATGAATAGCCCCGATTTAGTGCTTCTGCAGCTGTGCCAGCTGGTTAGTATCTCTGGCTGGTGGGTATCCCCAAAGCCATGAGCTGAGATGAAGAAGAACACTAAAGAGATCATTATGCAGCAGAAGACTATCAGGAATCCCACTGCACCTTCACCTTAAGCAGCCAGCACAAGTAGTACCCATTCTAGAGGATCTGCATAGGACCAAGAATATTCCTCTTCTGTCCTAGGACAGGAGAGCTGGTGTGTTATGGAGAGCACATTTCTGGAAGCTGGTGTGGAGCCTTCTTCTCTCTGATTTAGGCTTTCAGGTGGTACAAAAGTCTGTGGCCATGTCAGGACTGCCATTTATCCAAAGTGATTGTACAATAGACAAATACATCTTAACTATCAAGATCCCAAGAAGATCTGAGCTATTACTTTAGGGATAATAGGTACAGATCCAGCGCCTGGGCAAAGAGCAAGCCGATGTAGAGACAGTGAAGGAGTGCAAGTAGGCACACTCAGAATGATTCTTTATCTGAAACCTGAAAAAATACAGGAAGGAAAAAGATTAATAAATAATTTGTTCTACTACAGAGCCAAATGTTTCAGCCTGCTGTAAAACAAACTTCCACTGAAGTAGTTTCCAGTTGACTTTTGTCCCCTGGGACATGCTAGTTTCATCTGCTCAAAATAAGGTGGGCAACAAATCTTGTTAGAAAAGCCCATTCAGCTCATACACTGCTGGATAAATCCCGATTTTTGTGAACAGACAATGCCAGATACCACACGGTAACAGGAGGAAAAACAAAAGACAGCTTATGATATCCACAGCCTATAATTACTGAGGCCAAAAATGTTCAGGAGAACAGGGTAGGGGGGAGCTTGTTAGGCCTGATGCAGAGCTGTTTTATCCCTCACATTTTCTAATATAAACAGTGGCAGAATCTGGGATGTCTGCAGTTTATGACAAATTCACTAAAGCCGTCTGATTTTTCTTATGATGATGCTTAATCCATCTGAAGATGATCTGAAGAACTTGAACTTCTGAACTTGACTAGAACTTGAACTTGACTAGAGATGAAAAAATGTCAAGAAGTTTTCCTTCAAGTACATAGTACAAAATCCCCAGATCTCTTTCCATATGGCTGATCTCCAGCCTATTGTCCCCCAGTCTGTAAATATAGCCAGCATTTCCTCTTCCCAAGTGTGGAATCTGGCACTTGTTAAACTTCATAGAGTTAACGATTGCCCAGCTCTCTAATTTGTCAGGATCTCTCTGCAAGGCCTTTCTACCCTCAACACAGACAACAGATCCTCCCAATTTAGTGTCATCCACAAACTTACTTAATACAACTTTAAGTCCTGTATCGAAGTCATTTATGAAAACATTAAAGAGAACTGGCCCTGAAATGGAGCTCTGAAGAATCCCACTGGAGACTGGACACCAGCCTGAAATAACCTCATTTACTGTAATACTTTGAGCTTAACCCAACATCCAATTGTTCACCCATCATATTATGTTTTTATTTAGATGTATCTTGGTTATTTGGTTCAGAAGGATACTGTAAGTCATATTTTTAAAAGCCCTTTAAAAGAGCCCCCACAATACTGGCCAACTTCAACTCTAATTGAGGCCACACAAATTTTCTCCCTACAATGGTAAATGGCATCTCTACGGTCCTCCCATATCACCCAACCTCACTTGCAGTGGACACACACTTTCTTTTTCTGCCTAAGGTCTACAAGACTCTGCTCAGCCAAGCCAACCTTCTGTCCTGCTTGCTTGACTTCCAACATTTTGGAATTTCCTGTTCCTGTGCTCATAAGAGGTGGTACTTAAAACTGAGTAGCACTGATGGGCACCAATGTCTTCAGAAAAATGTCTTCCAAAAAAAAAAAGATCCTGGGGGACTATGCTCATCAGTTCCCTGAGCAGCTCCATATGGAAGTCTGCTTGCTTTCCCCATATACAGGGTTGAAGTTCTGGTGGCAGTTCTCCTCCTCCCACCAAAAATTTTAAATTTGATTACTTATTTCACAGTCACTATGGCCAAGATTCCCACCAATCTCCACTTCATCCATGAGATCCTTTCTATTCACAAGTAATAGATCTAGGAGGGCACCTCTCCTATCTGGTTCCTCTAGTACCTGTACCTAGAATTAGTACCTCCCTTAGTACTTGTAATTTCCAAGGTCTTCTTTCTTGCCTTTCTTGAAAATTGAAACAATGTTTGCCAGCTTCCTGTCAACTGGGATCTCCCTATGATATCCTTATCCCTAAATTGGAGGGACATGGATTTGAGGGATGGACCACTTGGTGGGGAAGGAATTGGTTGGATGGTCGCACTCGAAGAGTTGTGGTCACTTACTGAATGTTCATGTGGAGGCAAGTGATGAGTGGTATATCTCAGAGCAGGTATTGGGACTGGTATTAATTAACATCTTTGTTGGTGACATGGACTGTGGGATTGAGTGCACCCTCAGCAAGTTTGCCAGTGACACGAAGCTGTGTGGTGCAGTTGACATGCTGTAGGGAAGTGATGCCATTCAGAGGGACCCAGAGTGGTGGGCACATGCAAACCTATGAAGTTCAAAAAAGCCAAGCACAAGGTCCTGCCTCTGGTCTGGGGCAATCCTAAGCACAAATACAGGCTGGATGGGGAATGGATTGAGAACAGCTCTGAGGAGAAGGGCCTGGAGGTGTTGGTGGTTAAAAACTCAACGTGAGTTGGCAATGTGCGTTTGCAGCACAGAAAGCCAACTGTATCCAGGGCTGTATCAAAAGAAGTGTGGCCAGCAGGTTGAGGGAGGTGATTCTCCCCCTATATTCTGCTCTCATGAACCCCCACTTGGTGTACTCCATTTAGCTCTGGGGCCCCCCACACGAGAAAGATATAGACTTGTTGGATTGGGTCCAGAGGAGAGCAACAAAGATGATCAGAGGGCTGGAGCGCTCCCCCTATGAAGATAGGCTGAGAGAGATGGAGTTGTTCAGCCTGCAGAAGAGAAGACTCCAGGGAAACTTTATAGTGGCCTTCTATTATCTAAAGGAAGTCTACAGAAAAGATGGGGAGGGACTCAGTATTGAGGGACTCAATACTGATAGGACAAGGGGTAATGGCTTTAAACTAAAAAACAGTAGATTTAGATTAGATATTAGCAAGAAACTCTTTCCTATGACGGTGGTAAAGAACCAGAACAGGTTGCCCATAGAAGCAGTGGATGCTCCCTGTAAAGTGTTCAAGGTCAGGTTGGATGGGGTTTTGAGCAGCCTGGTCTAGTGGGAGGTGTTCTTGCCCATGGCAGGGGAGTTGGAAGTAAATTATCTTTAAGGTCCCTTCCAAACCAAACCATTCTATGATTCTATGATTCCTTCCTATCTGTCACTTCATTCTCTCTGATTCCTAAAAAAAAAAAATAATGTGAGTGTAACAGGTGACCTGCTAAAACTACCGATATACAGACAATATATCTGAAGAAATCATACTGGGACCTGTACTGAATAAGAAAACCTTTACAGTGGTGATGCTGGGTCTGGCCAAAGTCCCATCTCCCCTAAAATTTGGATTCCAACAATAGACAGAATGATCTAGGCAAAAATAGAAGAACAGGTTAAACATTTACTGATGGCACTGAATAATGTCAATAATCTTGACATAGGTATAAATTGAAAGTGAAAAAGTGACTCCCAGGAAAAATTCCAATCACAAGTATTTTTCTTCAAAATTCCTAAGAAAGGCAAGGTGCTATGGAGGATGGAAGTTTAGAAAAAGATGTCTGTGAGTTCATGGCACCTCCACCACTGTTTAAAAATACTCTCTGAAAAATGACAGCAATGTAAAGGAAATGAGAAACTGAGGGAAGTAAATAACAACTAGGTCCCTTGTCTATGAAATATTTTCAGAACTGCACCAATAGAATTGGTCACAGGTTGGAACACTGCTGAGAAAGAAGGAAATGGTGATTCCAAATGAAACATCTTTAGAACACATCATGACAGATCATGCTTTGGTATGATGCAACAAAAAGTTATTTTAAATTATTTATAGATGGAAAAAATCTTGGGAGAGGTCTAAAAGAGAGCAAAGTGGCAAAGAGAGGGCTGCAGGAGACCTATAACAGCAAAAATTGTATCTGACAGAAGTTCAGGACAGTTGAAATAGATCCATTCAGACACAGGTTTAATTGCTATCTCCTAATAGCTAACGAAAATGAATGCCTCAACTACAACTACATAAGACAACACCATCATAAGCCATACTGAAACAGCTTTTGCTAGATATTGTGCATTTCAGGAAGATGAGAACAAAGGATCACACTAGAAACCAAGAACTTTCAAGATCTGGAAGTTGAAATGTCTACATTAGGTACTGAAAAACATAGACATTAAAGTAAGTAGGGATGATCAATAACATCTTACTGTGTTGAGCTAACAAAACATCTTTTTTGAATCAGACTTCTCTCCATTCATTGGCACTTTTGTATTTAGATCAGTAATAACTGCAAAGAGTTTCTTTTCAAAGTCATGGTTGTAAGTCCCATCAGAAAAAAAATGCTGACAGAAATTACATTGTGCTACAAACCCCAGTCCTTTATTTGCTTAAACACTTGATGGTATTCTCAGTATCTTGGTATGTGTTATTCAATGACAAGGAACTTACAAGTTCATGTTCAAAGCAGTGCCGTTCTCCCAGTAGAAACTTTCACCTTTCTTGCACAATCCAATCCAAGATTCATCTATTTTCAATAGCTTAACTAAAGAATACTGAAAAAAAAAAAAGTATTTTATCAAAATGAGTTCTCACAACAAGAAACAAATCCCTCCTGTGACTTCAGAGGATGACTAGTTCATCTTTCTGTCATCTAGAAAGTTTTCATTAAGTATTTCATTGACAGTTATGAATTGACTCTTTTTTTCTTGGCCCTAATTGAGCCTATGAATTGATTGTTTTAGTATCATAACCTTCAGTTAAACTATTCAGTTCTATACCCTTAAGGGTTATTACCATTCACTGCACCCAAAAATACCTAAACACCAAGTATTGTTTATATACATGTATGCCTATATGTGTTTATCAATCTCTACATATGCAGCTTGGTATAAATGGGATGGAACAAACAGGTATGTTTAAACTGCAGTTCAAATGGACATATGGGAGCTCCTCCCCTTCACAGTTCTTATTTAAAGCCTTGTGGGTATCTACATAAAAAGAGTAAAAGACAGTTCACTATCTCATAAGTTTATAACAACCTATATCAAACACAGCAAAGGCTGATGGAAAACAGCAGAAGCAGTACTTGCAATAGGTTAATACTATAGAACTCCCTGCAACAAGCTGTCATTAGATTCAGTGAAATTAGGAATTATATGCATATTAACTGTCAGCATGGACTTAATAATTGACATGAAAATAATGTAGCCTTCTACTTCTCTACTCTTCCCTAGCAATTTCAGATCAATACTGTTCAGAAGAAACTGTCTTGATACGGTTCCAATGACATTTCTGCAGTTGTTGATGGACCTTCTTCTGGTGTGGGTAACACTACCCAGTGATGGAGACCAGACACCTCATGACACAGAGCATGAGGCTGACCCAGTAGGCCCATGTCAGTGTACCTGTGCTTCACTTTTATAAGGTGTGTTCATAGTTTGTACGTATGAGGTTTTTAAGCAGTAGTTTAAATAACACCAATTTCTACCTAGCCAATTATCAGCTGAACATCGCAAGCACTGAATTAAAAGTGGAACTTTCAGATAAGTAAGGAAGAGAAGCATTAACAAATCAGTCAAGTGATGTCCCACTCACAGGGCAACAATGCAGAAGGGGCTTGGAGAGGGGACAAATTGGCAAATATGTTGACAAAGAAAGGAGTCTGATTATAGGATAAAATCAGAGACCACATTCAGCAAGGGACTCACACTGAAGTGAGAATTATGTTCTGCATCTTTGTCATTGTTGAAATTCTTGTCACTGTGAAAATACTTATTAGCTCAAGACAAATTTAGATATGATTAAACTGTGTAATTTCACTGAAGTTTCCTCTATTTCAAGAGCTGCTACACCACCAACATGTAGCAGCCAGCCAGAAAAGTAGACTTTTGACCTCTGTTTAAAAATCACAGTAACAAAGCTCAAATGTCAATTTATTTAAAAACTATCTTTCTGATGAAACTACTTTCTCATTGACATTACTCAAGAGGCAGCAAGTCTGTAAAAGCAAATTGCAGTTTTAGTAACATGCAGTAAGTAGCAAGATGTCACTAGCATTCAACTCAATGCAACTGGACCATAATATAGGCAAATTAAAGTGTCTTAACAAAATTATTAGAATGAGAAATGTCCAAACCAGCTTCCGTGGAAGTATATTCCCAACATTGATATAAGCATGAATCTCTAAGAGGCATTAAGGGATATCTAAAACCAGATACAAGTAGATAAAATGGATGATTTTCCATTATGCTGGTTTCAAAGGCTTGGTTTCTTTTAGAAAACAAAGGATATATTCATTTGTCTATACTGAGAGTTCAATAGATTCATACTTGCTTTGAAGATGAACATACATAGGACAGAAAAGGAAAACTATGTAAACTATTTGATTCATTAAAAAAGAGCTTTTCAAAGTCATTCAAGTCAAATCCAGGCACAAAAGCAGTATGGGAAAGCTTTTAGTGCTGTTGCATCTGCTACAGTGAGACAGTTACTTAAATTGATCAAGTAGGTACTTTTCACTATCTGAATTCACACAGCCTGTTTATTTTACAAAGATTTAAAAGATAAGAAAAAGAGAGCTATGTAGATAACAGTCAAGAAAAGAGAGAGATGCAGAAGTTGTATTGGTTTATGTTCCATTACCATTTCATCCTTATTTTCAAAAACTGCAAGCAAAGATTCATTCTTAATGCAGAAGGCCTGACTAGATGTCCAGTTTTTTTCCTCTTCTGATATGAAGTAACATTTCTTTCTGTAACCTATCCACTCACTGGGACACTGCTCAGAATGAAGGTTCCCACGCCGATATATCTGAAGCACTAGAACTACAAAGGAAAAGGGAGAACAAAATTTCTACCTGGTAAAATCATAGCATTCATCAGCATAACAATCTAAAGTGCAGATTTTTTGAAAGCCAATGCCACAACAGATGCCAGAAGAGAAGCCAAAAGAAGGTCAATGGTCCTGACCTTTCGTGACTTTCAGACAATGTGTTCAGCTGAGAAATGTGTGAGTTGAGGACAGCAGCCTGATTACTAAAATTAATATAAAATAAATAGGTCTGGAAAACATGTATTTTAGAGAATTAGAGGCATTGACACATTTTTTAATCCAGTAATAGGGTAATAAACATAATATTATATGAATTTATCAATAATATTTACTTCAAGTGATGAAGTTGCTTCAATATCAATTTGCTTTGATTTTGTATCAAACCTTTTAAGTGTTTGAGAAACATGTGTGAAGGTAAGTAAATTAGATATTGATATGATGAGAATGAAATCTGTCTGTTAATGAAGAGGTAAAATTATCGTTATTTGGAGATAATGGTCTGGAGAATGGTTCTTAGGAGTTATTCCCCAGCATGTTTTGATGTCCCCCTTCATCTTCTTTCTGTCACAGTAGCTCTATGAGGGTAAGAAGACTCACTGGTATATTTTGCTTTAGCACTTACTTTAATTTCTTGTGTTAAAGAGAATTCATGCGCATTTACTTCAGTTTCTATTATCCAAACAAAAATAGTCTGATTGTTACTGAAAAGTTACAGTGACCTTTTGGGTGCAGCATTCTGTCTTTTTTAACAATTGCAGGCTCAACCTGAGTACAAAGTATATTTCCTGGGTTATTCTGCTGGGATTGAATCCAGACCTTCCTCACCCAAAGCACATTTATCCACTGCTTGTGCTTGGTGATGGCTGTCCTTGAAGTGAGAGTAACTGACCATTATGTGAGTATGGCAGCTTGCAGAAGGAGAACTGATTTCCCAGACTCTGCTGCCTGCTGTTGCCACACTTTGGTCTCTTTTTTCCTTTCCAGTCAGCTATTCCATTCACAATAACTGCAGACCCTTTAGCAAGTTCCACTGAGCACTGCCCTCCATGCCTTCAAAAAACTGTGACTATTTCTATTGAAATAAAAGCCTAATAAAGGAAAGGAAAACTAACAGAGACAGATGTGACTATTGTCTTCCATTTGTTTCCATGTATGTGCAGAGGACATCAATAAAATATCACATGTTGTTACAAGGGGCAGAGGGAAGGTAGATTTAATCTAGGGGTTCAAGAGCTCCCTCTGCAGACTTGAGCAGCACAGCCTCCATTGAGACTCATATGCATCCAGTGACTTGGGTACCTCAAATAATAAAGCAGGCAGCACAGCCTGTACTCCTGTTGATGAGCTCTGCATCGGACAGCAGATGCACATCTTGCTTCCTTTGTGGCAGTGCCAGGTAAGGTTGACTTTTTCTTAAAAATACAGCATGCAACACAAACTGGTTTAAAAAAAAATAATAAAAAAATAAGGCTGACTTTTTCTTAAAAATACAGCATGCAACACAAACTGGTTTAAAAAAAAAAAAAAAGGCAGAATGACACATAAAGACCATTTGTAAGAAAGATAATCTAGCTGTATGACATAGTTTTCTTCCAGATGTGATAATAAAAAAGCCATCAAAACCAGATATAGGAGCAGACAACAAGCTTGGAGTCTGTGCCTGGAGATGTGATGCTGAGAGAACACCAGCTGGTATAATCAGAAAGGTTACTGGTGTAAGCATCGACAGGACATCCATATTCCACATGAATGGCCAGGCAAGAGACTATGCTCTGAAGAGTAGTAAAGACTCACCAAACAAAAAAAGAAAGAAAAGCAATTTTACAGCTAAATCATCTGAATTTTATTCATAGGGAAAATTCTCCCTCATTTTAAACACTGCCTGGATGTTATTCAACCTTATACCAACATCAAAACTGAAATAGTGGCAGAAGTCCCAGGTGTTGTGACTCTGCAAGCAGTACCATGTTGATCTGTTTGATTGCTGTGATCCTGAAGCCCAGTAGTCAGAGGAAACATATCTCAAATGGAAAATCTTTCAAAGGCTTACCAACAAATAAAATGATCATCACCAGCAGAAATGTGGTACATAGAAAGTTGCCTGTGAAAAAGAAGATCATTAATGGTGTTGTATATATGAGCACTTAGGATCAGACTGTAGTTGTGTATTAATGAAACAGCAGCAGAATAGCATTTAAGTTAAAGTTTAATAATGTAAATACAAAGCACTACTGAAGTTAAAAAAGGTAGTCTGAATTGATATGATTCTATGATATTTACGTAACTTGACAGCTTAACAAAATGGCAATCATCCTCTAATTGGCATTGTTTTGAACCATAAATATACAAAAGTTTTCAATAGATGTACAAATTGCAGTGTAGCAAATTTAAGCCTTCCAGTCTCCTTCACCGTGTTTTAGAGACCTCAGTGCTAACCTCTGAAGTCTGAAAATCTGTAGGTCATCACTGACCAGTCAAACTACATGCAAGTTTGAGAATGCACACGGGAGAATGTTCTCACACAATTCAACCATTAAAGGACGAGGTTCGGATTCAGCATATGGCTGCAACCCTGAATCAGACCTATTTTCCCTTTTGTGAGAAACAAAATTTTGTTTTTGCAGCAGAATGTGTTTTTGCAGTGGGAAATCCCACTAACCTTGCATATTCAAAAGTGGTTGTGCAGGCATAACAGTGGGATAATGGTGAAGAGTAAGTTAAGCAGGTAAGGGGAAGGTCCCACTGTCCCAAAGCAAGGATAGCTAAGAAAAACAAGATGAGCAGTGCAAAATCAAAAAAAAAAAAAAATCTCAGGCCTTCTAGTCAGAAAAGAAGAAGGGGAAAAAAAAAAAAAAAAAAAAAGGAAAAGGAGAAATTAAAGGTTGATCAAATGAAATTGCACATAGATGGTATAGTAATAAGTGTCAAGTAGTTTGTGAACCTGTAGCACTCAGCCAATGAGGAAACGGGAGGAATCAAGCGTCGGGTAATAGGGAATACATGACACACTTCCTCTGTGCGCTCCTCCTTGCAGGATGCCTGCCATTGCAATCACAAACAAAAATGCTGCTTCACTGAGATCCTCTTCTGAGCCTGTGTTATTGGCAGTAGATTGTTTCTTACACTTTGCCACAAGCTCTCTTTCACAGACATATTTCAACGCAGGTGAAAGGCAGGTGTTCATCTGTTGCAAAGGCACAGACTATTTTCTCTAATGAGGTTTGCCTTCACTTCCTACGTATTAACCAACAATATATCATACAGATAAACTATCACATGGTAAAATGCTTGTTTTAACACACACACATATACACACACAAAAAACAAACAAACAAACAAACAAACAAAAAACATTTGGAGTAAAGACAAATAGGTATCTTAAATTGCGTATCTACAGCTTTGCCCCAAATTAAATTATCATCTCTTTATCTTGTCCAAGCCAAATGACCCGGATTTCAAGCTAGACTTCAGACACCCTGCAGGAAGATGTCTTAAATAACAACATAAAAATCTTACATTTTGTGCAGCACCTTCTTCTCAGAGAACAAACCACTGACTCTTGTTCGACAACCTCTGAAGTGTTTGAAGGGCACATTGCATATAATACATGGAGTCTATGTCCTCAGCAATTGCTTCGGCAGTCTCTGCTCATCTTCAAGTCCCATCTACAACTGGGAAAATAGCAAAGAAGCAATACTATGTTTATTCTAGGCTGCAAGACACCTGCCAGGCTGTCCCGGGCCTTTTGCTGTTTCTTCCCTTCTTTTGCCCTTCCCCAACCTTCTTTAGTTGAATGCTCGGAATGTTGCTGAGAAGACCCTACGGGGCTCCCCCAGCCGAGGAAGGAAAGCGATCAAGCCCATCGGAAGAGGGAGGGCCAGCACCGCGACGGAACCTGAAAGGGGCTGCTCCAGCTACCGGCCCCTGCTTCACCTCCGTCTCCTGCTGGAGCACGGCGACGAGCGGCGGCGGCTCCGGCGGCGGCTCTTCCCAGACACTCGTCGTCCACGTTTCCTACTCGCCCGGTGCCGGGAGAAGCATCCCCACGGCCACCCGTGTGCAGATGTGCCTGGAGACGGGACAGCCGACACGAGGAGCGTCGTGGGGTGGGACAGGGGAGGGGACGGTGACAGCCGTGCCCAGAGTCTGGGGACAGGCTGTCTCTCTTCTGAGACCTCTCTTCTCTCTCTTCCCATGGGGAGTAAGCGCACGGGGAATGGTTATCTGAAAGTATCTCTCTGGGATTTGGCGGCTTAATGCTTTTGGAAACCCGGTCTATAGTTAGAGGCGCTGAAGATGGGTAATATGCAGTCGTTCCAGTGGTGGTTGCAGGTGTTTAGTACTTTGAAAATTGTAATGACCTTGAGTTCTTTGCATGTGTCTTGGTCTTTGACATGCATTGATTTATTTTATGTATTTTTATTTTTTTTTCTCCTTAGATGTGTGTTCTCATCTTTCTTTCTGGAAAAGAGTTGCTGGAATTGTCTTCTGTCTTGCTGTGATTTTCATCTTAATAGGGGTTATCTTACGTGAGTGCATTTATTAAAAAAAACTAGCCTGGGAAAGAGAGATTCAGTATTTCTGCCTTTCATTTTGCTGCTTGTGCATTGCTGGTGGGTAAGAGGCATTTCCATTGGCATTCACTCCTCCCACTCACCTTGGCTGCAGGAACAGGAGAAGGATTATCTGAAAAAAGAAACTAAATTGTTGCCTAGGTTGTCCATAATTGTTTCCTCTGGCATTGAACCGACTTTATTATTTAACATTCTGCAAAGTTTTATCAGACTGCAGCTTAGCAAAATGCTGAGGAATGGCACTAGAGCCATAAGCAGGGTTAATAAGGCAATACTTGAATGCTTGATTTGACTTGTTTCTGGCATGGAGAGGTGTTTTTGTTTAGTTGGTTGGTTTTTGTATTTTGTTTTGTTTTGTTTTGTTTTTGATGAAGTGCCTTAAACCAGAACCTGTTTAAGTATAAATTTTGGCTGCTTCGTGATAGATATCATATCTGCAGAGACAGTCTCTCTGTTCTATCCTGATCTTATATATTGTGTCTCCAGTGCCAAGGGAGCACCTGCACATGCAGGATTCCATTGCTGACACATGCCTAGCCAATCAGGCATTCCTGAAAATACCACAGCTGATAGAACTGGAAGAACTAACACAGAACACTGTAATTTTATTGTGTTTGCCTATGTCTTTCTTGATTCAGTGCAAGTCTCAGAGATTTTTAAGTTAGAGGACATGGGTCCAGAATTTTCAAATGTGTATACAACTCTATTTTTAAAAATGTAATGCTAAACAAGTCATGTTCTCTTTATTTGAACAAAAGATTCACCTGCATTACTAGGCCTGGAGCCATGCCCTGATGACTGGCTATATTACAAGAGGAAATGTTACTATCATTCAGGATCTGTGGCAGACTGGAATTCTAGTCAGAAGTTCTGCTCTGACTTTGGAGCTTCCCTTGCAGTAATTGACCACCCCCAAGATCTGGTAAGGTTTCTGGTGGCTTGAGTTTACTGTTATGTCTGCTGCTGGAACAGTTTCTGTAACTCCGTCACTTGTTTCCTTGTATATCTGGAATTTGATAGAGACACAGTTTAGCTGGCATTCAAGGAATTGCAGTGACATAACAGTCAAGACAGTGCTGAGTCAGGCATTCTATGACACAGTGTATATATGCACAGTTTTTTTATAAAAAGCTATAAAATCATAATCATTTCTTAAAAATATAATCACACCCATATGTTCTTTTATTCTGTGTTTTGCCTAGGAATTTATAGTATATCGAATGCGCACTATAGACTTCTGGATTGGACTACAAAAGACAGAAAATAAATTCTTCTGGGTGAATGGAGAGTCACTTAACACAAACCTGTGAGCTTTCTTTCAAATACGCTATGCAAGAGGAGAATCCATAGCTTTTTTGTCCATGTGGAAAAGTTATTCTGTATTAACTATTCCACTGTAGCTAAACTGACATGTTTTCTCAAATGAGGGTTGTCATATGACTATAAAAGTACTAATGCTGATCTGGTTTTGTCCCAGTCGAAATGGAGAAGGGGCAAAGAATAAGCTGGAACTGTCATAGAGTTCCTTTATTCTTGTGCATTTGAACCCACACTCGAAGAAATGGGTAGTGTATAAAATGTGTATCACTGTGGGGAACATCTGTCCCTATACAAACTCCATGCTCAGATGGGAATTCTGCCAATATCTGTCAGAAAAAATAAAGCTGTCTTGCCAGGGAGTGATCTGTGCCTTTTATGTCCACATCATATTGTAAATTGTGAAATACAAGCACACATGGTATGTCCCTGTGGAGATCAAAGCAACTTACATTAATAGAAGGCTCATGAGAGCATTACCATGGACAACGCATTTAGAATTCTTATCATCCCAATAAGAAAGAGATTCATTTTAAATTATTCTCTTTTTGTGTGTGTGTGTATGTGTGTTTGTTGTTTTGTTTGTTTGTTTGTTTCTCTCTGCAGTTTGTAGGAGCCAATTTTAGACAGAATAAGAAATAGGTCTTGTAAATTTTAGCCAAAGTTCTGCTCTAATTTTTGTATCTCTCTTGGCTTATTAGGTTTCATGTCAATATATCAGATGATGGAGATTGTGTCCATATAAATTCAGCCTTCGTCTCTACCAAGAAGTGCTCTTCACAGAGGAACTGGCTTTGCACCCTTGGTCAGTTTGATCCAAAGACAATCTCTTAATAGGAACAGCTGGCTGTGCAAATACAGAGACTCAGCAGGTTGCTGAGGTAGGCTCCAGAAGGGCCTTGAATATCTCCAGAGGAGACTCCACAACCTCCCTGGGCAGCCTGTTCCAGTGCTCCGTCACACTCATCATGAAGAAGTTAATTTGCATGTTGGTGCGGAACTTCCTGTGCTCGATTTTGTGGCCATTGCCCCTTGTTCTGTCCCCACAAATCACTGAAGAGAGGTTGGCCAAATCCTTTTGTCTCCCACACTTAAGGTATTTATAAACACTGATGAGATCCCCTCTCAGTCTGCTTTTCTCCAGGATGAACAGACCCAGGTCTCTCAGCCTTTCCTCATAGGGGTGATGCTCCAGGCCCCGTATCATCTTTGTGGCCCTCCACTGGACTCTTTCCAGGAGATCCCTGTCTTTTTTGTACCGGGGAGCCCAGAACTGGACGGAGTACTCCAGGTGAGGCCTGACCAGGGCAGAGTAGAAGGGGAGGATCACTTCCCTTGACCTGCTGGCCAAGCTCCTTTTAATGCATGGCAGGATCCCATTGGCCTTGCTGGCCAGCAGGGCACAGTGCTGGCTCATGGTCAACCTGTCATCCACCAGGACCCCCAGGTCCTTCTCCTCATTGCTCCTCTCCAGCAGGTTGCCCTCCAGCCTGTGGTTGTTCCTGCCCAGGTGCAGGACTCTACACTTGTTCTTGTTAAACCTCATTTGGTTTCTTCCTACCCACCTCTCCAGCCTGTCCAGGTCTCGCTGAATGGCAGCACAGCCTTCTGGCATGTCAGCCACTCCTCCCAGCTTTCTGTCATCAGCATACTTGCTGGAGGCAGACACTATTCCCTCATCAAGGTCATCGATGAAGATGTTGAACAAGACCAGACGCAGCACTGACCCCTAGGGAACACCGCTAGTCACAGGTCTCCAGCTGGACTCTGTGCCACCGATCACCACCCTCAGAGCTTGGCCAGTCAGCCAGTTCTCAACCCATCTTACTGTCCACTCCTCTATTCCATACTTTCTCAGCTTTGCTATCAGGATATCATGGGAGACAGTATCAAAAGCTGAAGTCAAGGTAGATGACATCCACTGCTCTCCCCTCATCTACCCAGCTGGTGATGCCACCACAGAAGGCAATGAGGTTGGTCAAACACGATCTCCCCCTGGTGAGTCCATGCTGACTACTCCTCATAACCTTCTTCTCTTCCAATTGCTTGGAGATGGCATCCAGAACAAGCTGTTCCAACACCTTTCCAGGGACAGAGGTGAGACTGACTGTCCTGTAGTTTCCTGGATCCTCCTTCTTGAAGCAATAAAGTAAACTATAGTGACACTCCAAAAAGATGTTTTGGTTAAAAGTTGGCAGGACCAACAAGAAAATGATGATAGAGTGTCTGTTACAAAGAAGAAAAGTTATTTCTTGGGAATGCAGTTTCATGGCTAAAACTGCTGAAGGGCATTGCAATGGATATATTCTTTGAGAACTCTGATGATAAGCTTCAGAACTGCAAGTCATGATTTTTTTTTGTGCACCTGAAAACACTGTGGGACAGACATGAATGTCATACTGAAAATGCAACTCATAGTGACCCCAGTGATGTGACTCTTCCTGCTCTTTATGGAGTTTAGTAATTCTTTGACTACAAACTTTCAAATTGTCTGTCTGGAATGTAAGATATCATAAGGTATTTTGATTTCCTTCTTCTTTTTCCATGGGGTGTTCAAATCTGTCCTGGTTTAGGCTAGGATAGAGTTAATTTTCCTCCTAGTAGCTGGTATGGTTTGGGATTTAGGATGAGAATAATGTTGATATCATGCTGATGTTTTAATTGTTGCAGAGCAGTGCTTACACCAAGCCAAGGACATTTCAGCTTCTCCCTCTGTCCTGCCAGCGGGCAGGCTGGGGGTGCAGCAGGAGCTGGGGGGGGACAGACCCAGGACAGCTGACCCCAACTGGCCAAAGGGGTATTCCATACCGTCTGACGTCATGCTGAACAATTAATATGGGGGGGCTGGCAGAGGTGGGGGAACCAGCTGCTCAGGGATAGGCTGGGCATCTGTCAGTGAGTGGTGAGCAATTCCATCGTGCATCACTTGTTTCATACTCATTATTATTAGTAGTAGTAGTATCATTATTATTATTATTATTATTATTATTATTATTATTATTATTATTATTATTATTATTATTATTATTATCCTTTCTTTTCTGTCCTAATAAACTCTTTATCTCAAGCCACAGGCTTCATTTTTTTTTCTGATTCTCTCCCCCATGCCAGAGAGGGAGGGGGGAGGGTGAGCAAAAGGTTGTGTGGTGCTTAGTGGCCAGTTGTGTTAAGCTAAAACAAAATGTGATTGGTATGTAATGTCCATTGAAGTAAATGGGACCTTGGTAAACCAGGAAGGTATTTAATGACTCGTAAAGTTGATTCAAGCTAGGAACATAGCAACAGAGTCATACAAAAAGTGATTTTGCAATGCATTGGAGCAGGCGAATTACTTAATGCAATTCAATTTTAAGTTTTCAAGCAGAGTAACAACCCACAAAAGCAGGCAGTTAAAAAGATACTTGGATAAATACAATTGCTGTGTAACTTTCCTGTATTATTTATCCACTGTGGTTAAAATTGAAATGGACTGGATGGGTACTTTAGTAACGCAGTTGGCTATAAGTAATACTGCTGGTTGCTGTTGCTTTTTTGAAAAAAAAAAAAAAGAATCCTAAGAAGAACAAACTGATATGAAAACCCCCATGAAAATCAGGTGGAGTAGGAAACACTTTCTTAGCAGGATTTCCTCTGATAAGAAATGAACTTCCTCTTTCTGCAGTCACAGGAATTGTTTTCTACAGTTATGGCCACAGATTGTTCATAATGCAGAGTTAGTGTATTGGTTTATTTAAAAGGCAGTAAGCAGAAAAATGCAATGCACACAAGTTAGGACAGAAAATAAAAGGAGGTAAGAGGGTCAAAATTCTTGGGTCTGAGGGTGAGGCCAGAAGGTTGGCAGATGGGGAAATGGTGTACTAACACAGTGAGTAAGCACAACCCAGGGAAATTCAACAAAGAGCACAAGGCATTTCTGCAACAAGAGCACCCCTTTGTTGTGGGATTACAGCCTTGGTGGATAGTGAAAGAGCAACTCACATCATCTACCTGGACTTGTGGAAAGCATGACAGTGTCATGCTTCATAAGATGGAACTGCTACACCATCTGATTAATATAATTATTATTGAACTTGCTCTGGGTGTTCCCTACAAATTCAGTTCATGTTCAGTGGAATAATCTGGGGTTTGGAGATTAGCCCCAGTTTGAGTCAAAGAGCACATTCACCTTTTAATATATGTATTTTTTCCTTCCCTGAAAGAGTATTTGCTCTGTGCAAAACTCCCTCCCACTACTGGAAAGGAAGCATGATATTTCCTGAACACAAAGTTCAGGAAAAAAGTCCTCTGAGCATGCAGCACTGTCAGTTTGGGACATGAGAACTTCAACAGTCTACTGGTATCTAATATCCAACCTAAACCTCCCTCGGTGCAACTTGAGGCCATTTCTCCATGGCCTCAATTGCTGGTGAAGACAGGCAAAAAAGTCATTGAATACCTCAGCTTTCTCCATATCCTGTGTGAAAATGTGTCCCTCTTCTTTCCCGAGAGGGCCCACAGTTTTTCTGTCTTTCCTTTTGTAATTGACATACCTATAGAAGCCTTTCTATTGACCTTGATGTCCCTGACCAAACTTAATACAAATAGGACTTTAACTTTCCTAACCTCATCCCTGGCTGCTCAGACAATTTCCCTGTATTCTTAGCAGGCTATATGTCCTTGCTTCCACTCTGTAGGCCTCCTTTTTCTGCTTGAGTTTGTCATGGTGAATGGAGTCAAGTCCAGTTGGAGGCCAGTCACTAGTGGTGTTCCCCAGGGCTCAGAGCTGGGGCTGGTCCTCTTTAATACCTTCATCAATGATCTGGATGAGGGCATTGAGTGCACCCTCAGTAAGTTTGCAGATGACACCAAGCTAGGCACGTATGTCGATCTGCTTGAGGGTAGGAAGGCTCTGCAGGAGGATCTGGATAGGCTGCACCGATGGGCTGAGGTCAACTGCATGAAGTTTAACAAGGCCAAGTGCCGGGTCCTCCACCTGGGGTGCAACAACCCCAAGCAGAGCTACAGGCTGGGAGATGAGTGGTTGGAGAGCTGCCAGGCAGAGAAGGACCTGGGAGTGATGGTGGACAGTCGGCTGAATATGAGCCAGCAGTGTGCTCAGGTGGCCAAGAAAGCCAACAGCATCCTGGCTTGCATAAGAAACAGTGTGACCGGCAGGGCTAGGGAGGTGATCGTCCCCCTGTACTCAGCTCTGGTGAGGCCGCACCTCGAGTACTGTGTTCAGTTTTGGGCCCCTCGCTACAAGAAGGACATCGAGGTGCTTGAGCGGGTCCAGAGAAGGGCGACGAAGCTGGTGAGGGGCCTGGAGAACAAGTCCTACGAGGAGTGGCTGAGGGAGCTGGGCTTATTCAGCCTGGTGAAAAGGAGGCTCAGGGGTGACCTTATTGCTCTCTACAGATACCTTAAAGGAGGCTGTGGAGAGGTGGGGGTTGGTCTGTTCTCCCACATGCCTGGTGACAGGATGAGGGGGAATGGGCTTAAGTTGCGCCAGGGGAGGTTTACATTGGATATTAGGAAGAATTTCTTTACCGAAAGGGTTGTTAGACATTGGAACAGGCTGCCCAGGGAAGTGGTGGAGTCACCATCCCTGGAAGTCTTTAAAAGACGTTTAGATGTAGAGCTTAGGGATATGGTTTAGTGGGGACTGTTAGCGTTAGGTCAGAGGTTGGACTTGATGATCTTGAGGTCTCTTCCAACCTATAAATTCTGTGATTCTGTGATTCTGTGATTTTTGCCTAATTTCATCTCTGTTGGGATGCACCGCCCCTGAGTCAGAGGAGGTGATCCTTGAATATTAACCAATTTTCTTGGCCCTTCTTCCCTCCAGGGCTTTGTCCCATGGTATTCTACCAAGCAGATCCCTGAAGACGCCAAAGCCTGCTGCCCTGAAGTCTAAAGTCAGCTCATTCACGTAGAGGGCAATGACCCTCCTCACCTCCCCTGCCTGTCCTTGCTGAAGAGCCTGTATCCTTCCATTCCAACACTCCAGTCATGGAAGCCATCCCACCACGTCTCTGTAATGCCAATGAGGTCATAGCCCTACAGGTGTGCATACATCTCTAACTCTTCCTGTTTATTCCCCCTGCTACATGTGTTAGCATAGAGACATTTGAGTTGGGCCCCTGATGAAGCTGCCTTTCTGTCTGGAGAGGCTGGAATTTCTTTGTGCTGCTCTTGAGGTGCTCTCCTGCTGACTGTGACCCTTCTCCATGCTCTGGGCATCTATCACTGACACTGGCATCAACTGGGAAGAGTGGGATGATTGAGGTTCCCCTCCCTCGGCAACTCTAGCCTAAAGCCATCTTCACCAGCTTGGCAAGCCTCTGACCGAGGATGCTCTTACCCTTCTCTGACAGGTGGACCCCATCAGCCCCCAGCAGACCAGGTTTCTCAGAGTGAGTCCCATGGTCTAAGTAGTCATACTTCTGTCTGTGGCACCAGTCCTGTAACCATCTGTTGACTTGCCAGATTCTACTGACTCTTTCGGTCCCCTTCCCTTTGACCAGGAGGACTGATGAAAAAACTACCTGCACTCCTGAGATCCTTACTGCTGCTCCCAGAGCTCTGTAATCCTTCTTCATACTCCTCAGAATTCTCCTGGCTGTATCACTGGTGCCCATGTGAAACAACAGCAGTGGCTGTAATGAGGCTGGGTAGTCTCTGATGTATCATCCAGTACTCATCATTCACTGTGAAAAGGGAAGGGACCATTGCATTTGAAACCAGTGACCCTCAACAATCCCTCCAGCTGTCTATGGCCACTCAGGCCAATGTCAGGCAATTCAAAGCTGGAGGTGCCATGGGCTGGTGGATACTCTGTCAGCAGTGGATACCCTGGTTGAATTGAAAACTCCTGAATATCCAGCAATTAATCTATGTGGGTAAACTTGTAGAAGAGCTGCTCTGCTATTCTAGCTGGTGTTGGTCAGATTAGTATAGGGAGCATAACCTTTCTTCTGTCTCATTACTGTGCTGTCCTGACCATGAACCCATACACGTGGATCCTGACAGTCCCTTCATATGGTTCAACTAACCCTGTGCAGCTGCAGAAAGTTACACAGTATGCTTTTGCCTGTCTGAAATCTGGACACTGATGACCAGCTGTGGTTTGCATAGCATGTGCTGTGTCCTTGTCTCCTTTATCAGGAGATGAGGGTAACATAATGGGCTATCTAATACAGAAGGGCAAACTTGCTGCGTCCATTTTAACAGCTGAAGCAGAATAAAAGTATAATTCAGTCAGATGAAGCTGCCTGGCCTCTGTGACTTGGGCTCCTTAAAGAAAAGAAGTCAGAGGAAAGAAAGTGGTTGCTTGGTTGGTTCATTGCCTTTAACTTTCTATGCTCTTTTTTTTTCCAGATACCACAGGAAAATATCTGTATTGTCCAGCATTAGAAGAGGAATGAAATTATGTAGAAAGGTGGACTACCTGTGTTTCTCATCAAATTCACTTTTAGTGTTTTCTGGCATTTATGGAATACCTATTGTCCTTGTCTAAGTGCTTCTTTCTAAGCTATTTGAACAGTTCAGTATTTAGCTGATTGAAACAAAAAGACAGAACCCTCTGAAACAATTAGGGGTTGTATTCATTGCACAATTATAATTCATATCTTTTTTAGTATCTAATTTTTTATATAATATGTGTTCCAAATTATACAATCAAAAATAAGTTATCCAACCTTGCAAATGATAGTTTAAATGAGCAGAGCAAAGGATGGATCTGAACTCAAAACTTAGGCTCTTTCAAACCTTTATTCAAAATAAGAGAGCACTTTTGAATAAGGTGAAGGATATCAGCAATAAATTGCTTTAAGAATAACACAACAGTAATAAAGCTTTCACTTTGCCTATTTAAAATAAGATTAATTTGTGTAAGTATTCTGTCTGAAGAGACATTGCTTCTAGTGGTGTTTCTCTACATTTCTGGTATTTTTAGTGCATTATAAAACTTTTAAAATAAAAGTGTTTGGGTTTTTTTGTTTGTTTGTTTTTGGTTTTGTTTTTTAAACATTATGTATAAAATACTGCATTGTTTTTGGCAGAAGACAGCAAATTACTAATTGCAACCCAGTCTCATGTCCTTGATGTTAGTACCTTTTAAGATATACACTTTGTGACACATACAGATTGCTTTACTGAGATTTACAAAGATCTTCAAATATTTTAGATCATGTCAACACAAGTAGTCTTGCCTGAAGTTTTCTGATAATTACAGAAAAAAGCAGTTTAGCATCTCTAATCTCTCAAGCAGACTGGAACCCACTCATAATATACTTCCCAAACCAGGGCTTTACTAAAAATCGACAGGAGTTGGTTAGGTACTAAATCAAGAAAGGTCCACATGCCAACACTTCCCTTGCCTCTGATTATTATAAGAATAATTACTTTTAGCTGAGCATATTGCAGTCCAGAATCATACTTAGTCTAAGCCTTTTCAGTAAGTGTATGTGTGATACAAAAGTCAAACTGCAGACAGTTTAATATGTCTGATTTTCCAGCCACATGTTCTTCCATGGCTTAGCTGTGTCAGATGAGGAGAAAAGGGTTTAGCTATTCTTCATATTTTTATTAGTCTGTATGTTTCAGTGAAATCAAATATACATGTACACAAATACTTCCATGCTTCTGAATGCAGTCTTAAGAGATATATTGGTCAGAAGTAATAATAAAAATATTTCCCTATACCCTATATAGGAATACACATAATTCTTATGGGAAATGGTGGCTATTTTTTTATGAAATATCAGGGCCTCCACCCCCTGAAGATGTAGGCTTTATTTCCCAGGAATGCTAAGTTTGGATCTACTACCTCACAGATGGCGGGAAGGGAAGGGAAGGGAAGGGAAGGGAAGGGAAGGGAAGGGAAGGGAAGGGAAGGGAAGGGAAGGGAAGGGAAGGGAAGGGAAGGGAGGGAAGGGAAGGGAAGGGAAGGGAAGGGAAGGGAAGGGAAGGGAAGGGAAGGGAAGGGAAGGGAAGGGAAGGGAAGGGAAGGGAAGGGAAGGGAAGGGAAGGGAAGGGAAGGGAAGGGAAGGGAAGGGAAGGGAAGGGAAGGGAAGGGAAGGGAAGGGAAGGGAAGGGAAGGGAAGGGAAGGGAGGTTATGTTTTAATCCTTGTCAGTGGCTGTTATTTTGCCTGTTCAGTTCCAGTCAGCTCATCAGCTTATGCTGAAAAGAAGACTTAAAGTGATACAGTAGTTTATGCCCATGGATATTTATGTACATAAATCATTCCCTTGTTTTGGATATAAATTATATGAATATATTCTTCACAGTGTAGAATCTGAAATAGTGAAAAAAATTGTTTGAAAACATGAAATGAGGAGACTGTGAAAGGACTTCCATAGGTTGTCCAGTCCCTGCTCTGCTCCTGTGCACTAATTATAGCCCTTCTGTTTAAGAAAGAAAGAGAGAGAGAGAGAGAGAGAGAGAGAAAGAAAGAAAGAAAGAAAGAAAGAAAGAAAGAAAGAAAGAAAAAGAAAAGAAAAAGAAAAAGAAAAAGAAAAAGAAAAAGAAAAAGAAAAAGAAAAAGAAAAAGAAAAAGAAAAAGAAAAAGAAAAAGAAAAAGAAAAAGAAAAAGAAAAAGAAAAAGAAAAAGAAAGAAAGAAAAAGAAAAAAGAAAGAAAGAAAAAGGAAGGAAGGAAGGAAGGAAGGAAGGAAGGAAGGAAGGAAGGAAGGAAGGAAGGAAGGAAGGAAGGAAGGAAGGAAGGAAGGAAGGAAGGAAGGAAGGAAGGAAGGAAGGAAGGAAGGAGCATATAAAAATCTTAGTTTAGGTATAATTTGATACTTTTTATGGTGCAGGTGAGACATCTAGTGTCTATTTTGTGTTATTAAAATACAAAGACCTCTTCGAAATCCTTGAAATGTCCTGTTAGTGACATATACGTCTTTACATCCACTCCACAAATCCACTGACAAAATAATTTTGCCAGTTCTGTGCAACTAGTAATGCAAGGTCTTGAAAACAAGGATCAAACGTCAGTGGCTTCTGTGTGTACAGAATCTTTTTTCTCCTTTCCCAGATATCTTCACAGGCCTTAGACTCAACAATAAATAAATCCAGAAGAATGCTAGTAAAGTCGATCTAGGTTTACAACGTTGACACTAAGAGCATATTTTAGTGCCTAAGTGCCAATACAAATCTCTTCCTCCTGCTGTTCTGCTCATGTAAAGAATCTGCCTTGGAACATCTTGTCTGTGAAGTCAGGCAACAAGTGTTATCTTCAACTGAATCTTTCTTTCCAGAAACCACCTCTCTGCAGTGGAAGACTGTCCTGAAACACAAACATGAATTAGGCTGTTGTGATGGGCCAGAGCTACAAAAGATGCCCTTTGCAAAAGAGTTCCCCATTCCCTACAGGCTGTTCAAACACAGCACAAGGTCAAATGCAAACTCATCTTCAACCCTGCTATTTCATGAACCAAATCTCACAACTGTCCTAGGCAGTGATGTGCTGTTGCATAGCCTGAGCAAGAACAGATGCTACATTCTTGCTGTGAGTGCTAAGCAGAATTTGTGGGTTGTGCAGTGCCTGCATCCAGACAAGGAGCATGGCAGCACAGCGATGTCTGTGCATGGCACAGGTGAGTTGTTAGTGTGGTACGTGCTGGAGAAGCCTCTGGATTACAAGTCACAGAGTGTAAACAGTTACACCAACTAATGCACAACGTCAGTACATCCAGGCCTATCCAGAGCAGCATTCCTGAATAGTGCAGAAGTGCCTGTAGAGCTGTGAACTATCTGGAAGCTTAGCCCAGAGGTGACGAATCCTTCTCTCACACAGCTGATAAAGACTTTATAAATTTAACTTTATGTTACCCTGGCAGTAAATAGCAACATGTGCTTAATGTACACATGTATTGAATAGTTTCTTAAAGATCCTTCAAACAAAAAGTAGAAGTATTGCTTCACAATTTTATTCTAGCCTAGCACAGATGTGTCTCATCTAGGGATGTTCAAGTTTCTTCTTCTTTTTTTTTTTTTTTTTTTCTTTGAAAATGATATTTTTCTGCTTCCCTTCCCTTCCCTTCCCTTCCCTTCCCTTCCCTTCCCTTCCCTTCCCTTCCCTTCCCTTCCCTTCCCTTCCCTTCCCTTCCCTTCCCTTCCCTTCCCTTCCCTTCCCTTCCCTTCCCTTCCCTTCCCTCCTCCTGGGAAATCTCTATGGTTATTGCTTTTTCCAGTTTCAACATGGCAGTTTTCAGTTAGTCTTCTAGTATGGCTGTGTAGTCTTACTTTCATGGCTGGTCCCAAGAGGGCAAAATAGTGAACTTCTTGACTTTCCGCCATGATACCTCCCTTGACTTCATCTTGAACAAACACCTCTACTAAAGTGAGAAAACAAAGCAGCATGCCACCTGTCTTTAATGCAAATGTTTGGTGACCAACATGGAGAACATTCACAGGTCAGATTCAGTCAGGATTTAATTTTGAGTTTCATGATGCCCCTGGGTTATAAATATTAGCAGGTAATCTAGATCTGGTTGAATTTCTCTGGGAGAAGAATAAAAAAAAATTTGGCAACATACTAAGTTACAGTAAAAAAAAAAAAAAAAAAAAAAAAACAAAACACAAATTTATCTGTGGAGGAAAATCTGAAGAAAAAAAGCAATTGGCCTAATAAGAGCACTTTGTTTCAAATCCAACTTAAAAAATTATTTTTTTTTCATTATATAATAAGGAAGAAAAAAATCAATATACAACCCTCCCCTCTCCCCTCCCCCAATTCAAGAGTATTGAAATGAGATATTTTAGTGATGTTTCATACTTCCCCTATTCCTACCCTCATCATTGCTTTCTGATTTCAACCCTAAATTAACAAATTTTATTGGGAGGTGATCTGACAGTCACAAACTGTTGTTGTTGTTGTTGTTATTGTTGAAAAATATTTTAGTGTCCAGTTGCTTTGAACAGGATACGATCATACTCATGTTGGCAGGTCATGTTCCAGATGAAAACTATCAGTGTGCAAGGTGTGCATTTACTTTTTTTTACTTTTTCTTTTCTTTTTTTTTTTTTTTTAAAAAAAAAAAAGTACCTAGTTTCCTTCCGTTTTACAGACATCTGAACATTTCTTTTGACCTAACGTGGTGTGATAGGTGGGAGGAGGCCAGAAAGGATGTCATACAGGGTACTTACTCCTTCAATGAGTCCATTTTGATTGCAGATCTGAAGACGTTTCTTCAAAATGGCAAGTGAGGTGATTTATGCAGAGGTACCATCTGAGGAAAGAATGCGTTTTACTTCACAAAATTCAGACGCAGGTAACAAATGGTCATCTTAATATTATTTACTTTTTCTTTGTTCAGTGACACATTCTTAAATCTTTCATTTTTCTTTGAATGGAAACATTTGTAAGAGACTGAAGTCTTGTTAAAAGCATTTTTAAGAATATTAGTATCTATCTGTCTATTACATATCCATTCACTTGGAAACTTTTTTCTCATTAGTAGAAGGAAAGTTGAATTCTAGCAAAAGTAAAGACTGACCTCTAAAATCCCACTCTGGATTTCAATAGAATAGCTAAAAAGTGCTGTTTCTGGAATGCATTAACAATTCGAAATTCAAGATATTAATACAAATTATTGAAAACTCATTGGCAGTTACAGTGCAGTGATGACACTGACTTTTTCTCTCCCGCAGTATATTTACATTTTATATTTTACTTTGATTAATTTTGTTAGACACCAGAAATAATTTTAAATTGTAAAACAATAGGTCTTTCTTCCTTACTTTTGTTTCATTCTTTCTTTCTCTCTCTCTGTCTTTCTCTTCTGCAAGTTAGATGTTGAGAAAAACAGAAGTCAATAATCAATAGAAGTTTCTGTAATTTTCAAAATTTAGTCATGTGTATGACCTATTGATGTCTGCTACTATAAAACTACATTACTTTAAAAATATATTTTCAAGAAATAAAGTGCCAAAGATACCCATTAATGGACATAGCTCATGTTTTTAAAACAAAAATATCAATCTTTTTTGTTGTTGTTGTTAATTTCTGATCAAAAAACAGATCTTTGCTGGTTAAAAGATAGTTAAGTATGGACACATTATTTAATATTATATTTAGAGATCATAGTACGAAAAGCAAATGTATACTTAATATGCTAGCAAGGCAACTTCTATTCTATAAAAACAAGTTTTGTAGATTCACTTCTTGGTACACGGTTCTAAAAGCATCTGTATCAGTGCAACATCTTCATCTTTCATATGTTAACTCAGTTTGTCTCAGTCTATATGGTCACAACCAGTTCACTGCAAAAGAGCTGAACTGTCAGGATAATTCCCAGTGCAAAATTACCCTATAAGTACTTATTGGAGATGTACTCACATATCCAGTACAACTATCTATACAAAATGTGTCAAAAATTGAGAGCATAAAAGTCTGTTACATCTTTTTGTTTGTTTGTTTCATCATCTAATATTATCCTTTAAAATTTATTATATTTTAATGTTTTATTATTGTTGTAATTTTTACTGCTTTCACACAGTTTTTAATATACTTCAGAAAATATGCTTTAAAATTGCTCTTTTATATGTATCCTGAGAACCCTATAATGCAATAAAATAATTATGAAATTTGCCAGTATTAGGTTATTGGACAGGCAGAACCTATTTTTTTTACCTAAAAGAAAAAAAAAGAAAAGAAAAAAAAAAGCCAATTATGAGACCAACTAAGTAATCAAATTTCAGGCAAAATGTTTTTGCCTACCCTTTAGAGTATGATGGCATGACATTTACCCTTTCGTAATATTTTTGAAAAATCTGTGCTGTTGTAACACCAATATCCTTGTCACTTCTGTGAATGTTGCATCCCTTTTGGTCTCCTAATAAATTATTTACTTTAATAACTTCCTAAAACAATTACTTCTACAGACTGATTCTAATATCTTCCCTTAAGAAATACTTTAAATCAGTCTTGAATTTGCCTCCTATTGTTAGTGTGTCCTAGTGTGACAAAGTGAAAAAAAAAAACTCCAATCTGTTTAACTAAGATTTTTCTTTCATGTTATAATGAGAATGTACATAACATACTTCCATTACACATTCTTCCCATTTTCCATCTATACATGTGCTCAATTGCTTTCACCAATTAGAACACCAGTGCAGGAAACTGTGGTCCTCATTTTGCCAGGTGCTATGAGCTGTTCTGATTCTTTGGCTTTTGTGTGAGAAAGATGGTGAATTTAATACGAGAGGTATTTGATAATACTTGGTACTAACATGCTTTAGATTCAACATTTTTCATAAGCCTAAGGCAGATCTTGCACACTGAGAAGGTTGTTTTTCTTTAGTCAAAAGTTTGGTATTTGCCATGCTACAGTGAGTTCAGAGCAGTTGAGTTCACTCTCAGCCACCTGCCTGACAAGGTGCAAAGGAAGCAGCTGCTGTCCTACTCCATGCATATTTTACTTTAGATCATTAACACATCAAGACCTGGAAAAGGCCCAAGTTGTTCCTCCAAGACTGGAATGATAGTTTAGACCTGCAAAGAAAAGGGGTTTCATACTGCCCTACCTCTGAGCATTTTTTGACTTACAGACTTCACAGTTCATGCTGTCTTATCTGATTACAGAACTGTAAGTCTGGCCTACTACCCTGTGGCCACTATGCACATCTCCTGTGAGTCTGCACCCTTCTTCTCCTCTCCCTTCCCTCAGCCCCTTCATCACCTGCACTGCTGCCTTGAGTTTTTGCATGTGCTGGCAAGTGCTTTTAATCTTCACTTTGCTGGACTCGTACTACATTTTGTCCTGCTTATATTTGAATTTGATCATCTTCCCCATTGCACTTCAATGAAAAATCTCTTTGATTTCTCTCTTGAGAAAAAGATAAATAGATAAATTTCAGCAAGCAAATTGGACTTACAGAGCTCATGGGAAGTAAGGCAAAAAATGCAAAGCAGGCAATCTACAAGGGGGTGTGTTGAAACAAACAAACAAACAAAACAAAACAAAACAACAACAACAACAACAAAAAGCTCCTTCCTTCCTTCCTTCCTTCCTTCCTTCCTTCCTTCCTTCCTTCCTTCCTTCCTTCCTTCCTTCCTTCCTTCCTTCCTTCCACTGCCCCATCTACAGAAAACTGCTGGGGTCTACCGAGCATGTCCCACCACCCTCCATTTTCCCTCTCCCTCTTACTCTGATTTTACAGTCTTGCTTATTTGGGACAATGGGCCTGTGGAGACTTTGGGCAGTGAGATGTCTTCTGGGTGTTTCTCTAACAGCACTGTGAATATGATGCAGCTAGAGGACATGGCAGAAGTAGACATCAAGACTGCCTTGAGCAATGTCTAGCACCTGTCTCTGAATTTCTAATTGCTGAAGGATGCTCTGCTTTTACAGTGATAGTGGAAAAGATCTCTTCTGTTATGCAGATGCCAGCTTAAGCATCCATAGATAATTACAGTCAAGTGTAGACAAAGCGTCCAAAGATAAGAAGAGCAATGATTTTTCTCTTGGTATTAAGGCACAGCAATCTGAGAAAATGACCTTCTTTCTTAGGAAAATGAATGTCTGCTGTTAAAAATCATGCCAAGTCCTTTTCCAGCCCAACTTGCATAATTGTTAGCAAATTTACCCAGGTTATCAAACATTCTTGATAATACAGCAGATGGGTATTTTTCGCTGTTGAGGCTGAGAGGCCATAAATGAAAGAAGGGACTGTGCAGTTTGTAAAACAATCCCATGCCTTTGGATAAACCCACCCTGACAACATTTTATTAGTCCCATTGGTCTTAAAAATCTTGAAACACATTTTTTTAATTTTTGCTACCATGAGTGTCACAACCGTTCTAGTGGTTACCAGAGCAACTGAGGGTTTGCTACTGACTCACCACCAGATACAGAACAGGAAGACTTCCCTCCACCATGTCGTTTTCGAAAACCTAGTGTCATACAGTGCCATAGCAAATGCTGGAGTATTTACCACAGGATCCATGCATAACAAGAGGCAATCCTTCTATGTATGGAAAAGATGTCTCTCAATAACAGAAAAGCCATGGTTTATTTTGCTCAAATGTTCTCTGTCTCAAGGCAGTTCTTTCAGTGCAGCCAATACCTCCAAGCAGTCTGGAGATGCTAAGTGGTTTTCAGAAGGAATGGGTGCATTCTCTGAGGCACAAGGACAAGAAAGACTTCTTCCTGATATGCAAACACAATCTGATCAAGTGGAAGTATGGAGGAGTTTTTTTACAAAATAATTCCTCAGAATAGATTTCTTAGAACAAGGATAGTCTGGGAAGTTCTTTATCTGATGATCAGCTGAGCAGATTAAACAAAAAAAATCATGGAGGAAAATCAGTTGTTCCCTGTGGTTTCTAAACTTCATTACAACAAATAAGATAAACATTCACAATGATAGAAAGACCTGTTCAATTGTCTTGGTTTGTGAAATGGTGACTTCTAAGCCAAGAGGAAGGGATGTCTCAACTAAGTGGAAACTGTCTGCAAAGTGAGTGGCCATGCCAGTTCTGCAGCAATTATGGAAAGCTTCCCTTGTAAATAACTATTAGTCAAGAAAAGCAAATGCCAATGGCACCTATGTAAGAGAAGAGAGGGCCTCCTCTCTTCTCAAGTGAGAATAGTCATAAATTAGCAAAGTAATAAAGATTCAGATAAGTCTATTGTAGAAAGAGAGAAAGAGAGAAAGAGAGAAAGAGAGAAAGACACAGAGAAAGAGAGAGACAGAGAGAGAGAGAGAGAGCGAGAGAGAGAGAGACACAGAGAGAGAGAGAGAGAGAGAGAGAGAGAGAGAGAGAAAGAAAGAAAGAAAGAAAGAAAGAAAGAAAGAAAGAAAGAAAGAAAGAAAGAAAGAAAGAAAGAAAGAAAGAAAGAAAGAAAGAAAGAAAGAAAGAAAAGAAATTTAGTTGCTTTTGGACTATTCTGGATGAGAATTAACTGCAGCCAGGCTTCCCTTTCATGTTTTTGAAGAAAAAGTTGAATTAATGGTTTGTACTGAAAAATCTGTGCTCTGTCTGCCATGGTGCCTACCAGCAATTAATTAAAACCTCATTTAAATACTTGAAAGAATTAACCTGAGGAAGAAAAATCTGTGGATGAAAAAAAATAGTATAAAATAATAAGCTTATATTTTACATGATGAATTGTTAGAAATTATGTTTAATCCATAAGGGACTGTAAAATAGCTTGTCTCTATGAACACGCAGTACAGCACAGCTTTGTTTCCCTAGGAACTGTGCTCCTCTGTGTGAAAGAAGAAGCTGTAGAAAACGGGCATGCCTCATATCCATGTGCAAGATCTGAATTCACCAGGAAGAAGTTTATTGAGAAATACAGAAAAGAATAATAATTTAGCCAAAAGGCAAACAAACAAAACCAAACAAACTTGCCTTTGATTAGCTTTTACTTAAAGACTGACAGAAAGTATACATGTGTGGATAGCATATGGAATAAAAAGAAAAAAAAAATGAATTAATAATAGAGTACTTCAGCATGTGATAACAGTGACTTCAGTTTCTTTTTAATTTTTCTGAAATTTAATAACTGAATAACATCTTCTAGATTTTTTGGAAAACTGTACAACAGGAAAATAAATTGCAATAGTTCTTCTGTTACTTTCTTTTTCACAAATTCATTCAGTGACACACAGAAAAAGAATGAAAATAACCTCTAGTGTGTGCTTTTGCTCTCACCATTTTCTCCAAGCAGGTCTAATGCTGCAGGGTGCTGGATCCAATGAGAACTGTGAGATCTGGCCTCAGGCAGTTCCCCTAAGTGCAGCACTTTTTTTTTTTTTTTTTTTTGTATTTGCAGGTGATCAGATCACCTATGCTGAGGTGAAAGTGAAACGGAAATCTGACAACACCAACAGTACATCCAAGTCTACACATACAAGTATGGCAATACAGCAGGAAATTTAAATCTTTCTCATTAAATGGTATCCTCTTTGTATACTGTTTATTATTAATTATGTATTACAGGTAATGGAAGAGGTACTTGGTGCTAGGTTTCCAGAGAGGTAGGTATGACTTAGGCAAATTTAAAAACTGTCAAAGATTTTCCCTGTTGCTGGTTACCCCTGCCTGGAGGCTGCCAGTGAGTGTTTACAAAGTTAGCACGTGCAGCCACAGGTTCCCATCCCAGGTTTTGTTTGGGCTAAGCTTCTTGTCCCTCTGCCACAGCTAAGCCTATAAGGATTTATGGCATCCCTGACCCTTGCATTAGGGTGCCTCTGCAGCTCAGTTCAGCAAATCTTTTTCTTGTGTTAGTGCTTGACTGGGTGGATCACATCAGGGAGCAAATGGTGGTCTGAGGGCATGGTAGTGCAGACATATGTGTGTCCCTGCTGCTCACTGCAAGCAGCTCTGGAGCACACTGGCTGCATCTGCACAGCAGGATGCCTGGCCTCCTCTCTCCCTTAGGCCCCATGAGATCTTTTTTGTTGTGATGTTGGTGGATATGCCTGAATTTAAAAGGCTGTACTGCACATTGCCAAAGTATGTTGGTTTTGTTTGGTTTTGTTTTTCTGTTTTTTTTTTTTTTTTTTTTTTTTTTTTTTTTTTTTTTTTCCTGTGGTTTGGTGTATTTTTTTTTATTATTATTTTTATTTTTCAGGGGGAGGGGGGGAGCCTCTTGATTTTGTTGCTGTTGTTGTTTGTTGGGTTAGGTTGTTTTTTGTTTGTTTGTTTTACTGTAGGGCTCAGAACACATTTCAGCACGTTGCTGGGAACATAATGAGGGTTCTCACATAGACCATAACATCCATTGGGGATTCTGCTAGAGATCAGTTCTGGGGAGAGGAATTAAAGTTTGGCACTGTCCATGTCTGCACCATTGAATGTTCTGTGAAATATGCCCAGGTTTCTTCCAAGAAGGAAACAGTTTTTTTCATCCTAGGAGGATCCCAGAAGGAAATGTATATGTACCTTGCAGGCAAGGTGACCCACTGGAGGACAAGTATCTGATGCAGAATGGGTAGCAGAATAATTGCCTTCCCATGCCTCTAACAAGTAGATACACAAACAACATAGCAACTCCCCACCCTATCAGCAGACAAATAGCCCGCTTTTCCAGGGTATGGGACAGTATTACTTTCTGTCTTTTCTGCAGATGATTTTAATCCTGAGGGGTTGCTCAGAACATGTGGTTAAAATTATTTTGCAATGGCGAGCTCTATGTTCTTATTAGCAACAATTTCTGTGTATGTTTTTTCATTTCCAAATGCATTTAGAGAGAATAAACAAGTCAGCAATATCATTTAAATTGGAGAAATTGAGTTATTTTTAGAAAGTGATAGCTAATTAGGTCTTGAACAGTTATTTAATACGTTCAGATAACTTGTGTCTGATCTTTTCTGAAGTGAAAATTTTATGATACATTAAAATACTTTTTTTCAAGCAGTGTGACCAGCCCTAAAACAAAATTTGGCTTTGCAAAGCAAAATAATATAGGAGTTTTAAGTCACATGTATTTGTATGAGGTTTAAATAAATAAGAGAAGGAAAGAAAATATAGCATTCATGCAATGCAGAAGAACATTAAGATATTTATAGAAAAAATGTTAGCTGCAGAAAATGCTAAGTGAGAACAAATGTTTCCATTGCTGGTTTAATTTTGCCTTACCGCAGGGAAAAAGAAACTGACAGTTTTAGAAGGTGTTTCTGATTAACGGTTCCAGTCATGCAGAAAAGAGAGTGGACCAAATGCAGATTCAGTCCTGCTGATATAAAGGCAAAACCAATTTACTGGCTTACTTTAAATTCCCTCTGATTTTTTTTTATTATTTTATATATATATATATTTTTTTTATTTATTTATTTATTTTATTTTTTTTTTGTCACAGAAATTGGGATTGGATTGCAGCATTAAAAGTATTGTAAGTGATGCAGTGTATGGTTTTGATATATCATCATCTTCTGTTTGCTGACTGCCAGTCCTCGCTTTCTTTCTCCCCTTCTCTGATTCTGCCTAGTTTACCCATACTTCCAAGTTTGCACAATTTGGTTCTAGAACTATCAAAATCCAGGCAAAATGCTGTAGGTGACCTCTGTGCCTTCACATTTTTCACTGAAACCTCTTTAAAAGTCACAGAAATCAGGTGTTTCTTCTGATTCTCATTATTATTATTATTATTATTATTATTATTATACAGATTGGTCTGGAAAGTGGGAAGGGATAAGAATTGGAAGAACACAGGCACAGAGATCCTGGACAGGGTTACAGTGGTAGCAGAAAATAATGGATGGCAGGGATTTAACAACTAATTAAACATGTATTTCTTTGGAGTGCTTAAAAAGGATTATAAGAGCCTACCTGGAAAAAGCAGCCTGCAAATTTCCAAATTACCTGTGAAAACTTTTTCCAAAAGCTGGAATGGAATGTCATGATTTCCTTCTGGGTCTTCAGTTGTGTAACCTCAGAATAATAACCCCATGCTAATACTAATATTATGAGTCATTCTCCCAGGGAAACTCCGGGACAGAACATCCGGATATACTGCAGAGCAAGAAGCACTGTCAGAGCTGTGCAACAGCAGCAGATAAACTGCATGGCAAGTCAAGCAGTGCTGGCAAAGCTGTGCATGATTTCAGAAAGTGAGACATCACATTTTCAGGCATCTTCTTAAGAGCTATCATGATCAAAACTAGAACTGACCAGGTTCTTCTGACACTGAAAATGTGAATTCATATATAAACATATACAAATAAGGCTTTATTTTTCACTTAATAACTAAAATTACAACTAAAACCAATAATAACATTTTCTAGAACAAGAATTAGCTAATACAAATATATTTACCTGAAAAACAACAAACAAACAAACAAACAAAACCAACAAAACAACAATAACAACAACAACACTTTCAATTGCATGTATTGCATCTGCAGCACAGACTGATGATATGCTCCAACATTTCCTGTTGGAGGCTTAGCCAAAGTGATTTTGTATGCTAGCTAACTGACTTTATTTATTTTTTTCTTTCTGGGAACAAAACTTAACTTGAAACAAAACTTCAGTTGCTTCTGGCTGTTGTGAGATCCTTCTTCCTTTTCTCTTCAGCAGTGGACTGCCATGAGAGCAAACACTGGTGTTACATTGCCATCATCCTGTACTTTGTTGCAGTGATTCTGCTCATCTGTGTGATCGTTTTAGCTGTGAAATGTAATAATCCCTGAGGCAGATGGTGCAGTCCAGTTGACAAACAGAGTAAGACATTTTTATCCTTATTTGTATTTTCATACAATATGTTCACATTTATCAGAAGAGGTGCAAGGAAGCATTCTACCCATATGATAAAGTCTCTGCCACACATTCAGCCAGCCATCAATTCACAATCACACTAGATAAAATCTAGCTTCTTGCTGCTGATGCACAGTGCACTTAACTGGGCATATTTTAATACCCAAGAGCTCTGGAGGGAAATAACCCTACCAGCAGGCCACGAAGTGGAAAAAATTTAAAAAGAATAATAAAAAAAAAAAAGAAAACATGGCTGGTGCAGCTAGAGGCGATTGCCACAACTACTGTCCAGGTGGACATGAATAGGGATCTAGTGAAGTGGTGTGAGACAAACAAGCCATGTTTATCAGTCTGGGGTTTGAAAGAAGACAGAAGAGCAATTGTCCAATTCAGACTAGGAATGGCAGGGAACAGCCCTCCAGAGAAAATCCTCCCACTCATATCCAGGTCCCCTACAGCCCTCTGTGGGCAGCTTTGAAAAGGCAATGCCCCCTCTGGGACAGGGTGGCTGACATGGTACACGTGGAGGGAAAGGTACAAACATTGTAAGCATCTGTGCCTGTCTCATGTTAGAGCTTTTGGGGGATCTTTTGGGAAATCTTTTAGTAAAAGTACACTGCATGGAAAACAGACCCAGTATTAAGACAAAGATTCATTTCTTGTAGAGCTATGAAGTGTTTAATCGCTCCTCCACATCACTCCCCTTGGCAGTTGTCACCATCTCAGAAGCTGAGCCAGCAGCAGTGTCCCTGTCACTGAGCAATGACCCCCTCACTGTGTCTCCCTAGTCCTACCACACCTCCATCCCAAGGCATGGCACATTTATCCATCATCCCCATGATGCCCAGGTGCCCTCCCTTTACTCATGAGGACACTCACAGCAGGTTGAACTTCACTAAGATATTCTATTGTCTTTTTATTTCCAGGTAAGTCAGAACAGGAAGGCTCTGCTTCTTCAACAAAACAAGACATGAAGTTTGTTTATTTTTACATTACCTTCTCTGAACAGACTTCTATGAAAGAAGACATGCTGCCAGACTGATCACTTTTCAGTTACTTCTTCCATGACTTTCATTAAACGCCTCCATATGTGGACAAAATATATTATATATTATTAATATAATAATGCCAGCAAGCATCTCGTTATATCAGTGCATGTAACAAGGCACAGGCTCAAGCTGCTGCATCAAATGTTGGATCTGGGTCTTCTGTAGACAACGCAAATGACCAGGTAGACCCATTTGGAACATCACTTTTATTTCACACCTGACTTGATCTCACCATAATTTGCATGTAGATAAACTTTTAGATTTCTATATGCTGAAGTGCAAAAATGCATGGATAAAACAAGGAATACGAATGGTTGCACTAAACTTTTTTTTTTTTTTTTTTCTAAGTCTAAACCTACATGTTATTTTTCTTCCTCTGACAGCCTTCTGGTGGGATTTATTAAAGGTGCAAGGAACTTAAATATTTAACAGAGAAGTCTCAGCCTCATTCCCCTACTGGCTTGAGTAAAATTATTCTGTTCTGCTTGTCCAGAGGAGTATCTCATTGATTTACAATATGTTGTTTCTGTCTTGGAGAAGCAGTTCATTTTTGTTTTGTTTTGATTTTTTTTTTTCCCCAAATGCTGTAGCTTCAGTTAAAGCAGAACCCTCCAATGGAACTAAACCACTTCAGGTTTAAATGTTTGTTTGTAATTATTATTTAGGTGTCTGTTTTTACATTATTTTGAATTTTCATTGGCTATGTTATAATTCCTCTGAACAGGCTGATAGTAATGATTTGCAATCCCTGAGTAGGAGGGACTATATAGTGTATCAAATACTTGTAAATTGTTCCCTGTGTCTAAGCTTATCTGTACTGAGGCCATGTTGTTGCTGTTAATAAGGCACCACATTTTTATAATATATTTACCAGAAATCAATAAAGATTTAGTAAAGCACTTGGCATGCCAGCATTTGTTCTTATGTTAGTCATACATTTATTAATGGTATGATTATAACACTTCTGAGCTGTTGTCAGGAAGCGGGGTGCTGATCTAATAAGTACTTTCTAAAGACAGAAGAGCATCAAGTGAATAGTAGAAGAAAATGGTTATGTTTTTCTTAAGATCATTTTGCTTGCCAGGCTGTGGGATAAATCCAGGTCTTTAAATACTAGTGGAGGAAGAAAACTTTAAAAAACAGAGATAATAAAAGAAGAGGTGGCAGGAGACATTTGGACCTGAAATGGAACTGCATTTTATTGTCCTTCACTAGACTGATCTGATTTTAGCCTGAAGGTTCACATAAGACTATCAAATAAACCCTGCAACCAAATTAAATTGTCAACCTAAATAAATTAGCTCCAGCTTTCTTTAGAAGCAAGAAAAATTCCAGTCTTTGAAGCTAAAGTAATGTAGTTTTGCATATATAAAACTTGTTCAATAATTGCAGATACACAGCAGCAGGAGTCATAGTTCCTGGCAATACAAGCTCTACCACGGAGAAGGTCATCATTTCAGAATGAGCCAGCTTCACAAGGAACTAAGCGCACATCCACCCAGATGCTGCATATGCAAACACAGCAAAGGGAAATGCACTTCAGAACCAATTAGAAACTGTCACTGATTATAAGACCAACAGGGACTCATTCAGATAACCAGGTCTTCAGCTGCTACAAGCAGATCTCTGGGAATATAAGTGGCATGTCCTACCATCCGGAAGGTAACCACATATACAGCATAGACAACTGAGTAAGAAGCATGCATGTACTGCTCTGTATGCTGCTTGGTAGCTGAAGGAGGGAAGTTACTTTGATTAAAATGAGAAGTTGTTAACTTCTAAAAATTGAAGTGACTGTTTTGGCTGTTTACTAAGAATTTGGCACACTTTGCGTTTTTGTGGGTTTGACAATGAGCCCACTATAGTGTTCAAGGCAATTTTAAGAAACTTCAGCCTGATTTTCATTCTCACAAGGCAGAGTCTATAATTGTGTTCACTGAGTTTGGGGGAGTTTCTCAATGTTTAAGGTCTATTTAATATTTTTGAAATGTTGATATGAAGTGTGCTCCTGCTGATGGCTCTTGGCAGACAGAAATATACAGATGATGGCTGGGCAGGTGTGTAGCAGGTTCTTGTGGTTCCCTGATGAGCTCTAGTTACTTATTGCCTGTTGGAGCCATGCCAGCTGATCACTCTTCTGAACCTCATCTGCCTGGTTGCTCTCAAGGACAGCTTGCAATGGTTTCTCATCCTTACAATACTAAGGATATGTATATGGGTGAGAAAGGAAGTACCCTTCTCCTTGCATTTGTTTCATGCTCACACACACCAGCTCTCAAACATGAAGGCAAAATCCTTGTTAGATACAACTTGAGGGGGAAATGGACTATCTGTCACTGAACTGTTAAAACAAGGCTGCCTGGTCACTGATTATATGTATAATATTACATGTCTTACGCATGACATCTAAAAATTACATCTGACTGTAAATCTGGCTCAAGGGAGCTGTCTTTCTCCTTTGTTTTTGGTCCCTTTCCTTTTCCCTGGAGCTTATGTGATTCCTTTTATTGCATTCTTTCTCCCTCTGGCTTCAGGCACATCCTGGAGCTACGCGTGACATTCATTCCTGCTGTTCTGGCTTGGCCTATTTTTCTGGCTTTTCACCCATTCCAGTCAACCCTTGCTGATAAGCACCACCCCTTTTGTTCATGGACACAATAATGCATAAGTGAAGACTGAAGGAGATAATTAAAAGAATGCAAACAAGTCACTAAAAGGATGTCCTTGATAAACCATCACAGAACAAACATTTTAGGATATCCTTGAAGGCAAATATAATAAACGTTAGAAGACCAACTAAAATCCTAATATAGGGCTAATTTCAAACCTTTTTCTTTGGAAATTCAACACGCTCTTTGTAAAAGCTGAAGGGTGGGAACAGAAGGGACAGGAGTTCATCAGAAGAGAGAGGTACTACAGTTCATCTTTTCAACTCTGTACATCTTTTTTCCTAGACAGCCAGATTATGAGCTAGCAGAATATTCAGGCTCTACCTAGCAATTCTTTTCAATGCATCAATTCCTGAGAGAAACTGTAACAGTATGTCTCTGGAAAGCAACAGAATGCTAGCAGGCATAATAACTGGCATCAAGTCAACAATGTGAGACATGAGAATTTAATTAGAAAAAAACTCTTTACCTGCCTGTGTAGGAAATCATCCCAAAGCAGTGTCATCTCTACAGGCAGGAGAACTTCAAGGGGGAAAAGATCTGTCCTGCTTCCATGCAGACAGAAAGGAGGAGATAGCTATGTATCCTCCCCTTGGCTGCTTGGGCATCAAGGGAACCACAGTGCACCCCAGTAGGTCTTCCGGTAGAGTTGCTTGGAAGACCAAGGACCTGAACCATGAACATGAAGAAACTTTTGTGAGCTTTACTAGTTCATTTTCTATCTTCTCATAGGATGTGCTTAACTGCACAAGGGTATTTAGTGTGCATTTCCTGGAGATGCAAGTGCGCAGTTTATTGAGGAACTATCTTCTATTCTGTAATACAGAATCAGATGTGGATGTTTATTGCACAAAGGTAAGGTTCTTTTCAGCTATCAAGAATAGCCTGGTAAGGGTGAATCCCTGAATGGCTTTGGTCTCCCACTGGTATTAAAGATGTGGCAGCCAACTATGTATCACAAACTTGGGTGAGAGGTCTGAGCTCCAAGTGTCAACTGAAAGTTCCCTGGCATTTCACAGCCAGCTTTGTTGTTTCCATCTAGCCTCAATGTCTTGTCACCTTCCCCATGAAGTATGTCAACCTGTACTCACTGAGGGTGGTCTAAACACAAACAGTGGCACAGATTCATTCAGAGGGTGAGACACAAGCTAAAGGTATCTATACCAGTTTGACAAGAGGGCTGACTCTTTCAGATGGCGCAACACAGATACCTGTCTTATTTTTGCAATCAAGTACATATCACATTTGCCATTTGACAGTAAGCCAAAGACTTCATCACTTCTCGGACTTGAAAATGTAAAACTCATACAGCTCCTCCTAAATGACAGGATATACTGTGGCCCACTGTCTGAGATGAATCAGCTAACCACCTATTTGCATAGCTGGACTCCCCAGTCCATAAATGCAACCTTCCTGTGAGGCAGTGGACTTGAGTTGTTCATTCTCAGATTTCTTTTTCATTATAGTAAGGTTCACTAAGGATAAGGATTTTCTTCAAACACAGACAGAGCTCTTCCTCTGTTCCCTGTCTGCCACAGGGGCTTCATTCAAGATAGCAATAATGCTGGAAAAAAATGGTGATACTGCTGGTTTTGGTTATGAATTCTCTAATAAAACAAAAGGCACCCTACGCTAGCTTTGCTGTGTTTCTTGCCTGTTCTAGTTAGTCTAAGTTAACCTCTGCCTGTGTTGAACAGAAAACCAACTTTGACCCCTGAGGTCAGTCTTAGTCCCTGAACTCAAAGGAAATTTTATCAGCTGTATCAACTCACTATTACAGTTCTGGTCCATTCAGATGATCTTCCTTTGTTTTTACCAAGGGCTGTGGTGGTTTTACTGTGCTAGACAGCTAACACCACAACCGCTCTCTCACTCCCCCTCCTTAGATGAGGAGGGGAAGAAATAAAGCAAAGAACTACTCACTGGTTGAGATAAGGATAATTTAATTAAAGGGAAATAACAACAACAACAACAACAACAACAACAACAATAATAATAATAATAATAAAGGAAAGATTATTATGAACTAAACAATTTAACTAAAGGGGAAAAAAAAGGGAAAGGGGAAAAGGGAGGGGGAAAGGGAAAAAAGGAAGGAAAACAAATAAAACAAATAAAGGCTATGTGGAATTGCAGAGGAAAGAAATTACTCTCTGCTTCCCACAAATGAGTGATGCTTGACCACGTCGTTGAAGCAGGGCCTCAACGCACATAGCCGGTGTTCGGGAGGAGGACCGACGTTTTCACAACAAGAGCCCACCCCTCCGCTCTTCTTCCTGTTTCCACCTTTTATTGCTGAGTGTGACATCAGATGGTATGGAATATCCCTTTGGTTGGTTTAGGTCAGCTGCCCTGGTGATGTTTCTCTTCTCACTTTTTGCCCACCCCCTAGGAGCGTTAGAGAGAGTCCCGATGCTGTGCCCGCACTGCTCAGCAGTAGACACAACACTGGTGTGATACCACTGCTGTTCCAGCTACAAGTGCAGAGTACGGCACTGTATGGGCTGCTGCAGGGAAAGTTAACATCCCAGACAGACCCAGTACAAGGGCTATCTGGGTATGAGTTCTGTGGGTGCATATGCCCTTCAGCAGTCTGTTTGATTTTTTCCTTTCTGACAAGCCTAATTGCAGTAAACCAGTCCAATATCTGGGGGTACAACTTCAAGAGGAATCTCATTTGCCAAGGAAAATTCACATGGTCTTCTGTTACTGTACTCCCCAGGGAATGGGAGGGTAAGCGGAGTACAAAGCCTCTTAGTCCTTTTAGAACTAATATTTCCAAATGTGATTATTGAGCTGTTACTGAGCACTAACTCTTAGACCCTTAAGAATTATTGCAGTTGCAATAGGAACTGTAGTAGTCCTTACCCGCTTGCCACCCTCCTTCTTTGCTTAGGTGTGATAGTGTTTAGAATTTTCTCAGACTCAGCTGTACAGGAGAGATGATTCAAAGACAGTTGGAAATTTAAGAACAAATTTCTATAATTCAACAAAATCCACACTTAAAAAATCAGCCTTGAAGCACCACCTTTTACATGATTTTCTCCTTGAATCCATATCCTTATACATATTCAGTTTAATAAAATATATTTCTAATCTGATTTCAATATGTGGTTTAATTATGAACTCTTAGTTCTTTTCTTGTAACAGTGGTCATTTTTTTCTTGTAATGGTCAATGCTCAAAAACAGCCTTTTATCCAGACCCCGTTTAACTCAAAAACAAAGTGCTGACTTCTTTTGCAGGATCAGGCCTTATGCTCATTCTATTGTTATTGCATGGCAAGTCAGATAGCAAAGAGCAAATAAAAAAACATGAGATCTAAAACAGAAATGATGAAACACCTCAACAACCACCCTGAGATGGTAAGAAATGCAACTGAGGCAGAATGGCAGCCACGAGTCCTTGATAATTTACAAATTTCAGCCCTGAAGAGTAGCACATCTGGCTGCATGTTGTCTCCTTTCCATTTTTAGTAAATGAATATGCCTTAATGTACAGAAATACAAACAGAAGAACAAGCTTTGTCCTGAGATCCCAGGGCACTTCACAGTCCACTGGCCTGAGAGTTGGAGTCCACACAGCACTCTTCATTTGCTCTTACTTCATACTTAAAATCTCAGTGGCAACTTGGGTTCAGATTCTCATGCAGCACCAAGAAAGATAAAAGCCTGCATAACTGTGTAGTATGTGTTGTGGTTAAGAATGGAGTTAAAAAAAACATGTCCAGCATGTCTACCACAATGCAAAAAAATGAATGCTAAAATGAGACACTTCCTCTTGCAGCTCAGAAATGTGACTGATGTTTTCCAAACTAACAACTTGTAAACACGGGTCATATTGTATTTGTAGCGTGTACCAGAAAGGCATGAAATAGGTGAGGAGTCCATACTTGACAAATCACCTGATGTAATCTGCAGGACTAATGCAATCCCTTTTATTTGCCAGGTTTTGTGGAGAAGCCAGTTTGTGCCATGCCTGTTCTACAGATCTTGCTACTTATCCTCCTTTTTCAGACTTAGCCTAGCTCTCCCCTCTTCAGGATAACAATACAGCCTATAAATCCAAAAATCAGTCCAAGACACAGGCAAAAGCATGAAACTGGACATTTAGCAAGTAGAAGATGAAAGAGTGGGAGTATTAGAAGGGTAGAAGAAGAAAGTGGAAGGATAACATGAAACAATTCATAAAATGTGAAAACCACAGGAGAACAAGGACATGAGGTTACTGGTAAGGAATAGTGTCAAGAAAGTTGATAGTTAATTGACAAAGAAGAGAGCAAGACAGTCACCCAAGAAGTGATTTCAGTAAGGAAGGACAATTGGGGTTAATAAAGATGCATTTCCAGCAGTGTTTAATTCTGTCTTCATACTTGTATCTCTGTTTTCCCTCAAATAAATTCCTTTATTTTTTTCACTGCTTTCTCCCTGGGGTGCATTAACAGGACTGCATCGGTTACATGACAGAAAATCTGGGGGCCAAGGAGAACATGTTAGTTCACAGTCTCATTGAGAAACTGGATTGCTCATCTTTTAATTCTCCTCAGCACTCACAGAAACTCATGTCCCCTCTCACAAGTGCTCTGTGGTAGAAAAGGAGTTTGCGCAGGGTTTATCAGATTCAAGTCTGAAGCCATATTCTTTGCAGATACTGCTGTCTTTTAGTGTCTCCTTATTTTAGATTTCCATTAAATCTCTTCAGAATTTTGTATGGCTAATCCAGCTTCTGCGTTTGGGAGTTTTGTTTCTTTCCCTAAGAGTTGAGCAAAGACATTTTGTGGCCTGTTACACAGCAAGAGGAAGAGACACTTTCTGGTTAGCAATGAAACTGAGACTAGGCTTTGATATCACAGTAAACCTGTCCAGAGGTTTTCTAGAACCACTGCAAAATATCCCTACCTTCTGCTGTTTGAAATCTCTTTAAAATACTGGAGGCTCAACTTTGTACTGCTAGACTTGATGCCAGGTCCATCATTATCGAACCTTCCATGGCTAGCATAAAATCACCAGCTTCAATCCTGTCCCAGGCTGATACACCAGAATATGACCTTACTCACTTCTGTACTGCTCCTCCTCAGCCCTGCAGGGCCCAGGTCTGCTGTTAATGCAGCTACCACCTCATCCTGGCTAGACCAGGAAATGCTGCATTCTAAAGAAGAGGGAGCCTGTAATTGATGTTAATCACCACCTAATGTCTCATGTAGACAAAGTCTGCCATCTTTTAAAGCATGACGTGCTGTTAATTAAGATAAGTCACTTAATTTCTAACAGTTGATTTTACTTATGCAGACAGCCAGATCCTTCCTGATGAGGAGAATTAAAATGCAAGTCTCTGGAGGCCATCACATGGATTCATGGATGCTCATCACGCTAGAGCAGGTACCTCCAAGCCTTTTGCAGCTCGGGAAGGCAGTCCTTGCAATCCTTAAGAGCAGTGGGAGCTGGCCATAAAAATAAGGGCAGAAGGATCAAATCAAGTTGAGCTTGCAGCATGCAAAAAAACAACCATCCTTTCAGGGCTCTAGCCCCTCTGCAGGCTGGCGCCAGCGGGCAGGCACCAGCTCCCCTCGCTGGGCAGGGGCAGGACAGAGGAGGGCAGGCAGGGGTGGAGCACTGCCCTCGGGCTGCACTTTTTGCGCATTTTGATGGTGAAAGGCAGGAATTTCCACTTCCCATAAAATGCAGGAATGTGTTTCTCGGCTCCCCACTGCACCAAGCCTGGGCCCCGGGGCACCCTTTTAGGAGGCCGTCACAGGGCAAGGCGGCCCCTCCAGTGCCCGGGGCTCCTGGGAGCCCCTTAAATGGTGGCCACCGGGCTCCTGGAAGGGGTAGGTCGCTGACAACCATGCCGAGGGAAGCCCTGCTTCTGCTGGCCTCACTGGCCCTGCTGCTGGCCCTCCCGGCCCCGCTGCTGGCCTTCCCCAGTGCAGCACCAGGTAACAGCCCCAGCTGCTGTGGGTGGGAAGGGGGAGCATTGCCAATCGGAGCTCTGAGGGGTGGTACACTGTTTGGGGGTACATTATTTGGGTATAAGCTGAAGGGAGCAGTCTTGCTTGTGTCCAGCAGCCTCACCACTAGGTGTGCAGGCAGCGGGATACTGGCCGTCCAGAACAATGGGTCTGGTTTGTGTAGGACAGCTTTCCCCAGCCCCTTGTGTGTGGGGATCTCACAGCCTTAGAGCGTGTTTGTGCCAGGACCTCTTCCCCAGCAGCCCCATCTTCACAGGTTCAGTGGCAGAACCCTGCAGGACCTTACTGGGCTCAAGCATGAAACCATGGTGGCCCTGAAAGTGAGTAAATTTGGGCATCTCAGGCTGTCTCTGGAGCCTGTCTGCAGTTTCCCTTCTGAGGCTTGATGGGCTGGAGAAGCCAGCAGGACTGCGAATTTCCCGTGTCCCAAACAAATACAGCTGTATAAGCAAAATGATAATGTGCATCTCCACCTCCCCTCCAGATGAGATGCGTGTTGCAATAGCTGAAGCCTTGCTAAGATCAGACCTGTGAAGGAGCTTTTTCTAGCTCGTGTACCAGGTGCTGTAAGCAGCTCTGGGCAAAGAACATTGGAAATACAGTGCAAAGACCCACGGTGCTGTTGGGAAGCACTGATGGAAAATTCTACTGTCCTTATTACTGTGTATGCCTGAGACCTCTAGAGATCAAACAAGCGCTTACTGACCCATAGCTGAAGACAATGGAGTGCTGGGTTACTCAGGTATATGCTATTTGCTGTGGAGATGAAAGCTTCCAGGAAGTATTTCATGTCTTCCAGGCATACAAGAGATATTTAATTATTTCTAATATTTTTGTTCTAATATTCTAATATTAGAATATTCTATATTCTAATATTTGTTCCCAGATGTCACAGCTTCCTACCCGAAGGACACAACCACAGAAGTTACTGGTGAGTTTCTTTTCCCAGTAACCCACAACAGCTACAGAGGGAATGGACACACAGACCACGACTCCCAAGAGATCCATGCAGGGGGTGGTTTACATATGGCTTTGCATGCTGGCTCATGTAACACTGCATGGAAACGCATTTTAAGTAGTGTAAACTTTCAACTGTGAGAATCAACCATAAAAATGAGGTCAACTGATAACTGGAATGTTTTCTAGGATATGTAAGCTCCTATGAACTATTACCATGACCTCTCAACTGTGCTAAAGGCTTAAAGATCCATGTCCCTACTGTTACATATCTTAAATTGCATCCATTTCAATTAGTTTGAATAGATATTATTGACAGCAATTTCAAAAGTGTGTCATAGCAGAAGAAAAATGTTCTTCAAAAATGGGAAGCAGATTCTTCTCTGAGCCCTGTTTGCTTTTAATCCAGGATATTTACATGCCCATCACTATCATACAATTTTTAACAAATTCATCAACTTTTTTTTTGCAGATGGGTACTGACAAATACAAAGGTCTTGCCCAAAATCACACAGGAATTCAGTAACAAAATAGGCATTGGAACAGAAATACCGGTGATACAGCAGACCATCTCTTACATCATATTTTTCTGGTAGTCTAGATGTTTGGCCTTGCTGCATGGGCACATAGGCACAGCAGATGGCCACATGTATTTAAGTATTTGTAGGTGTTGGAGAGCAGAGCTAGCAGGGCACGTCTGGCCTAAGTATGCTCTGTTGTACTCACCATTGTTGCTGCAGGTGAAGTGACCATCAGCGAAAGCAGAGGCCGGAGGAGTGAATACAGTAAGTTAGTCTTGCACTTTCTGTTATTTCTGAAGTGCCTAACTCTTGTTACTGTGATACATGTGCATGCCATAACTACTTGAAAGACTGTAGCTCCCACTGTATGAAAGGTTGCAGAGGCCAGAGACGCAAAGACCCAGACTATTAAAGGTGTGTAGATTTTGGTTTAGTGACATTTCAGGCCTTTGGGACCCAAAGCCCTGATTTCATATCAGAAAACAGTGGGAAGGTGAGCTTAAACTCAAGTCATAAATTAATGTTCTTCAGATTCCTTTCCCTCTTTACCACCAGAGTTCTCTCATACTAATTTTGAAGGCCTTATTCCTATTAAATCTTCTTCCTGCAATAATATGGCCAGTATTCTGCCAGTCTTGAACTACGTTCCTTCTGCTGTTCCAGGTCTGTCCTCCCCCACACACCTCCCTCAGTTCCTCATGCTCTGGTGCCTTGATGCAGTATCCTGTGCCTCTGATTATCTTCTTGCTTTTCAACATTTGTTTAAAGAAGCACCCCAACTTGGCAAATTGCCACACCAACAAAAAGAGCTCTGAATTCTGCTTTTCCACGACCTTGTGCATGGCTATTCTTCTGCTTCATAGAATCTTTTTTCATGCAGTCTGTATGCTCATCTAGTCTCTAACTGTCTCTCCTTCCCTTTCTCTTGCATCCCTGCTTGTACAGCACAGATACACAAGTTCTTTTGTGGCTTGGATCGCCAAGTATAGTTCACAGTTGGTCAGTGTGCTTACCAGCTGTAGTTCATTCCTGGGCACTGTGGTGTAGCACAGATGTGGGAAGTGAGTACCTTCTGCTGGGATGTGTGCCCAGAGGAGACTGGCTGAAGCGTAGCTTCGTCACGTGGCTTTTGTGCACTGGGCCTAAAACACTGAGATATCTGAGGGTTTTGGCTTCTACCAGCAACATTACTTTTCAGTCTGCTTGGTAGCAACTAAAATATTTAATAGTGTTTTCCTGATAGTATGGTTTTCAAGAGGGTTTGTGGTGATAGGAGGAGGAAGTGGGCAGGTCAACATACCATTGTCTTCCTCTCTGTCTTCTACATCTGACTTGAGTCGTTCTTCCACAGAATGAAACTTGAACCTCAGTTTGTTTCTTATGGGCTGAAGTTTCCTGTGAAGTCTTAAAAAGCTTTGCCTTTTAAAATATGTTAATATTTTTTTATTAATTATAATAATATTCTTTTTTAATAGTTGAATACGACTCTATCACAGAGGAAGACTACTTGACTGGTAAGTCCAGTGAGTTCTGCTTCTTTAACCCTTCTATATGCAAATATCTTCTGCCAACAGTCACACATAACACTCTCACGCACTTTTCAGATTTCTACTATGGCATACAAGCCTACTATGTAGAGAGAAGAAGGAGAATTTTATAGTCATTGCTTGCTTACTGGCTTCTTAGCCTATTCCTTTGTGAAGTATAATGAGAGGCAGAAGAACTGAAGGTTTTTATTGTTTCTTGCCTTTTTTTTTTTTTTGTAAAAGGCAATAAAATATTTCTTTTTCTTAAAATAAATATTTTATTTCTTAAAAATATTGAAAATGTGAAGTCTGGTCTGCTAGTTTAGTAGGAAAATTTATTGGAGCCATCAGAGATTAATCGGTTATTTTTAGTACACTATATTATGCTGGAAATGGGAGAAATATTGAAGTTTTTATCCATTTCCTTTCTCCAGCTGTAAGTATACCATAAAAATTAAATAATTAAATTAAATGTAAACAGAAGCCCAAACATTGTATAACAGTATCCAAATATCCTGATTTGTCACAGTGTTCTTTGCTGTATTTCCAGGATTTTATTAATTTTCATTCTTGTCACGGATTATTTAAGCCTGCAGCATATACAAGTTATGTACAGAAATCATAAGCAGAGGAAAGAGTTATCTGTGGGCAATTATTTTGAGAGGGGAAAAATAGCACACTCAGTTTTTTCTTATAGTTGATATATGTGATAAATAGCAAGCTTTGCATGAAAAACTCTGCTACCTGTTATTGGTATTACTGGAAGAGGATGCAGGAAATTCAGCTAGCTTGCCACTTCTGCTTCCTTTGCATAGTGCAGCCAACCCTACAGTATCCTGTTGTGGCAAATTGCAAACAGTTTTGATGAAAAGGATCCAAACCATACATTTCCTAGAGTTCTGATTTTTCTTTTCTGTAGGTGAGCCCAGCAGTATCTCCACTGAGCAATACGTGATGAACAGAACACGTAAGAAGTTTTCTCTCTATTTTTATTTTATTTATAAACAGTGATGTTTGTGTCTCTTTTTACAATATGTAAGAAAAATATTTTCTGGTACTTTTCCAAAGAAATAGAAATATGAAAATGCTGGAGAGGGAACTTGTGCCTTGGAAACTTTTTTAAATCGACTGATTTATTTTATTTTTTTTACAGTGAGGTAGCAGCAAACAGAAGGTTTTACATTAATAAGTCAATAAAGATATGCACAAAGCCTGTAACTCTTGTTTTAGGAAAACATGGCAAAGATAAGTATTTTTGCTGTGATATTAAACTACAGAAAATAATAAAATATTCCCATGGTTCATAATGAGGGTATCCACATATACTGGTAATATAAATAATAAGCATTTATCTTCATATCATATATGGAGGTCTCCTGGCTACACTAAGATTTTGAAATTCATGACGAAGCAAATGATCCATAAAGTATAGAAAACTAATGTGAGTCAGCTCCAGAGAAGAACTGTATGTTACAAAGGATGCAGGCAATGCATGGCAATCCCAGGATTCCTGATCTTTCCATTATTGGGCATCATAAGCACGTCTTCCTGCTTTGCTACAAAGTCAACATAGTAACAGAGGCATCAGGTCCTGCGTGCAAGCACCAGGTGGTCCATATATTGGGTCAGTTACAAGTGGTACTTGGTTTCTGGATAACCTTTTGAGTAACTCATATCCAACTGACAAGGAAGACCAACTGTTACAAAGAAATGACTTTATTGGTTTGGGGTTTTGTTTGTCCATTGTTTTTAGGACCTTTTCCTCATGCCAGCAATTGAGCACAACATCAGTTTGAATGAGCGATGTGTGGCTGGGGGTCTCCATGAGTTTTCATTTATACTCTTTTTTTTCCTGCTCCTTTATAGCAAAAATCCTACTCTTTTTATGCGGAAATTACATACTTTGTATGAATTCTTTAGGGTCTTAGTCAGTTTGGAGATCTCAGATCTTCATTATCTGGACACAGTGCTCTGTTGCCTGATCATGCCTAAAGTGTCTTTATCACTTCTAGAAGATTATGAATTTGTGTCTACATGAACAAGGGCAGAAGTTGTTACCCCAAGTAGATAACTAGGTTCAGTCTCCCACATCCAAGTGGACATATCCAGATATGGAACTGGATATAAATCTTCATTTTAAAATGAAGTGTTATGTCTGCCTTTGAGGGTGATCTGTTTTGATGGGAAAAAAAAAAAAAAAAAAAAAAAAAAAAAAGATGAGGTGTCTTTGAGTGGATTAAAATTATCTAGGAGTGCTTGTTGCACAGTTGCTTTTTTTTTTTTTTTTTTTTTTTTTTTTTTAGATGAAAAGGGGGGCCTGAACTTTTCAGATTATTATATTTCTACACGTCCCCTTCAGTGTTTTCTTGTGACTATCCCAATCTGTACAAGCGTCCTTGGCCATTACTGTGACCTTCTTGGCAGATCAAGGCTTTGGGCTGTATTGTTTTCTTTGCTGAGGGTGTGGGGGTGTATCATCTAGCAGTGTGACCATTCTGATGTCTTGTTACAGAAGAATTCATGTATGTCAAGGAAAATGCAGGAGGAAGATATCAGCCTTGTAAGTGAACACTTGTTATCCAGTATTGTCCGAATACATTTTTTCTTCTGACAGATGTGATCCTTCCATTTCCCATGTTGTCTGATATAAGGAAAACAAATAGATTTCACTCTGATATTATAGTGCCCTAAGTTCTAGGATTCTGACATGATCAAATGTCTCATTGGAAAGATGGCATTTCTGCCTTTCTGTAAGATTAAGATGAAACTCGACAAAATTGTTAGGGAAATGTAGACAGACAAACTAAGACAAGCATGCATGGTATCTGCATTTTTTTTAAAGAATGTTTGTTATGAAATAATAAGAAAGAGGAGATTATCAGATAGCCGTACTGTGTCCCAACATATGGATCAATGTCTTAGTGTTACCTCATACTTTATACTGGGACAGTTGTGAGCTAATAAATTCAATATCTAACACTTTTCATCTCTTCCCATGTAGAATGTGGCACACAGACTGAAGAAATGCGGTCATGAACTGGCAATTTCAGCTCTGTTGCAGGAACATTTGATTCTTAAAATTACAGAATTTGTCTTGTAGGTTAGGAACACTTGTGTAAAATTTGGTTTGAATCTTCATTGTGTTTTCTATTATTAGAATCTGGGTTGCAATAAATCAATATCAATTTTCCTTGCCCTGCTGTAGTGCTGTAATTTCTTTCTTTAGAAAGAGGACCAATCAATACAGAACCGTAGCTGCTCAGCTGGGCTTAGAAGTCAAGTTCCCTAAAAGCAAGAAGAGATGGTCTGTTCACAACTTTGTTATCACTGTGTGATTACAGTGTGATGTGGGCTGGAAATATTTCTGCTGATTCTTAAAGAGCAAGTAAATGGATGGCTCAGAGCCTCAAATATGGAATAAAACAAAATAACAAAAATGAAAGCAAAAAGCACTTCTGAAAGCACTATGCAAATCCTTCAAAAAATACTTCATTTTTGAGTCTACCTGATATTTCTTTTCCTGGCCTGGTTGGCCAGTCAAACGAGGATGGAAATTATCCTCTTGTATACCACCAAAACAGTGATCACTTCACCTCCTCATACACAGATCAAATACGCTGGGACTCCAAAGGGTGTTGCCTAATCTGTCATCTTCAGTGCCTTCATCTAACTTGGCTTTCTAGTATGTCTTACTTCTCTTTGCTGACAGTTTGTAGCTACCATCACAGACTGAAACCTATGTGAGGAGGAACAAGACTGTGTTTCTAGATTGATTCTGTTTGCATTGTTTTAATATGTGCCAGTCACCAAAAATGACTCCTGAATCTGTGATGCAAGCATGTCTAATACTCAGGTTTTTACTTGCTCTGAGTCTGTCTGTCTGTCTGTAAAATGGGGGACAAACTCACAAATTCAATGTCAGCCACTTGGATAGGATTTAATTAAATGTTAAAAAAAATCTCTTTTGGATGGGGCTTCTTTCTGAGCTGGTGATGCCCTTCTATTTTAAGGCTACATTATCACTCAACTGGTCCATATCTATTGGCAATAATGTATTTTTGCTATACAGCAAGCTCTGTACGAGGGCATGTTGCCTTTGTACACCTACCTACCCCATGGGTATGCTCTCTTTTGGGTGGCCAAATGCAGAGGGAAGAAGATAAGGAAATTCTGCAGTGAGACTACCTCTCCTCCCAACAGCAATCTGTTAATTAATGGCTTTCCATATCAAGATTTGCATATTAGCGTCTACTAGACCTCCATGGAGTATCAGGTATTTAATTATGTACTATAAATGTAAATCTTGGGCTTGTACAGCATCCTCTAACTATGTGTTTGACAATATATTCTAATAACACAAAAAAAGGTTACTGCTGTTGCTTACTTTGGCCCTGCCATCTGATGAATTGATATAAGCCAGAACTGCCAATTGGGAATGTCTTGAACTGTCCCTGTAAGGCAAGTATGGTTAGACCAGTATCTTTTCCATTTGGCCACAGCTAGTTCACAGCCAATCAGTCTTTATGTGTATGATTGTTTTTCATGTGCATCTCTGCATTTTTCAACAATGAATGAGTTGTCATGTACTGTTTCATTGTCTAGTTACTTAGTATATTGCAATTCTTAATAGTCTGATTTTGTTTTTATGGTCCTAAACAATTCAGTGTCAGTAGGTTTTGCACACTCCTCTACCCATTTTTCAGGATCATTAACATATATGTACAGACTATATACAACAGACTGTTGCAAAGTTCCTTTTCAGACGTAAAAGCTTTCCTTCATCCTTTGTGAAAGTGAGCAATTTATTTCTCCTCTTCAATTCTACTCTTAACTAGACAATAAAACAATAATACCTTGCCAGTTTTGGGGGTGGGTGGGCATTCTTCTTTTCTGGGGTGACATTTCGGGGTATTTCCTTGTAAACATTTAAAACCATCCAAATTCAAATTTGGCATTTGAACTGTAAGACCACTAAAGACTATTTGGTACTGGGTAGTAATGACTTTTTTAGAAATTTAGAAAGTCTTTCAGCTCTTGGTTTTCAGTTTCCATCTGGAGTGGAATGGGAGCGCCTAGTTGTTCCTTCTGGCTGTGAAGTAGTAAGCACGTTTGCTGTTGATAGGCATCTAAGCTACAGAATAAAACCACTGCCTGCTCTGTCTTTGCTTGTTGAAAAACAAAGCAATGAAAAATGCATCAAATTCACCTCAGCCTCTGGGAGGAGTGGTTGAGTAGCACACAGTTTTACAATCGTTTGGGCAGAAGAGAATTTCTAGGGCTACAAAGCTGGCATCTTATTGCCAGCATTGTGTGAGTGCATTCACATTATGTAAACACAACTTGGAAAATGTTCTTTAAATTATTTTTTTAATAAATTGTCTTTTTTCCTCACTACGTCTTTATTGTAGGTTAACATATTAGTCCTTTGTGAAGCTTAAGAGGACAAACTGATCTCCAGAGCATTTTTATATAGCTACTTTTGGATTGTGTAGCTATGCACTGAAAGGTTTCACATGCTGCCTATTGGGCGTTTGCACAACACTTGCATTCATTCACAGTCTGTCATTTCCATGTGACATGGTTTAACATTTAAGATAGAAAGGAGGAGAACTGGGGAAGAAGCAGGTGTGGAAAGGTGGGTGCTGATCCTCCCCAGTGCTGAAGACAGAATCCTCAGGTGAGAAGCTATTCAGATGTCACACGTAGTTTTGTCACACAGAGGGATTCATTTGGGCCTCTGAGGAAAGTGATCACAAGGTGAAAGATGTCATGAAATGCTGGTGACCTGGATTGAACCTCTTTAACCAGTAATTCATGTTTCTGCTTTCAAAAAATTATTATTTCAGAGCTTTCAGAATAAGGGTAAATGAAGGAAAACAGATGCTTGCCATTTGGTTTTACATCCTTTCTTCTATGTTGTATTTGTCTTAGGAAAGAAAGCACATGTGATGTAGAAAACATGTGATTTTTTAGAGTTTAAGTAGACTATTTGTAGCTGTGCTGAACAGTGAAATGTCTGGATGGCCTCTCAGTGAGAAGTATAGTTTCATCCACTGAGTCTTTTCATTTCCAGGAGGAAAAATAAATAAATAAATAAATAAATAAATAAATAAATATAGGAGAGAGTCATTCCCAAGGAGATGACTTCTAATGTGACCTTTTCTTATGAGCCTTCGAAGCCAGGGATAGAATGGGGGCTTGCTTAATCGCATTAGTGATTTCTAAATAAAACAACTATTAAAGCCAGGAATGGAAGAATGGGGGTTTACTTTATTGCATTAAAATAGATACTGCTGAGTGCCTTTGCTTACTACTGTGCAAATTAACTGAAACAAAGAGTCTTGGGGCCCCTCACAGAGGATGTTTCCTGACAAAATGGGGAACCTGTCTCAAAAACCAGCTGAGACCGACCTTGTGGTTTGAACAAGAGCCAAGGAGCAGCAGAGTCTGAACAAAGGCAGGGGGTCAACTAGTGGTGATGAAGAAGAGTTATCAGCCTTCATCCCCACGGCCACCAGCAGAAGGCACTGCGCAGGCGCAGATGGAAGGAGTTTATGGAAATTACTTCTTGGAGCTAATTTTAATACAAAGTGGGGATAGGTTATGAATATGTATGGACATATTGGGAAACTTCATGCATATGTAACTCTTTACTGCATATAACCAAAGCAAGCTGCTGTGTTAGGGTGCGCATGCCTTTGGGAGCTATCCTGCATGTGCCTGGCGCCAAAATAAACCACATACCTACTTTATAACTCATTTGCTTTGAGTTGTAGAGTTCTTCCACGAATTACCTTGTTATTTCAATTCCTGATTCTTATTTGGACCACCAGGTGGAACTGAGACTTGTCATTCTTCTGTCTGAAAACACCATTTTACAAGGTAGGTCTGGGCCTGCTTAAGCCATTGGTACTTCTGCAAATGAAGAATGCAGCATGTGAAATGAAAAGATAGTAAGTAGGATGTAATGTTTGCTATTTGTTCTGATCCTAACTCTGTTTTCTACATTTCTCATAGATTCTAAGTGGGAGTCATTGGAGATAGAAGAAAAAAGCTGAACAGTAATAGATTAGGGGAAAAAACAGAAGTGAAAAGGACTTACAGATTGCATTTAATTCTTCAGTTGTCACAGTGATGTACTCAATGACCTTTAAATACAACAAACATGGTGAGTAATGAGAAAAACTGATACATCTGGGAATAAGGTTTTACTGAACCCATAATTAAATTTATTGGGTTTCTTTCAACCCTTACAGGAACCAAGTACTAATCTCATTGGTTCATCTCAGAAGTATTCCCAGATGAAGAGTTTTTGAACTGAGATCGAAGCATATATGTATGAGAAAACTTTCATAAGACTCACAGGACTCTTCCAAGACCTGAAACTTGGATGGACTAGATTGTAGGATATGGTACATACTACATAGTAGTCAATAAAGTTAATCTAGGATGTGGTAGGACTGGTGGCTAGAAAAGAGGATCAGTAGGATAAGTCTAGAAGTCATTCCTCTTCTTCTGTGTGCCTCACTTAACATATCCCAGACTCCCATCGTCTTCGTTTCATCCCTTGCTGTCACTTGGGAATATCAGGATGGGCAATTTACAGTGTGTGGGTTGCAGTAGCAAGCCTACTATTGGTGTCCTTTTTAAATGAGACTGACTCAGGCCCAGGGAGGAGCAATTCTGTACTGACAGATCTGCTACAGGGAGGACAGTTGAATAAGATTTTACTAAATGTGAGATATTGCCAAATCCTTTTGCCAAATCACTTTCAGGCCCTGTGAGATATTTGCTATTTCGTCTCAGTCCAATTGCTGTTTCTAACACTAAGGTACAGCTAGAGTACACTATCAGATACATGAACCTGAAGTTACTGTTGTGACCTGTTGTTGCTGAGCTCTGGTTTAGAGCCATACTGTGGTACGGAAGTCCAGCCATTCTAGATTATAAAAATGTAACTCACACTGACTGCTATTTTAAGAACATTTGAAAATATCCTAATTACCTGAAGAGCTGGTGGATCATACCACTGTGCTGTGACAACAGGGTACACGCATGTCATTGGTCTTGTTAAAAAGAACGCTTTTGCTCCTTTCATGTTCTGAAGCACTGCTGCATTATAGGAAGGCAAGCAGTAGATTTAAAAATACAGCATGAGTATGGGTGGATATTTTGCCTGTGGGTTCATAGGTATGTGTCAGAAGCTGAGTACTGGGATGAGTCAGTACAGCAGTGCCATCAGATAAATATAGCTCTAGGGTACAGCAGGGTTTAGTAGTTACCAAAACAGATGAGAGCATGGCACTCACGTGGAGGGGAGTTCTTCTAACATTCCTACTCTCCCCTTACCCTCTTTCATTTCCGGCCTTCACATTTTCCCTTTTGCTCCTATCTGCCTGGATCACCAAGAGCTTGCTTGCTTTACCTCAGGTACAATGGACTGGGTCATCGCTGCAGCAAAGGGTCAGATAGCACAGAAGAGTTAGTGGGGTTCCAATAGATACCTGAAGTGTGGAGCAATAAACATCCAGGCACACAGCCCAGCCTTCACCCCTCTTGGTGGCCATTTTGGCTTTGGCTACCCAGTGGTGGCAGAGAGCAGCAGTCAATGGTCAGGTGGCTGGATGCAATGCACTGCCTGATTGAGGCCAGGCAGAGGCTAGAAGCAGTGATAGCGCTGAGCACAAAGCCCTCTAGGACTGAATTACTACAGAATTGCTAATTTCTAAAGCAAATTGATTCCTGAAGACATTCTCCTGAAGGAATGGGAAAGTCACAAAATATAGAGAGTTTACAAATGGGATGCCTAAACAAGAGCATCTAGAGTCATCTTATATAACCTAGGTGTCACTTCTGGCCTCCAGCTGCCTCCCCAGAAGGGAGAAGGCCTCCTGTATATCCCTGTGTCTTCTGAAAGAGAACTGTTTAAAACTACTTTCTCTAGATAACACATGTTCTAAGTATTTTCTTGATGAAAGTATTGTGATGTAGGAAATTCATATGGAGAATTGCAGCCCCAGGGGAGCAACAACCTTACCAAAAATGCTTCTGATTGATGTTTTCTGAAGGAGAGCCATGGAGCCTCTGTCTAATGCTGGTCATTGAAGTCTCCCAACATCCTTTTTCACCAGCTCTCACCCTGAGCTTGCTGAAGAAACAGCCTTGCTACCCATAAATATTGCACTGGGAGATGGTCCTGTACCCCTGTGTAGAGATTCCCTCATCTTAGGAATGTGATGCATTGGTGTTTGCCAGCCACTCTGAAACCATCCCTAAGAGCAGACAAGAACTAAATTAGAAATGAGGAAGTGGAGCATTTACTACATGCAGATGCTGACAACACGTTTAATGTGTGCACAGGAACAGTCCTAGTCTCCAGTAAAGTAGATGGACATCAGAGGGAGCAAATCTCCGGGAGCAGCATGGGAAGACCAGGTTTGCTGCTGCTTTCTATGAGGGAGGGTTTGGGAGCTGCTGCTGGAAGGATTGTATCCTGCTGCACTCTCTTCCCTGCCTTTCTCTTCCAGCTCTGCCCCTTTCCCTCCCTGTTCCCCTTCCAAAGTCAAGAAGTCTGGTTCATGCACAATATTTTGGGACAACAGCACAGGCTTTGCCTGCAGAGTTTAGAAGACTTGAATTGGTTCTTTGTACACAGAAAACAAAGAATTATGTTCATTCAGTTTACATATAAATGTAGATTAGCTCCAGAAGGTTTCTCTTTCAGCGAGCTGTCAAGATACCCCCAAGCAGAATTTTTTCAAATGCAAACTTTGTAGCCCAACCCTATAAAGGTTCTCCCATGACTCATACCTTAATCTGGTATTCATACCTTAATCTGGCATTCAGCTTTAACACTCTGTCAGAGGACTACTGACCCCGAAATTTAACTGCAGAAAATACTGGGCAAGGCAAAGCCAAGCTCCCTACCAGACAGTGAGAAGAACTTGGTAACAGCTGTCATGGCATTAAAAAATATACAAGTTATTACTATCAATAAGGACGTGTCTAGGTATGTCAGTGCATTACTGCTTTATACACTCTAACTTGTGTTTTATATATGCCTGATGCAAACTGATGGTTGTACTTTATACAAAACAGGAGCAGGAATCACATGTGCAGTTTATACTGGTTCTTTGCAGAGATTGTAACAAGAACAAGTAATTTTTTATTAATAATGGTGTGTCAGTGAATGCCTTCAGCTCTGCCTTAAAGAAATGCTATGACAAAGAATTTCCTTGTCATTCAATGAACCTTTCAGTTGTCCTATTTACAGTATTTTATTAGATTTCTCAGCTCTACAAGAAAATATGAGCAACCTGATCGAACACTGAAGTTAGCCACACTCTAAGCAGGGAGCTGGACTAGATGACCTTCTTCCCAAATAATTTTTTTGTGATTTAAAAATGGTGACAGTTGTGAAATGAAGAGGAAAAGGAACAATAGTACATTTCAAGGAGAAATTAATACAAATTGGGACTTACCAAAGTGTCTTGTTGAAGCATCTTCAGTGAACATACATTCCTCTGGGGTATCAGGCAGAAGCCATTAAATTAAGTTCAGCCTCCCACAATGTGTGTAAGGTAGATTTAATTTAAACCCTTGTAGGGTCATGACATGAGAGATCTCTCACTCTCAGCAGAGGCAGGCCTAGAACAGGAGTCTTTATGGTAGCTGGTGACTCAGATTAAGGATGCTCTTTCTTCTAAGTGTTACTTATAGCTTGTGATTAAATGGCTTTCCCCTGAGAAAACCTGGAATTAATGCTTCTATTTTCATTGAAAAACTTTCTATGAAAAGTTTTACCTGCCAAAAAAGTTGCAGATTTTGAAAAACTTTGAAGTAATTTTCTCTTGTCAGAAGACATTTTCTGTGAAAAATGTCAACCTGCTTTCAATCTGAACTGCACATTTTATTATTTAGATTTAGATTTTTAATGTATTGTAATGACATTAATTATATTAATTCTATATTTTCTATATTATATAATCATAATTGTGTTATGTTCATTACAGTTTATATAATTATATGTCATAGCTTTAGCAGATTGTAGCATATAAATATGTATAGAATACTACAGGTGATAATTAGAGGGCATTTATGAGGGGGAGAAGGAGGGGAACAAACTGGTTTGGGGATGGAGTGTGATAAATCTCCTAAAGATGTGATGTGGTGAGCATGGCTGCAAAGTCAGGGTAAAACATCTGTGTCCCAGGGTTCCCTCCAGATTTATACTCTCATGTTTCACCCCTCTTGCTGTGACAGAAGCTAGTCACGTCCCATAATGCCCAGGTGCTCATCTATTGCAGAGTGACATTGTAACTACAATGCCCAGCCTTTCATTCAGCTCACACAATGCATGCCTGTGCAGTATTCTGCTGCACAAGGCTTTGCTTTGTGCAAAATGCACAGCCTGGGCTTTGACCACTGCACTTGTTCAACGTCCTGGGATTATTTTTCTTTGCCATATTCAATTTGCTAATCCAAGTGCTGACCAAACATTACTGTGGACAAATGGGCTCCCCGTTGCTTCCACTGGGTATATCTGTACGTCAGCTGGCCGTACTCTTCACTTTCTCTATGAGCTGTTGTTTAGTTGCTGGACCATACTTATTAGTAACCGATAAGGGGAAGCTGAGTTTCAGCAGTTTGTGGGAGATCCTACCTATAAATTGGCCATTGCGCTTGCAAAATTTATTTAGGAAATCTTAATTGTGGGATTAAATTGTGAAAGCAAAGATTTGTTGTACAGAAACATTGACGTTCCTGTGCATCCAAAAAACCTAAGGAGAAAGACACAAGTCATATAAAAAAAAAAAAAAAAAAGAATAAGAAAAGAAAAAAAAAAAAAAAAAGCTCTCCAAGAAACTATGCAATGCAGCCTTTCTAATCCAACTGTAAACAGACTATGGCACCAGGACACAGTAAAGTCTCTGAATAGCAATGAGAACCCGCAAGCCGTTTCTAAATTACAGGTTTAACCTTTATTATTCCCCATCTTTTACTGCCATCTACTGGCTATGACTGAATATACTCATCGTTGTCTCAGATAAACATGTTTCTCCTTCACTCTGTTGATTTAAGAGCTACAAGTTTTGGTTAAAATCTTTTTTCTACTGGCCTTGGAAAGTTTGTCTTCCTTTCCTGCTTAAATCACTTTGATTCACTGTTAGCTTTTCAGCACAGCTATTGAGTTACTCGTGGAGAAAAAAAAGAAGAAAAAAAAGTAATTTTGGCAACTAGAAATTACTGTGAAATGTTTCTTTATTTTCAAAATATGAACAAAACCTTTTAAATTACACAAAAATAGCAAAACCAATACAGTTTTCCAGAATCTCAAAGTTCTTGGTGTTTATTCCAAATACTCTTGCTAAGAGTCCTTTCCTTCAACATGCTGGCAAGACTCTTCCCTCCCCTTTGACCTCCTCTCCACGTACCCTGTCACCAAGCTCCCAACACAAAGATCCAGTTGGAGACAGTAAAGAGTTGCATGGTTTTGGAGTCCACATCCAGGGACTGGGCCAGGAAGAACAGGCTGTCTGAGAAGCTTTAGTTTTAGGTAATGAAAAGTGATAAGGGAGTAGCCAAAAAAGCCACTTCTCTGTTAGGACTCACTGGTGCAGCAGGAGTAAAATGTCAGAGAAGTGGGAAATAATTCAGGTAGCAGAAAAATATATATATAACAAAAGCAGTAAAAAATCCAGCTTAAAAGGGGACAGGAGGTAAAGGAAATGTAGCAACCTTTCTGCATGTGGTGTCTCTCCTAGCAGGATTCCCGTGTGAATTCAGCAATTCCAAAGGAGTGCTGTACGGAGTAGGGGAATAGGATCAGCTTTAACAGGACCTGACTTTTTATTATCTCAGACAATACTGAATGTTATGTTTTCAGAGGAAAGTAAATTCCATCACCACCTCAAATCTTTATTCAGTGGTGGGGTAGACTAAAGCAGAACATCCCTCATATTCATGAGGATGGCTGACATTCGCACACAAACACACGCCCACACCCAATTTTATAATCACAAAACATCAGAGAGAGAGGCTAGGACAGGAGAAGTGAATTGCTTCTGTCAGCAGGGTTCCTAGTGTGACCCGTATCACTTCGTGGAATACATTTCTCCTGAAAAACTGTACCAATAAGGAAACCGCAGAGAGGATTTTTGGAATGAATTAACCTGTGGGAGTGTGGCCATGGGGGTCGACAAGCCCCATGGTTGGTGATAACATCGGACTCTTAAAGATGAGGCCATCAGGAATGTAAAGAGTTTAGAGGGAACAAAGAAGGGTGATTCAGGAGGCGCCTTGCTGTCTTGGGTTGCTAGTTCTCCAGCTGTAAAGGCATGGAGGTTGCCGGGTGTTTGCTGTTGCCAGGCAAAGTTGTTGACCAATGAATAGTGGAAAAGTACTGCTGTGGGGTAAATGGTATAAGAAGGGAGCCTGTCCTCGATAAGGAGACGAAGTTATGCCCTCAATAAGAGAGAGTTGAAGTTATGTCATTAGTCGCAGTTACTGATCCTAAAAGAACGCTGGTGTCCGTGTGATCATTACACCACATTAAATGAGATGCAGTGCTTGTGCAATGACAACCTTGGGCTGTATCTGAGGAGAAATTGTGATTAAAGAAGAAAAGATATATTTTTTTTTAATTTTAAGGCAAGCTTTTTATTGTTAAAAAGATATATATATACACAAAATCTCCCAAAGTTTAATTTAAAACAGGCCTTTATCAAAGGTGCTGAAATCCACCTTGAGAATGTATCTCAAAAGCATCACAGGTTTTGTGGCCTAATCAGCAACTAGGATCAGCAAAATGGCTTCAAGGACCTTCAAGCTCCCTCAGGTGAAGGAAAGCAACTTGCTCTTTGAATATCAACATCCTGCTGCACGCCAGACAATAACAACATTTAGGTATTGGTTGACTTCATTGCTTCAGGAAACTGTCCCTGCTCTACTGCCCCAGTTAGTGTTGTAGCTTTAATTAGTCTCCTGTAAACAATCAGACAGACATTGTAAGGTAGAAATTGTTCGGAAAAGGTCAATGCTTTCATGTTTGCTGTTGACAATAGGAAACAGGACAGGGTGGATTTTAATTACGGGTGGCCTTTGATAGATTTCTTCTCTCCTACAAGCAAGCATTAGATAAGCCCACCTGAACGCACCAGAGTTCCCTGTGCCAGAACAGAACAGCAGGTTCCAAATCCATGACTTTCCCTACTGGTGCAACACAACCTCCTAGAGAAGCAGTCTTACTATTTTGGCCTCTCAGTCCACTGGGAACTGCTGTGAGTCCAACAGGGTTTAGCTCACATTGCATCTTAGGAGGAATTTCTAGAGCATATGCATTTCATAAGGTCTTATAAATGTCTAATGAAAAGGTACTGTATTAGATCACACCCTGGACACTTTTCTTATGTGGCAGAGCAGGATTTTTCTCTGCAATCTGTTATTTGTGACTCTGATATGCCTTTATGCAACTTAGCTTTAAAGTAAATGGGATTTTTGCCACCCCCACAGAGACTGAGACTGCTTTTTTTATTTTATTTTATTTTATTTTTTTATTAAAAACGTACTGAATGACTTAGCTATAGGCATGTCTCCTTCTGCCAGGTAGAGTTGCTACCTGCCTGCAGATACTTGCCCCACAAAGATAATTCTTTACTTCAGTGCTTTTCTTTAGTAATCATAATCATAAACCTTTTACACTGCTTCAGACAACTCCCCTCTTCACTTGCCATTTCTAACCTTTAAGATATCTTTAACGACTTGCCATAAAACTTTGAATCCAGTAGGTTCAATCTCCCTACCCATTCTCCCTGTAGGCAAGTGCAGCCATTAGGTACATTACAGTTACTGGGACCTGTCTCAGAGAAACCAGAGAAAGGCTGTCTCTGAAGAGCAGGCTCCAGACTAGAAGAGAATCACAGAGCCCATGCCTGCTTTGACACATCCTTCCTCTGCAAAACTCCCTGAGGACAAGAAAACAAGCCAATGACATTCTCAGAGCTGGAATTTATTAACTCTGTGGTCTTCAGTCACTGTGACAGGCAAAAGCAGAATCCTGTATCACAGACAGGTGCTCTTTTAAACTTAATCTAGTACTTACATATAATACACTTTCTACAAAGTGCATGTGTAGACGATACTCATGGGTAAAGGAGTGTGTTATTTACTCAGTGACAGAGGACAGTTTATATTCCTCTCATACTTCCACTCAAATACCCCAGATACTTACTGTCATTGTATTTGCCACAGTGATATGAAAAATAACACTTTGGAAAAGACTGAAAAAGCAGTTGATTTTCATGACATCAAAAATAGTCATGAAATGCAAGGGAAAGACCACTTCAGAGAGACATTAGAGGACACAGTAAGATGTTCCTATACCACCTAAGGAGTATTGTGTGTTCTACATCTCTCCATTACTTTCTCAACCTCAACTTTTCTCACTGCTGTACTGAGCTGAGCTTCTTATGCTGTGTCCTTGCTTGAGAATTGACCTTCAGCTCCCTGTCGTAGCCCAATCAAGGTTCCACATAGATCTATGGTGTTCACTGTCAGTTCACTCTCATCTTTCCCAACCAAGCAGGAAGAGTAATCAGAGTTTCTGCCAACCTGAGTTTTTGTTTTGTAACACAGGCAAATGCAAGTTCATCTGTAACCTAAGAAAGGATGTGTTGGGATAGTTCTCTGTGTGTGTGGTCTCTGTGTTTTTTATGCAGTCAGATTTGTGAATGTGTGGTTTGTGGTATATGTATGTGGCTGAGGAATGGTTTTCTGAGTTGAAATTTAGGTACATTGTACTCTACTTGTTTGTCACTGTAACACAAATTATAGCTTCCAAAGTTCATTGTAAATGTAGACATCTTGTTCCTTTGCCTTTTCACATGGAGCCAACAGCTGGCTTTCATCCAGTCTTCTTAAAATGGTAAATAAACAAAGATACGGAAGCAAGGCAGTGTGACTGTCACTACACAATTCAGTGCTTGAGTGAGCAGATTCCTTTTCTTGATAAGGTCCTTCCAGATACTCGATTAGAAAAACACCTCCTATTGTGCATTCACTTTATGTCACATTAACCCATAAGATGCTGCAGGAAGCCTTGGCTGGAGCAATGATACACAGGAGCATCCAGAGAAAGGAACAGAGAATGAAGCCAAAGCAGATAGTTTGGATAGGGAAAAAGAAAATGATGGGTTCTGTGACAAGGACCAGAGGTAAGAATAGCTAACAAGTAGGGGAATAGGCTTCCCCTCTGTTAGCTGCTATTTAATAGATTAGAAAGGAGCCAAAGGCAGATGGGAAGGTTCAGTGTCTGGGTGTGTGCACAAAGGTTTGTTTATAAGTGCTACTGCTGGAAAGTTAGCTCAGCGGCTTTATCAGTCTGTGGACACTAATGCTTGCACCTTTTTTAACACGGTTAGAAAATGGAAGGTCTGATGTAGAGAATGGTGTAATTTATCCAGGAAGATAAAACTCTCCATTAAGCTGAGCCCATTTCTGCTGTATGATGTGTGTCAGGGAAGCTAAGCTAGGGCAGTGGGCAGCAGAGACTCACCAGGTACCAAGTGAGCTCAAGAACAGCTCTAGCAAGCTTGTGCTAAATTTCTTCCTCAGTTTCTTCATGAAAAGGCGTATTTGCATTGCAGTACAGTACTATATTTTAGCCTTGCCAACTACCCAGCTTTTGACACACTCAGGAGCTGATCAAAACTTTTTAGATGTCAATCTGTCAATAGAAATTTTTCCATGGCCTTCAGTGACTATTGGTCAGGTCCTTGATTTCTTAGCAAAGAAATTCTCATTTTCCATCATCATCAGCTTTTTCCCAAGTTTATCCCAAGCTTTTTCCCAAGTACTTCCCAAATAATTAAAATTATTTTGTTTATAAGCTTTTCTGCATTTTGCAACACAAAAATCCTGAAGGAAAACACTGACAATCCTTTTAAGTTCTTCCACCTAGAAGGATCCAAAAATTCTTTATTGACAATAATTTTCAGTTACTTCAACCAAATTTGAAACACATCTTCTGTCTGGTAGAACACAGAAGCCTTCAGAGTGCATTTGATACAACACTTCCCAGAACAGTGCCAAGCTGGGTGTTAAATTGGGATGGGTTAGTCTTCACTTGCCATGCTGAAGCAGGTGTACTGTGACTACCTACACATTCATTTAGCATATTCAACTGAATTCTTTAACATTTTTTAAGTACTTCATTGATTTTATTTTGGCAAAAGTTATTGATGAATGTGATCTAATTTCATTGCAATCTCTGATAAATTGTCCACCAGAAAAGAGTAATAACAATAATAATAATAATACCAGATTCAGTATCATTTTTCTCACTGTCTGCTGGGAGTATCTTGCAGGATAACATGAAGATCAAGGGACAATGACTTCTGAAGTCTGTTACCTTTCCACCACAGTAACTATATTATTTTTTCCAAGACAACCTTCCACAGCTTTAATGAAGAAGATATCCTTTACTTCTCTCTTATGCCATTACTCTAAAGTATTCTTGATACAGGTTAGGGGAGCAGCTTTTTGCATTTGACTACTGTACCCTGCAGATATTCAATCTATGAACAGTTTTGAATCACTCTAGATTAAAGGATTTACAAGATTATCAATACTTTCCATTAAAGTCAGTGTAAGGTGTTTTTTCATAGTAGAAGTCTTCAAAAACAAGCAAACAAACAAAACAAAGAAGGAATGACAACAAGAAAAAAAAAGTCTAGACTCTGTAAAATGTCAACAAACTGGCTTCAAAACAATATTAAGGATGTTATTTGAGAAGTATCTGTTGATGTTATAAGATGTAATGTAAAGGTAATTAAGATTAATCAATCCTTTACGTTTTAGATCCAACCACAATCACAAGCCCATTTTTCCACTGACTCAGTGGATCAAGTCTTGCATTTTTTAATTTGTTATCTTCTCCTTTTAAAACTTTTCTATCTTTTGATAAATGCCATAACTTTAATTTTTCAATAAGGAAGGTAAAGTGGAAAGTTTAAATAACCTGCTTGTGGTAGATCACTGTATTTCCAGTTTTATGACATCAACATACGTACCAGCTGCAGTGAATATAAGATCCCAATTATGCCAGCATGCGTGTAAAAGCACACTGTAGGACAGCTTCTATTTTGAAGAATTTGTGGTTTAAATTCATGCTTAAAGCCCAGACAGATTCTTACTTTTCCAAATAGATCTGAGACAATATGGGTTTTCCGATTTAAAGGCAGTTCTGTAGCTTCGAATATCTTTCTTTTCCAAAATGTAAAGAAAAACATTAATTTCTAAATTTCTGTATTTTATAAAATATATCCCCAGAAAAATACTGTTTACTATTAAAAAAAAATAATAATTTTGTTTTACGTAATAAAAATAATTTGGAAATTCTATATTGTAATGTTACTTTCTGCAATTGCTGAATCAAAACCTTCCCCTTTATTGAAAGTTATCACATTTTTTTCCATGAAATACCTTACAAAAGTTGATTTGTATCAAAGTGTTTGCACATATTTCAGCTTCAGTTAACAGTACATTTTCTAATTACAAAACTTGTTAGCTCAATCTGCTGTTTGAACTAATCTACTGCATGAATGTGTTCTGTTTTGGAAAGATGGATACAGATACCCTGCACATCTCACATTGTGCAAAATTTTCAGAGCTCCCATTTTCTCCTTAAATTTTTCAGTAGAGCCCAAGGCCCCTAAGGAGCTACTTTATAAGTAGAAAATGTTATTCATCACTACAAATCCTCAAACAGACTCTACCCATCTGATCTAGAATTCTTATAGCATACCATTGTCATTTCCCAGCACTCAAAATTCATGGGGGTTTGTTTAAAATCATGAAATTTTTAGAATAATGATGAATTTTAGCACTTCCAATCTGTCTTTTTGTAGCCAAGCCTAAAGCAGTACATGTGAAGAGTAATTCCATAGTCAGCATGGAGTATGTTAGCTCCGTACAAGGGAATGCAAACACAGATTTTCAGGTTAACATGGAACTTCAGAGGCAAGGATTATGAAAGAGAGCCCTGTGGATAAATGTGATATTTGTTATAAAAATCACAAAGTATTTGATTTTTAGGAGCTGCACTATCTAATGCACATACCTGGGGAATTCCAAAGATGGAGCTGGGTTCCCTGGGCTGCCCACACAGACCATGGGAGGAAACAGTAACCTAAGGAGAGAAACTCACAGGACACAACAAACGACAACCTATGCACACCAGTGCAGAAGAGTGAGAGAAAAGGTGGGGTTCAAACCCCACCCCTCCAAGAAGGCCAGGCTCCCAGCCTGACGCAGCAGCAAGACATCTCCTACCACTCAGGATCTGCAAGAGCAACGTCCCTTGGACTCTGGACTCAGGTCATAAAACAACCCTTCCTTGCAGTACCCAGGATCTTCCTAGCCACCTCTCAGCCTGTGTGCTCCCATGCACAGCTAACGCTGATGGGAGCTCTGCTTGTGTATGCAATATACATAATTCAGTGTGTAATGACACTGGGTGCTTTAGGGTATCTCACCTGACCTCCATCTGCAGGTATGAATCTCCCATGTTCCTGTGCCATGTGTCCTAGCCTCGTGCAGGTGTCTCATGTCCCACCCAGCTTACAAAAAGAGCAAGTTCCCTGGAAAAAGAAACACATGTATTATTCAAGCAGCTACCCAGAATCAGCAGATACTTGAAAACAGTAGCATTGATCTCTTTTTGACTCAGTTCCCCATCCCTAGAATGTGATAATAACCTCAGCTGTTTGCAAGTGCTGCTGGATAAAATGCATCTATTAATGCTTATGAACCATGGATATATAGCAGTACAAGCCCCACAGGATAAAAAAAAAAAAAAAAAAACAAAAAAAAAACAAAAAAAAAAAAAAAGAAAAAGAAAAAAAAAGGGGAATGAATAATTCTGCATCTAGTCTAAGTGTTGTATAACATGCATTAAGAAATAGCTTGAGCTGCACATTGAGTGAGGATGAAAGGGACTACTGAAAGACAGCTCATTTGCTGAAAAAGGAAGGATCCTGTGGGAAGAGGAATATGTGATCATCTAATTAAGAAATGTATAATTATCTCTACAAATCAGGGGGCTGAACTTCAAGCTTACAAGTAGCATCAATTCTAGTATTTCTTTACTTTTCTTTGCTTAACTTTTCTGCTTCAGTGTCTTTGTAAAATGTGTTTCAGTTCTCTTCCAAGAGTAAAACCCTAACAGCAATAGAGCTCATGCTGAGGAATAGGGCAGTTGTCACAAACACACACTGACCAAGCTGCATGGGAAACAGGGTCTGGCTCTCCAGGGCTTCACGTCAGACACCTTCCAGCTGGGGAGCTGGAGCAACAGCAGGCAAAGCATATGGAGCATGAAATACTTGTGGCTTGTGGGCTGCTCCTGGAAGGAAGCTGAATTGCAGAGTCCCAGGCTGCTGTCAGGAGGGTGCTCCTTCATTCTCCCTGGCCTATTCATTATCATCTACTCTCCTTCACACCTTTTTATGCTTACTTAGTGTCTTCATTTCTTTTTGTTTGCTGCCAGACCTTAGTCTCTGCTCTCTCAGGCACTGTTTTCTCTTGGCTGCTATGCTGGTATTTCATCCCCTGCTGACAACATGTTCATCCTGGATGCTTCAGTCCCTGGCAAACCCTGTTCTTGTGTTCCCCGAAGCCCATGCTCCCTAGCCATCTACTGTTTCCAGTCTTCATTGTAACTTGGGCACCAGAAAATGCATGGAAAAGCACAGAAGGGATAGTCTTCTTGCTCCAAATATTGGTGACTGGTGCCACAGTGACAAACAAGAATTTCAATAGCGAGGATGGTTGGCCAGTCAGAGTGTCCTACGGTGCTCGTGCAGGAATGACAGACACAGAATTTAAGCAGCAGGAGTGAGCTGGAGCATGCTCAGTGCACCTCCAGACAGCACCTTCAGATAATTTTCCAGTTCAACTCCAGAAGTCATTACTAACTGTGTAATGAAAATATTTTTTCAGAATGCAATTACCTGGAGAAATTTGATTGCTAATATTTGGAGGAGTGGCTTTGTTCTCCCCTCACTTAGAAACTATAAAACACATACCACACCTAGATTTTGACTTTCCATTCAAAAGCATGGAATCACTGCAATTTATGAAGCCAAGACCTAAAATAAATTCAAATGAGCAAAAGCAAAGAATTTTTATCTCACCTCATTTTCAGAACTAAGTGTCTTCTGCTGAATTCTTCAAACAAAAAGGACAAATTTCAGTCCAAGCTATCACAGTTTGGCCAATTTACAAGTAACTCAAGCTTGATATTTCCACCATTTGCAGTGTTAATTCTAGGGTGATAGTCAAGGGCATGGGGGCCCAGGTGGTGTTCTCCTCCATCCTACCAGAAAGGGGAAGCGGTGTGAAAAGGAGGAGGAGAAGGGGTAAGTGTGTGTCCTGGTTTCAGTTAGGACAGAGTTAATTTTCTTCCTAGTAGCTGTTAGGGTGCTATGTTTTGGATTAGGATGAGAAGAGTGCTGATAACACCCCAATGTTTTAATTGCTGCAGAGCAGTGCTTACAACAAGCCAAGGACATTTCAGCTTCTTCCTCTGTCCTGCCAGCGGGCAGGCTGGGGGAGCAGCAGGAGCTGGGAGGGGACAGACCCAGGACAGGTGACCCAAACTGGCCAAAGGAGTATTCCATACCATCTGAGGTCATGCTACACAATATATAGGGGTAGCTAGCTGGGGTGGGGAGGCTGGCAGCTCGGGGTTAGGCTGGGCATCGGTCAGCGGGTGGTGAGCAATTGCATTGTGCATCTTGTTTTGTACACATTATTATTAGGAGTACTATAATCATCATCATCATCATTATTATTATTTTTCTGTCTTAATAAACTGTCTTTATCTCAACTCACAGGCTTCACTTTCCCATTTCTCTCCCCCATCCCAGAGAGGAAGGAGAGAGGGTGAGCAAACGGCTGTGTGGTGTTTAGCTGCCAGCTGGGTTAAACCACAACAGTGTGTCAACAACTGTTTGCAGAGCCGGTGTCTGCAACAGGGTTTTATTTCTTCTACTCTGTTGGAGGATCAAAACAAAACAAAACACAATAAAACAAAACAAAACAATAATAGACCCTTTCTAGGAAATCAGGGTGTCACTCTGAAGTGCCTGCACACTAATGCATGTAGCATGGGGAATAAGCATGAGGAACTAGAGATGCATGTGCAGTTGCAGGGCTAAAGTCTCACAGGGATCACAGATGTGTGGTGGGCTGGCTCATATGACTGGAGTGTTGCAATGGAGGGATTCGGGCTGTTTAGGAGGACAGGCTGGGATGACGAGGAAGTAGAGTTGCCATTTATGTGAGAAATTGCCTGGAGTGCCTGGAGCTCTGCCTGGGGATGGATGAGGAGCCAACATAAGGATGTGAGCAACACAAGAATTAAAGAGCACACCAATATGGGTGACATTGTAGTGGGTGTCTCCTGTAGGCCAACTGATCAGAAAAGAACAAGCGGATGTGGCCTTCTTCTGCCTCACACTTGCAAGCCCTGGTAATTGTGGAGGATTTTAACCATGCCCCATACCTACTGGAGGGGCAACACAGCAGGGCAAAAGCAATTCAGAAGGTTGACAGAGAACACTTATGACAACTTTTTAACGGAAGTGATAAAGGAGACAATGAGGACAGGTACTCTGCTGTATCTCATACTTAAAAACAAAGAGGGGCTCACTGGGGATGTGGAGGCTGAAGGCAGACTTCACTGCAGTCACCATGAAATAGTGGAGTTCTTGAGAGGAGGCAGCAGGTCAAAAAACAAGGAGACAACCCTCAGCTTCGGGAGATCGGACTTGGAGGGAAGAGGGGTCCAAAATACCTGGTTGTTATTCATCAGTCACCTCCTCCAAATTTAAGAGAGGTTTGTCCTAGTGTGCAGGAAAGAACAAAAATGCTGGGAGACCTGCATGGATGAACTAGGGTCTCCAGGTCACACTCAAACACAGAAGGAAAGCATACAGAGGGTAGAAGCATGGATGGGTAACTTGTGAAGAATACTACAGAGACGGTGAGCATCCAGGGATGAGGTTAGGAAAGCAAAAGATCATCTGGAGCTCGGTCTGACCCAGGATGTCAAAGACAACAATAGGGGTTTCTGTGTTCATATGTGACCAAATGTAGACTAGGAGAAGGAGACACTGCTGAAGGAGACAGTGGGCCTGGTTATACAGGTGATGGAAATGGCTGATGTACTGAATGTCTTCTTTGTCTCAGTCTTTACTAGTAAGACTAGCCTTCAGGAATCCCAGGTCCTAGAGTACAGGGGAAAAGGCTGGAGCAAGGAAGATGTATCCTTGGTGGGAAAGGATAAGCTTATTGGATAATAGTTAAGCACATTGGACATACATAAAGGGCCCTGATGGGATGCAGGATGTCATTGTGAGGCCACTCTGAATAAACCTTGATCGATAATGATGACTGGTTGAAGTGTCTGAAGACTGGAGGAAAGTAAACATCACTCCTGACTTCAAGAAGGGCAAGAAGGAGGCCCCCGGGAACTACATGTCAATCACACTCAATTCAGTTCTTGGAAAACCACCGGAATAGGTAATCCTGGAAACCATTTTCAGGCATATGAAGGACAAGATCAGTAGTGGTAATCAGGAGTAGCCAAGGGGAAATCATGCTTGACCAGCCTGACAGCTTTATATGATGAAATGAGTGGCCTAGTAGATGAAGCGAGAGCAGTGGACATTGTCTTCCGGGACTTCAGCAAGGCCTTTGACACTAACCCCAGCAAGAATCTCAGAGAGAACCTGTTGATGTATGGGCCAGATGAGTAGACAGTAAAGTGGACTGAAAACTGGCTGAACAGCCAGGACCAAAGGGTGGTGATTAGTGGCACAAAGTCTAGTTGGAGTCCAGTAACTAGCAGCATACTCTCAATGGTCAATGTTGGGTCCAAACCTGTTTAACATCTTCACTAACAATCTGGATAATGGGGCAGAGTGTACCCTCAGCAAGTTTGCTGGTGACACAAAACAGAGAGGGGTAGTGGATACACCAGAGGGTCATGCTGTCATCCAGAGGGACCTCCACAGGCTGGAGAAATGGGCTGACAGGAATCTCATGAAACTTAATAAGACGTGCAAAGTCCTGCACCTGGGGAGGAACAACCCCAGGCACCAGTACATGCTGGGGGTCACCCAGCTGGAAAACAGCTTGGCAGAAATGGTTCTGGGGTCCTGGTGGACACCAAGTTCAACTTGAGCCAGCAATGTGCCCTTGTAGCCTTAGGCAAAGTATTGCCAGCAGGCTGAGGGAAGTCAACCCTCCCTTCTCTTCAGTCCTGCTGAAGGCACAGCTGGGGCACTGTTTCCAGTTCTGGACTCCCCAGTACAAGAGAGACATGGACATACTGGAAAAAGTCCAACAGAAGGCTTCAAAGATGATTAAAGGACTGGAGCAGCTCTCTTACGAGGAGAGGCTGAGAGAGCTGGGACTGTTCAGCCTGGAGAAGAGGCTCAGCAAAGTCTAATCAGCATATATAAATACCAGAAGGGAGGGTGCAAAGAGGATGGAGCCAGGTTCTTTTCAGTGGTGCCCAGTGCCAGGACAAGAGACAGGCAATGTGTGCAAACTGAAAAACAGGAACTTCCATCTGAATATTAGGAAACACTTATTTATGTTTGTGTTACTGAGCAATGGAAGAGGCTGTGGAGTCTCCCTCCTTGGAGATCTTTGAAAGCTGCCTGGACGTGGTCCTGGACAACCTGCTCCAGGTGTCCCTTGCTTGATCAGGGAGGCTGGATTAGATAACTCCAGAGGCCCTCTTCAACCTCAACCATTCTGTGATTCTACACTGTTCTAAACTTTATAAAATACTTGCAAATAGATGATCAAAACTGTTCGGGAAGCATAGAGATGCAGAAATTAGTCTCAACATATGATAGTTATAATTATTATCCAAGTTGGCAGATTAATTTCTTCTTACGTAACTTTTGAAAAGGGATGGAGTACCAAAGCAAAGGAAATGTGTTAACAACTGTCAGCAAGGGAAGGAAAAATGAGACTACCCTGTAATTCTTAAATTTTCTAATTATTGAAATAAATTAAAACATAGAGGAAAACATTGCTAAATTTCTAAAAAAGAATGTAATAAAGTACAGTACATTTCAATGGCTTGAACGTTGTAATTTTTTTTTCTAATATTAGCATGAGAAAAAAATATAATTATCAACTGCATTGAAAATAAATTTAATGCCAGTGGCTGAATTTTGATAAAGCATTTCATAAAATTTAAGCATAATAAGATTTCCTTTAAAAATTGATTCAGATAAGCATCCTCCAGAATTTTGTGCCTTGAAAATTGTAAAAGGTCACAAAGTTCACAAAGTGACATAAACATAAAGTAAGAAAATAAATAAAGAGTGGAGGATTCAAAATTGTGGGACAAAATGTCTTTTTATTTCTTATGTGTATAGTGGGGTGCAATGAGGAGAACTGCAATAATAATTTTCATACAGGATTTGGAAAGTGGAGTAAGTAATTGATTTGGGAGCACTGATGCCTGTGTGGGTGGAAGTGCCTTGAATGCTCTGATGGCATTTTGAATTTCGAAAGAGCTCACTGGTTCAATTTTGGTCTCTGGGGTAGCTAAGGCTTTGCCTGCTTGCAGTTGTGGGAGGGTCTGCATGACAGAATTTTTTTCGTTGATATCCGTCAAATCTGGGTTCACAGGTCATGAAGAAGTAGGTGATGCCTCATGCAGTCCAACGGCATCCTTGCCTGTATCAGGAATAGTGCAGCCAGAAGGACCAGGGAAGTGATTGTCCGCCTGTACTCTGCTCAGGTGAGACCGCACCTCGAGTGCTGTGTTCAGCTTTGGGCCCCTCGCTACAAGAAGGACATCGAGGTGGTCGAAAGAGTCCAGAGAAGGGCAATGAAGTTGGTGAGGGGTCTGGAGAACAAGTCCTGTGAGGAGCGGCTGAGGGAACTGGGGGTGTTTAGTCTGGAGAAGAGGAGGCTCAGGGGAGGTTTAGGTTGGGAATGAGGAGACGTTTCTGCTCAGAAAGAGCAGTCAGGCACTGGGGCGGGTTGCCCAGGGAGGTGGTGGAGTCACCATCCCTGGGGGTGTTCAGGGAAAGGTTGGACGTGGTGCTGGGGGACATTGTTCAGTGGGTGACAGTGGTGTTAGGGGATGGTTGGAGCAGGTGATCTCGGAGGGCTTTTCCAGTCTTAACGGCACACTCTGTGAGAGCACGCTCAGCCCGAGCCTCCTTCGCAGCCGGTCCGGGCGGGGCCAGCGGGGCCGCGTCCCCTTTAAATGCAAACGAGGCGGCGGCGCCGGCCCCCGCGGCCTGCCTTAAAAGTTCGGCGGGGCCATTTTGGGGCAGTAAGACCCAGCGCCGGCCCCGGGACGCCCGCCGAGCGCCGCGCACCCGCCCCGACCCGCCCTGCCGCCATGAGCCAGGCGGCGGAGAACAGCGCTGCGGCCACGGCGCCCACCGACACCAACACCACCACCACCGCAGCGGCAGCGGCTGACGGAGCCCCGCCGGCACCGCCCGCAGCCGCCCCGGACGCCAAGCCCAAGAGCCCCGGCGGCGCCGCCACCACCACCACGACCACCACCAGCGAGGCGCCCGGCGCTGCTGCCGCCGCTGCCCCCGCCACCACCACCGGGGCGGCGGAGACGGAGAAGAAAGTGCTGGGTGAGTACCGGGGCTGCACGTGGCCGGGACGGGCGGCGCCGCTGCTGTCCTCATCCCCGGCTCCCCCCCCCCCTCACCCCGCCGCCTCCGCTCGGTGAGTCAGGAGCGGGGCTGGGCTGGGCTGGGCTCCCCGCCCGCTCCCCCCGTGGGGCTGCCCGCTGCCGGGTCGCCTTCCCCGTGCCCGAGCGCTGAGCTCCCCGAGGACAGCATCCCCTCCTCTCCGGAGAGGGGTTAAGGGCGCGGTGTGGCAGGTACAGAGCCGGGGAAGGAGGGGGGCTGGCGGAGCAGCTGCAGGTACAGCCTGCGTGGTTTTTTCCCCCTCTCCTGTTATCAGATCTGTGAGTAATCGGCTGAGGCGCGCTGGTGTCGCTTACATCTGGCTGCTTCTGGCCTTAACTGCGTGCTTAGTGAGGTTTTTAACTAGTGCACCTCTTGCTGTTGCTTCGTGGGGGAGTGGAGGAACAAGTGCCTGCGCAGGTCTAGCAGGGAACATAACCCATCGCAGCACTGCTTTAGCAAATTGGTCTTACAAGCTCTTCAGCAGATGTCAGACAACGACGACTGATGCCCATTCACAATGGGCTTCAATACCTGCCTACCTCAAGTGTCCCTGCTAACGGTCTTGTAAGTGCGTTCACTGAAGTCTCCTCCTAAAAAGATCCCATTAGAAGCAAGGTTTGAGATGTGCACCGAGTGTCTGACTCCTAGGTGTAAGGTCAAAGATTAATCAGATTTCTCTTCTATTTTTCTTAAACGTGTTTTCATTAATTCAGTAATTTGGGCATGGGTAGGAGTAGTTGATGACTGTTTCCCCTGATAGGTGTATCGTGTCCTGTAGAAATACGTGGACTTCTGCTCCCTAGTGGGGTAGGACTCACTGCATCAACTATTTTTGAATTGTTAGTAAAACTGGTTATGGTTTCCTCTGGGCTTGTCCTTCTTCCTGCCTGATCTCTCCACTATGACAGCTCGGGCTTAACAATGTCTGTGCCATGGTCACGTGGACGTAGGGTATAATGCTACTGTCTGATGTTCTTCCCCTCATAGTAATGCTTGGGGGGACTGCATGACTAGTGCAGATGGGGAATATTTCCCCAGCGTGCTATCCTAGAGACTGATGGAAGTCTTCAGGATGTTCTTGACAGCTTGTGCAAAGCGGTGTTGTTCTAGCCAGCTCTGAGACCCTGTGTGTGGACTTCCATTTGTCAGCAGCCAGCTGGCCACACAGGGTTTTGACTACTGCTTCTCTGAGGGTTTCTGTTAGACTTCTAGGCTTCTCTTCCTAATCTGATTGAAATAGGCCAACAGATTCAATGGCTATTTTGAGGGGGAGGAAAAGGATGATCGTGAGGGAATCAGTGGCATTAGCCTTGTTTATTACAGCAGGCTAAAACCTGTGTGCACAACTAGCTCCTGTTTCTGTGCTTGTTTCCCCCCCCCCTTCACTTTTCCCCTCTTGACTTGTGCAGTGGGCTCTTGTATGTATCCAGTGTCTTGATGTTAGCAGTAAGTGTCTGTACCCAGTGATGTCCCCATGAAACTAAACCTAAAAGCACATCTATAAATGCTGATGCCAAAGATAGTTATTGTTAGACAGTCAGTGCTAGGCAGTGAAACTCTTATTTTTCTCTCTTGAAAATAAGGAGAGATCTGGGAACGGGTGCTGTATTAGGTAGTCTTTTCCCTAATAAGTCTCTCTTAAATTGGTTTCGTTTGTTCTAAATAAGAACATCTGCCAAAACCTTCACTTCTTAAAAGTAAATAGTAATGGTATGGTAAATAGTCTGTCACTATTTTCAGTTGACCACAGCAACAGTACAACAGTGGACTGCTACCAGCAAACATTGCTTCCATAACTGTGTATTGAGAGGAGGAGGTGGTCACTCTTCTTGTCTCTCAGGTATATGAGAATCCCAAGACTGTATGGGACTGAAAGTCTGTCTAGCTGTGTAATTGCCTAGTGAATCTTCATAGAGAAGAATGCAGGTGTAAAGCAAACTTAATTGTTTGCAGTATGTTCTTCTTGCCTTTAGCGGACTGGCTTGGACTTCTTAACTGGAGACTGGCTCTAGACTTTTTGCCTTTAATTGATGCTTATTTTTTCCTGAACATATGTTAGGCTCTTAGCAAGTAGGCATTTGCCTGATGAGACCACTTTCAGGTATCTGCTGTATAAATTATAGGATGACTGTGGCACAGTACATTACACAGTGTAACTGTGTGGTTATGCTCTGTAGTAAATAACATCTATTAAAGAACAGAGCCCAAAATTCTCTTTCCTACAGGTTTGGAAAGGACAAGTTTTGTCCCCACCCAGTTGCTGACAGGGAAGGAGAGGCTGAACTTCTTCCATCACTCTTGAGTTCCTCCCACATGTACCTATATGTTGGAGGAACAGGTTTCACCAGATCCTATAAAACACCGCGGTGTGGCTTCTACATAAGATGCAAATTTGGTATTATATGAGACAGGAGCTTGTCTTCTTCCTAGAAGCCTCAGGACATGTAGTTGGTCAGTTTATAGCTGATATTTCATAGAAGGCTTCCAGAAGTAGGAATAAACAAAAATAAATGTTGGGCTCCTTTGGTTAGAGTGAGGTTAATGCGAGGAAGAGCTCGTCCAAAACAAAGATGTGCTGCCTTCTTCGAATGAGAGTTGTGTGGTATTTGTGATACTGCTTCTTTAGCCAGTTCTGGTTTCTAGTGAAGAAAGAAAGGGAGACACCGAGTGAAAGAGGGGACTTTTAAATAAGCTTCAGCTAGATGCGGAACATAACTACAAAACTAAAGAGAACTGGTGAATGGCAGGTTTACAGCTTCATTCTCTGTTTCTGGGATAAGAAATACAGAAGGGATGAATGGCCAATTCTGAAAATAGAGCTGGGCTTCATTTTTAGATGCTGCATGCTGACTTCTTAATGAGAAACAGTAAGTTAAGGCACTACTGCCTGCTACCACACTAGTATAAACTGAAATAGAGAAATGTACGCCTTAACCATTAAGGGAGCAGAATCAGTGTAGTCTGACTTCATGGGCAGGTATAAAAGTGTTTTTGTAATACTAATCACAGAATCACTTCTATACTTCTGTTCTAGAGCAACTTTAATTTTTCTTTCCAGCCACAAAAGTTCTTGGCACCGTCAAGTGGTTCAACGTGAGAAATGGATATGGCTTTATCAACAGGTATGTTTAAACTATTTTGTATGCACAGTGTACAAGACTTTCGGTACAGATAATATGCCATACATTAGTATTACAGGCTCATGCAGTTAATGGCCAGAGTTGGCCAGGCATTTAGTAAACTTGGATGCCCTCTCTGGGCCTCTTTCTACCACATACCTACCCTTCATAGAAAGTGGTGTGGGGGGGAAGGTCAACACAAGAAGGGGAGGGTCAAAGTCTGTACAAATGTAGTCTGAGTAAAAAAAATACCTCATTTCTAATGAGCTGTATGGTCTTTCATGGCTACCTGGATTTTTTTTAAAGATGTGAGGAAGGCTGGAGTATGGGGGAGGGGAAAATTTTTTGGATAAAAATCAAGTGTGTTTAGAGACTAGTCAAAACACCCATTCAAAATGCGCTTTGAGCTTCTCTCATATGAGCAGATATGCTAGGCCTGGGTTCACAGAACTTCATTCTCTGAGTATAAATGAATATCTGAATGGCACCAATAACAGCTGAGTTGTAAGTCAGGTTCATCACATCCCAACCTTACATGCTTGAGATCAATACTTCCAAGTTACTGGAGGGAATTCCAGCTTTTAAGGCTGGAATATCTGTGGTGTTGAGGAGATTAAATACCTTCTTTCATAAGAGAAAAGAAGCCCCTTCATGGAACAGTTGTCTTGCAAAAGGCATACCTGGCACTTCATTTTTGTCCTGCAAGTTCTTAATCTATTACAGAACAGGTGGACTTGGTGAAGTTGGACACTGTAGAATGAGATAGTCCTGTTTCATGGGTCTGAAGCCAGTTCCAGTACAGGGAATACTGGAATTACTATTCCCGTACCTGGTGACTACTATCTGGTGCTATGTAAAAATAAAAGCTTGAATTAGGAAATATTCTTAGTACTTTGTAGCACTTGAAAGTGGGAACCTTCAGCTGGATATTGTGAGACAGTTAACAAGTTGCTACACCATGCTGAAGTCAGTCAGACCAAGCACAGGAGAGTTAGGATGACATCTTCACACTCTTTGTGAGGGACCCACCCATTCCCTCTGCAGAGAATTGACTGACCAGACTGTAGGGTCTAGGCTGTTTCTGCAGTATGGGAATACAGAATCAAGGTCTCTGACATCTTCATGTTTTGCTTGCAGGAGTCTGAACCGGCTGGTGTAATCTAGACAATCTAATGACTTCTTTTCTGGTTCCCCTGCCAGTGGATGCTCCTAGTACCTCTTGTGTGGAGTTTCTCTGAAAGAAGAGCTCTGCTAACAGCTGTGACCAGTCCTGTTGATAGTCTTACTTGACCTCTAGGATAGCAGCTCAGGTTGCAGGCCCTGTAGAAGATGATGGGGGGGAGAGAGGGGGAGTAGTGAAAGGCAAGTAGTCTAGTCATTACTCTGTCCTGTGTTGAAACAAAATACTAAATGCTACCCTGCAGATTACAGGGAACCTCCCTCCTGTCCCCCCCCCCTCCATTCTTTAGAGCTGGGGGGTATCCTTTCTGCTCTTAAACATATGACTGGAAATTCAGAGGAAGGTCTTGATAGTACAGCCTTATACAGAATGTGTGGAATTCAGGGGATGTACAACAGCCTGGGGGAAGGGAGGTTTTTTACTTGTAAAGTCAGGGATTTCTATCTAAGTATGTTAGTGTGAAGTCTTACGACTTATCACTTTCTTTTCACAGAAATGATACCAAAGAAGATGTGTTTGTTCATCAGGTAAGAGAGCAGTAATCACTTGCAGATGTGTGTTATCCTTGGCCTGTGGTAGGCTTCTTGTGTAGCTTCTGGAATAGCTGGGTGGCTGAGGTCAGCTTATCTTTGCTGCTCCTTAGAATATTTACTCCAAATATCCCATCTTGGCATGCATGCATCCCAGGGAGGAATAGGAGGGTATGTTTTCTTTCTCTCTGAATTCATAATTGAAGGAGTAGGTATTATAAACCTTTATGCTGTCTTTTGTCTGCTCTGATTTGAACACTAAACTTCTACCCCACCCTCAGGGAGATTTCCTATGTTTTGTAAATAATTTGCTGTTTGTCCTTCTTCCCTTCCCCCACTTTATCAGGCTCCTCCTGTGTCTTCTGTTTCTTCCCACCCTTTTTTTCACTTGCAGGTCTGTTCTGTCTGCCCTCCCTGGTATTGGAGAGAAAGTGATCTAGCCTGGCTCCTGACCAGGCTGGGTTGCCATCAGCTGTTGCTGCATGAGGCAGCTGTTCTTGGGAAGAAGGGGAGGAAGGCTGTGTGCCAAGTGTGCCCAAGTAGGGAGAGATTGCCAAGCAGCCTGCCATTGGCTAACCTTCCTTGAACTGTCAGTAGGCTGTTCTAAGTTTGTATCGTGAGCCTTGGGTCACAGACAGCTAATGGGAAGGCAGAGGATGCTGCTTCCACACTGATGCCAACCGATTGGCTGGCATAGGTCTGGTTTTGCATCATCTGAGACTTCACCAGCAAATGAAATACTATCCTTGGAGCTTTTCCCTGTGAAAGGTCTGCAGGCCACGTGAGCCTTAAAAGCAGCGCTTTCTTCATGGTGTGACAGTATTTCCATGAAATGTAGCTGGTGAGCTTGCACTCAGAGTTGGTTACAGATGGAGAGGGTATGTGCATATGTAGTTAAACATCTTTGGTAAACATCAAGGGTCAGTTCAGCTCATGAATAGTGTATACTAGTGAATACTGTAGCTTCATGAATAAATACCCCAGGGTAACTGTTTCTCTAGGTCAAGGGTTTAGACCCCTTATCCCTAAAATGGGTGGAACCAGGAGGGAGTAAAACTGGTGCCTGTAGCAAGTGGAAGATACCAGGAAGTGTTCTCAGTATACATTCCCAGTTCAGTTAGCAGACTGGGAGCAAGTGCTCTCAATGTGTATACAAACTTCTCAAGAGGTCTTAATTCATATACAAATGGTAACAGTTAACCTCCTTCCTTAATAAACATGCGTTTGTGTGCACACTGACATACTCCCTTCTGGCTGCTGGTACAGCAGCTGCGTGTGGAGGAAGATGGGAAGAGTTCTCATGATTGAAAGGTGTTTTGAATAGGCAGCACTGTAAAACTGTCCTGAAGGCAAACAAGGTCTCCCTGAGACCTGTGTGAAGATAACCAGCTGTCCTACTGATGACAAACATGACACAGATCAGTATTTTTCTTTAAGACTGCCTGTGAAGATTCAAAACAATGAAGGCCCACGGCAGGATGCTATTATCTGCTGTTTTGTCTCACTTGTGGAGATGATTATTTACCTGCATGTAAACTGGCGGTGGCAAGAACTTGATTTTCAGCTGTGGAAGATGAGATGCTCTAGGCATGAGCACTGAGCAAAACTGGCTTGGTGTCTCAGAAATCCCACATCACATGCGAGCTTGCATCTGATTAAACCTGTTTGGGGGCTCTGTATGGCAGTGTAGATTCTTCCAGATGCAGCCTACGTCAGCCGTGATCAAATGCTGCTAAACTTTTCCATCCCAAGCTGTTCCGGGACATGGACAATGGCAGGAAGCGGGGGTGTGAAGGAGTGATGGGTCTGCTCTCCACTTGGTGGTGCAGTGGGGGGAGGTTCTCGCTTGGGGTGTTCTGGCTGGGGCTCCTGCCCTGGTGCTCCTGTGTGGTGCTGGGGAGCTGCTGCGGGGCAGGGAGGGGTGTGAGGAAGGCAAATCCACGAGGAAGGCGATTCAAACATGGCTAAGCAAACATCCTGCGAGCAGCTCCCTGGCTGTTCTGTGTTAGTGCCTGTGCAGCTCCTCCTCCCCTTCCCCCACGCCCTGCCTGGGGAGGGGCTGGATTATACATCTAATCCCTTTAGAATAAGGTTGACCTAGTTGAACAGATACACCCTCCTCCTGCCCCCCTGGCACGCACACAGTGGGGAGGGAACAGCCCGGTCTTATGATCAGAATGGGGGTTAACTCTCAGTGTGTGTCTATTGGATGCTATTTATAAATGAGCACAGATTAAAATGCTTTTCTCTTTAGGGCATGCATGGCTTGCTTTGAATTAACCCTTTGTCTTGTGGGGGACCCGATCAGTGGTGTGGGGAAGGGCAAGACTTGCTTGGCTTTGTCTTGCTTGTTGTCCTTGTGCAGTTTGCTCCTGTGAGGTGCTGCTGAGGGCACTGCGTTAGTCAGGTGCAGTGCAAGCAGCAGGCATTCTGTGTCCTCACAAAGGAGTGTGAGAGGGAAGGAGGAGGGAGGTTCTGCAACTTAACACCATTAAAAGTGTAGGTAGCTAGAGAAGTCTGACTTGCTTCAAGCTTGAATCAAGCAGTGAGGGGAAGCTTGTGCAGCAGAAGAGATTGATATCTTTTTCTCCGCTTAACCAGACTGTATCTTCATGCACAGTGTTTATAGTGCAACCTGGTATAGATGTACCAGTAACTGATGTGACAAATTTTGGCTGTCACTGTGACAATGCTGGATGTGCACATGATGTGCTGATATCATGAGGGTACAGAAAGAACTCTTCCAAACAAAGTACTGAACTAGCTCTGAAGTTTATCATAGCTGTCTGTTCATCAGTGTTCCCTTGGGAAAGGAAAGGCTTTGTGTTAATTGTTCAGTGCTGCCTGTGTTAACACAAAGCTGCTTGAGCCTGCAGAATGGTGGTGAACAGTAACCGGGAGAATAGTGCTCTCTCCTCTCTGGATATGCAGAGTAAAAGTCTTTTCTCCAAGCTTGGAGCTTAGGCTTGTTAGCAGCTTATTCCTTCAGTGTTTACCTACAGCTGAGGTAGTAGTAAAGCCATCCACTTAATGCTAAGTTTTGAGAGACTATTGAAATTCTTTGTGTATGCTTTTGTGAAATAACCCCACAGCCTACTGTGTGGCAGCCTCTGTCACCTATTTACAGATCATTCAATTGCAAATCTGAATCCTGAAGCTTTTGTCCATGAGTGTGAAACAGTACATGTGAGATCATGTTGATTTCATCTTCCATTATCTTTGTTGGGGGTTTGAATAGGTTGGTTGATCTTAAGTATACCCTCTACTGAAAGGATGTCTAGTAGTCCTCTTTCCTTACAAGGAAGGGGAGGAGTTCAAAATGCAGCTTGTTGACATCCATCACGTGCAAAGTGTGAAACTTCAGAGTCATGTCAGTTGTCTCAGCACAGAGGTAGTGCAATAATTAAACCCTTAATCTACAGTGAAGGTAACAATCTTAATGTTAGTATTTAGCATTTATGGAAAACCGAGGACTTAGAGGTGGTTTCAGTAATGGGGCAGTTACTAAAAGTTCAGCAAGAAAGTAAGCAAAGCTGTCCTGGCTGAAGGTGGGAGTCTCTGCTTGTTGTGGTGGTTCCCAAAAGAATGTGCTTGAGCAGCTTGTTCTCTTCCTCTTCCCTATCTCTTCTCTTCCTATTTATTTTCTTCTTTCCTATCAGAAAAATTCCTGGATTGTATTTTGCTTTGGTAGCAATACTATCTACACTTTCATGGTCTTCTAAGGCTTAACAGCCATTCAGGGACACTGCAGTGTACAGAAAAACTGGATAGATGTAGGGCTATAGGGCTACAAGGACAAGCTGGCCTGTTGCCTGAAACAAAGGGGATTGTTTTCAGCAACAAATGAAAATACTTTTCCTAAACTGGTCAAGCTCAACTTTAAACTGACTAGAATTTTTCTTTCAGTACTTCAGTGAGAAATATTTTGGGGCTAGTGTTGACTGAACGACTATAGTTGCCATGTGCTGGTAATAACTTCTCTGATCTTCATTCTGGCTGCCTTTCTTTGATTGCAGACAGATAGTACAATTCTCTTCTATTTTACTCTGTATATGTATTTTACTAAAGCAGGATTTGTGTGTTTTTGTGTACTGTATCTACATGTGTCCCCTTCATGCTAACAAGACATCCATATCAGGAGACTTCAAGTAGATTGGTCTTTAATCGAAGAGAACTTCACTAAAAAGCTGGTTCCCTAGATTGTCTTGTACAATGTATGTGTGCTTAATGTCTTCTGATCTCTTTCAGTTTGTGAATCTTTACTTAATGGCACTTTACTTAACTGGCAGTAGCCTTGCCTTGCTATAAATGCCTCTTTGAAATCCTGGAAATAATCTACTAACTGAAAGGCATCTGTGGCTGAAAATCACTAGGATGTTTGGGTGTTCTTGGGAGTCTGGGGTTAGAGGATGGCATGATGTCAGCTGGTTCTGATTGCAAGCAATGTTAATAGTATTTCGGGGATTTTTGTCTGGAAAAGATGACTGTTCTAGTAACATTCCCCTGTATTCAACAGGGGCTTGCTTAACTTTCTGGGGTCTCTCTTACTTACAGTACTTAGAGTAACAAAAATATGCATTTTACCTGTAGTCTGTAATTCTTTAGTTACGAAGAGTTGTCATGATACTTTATAGTTAATGCCACCTCCTACAAAATACTCACAATCTTAACATCTTTATGCATGGTCAACTGGTCTCCAGATTGTAAAGGAATGGGTCACAGTTGTTGCTGAAGGTACTTTGGTATGGCTTCCAGGAGACCAAACGCTCCACTTGAGTGTATGGAAATACAGAAAGATTTTAATACTTAGTAGGCTTGAAAAGGGGAGTCCTGGAACAGCAGCAACTTGTAAGCTCATGAGTGTTGAGAAACGAGTAAACCCTGACTAAGGGGGTAAGGAGGCCATGTAGAAAAGTGGAGGGAAGGGATCAATATTTTTGAAGTATTTCGGTGAGGTGACTGATCTGGTATGCAGAGTTGGGACTGTAACAGGAAAATATGATTCTTCCCTCATCTACAGTGCTATGAAGGAGTAAGATAATAGTAAGATTAACTAATGTATTTTTCTTTATCTAAAGACAGCAATAAAGAAAAACAATCCACGGAAGTATTTGCGCAGTGTTGGTGATGGAGAGACTGTAGAATTTGATGTGGTCGAGGGAGAGAAGGTAAGACTATAGAGGTGTAATACAGAGTTCACAACACTCTCATGGGAAGCAACACAGAGCACTGTCTGTACACGTAGTGTTTTTTTGTCTAATGTGTTGATCCCTGGGGTGGGTGGCACTCATACAGCTTCTCTGTGGAAGATGGGGGGTTTTTTATGGCTTTATTGAGGTGTAATTAAGTTTTGAGAGATCCAGAAACACATCTTATTGCTCCTAGAATTTTTAACTTGATAGAACAGTTAATGCTTATAATGCTTATTTGGCAGTCTGCAGGCCTCAACTGATATATATATTCCCCTGAATAATTTGTTTTGGAGTCTGGTAACTTAATGACTATAAAGAGCTTGGAGGTTCTCAAGCTTCTACTTTCTCAATCGCAGATATTTTCTGAGTTCTGAGCTTTCAGGGTCTTTACTTTAACCAGTGATTTCTTCCTGTTTTTTCCTACCCTCTGAGCTTAGTCTGGCTGGTAGGATCTCAACTCATTAGCTTATACAGTCATAACTCCCATGTTGCAGGGTGAGAATAACAGACTTGATTTTGCACTACAGGAGGAAGGGATCTATGTAGCTGGGAACTGATGTTATACTCATGCAAGCAAGTTTCTCCTTGTTTCTTCCTTCTTCTGCCTCAGGTTCTTTTCTCACAGAACTGTGGCTTAACTTTTTTTTGGCCTTTTAGGGTGCAGAAGCAGCTAATGTCACTGGTCCAGATGGAGTCCCTGTAGAAGGCAGTCGCTATGCTGCAGACCGGCGCCGCTATCGACGTGGCTATTTTGGCCGACGCCGTGGACCACCTCGAAGTGTAAGTTTGACTACTTCTTAGTGATGGTTGTCCTACCTCAGCTGTCTTCCATTCTTCTCAAGAGATGGAACAATGGGTTCAACACTGGCATGTGCTGAGCAGTTAATGCTTAAGTTGTTAGTGTTCTTCAGTAATATTCTTGAATATTTTCACTTTGTCCAGCATATCGTTGATGTTAATATGGATGATCTTGGGTGTATTGCAAGCTTTTTCTTAGCATCTTTCTGAATGGTGTTAAAGCATCTTTTTGGGTGTTAAGCTATCTTGTTAAGGAGCAAACAGGAGTAAAACACCTATGTGGTTCACCGTGCTCTTTACCTGAAGGAAGGGAAAATATTTACACTGCCCAAAGTAATATAACAATCAACCATCATTTGGGAAGGTTGCTCAGATAAACTAACTTGTAAACAAGTTCACTGTTTTTTGCATGGCATGGTAGTAGCTTGACTAGTTGAAGTGTTAATGTATCTTCCCTTCATAGCCACTTGCAGCAGTATGGTGGAAAACATTCTTTTCTTTAAACTAGCTATACACCACCCTTCATCAGATTTGCAAGCCTTCCTAAACAGCTTTCCAGCAAAATTTTGCAGGGGACTAATTATGTGGTACATATATAGTTCTAGCAGTTACTATTATGTTTTGTGCTTATGCTGTATTGGTACCTGGAACATAGTGCAGGCTTGACAGTGTCTGTTTTTCTAACCATTGAATCTGTGATCACTGTCACACGGGAGTGTGCAAATAACTCCAAGACTTCTATATTGGATAAGTCTAAGCAACATTACTCTTCTGACCTTGTTCTACAAAGTTGGCAGCATGGAGGCAAACAGAAGCCTTTCCTTACAGTCTAGCTGTTTATATTGTTTATCCCAAGGTCTCTTCTTTAGTACCATTAGACACCACATACTTAAATACATGAGAGGTGTTCTTTGAGGTACTGCAGTCTGCTGGAAGTTGGTGATGGTAATTGATGCCTTGTTACTGAATGTCATTGTTTTTGTGGGGATGGAATGAAATCTAAAGCTGCAAACTATGTGGTAGAGAACTAGGACACTTGGTTTTGATCAGCTTTTTGATGAGCTAACAAATAAGACTGGGAAACATCATCTACCTGTGTTCCAGTATTGTTTCCTTTTGCTCTCCTAAAACTAAAATCTCCCTCTACTGGCTTAGTTGAATGGCTTAGTTGATAGTATTGGTTTTATCTTGGAGCTGCTTCAAATTTTAAATGAGCAGACATATCAAGGCTTTGACACCCCTGTGTACTCTGAGTATGGAAAGCAGCTGTTTCCTTCTGCCTGAGGAGTGATAATGTGAGACCTGTCTTGGACATGGGGAACATTCAGTCTCAGGGTTCTTGCAGTGGAACTCCTGAATGTCTAATGGAAGGTTATGCAGCTAAAACTCTGGCTTGCATGTGACACTAATGTGTTTGGATCCCAGCAGTTGAAAGTATACACAAGGGGGACAAATTGTGATATACTGTGTTTTCCTTAATCTTGTTTATGTCCAAGTCCCCATGTTAGTGTTGGGGGGGGCGGGCAGTACTAGGCCTTAACTGCTTTGTGACCTCGTGCTTGATATGAGGTCCCTTTTGAAAACTGAAAACATACTGGTCTTTCTCTGGTAACACTTCTAGAAGAATTACAGCCTTCAAAACTTGCAAATGCTCACTTAAAGATGTTAACCTGGGTGCTTATTGCTCACAAGGCTTTGTCCTTCATATAGCTTGTTGAGATTCCTTTGAATTATCAGACCTGCTCACCAAAGCATTGATATGCCTTCCAGATTTGGTTTAATCTGTAAACTGACAGCAGAACAGAACTTCTGTGATTTCAGACACATTATAGTACCATCCCCTTAACATACCATTCTTTATCAAGTAACTAGGTAGACTGTGACTGCAGTGACTTCTCAAAAATGATAGTGGCCAGGCAGTGACACTGCCCAGCATCTTTAGTACTCCTAAATGTATCCTATCTAGTGTGATAGACATGGATGTGTAAAATTATCAGAAGTGACACTTTCTCGTGACCTTAGTTATAAGTTCTCCAAGAACGTCAGCTTTGGATGCAGCTATGCCTGCTAAACTCTTCATGTATTGTAGTGGAATGTTCTTATGTTCTGAGCTAGCTGATCAGTTCTGATGGGCCTTCTTTACTGGCTTACTGATTAATTAGTTGCCTGAAGGAGTAAAAGCTCCATTCTGAGTGTCTTAGTGGAATGAATCCTCTTCTGAAGCACTTTCTTTTGGGGAATTTTTTCTTGTATCAATTAACATTCTTCATGTTGCAACTGCAAATCTACTGTGTTTCAAGAGGCTTCTTTCAAATATTCTTTTTTCTTCAACAAGGCCTCTGCTTTACCCTTCTGTTCAGATTTGCAAAGGGAAAGGAAGGTAGCAATGTCTGAGCCATAGCATTTTGTGAACAGTACCACAGAAATAGTGTATACAGCTGAACTAAAGGTGTTGCTGCTTGACTTGAGGAGGTGTTTCCATCTAGGTATTTTTCAGAGCTCTTCTGAAACTTGTTGAGTATTCATAATATCCTCTTCAGTGTCTTGAGGAAGTTAATTGCTTATAAGCAACTGCTGTTGCACATCTGAAGAAATTTCAGTGTACCTAGGCCTGATCTACTAGACTGCAGAGGTGACTTTCCAGAGCTCAGTTCCATGTCACTTCTGCTTTCTTTAGTAAAAAGCAAAGGGTTCAAAAGTGTTATAGCTCAAAGTTCTATAGCTTATGAATGGCAGTAATATTCAGCTTCAGTGCAGTGGTCTTTCAGGTTTTAGGAACTTCCACATTTGCTAAGTGAAGTCAACTAGTTCAACCTTGTAGCCCAGCAAGAGAGAACTTATCCTTGTTTACTCATGTTTTTGGCAAGCCTTTTGATGCTATTCATTCTTTGCCATGCTAGCTCAAATGTGCCTGTACTTTGGACATAACTTACTGGGCCTGTTTCTGAACACCTGTGACTTTTCTCAAGAATGAGAAGAGCCTTCAAGAATAATTTTTTAACCAGTTGCAATGGACACTTGTCTGGATTGCTTGGAGGTTTCTGTGGAGAGCAGAGATGCTTCTTAACTGCATTCACTGAAGAGAAGAGGCCATGGTCTTCCACAAACTGTGGTAAGACATGGCATGGAGCTGTAGTCAGAATGTTAATACAAGCAATGAATCATGAATAACCTTGAACTGATGATGTCATCTGAATACTGTGAACAAATGAGTCAGAGATGGGCAAAATTGTTTGGGAAACATTTTAAAGGCTGACATTTCTTGTGCAGATGTGAAAATACAAATGGCTCATTCTGTAGTGTTTGTACAGTACTGAAATGGAAGAACATGAATAAATTGGAGGAAGCGGATGAATAAAAAGCGCCTTGCAGTTGCAGCTAATGCTTAAAAATACACTTATTTATGGAGAGAATAAAGCTTCATGTCTTCATGGGAAGTTACTGTATGCCTGCCTATTTTGTAGGAGGAAAAATGAAGCTGGCCAGCTTCTTACATTCATCTTTTAGGATGACCTAATGTATTAACAGGTATCTTTTATTAGAAGCTTTCAGTGGAATATGCTGGATGAACAGGACTGTGTGCTAGAAATGTAGTGATAATTTAACCATACAAATGAAGTCTTCCCAGTCAATGCATCTAATGTACTAGTAGTGTAATAAAACAGGATCTCAAGGCTCAAGTTCTGGCTTCTGGTTACACAGTGTGTCAGAAGTTAGTGAAACAATGTAACAGCTTTATTCTGGAAGCATACTTCACCTCTGGCCAGCAAACCTAGGTAACTTTCAGTTAAATGAATGTACTTTTGTGATACTATAGGGGATGCAGGAAACTACTGATACTTGTAGGCTAAGCAGTTCAATGTTTTCAACTACCTGTGCAACCCAAGCACACTTAAATATTGAAGCATCAAAATTCAGTTCAAGGTGAATAGGAAAAGTGTCTACATTGTTTTTCTAGTAATGCTTCAAGTTCAGTCATTCCTTTTTTGTCATTGTCACTATAGGAAATGCTGTTCTTCATTTGAGATTTCAATGCAGGCTTCTGTATGGAGGAGTGGACCTAGGCTGTGCCATTAAGAGGCAATATTGAATTTGTGTCTTTAAAGAGCAGTGAATGTGATGCTGATTGTAAAGTCCTATAGGAGAGATTTTGGCTGAAAGCAGTTTTTTTGCACTCCTCCTTACTGTTAGCTTTGCTCTAACTTCTGACATGCTGTCCCTTCAACAAGACCTTCATGATTTCTAATTTCTGGTACTACATGTTAGAACTGATTGAAATTCCAACTGTCAGCTCATGTTGGAGGAGAGAAGTCATAATTTTGCTGGAATATGCACAGGAGGGAGGGAGATGTGAAGTAGAGTCTTCTTTAACAGAGCCAGAACAGAAGTGGTCAGAAGCAACTTTCAGCATTATGACTTTCAGTTCACCATCCCAATTCAGAAGTGTCCAGATCAATGGCTACCTTTCCATAATCCATTTACCTCTTGCAATTCAGTGACATTTGTTTTGAAATGCACTTTTGTATGTGTTAGAACTGTTGGCTTCTCTCTCTTTCCCTAGGGAGAGGGATATGGTGTCAGCAGGTGACTTCTTGTTCCTCCTAATAGCAGATAAAGAGCATCGGTTAACTCTTGTTCTGCCCCCATGGTTACTTTGCTGAAATGAAAGCCTTATGGTATCTATGCTTTGAATCTAATGTGTTGGGATGCTTGTAGAGGTTTACTGTTCTGTCTGAACTGGTATTCAAATCATTGGGCTATATAGTCAACATATACCTGTGAAGAGATAACACTTCATCTTTGTCTTGGTCTTTTGATTTACTTTGCTTGCAGGGTGTTGAGGGAGAAATCAAAGATGGGATCACAGAAGGAGGACAACTTAATCAGCAAGTCCATAGGAATCCTACGTATCGTCCCCGCTACCGCAGGTTTGTGTTATTTTCTCTGCTTGTCATTGCAATACCACATAAATGTGGTCTATAAAAAGCTTAGAGTAGGAAGCTGTATTCCCTGACATTCATGTACATGTGAGAGTGGTAGGGAGAGGTGAGAAGCCTCTTAATTATTAGGAGAAAGGTATAATTATTAGGAGTAAGGAGGTAACTGTAGAAGTAGTTTAATATGACTATGTTATTCAGGGTCAGGAATAGGTCAAGAAAGGGCAAAGTTTTGTATTGTTACTTCTCACAACTGATCAACATATTGAAGTGAGTTGTAAGCTCTCGTCCCAGCTGAACTCTTATACTTCCTTGAACAATGGTGAATCTAGATTCCACTTGATCTGGGACAGGTAGGTCCAGCATCTGCTGGGGCAATGTGTTCTAATACTTCACATGGACTGCATTCACATGTAGCATAGTAGTTTGCAGATCACTGCTGGACTACTGGTTTGTCTGTATCTAGCACAGTCCTGTGTGTCAGTTAGGCTTGTTTCCAAGTCCTGGTGTCTCTTGTAGGTGTAGAAAAAAGGCTACTGTTCAGGAAAAACTGAAGTTATGCACTACCTCTTAGAGGCTATTAGATTATATGGTAGCATTTCAGTTAACTTGTAGTATCCTGTGCTGGTGAAGGGATCCATGTAGGGATCCATAAAACTGGGCTAGATAGGTGTTTGAAGACCAAATAGGCTATTCTTGGGTTAAATCGAAGTTCAGACTGTACATGAGTGTACATGAGTACTCATGCTTTCCAATGGGGTATGCAGCATAACTTGCTGAGTGACATGTTAGTCATCCCTTCACTTGGCCAGCATAGGATATTTTTTCTTTTTTTTCAGTCTTAATTCTGACATGGCCACTCTTTCCATGTTTTTGCACTGAGGAAGCAATTCCATAACTGAGTAATTCAGTGTAGCTCAAAATATCAGTATATGAAATACCCAGCCTCTGACTGTTAAACATTTTGAGATGTTGCCCAACTTTTTTTTAACTTCAAGTAGAGAAGTTTATTCAGGTTCCTGACTTCTTGTTTACTTGTTTCTGTTTCCTCTTGGAGGATGAGTGACAAATAAGAACTGCTGGATTGTGTTTGCTGGTATCTTTCATAATTGCTTATAGAGACTACTCCTAAGGAGCTGAATTGTGTTGGTATGCCATTCAGCAGACCTCACTTGCTCCTCTAAATCTTGTCCTTGTTTTATGTAGTCAAGAGGGGTAACATTGTATTGGTTATTTCAGAAGGGATATCCAGAAGTGTTTCATGGGTGTAATAGGAATTCCTAGGAATTAAACCATTCAATTACAAATAAGGCTGGGCTAGTCCAAGGCTGACTTGGCAGAGTTATGTTGCCACTGCTGGCTTGTTTCTTCTCTTAGCCAGCAGCTTAGATGTCGTAACTACCTCTTTATTATAAGACAAGCAGCAGAACATGCTGATGTAGTTTCAGCAGTGAAGAGACACCCAGGCTGCTTGTCTATTCCAATGAAACAAGTCTTTCCCTTAAACTACATAACAGTCAAACTGCAAAGGGATTGTTTGCTTGCATTTGAAACCATTAAGATGGTGTTTGGTTAGAGAGGTCTTTTGCTGGGCTGAGGTTAAGGTAGTTTAACCTTCTCAGGATTCCCTTGTCCTTGATACATATTTCCCTGCCTCTTCAGAGGCCCCCCACGTCCACGCCCTGCCCCAGTGGCAGGAGAGGCCGAAAACAAAGAGAACCAGCATGAAGCCAATGCTATGAGTCAGCAGCCAATTCGCCGTGGGTATAGGCGCCCGTACAACTACCGGCGTCGACCTCGTCCACCCAATGCGTCAGCTCAGGATGGGAAAGAGGTAAGTATGCTCCTGGCAATGCAGCAGGAACTGAGTTCTGATGGTATGAATATTCATAAGCCTCTGTTCTGCTGGGAGGGTTTACCAGGTGTATTGGTGTGTTGGAGGTTACTGATGGCTGACTCCAAGATGCTGACAGTAAAGGCAGCTGTTTTCATTGCCTGTTCCTTATGAACTTCTTTGAGCAGCTTACCTTAAATGGAACCAGCAGTGGGATAGGAATTGCTTCTGGATAATTCTTGGAGTCACTGTAACACTCTTTTGAAGTAGAGAGAAACATTTTGAGCTTTCTCAAATATCCTCAAACCATCTCTTTCTAGGATAAGAGAGCTTTGAAAGCTTTGGATCAATTTTCTGAGCTGCTTGAACTAGTTGAATCCAGGTTGTAAACAGACTTTACCTAGTGAGCAAATTTCTTATACTATATCTGCCTGAAGTAGTCTCCTCCATGTCAGAGCTGTATTGAAAAAAGTGGGGCAAAAATGATCTGTGTAATGCTTTAACTATAAGAAATATGCTAAAATTTTCTGAAGATTCATCTTCCTTGCTTGTATTAAAAACCTGGGTTATATTGGTGCTGACACTGAACAGAGAAGGGATGTTTTTTAGTCTGTTTCTAACAAGGCTTATTGTGTCTCAGACAAAGGTGACTGAAACACCTGCTGAAAATCCTGCTCCAGTGACTGAGCAAAGTGGTGCCGAGTAATGTCCAGCTTCCCCAGGCACCTTTACCATCTCTCAGGTAAGGAATATGGGTAGTCCAACTGAAGCAGGATTGTGTATATTTCTAGTACTTCGGGTTGTGGCTGTGTCCCCATATGTCTGGCCATCTGGTAAGTTACATGTAACTTCTGAGAGCCTTCTGTAGGTGAATCAAGGAACTGTCTACTGTTCTTTGTGAGAAAACAAGTCTTGCTTTGTCTGTATCTTTAGTAATAGCATCTGTTAATGAATTGGTGCTGTTTTGCTGTAGGAAGATGCTGTATTTTCAGTTTATAGATAGGATATGCCAGTCATGCTTAATTCGTTAATCCTAACACTCACCCTTCTGACATCCCACCTTTTCTTCAGTGAAGTGAAAGTTATGTATTCTGTAATATATTTTTAATCTGTCTTTTCAACAGGTGTCCTAAAGTACAACTCAAAAGTAACACCAAAGAAATATTCAAGCAATAAATAGTCAACAATGATGAAAGCAAAGATTTTAAACATCGGAACTTAAATAATACCAGCAGCAGAGATCCAGGGAACGCCTGCAAGACAGATGCATGAAGAGAGCGAGATTCAGAAAGAGCAACCTCCCCAGTTTCAACAGCAACTGTGGGTTTTTTCTTTATTAGAATTTCAATATTTTGCTAGTATTGAATTTTTCAGTTTTTCTTTTGGTATCAAACTGAAAAGAAAAGGGAAAAATACCCAACCAAAGAACTGAAATTGAAATCAAATGCTTTTTTATTGGATGCTGGTGCTAAACCTCCCAAGTGTGTTGAGTTTTCATTTTTCTGTGCCAGTCCTGTTCACTGCAGGACATGGGGAGGAGAAATTTCAGCTTTCCTTGGTAAGATCTATTTGAAACTGTGCAGCATGGGTGACGTTCCTCACAAATAAAAGTGATTTCAAGCACCAAAAAAGCAAATCTGTTGAAGTTTGTTCATGTTCTCCTTTAAAATAATGAATGACTTTATCTTACTGCTTCAGCATTTGTGTGAAAATGAGGGCTACATCACAATGTATAAAAAAGATGTGTCTTCTCTAAAGCTGTGCTGGATGATACATGAGCAAGGACGTGGCAATGTTAAGTAGGGCTACTTGAATGCAAAACAACTTCTACAAAAAATATACAAGGCAGCTATAACTTACAATGCCTTCTGATTTTGTGACTCAAATAGCTAGGTTTTTCTGTTACTGTCTTCCAGCAGGAGTTTGGAGGATTGGGAAAACTATCCTGCAAATTCATTCCAAATCTGTTTGCAAGGCTCTTGTGTTCTGTAAACAGTAGAATGCAAGGTTCTCTTTGAGATTCCTATCTGCTCAAAAAGACAGCTAACGTAACTGCCACTTCATTCTGTTCCAAGATAGTGGCAGTAAAATTTATTAGCCCCCCTAAAACTTTTTTTATTGAAAAATAAAATATTGTATCTCTTCTGTGCTGAAGAGCAGAGTTCTTAAAGTTCTTAACTGTCCTATGAATGCATGTTTGTGTTCCTTCATGAAGTTTAGATATCTTGCAAGTGTTATCAGTCTCCTTCCAGCTGCTGAATATGGGTGTGTTTGTTCAGATATCTTGTTGCATGCTTCATTCTCCAACATGTCCAACACTTATGTTTCTGTCCTACAGTTGCTGTTACTCAAAGTTGGGGTAGTGTATTTGTATCCTTAAAACACCTCTTCCTGAACTTAGCTATACAATCCTCACATAGCCTTTAATAAATAATAGCACTTCAGATAAACCCTATTGGTACAGATTGACACTGTACATGTGTATGACAAAAGGAGTAGAGATAAAAGGAGTAGAGGTTCCTGGCAGGTGAGTTCTGTCCTCATCTAGTTTCCATGTTCAGGAAAAAGGCAAGGATTTGGACTGAGATTTCTAAATAACTGTCAACATGTGAAACAGCCCAAATTTGTAGAACAAATCTAAAACATGGACTTGCCTTCTGAACCTTTGTAAGGTAACCTGAATTGAGTTTAAAATAAGAACTGTGAAGCAGAAGTGGTAAGCACCAGTACTGGAGGAAATAGCCCAGGCTTTGTTTAGAATGTTAATGTTCTGATGAGGATTGATAAGTTGAAGCTTCCATTTGAAATGCAAAGTCCCTGTCCTCCCTTGGGCAGGCCTTCTCAATTCTATTTTTACAGTGTATCATTACAGCCGTTCTGTATCAGACAACATCTGACTTGGTTTGCTGGTTCTTGGATACTTGGTTCTTGGATACCTGTAGGCATCCAACTCTTTCCCTGCAGACAGGTTAAGTATGTAACAATGGACTGTAGATTTTGTTGTGATGAGCACTGTAAAAAGGTGGCACTGCTAAACAGAGTGCTTACTGCCCTTAACAAGTGTTTAAAGATCAACTCTGTGCCCTTCTTGCTAAGGTTCACACTTATCAGTTGTGGAATTAGATTTGACATTTCTATTCATGCAAAATGAAGCAGAACAAACAGATTCCACTGTCCAGGTCTCAGCATTAATGATAACTTAAAAACAAAACAAAAGTTTTTAACTGATTCATGATGTGCTTATTAAGTGTTACCATAAGTGGATAAAGGAAGAATAACTAAGAACTAATGGAACAGAATTGTTACTGCTATATTTGAGGTTATAGAGTGGCAATGTACCAGTGCCCCCTTCTCTTACTTTTGTGGCTGTTTAAGGGAAAGCACGTGCTTTTTTAAAATACAGTGTAGGAATCACCTAGGAATAACTGCTGCACAGGCTGAAGTCACGTAAGTGGAGTTCAATGAGAGTGAGCATAAAGCTAAGCTGCTACTTATACTTTTCATTACAAAAATCTTCCATAGTGGGTGAGTAGAAGATGTCAACCTAGCAATCATGATTACTGTTACAGTTGTGAACACTAGATGGAGATGTTGATCCATATCCTTTCTACTTCTGTAAACAAAACTTGTATTGTGTACCCCTGTCACAGAAAAATCTGTACTTTGATGTGGCTTCTGTGGCAAGTCTTAAGTATCCAGCTGGGCTAGAATGTGGTAGATGTAGACAAAAACTGTCAATCTCCACAAGATGATTATCAATTTAAAAAGTTATTGTTACAAGTAAAAAGAGTTATTTTGCAGTATTGTATTTCAAGCAGTATGCACTGTTCCTGTTCTGGTGGATATCCCTGACTGTCTTCCATTTATTGTGTACCTGGGAAGAAAAGCCTAGGGAGAAGGTAGGGCAGCAGTTCTAGTCTACTTAGCCAGCCACATTCTCCAAGCTATATTCCTATATACAGATTTGCTATGTGCTATAGTCCCTGCCTGCAACCTTTTGGTTCTCAACCTTTTGGTTCTCTTCCTAATTTTTGTCCCTACCACTCATCATAGTTAAGCACTTGTTGGGCATATGGTTACAAGTTTAAGAACTTTCAAGAGTAAGAAAAAGGATAACACAGACAATGTGTTTTCACAGGTATTCACAATAACTCAGTTTAACTCAGTTCATTCACAAAGGAATTCATATTGTGCTAAGCCCCTCAGCATGAGCATCTGTCTTTGAGACTGCATTGGTGTGCTATAATTTATCTGCTTCATGGTGAGAAGTCTAAGGCGTACTTCATACTTTCTGTTGCTATAATGCCTACCTCCATGGTTATACAGAGAAAAAAAAAATCCAAGACTGGTCAAGTTGTAAAATGATGAGACCTCAGGGCTAGGAAAAAAAATCATATATCATTGCATAACAGTAGGTCAGGAGAGGGCTACAGGTATATCATCACTGAACATCACAGAGGACTTTTTAATGAATAAAAGCCATGCTTTGGTTTTTGTTTCAGAAGAGTTGGTTTTGAGCACCATTCTCTCAATAGGACTGCTGGATTTAAAAAAAAAAAGTTTTATTGCCTTTGTTTTTGCTTTCTGTTTTCTTTTAAACACTGGCCACTTAAGTATCTAAATGAAAATTGAGCTTTCTAGAAACCTAGTCAATCTACACTTAGCACTTGATAGCCAAAATGTCACACAAAAATTGGTAAGTTTCTACACAAATTGTTAAAGGCAATGCCTCTTGGGAAAAAAAGTTTTTTAATGCAGCATTAAAGAACAAAGATAACACTGTCAGAGGTACCAAAGTAACAACATGCCATGAAATGTTCCAAGGATTAATCAAAGCACAAGATTCATCATGCTGTTATGCCATTTAGCCCTACCTCAGCAGGAATGAAGACCTATCTGCTGGAGCAAAAGTCAAGAATATAGTTCTAACTTCATATTCTTTACCATTTATGCTTCTAAAAATGCCAGCTAGCATTGCTAAACTGCATTTTAATGAAAGAGAAACTACTTCTCAAAGCTTACACTGACTTCCAGCTCAGGTAAGATACTCATTTATGCAGTAACTACAAGCCACGAGGTGATGCTCTTAATCCACACCTCGACAAGAAAATAAATTTCTTTTTTTTCTATTCCTTTTTAATATCCCACAGTAGGAACATATGGAGAAAAGCATGTTTTGTAATAATGTTAATCTGGTGTTTGCAGCAACCTCACACACAAACTACAGTCTATAATTATAAACAAGTTTTTCTGAAATAAGACATTACCTTCAGAAAGTTTGAAAGAAATGATCTTTCTAGGATAACCAGTCCAAATAAATGGTTAAAAATCCAAGGAAACAAAATGAAAACACTACAGGTGAGCTATCTAATAATAAAATTATGTCATTGAACACCTAGTAGGCAATCCCACATCAAAATAATTCTTCAATTTTCCTTGATAGGCATATGCTGGTGCAATGCAGTTTTCCATTGTACACACACTCTCACCCCAACACATTTGTTCAGAGGTAAAACTATTCCATGTGTACATATTGACTATGAAGTGAGAGTGGTCTTCCAGGAATTTGTATACACACACTACAAGGATGACTGATGAATGTAATAAAAATAGACACCTTGTTACCTTGTATATTCAACAATATTAATACATGTATGTATAATCATCAAAATATTTCCATAAATGTATACGCATAAGTATTTCTTAGTAAAATGAATGGCAATCCATTTTCCATGGTGTTTTTGAAACCTCCATGGCTGGAAAACAAAAAGACTGGAGAGATTTTCCAAGGGATGTAGCTCTGACAGCATGACTAATTTATTCCTTTTTTTGCTCTTCACCTTTAGATTCCCTTAGCACCTCTTGCCATTTTTTCTCCATCTCTTCTTTGCAACTCAGAAAGGCATCTTCCAGACGCCTCATGGAATTGGCCAGGTCTGGGTTGGTACGCATTACTACCATGTCATATGCCATCCAGGTTGCCTGTACTTTAAACCAAAAGATATTACCAAGACAGGAATTTTCAAAAAAAAAAAAAAAAAAAAATAATGCAGTGGCTGATTCAATAAAAGAATAAAGGACGTTAATTATTATTAGATCAGACCTTATGTCAGAGAAGGCCTATAATAAAATAGCAGAAGCTGCTCACAGTAATGCTCAAAATTAAAAAATATATATATGTTTGGTGTTACTTTTTTATAAATGTCTCAAAATACTTCAGAATGGAAGCATACAGATGTAAAGTACAAAAAGGAAATGGACATTTTACCTAATGTTTACAACAAAATGGGTGATTAAAAAAGGTGTAATCAACTTTTTTAATATGAATGAATGAAACCCAAGAATTCTAGCTCCAGAGCAGTAACAGGAGGCTTATGTTAGGTGAGGAAAAGAAAAGCCAAAGATCACAGCATGGAGATGGAAAAACAATTAAGAACAACCTAACTAATGAGATCAGTTCTTAAATTTCATTCTTTCCTTTTTGTTTTACCATAAATTGACTGTAGTTTTCTCAACAACATTCCTAAATCATCATTAATTACATATAATCTAATTATCAATTTCCATCCACTTGTGTTAGTTGTACAGTTTCTGATAGAATTGTTGCAGAATATGAAGAGGAATATGTAGTCTTCTCCATACATAAGATTAAATTTGTAAAGAGTCTTCCAACAGGGTAATTGTCATGGATTGACTGAAGAGTTACTGTGTACTCCACCATTTTGCAAAATTAAATTTTAATTTTATGTTTTTATTTATGTTTTAATCTTTGTAAATTAAATGCCTTAATATTATTTTTGCTTTCAGCCACCACTCTGAACTAAGCATCATCTTAGTGTTAACGCCCGATTAGATTATTTGCACTCTTTTTCTCTCAGTTAAGAACGTTAGGGCATTTGCTGATGGCAATTTTTTTTCCAACTACATTTCTATCACACAAGGAAGTTCACAGCAATAAATGTAAATAATTAATAAATCTCCAGTGTCTTCACTCTAGTAGACAAATCCACACTGTTCTTACTAAAGACCTTTACCTGTCATTTTTTCCATTTCCTCCAGAAGTTTCTCTAGCTCTCTGTTCAGGTCCTCTACCATCTTTACCATATTATCATAATTTCTGTCCTGAGGTTCTGATCTGGCCATCTGCAAGGAAAGCAAGTATTTCATACTTTATTTTACTTTGAGGTGAGTTGATTTTGACAATATTGGAATACAGATTAATAAAAAAAAGTGTGTAAGTTTCTCCGTTTACATGTCAAGCCATTAAGAACCTGACCTGGAAGTTACTGGTTACCAACTGTATGTGGCATGCTTCCTTCAATCCATTTCAAAATCAGTTTAAGCAGAAAGAATTACACTGAAATATGCTGTATTTGTGTGAGGTAAATATTTTGGTATCTGTAATGACAAAGATTACCGTGTCAAAGAGATCATTAGAAAACTTTATCTATTTTCCTGTTACACTCGCAGCGTTTTAACGGCACGCCCGGCCTCACGGGGACGCTGAGGGCTCTCAGCGCACCCCCGCCTTTACCAGCTGCCCAAAACCCCGCGGTTTGGCCCCAAACCGCCCCGTGCCGTGCCACCCTGCAGCCACGGCCCCGTCCCACGGCTCGGGGCCCGCCGCAGCCCCTCACGGAGCCGCCGACCCCGCCTCGCCCTCACCCTCCCCGCTCCCCGCCGCCACGGGGCCCGCGTGCGACAGGGGCGGGCGGCAACGGGACACAAGAAAATGCCGTGCCGTCCTCCCCGCCCGCCCGCGGCTGCGGCGCCCGCGGGCTGAGCCACCCCGGTGAATGTTGTGGTTCGCGGAAGCGAGCGCTGCGGCGGCGGCGAGGTAGGCTGCCGTGGGAAGGGGCGGGGAAGGACACGGCTTTTTTTTGGGGGGGGTGGGCGGCTGTCGCGGGGCGTCCCGGCCGCCTCCCCTCCTGCCACAGCGGACGCCAAACGTAGTTGGCCTTCCCCGGAGGCCGGAAGGCAGGAGGTAACCCCCCTTCCCTGCTGCCCCGGCGTTTCGGTGTTGGGTAACCTCAGCTCCCGGGGGCTGTGCACCTGTGTGTTTGTCCGGCGCTGCTTTCCCATGTACTGCTTCCTCGCTCCGTGAAAATCTGGGCAGCAAGCATCCTCTGTTTGTATAATAATTAATGTGTGCACGCAATTCCAGTAGTTTGCGTGCCTTAGGTACCTTGCTAGTGCATAATACTAAATGGGCTGAAATCCATTTCCCGTGGCACTGGCAGACGGGAACAGTATGTTTTCAACGTGCCTTGGTTTATTTGTCATTCTTGCCTGTCCTTTAGGACACAGCGATGTGGTAGAGGGTGAATTACAGGTCAAAAAATGTGTTGTTAAATGGAAACAAACATACTTTTATGGAACAGTGTTACATTACGTGAACTTCTGTGATATACATACTCTTTAGTTCTTGTGAGGTCTCTGTTGGCATCCTTGCCAGGGAAGAGCCAGCTTCTCTGTTTCTTTTTGTGTGAAGTGACGCAATTTATTCAATACTTAGACTGGGTGTTTAGGCTATTGCACTTCTGTTCAACAGCTTCCAAGTTTAGCCAAGAGGAGCTGTTGTGTTCTCACTTGGAAATGTGAACAATGTAAAAATGCAGTGGCAAAAAAAAAATGAACTTAGGAGGAAAATGTGTATATTTAGCAGAAAGAACATAAGAAGCTGAAAGAGAAAAGGTAAAAGTAACTGAAGAATGTGCATGCCTATTGTGCTCAGGGTGTTAGTTGCTAAGGTCAGGAGCAGCAAGAAACCACACAAAGCTGTATGTGCTGCACCTAACTTCCAATCTAACAGTTTGTCAATTGATGACTACTGATTTGAGGATCCCAGTGAGCTCTCACTCTGGGAAATTATTTATTTGAAGAAGAAAACAAGAGAATCTAGCTCAGACGCATGTTATCTAACTTCTGTCATTTGACAAAGATGTGAATTAGGAGCTGGGCTACCCTTTATACCTGTCATGTAGGGAGAGAGGATTTTAGTGCTTGAACTGCTTACAGAACTGCCTATGACCTTGTGCTAACTATAACAGAGAGTCTGTGGCAGCCATACTCCTAACTTTGTTTTTCATCTCTGTCAAACGAATCCAAGCCTCTGGGCCTGGAAAATCTGCCAAAGAAGCCAAAGGGGAAAACTCTACCATAACCTACTGAGCTTAGGTACTTTGAGCATCTAACCATCCTTCAGGATCTTTCCTGAGCATCTGGTTTGAGTAGGGAGGGCTGGCCGCCAAGGCAGAGACTGTAAAACTGCAAAGGAAATTTCCATTTAGATTCAGGAAGAGAGTTGGGAAAGGTACAGTCTAGTTTGGCTGGAAAGTGGGTGGAAAATATTACTATTAGTTGTGCCTCACCTTAAATAGTGGAAGTGCTGGCAAATTACTGGACCTTCAACTGGCTGATGAGAATTAATCTTTTGATCATTTAGTTTTTATATGGAAGAGCTCTTTTTTTCTCCTCATTTCTCTTCATGTAATGCAGCTCCTCCTAGTCTTCATTCTTATGGAAATTTTTAATAACAAAAGCAGTAGGGATGAATTGAAAATCACAGTAGAGATACCATTTTCAAGAAAAATCAAGGCAAATGAATTGTTCTCAAGTCAGAATATCTTGTTGTCATGAGAGGCAGAGCTCCTGAGGCAGAAGTGACTTGGGATAATGATGGGAATGTTTCTTTCACTTCTAGATCATCTCTTCTGATTCTTGCCCTGCTCAGGGACAAATGGCTAGCTTGTGGAACCAAAGGAAGAGGTACTAAGCCTTTCAACCTCTGTGGGGTTCGTCTGACCAAAAGATCAGTCATTATCCATCATCTATGGGCATGGTTTTCAAATCTTACAGTAGGATGTGAAAGTAAACATCAGAAAACTTACTGCCTCTAAATTACTGCAGAAAAAAATGTGGATACCACAGTAAGATTAAACAAGAGGATCCTTTCATATGAAGCTTACTTTCTGGACCAGTGACAGTTTCTTGGAGTTTGCTGACTTTCTGGAAGTTAAACTAGAAAAGTAGCAGCCTGCTGAACAGTCTCATCACATAGGACAAAGACTGAATGGTTTGTGGCTGCATTGCCACTCAGTCTCAGAAGCATGTTGTTGAGGTTACTTAGCAGTTGTGTGTAGTTTGGATGGTTGCTGTGTGTGGTAAAGAGGACGTTTTTGTTAGCAAGACTGACAGTCCATCACCTTTCAGTGCACCTAGTCATACATAAGGAAAAAATTGCATAAGGAAAAAAACAGAAGGACATTTAAACAGGCAATGTTTTCGTTGTGGCTGTGCACACAATAGAAGACTTGTAGCAGAAGTTTGCTTTTCACAGGACAATAAACGACTGCTGTCCCTTACCCAAACAGGGGGAGGGGGTTATGGATCTGTGAGGAAGACTATAGTTTGAAGTCTGAACTCTGAACTGTTAAAACATCTTCTCCAACCAGTCTGACTGGCATCACAGCAGAAAGATTGACTGGGGAAACTAAAAGCAACAGGGGTTGCTACTTTTGCATATGCATACCTTGAATATTAACCCCATGCCTTTCCTACTCTTTATTTCTACAGGTGGGGGCTGTAGAAACTGTGGAACAAGGATCAAAATGAGAAAGACTATCACTTATTATATTCTTAAACAGTATGTTTGAATAGGTTCCCCCAGCTGCCCTTAGGGAAAGTGCCTCTGGAAAGCAACACATCTCAGTAGAGAGCACATTTAAATGAGGTACTATTCTTTGCAATTTATCTGCTTCTTAATGAGGAGTGAGGTATAGATCCTCAGATCTTTTACTTCTTCACAGAGAAAATACTGCTGACAGTCAATGCAAGGTAGCACCAGAACAGGAGGAAAATAGAAAACAGAGCCTCAGCCTATGGTCTGCAGCTGTAGTGATCTTTGTAACTCGAGAAAATTTTCAGTCTAGAGGATTTCTGCTGATTTCTCGGGGTACAGAAGTCCACATTATGTGACTATTTCACTAATATTATTTTGCTTGCTTCTGCCAGGCTCTGTAGAGATCAAGCCATAAAGAGATCCACTCCTGAGTTTAACCATTCTTTACACCTAGAAAGTAAATGCCAGGTGGAACGATAATCCCAGAGAGAAGTTTGAGAGGTACTGCTGTACAGATACATTGATATGCAGTTGCTCCTATGGATAGATTAACTACTGTGTTTCCCTATCTAAAGCTATTGCCTCTACCACAGCTAAAAACTTCCCAAAACTAATTTATACAGCACCAAAGTGTTAATAGGAATAAATCAGATCTGCTCAAACAGTTGTCAGAGATCATATGATTTTTACCTATCCAAAGCCACCAGTAGAGCGTCATGACTGTGCACTGAACTTTGTCTCTCAGTGGTAGGTCTCATGTTGTTTCCTCTTGTAATACAACTGCCTCCCACTTGTGTGAAATAGGTAAGCAAATAATCTTCTACAGGCTCATATAATCAGGAGTCAGGAATCTGAAACACAAGATGTTTTGGTGAAACACAAGATGTTTCGGTGATAGCTGAGGGCAGTCTATGAGCTGACAGGGGGAGCCTACAGCCCAGCAGCTGGGACTCAAATACACTGGTTGGTTGGGAAGGAAGTCCCCAGGGCAGAAATGCTAAGGAACTGAAATATAATGAAGAGTATACCCCATGGCTGCTCAGGACTGAGGGCACTGACAGAGCTGAACAGTGACTTCAAGGGCATGGTAACAAGATGAGATTGCAGGGTGTGTTCTAGAATATTAACAGGACTTATTGGAGAGGTTAGGATGGATTTTGAAGGGGCTTTGTAAGTGCGAGTCATTGTCAGGGCTGTGTGGGAAGCTCCAAGCTGGGCTACCGAGAGGAAAGGGAAAGGGAAGAGCTGAACAGCAGAGATGGAAAATGCTGGCAGAATGCATGGGCAGCCTGAGCAAGAGGGATACAAGGAGCAAGTCTGAATGTGAAAAAACCTTGCATTGCAGCTATCTGTTTGGGTATTATTAATCTTTTTTCCCTTTGTTCAGTTGCATGTTCTCTACCGGGTTGTGTTCCTGATAGAAAGCTTTTTCAGCATCTGGAGTTTTTTTAGGGGGATTGTCCAAATGTTGTGTTCTGAGAACCCATTTTATTTCTAAAGATGAACCATTAATCTGAAGTGTGCAGTTTCCGTTTGTTATGTTATCCCGTCCCTCTTGATGGGCGCTTGCCTGCCTTTCCAATTATGCTCGAAGGTCCCCGCCCAAGGAGTCTTTGCCTTGCCTGTGTCTGTCATCAGTGGGTGAGCAGCTGGTGTGTGCAAGCCAGGCAGACCCGTTTTACGAGTGTGTGCCTACCTGTCAGCTTTCGTGTTGGACTTAGGCTCCTACGATACCCCTGGGGAGACAGCCGAGAGAACCTCGAGGAGTAAAGAACTGCAGCTGGGCAGGTCAGGGGCAGGCAAATCAGTGAGGAGGAACTTAGTCATAAGAATTACAGCTGCACGAGGTAACCATCAGCATTATCAGGAGTGGCTTCAGACAAACAGGGAGCTGGCAGCAGGTGGGTTCCAGGAAAAGAGTACTGCAGGGCAAGAGAAATGGTGTGATTGAGGTAAGTGAGAGAAAACGCTGCTAGAAGACTAGCTGATGAATATTTAAACATTTGAAAAGACTTCTATTAACATAAATGTGACATGAACTAGGATATAACTGCACTGTAAAATTTATACATCTATGTACATCTGAGTGTGTTCTTACTGCTTGTACAGAAGTTACTTATACATCTCTGTGATAAAATCTTGTCATAATGGTATTGGGGTTTGAGAAAATAGGGTGATACCCTCTACACACAGGTTGATGAAATAATGAAATAACTTCTAGTCACATTTTAAACAGGGAGAAAATAAGAAAGAAAATAAGTACTGTTTAAAATTAGTTTCAATTCACTGAAATAATGCAAGGCAATGCAGTGCCCGTGAATGTAAATATGCTCAGTGCTCAGTTAAGTAATATGTGCCTAGGTGTGGATTCAGAATTGATTAGCATTTGATTTGTCACTACTGCTTTATTGTAAGGAAATTAAATAATCCTACGTGGTGCAGGTATCTAGCTTTTTTCTGTGTATTTACCTGTTTCCATCTATGTGTGCACGCACGTAAGCTACTTAAGCATAAAGACAATCTACATTAAATGCACCAACAAACACCCAAAAGTTAAGGACTTGTGAAGCTAAAGTTATGTGCACAACTTCAGCTAAATTTCCATATGGCTGTGTGTCTATGAAAGCAGGTTCACATCGTTTCTTAAGCCATTATGCAGCAACATGATATGCAGTATTTTTATCATGCAGTGGTTTTTTACAACAAGAACTACATGTGCATTGATCCTTTGAAAAACTCTCAACTCTTCTAATGCCCTGGTATGGCTTTTTCTGTCACAATATTTCACAATATCTGTATTAGGTTTGTACTAGGGTTTGGGTACAGGTTTAGTGCTTGCAGCTACTACCAAAATCAGTGAAAAACATACAACATGGCTGGTGCTTTCAAAAGTAGCCTGTGATTTTGGAACTACAAAAAGGAAGGTCATGGGTAAATGTATGTTTGCGAACCTGGCCTCTAGGCGTTTCATATTCTTTCTCACTAATGGCTTCAGGTTAATGTATTTGTTACTTTATTATTATTATTATTTTATTTTATCTTTTATTTTGCAGGCTACCTATGAGGAATATTTTTTGTGGCCTTAATAAAGGGGAGTGTGATTAAAATGTATGTTAGTATTTCAGAAACTATATGAGGGCTTATCTGTATTAGAAAAAATATTTTTGTCTTAATCACCATTTAGTTTCTGTACTGTTTCACACTTCTCTGCTCAGGACTTCCTCATGATGTACAAATAAATTCATTTTTTTTGTGAGATGATCTGAGTTTAAGCAAAACTTAGCACCATAAGATCTTGCATATCTCCAATGACATGGTGCCGGTTTGGACTGATCTCCTTAGGATAAAAGCACAACAGTGCAGAGTCCTCTTCACTCATACTTTTCAGTGCAGTGATGACTGCTGACTTCGCCTGTTTTTTATGCTCCCTTGAAAAGGAGCCAGGTTTGCCCTAAGTGATCCACCTGCCCAGGTAGTAGCATGAACCTTGTTATTTGCTTTTTTTTTTTTTTTTTTTTTTTTTTTTCCCAATGGTATATCTCTTCAGAAGTAGTCATCCTGATTTTCTGTAACTCCTTAAAATACTTCAGTAGCAGCTAGCCTAGATTTGATGTTCAGGTATTGCTTCTAATTTTGGACCAAGAGAAAATCTTGAGTCACTGTATGGGATTTTTTGAAATACTTTGTTTTTTTATAGAGTGTTACAGCTGCCACCTGATGCAAAAGTGAGTTAGAATACCAATCTTTATAGCTGAGAAATTATGACAGCGAGTGCAGCAAGCCACAGGGCATTATCAGTAATCCCTGTTTGGGACAGAAGTGAGGTGGCTCTGGTATGTTATGACCTGTACTGACCAGTCAGAATTTCCCATTCTACACGGCAGGAGATGCTGCTCAGATTAAGTAGCTCAGAGGTGCCTTATGGTGAGATGGCTCAGTGGGTCAGGGAAGCCTTGCAAAAACGTCATGATCTGCCTGGCTGTTGGAAAAGTCACTAAAGTCTTCTGAAGGCAGAAGGGACAGGACATGCAGGCTAACAGGTGCATAGCTTTTTGTAGACGTGAAAGGCATCACGTTGTTCAGTTTGAGACCCGTGGGAGCTGTTTTTTATTTGTTTTGGATACTACTTTTATGTAAAATGGTGGACGCTGCTGGGAAGAAGTCTCTATTTCTCTGCTTGCTTTTCTGTGGTATTTTTCTTCTCCCTCTCTCACATTCAGTGTGCACAGCTGTCTGGCTATCTGGAGCCCAGACACTGTGCTTTCACTGCCATTTTGGTTCCTAGTAGCTCCCTTCCTTTCCAGCTGCATGACCTGAGTTGCGTGCTTGCACACATAATGTCTGTCATAGCCTTGACTGGTAGCAATGTTCAAAGGTCATATAAAACAGAAAGAAAATAATAAAAGCAGTACAGAACTGGAAAAGCTTGAGTATAGATCTGCTGCTGCAAGGAATAAAATAGGAGGCATTATGGATAAAGGATTTATTTTGTCTTTTATCAGTCAGGCTATTTAGTATGCTAGATTGAGGAGAATAATTACTCAGCTGTTCCTTACCTACCTGCAGTCATATTACAGTTGGTCCTTGTGATGAGCGCAAGAAAAACGTTTGGAAGCATATTCTGATAATAAAGTGGTGTGCAATTATGCAAGTCAGGAAGTCTGATGAAATGTTAACTTCCACATCAGCTCATAGCACAGTTTAAAAGTTTTAATGAAGATCTGAATTAATCTTAGCCTTTAATTTTATCATATTTAATTAATTTAATCACCTGTTCCTTTAGCCAGAATAGCTAATCAGTACACATGGATTTGTTTCAACAATGGGAACTGATGTTGCAAGTCAGATACATTCACTGGCAAACTGTGTATCATGAGTACATGCAGCATCTTATTTTCCTGAATGTGTCAGCCAGTTTGTGTGCACAGTTCTCAAGCCAGTTATTCCCATATATTCCATTGACATATAAGACTTTATGTTTTTGTTACTTCTCAGTCTTCACAGCAATGTCTGTCTCTTAGGCTTCTTGACTTTTAGGTGCTGGCACTTAAATAAGCGTAAATTGAGCCTGATGGAAAAATGCAAGGGAAGATTATTTATTTTTGGGCAATCACCTGCTCAATTCATTTTACCACATTGCCCTGTAAATGCTTGTGCTAGCACTAGAGGGACAGCATGAACATGGGAATGAATGACAGGGAATGGAAAAATTTGTAGCAGGGCTTATGTTGGCATACAGTGCCTGTGGCTTGGTGCTGACCCAGGGAATGGTGTCATGATACAGCTTTAGACAAAATAGCCATTCAATATTCTGGGTAGTGGAAGATCCCTTTTCCCTGTTCCTGCTTCTGGATGTATGCTCTTGCCACTTCCTTGAGCCTGTGTTGGCACTTGTTAAATTGCTTGGTGAAGTAGTACCACACACAAAAATGGTAGGAAAGTACCGTGCCTAAGGTCTAAGGGCAGCTACTTTTGCTATGTCTAGCTACCACAGTCTTGATTATATATTTATCTTGGATGTGGGGTTTTGGATTCAAGTATTGGCTGAAGAAAGGCTTGATTGTTGTTGTTAGGGTTCACATGGAGCCATGTTGTATCTGAACGTGGTTTGTAATACATTGAGCATTACTCTTACAGGCGCTAGCAAAGCTGTATTTCCTTTTGCCACAGCAAAAGCTCCCATGTTTCATCAGATCTTTTCAGTAAAACTCCTGTCCCCTTTTTCTGAGCCCTTATCAGGGAAACGGGTGCCTTTTCAAAACTTGTTTACCGAGAACTTCACAGCCTCTTGTTGCTTCCATTCAGTTCCTTGTGTTGAGGAGCTTTGTTGAGAAAAGCTAATCTGCATTCTGGTCAATGTATCAAGGGGAAGGTGTCTTTCAGGAAGTCTTGAGAGCCTGAAACTGCACAGAAACATATCGCTGTTACCTTGATCTTTGGCATTCTGAAGGAAGAGTGGCCTGGTACTGTGGTTGTTACCTACCATGTTTTATTTTTATATTTCATTACCAATTAGTTTTCTTGTATAAGGTGTACAAGCACAACGGCACATCAGATCTGGTGGAAAAAAAATGCTTGTGGTAGGAAAAAAAAAGGAAATTCAAGGATTTGTGTAAAAAAACAAAAACGACAAGTTTGTTGAAACAAGCAGAAGGAGAAGGAAATCAGAATAAACTGAAAGTCTAGATAGGCTCAGGCAAGGAGAAGCAAATGTATTTTTAGAAGTAAGCAATGAAGAGAAATGACAATCCAAGAGTTCCAGGTAGTAGATTTTAGTATATGCAAAAGAGTACTAAAAAAAAACAACAGTGGAATAACTAAACTGATATTTACTTGTGATTGCACAAATTGTCCAATACAAATTCTAAATTGAAATTATGCAGGATAAGTTTTCCAGGTGCTCATGATTGAAACAACATAGTCTTGGCACAACATAAGACAGACAAGGAAAAATACAGTTCCAATAAGGTATAGGTTTTGGACCTCTTAACATATTTTCGTTCCCTGTATCCTTGCTTTATGCTGGAAAACTGACTTCATATATTAAAGTAAATATTTGAGCACTGTCTGTATGCTTTCTGCTCTGTGGTGACAATGCACCTGTAAATTTAAAAATGTTGGTTCCACATAACCTCAATGGGTGCCTTACAGGTATACTGTAAAAAATGTTTATTAAATATATAAGAAGATTAGATATGTGAGATGAGATCTGTGTATTTCTGAGTTAGCAGAACAGTCCACAAGAATGCTAACTCAGGATGGAAATGCAGGAACTGCAAAGTTGTTAATGTTTGACCAGCAAGCCGCAGAGCTAAGTACAAGAATTCATTTGTTCTTGGCCTGGAAAGTAGCACTGAAAACCTTTTCAGAATTATATCACTAAGTGCAGCTTCTTTTTCTACTTCTCTGAGTTTTGGAAGAGGATAGAGTGTGAATGGACTTGTCTACTCTGACTTTTACATTGGTAACACCAATGCATCTCTGTAAACAGTAGCAACCAGTGGGAGTGCCAGTGCAATTAATGCGCCAGTGATTTTATTTCTGGATTACATAGTTCTGCCTGGGTATGGTTAGAAAATGCATGTGCCGCCCACTGACATTGCTAATGGCAAGTACCTAAGGTAGGTAGGAACCTTTTTTACAGAAACGGGAGCAGTATATACATGGTTGCTGCATCAAAGCTTTTTTTCGTGGATCTTCGTGACCGTATGAACATGTTTCTGCATAAGTAACAGCTGGTATACCTGTGCTTATGTGAGCCTGTGCGTGCACCTTGTTTAAATATAAGCATGCATTTCTAATGAGCATCTGCATAAAGCAAAGCTATTGACTAGTGGTAAAATAGAGCTTGGACTGTTTGTGATTTAGATTATTCAACATGATTGCTTGCTAATTGTTCCTAAAGTCAGTTGTTCTGTGATGACATCATGTCTGTTCCTACTTGTCTTTTGTATCTGTGTATTTGTTTGAGAATGAAAGAAGCTAGGAATGTTCCTCTCAGGGTGATGCCTGTGTATTTGTGTGTAAGTATGCTCATGTGTTATAGCCGAGGTTGTTTGACTTTGTCTGCTTGTTTTCAGAGTTTACCTGAAAAGCTTGGAGTTATTTCTGTATCGTTGATATTTTTGTAGCCACACCCTGAAAGCAGGTGGATTTGCTGACATATTAAGAATCAAAGGAAATAAAAAATGAAGTAGACTTTTTTCAATATCTTAAAAAGCAGATATACTCCATTTTCCTCTTTCCACTGCATCTTTTTTACAGCTGATTAAGCATAAATTCAACCCTTAATTTTAAGCATGAGAACAAACTCTTTAATGTTTTATCTATCAACAAGTTCCATAAAGCCACGTTAGTATAAATAAGAATTCCATATTACTATTAGCATTTGTTGTTGCAATTAACTGCCTTAAACCCATAGCCAAAAAATAAATAAATAAGTGCTTCCAGGAAAAAAAGTCCCAATGTCTATAAAACATTCTAGCTGATACTGTTTGTGAAGCTAAGTCTTAACCTTTGGCAATAATATGAGTTGTGAAAAGAACTCTAGTCAAGCATGGCAGACATTCTGTATTCATGCTTCTGATTTGTTCGTTTATTATGGACCAGAAGATAAAAAACTAAGTAAATCTGGGATCTAAGAAATGCTAGGCTCTTTAAATATGATTGAATTAGTGACTATGAATGTTTGTGCATATGACAACCTTTAGACCTATGGGTACCCAATTGTTTGTGTAGCACTGCAGAAAAAAAGTAATCTTAAATTCTCATTGATTGTGCAGTCTCCAGTTCATGGGATTTGATAGTGGGTATCCCGTGTCATTCTCCAAGCCTTGAAGTCCCTGTGCTGTTTCTTCACACTACTACTGAATTTAAGGGGTGGAAATCTCAATATTCTTTTCACTAATTGTTTCCTAAATCATCCTTCCTCCTAACAAATTTCATTAATATTCTTCATGTCAGTGCAGACAACAGAGGCTGGAGATTCGCTTGCTTGTGATTGAACATGGCAGGGGATGTGAAAAGATTCACACGCATGCTACTGGAATGCAACAGCAATGACAAGCTCTGTGGTAAGATTCACAGATTCCTTTAGCATCTTTCATATGCTGAGCTTTGCTGGCCAGCTTTGCTAAAAGGGGACCAAGCTCTTTCCCCTCCTCCACTTGCATCCCAGCCCAAACAGAAGGATTTGACTGACCTTTCCCTGCATTGTCTCAAGGTGGAAACTTCTGTGGGGATTCCAGCCTTTATGGTGGGATTCATCTCACATAATTTTAGCTTAGAGTATTTCTACGTTGAATGAATCATAAAGGTGTCATCTTTGGAAACTGAAATGGTGCCTTGCCCCAGTGCAAAAATAGCACCACCCCCAAATCAAGAGAGTCAATTACCTGCAACATCCTTGTTAATTATAGTGTTTTTGGGTCAAATTCTAAACCAGGTGATCCCACCCTTTTTTCTTTAAAATGCTCCCTATAGTTTCAATGGAAGTAGTTGAACCTGTATAGCACTGATATTTAGATTTGTGATAGCACAGCAATGTCCAGCCCTTCCCATATCCCTTCTATCCTTTTGCCAGGGCCAACTATATTTCACTGGTGGGATACTTACACTCACGGTTACAGTTCCTCACCTCTGTATTAAGGCATCTAAATAAGTGACCTGAGGTGCAGGAGTCCTGAGGCTTCATGAGGTTTTAAATATTCAGCACCTTTGAGGAATAGGGTTGCAGCACTAAAAGTGTTCAGTTGTTATTCCAAGGAGCAGAGGGTGAACACCCCCACACACCTTTAGGGTTGAAGTTTACTGAAATGATTCATTACTGCTATGTAATACATAATTTGTGCATATCAGGTAATGCTGCACACAGTCCTTTTCAAAACAGTGATGTTTATGCCTTGGCTTCCCATTTTCTTTGTCTGCTTGTAGTTGTGCGTGAATATCAGACCGAAGTGATTGTTGTCCCAGCTCTCCTTGTGGGTTTTTTTGTCATCCTGCTAACCGTGATCCTTTGGCTCCATTGTCGAGGCTTGCGAACAAAGAGGGAGGGATCTTCAGCATCTGAACAACAAGGTAACCATCATAGTTTTCAGAGGAAAGCGTGTTGGTTTCAGTGGTCCTAAGTCAATCCATTTCCTCATTGCTTGAGCTGTTAGGCAATACTGTTTCTGAAGAGCCTGAGTGGTATCCAGCAATCTAGTGAACATAAAAATTGGGGAACCCTTATTTACTCCACTTGAGGTAGCAATAATGGAATTTGTAGTGCAGATGGTTCTCAACAAACCTGAAGCAACATACCGTACTGTGGTAACATCATGTGAGATCTGTAAAGTGTGCTTACGTAAGAGTCTTCACGGATGCTCATGCAAGGAGAGTTACACAGAGGTATGGCAGTCTTTTGGATGCAGATCACACCTAGTTAACTTGTTATATATATTGTCATTTAAGAAATTTCATTTCAAACTCCTGTATTCCACTTCTTATGGGGACGAAAGGAAATAGAATAGGGAGTGGTGAGAATGTGAGAAAAGGGTTGTCATTACTACAACCACATGCTGCTCTGTGGAAAGGAAAGTCCAGTTCTGAACTGTTCTTGTTTCTGCACAGGAAAAAAACATCTTCAGCCTATATTAAAGGAAATAACTGAAAACAAAGATAAGTTGTTTGTGGGAGCACCCTATGTGTGTCTCTCTCGTAACAAACAGTAGTTGGTAATAAAAGAAAATGTCTGTGGCTTCAGCACATGAGAGTCAAATACAAATTGTGTCTTACCCAGAAAGAAAGTTTGTACAGTTAAATACAGTACGGGTCTCCAGACTTGTTCTGCCTTTTTATCAAGTCAAGTGGGAGATAAAAGATCTTGAATGCCTCTGGGGCTGGGATAAGTACGATACACTAACATTTCTTTATTACATCCTGATTTCCAAAAACAGTATGGAGCAAAAATCAAAAGAACATAAAAGAAGACAATAGGAGGGGCATTGCCACCTACTGCAAAAGTTCATCCCTCTGGTTTTATGCATCACATTTTTTTGTTTTTGTCAGTGAATGACAGGAACCAGCAAGAATCAAGCTCACCTAAGAACCAGTATATACAGATGAGTGAAACAACTGTGGAGAACCTGCTAAATTCTGCATCCCTGACTCTGAAAGAACTGGAGATACCACGAGAGAAACTCTTACCAGGCACCTTGCAGGTGATAAAACATGGTCGGTATGGGAGCATCTACAGAGCAGAACTGGAAACTGGAAACCCTGGGAAGACTACAACTGTCATATTGAAAGCCTTACAAGGTAAGGCACATGGCCAGAAAGCATTTTGTTACAGATCTGTGTATCAAAGACATGACGTTGGTCAGAACTTTGCAGTCATTACTAGGAGAGATAGAGCTGTGTGCAGTAACATAGCTAGTCATAGTAGCATTTTGATTGGACCAAAGAAAACTGCAGTCATGTTGATTTTTAAGTTACTTGCCCTTTTCTTTGCTGCCTCCACGTGGTGCTAGACTGGGATTTCTTTGATTCTTTCAGATCTGGCTGGTCTCCAGGAAGTAAAGGATTTCCTGGGAAGGATTAAATTCCATCAGAATCTTGGCCATCATGAGAACCTGGCTGAATTAGTTGGATGCTGTGTAGACCGGTTCCCACTTTATATGATCATGGAAGATGTGTCTCTTGGTGACCTGTTGACGTTTCTATGGACATGTCGGAAGGTGAGTCAAAAGAAGTGATGACAGCATATCTTCTTAAATTGCTTATGTGCATATCTATGTGTAAATCACGTAAGATTCTTTTCATCTCTCCATGCATCCAATCTATATCAATCTAAACTATTTTCATCCCCTAATAATGTTTTACAAAAGTCTGAGCTGGTCTATAAATAGTGTATTTCTGTATAGATGTGCTGTAGTTTGCAGAAGTTGACATTTTGTAAGTAGAAGTCCTACTTTGCAGGCCATTGGAGTTCCTTGAAGAGTTAAACAGGCATTCAAAAAAAGAGTGAAAATTGATACAGCTGCTTGGGTTTCCAAAAGTTTCAAATGAAGTCCCACTCCAAAAGCTTTTAAAGAAACAGAGTACTCATGACAATAGGGAGAAGGTGCTTGAATGATAACTAATTGATGAAAAGACAAGAAACAGAGGATAGGAGTGAAAAGTACTTACAGTGAAGAGGGGTCACCCATGAAGTTCTGCTGGGAAATGTGCTAGGACCTGGTGCTTTTCATTATATGTGTCAATATCTTAGAAAATGGGTAGTGAATGAGAATGAGGTGGTGACGGTTGACAATGACAACAGCCAGTAAGGGCAGGGGCTGACCTTGAGCAATTGCAGAAGAATGACTGTCCAATAAAAAGAAACAGATGAAATTCAGCATAGACATAAATGAAATAATACAGAAGCACAAAAGCAATCTTGGCTTCACATACATACTGATGGCCCATTGCTGACAAGATGTGAAATCATAGGACTGATTCTATGAAAACATATACTCCCTTGAAAATATTACCACAAGCCAAAAAAAATAAGCTAAATATTAGGACAGTTCTTGTCTAGACTTGCAATGCTCTGTGATTTCAATAGTGCAAGGGAGTTGCTGAGCACCCAGGCAATGCTTTGCAATGTCAGCACTTTCCCAGAGGCTGCTCTGGAGGTCCAGCTAGAATAAGACACTAAGCATGCTTTGTGAATGACAGAAATGGGAGATGTGCAACCCCTTGCTTCTGTGATTTGTTTCCTATGCTTTTATTTGATACTTCAGAAAATTAGAAAGCAAGACAACAAAATCAATGATGCTGTCTAAGCCTTTTACATCACACCCCTCTTACAGTGCTGTTTCCGTAAAGGAAAGGTTTGATGTCTGGATGCAGGACTCAAATACATACTAAGGAACTTTACAGTTGGAGGAGATGCTGACTCCTTGAGGGTGGAGAGGCCTTGCAGAGAGATCCTGACAAATTAGAGGGCTGGGCAATCACCAACTGCATCAAGCTGAACAAGAGCAGGTGCCAGATTCTGCACCTGGGAAGGGGCAACCCTGGCTATACATACAGACTGTGTGATGAGAGGCTGAAGAGCAGCCCCATGGAAAGGGATCTGGGGCTTCTGCTTGACAGCAAATTGAATATGAGTCAACAGCGTGCCTTGGCAGCCAAAAAGGCCAACTGTACCCTGAGGTGCATCGAGCACAACATTGCTAGCTAATCAAGGGAAGTTACCTACAGTACTTTGCCTGGTGCAGCCTCACCTCGAGCACTGTGTGCAATTTTGGGTGCCACAATAAAACAAAGACATAAAATTGTTAGAGAGTGTCCAAAAGAGGGCTAAGAAGATGATGAAGGTTCTAGAGGGTGTTGCATTAAGGGGCGTAGCTGATTAACCATTATGGGTCTGGTCGGATTCAAGGAACTGAACTATCATGGTCTGTCCTGGTTTCAGTTAGGACAGAGTTAATTTTCCTCCTAATAGCTGGTAGGGTGCTATGTTTTGGATTAGGATGAGAAGAGTGCTGATAACACCCCGATGTTTTAATTGTTGCAGAGCAGTGCTTACACCAAGCCAAGGACGTTTCAGCTTCTTGCTCGGTCCTGCCAGCGGGCAGGCTGGGGGTGCAGCAGGAGCTGGGAGGGAACAGACCCAAAACAGCTGAGCCAAACTGGCCAAAGGGGTATTGCATACCATCTGGGGTCATGCTAAACAACATATAGGGGTGGCTAGCTGGGGTGGGGAGGCTGGCTGCTTGGGGTTAGGCTGGGCATCGGTCAGTGGGTGGTGAGCAATTGCATTGTGCATCACTTGTTTCGTACACATTATTATTAGTAATACTATTATAATCATTATTGTTATTATTATTTTCCTGTCTTAATAAACTTTCTTTATCTCAGCTCACAGACTTCACTTTCCCATTTCTCTCCCCATCCCAGAGACGGAGGGGGGAGGGTGAGTGAACGGCTGTGTGGTACTTAGCTGCCAGCTGGGTTAAACCACAACACAGTCGTGGATTCACCAACAACATAGCACACCCTCACTCTAGCTGCGTTCAATGAGAACTATCACTGCTAGGAACAATGCAATTAAGTGCAATTTATTACAGCAACAGCTACACAGGTTCTTTGGATTGCTGGTGATAAATTCACTGTCTGCAAAAGCAATCTAACATGCATGAAATACACAGGTCCACAGCCTGGCTATTAACGCATTAAAAAACACAAAGACTCTAGAGATTTCTAAGTTTCTGCAGAGATACCTGGTATAACCAAGTCTTCAAATCTTACAATACGGTGTCCCAGTGGAGGGGGGAAGAGAAGCTCAGCCCATTGACTGATGTCAGAAGGTATCCTTCCTGATGGTATCTTCCCTAACATCCTCTTTCTCTTAAGCCAGTTTATATTATTTTCTATCTCTTAGGTGGAACTTGAGTGACTCTAGTCAAGCATATCTTGGTTATGACTGGTAAAGTTTTCTTGCTTTTGTTTAAAGGTATAGGCTCTGAGAAATTCAGAGCATGTGCTCAGTGAGGGGTGGTTGCACCTTGGAGGCAGGTTGCTTTGAGGATGGAAGTGTGTTTTGGTATTATAATGATATTATAATGAGCAAAAGTTCACTAGAGCACAGCATTTTGTCAAAAACATGACAGGTTGTTGTCTCAGTAGCAAATGTGCAGTTTATCGGTCTCAGTGTGCGCAAGAACAGTCGAGACCTCATTTTGTCACAGAGCCTAGCCGCGGTGTCTCCACTCTGCTCTATGCTCCACACTGTTCCTTAGAGCCAGCACACCAGGTTCCCCTAGTGCAATAGCATCTATGGTTGGAAGCCTAGGGAATGGTCAGGTAGTGCAGCTACACTCCACCCTGAAAGCTTCTTCAATTCTATACATTTTCTTTAAAATGTGAATATTAGTTTAATTTTCCTAGTTACTTTACTCCACAGAGGGCAAGACATATGAGGAGCAGCTGAAGTCACTTGGTTTGTTCAGCCTAGAGAAGAGGAGACTGGGGGGAGGCCTCATGGCAGCCTGCAGCTCCCTCACGAGGGGAGCAGAGAGGCAGGCGCTGAGCTCTGCTCCCTGGGGACAGCGACAGGACCCAAGGGGATGGCATGGAGCTGTAACGGGAGGTTCAGTTTGGACATCAGGAAAGGTTGTTCACTGAAAGAGGGGTTTTGCACTGGAAGAGGCTCCCCAGGGAAGTGGTCACAGCACCAAGCCTGTCAGAGTTCAAGAAGCATTTGCTCAACACTCCCAGATGTATGGTTTGATTTTTGGGTGGCCCTGTGTGGAGCCAGGACTTGGACCTTGATGATCCCTTCCAACTCAAGATATTCTGTGAATTAGTAAGAGAGGAATAGAAACAAAACATTGCTATGTTATTGTAGAAATCTGTCATACTCCCACCTCAGGGGCACTAAATTCAGAGGGATTGTTCTTTGTCTTGTTCAGCAGAAAGACAAGATGGTAACAAATAAAGCTTGTAAGTGCCATGGTCAAAACAAACAAGCGTATATGATTTTTCAGAAAGTAGGGGTTTGACTAATGGAATTCCATTCCATCAGCTAGTGCAGATACTTAAGCTTTATATTGTTTCAAGACAAGACTGAATAAATTCACTAAAGATAACCTGTTAAAGTTTACTGAACATATTGAAACCATAACCATCTCGGGAAGTCTTTAGACTAAAAATTGTTGGGGGTGGAAAACTACTCAAGAAAAGCAACATATGCTTACATTGTTCTCTCTCTCTCTTACTTTGGTATCCAACTAGGGTTAGTGTTATAGACAGGGGAGTAAGAGAGATGGACTGTTAGTCTCATCCCAGATATTCATTTGTATGTTACAGACATGCTTTTCTACTTGTCAGTCTAATTTGTAGTATTTAATTCACTCATATATATTTCATTCATATGTATTTGTCATTCTTTACTGGTATTCTGCCAATTTTTGTCTAACCTATTCATCTCTTCTCTATACTTCAGTTTACTCATCAGTCTCTAGTGTGCCAATCTTACCCAGCATACCATATATCCGTCCTTGTACCCCTATCTTTCAGTCAATTTACAATCAATCTATGAAATTAGTTGAGGGAGCATAAGATTATACATGTAAAATACTCATTTTATTAGATTAAAAGGAAACAAGAGGGCTAGAGCACCTGTCCTATGAAGAAAGGCTGAGAGAGCTGGGAACATTGAGCCTGGAGGAGAAGGCTCCAGGGAGACTTCATAGAGGCTTTCAGTACTTACAGGGGGCTTATAAAAAAGATGGAGAAGGAATCTTTTCTCAGGTAGATAATGATAGGAGAAGGGGGAATGGTCTTAAATGAAAAGAGGATAGATTTAGACTAGATATTAGGAGGAAATTCTTCACTGTAAGTGTAGTGAGGCACTGGCACAGGCTGCCCAGAGAGGTTGTGGATGCCCCATCCCTGGAGGTGTTCAAGACCAGGCTGGATGGGGCCTTGGCCAACATGATCTAGTGGGTGGCATCCCTGCCCATGGCAGGGGGGTTGGAGTTAGATGAACTTTAAGGTCCCTTCCAAGCTAAGTGACTCTGATTTTATGAAGTTTTTCAGTACCCTCCAGCTATGATCCAAGATCTGCTCTTTTATCCTAGGATGTAATGACAATGAATGGTATCCCCTATGACCTCACTGAGAAGCAAGTATATGAAGTTGGACAGCAAGTTGCAGCAGCTCTGGTAAGTCTGCTCACATTTGCTGCATTTTTTGCTTCCTGCACAAGTCTGCATGGTGGCTTAAGTTTTCTTAGCCTAAGCTGTGAGGATGTAGTTTGTTAAAGCTGAGCCAAATATGCTGGCATTGTTTTGGTAAGCATACACCTCTGTTCCGCACTGTGGAGGATGGGTGCAAGCTCAGTAAAAAAACTTCTGTTGATTAGAATTCCTTTTAAAATGATGAAGGTCTCTTCCTCTTCTAACTTTTTAGGCATACCTTGAACAGAAGAAATTGTTCCATGGTGACATTGCTGCCAGGAATGTCCTCCTTCAGAACAGCTTCACTGCCAAGCTGTGTGGTTTGGGGCTGGCCTATGAAGCTCATGCAAAAGGTGCCAGCTCAGTCACAGGGATGGTACCAGTAAAGTGGCAAGCACCAGAGCGGCTCCTGAAGAAACCCCCTAGCATTAAGGCAGACGTGTATGATTTTATTTTTGGACTATATATTAATCAGTCAGACCTGTCTCTTTCACTTTGTCATGTATCATTTCATGTCCTGAAGTTTACAGTAAGGCATACCTATTCTCAGTGCAATGCTCTGCTTTACATCTCATACCTTTTCTTCTCATTTCTGCAGGTCGTGCCTAGTCATTTGTATATGTTTAAGCTTGCTAGCTAGCTAGTATGGTAACTTAACACTGCTTTGTTTTCTTTTCTTGCAGCTGGTCTTTTGGAATTCTACTGTATGAAATGATTACATTAGGTAAGAAGATTTAATAATAATTTAAAAAAAAATACAAAAGGAAGTAACAAATTAACAAGTTAGAAAATCTCAATTTAAGAATGCAAAGTTGGGGCATTTAACTATACATCCTGTTTTTTCCCATCTTGCAGTGTCTCAATAGTTGCTTTTAGTCTTTCTCTCAGTGTGAATTGTGATAGGAAATGAATGGATTTTGGTATGAAGACATTCTTACACAGAATCTGCTACCTTTATCTCACGGTTTTCTACTGTTACTCCTTTCCCCTTCCAGGTGCTCCACCATATCCTGAGGTACCACCTTCTGATATCTTGCCATACCTGCAGAGACGGAACATTATGAAACAGCCTTCAAGCTGCCAGCAAGCCATGTAAGCCACTTGCTTTATGGATAATTGAAAGTGAGATTTGCAGAGATAGATGGAAGTGGAACACACAAAACTGAATCTTAACAAAGATCTCTAAGTCTAGACTGTACAAAATAGAAACCTGATAGTTGAGGAGACTTGTTCTCATGCCTGCCACATCTTACTGAAACCCTGGCTGCCAAAAACTCTCTTACCTGCTTTTGAAAATTGCTCTTGTTCCTGTTTCTTTCTCTGCCCTTGAATTTTGTTGCTCCACTGCTTCCATGCAAGGCACTGAGCTATTCTAGAGTAATCATTCTCCTGTAAATCTCCAGAATGATCTAAGCATCCACAGGGGAGATCTGAGGCATCATACTTCCTCTTTTGAAGACTTTTTTTTTTTTTAATTTAATATTCATAGGCTTTTTAATCTATACGAATACCAGTTACTGTTTCAAAAGGTAATGCCAAATGTAATCTTTTCCCCTTTTCCCATACTCACAACTGACAACCTGGCAAACAACTGCAGGTCTGCCTTTGTCCTCACACATTATTATCTGATTGCAAATTTCACTGAAAGAACTTTCAATGAAGCAGAAAAAGAGGAAGCTTCTAGACATTCTAAGTACAAGATGATTTGACTGTAGTAAAATTTGGTGTTGGTGCTTTTAATTCCCAGCTCCTCTCTCTTCTTCATCTTACAGGTACAACATCATGAAGTCCTGCTGGCAGTGGAATGCAACTGACAGGCCTTCTCCTGCAGACCTGATTGAGTTGCTACAGAAAGCTGTAAAGACCAGCAATGACCATGCAGTACTGCAGGTGCCTGAGCTAGTGGTGCCTGAACTCTATGCTAATGTTGCTGGTGTTGCAATAGATAGCCTAGTGAGTGAATACACTGTACTCTGAAGGACCCTTTCCCATATTGGTAAAGGAGTCATCTCTGAATTTGCCCTTTCTAGACAGTTTGCAAGCTCAGAATGAGGTGTGTATGTTGTGAGGGATCTCTTTGTTTTTCAGTCACATGATATATTTCAGATCTCTGCTCCACACCTGAAACAATGAACTACTAGTAATAATAATATTAAATCACCTCATTGATACCACTTTGATAGTGGTCATTTGAAAGCAAAGTTGATCTAGGAAGCTGTAGCAAATGGTAGGACAAATTTCAGTTGAAGGATATTTTGGGAAATATATCCTCATCTTGCTGTCCTGTAAAACTGCATCATTTAGAATATGTTTCTGAGTTGTATTCAGAAGAGAAAGTGTCCTGAGGAATATTGTATGGGGCACAGTCCTATTAGAAAAAGTGGACTGAGTAGGTAATGTAAATGGGTAGTTTTCTGTCCATTACAATTACACAGTCTCCAAGGACCTATTGAAGTTAGTTGTATTCTTGCCCATTAAGTGTTCAATAAATGTCTTATAAATGGATAATGTTAAGTGTCCAATAAATAGATAATTTCAGAACAAGCTGAAGACTTGCAGCATCCTACAAAGCCAAAACTAGGTTTTTTAACCATATAGGATTCATGTCTGGAAGAAAAAAAAAAAAAAAGAAGAAGAAGAAAAAAGGTTATGTGAAAAAAAGCTAATCAATGGCTCTTCTGAAGGGGAGTATTCATCCTGCAGGAAATGTTCAACCATTAGTAGTACATCAGCATGGGGATGGTTATATACTAAGAATATATAGCTGTACAAAAGAGCTTAGGTTCTTTTTTTTTCCATTAAAATTTATTAATCCTCCCAAGACACTGTAATAGAAGTCTTCTCTTCTAAATGTAAAATAACATGAATAAAATGTGTTTGTTTGTTTTTTCCCTGTATGGTGTAGGCTTTTAACAAAACTGTTTACTTCCAGAAATAAAGGGAACTTTGGTTTGTCATGTACATACATCACCACTATATACTGGCATATTGCAAACTCCATTAAGGAGTTGCTCAGTTAGCTTTCTAGCTTGAGGAATTGAAGAATTGAAACAACTTTTTTTTTCCTTTTTCTTTTCTTTCTTTTTTTTTTTTTTTTTTTTAATGCTAAAACATGTTAAAAATGTATAATAATATCCTCTTCTCTGTCCCTCATTTGAGAAGAGGGTTAACACTACCTCGTCAACATAGGTTAAACTCACAATTACCAGTCAGTTGATATTATTTTTCATGTGTGAATAAACTATTCATTAAAAAACATTTGCTTGGCTCAAACCTTCCACACAAGAATAGGATACTCTCACAGGTTTTGCCAGCAAAAAGTGTGTGTATTGCGGATACGTAATACAATCTCAGAACCATGAACAGCATCTATAGTACTGCTGCAGACCCAATGAATAATGCACAGTTGTTCAGAGGGAGCTTTGTTAAATGGAGAGATAAATGTGACAAATGCATCACTGTTCTTAAGCTCCCTGTCTTGTTACATCACAAAAAGCAATGTTCTGGTTTACATGAAACCTCATACTTAATCAAAACTTTGATCAAGGAAATCCATGGGAATTCAGGATGATGAGCAACTTACAGCCTCTAAGAAAAGATCTGCTTTAGTTTCATCTGAGAGCAAATCTGTGCCAAGGCACTGTTTGTGAATTTGTCCACAGAAACACATACTTCTGATACATATTAAGGTCTAAAATCATTTACATTTCATTAAAGTGGCTTGAGTCTCAGCATGTGCATTCTTATGATGATTTGACAGCCTTTTCCCCAGGTTAGTTCATACAGGTTTGGAAGTTACTGACTCTAAATCTGATTGAGTTTCATAGTGGAATAGATGAATTAAACATGCGTAGATGCCCTGCAGTTCATGATAATTAAAATAGTTTATATAGAAACCTTTTCCTCATGTCAGTCTCCATTCTTGCATGGGATTTTTAGGATCAGCATAGACTCATGCATGAATTCCTTGTTAGTGAAACCACTGAGGTCTTTGTGAAAATCTTTTACAGTTGTTAAGTGGAGAAGAATGGGTTTGTTCCCATAGAAAATATTGACTTTTTCATATTACACTGTAATTTTCCCCAAGATAGCAGAATTGTCTGCTTAATTCAGTCAGCCCCTGCTTTCTTAGTGTGAAATGCAGCCACAGAACTGGAAGAATGGACTTTGCTCCTGAACTTTAACTGTCAGATTCACAATACTTCCATCGGACAAGTTGCTGTTACTGAGAAAGCATGACTTTGATGTTACTGAGAATGCATGAGCATCAGGACAGTAAAAGTAGCTGAAAGTTGTATTACATGAATTAGAATTGGTTGAGTTCATTTATCTGGATTTATCACCCAATATACTAAGGCTTTGTCTACAAACCATCTCCCACCATTTGGCGTCTCATCTCCAGAGATACCGTATGTGTACACTGTGGAGTGGGAGGCAACACAACCCCCCAACCCCCCCACTCCCCTTAGTACTGGAGCTAGAGGCTGTGGTACCATGACAGTGAGACACTGTCTGAGCAAATTAGTTCTGATGAACAGTAGTGTATGTTAATCTGAATGTGGCACCTCCACAGTAACCCTGTGGTTTGATGTCAATCTCCATTCCCACCCTGAGGATGATTCCCCCTCAAACAGTACTTTTCTGCCTGACTGTGATGCCTGTAGAGGAAAGAATGACATTGGATAGTACTTTTGAGGAATGTTTTTTGGCATGGTTATTCTTTTAAATTAAATGTTCAAAAAAAAAAAAAAAAAAGTTAAAAAATCTCCCCCGTGCACTGCTCAATCTAGGACAGACCTGTTTAGTCAGCTGGAGCACCAAGGGGCCAATGCTGGGACAGCTTAGTTCTGCTGCAGGGGCTGCCTCACCACCTCAGAGCTGCTTCCGTGGAACAGAGCAGGAACATGAAGGTAGGTGTAGAGAGCAATGAGGTCTCCTCTGAGCCTCCTCTTCTCCAGATTAAATAACCCCAGTTCCCTCAGCTGCTCCTCACAGGACTTGTGTTCCAGACCCCTGAAAGAGAAGCACTTAGATCTTCCTCATTGCCATTCTTATTAGTCATTCCTTTATATGAGCAATCTATTCAGGCAACAAATCCTTCTGTGAAGCAAATAGTTCCTGAATCTTTAAGTTAATATCTTCAAAAGAAACATTTTCTGTAAGCTATTGCTGTCTTTTTAAATTGTGGATTTGATGTGGTTTTTACTACATGACGAGACAGAGGAGCCAGAGACAAGTTGAATTATCTGTAACCTATACCTTTTGAGTTTTGTAATTTCTGCACAGAAATACTCTGGCGAACAGCATTTAGTTTCATTTTGTTTGAATCTGTTTAATTACTTGATTTCTTATATTGATTTATAAGAATAAAACCTTTCATTGAATATAACCTTGCTTTCTATATTCAAATTTGTTTCAAAAATCAGTGTTTTAAATGAAGAATATCTTGCCCTAGATTGTGTGGTCAGTGGCAACTGAACAGTAAAGAACTCAGGGACTGGTGGGCAGAATTTAGATCCAGCTTGCTGAGAAGTGTGATAAGTCTGATGCTTCTTCCCTCAAGCATCTGTCTAGATGGAGCCTCAGATTCGTAAAATAGGACTAAAGTTCTTCCTCAAGTCAGTGTTTATCCTTTATATGATTTCTGCTGTATGCAAAATTGATTTCAATTTTGTGAGTTAAGTGCTTGGTATAATTACTTGGAAATAAATGTACTAGCTTGTTTTGCTCCCAGAGAGATGTTTTATATTACAGTTGCTACATTCTTTGTCTGGCTGAGCTTGAAATATTGAAAGCAACAGATTCCTAACACTTTCTATGAAAACATCTCAGTAGTATTCCACAGCACACTCATAAAGAATTGTGCTGGAAGCTGGAACAGATTTGCCAGACCCTTGAACCACACATAGCACAAAATGGAGTGAGGGAGGAGGAGGAAATCTTTAAGATGAAAAATATCTCTTTTAGATCTTTTCAATGGCACAAGACAGAGCAACCTAAAGAGCAACCATTTTAATTTACTAAGCCCAGAGAATTCCTTACAGTAGCCAACAATTTCTTGTATTGAAAGACTCTGTATTATCTGCATTTCCACTACCTAGCAATCTAAACTGTGGGAGATTTCAGTCATAGAATCACAGAATCTTTGAATGGTTTGGGTTGGAAGGGACCTTAAAGATCACCCAGTTCCAAGCCCCCTGCCATGGGCAGGGACACCTTCCACTAGACCAGGTTTCCCAAAGCCCCATCTGACCTGGCCTTGAACACTTCCAGGGATGGGGCATCCACAGTTTCTCTGGGCAACCTGTGTCAGGGCCTCACCACCCTTATAAGAAAGAATTTCTTACATTAAACTAAATCTAATCACTTTTAGTTCAAAGCCATTATTCCTTGTCATATTGCTACACTCTCTTATAAAGAGTCTCTCTCCATCTTTCCTGTAGGATGGGGTTGTAGTATTTTTGAGTCCAATAAATCCTGTACGAGGTTTGCAATGAAAACAGGCAAGATTATTTGCAGTTTTGCAGGTGAGTCCCTCCAAAGATGTGCAGAGCGAAGGTCCATGCTGTATAGCTTCTTCTCTCTGGAAACCTTGGGTTCCCTGTTGAGCCCAGTGGGAAGGAAAAGTTGTCCCCCGCCTGAGAGCCGAGGGGGCCACTTATGACTCAAAAACCCGTACTCAGCTGCCACCTGCTGGAACTTGGACATCATTGCATTTTCTCACACCAAAACGTCGTGTTTGTTTTTGTTTGTTTGTTTTGTTTTTGTTTACTTGTTTTATTTTGTTTTTCTTTCCTAAACTTCGTTCTACTTTATATTAGCACTACTTCATCTTTCACTAATTTTAATTCGACGATACTGTAGGGCTGCATAATTTATTCCAAGACATTTCAGTACAGTCAGCTTTCATCCATAGTTTAACAACAAAGCAAATAATTTTCCGACAAAATCCACTTAAGTACATATTCTATTCATTTTTTACAGGATTCAGGCAATTCTAGGCACTTTCACAGATCATAAGGCATTAGTACACCATAACGTTAGTATCATTACAATATAAATTATTCCATAAATAGAATTCATATTACTATTTCTACAGCTTGAAGTTGTGATAGGAACTGTATAAGACTTTATAAAAGTGGCTTTAGAAGTATGTGTTTTTTATAAGGGGCTTTTTGCATTGACTTCAGTGAGGCCATGTTTCCCCAAGAATCTCGTCTGCAAACGTTCCTGTCTAGGAGTGCTGGTAAAAGCAGCAGCAAACTGGTTTGTTTCATGTTGTGAAATTTGAAATTCTCTGCCAGAGAGCTTGTTTGGGGTTAGTATTTGATAGGTGTGTAAAGTGAGTGAGTCCTTCTTCCTGTTCAGAGCTCTGCCTTTGCTGCAAAATGAGAATGTTGTAGGGGTGGTATCTGTAGCCTTTCATAGGACCTGCTGGCTTGCAAAGTGAGACTTTTGTTGAAGAGTCCTAGGTCAGAATTTATATAGCAAGTACTGCTTTTAATTGAACATTATTAGTTAAATCAGAAGAGAATGTCTCTGTCCTGGACTCACCACTCATGGCCCCTTCCCTGGAATCTACTTACCAAAAATGAGGTGTGAGATATTGTTTGTTCCCCTACAGGATTTCAGAAAGCTGCTTGCATTTCCTTTTCCCCATAAATAAATCAGTCTCACCAAGATTTAGAGGTTTCAGGGGTGGCAACACATTATTGCTCAGAGTACACTCTGTGAGGTGTAAACAGAGAAATGGTGAATCGCTGCAGAGTGCCATGGGGGAAATGTGGGGATCATCACACTGTCAATGATGACATGCAGGGTACTGTTACCAAGTAGTTCACCCACCATCCAAAGCAGCAAAGCAAGGGTGTGAGTATAGAATCATAAAATCATTGAACCATTCAGTTCGGAAAAGACCTCTAATGTCATCTAGCCCAAATTTTAGCCTAGTACTAAAGTCCACCGCTAAACCATGCTACTAAGTTGTAAATCTACACATTTCTTAAGAAGACCTCCAGAGATGGTGATTCAACCACTTCCCTGAATGGAATGGTTGGCAATACCATTGCCCTTGGTGTTTGCTGTAGAAAATGCAGACATGCACACTATCAGAATGTGCAATGCATCGTGTAGAGCTGGGAGCTTAGTCACTGTTGAAGAGTTAAGTGAACATATAAGAGGAAACATAACTATATTTCTTTATGTCAAAGAAGTTTTTGTTTAAAAAGGAAATCCTTGTTTCAGGATACCTGGAGCTTTCCTTAGACAGACTGTATACTTCCTTTGAGTGACTGGGAGTCTAGAAACTTCTCCAAAGTCCCAGGCCTACATACATCAATCAGGAGTGTGTCACTGATACGGTCTTTGTCCTGCTTCATATTTTTCTCCTTTGTCACCACTTTGTCTTCCTCAGCTCCCAGTACCATGACCATAAAGTCTTCCTTTTGACGGGCTTTACCCTCTGTTCCTACTAGTCCCCATTTCCAGGGCTATGAAGCAATCCGGGGATGTATTATGTAGTGCAAACTACAGCAGCATTGACAACTCTTGGGCTCCCTCTTTGGAGAATATTAACTTTAACTGCTTTTTTCTCTGCTGTGAAGGAGCAGAGCCTGGTATGGTTCTCCCATCTGCTTCTTGCATGCTGAATTCTTATAAACTCAAAGACTCAAGGTCTATCTAGAGAAGTAAGCAATGTACCATTTCTTAGTGTGTCTTTTGTAGCAGAATATAAAAGTTGTATTTGATTCCTGATTCCAGTTTCAGATTTCAGATGAAACAGGATTGCATAGGACACCAAGCTGCTTTCAGAACAGAAGACCTTTGTTCCTTTGGCTATACATAAGCACTAGCTCATCTTTGTGAACAAAGGCTTTCTAAGGCAAGCCCCACAATAAGCAGAGAAAATCATGCTACTGAGACTAGGGTTAAGAGATACAACATACCTAGAAAAAAATCCTACAGCAGTTGTAGCCTCTCTGCTTTTCAAAATGTTCATCTCAGTCACCTTGGGAGAATTTAAAAAAATTCAGCAGGCATTTCAGCAATTTTCCAGATTTTTGTACCTTACAGTACAGAAAACAGAATCTTCGGCCCTACGCCACACACTGCAACTTACTCTCCAGTCAGAGAGCCCTTCTGTGACTGTGCTTATCATACAGATACAAAAGGAATTTACTTTAAAAGCATAATCAAATCAGTAATTAATAAACATTTTGCAGATGTTACTCCTTTGTGCTCACTGGTTTTCTTTAATAGCTATTCATTTTGACTTACAGAAACTAATACAGCATGTGAGAGAAATAGTAAAGGTAGTTCAAATACCTTCTGATAAATACTGTTGTTTTCCGTATTTCTCCCCAGGCAGGATTCTGGGCATGTAAATGCCTCTCATATGGGTGCTGTTGCAGCCTCTTAGGAGCACTCTACTGTTTAATATGTATGACAACGCCTCATGAATATACCAGAATATACCAGCACATGAAATTTCTTACCTGTTTTCCCTGTAGAGCCTGAGGAATAAAAGGAAGAGTCTGAGCTACTTGTGCCTTTACTGCACTTTAACATTTGTGTCTTTACCACAACTATTAGATCCACAAATTATACTGGCAGCACTGTAGGGATGGGAAATTACTTGGGCTCTGGAAGGAAAAGCAATGTTTATACATTCTAAGAGAAAAATAAATATTTTGGCACAGCATTGTTGTAAAGGCATTGTGCACTGTCAAGTTGCTTCACTGGGCATCAGAGGGATGGGGACGGGAAAAGAACATGCTGCATTCATAGAATCACAGAATCATCTAGGTTGGAAGAGACCTGCAAGGTCACTGAATCCAACCTCCGACCTAACACTAACAAGTCTAAAATTCAGAAACGGAGTGTGACCATCAGTCCCCAGTTCTTCAGGAAGCACAGAGATCAAATGCATTTTGAGAAGGCATTGGTGTGATTAAGATAATGTTATATTAAGAAAAGGTGCCAAGCCAGGGGAGGGTGGTCACAAAAGGAAATCTGCAAAAGTATAGTTCTGTTTCTGAAAGTGGTTACCCGGGTATTGCTACAAAAATGTGTTACCACAGATGTCAAGATGGGAAACTGGTCCATCACCTACTTGCTTGTTTGTTTTTTTTTTTTTTAAATTTATTATTATTATTATTATTATTAGTTATTTTCAGTTTTGTTAGACTGATGCCTAAACCTTATTTTTTTTTAATATATGTATTTTTAATTTTGATAAATACACATACAAGCACAATGCCACCTGATGATCTCTCCTAATGACTTAGTTTGTGGAAACCTTGTTAGCTTTCTGTTCTAGAATGCTGGTAATATGTTAAAAGCCTAAAAGGGGCTGAATTTTTCTCACAAAAACATATAATTTGAAGCAGTCCTGCTGTGTATTTAGTGTCAGGAAACAAAACCCTGGAGGGAAAAATAAAAAAAAAATTAAAAAAAAGTGTGGAAAATCCAACTCTTTGGTAAAGATTTGTAGCTGTAGTGCATTTCATTTGACAATATTTGTCATAAAGCCAGAAAAGAATTTTGCACTGTGATCTGACTTCTTTGGATGGCCTGGATAATTAAAGCTGTGCAGACATCTTCACTGAAGGCGTAGTTCCTTGGAAATGTAGGGGGGAAGCTCTCAGGAGCTGTTAACAGCCATCTGTTAATAATCTGATATAGTGTTCAATAGGAGTTTGAGGGCTGCAAACACCCTGACATGGGGACTTGTATCACACCTAGCCAAGCAGATCATATCTAATGCTTTGCTGGCCAATAAAACCTGTCATAAAATATCAGTGCACCCAGATCATTTTTTAACACCTAGTTCTCAGCCTGCTTTCTAAATCTTGCACCATTTCCCAGCTGACAGCACAAAAGCAGATGCATCAGACTTGGTTTTTATTCTTTTAAATTGGTTGTCATAGAGTGGGATCTATCCAGTCTGAAATCCAATATTAATTACTTCTCAACAGCATTTTCCAGTCTGATATATGATTATGGCTGAAATGGGAAGTGAAATATGAATGGAGTTTGGGACCATCCAATATGCTAAAGTATTTGTGATGGGGACTTGCACACTACCACCTAGTTTTCTAGGGTTCATTTTGAACTCCCGCTAAGGAAAAAAAAAAAATCACCTTTGGACAGGAACAGTTTTTTTTCTTGGACACAAAAAGCTTAAATTTTTCCAGCATTGTAGGTATCGAAAGTGTGGAATATCCACTTATTCCAATACTCAGCTATATTTTGGAGTGGAATTTTCAACTTGATTTTCATCTGAGAACTTATGAGAGTGTTAATTTTTCCAGCTATTTTGGAAAGTAAAAGAAAATATCATGTGCATAAAATATTCCTTGCTTATCAGCTTCCTACAGGAGCAGATGTGAACAAGCAGCATTCTGCCAGACCTAGCAGTTCTTAGCGCTTTGGACCTTTAAAATGTTGCTCGCCAACAGCAATTAACTAACAGCAAATAATTTATTTGAAATAAACCTTCCCTTCAATTAAAAATAACATTTCTTCAGACTTCTATCTTAGTATTTTTAATTAATGTATATTTTACTTTCGTTTTTCTTCGGGTCAGAAAAAGGCTAAAATCATTTTTTTTTTTAAATATTATTTCTCCTTGACTGGTATATTGTTGTTTGTCTTCAAATCTTCTACACAGGTAGCTAATTAATTGTGTTGTTCTGGTTCTGTTTGCAAATAATAATGAAATTAGGTAATTATGAAATCTACTACTATCTCTTTGTACAAAAGATAAATTGAATAATATTTAGTAATAATGCACAGGTTTAGTTGAAACAACTCCCAGCTATTTTGATGCAAACTTTTTTGACTAAGTTAAAAAAGTGTTAAAGTCAATAGGAAAACAATACTTGCTTAAACTCTTTTTAGCACAAAGAAAACTTTTTAATTTAATTTAATTTAATTTAATTTAATTTAATTTAATTTAATTTAATTTTACTTTATTTTTAATTTAATTTAACTTAATTTTATTATTTTATTTTATTTTTTAAAATTACATGTTCTTTTGCTGGAGAAGGAGAGACAGTTTAAGCTGGTGCTTGCAGACAAGCCAAGATATCAATGTCAGTTGCCCCTGTGCAACTCTACCAACGTCAGCGCCATGAATGTAGTTTAGAGCAGAATCTTGTCTCTGCTTTCTAATGCAGTCTGCTAACATGAAATTATTCAGTAGTATCAGAGAAAGCAGAATCAAGCATCTAGAATTTTCTTCCACTAAGTCCTTTATGTCTCTTTAGGTGCTTTTCCCTTCCATTTAGAAGCTCGTTGTTACTTCCCTTTCCAGGGAAGTTTATTAGTTACTGTCCTTGCCACCCTAGCTTTCTCTGTTGACATGCCTGTGAGCAATGGTGATGTGAAGCTCTTTGCATGGCAGAAGTTGGAGAGAAGATGGACATTTACAAAATGAAAAGTGGGTTGGAAAGGAGCAAACCCACATTTTTTTCCCTTCCTTCTGGGAAATAATGAGTGGTCTTTAATGGGATTAAAAGGTCAAAAGATTGCATGAAAGAAAGGAATAACATTTGAAGTCTACTTTTTTTTTTTTTTTTTTAAATTTTCTAAATATATCACTGTTGTTAACTTACACATATAGCACACATGTACATTCAAACATATATGCAGAGACAGACAGTTATGTCCTAGCTGTCCTGTGAGAGGATACAATGCTCTTTCTGGACTGAATGGGAAAAAAAGTTGTCTTAGGCATCTGTCCAGATTCTCCAGAAAACACTGCAGTGCAGAATTCCAGCAGCAGAAAGATGCAGCAGGGACTAATGCTTCAGTACCAAACAGCTTCACACTTCTTTTTCCTACACTGGTATTATAGACCAGTACAAAAGTCAACATGCAGGGCTGGACAAAAGAGAGTCTTGCTCTTTACATTGGGAGGCTATATTAATTTGACTCATGCTTTTGGTAGTTTCAACAAACAGAGCTCTTGTGACATCTACCTGAAAGGATAAGGATATTCTCCTTCATAGTGTAAACCCCAGAAGAGTCAAGTTTTGGCTATAGCCTGTTGACTTCATAACTGTTTATCCTACTGATGTTGGTGTCTTGGGTCCTGCACTAACAGGACTAAATCTGTCCAGTAGGATGACGTTTCAATGTCTTTTCTACATGTTGGAGATTCACAACTCCTACATGCCATCAGGCAGACAAATAAATACCTTACATAATCAGTGGATATTTGAGTAATTTGACTGAAATAAGTTTGTAAAAGAAAATACTTGTAACAGTTATCTGAAAACCAGAATGGCTGGGAGGTTTCTGTTTCACTTGCACTGGGTTAGACTAGTTCACTTTGTCTCTTGATCTCTACTTTTTATGAGGTTTCTAAACCATTTGAATCCTTTTGCAAATTTTACGAAGCATCTCCATAATAGAAAAAAGGAACACATACTAAATACTTGTAAGTTGCCAAAAAGTCTGACAAAATGTAAATGACAAGAAGAAGATGCATTTTTTTTTTTTTCACCAGGCTTGCACTGTGACTTGTTATTTTGTTTGAGAGAAAGAAGGCACTGATAAATGTATCAAAGAGCTTTGAACAGAGCTGTTGCTCAAAGACAATTCTGCAGTGTTTTCTTGGCAGTATGTCAGAATAGGAGCTACCTTCTTGTTGCTGGTTCTGGCAAAGAAATCAGAGCTTTTCCAGTCTGCAAATGGCAGAACACCAAAATGTTATGTGGCTGTGTTCTCAAATACAATGAGGAGTTTCTTTCATTAATGAAAGATAATATGGATATAGAGAATCCATGTTTCAAATTTTCTGTCTGGTGGATATAATCATGTTACTAGAAGTGCTAGAGATGAGGGGAATAAGGCTTTTTTTGTTTGTTTATTTTCTTCTTCTTCTGTTTTCCTTTTTTTCTGACTCTGCTTCTAATTTGGTGTGTGGCCATAAATGGCCACAAAGCAAGACAGTTCACATCTCTGTGCCTCTGTTTCCTCATCTGCAGGTTGGAGACAATAAGTACTACTTCTCTGGGCTGTTGTGAGGCTGAATAGATCTGTATTTTTTTAATGACTATCATACGAAACATACCAAATAAATGCAAAATAATGAAAAGTAAATATGATCAGACCCATCACCGCTCCTTTTCTATGTCCCTTGGAGCAAATAAAATGTGCACGAGACCTGAAATATTCCAATGTTATCTCTGAACAACCACAGTAAAATTGAAAAATATTTATTTCAGATTCTAATTGAATTAGCATCATTACATAATTTTCACTTACATTCATCAAGTAATGCATTTGCCTGTTATATTCAGGTTGATCTCTCCTAAATAGAACCACAGACCTGTGCAGGATGGAAGGGACCTTGAAAGATCATCAGGCCCAGGCTTTTGTGGGAAAAAGGAGCCTAGATGCACCCTTTCCACAAGAATATTGAAAGCTCCCTGTGATGGGAATTCTAGCACATCCCTGAGGAAGTTATTACAGTGGCTGATTATTCTCACTGTAAAGAAATATATATATATTATTTCTTATATCGAGACAAAACCTCTCATGGTGCAGCTTTTTCTTCTCTGTGAAGAGAGAGCCTCTATCCTCTTTTAGGCACCCTTAGTGCCTAAAGTACTGGAATTCCGTGATGAGGTCCCCGCTAAGCCTTCTCTCCAGGGTGAAATACTTGGCTCTATCACCTTTAATATCTGCATGGTGATTGACTGTACATGGTGATTGCCTCCTTTGACTATATGATTATTTTGCTCATGGGCCAAGAATACCTCTTAAGAAAAAGAGGGACCACGCCTATGACAACTATTTACTTCCTCACTCTGCCACAACGTTTGTGTGTGATGCCAGGGAGCTTGGCTGTAGTAATGACTATGCATGAAAGAACTAGATGGAGAGAGAGGTAGTTAAATAACCACAGCTTCACCAGATGCTCATCTTTGCAAATGAGCTCTATGTGCAGTTGTCTTTCTGCTACTAGTTGCAGCAATCTGAATGCACAAGTACCTGTTGGAGCCACCATACACCTGATCTAGAAGAACGTTTTTCTGCAATACATTTCCTATTAGTTTAATCCATCTATGTCTTTTCACTCCTTCATTGGAGCCATTCTTTTATTCCAGTGCTGCACTTCCCACACAGTTCTGCCAGTTTCACTCATATCCTGCAGCCCTTCCACTAGTCTCCTCCCACACCTTGCTCTGCAAGGCTACCACCTCCACCTGCACGTCACAAACTGCCAATACTCTAGTTATGCCTCCATCCTATTCTCCCAGTCCACCCTAGTCCCTATCAGAAGGGTCCTGCTTTTCCAGACGCTATTTTTCATCTTCATTTGAAAATGATAGAGGAAAGAGGGATCACTATTTCACCTCTAAAGTACAGCTGTAGGTAGTGTGCTCCTCTCCTACAAGGTTTCCTGTGACCTGGCACTCCATAGAAAAGAGGCAGGTGTTTAGTGGCTGTAGATTGCAGGTATCTTTTCTGATCTCTCCAGGTTCCTTTCTCACTCCTTTTGCCCATGCAAATTGTCCTGTAACCACCTGAAGCCCATGACTATGTATTACTCTGTGCATTTTTTCTATCCTATGTTTTCCTACTGATTTCCACTTCTTTATGGCCTATTTTGCCACATGAGTGTTGGCTCCAGTTGCACTGAATGCACGTTATTGCATGGAGTGTATTTTTCCATCATCCTAAGGACTGGATGAAAGCCTGTGAGCACAGCTGTGTGGTAAGTTTTGCTGTATTTCCTTCTCATTTGTCCAGATGTGCTATACTTAATAGTGTGGCTGTACTCCAGGCATGTAAAGTGTCACATTCTGTGTGTGTGTCCATCTTTTTTCTTTCATTTCTGCAGTGCTTTCCATATGTGCTGTCTGTGTGGGGAGCTGAACTATATCCTGTGAATAGCATATATCACTGTCTCCATTACATCCCTTCTGCTTACCTAGCACTACAGCTGAATATGCTGGACTGGTAAGGTGTTGCATATCTGCTGTGATATGGCCTGGCACAGAAAGCACATGTTTGTTATTGGTGTATTATGGGAATGTATGCAAATTCACTATGGTGTGGGGTACAACTAAAGACATGCCAGGGTTTTAAAATGGTAATATTTATACTGTGGCCAGTGCAGCATGTGAAGATACATGTGCATTTGATGCAGTGTGAAGAAGCACGGTGGAAGAGGTACGTATGTATATTTCCAGCATGAGGTGCAGGATGTAGCCTATGCTTCTGTGTATGTGGTCAAAGTGGTGTTTGATGTGTTCATGGATGTGCAATGCATTTGTCTATTTGATGTGATGAATTTTCATCCTCTCTCCTCTTCCCCCATTTCACACTATCCTGCTCATTGCATATTTGGCAGCAAAGTGTCTTCTAACTCCAGGTAATGGAGGTAGATGCTGCTGCTGGATGAGAAAAAACCTCAGCCTTCTGTCACCTCCTGTGAGACAGAAGGCAGCTGGACAGGCAATGACATCAAAGGCTGAGGTGTGTTTTCTGTTCCTGCAAACCTTGCTGCACTCTCAGGGGAAAAAGGGCAGCTGCTAGTGGAGGAATATGAGGATATTGGAAGACAGAAGTCACAGAATCTGTCTTTGCTACAAACTAAACAAAAAGTAAAGGGTTTAATTCATGGAAGAGAACTCTGCTTGGATGAGGATATATACCATCAACTGCTGATCTCCCTGACATGTTAGGAGACACTCTCAAATCCGGCAGGCAGCTGTCACCTTCTTGTAGACCATTTGTGCTTCTAGATTGCTCTCTCTGTCAGTCTCTCTGTCACTGTCATTGATGGTGCTGAGCAGTGGCAGAATAGCTCATAACAGGTAGAGAAAAGCCAGATTTCCAGCAGGAAGGTGGCAGCCTGTAGATTTGGTGGCAGCTGTGAGACTTGCCATGTACAGGTTGTACATGCTGTGAACACTGAACAGGGATGCTTTCACCCAAGACTTACTTTCTCTGCAAACAACATAGATTTACATTCCAGTGGATGTAAATGTCAGTACCTAAAGGTATGGTGCTACATGGACAACTATTCCAAAGATGTCAAATAGCAGACTAGTATGCTGACCAAAATATCTTATGAATTTTCTCAAGAGCGGTTAGGCACACCAAGGAGTGAGAGAATGTCCTACAATAGGTAACATGAATCACTACCTCCTGAAAGCTCTCCAGGTTCCCAAGTGGGGTGTGGACGCTGCAGAAGACTGCTCAGATGGTTAGAGAGGATTTGTCAATGAACAACAGAACAAGGTCCTAGGCTCTGACAAAGACTTCTTCTAAGCTTGCAAGATAAAAATAAAAAGTTGACAGGAGATGAATCAGATCAATTTTTCCTTCAGCTACTAATCCAGAGCATTCCACCTTAATGCAGTTCTAGCAATGCCTTCATTTGAAAATGAAAATCTTAATGTTCTCCTGCTGTTTTCATGTATCACTATTTACATCACTTTTTAACAGCCCAAACAAAAACACAACATCCAAATGACGTTGGCCAGGCTGCAAAATCGGGGAGAATCACATCCTTACTTCACAAAAAGATGCTGCAAAATCCAGCTTTTTCAGGAGAATGTTAACTAATTCCTGTAACACAGATATAGCCAGGATTAAGCTATGCTCATGCACGCTTCCAGGAACAGAAATACCATGGGACTTGAAACATCCTCCTAAACATTGGCAGCACAGGCTGGGGCAGTCACTGTTCATGGTCTCTGAGACTGGGTCAGTCCCACAAGTGCCCTGGCAGCAATGAGCTCTCTAGTCACACTCTGTGGCACATCCTGGGGGAGTGTTTGATTGTCAGAGGTTGAGTGACAGGAGTAAGCTGAAGTTCCTCCCTCCGGTAGTTTTATTTCTGTTTTAATCAGTATTTCTTTCATCTTGGACATGATTGTTTTATGGGAATGAAAAGATGAGTATTTAACATAATTTGGGACCCATTACATTAGTCCAGATCTGCTTCATGGTGGTGTTGTGACACCCTAATTCCCAAGGTCATCTTTTTCCTTAGATACTCTCTGATATTCTCTGTCCCAAGAGAATGTTTTCTTTGAAAAGAAGCATCAAGATCACTGGAGAGAAGATCCCAGGTGCAGTGACAGTGACCAATACAGTGTATGAATTACCCAACCTCTCTTAACCAGCTGAGCCCTCAGTTTCTACCAGGCCTTGCTCAAATCCAGTTTTTATAACCTTATTGGCATGACAGGAGAATAAAGGTGACAACCTTTAAGCATAGGCTAACATTTCACATATGAACCAGTTATACCATATTCAGCAAGTGTGCTATTTCTTTCGTGAATGGCACTGACACAAACATGCAAGCATCGTGGCAGGTAAGAGGCATACAAGGATCATTGATATGCCTTTTTCCTAGGAAAAGCATGAGAGGGGGAGTGGGAGAGGTCTGGTTGGTCAGATACAACTCCATAGTGGTTTTCTACTTCAGCCAGCAGAGAACATCATAACCTAAAGAGTAAAACATGCACTACATTTGAAGCTAAAATTCAAGGCTGAAAACTGCAACTACTTTGAATTTCAGTGGGTAGTCTAAGCTTTTAGCAGATCTTTGTCTAGCTGGAGTCACAGCACCATTATGCTATACAGAGGGGATTTGTTTTAGTCCTGGTAGTGTTTATAAGCACAGAAGCTTTGCTAAGTGTAGGCTCTGTGTTTACATGGTGCAGGATGAATTACTGTCTCTGATAGACCTCAGTACAAACAGCAAAACCTCAAACCGTGGCTCTACCTTTAACACAGTGGGGAAGAAAATATCCTGTTGGGCCTAATAAATTTTGTTCCTGTGAGTTTCAGTGTTACAGTTCTTGACTTTGGTGCTTAAAGCAACTTTCTCGCCCACTCCATGTGCAGCCTACAGACGCCATGACAAAAGCTGAAGGATGCTTCTTGTCAGCATTGGCACAACTCTGGGTCTGGTTGGGATGGAATTAATTTTCTTCAGAGTAGCTTGTATGGTGCTGTATTTTAGATTTGTGACCAAAACAGTGCTGATAACACATCCATGTTTTAGCTATTCCTAAACAGTATTTATACAGTGTCAAGGATTTCTCTTTCTCACTGTCCCCCCATTGAACAGATTGGAGGTATGCAAGAGGTTGGGAGGGGACACAATCAGGCAGGTGACCTGAATTAACCACAGAGATATTCCATAATATGTAACATCATGCTCAGCAAAAAACAGGGGGAGGAGGGGTTTTAGGTCAGTTAGACATCTTCTGCTTGGGAACTGTCTGGGTATCCATCTACCCATGGGAAGTGGAGAGTGATTAACTTTGCATCTCGTTTTGTTTTCTCTTTCTTCCACTTCTTCACTTATTAAATAATTTTTATCTCAACCCACAAGTTTTTCATGCTTTTACTCTTCCCCCGATCCACTGGAGGTGGAGATGGAAAAGTGAGGGACCAACTGTGTGGTGCTTAGCTGCCTACCAGGGTTAACCTATAACAAGTACTTTGGCTCCATCCTGGCTAGCAGTACCGGCACAAACCAACATTTGTGATGCCACAGTGGAACAGGCATGCTCCAGTGCCCAGCTTGGCCTGGCCCCACAGCCTGGAAGGATGAGTGAGGTGGGGGAAGCTATGCGATTCTCACCATTGCCTTGTGTCCTGGAGTGGCTGTGCTATGAGCAGACAGCACCTGCTGGGCTTGCCCGCTCCCAGCAGGGCTTTTTCTGTCAGCATACAAATATCCATAAGGATACGCCCAGAGAGGTTGTGCAGTCTGCCTCCTTGGAGATATTCAAAAACTGTCTGGTCATGATCCTGGGCAGACAGCTTTCGGTGGCCCTAGGGTTTGACCAGATGACCTCCTGAGGTCTCATCTAACCTCAGGTATTCTGTGATACCATGATTCTGTGAAGCCCAAATCTACTGCCATTGCAGGCCTGCCCCTCAGTGAATTCTGCATTTCCTTGTCCCTGTGGGGGGCACAGGGCAGGCCCAGGAATGGTGGCCAGGCCCAGCCACCAGCCTAGACCACAGGGCTCATCACAGTGGTGAGGAGGGTGCAAGGTCCAGATAGGAAGTCCATCCACAGGTCAGGGTCAGGACCAAGTCCTGACGGCTGGGCAGGGAAAAAATAGTGGTGAGAAGTTCTGACAAAGCTGCCCCAGCTGGACAGGCCCTTTATTTACAAGCACACATATGGGGAGAAATACTACAGTCACCTGTTTTGGACCAAACTTGTGGTTTTCAATGCATCTTTATTGATTGGCTGATTTAGCTCAAGTAATATGAACTTTATTTTACAAGAATCTGCAGCTAACCAACTCAAAAAGAAATTACCATCATTACCTTGTACAATATTGGACTAGCACGCAAAAACAGAAGTAAATGCCACAATCCAGTTAAAAGAAACGTAAAATAACTAAATTAAAGTGTAAACTCTAAATGCAGCAAACAGCTGAGATTAGTCCCATACTTATCACTTATAAACCCATCAATGAGAGGGTAGAGGTCTGAACAATTTTAAAAAAACACCTCAGATTCCAATTAATTTCTCTCAAGTGTGCCTAAGCACAGGTTAGTTTCAGACAATACACAACCCTGTGCTTAGCAGCACATGTGAGTGAGTGGGACAGTGGCAGAGAGATGTACACCATCTGCCCCCATCTTGTCTCTCACCCTAAAAAACCTTCTGGGTCTGTTCCCTGCTTCAGAACATTCAGAACTTCCTAAAACAACAGACTGATGTAGATTTGCACCCAAACGATGTGAAAAGAGTTTGACCATTGGAAGAATGTGGGCCAGTAAGAGAGGACTGAACACTGCAGGCAGAAACTGTTTATCTGAGCTGGCAGTAGGTACAACTCATCCAGACGCATTTATTCCAGATGAACACATGATGGAACAGCAAACCTCAACTTCAGAATGAAAAACTAGATAGAAACCCACCTACTTCATCTTTTGTTCCCCCATTTTCAGTCTGTCCATTCTGACTACCCTGCCTAGATCCTTTGCACTTCCTCCCTTCTCTGCCATTCATCTGCTACTTTCCACAACACACAGTCAGTGACTCTCCTGCCCTACCATACTGCCTCCTGGACCTTCACACAGTTCTGTCAGTGACTCCCGCTCCACACTCACAGCCTGCTTTTCTGCCATGTACAACTCAGTGGAACAAGTCAGAAAAGCCTGAAATCTGATTTCCTGTTTCCCATAATCCGAGAAGCACTCATCTTGATCTCTCATTTCTGAGGAACAGAGACCTGGGATTTAACTTCTTCATGTATATATAGTAAACACTCTCAATTTATTTTGGACTCTGCCTGTCTTCTTCATCTATCTTGTTTTTTCCTCCATCCTGGTCCCTCCCCTAAATCTAGGAATGTTTACAGTAATTCAGGTCCAGTTCTCTGACTTTAGATAAAACCCCAGAACCTTCCTGAAAGTCAGCTCACTCTGCAAACCCCAGCCCCTCATCAGAGTTATGGCAGTTATGGGAAAATCTGCTGTTTGTGCCACCAGGAAGAAACTGCTTTGGCATGACAGCATAAGGCTTACACTGGACAGAATCTATCTGGTACCTTTCTAAGAACAACACTGGCTTAAAGTAATTAAATACAAAATCTACAGAGAATCTTTTCCCCTTCATGTCTAAAAGCACCTCTCTTGTGTCAGAGTGGCACTGTTGTCCAATCACAAAAAGCCAGCAAAAGACACACGGGAGGAACTGATTTCTTCTGCTTGTGCAAGTGGTGCAAGATCTGTACAGGGATGAGACATGGAAGGGAAGGCTAAGCCCAAAGGACTTCTGCTATCTTCAAATCTGCAGAAGACTGGTACAAGGACAACACTGATGGCTAATTTTCTGTGTTCACCAATAACAAGACCATTAGTAATTAATCACCCTAATGCATTGCAAGGGAGAATAGTTAGATAGCAAGAAAAGCTCTCTCACTTGTAGGTTAGCTGGGAACTGGTACAAGCTATCTAAGCAGCCTCCAGGATCCACCTACATGAATTTCACTAAGAACAAGTTGGAAGAACAGTCATGTTTGGTATACTCAGCCCTGTCTCAGAGCTGGAGTGGGCTAGTTGTTCTCATGAGGTCCTTTCTAGCCCTATGCTTGTAAGTTTAGCAGTTGGCTTCCCTGAAAAGAACAAAAGGTTTTTTTTTTTTTTTTTTTTTTTGTCCAGCACTTGCAATTAAAGCAATAAAGGAAAAAAAAAATCCTTCCTTTTCCCCCCATCCTCTCAATCTTTATGTCTCACAGCTGAGGAGTTCTCAACCCTCAAGAATTATCTTTTCTAAAACTGCTGAAGTGACAGAAAATGCAGTAGTCTCGTAATGCTTCACAGGTAGCATCTGGTGTGAGGACTGTCAGCAGAAGACAGCCTTGTATGGGCAGGATGAAATATTTCACAGCTTGCTGAATGCTCATAGGAGTGTGGTCTGTGCCATGGGTAAGGTGTGACACGGTCAGTGTACGATACATGTTCCAGGCATGCCTTCCTCATCCAATGAAAGGGTTACACACAAATGGCCATTTCCGTCCTGTGCAGTCACTCTCCAGGAGCTCCACTGGCTTGTCTAGCAGCCTCCAGTCCTGGCTAACAGCTTCCAGCTGTGGCAACAGAAGAACTACAAACAGTGGAGTCTCCCCACTCCTCAACCCAGCACTCCTTCCCAGCATATCAGTTCACCCTTTCATTCACTGTACCCTTAACCTCCCTCCCCTCAATTAAAAAATGATGGTTATAATTAATGCATGGAAGGTGATAGCATTTGTGCATGTATTTCACTTCCAGTTCTCTTCCCCTCTTCTCAAGCATTGTCCTTCCTCCTCTCCAACACCCCTCCCCCCCCAATCAGTTCCATCAGTCCATCTCGCCTGCATGCCTGGGGGGCTGACGCTCACTTGCCATAGACGCTCTCATCACTGTAGGCCACATAGAGAAAATAGTCCTCCTCGTGGTTATCCTGCAAGGGAAGAAAGGGAGGAAGTAACAAACCATAGCCCTGTAACTCACTACATGTGAAAAAGCCCACCAGGAGATCACTGTAACAAGAAGAAGGGCTAATCCACTACATCAGAATGTGTGGAGCAATGCTCCCTGGCCACGGCTCTACCTCTACATGCAGACATGTCACATTTCTGGACACACCGGATTTACTAGAAAAGCCACAGCCAGAGCGTCCTGAAAACACACAACAGGAACAGCCCTAACTGTTGCAGACTGTGCACTGGTATGGCCTTAAGGTCAGGGGGAGTGACTTGGAGAGCTTTAACATGTCAAAAATAATCTCTGCATACTTTGGTGTTTGATAAATGTGGTTATATTCATCATTTTTCAGAACACCTTGACAAGTGGCTGTCCTGTTTTATATATGGACAGTAAAACAGATGTTAATTGATTCCATAGACATAAAAAGTCTGCAGGATGCCAGAGACAGAGTCCAGATCTCAGCTCTGGACAGTTAGACATACTTTTATCCTACATGTCCAGATCTGGGTGTGCTAATCTTATATCATCTTCATTAGTTTATATACACATTGTCCAGTCATTGTCAGACACAGTGCCTGGTCAAATAAGGCTTCCAGCACCAAATTGGAGCTTTCATATTAAAAAACACCAGCACAGTCAATGGAGAAATCAAGGAGAAATCAGCTAAGATTGGCTAAGAGGAAATTTTTTTTGTATAAACAGGAAAGGTAGTGCATATGTTCTGTTTCCTGCTCCTGACACTTGTGCATCTGAAATATGGGTAAATGGTTTGTTTCAATAGCTTGTTAAAGTAGTATGACCAAAGATATAACTGCTGGGAAAACTATTCACCACCTGATATAACAACACTTTTAACTAGCAAACAATTAATTACAATTACTAGGCTCCCTGGACTCCTCCTTATAACTGCAGAACATCATTTTCCTGAAGAGATGAAGGAATATAGCCCAGGCCAAGGGCTTCCACGTTCAGGGATCTGTGGCCGAGCTGCATCTGCTGTCAGCTGAGTGGTGCACAGTTGTACTATAGCAAGGATATGTGTTCTTCTGGACACTCCAACAAAAGGAGAAAGAGATGGGCTAGGCTTACCTCATACAGCTGGCCCATGGTAGCACTGGTGGGGGGGATGGTATTATTGACAAAGAAGAACAGTGCATCCTCTGGCCTCAGGTGGATTCGCTTTCGGATTAAGAAGTAGAACTGCCCAACTAAAGAGGAACAGAGGAGAACATCTTAGATGCAGAAAGACCTTCCTTTTTAATTTATTTTTTATTTTTTTAAATTTGTTGTTTTATTTTATCCTAAACATGGTTGTTTTCTTTTGGGAAAGAAGCTGTGGAAATCAAACACTATATATAAAAAATAGTGGAAAAGGGACAACGTGGAAAAGCAAGTAGGAACTTCATGACTGTAACCACATTAGCAGCCATCCTGTTCAGTGCTGGCAAGTTCTCTATGTCATCTTAGGCCATTACATCCTCTATATCCACACCTCACCTATTATGGTAGGAAATGCTCTACTGCAGGGATTGGTGAAAAGACATTTAACTTGCTTAACCTTTGAATCCTATACATCAATAACACCTTGGAGAATATTGCCAGAGTGTAAATATATTTATAATTCCTGAAAATAAATTCCTTATTTGCTTTAGCTATTTTCCACAAAAAAAAAAAAAAAAAGTATTCTGCAGTCAATTTTATCCTGTAAGGAAAAAAAAAAAGAGCTGTTCCTTTAACTCATTCATGTTCTGAAATGAAAACAAAAATATACTAAATGGTCATGACCACTCAGAAAAGGAACTTTGTGTCCATGACTCCAACCATTGGTGGTGGAAAACTATGACACTCTTTCAATAACTTGTCTTTTCCTGCCACAAGGATACAGCCTCTGGCAACCTGAGCTGCAGCTAAGTCATCATTGATTGATACTTATGCTACTGCCTATGACACACAATTCAGTCATTTTCATCATAGCTAGAAGTCAGCAGTGACACGTGCATATTAGTTAAGTCACTGGCACACCTCAGACATCTCAGACAATCCTGCATGCTGATAATCCAGACTCTAAAACACGTAAATATAATGAGTATAGCTAATTAAACTGGGGTAATGATAAGATGCTTAGCTCAGCCTGCCTAGATATTTTTAGGTGATGATAGTATGAATAAAAAGCACTTCTAAAACCTTCTCACTGAAAATCAGGAAGAAAGGAGGTAGACTTTATTACCTGTGAGGTCAGAAGGTACAAGATACTTCCTTTTGTCTAGGTCGGGTACTCTGGCTTTTGGTGCTTTTTCTACAATTACCTGGTGAGACAGAAAGCAAGAGACAAGCCATGGCTATCATAAAAGGAAATGGATGAAAAAAGCATCAGTGTAAAGAGATATTACCCTTTTAGAGAGCTGGTGCCAGTGGTGCTGGCCTTTAAAAATTTCTTTAATCTATAACAAATAGACAACATTACACAACAGACAGCTGAGAAGAAGACTGCAAATCACTGACAATGGCTGTGCTGGGAACCTGGGATGTAGCAGTAAGCACAATGTGTGCTTACAAAAAAAAAAAAAAAAAAAAAAAAAAAAAAGAGATTGGAATAGGCTTAAAAATAAACTGCAATAACCAAAAAAAAAAAAACAACCAGGTCACCTTGAAGGTCCCAATGCAGGTTAATTTTGTATGAAGGAACTAGCAGGAGGCCAATACATGAACACAAGTAAATTGAACTGTTTCCAGGTTACATTTCTAAACTGCCTGGCACAAAATCAGCCCTAGTCCCAGTAGTCCCATATCCTACTTTCCAAGCTCACCCATACTGAATGCTCTAGAATGAAGTACAGAATTAAAGAGAAACTGCGGCTTACTGTGGAAGGTTGTGGGTTTTTTTTTTGGGGGGGGAGAGGAGAGGGAGCTGTTAATCCCCAATTCTTCATGTAGTTAACTTCTACCCTGAAATTCATCTCTCTTATTAAGATAATTAAGATTATTTCCCTACTTGATACAGTTATGTACATTTCCTTATTCATATAAATAAATAATAAATACAAAACTGGGTACCATCTGGATCTACTGAGACCTTTGACACAAAATACTAATCCTTATTATATGACATAGAAAAGCATAAGTTCAGCAGCTTTAAGGTCAAAGAGCAAAGAGATCTTCTGCTACATAAAAATATCTGTTACAAGAGCTAGGCAAAATGTTTACTTCTGAAGTGGGAAGAATTCCAAAGTGACTTGACTTTCTTCCATGAAAAGGCTCGGAAGCCTTTCCAGAGTTTGGAGGTATGTTTGCATGGAAACACTACGCATGTATGGAAAGGAAGTGCAGACACTGCTAGGGTTTTTTTGTACATATTTCTGAACAAGTAGAGATACATTAGATGATTCAATCTATATGGTTTGCTGTTCTGCAGAAGCCATTTTGACCATCTAAACAAGAAGTTGAATTTCCTAAATTTTCTAAGCTTTTTCATTCCACTATACCCCATAATTTAACATAATCCATATGAGACACTGTGGGACTAATTTCTAAGGCCTCCTGCTCCCATAGCCCTTTGGCAACCAAAATCAGCAGGTATGTCTGCTGTACAATAGCTGAACTGCTGTGGACTAAGACTTCTTTAGAACCAAAATGGTGTCACATCAGCAAGACACTGTCAGAGAAAAAAACACAGTGATTAGCTTGGTGTATTAGCCTGGAAAAAGTGCCATGCCAGCCAAACTCTCCTCCAGAGATGCAAGTGAATATCTGCAAAGCATGTCACATAGAAGGGATGCTGGCTTGGACTTCTCTTCACTGTGCTCCATCTGGATGCTGCCAACTAAAAAACCCTGAAAATTCTATGTTTGTTTCTGAAATAGCAGTAATCTCTGCTAGTTCAAGAACTTTAAGCACCTCAGTTAGTACAAGGCAATTGAGCTCCTTTAAGTTTGTGGTAAGAGATGTATTTCCATACAAGATGCAATTGATAAGTATTGTGAAGGGTAGCCAGTTCCACAGCCTTGCTGCACAGGTACAGGCTGAGCAGCAACAGCACTTTGCCTGTTTTCTTACACTCAGATCCTACAGGGCAATATCTAATACAATAAATTGCAGCGGAGAAAAAATTTGAGTTCTTGCCTCTGATTTCAAGAAGAGACAAGTGGAACTTCTAGGCAGTAGCAGTGATATGACCACATTGACTCAAAAGGATGGCATGTAATTCAGTAATGTAGCTAGATAATAAGGAAAAAATGGGGGTACCTCAAGTTATGCCATGCATGAGGATGAGGTGAAAGTGCTGGGGCTTCTAAACCACTAAGAAGGATTCAAATCAAATCACCGCTGAGCTTGAGAGAGGTCTCTCTCTTGTGAAGAGCAGGTAAAGACTGGATGTGTTTTGATAGACTACCAACTGTAGTCAATGTGCCTAATAACCCAAATATCTCTTCTGAAGGTTTCTTCACACACACTGACAAACCTACAAAGAAAATCCAAACGGCAGATACAGATTATCTCCATATCTGTTGTTGCTGGGTGATGACTGTGGAAATGCGGGACTGTGCCAACATGTGCAAAATGCTGAGACATATCAGGGCACTGCAGTGTAAGCAGCCAAAGGGCCATCATCTTCAAGGATCATGCTGTTGAGAAGGGCAGAGATGGAAGTGATGCAAAGAACGTTGTCTGCTGCATTCATTTGTTCCATGGGCAGCTCTGACAACAACCTTCCCCTAGCAATCCACATCTGGGCCTCTCCATGAGGTGTTTGCACTCCTCCTCAGCTCCTTAACTTAGCTCACCTTACTATTTTGGTCCTGACTTTCTCCATAAAGCTCTGCAGATGGCCCTCTGTATTGATCTTACCTCTTGCCAGACAGTATCTGGTCCTAGGCTCCCCACACAGCTCCTCCAGACACATCTATCATGATCTCCTGCATAATCTGCCATGCTGATCCTCAGTTTACAGTTTGTCTTACTCCTGACCTGCAGAGCCCTCTGTGGTCCTTGTCTCAAAAAACAGAACAGCATATACTTAATCACTGACCTGATGCATGATTAACCTGCCATGCTATGCCAGCGTCCCCCAAAACAGATGGGCAAATTGCACCCAAATTCTGACTTCCAAAAACTTCTGAAAAAATAGTCATGGGCCATTCCCAAGATGAAAAGTGATCTTGACCTCTGGTATAACTGCTCCCCCTTGCCCTTAGACTTACAGGGAAGTCTCACTTCGCTTGCACACTGTACCCCTGGGCAGTAAATCTAGGACAGACCTCTCCAGTGGGGATGGAGAGAAAGAACATTTGCAAAACGTTTATTAAAAGAGGACCAAAAAAAAATAAATAATAATATCACAACTAATCTTGCTATTTTTGTTTTGCAATTATTAGTAGTAATTATAAAGCCAGGAGTTTTCCACCAGCATTCCAAAGAGACCTATGGACCAGTTTAGCTAGAAGATGACCTTGTTTTCCAAGTGACCTTTTTTCCACAGCTTATTAAAGAGGAGGGCAGAAAGACTAAGAAGGACCATTTACTATCATTTTTTTTCTCACCTGTAAAGGAAAAGGACAGAGCAAAACCACACTGAAGTGCCAAGCCAAACGCCAGAAAATAAAAATAAAAGCAAAGCACCTGCTGACACGGGTGTACATCTTGTTTTCTGCATCTCGCTCATTGTTCTCCTCCATTTTCAGAGCGAGTGGCAAGCTCCTTCCCCACCCCCAGCCCCACGCACACAGCCTGCCATAAAAAGATGAAGGGCGATCTCGCTGCCCAGCCACTGCGGATGCCTGAAAAAAGGGAGTACGGCACCCCAGCACCCCCGCCCACCCTCACGGCCCCCGACATACGATAACCTAACAGCTATCGGTCCGCGATAAAGGGAAACGCGGTCTGGAATTAATGTCGGAACATCGCTGTAGCCGTCATCTTTACTAATCCCGTTTTTTTTTTTTTTTTTTTTTTATATCCATTTTTTCCCCTTAAAAAAGCACAGCGGCGGGCGGGGGGGATGGCGAGGGCTGCAGGGCGAGCCCGGCACACTCACGGGGACTCTGTCGGGGTATTTCTTCCGGATTTTCTCCCCTTCTTTTTTCCTGTACTCGAACGGGTGGTCCTCCTTGTACTGGAACTTCATGCTGCGGCGCTGCCGGGCTCCGCGGTGCCCTCCCGACGGCTGCTGCGCTCTCGGCGAGCCCCCAGAAACGCCCCCGGCACCGCAGCCCCGAACCGAACCGAGGCGAGCCGAGGCGAGCCGATCCGTGCTGCGGGAGGAGCCGCGGCCGGCAAATGGGGCGCTGTGACGCTACTGGGAGGCACCCCGTCGTCCCCGCCCCCCCACTCGTGTTACCTTCCCCTCCCCTTGACCCACGCGTGTACCCCGCTTCCGACGTGCGGGGTGGCGGCTCGCTCCGTCTACGTTCGTTTATCGCGGGTTTTGTCTTCGGAATGAAAATAAAATAAAATAAAATAAAATAAAATAAAATAAAATAAAATAAAATAAAATAAAATAAAATAAAATAAAATAAAATAAAATAAAATAAAATAAAATAAAATAAAAATAAATAATAAAATATGGTTGAGCAACCCTGGCGTGACTCAGGGTTGTATGGGCACACACTGCACCGTGGCCGAGGCCCGGTGTCCCCACGTCATGCTGGGGTGCCTCTGCTGGCCTAAACCTGGGGAGGTCGAGCTACCCTCCTGCCCCCCGCCTGTTCTTCACTGCTTTAGGTTCTTTAGGCTGTGGGATGTAAAATGAAGAAAAAAGGGGCGGTGCTTTTTCATGGCCGTCCCTGTGGTTGTTGGCTCTGGATTCTTCTGTTTATGTTTTGTTCTCTCTCTCTGTTAAAAAACAGGGAGCAGAAAGTGTGTCACGTAACGCGCCAGACCAGATGCGCATTACAGACAGCAGATAGTAAAGGGAACTGGCTGCAAACAAGCCTGAACTGCCAGCCAATTTTAGCCCAGTTACTCAGCTGATGCATTCTTGGAATATCTATTTTTTTTTTTTCTAGCAGTGACTAGGCTCACAATTACTTACTGACCAGCAAAAGACACAGTATTAATGAATGGATCAGCACTGTCAAATCAGCACAAAAAACTGAATGCTATTACCTTGGGCACAATGGGTGAGAGTGCATCAAATAATTATTTCATTGCATGCCTTATCCGGAGAAGCAGAACTTTTCCAAGGATGATATTTCAAGGGTGATATTTCATTTGTGCAGTGGTTTTGGTTGCAGCAATATGTGCTGAGTGGGGCAGCAGGCTGCCTTGGATGCCATAAGGCAAACCTCTAAGGCCACAGCAGTGACAGAGGTGAGAGATCCCAGGTTTCCCATATCTGATTCAACCCCATGTCAGTGCATTGGCAAGCAAGAGTAGAAAAAGACACACTTGCCATTTTGCAGGACTCTGCGTCTAGTGTGGTTAGAATGGAAAAAATCCAGATTTGAGTGGAGTCAGCTTGAAATCTGAAGAAGTTGAAGAGCAAGCTGGATGTCCCTTAATGATGTCCTGTAAGGGTGCTCCTAAGGTGTGCTCCTTGGTGGTAAAAACAGGATCAGAGGAACATAAAGCCCTGGTATTTTTCTAAAAGTACTCATACAAATCCTTTAGGCTGCTCCAAGAAACTCATAATTCAGGCATTACTGGTGGCTTTATCCCGTACACTGATATGCACACCTGATTTGCCTGCAGGGTGGGGCTCAGGCTGACAACAGAGTTTAGGACATGCCTATTACAAATCCCCACAGCAGACTCACAGTGTGAGCTTGTGCCCTCTGCCTTGTAAAGAGTCATTTCACGTACTGCCTGCCACCCACTTTTGCACTCTAGAGCCCATCGTTTCTTGAACTTGGAGGTCTTTTGGTGGCACTCTCTCTACAAGCCCAGGTACACCGTGATCTCTCACACTGCACAAAGGAGATATATGGATGAAACATATTTACTTAGATGCATATATACTGATGGTGGCAGTTCCCAGAAAATCTGGTCTGCCATGGGAATACAAATGGGTATGAGTTAGAAATCTCACCTACACTTACAAATTAAGCAAGTACTGTTGGGCCTGACACCTTAAAATGCCTTTATAGTGAGAGGTGATGAATAGGCAAGTTAGGGGTGTGTTTTTTCTCACCTGAATCGTGACATCTACTCTTGGAGGGATGAAGTGTGTTCCATAAGAACTCTGGCAGACGTTTCAGTGCCTATAGGGTTACTACTCAGCACAGGGCTCTGTGGCCTCCTGCACATTGCAAGGACCAGCTCCAACAGGCATGTGCCAGGCTCTCTTAAGGACAGAGCAACCAACAGTGGGAATGGCATAGATGAGTGTGTTTCAGTCTTTAATAGTTCACATAAATGATGTTAGTACAGGAAGCATCATCAGCTTGTTTCTGTCTGTGCTTAGACACGTGGACATTTCCCCATGGTTGCAGGTAGTGTCAGAGGATCTCAGAAGGGTGAGTCAGAAGCAAGGCATCATTTTTGTTTAGACCTGGAGAAAATGCTGGTTTTGTGGCATAGTTCTTTTCACCCATGTTTGGCCTCCTTTTTGCTTCCTAATTGCCTGCACCATAGCAGTTGCTAAGTTTACAGATCTGTTGAGAAGTAGCTGCCTTTCCTCAAGAGAAGATTTTTTATTGTTTCACCCAGGCTATCAGCCCACTGTAGCTGTTTTACAGACTGATCTCAAACTCCTGTTAATCACTGTTTCCAACTCCAGGATTATATATATATATACATATATATATATACACGGATATATATGTATACATATATGTATATATATATATATATACATGTAGCTCAGGATACTGAGCAAACATCTAGGTTGAAATTCCGTTACAAATAGGAGAAAAGTTTTGGGGTTCTTCCCTGGTCTGATGCAAAGACATGGGCCATGAGAGCATTGCTAGGTGACCTGTCCTCCCCCAACAAATCCCATGTGAGGATTACAAATCCCCTTACTGAACTTTTTCTGTCCTGATGATGCAGCCCTGAATATGCAGCCACAACGCTTGCTCCTCCCACTTTCTGCTTCCTCCCCAACAGGCACTGAATTCCCAGCCTCTCCGCCGGCTCAGTAAAAACAATAACGTCACTGGCACAACGGCAGGCAGGAAGATGATACATGCAGAAGCAGTAACAAACAGCTAGGCATCTGACTTAGAGTTCTTATTAAAATGTCAGCCCATGGGCATGTGACAAACCCCACATTCTGGATCCATGTGCTAGAGGGTGGAACTGGAAATGAGGTTGGTTATTTTTCCTACACTGAACTCCAAGCACAAAGTGGTTCCCAGAGTGGCCAAACAATGAGCGCTTTCTTAACTTTGAGTGTCAGAAGAACTCTGAGCATGTAGTGTATTGCTGTGTCTGCAGATCAAGCAGGCAGAGCTTCACTTTAAAAGAGATTCCCCAAGTACTGCCAGTGCTGTAGCCATAGAAACAGGAGATAAAAATATTTACTCAGAATGCAGGGGCAGGGGGCTGCAGCCCGTGCTGTGCTACACAGAGCTCCTGGGGCAATGCTAGGATCTCTACAGTATTCGTCTGTAAGGTGTATCTACATAACTGGCCAAAATTCCATGACTTGAACATAAAATTATCCCTGTTATTTGCCTTACGTTTTTTGAAGGTGTCATCATAGGTGGATATCTCTTGAGCCAACCCTGGAGCTGCTGTTTACTTATATCAGCCACCTGAAACTCAGGATTCCCATGGATATCTCTTTCATTAGTACCTCCACTTGGGTCCTTATTCCATTTGCAGCTCCACAGGAATATTTTTTTTTAAATATTTTATTTTATTTTATTTTATTTTATTTTATTTTATTTTATTTTATTTTATTTTATTTTATTTTATTCTCTAGTATGCTTCACGCATATCAAAGCCTGTCTTGTCAGAAAACTTCTACTTTGTAGGCTGAATCTCAACCAAAGAAGGCATACCTGAAGTCACTTGCAATTCTGCTCTGCTGTCTGTCCATGGGCAGTTCCCCAATCCTTGCCTGACGTGTCTGTTGTATCTGCTGTGACCTGTCACCAGTTTATGCTGAATTTATAGCAGCCACAAAAACATTATGTGCATGTTGGTTCTGGGTAAGGGCACAGGGTTAGTCACTCCCAGCAAACAATGATTAACGGTGTAGATCTTTTCCTTCTAGGAAACATCTCAATATTGTCTATGCTGAAGTCTCATCTCACTACTTAATTTTCTAAATTTTCTACAATTTCTTAATTTTCTACAGTTTCCTCAATTTTCTACAGTTTCTAAAAAGCTGCTCAAACAAAGCCTAAGATTATGTTATGAAAAACAGAACCTTTTTATTTATTTTCCAGGTATGTCCTTCTTTATTTGGGGACAGTTCATGTCCTTATTAATTTTAAATGAGGGGAAAACTGTTGCTACTTGATTTTTTTTTTTAATATTGCATAAAAGTAGTAGTTCTTAATGTTCAATAGTACTTAATGTTTATACTTCATTTTCATTCCGAAAGCATAAAAGATCCCAGAAAGCTTATTAGCCATTATAAAACAACACAGAAGATATATTCAAAAACCAGGCTCTACAGTGAGATGTAACCACCTACAACGGAGAACAAAACAGCCAAATAACTGCAAATAGCAGTACCAAGTAGTAGCTTAGCTCTGTAAATAAGCATACTATACTTTTATGGGGTGTGGTTCTGCTTTACTTATTTATTTATTTTTTCTCCCCACAAAGTACACGTGGTCTTTATTGATTAAGTCCTCATTTTTAGATTGTTTCTGGAAGAGAGAACTTTGCCAATTCATAGCAGACCTAAGAACAAGAGTAAATTGTCTCCAGTCAATGACACCTAATTTTTGCTATTAGATACTATCTCGTATCATTACCTAGAGTCTGTAGATCTGTTACTATTTTATCTATCTATCTATCTATTTATTAATCTGGTTGTTTCATGTCCTGTAGGCTCTGAGTATCTGATTCATTGCTAGAGTTATAAATATTTTCTCTGAAATTGCTCATCTGAAATCACTTTAGTAGGAAACTATCCCTTAACAAGTGAAGTTATGTCTATCATTATTGTCACATTATTTGATCTCTTGCCAGCAAAAAAGCCTTGAGGTGTCTGCTCTCCTATGTTACAATTAAGTGTGAGACATGCGAAGAAGAATGTGAGCAGATGGAAAAGTGCAGGAGAGTTAGACTATACTGGCTCTGTTCAGGGGAAATAAATTAGCAGGTAATACCCAGCTCTGGGTACAAGTGACATGTAACTTTTTCCTTGAAACGGAGAAAAAGGAGATAGTAAAGGTTATGTGCTGTGGAGGAAGGGGAAATCAAGAATTTTAAATCTTCCCTTTTTATTGCACATCTTATCAAAATTACAGTGTAATTATTATTTAAAATTCTTAAAAACTGTTAATTCCTGTTCTACTAGTCATGGGAGGAATTCCAGCAGCAGGATTGATGTCCTGTGGAGCACGTCTGCCATCTCATGTTAAATGCACGCACAGCTCAGCTCTCAGCCGCCTGTGTTCACAGGCAGGAAGAAAGGGGTGGAGGCAGTGGGGGAATGGTATGTTCCAAGTGGAAACGATTGTGAAGACTTCCAGGAAATTTCTGGTCTTGATAGTGCTTGACACATGTTCAGCCAATTCAAATGTCTCTGTTTGCTTCAGGCTTTGACTGTATAGTAAACAAGAGCCTTCCAGGAAATGCTCTGCAGCTTGCTGGAGAAGTCAGTCTTAAACTGGACTTCAGAGACCAGCTGATGAAATAGGTCACACTATTAGGTGTTTCACAAACAGTTACTCTTATTTCAAATGTGTCGTAGAGCAGGAAAGACATAACCTTATATGTCATTTATTTTATTCTAGATTATCATTCATTAATGGTACAATTAGCTAACAACTATGTAATTCAGGAAAAAGTTCATGATCTAGGAAATCGAGACCCTCTTTCAATTCTCTTATTGGATATAAAATTTCTGTGACTGGGCAAGGTCTAGGACATCATCAAAGATGTTTTGGTTTTTCAGTTCTGCTTTATGTTGTCCCTGAAGGTATCTTAGCAACCTTCTCTAAATTCCTTTCTAAAGTTTTCCATGGTTTTAATTTCAACAGCAGTTATGTTCCTAAACACATTTGGCAACCTGGTTCTTTCTCTTAACTACAAAATGATCACGTTTCTGTATTTCACAGGAATATTGTGAAGATCAACATTATTATAGCAGGAAGGGCTGTGCAGGCACTTCAAACAGATGTGAAGTCAATGACCTGTGCGTTCATATCAACATCAACACACACATGCAGTTAATTCATGACTGCTTATTATTTGATATTGGATGTTTCTTATTCTTTAATGTTTTTGGTTGTTGAACCTGGGATAGAGAAAATACCAATGTAATTCTGCTGCCACCCTGTCATGATTCCCTAGTCCAAGGAACATTTAGAGATAGTCCATAACTATGCTCATCCAAACAGTTTGATGAATATTTCTGGATGATTCAACACCTCTATGTGGATCAGGAAAGACTTGCATATTATCTCTATCTGAGAAATGGCTTAAATCTTTTAGATGATCTTATTTAGCTTGATTTGCTTCTGACTACAACAGTAGGAATAACTGATATATGATATAATATGAAGCTAAATGAATTATGATTGAATTTTATTTCAGCAGTAGTGTTCCTGCACCTCCCATTGTTTGATATGTTATCACAGGTTTATGTTATCATAGGTTTAATTCAAATGCCAGAGCTTGTGACTGCTATTTCAGAATTGCTATACATCCTATTCAGGACCAGACAGTGCGCACTGTATAAATCATTTAGGGAACTGCACTGCACATGCTACTAGTGTATCCTATCATTTTCTTACATGCATATTGTATTCCTACACAGGTCTTTTTTATTAAAAAAAAAAATGCTGTGAATTGTTGGTACTTTTCTATAGTTTGGTTTTATTACTGCATAGTAAGTCCTTTTCACATTTTTGTTTTTCCTGGTATGAAAAGCTCTGCCATCTCCAGGAATCTTAGGCTGGAGGCAAGTACAATGAGGTAGCATCTGCCATCTCCCTGTAGGTCTCCAGCACCAGCGTGCAAAGTATCTCAGCACCTTGATCCTGCTACCTCTTTGATTGTACATGCAAAATGCGATTCTAATGACATCTGTGTGTAATAAATGGACCTGGGGAATGCCAATGGGTGATTATCTCAAGGAGGTATCAAAAGGAACCATCAAAATATGCTGGATCTTGAACTGTTTGGAACTTTAGTATCTTTTTTTTTTGCCTTTGTCATTAGACTAAGGAGTTTAATCTGGTAATCCTAGTCCTGCCCAGAAGAACTAGCCTCTGAATGAAATCATTCTCTATTTTACTGTCATTCACTAAACACAAGCACTAGCGTCCTGGGAGGGCTGGCAGGGCATCCTTGACCTCAGCAGATGTTTGCAGTTTTGCTTTGGGCACAGGATCCACATCTGTCACTTTCTGTCCGGCCTTGGCAACTGTGAACCTGCTCATGCGTAGAGCTTCCTCGTAGACTGGAGGGGTGTCGGATGCTGAGAGAGGTGATGTTCCCTGCACAGTGTTATGGGAGTGTGCCACTGCTAGTATTCTCCTGGCAGCAGGTCCAAACACCGAATGGAGAGCTGGAAGGGAGGACACAAATCCATTTGCCTCATCCTGAAAGTACCACACAATTAGAGCACAGTGCACAGGCTTTTCTGTCCCCATAGCCTAAATATTTTCCTTTCCTACCCTTTCATCCTGCCCTAAAGGGAAGAATGAAGCCCCCTTAGCAATATCCCATAATTGCTCCTTCATCAAATGGCACCAAGGCCCCTGTAGCTGCCCTTAGTTCACCCAAGCACGTCTTACAACCAATTCACCATCTGACCATATTTGCTACATGAGGCTTTTTGAGCACCTTAATTTATAGTATTTACAGATGCCACTTTCCCAGCATCCTGCCTGGGATTTCCCTCTGTCAGCCCATTGGGGGACCTTGAGATGCCCCACCCTGGGCTTTTCACAGTACATTCCTTCACAGTAGGTTGTACAGAGGTCCCCAGCCTCTGTCAAAGCTAACTCACAGGTAATGGTATTCTGGAGGGTGCTGTCATGATCAAAAGCAATGACGGTGACCTCGTAGGGCTGAGGACCAGATTCGTCCCCTCCTTGATGGCAATGAAAACAGCATCTCATGCAGACAGAAACCAGGCCACACAGAAGAAGCAGTCCACCAATCACAACCACCAGCCTGGAAGGGGAGAGAAAACAGAATCTGAGCAGAAAAAATCTTGTTTAGAGAGGGCATATTAAGATCTCTCCCTGCTTAAAGCAGGGCTAATATCAAAGCTAGACACAATTATTTGGGGCTTTGTCCAGCAGAGTTTGGACTGTCTGTGGCGATGGAGATCCCATCCTTTCAGGCACCCATTCCAGTGCAGCATCATCCTTAGGGTAAACATTTTTTATTCTATCTGACCTTCTACCTAATTTTCTGTATGATCAGAACTTCCCTGGATGCAGCTTGGCCCATGGTCTTGAATCTTTAAGTTGTGCAACTTTGAGAAAACTCTGTCTCTGTCTTCTTTTCAGATACACTTCAGCTTGTAGAAATCTGCAGTTAGGTCCCTTCCTCCCTGCCTCTTAGCCTCCTCCAGTCTGGACAGACCTAGTCCTTTCAGCCCCTCCTCACACATTGTGTCCCCTGATTATTTTGTTGGCTTTCCAGGAGCCTTGCTCCAGTTTATCAATTTTTCTTTTGTACTGGGGGAGCAAAGCTGGACTAAATAATCCAGAAGTGTCCTCATGGAGAGGAAAATCATACCTCTCAATCTGCTGGCTACAATCTTACTTATGCAGCCTTGTAGATGTCTGACAACTGCTGCCCTTTTTAATCCCATCCTTAATTACTAAGGAAATGGACTGAAATTAGTAAAAAGATGAGCCTTTTAAAAGGCATACAGTGACATGAAGGCTTTATTAATATTGTGCTTGCAACTATACATGGAATAAAAAGGAGGCCTGTGGTGGCAAGTCAATGTTTGCCAAAGACAATGCAATGTCTAGGGGTTGGCTTGCTACTGCTGCTGAACATTAGAAGGTGTAAAGGGAATGCAGGGGGTAGCATCACCCTTTAGTGAGTTACAAGACCACATTTAATCCCACCATTTGCTACTGGAATTGTCCAGTGATACAGATCTTTAAAGTAATCATATGTCATCTTACCAGATATACCACAGATGGACCCACTCTGTACCTGAACAGCTGAGAAAAAGAGATACAAAAAGTAGTTAGACATAGAACAACAAATAAATGGAAAGATCCCCACTGTATCCTCTTCCAGCTTCCCTCACACTCCTGTGTTACACTGCAGCTTGTAAATGACAGAAAATATGAGAAAAACACAGTATTTCATGTAGGAGGCAGTTGCCCAACCTCATCGATCTTGTCAGATGAGTTTCCCTTCTGTTTTGCTTTATCTCTTAGTTGTTCCCCTGATATTTGTGCCTGACCAATTTGGTTTGCAAACCTTAGGAACTGCATCATGTTATAATTTCTCAACTTTCTTTCTTTTTTTCACAATTCAGTTTGACCAATGCTATGTTTTACTTTTTTTTTTTTTTTTCTTCTGACTTTCTCATTGATTTTTTTCTGTCCCTGTGAGTACATTTTAGATACTGTGTTGTATGTTCCTTTAGTTTCAGTCAGTTGAACTGTCTGTACATTTTTAAAGATTTAGTCAAAACAGAATCCTAGTAGGACATTTTCCACATTTGTTTTAGAATGGAACAGAATGGAATGGAACGGAATGGAACGGAACAAAACAGAACAGAACAGGATAGAATAGAATTCACTGCAATAGTTCAGTTGGAAGGCATCTTCAAAGGTCATTGTGTCTAACTGCCCTCTTCAGGGCTAAACAAAAGTTTAAGCATATTAATAAGGTCATTGTCCAAATGGTTCTTGAACACTGACTGTCACGGGGCATCAAACAGCTCTCTAGGAAGTATGCTCCAGTATTTGACCACCATCATGGTAACGAAAATTTTCCAGATATCCAGCCTGAACCTCTCCTGGCACAGCTTTGTGCCATTCCTGTATGCCCTTCACTTGTCTTGTTTTCTGTTATTCTTACAAATAACACCACCATTCAGCAAAGAAATATATTTTAAAAACAAGTTTTTAAGGAAAGGTTAATTACAAATGCATAATCTCAGCTAATCAAAATTACACCAGAACACTATTAATCGTTAGAGTTATCTAAATAGGGATCAGAAACAGTACTGCACGATGAATATGTTGAATAGGTAGCAACCAATGCACTTAAACTTCAAAGCAATGGGCATTTTATGTAAGTTTTCAGTAGTCAAAATGAAAGTAAGCTTTTCTGGAAAATGTCTGTCACCATGTTATTAACACTGATGTCCACTACTAACTTTGACCTTCACAGTTTTCTTAAAAGAGTGCAAGATCTCCAAATACTCACAATTCAGCATTGAGACACCCTTCCTCGCCCCTCACTTGGGGGAACTAGAAGGAGAAAAACAAATAAGATATGCAACATTTGTTTCTGTCACCATAGACAGTTACCTGTCTGAATTTCCTATGGAAAGGTCTCGCTGTTATCTTCAAAAATTTCCCTGTATATTCTGCTGTAGACTTAAAGTTACTGTGATGGCAACTTCACCATTTCGCATCTTAACTTCACATAGTCAATAAAATCCTATTTAACATTGTTTCCAGCACAGACTCCAACTTCCCTTTGCACTCACCACAAGTTTCCCTTTTCCCTTATATGTAGCTATGCCATACTACAGATGTAAATCCTTCTCCATGCTCAAATATTGGGAGTGTATATATATGGGGAATACATATTACACTCACATCAATTTGAATTTGTCTCTGTCTCTCCAGCACTCCTACCCTTCTCATTCTTCTGTCTTGGGTAACCTGACCTCTGCGTTATCATCCCTGGAATAACAGCAATTATTCTTCTCTTCTGCATTTGATATGCCCAATTATTTCTAGTATAACAGAAATTCCTGTTATTATCAATTGCTAACAGCTGTCCAGCTTTCCAAGGTAACTCCACAACTAAGTAGAGACCATATGAAAAGGGACTGAACTTGGTGTGACTTACCCATAAGAAACACCCTAAAACAAAGCAGATCATGACAAGGCTATGCATCCTGAAGGGGTGCTTCTGTGGCCTCTTGCTGGCTCAAGCTACTCGATGACTTTTCTTCTTGTTAGATTCTGTTCATCCTCACCTATTCACTGATTAGAATAAAGAGCACACTCCTCGTATGTTGAATCCAGTCTCTTCCCACTCTACCTCTTTCAATCTGCCTCTGGGTCTGTCCTTTGTCTCTACTTCTCGGGCTTTTGTTTTTACTCTTCTGTTCTCTGTCACCGACAACTCCTGTTTGGTTCTGCCTGTCACCTTTCGTTATTTTCTTGATGTGCTTCTTCCTCTCTTTTGAAGGGTTCTCTGAAACCTTCCAGTCAGATCAGGAGAAAAGCGGTACTTAGGAGTTCTTACTTTAGACGTTGAACTAGTTCAATGAAGGGCATCAAGAGATCTCTGCAGATCTGAACCTTCTCTTCTGTGAGCAGAAAGGGTCTGAGTTTGTTCATTACAAGTTATTCCTCTCCCCGCCCCTACCCTGAGGGGAGTGGGTTGAAGGTCATGTTATTGACCTGTTTAAATGTGTATCAGATTCTTCTCCCTCCTCCAGTACTTTTTCTGCCCCTTACCAATTCAGATTCAACCTATTGACTTTATCCATGTGATCAATGTCTAGAGTGTGTTACAACTGGGAAGTTCCTGCTAGGTGAAAGAGCTTGCAATATAATAAATAATTGTGCACATATATGTGCATATACTATGCCTCCTGGATCTTCCACTTTAAGGCTCTGCCATTATGCCTGTTACCTGGTAGTCTCCTGCTATGTCAGTCCTGCAACTATCAGTCTGCTTACTTCTCTCTCACAGGTCCCACTCTTGAATGTCCTGCATGGCCAGCCAAATTTCCCCAAATACTTTGCATCATAGGGGATACATGTTAATTCTCCTATCTGCATACAATAAGTCCTGCAATTAGTTAAATTAGAAGGTTCCATTTGACAACCTGTTAATGTTCTTTACTTTGTAGAGCTGCTTTGGATTTCTGTTACTGCTTATGACTAGTCAGAATATGATTACTTGCGTAAAATTGTGTTCATGTTCTCTTTCTCTTTTGAATAGCTAAAACAGAAAAAAATGTTCAGTAATAATGTTACTATTTGTGTTTGGGAACCACCTGGGACTGGTGTATAAGTATATGTTAAGGGCAGGATAGCAACTAGAGAGACTTGTTGTTCCATGTTGCAATCACATTAAGCTGGTGAATCATTAGCCTTGGTGATGCATTTTAGAGTTGCAGAGCGGAACCAATTAATTCATGAACATAATGCACAGTTACAAGGCAGGCTAAAAAACATTTACCGTGCTCCAATTATAAAAGTAGTGGTGCAGTGTAAACATTCCTTAGCATCATTCTCTGTCTCTTTCTCTCTCTCATTGCTTTTGTTTCTAAATTAGTTTACTACTGGAAGAATGTTTCTGCATCCTGGTGGACAAATAAGAAATATAGAAACATGAGCTAACAGCTTCCTGTTTATGTGGGAAGTGGACAATATTATTTTTTTCTCTTTCTCCTTAAACTCTTTTGTGTATTATAAGAATTTTAGTGGAAGATCTCTGCCAATCACAAGGGTGGTAGAACTGTAAAATAGCTTTTCTTGTATGTACAACTTTAAAAACTGTTAGAATAAAATGTAGAAAAGAAGAGCAAATGATTAATGTTTTTCAGGGGATTTTTTGCTCATAATTCAAAAGATTACCAGTTGATTTTTAGCTGAAATTCAGTCTCATAAGAATTTCAAATTCTAGAAAGACCAAACTGAAGAAATATCAGATAGAGTGGTAAAAAGAAATCTAATGAAAAAGCATCAGTGTAGCATGAAGATCTGACCCATCCAAAAGCATACCATAACTCACTCTTGCTGAATTTCATTGATCATTCTTTTTCTATTTATATGGCATTGCCATCAATACTGTGTTTCTAGTAACCTGTCTGTGGCCCTGTCATCCAACAATGATTTCAATTTCTGCACTTTCCCTTGATATTTTGCCTCAGTCGTCTCTATATTTTATTTGTCTTTGCTTGAATTTATTATTTTATTTTATTATTGAAGTAAAAGTTGTCGTTCATATTTTCCCTTAGCACCTTTCAGACGGTTCTAAAAATGTGATCAGACTCTTACAGAATTGCTAAAACAAACAAAAATGTCCCATCACTGACTTTTCATTGTTCTTTGATATAGTTTAAAATCTAATAGTCCATGCAACAGTAAACTATGTGATTTCCACATATCTTTCCTTGGATTCTAGAGAAAGCAGATCTGAGTGTGGGCAGAAGATACTCTTGTCCTGTCTCAGCTATCCTGTTCTGGTTGTATCAGGGGATGGATGTCAAGCCTGTTTTTTATTTCTTAGTTAGCATGATTTTAACTGGGAGTAAAACTTCTTAAAGCATGGAAAAAGGGCTGCTGTACTGCTTACTCTTGGAAATCTTTCAGAAGTTGCTGTTTGATCCCTCTTATTCTTCCAATGAGTATTCCACTAAAGCCAGCTTGATTAGTCATACCCAATACTTCTCCAGGGATATTTAGAAATGTAAAATGCAGAAGACATTTGGGACTCATGAGGGCCCCTGATACTATTGCTGGTGTAGCCAGACATCATGAAGATTTTTATATATTTTACAATGGATGATGATAATCCAAAAGGGTTCTGTCACTTGTGAAACAAAACTGTATCTTTATCAAATGAACGAGGTGCAAAGGAGCAGAACACTTCCACATTTCATGTTCCTTCCACTGATGGCATAATGGTTGTTGAGAGAAGGTATGACAGAAGATTCAGAAGCACCATCTCACTGGGGACAGGCCAAGACACTCCTGGAAATTAACACCTATTGGCCTCTCTGTGTCTTCTGCCCAGATGCTGGGGCCTAAGTTACTGTACTCATTTCTTCCACTCTGAGATAAAAGTTTGGGATTCTATGCTACTTGGTGCTCTTCCTCTGTCACAGAGATTCACAGATGGTGAGGCCAGCAGTTCTTGAGCTGTGTGCAGCAGTGCCACATGCAATAAAACAGAAGGTTCAGGTTTCATTCCTGCCTTTTTTTCTGCAGACATAGAAATACTGGTAAACTTGATAAGCTTCTCCATCATACTACCAGCACTTAGTGTTCTAGAGACCATGGGGCAGACTCTCAAGCTGATGGGTGGCTCTTCCTTGGATGCAGTGGCAACTCCTAGCACAATGACTTGCTACTGTGCTCTGTTAATTGTTCTTGCTAAAAGAAGGGAATTGTGATGTGTCATATGTGACTGCCTAGGCTGCTTCTAGGCCTGAGATAGGAAGGACAGCTGGGAAACTTTTTCATGTTCCAGGAATGGGCAATGGCTTTGACAAACCTATGTGCTACCCCATCAGGACAACTGAGATGTGATCATAAACAATAAGCAAAGGAATAGTTCCCACTTAATTTTACCTCCATTCCTACTCATAGCAAGTAAGACTGGGGAGCCATTTTGGCTACATTTTCTGAATATTAATCACCGGAGAATAAAGCCAGGAAACAAATGTTCCTGATGCTGAAAAACTTCAAGGAATAGTTTAGACATAATCCAAAATTAACATCAGTTCCCTTTTAACTCTTGTCTTCCTTCTTTTTCTTTCTACAGAAAGGGTGCAGTCCCCAGACTGGGTAACTACGCATTTGTTCCATTAATTGAAAACTGGAGATTTCCATGCCCCATTGCAATCTGCATACACAGGAGAGTTAAATACTATTCCATGAATCCATTTTAGAAGCTTCTGCTGCATGTAAATAACCCTGGCACCTCTGTGTCATGAAGTCCTTGAGAATGCGCAAAAAAAAACCTTCTGACTTCTATATGAATCACTCTATCAACTCCTAGTGACGCTGAGCATATATCTTATCCCAGCCAGAACCTAAGCTCTGTTTCTTCTGTGGAATCAACCCAACCTTTGATTTCTCCTGTAGCCTTCAGAAATGACCGAAGAAGTGACATATGCAGACCTGAAGTTTGTGACATTGGAAAAATTACAAACCAAGGACATCCAGACTGCCAGAGCAAAAGGTAGTGTTGATGTTCGGTGGGGACAGCTCTCCACAGGGCAAACTTTCACCTTGGATAATATTTTGATGTGGCACTCAGAGGAGATTGTCACCTACGTGTTTCCAAAGGCAGACCTTTGGACTCAAATCTTCAAAGAAATTGGAGGGACAGAACAGCAGGATGTTAAAAAGAATGTAAGTCTGGAGAAAGGGGAAAAAGTGCTTAGATTTGAGAGACAATTAGAGTTGTGGGATGCAGTTAGGGGAAAAAAAAAAAAAAAAAAAAGCATGTTCAGGCTAGATATCAAGTGTCAGGTCCTGGAAGTTAGTGAAGTAATCTATCTAAGGAACTCTGTAAAGGTCTTTCAACTTTAATCATTTAAATATGAGTAACTGAAATAAATGCTAAGAAAAGCAGGTTATATATTGGGGGGGTGGGGGTGAGGATGAACAAATACATATTTGTACTTAAAAAATCATAAAAAATATGCTATATAGCTTCACAGAAGACACAGAGGAATGTGGGAATGTGGCTGATCACAAATCTGTACTCTGTACTGTACACATTAGTGCTTTTAAATTGCTCTGTATGAAAGGTATGAGAAAAACAAAGAGATTTTATGTTCCAGCCTGAGTAACTAGATGAATTTATTAGGCTAGCAGTTTAAAGAGCTCTTTCTGAAATATTTTTTTCCTTATTAGCTAGTCTGTGATTATTTCATACTTATTTTTCAAGGGTTCTTTGTATTTTATATTTGGAGGTTGAAGCTGAATTCCTAATAGTCTAGTAGGGTTAATCCCAACTGTTAGGTTAGAGGGTTAGGGAACACAGGAAATAAAAGACAGAAGTATCAGAGGCGGGTATCCCAATTATTTCTGTTGGTGACTTCAACATAATTTAAGTATTCTCACTGAAGTGTTGCACTGGAGTCTACCAAAAGAAGACAAAATACGTGAATCACAAGATTAATTCCCAGTTTGGCAGGTTAGGCATCCAAAAGTCAAAATACACCAATATCTCAAAGCATATGAAAATTCTGACCATGTTTTGAGCCAAATGTTTCTTTGACAGTCTTTTCACACATGTGAAAGTCTATGCCGTTTAGCTTTATTTGTTCAATTTGTATTCTCTTAATACTTCATAGCTAAACTAATCTCTGTGGCCTACTCACTTCCTAGCCCCAAATTCCTGAGGAGGACTGGTCACAGCCAAATGGCAGGACAATTTTTTTGATGTAATACCACTTACTAGCATACTGGAATCTCAGCAATTTACTAGGCAGAGTACTGGTCATGTTGTCTTGTGCAATGTAGGATCTGGAGACATAAAGATGAGAGGTGCCAGTGTCTAGTTTTGGGATCCTCAGTACAAAAGTCACGGACATGCTGGAGATAGTCTGAAGAAGGGCTATGAAAAGGATTAAGGGAATGAAGTATCTTATATATGAGGTAAGGCTGAGAAAACTGGGACTCTTCAGCCTGGAGAAGAGAATGCTCAGGGTGGTGGTGTGTATTTGTGTGTTTCTCTTTAATGTATTCAAATACCTGGAAAGAAGCTGTAAATAATGGTGCCTACTGCCAAGATAAGAGACAGTGGGCACATACTGGAAACAGGAAGTTTCTTCTCAACATTAGGAGACATTTTACTACGAGGGTGCCTAAGCACTGGCACAGGTTGCCCAGAGAGGTTATGGAGCCTTCTCCTCTGGAGTTATTCAAAAGCCATTTCGTCATGGTCCTGGGTCACCTGCTTTAGGTGGTTCTGCTTGAGCAGAGAGGGATGGACCAGACAACCTCTAGAGGTCCCTGCCAGCCTCAGACATTCATTGATTCTGCGCCTGTTCTTGATGCTTTCCTTCTTTTTGTGTATCTTAGAGTCTCGCAGTCAATCTTCCTGTTGGCAGCTGGCTGCAATGGTGCTTGGGGTCATCTGCCTAAGTTCAGTGGCAGCTACAGGAGTCTTAGCAGCCAAGTGTAAGTATGGTCACAGAAGGAGTGCTCAGAGCTGTATGAACAACTAGAAGCAATTTAAGGAAAACAATTAGCCTAAAGAATTAATGGGAAAAAGAAAAAAAAAAAAGAAAAAAAAAAGAAAAAGATCCTTTTCTGGAAGAATTTACCCACTCAGGAGACTCCACAGACTTCAAAATCATGATGTAGTATGTGTCAGGATGTAGATATGTCTTATGTAGTACACACAAAGTGAAGGTAGGTCAAGTATATTTGGTTTTGGGGAGGAATATGTATCTTCAGTAAGTTTATTTGGGTGACATTGAGCTCTATGCCTTTAGTATTAATGGAACAATTTCATTCTTGTTTCACTGTCATTCAAGTCGTCTTGGTCTGCCACGCTGTGCGTGAAAGGGATGAAAACTTCACCCTGCAAAAGGCAATTATGGAAAACCTCAGCCAGCAGTTGGAGCACCTCCAGGCTCAGAATTTGAACTTGTCAGAAACTGTAAAGCAACTTGCCACCTCCAGAGGTACATACTGGTGGGAAGAAATTGATTCCACCTCATGGTAACCACAAATATAATTGTTTTCTATCAAAAATATTGAAAGGAAAGTTCAAAATCTCTAAAATTGCTCTGAATTGTTTCTTTTGAAAATTAATTTCTGGTGAATCAATGAAAAGACTGCATTTCCATTTTTTAAGTATCAGTCTCTTTGAAGTATGTTTACTGACTTTTTGCAATGGAACTTTTTAAAACCCTAAAGCAAAAAAACGTTTTAATTCAGAAAGTACCCCAATGATGATACTTTTGTTTTTATATTAAAAAAAATGTGTTTTCAATAGGCAAATTCATTGATGCCACCATTCTCCCTTTGTTGTTGTCAGTTTCAGCGAATTATCATGAAAAAAAATAATCGTGGAAAATTCCTACTAGCTCTAGTTGTCTGGAATGCTTTGACCACTCAAGACATCTTCATTCTGTTATGTAGTGGATGCAGCAGAGCAAATACTGCTGACCTCTACCAAATAGGTTTGGAATCACTGGCCTTAACAGTTTACGGACCATATCCAGAGAGTATATTTTAACTTGTGTAAAATAATGGTTCGAACTTTTAATATTGAATGGGCTAAATATGCTAGATTATCACATAATGGAGGGAAGAGAATCATTATAAATGAAAGGCTTGTGAAAGAGTGACAAGATTATCGTCTTTGTAGAAGTCTGCATTTGAATTTAACAGAAACCAGAAGCTACTTGTAAGAGTCAAATGCACTGTGCTGTGCTATCTGTTGTCATCCAGCATCAAGTCCCCATATTCCCAGCTGGTACTGAGTTGTTATAATATCAAATTGCCTTGTGAACTGCAAAACAATAGTCATGATCCACCCAGTAGGTTGGACCCAGTTCCCAGAGTTCTCCAAAATATTTTATCTGGCAGGTCTTTTTGCCACTTGTGATTATTTCTGTTTCCAACTAGAAAATGGATTTTCTAGATTGTGCAAGAGTGGTGGAAAAAATAAGTATTTTGAATTCTCACTGGCTTCAGTATTACCCAGGGTCCCAACAAGCAGCTAACAGAATAATGTGGCAGAATGAGCCAAAGTGCAGCTGTCAGAAAGGTATTTTTGGAAGAACAATGGGTGCAATATCTTTCACTTTGTCTGGCCATCACTATCTGCCATCTGCATGCTGAATCCATAGCATATATGAAATGCTGCCAGAGAAGTTCCAGTATAAGTTGCTTTGCAAAGCATATAGGAGGGAAGAGCTGCCCCTTAAGTTGTTAGCAAGAAACTGAAAGTTCACATGAATAGAGATGACCCCATATGACTGAAAGTCTAGGTTCCCTCTACCTGTATGCCCACCTAGATCCATGTCTCTGTGAACATAACTCAATCGTCAAAATTTCCTCTAGTTGTACTATACTAGCACTCTCCTACCAGCAGTTATCCCATTGCATGGAGAAGAAAGAAGCATACCCCAGCACTCCATCTCATTGTGAAGCTGGCAGCTGCTTCAAATACAGTGCAAAAATCAGTCATTATCAGTTCTACAGTTCTGGACTGCATACACATATTTTCACAGGCTTTCTGCTCATATTACAAAAATCTTTAGTATTTGTTTATCTGATTTTAATTTTGAAATGTTATTCTGGCCTTCTGGCAACTGTGTTTATAAAGTCTCCCCCGAAGGCATGAATTTAGCTTCAGAATAAAAGAGGAGTTGCTGCTTCTCTGTGATAGAGAGGCTGTGCACTGCTCTTGTGATCTTGCAGAAATCCACTAGACTAGAAGAGACTGCCATCACTGACAAAGCTGATCAGGTGCTGTTTTGTTTTCAAGGATATAAATGTACTCCTTGTCCTGAGACCTGGCTGCAGTATGGGGAGAACTGTTACTACTTTTCAAAGGAATGGAAAACTTGGCAAGAAAGCAAGGCTCGGTGCTCTGCTCTGGAGTCCAGATTTCTTAAGATAGAGAGTAAGAAAGAGCTGGTAAAGATTCTTTTTTGTTGTTCTTTCCTTTTTCTAATTACATGCACTACATCTAATGTGGTCTGAACAGCCACTCCATCTTTCTACCGGAGCAGTATGTTATGGCATGCATGTGCTGGACCAAACGACAAAAACTCAGTCTCTGCCTCTTTGAAGTCACTCTGCTTGTACTGTGGCTGTACTCTCTCTTATGTATCTTCACTGACTTCAGGAGAGTTAATTGAGACACACCAGTCTACATCTAGAGCCTCACCCCACTTCAGGTCAAATATAATTGAGCTAGTACTCATTAGCTTTAGAAGGGTGTTAGAAGGGAGTAGTTATCCTATATCCTTTACCCAGCTATGTGCAGTCTGTGGTTATCTCAGTGACCATTTTAGCTGATAACTTCTAAAGGCTCTAGGCAGGTTAGTTTTCCTTACCTCCAAAATAGCAGATTGCTGCCAGAAGTAGGAGGCACTGCCCAGAGTCACTTGCAAAACAATGTTTATTACACACAGGTGTGAATACTTCACTTTAATTTCCTTCTTTCCTTTTCCAAATCATAGGCGGTTATGAATGAAGCAGGGATGTGATTCACAGGCTTCACATTTATTTCTGTACAGGACTTTGTAATGCAATCAGCACAGTCTTACGGTTCATATTCTTTCTGGACTGGGCTGTCTCACAATGGATCTGAGGGACCCTGGCTATGGGAGGATGGATCAGCTTTCTCCACAGATCTGTAAGTGACTATGCAGATAGGAACAGACCAAGTCCATGCATATTTCTTGTGAACCAAAGGCAGGAGCCTTTAGCCACCACTTAGTACTCAGCTGCCCATCCCCACAGTTTATCATCAGATTGCTCATCACTTGTTTATTTATTCAGACAAGCCTCCATAAAAGAGCTTATATGCTAGTGTGGGTCAAATAGGTAACAGCCATCATGAATTATTCTATTAGTCTGTGGATTTTTTTTCATGGGATGATGAAAATCTTTGTTATTTTTTTCACAGGTTTCAGATCCAAGAAACCAGCTCAAGACCTTTCGTAGAGTGTGTGTGGCTTCAGGGTTCAAACATAGGCACTGCACAGTGTGGTGAATACAAATTTTGCATTTGTGAGAAAATAGTGGATCCTGCAGTGATTGAGCAAGTGAACTACTCAGACAGGCAGTAGTGTGCACAGCTTTGCAGAAAGCCCCATCCTGTGATATGCTGTTGCAGGGACAGGTTATGTCAGGGATACTATAAACTTGTCCTCTGGTGATGCACATCAGCCAGGCTCCTTGTGCTTTTTTTTTTTTTTTTTTTTTTTTTTTTTTTTTTTTTTTTCCCAGCAACTTAATTCCCTCTTTTTTCTTTCAGGCCTTGTGTTCTTGTGTAACCAGTTCTATCCACTTCTTATATATTCCATTCTAAGTGAAGCAAAATTAAGCACATGATTCCAGAACTCAATTTTATAGATTGATTCATATCACCAACAATCTGTAATCAATGTACATTAGCTAGGACAACACATACATGTTTCCAAAATGCATCCATTGGGTAATCACACATGAATGACATGAATGCCCATTTTACAATAAACTGCCAAATATTTGATTTAATTTCAGTCCCTACCAGCTGGTAACTGGGTGATACAAAGAAATCAGAGCCTGTATTAAAAGACAAAATACTACTAGTTCTACTGGTTAGAGAGTAAAGTTTTGAAATGAGATTGCATCCCCTATGGGCTCATAAACCAGAAATCAAATACAGAATACATCTTCATTGAGGAAAGTCACCAATTTTTAATGCCAAGGGTGCCAGTCCAACTGCTAGTGGATTCTGCTTCATCAGGTATTAGGGAAGAAGGCACATTCCTCTAAGACATCTGTCTTAATAATTATCTATGTCACATCTGATCTAGTTCTTTGATATCCCAAATCCATTTTCTATCCTGTTCTAGAATTTCACAGCTGGAATAAATGTTGCTACAAATGACTTTCTCTGTAGTGTGTCTTCTTGGTATGTCACTGCAGACAGTAGGCTGAATAACCACCATAACAGGGCCTTTATAATGATGCAACAGAAATGTTTGAAGTCCCACAGGAACAAACAAGTTTATGTTTTGGGACTTCTGTTCTTGTATGTATTTTGTTCTAATTTGAGCCATTTGATGAAAATTGAACTGTAAGTTCAATTTGCCGAGATAGCTATGGCGCTATCTCGGCAGGCTTATAATTATGATTATTTCGGACTTGAAGCTGTGCATCGTAACTCTGCAGTAAGAACAGCCAACAAGTGTGCTTCATCCCACACTAGATGGGTATTTAGCAATATGGTAATGATCTTAGTTATCTTAATTATGGGTATGAAGAAGTAATTCAGAGGAGCCAGGACAACAGAGTGTCTTGTGTCACAGTTATCTCACAGTCTGGAAATGCTGCCTATTCTAAGTCTAAGCATGGGGCCTCAGCAGCAGTGGAGATGTTACTTGGGATCCCAGCACTTACCTGTCTACAGGGGATGCAGGTAAGATGTGAAGGATGGAAGGAGTAATCCACACAGGGTTGTTGTACTAGGACATGCTGCAAGGCCCCATGTTACAGCCCTTGACCATGCAAGGGTCTCCTAAGGATCACACCATGAGGAAGCAGGAGAGCCCTCACTGAGGGGGCTGGTATGAGGAGGAGACTGGAAAAGCTTGAAAAGTGGGTCCACATGAACCTAATGAGGTTCAACAAGTCTAAGTGCAAGGTGATGCAGCTGCTTCAATGCTGTCCCAGACATGAGTACAGAGTGGGAGAAGAATTTATTGAGAGCAGCTCTGCAGAAAAGGACTTGGGGGTTCTGGTACACAAAAAACTCATCATGAACCAGCAGTGCTCAGTTGCAGCCTGGAAGGCCAACTGCATCCTGGGATGCATCGATGGAGAGGTGGCCAGCAGGTCTAGGGAGGTGATTGTCCCCCTCTGCTCTGCCTTCTGAGGCCCTACCTGGAGTGCTGCATCCAGATGTGGAGCCCCCAGCACAAGAAGGATGTGGACCTGTTTGAGGGACTTACAAAAAAGATGGAGAACAACTTTTTCATTGAGCAGATGGTGACAAGGACAAGGGGGAATGGCTTTGAACTAAAAGAAGGGAGATTTAGATTAGGTGTTAGGAAGAAATTCTTCACTCAGAGTGGATGGTGAGGCACTGGAACAGGTTGCCCAGGGAAGTTGTGGATGCTCCATCCCTGGAAGTGTTCAAGGCCAGACTGGATGGGGCCCTGGCTAACCTGATCTAGTGGGTGGTGTCCCAGTCCATAGCAGGGGGGTTGGAATTAGATGGTCTTTAAGGTCACTTCCAACCCAAGCTGTTCTATGATTCTATGATATGATTCTATGAGCTGAACCAGTGAGCAAAACTGATGTGAGAGCACTGGGGAGAGGACCAGCAGGAATTCATCATCAGGCCAGGAAGGGCAGCTTGTCTGGACATAGAGTCAAAAACCAGGGAAGGGAACTCATGCAAAGACCTTCTATCAGAGTAGTGGTTGATTGTTGGGCTCTGGCTGAGGGAGAAGTGAAAAGCAATGGTACTATGGGCTATTGCTGGCAGTTAAATTCTGAAGGAAATAAAGGGTGATGCTCAAAGAAAGGTTGTTGTTCTGTACAGTGCTCAGGAGGAGATGTCCGTTGGGTTTCCCTGTACGGGACATAAAGGCTGTTCACAGACTTCCAAGTAGCAGATTTCTATCCTTGTGCAGAGGTCTGCCTCCAGGTTTTCTGCCATACATGGAGACCTCACAGGTCCATTTGAGGATGTCAGCCAACTGATCCCATAGCCTACACACAGCTGCTGCATGAATTCAGAAAAGAGATCTCCCTGTACTAGGCTGATGAGTATTCATAAGCTCAGAAACTTTTAAAACAAGGGGATAAGGTCCTGCTCCTCATTGCTGCCCAGTTGTTTTTTGTTTGTTTTGTTTTGTTTTTCTTTTTCTTTTTCATTTTATACCATGATAATTTGTAATTATAACAGCTACGCGATGAGTAAAGCTACACAGAACAGAAGAGCTTGTGGCATCCAGTAACACAATGCTGTCTGCCCTAAGGTGCATAGTGTACAACTTATTACTATGTTTGAGTAACACTTAACCTTGAATTTCCTTGATATGTAGTATAAACAAGTTCTTGAATTTTGGCTTAATACAGGAGAGAAAAAAAACACTCTTATATGTAAGATGGAGTCACTTGAGTGCAGAAAGCACTTAACACTGGCAAAGATCAGAAGGCAGAATCCAATCATATCTTCAAGTGAACTGAGTCATTTCAAGCCTAATACAATGCTCTTAGACATTTTATTTTTTTTACACACTGAAAAAGACAGAAGGAGAAAGATTTTTTATAGTCACCACTAGAATAGTAATTGTTTGCAGTTTGTTGTTGCCATAAGGTATTAGCACAGCTAGAGCCTTTACATTTTTTTGTATCCTTGGTGTTAATTTTTGATAAAAAAAATATTGAGTCTATGACTAGCCTTTTCAGCTTGATATGATGTCCATTAAAACAGGACTATAAACGCTGTACTCATGCCACAAAGTACACCTTCAGCTCATAAGCCACTCTCAGTGCTTCTTGGTAAACTGTTTCCTTACTGTACCCAACCTGAATATTCATCTCAATAGATCTACCAAATTAATCAACTTCATAGTACTTACGTGTTTTAAAGACAAATTGTTATTCTCATTCTGTTTTCTTATAATATAGAGTAGTAGAATCATAGAACAGTTCGGGTTGGAAGGGATCTTAAAGATCATCTGGTTCCAATGCTCCTGACATAGGCAAGGATGCCACCCACTAGACCAAGTTGCTCAAAATCTCATCCAACATGGCCTTGAACATTTCCAGGGATGGGGCATTCACAACTTCTCTGGGCAACCTGTTCTAGCGCCTCACCACCATCGTAGCAATGAATTTCTTTCTTACATCTAATCTAAAACCACTGTTTTATAGTATAAAGCCATTACTCCCTGTCCTATCACTACACTCCCTGACAGAGTTCCTCCCCAGCTTTCCTGTAGCCCACTTTAGGTATTAGGCTGCTACAAGGTCTCCCTTGGAACCTTCTCTTCTCCAGGCTGGACAACCCCAACTTCCTCATCCTGTCTTCATAGGAGCAGTGTTCCAGCCCTCTGATCATCTTTGTGTCCCTCCTCGCGGCCCCAGAGCTGAATACAGTTCTCCAGGTGGGGTCTCATAAGAGCAGAGTAGAGGGGGACCAACAATCACCTCCCTTGACCTTCTGGCCATGCTTCTTTTGATGCATCCCCGGATATGGTTGGCTTTCTGGATTGCAAGCACACATTGCTGGCTTAGATTGAGCTTCTCATCAACCAGCACACAAGTCCTCCTCAGAGCTGTTCTCAATCCGTTCTCTGCCCAGCCTGCATTTTTGCTTGGGATTGCCCCAGCCTAGATGCAGAACTTTGCACATGATCTTGCCAAACCTCATAATGTTCATACAGGCCTACTTCTTAAGCCCCTCAAGGTCCCTCTGGATGACATCCCTTCCCTCCAGCGTGTCAACTGTATGACATAGCTTGGTGTCTTATTGCTTTCAGTTGCTCATAGGTGTTTTTCTTCATAGTGCTTATTTGTTTTAAAAACAAATTATTCTGCTGACTTTGTTTTCTTATTTTTATGTTGGTTGCATTGTATTGACATGTAATTGCACAAGTGTCTTATTTCTTGGCAAACCTCAGAGATGCAACCCAGAATGAGGTGTCACAGTTTTACTTATTAATGAGTTTTCTTCTCTCCATTGTCCTCCTTCTTACTCTTGCTAACAGACAAGCAGTAAACCATTTGGATCATAAAAACAGAAAGAAATCCGAGTGGGGAAATATATTCTTGCAGCAAGATTCCAGTTCTCACATTATCAGAGATAATATGTCTCTGAATTCATGTTTATAAACAGAAGCTGTTGTCTTCAGACATCAGGACTTGCAAAATACACTGCCATTTTTCAAGTTGCACAGCCACATGGTACATGGAAAATGATTTTCAATCAACTCTTCTAAAGGCTGCTGCAAGAACAAGGAAACAAGGATAGAAGTACACAATTAAGTGCTGACTTAAACATCTATCCAGGCCTGAAACCCACAGACTTGTAACTGACCTGTTTTTTTCATGTCTTACTGAGAGAAACAGAACTGCTTTCATGATTTCGAGGACAAGCATTTTAGATCTATTTTCCATGCTGTGATTAGCTTGTTAAAAATTAATTTCTGAATATATCACACCTTGTTTCCCCCACGTCTTCATTATAGGGAACTTGCAAGTATTGCGTGCTTGTACAATTTGGGTTTTAAAGTAGCTTTACAAGTGTGCTAATTTTTAGACGTCATGATTCCCCTAAATGTTCTGAATTTGCTGCTGCAAATAAATTTTTATTTGAATGAAAATTATTTTAAGCATCTTTAACCGTTATAATTCTCTGGAATTTCCTGAAAAATATATATATATACGTTTTTCTGGTGATAATATATTTTTTGTTATATTGTTAATTTCTTGCAGAACTGTATCTGAACATCTCCGATTAATTGTTAATCAATCTGTACTCAATATAATTATTCAACCAATTACCCTACAGATATTGGCATTTTCATTTACACGGCAAAAGAATTGGGTTTGTGTCTTGTCATTGTGAAGTAAACAAAAAGACAAGCCAAATTCCCTGCAGTCATAGCCAAACCACTAAATTTATAATGATTTGTAAATATAAGGTTAACCCACAAATTACCCACTTGCTTTATCTATAAAGGTTAACAAAGTCTTATGTTAAAGCAAAGATTTTTATAGAGGTTATTAATGCATCTCAAAAAGTATTTCAGAGCAATATACAGAGGCCTTTGTATATCACATGTTTAACTGCACCTGACTGTGCAGTGGTGAGCAAAGCTTTGTCATGGATTTGAAATAACATATCTTCACCATACTTGTTTGCAGTCTTCTTTAAGAAGCAGAAAGAGTCTACCACTATTAGTATTAATCACCAGATAAAGAATAGATTATCCTTGAAATCACTGAAATTAGTGCTATCGCCAGTTCAGAATTGAAGTGTCTAGACAGAAGAGAATGTGATAGAGAATTTTGGCTTCAATGGTTCATCAAGTAACAAAAAAAAAACAAAACACAACAACCAACCAACCAAACAAAACAGATGTCTTTTTAAATATTCACATTTAACAAGTGTTTTATTGAGTAGAAGAACAAACATGATCTCTTGTAAAAGAATCAGCATCTTTGACTACACTGACTGTTGGTCATAAACTCTTGAGCAAACTAACATGGACATTCATTTCCTGTTCCGCAGTTCATTGTCCATTAGTCAGTGAGCACAAATCAGCTGAACTGCACAAACTTCTTTTGATACGATTGGGTGAAACTGGGATTTAATTTTAAGCTGCAGAAATAGTGGTACAAGAGAAGCAGTACACTCAGTTTTGTTGTGCTAAAAGTTTGCTGCTGTGATTCAGTCAACCCTTCTTGCAGTCAAAGAAGCAACAGTTCTAGCCTAGCACTTTTCAACCATATCTTTGTAAATGTGGTTTTGATTTGCCTTCACTCAGTATAAACTAGATGTCACTGTTTAAGTCACTGGCTTACAATGATAAAAAGTCAATATAAGAGCTTTATCTGGCCACAAGAAGAGAATACAAAATCCCTAATATTTGATCTTTGTATTGTTCTCAGTAGTACTGATTCCTCCTTGGTAACTTCCCTCCATGAACTGTTGAATTGCAGAAGAATGACAAAAGAATGAGTAAATACAGATGCCTATTTCTTTGGGGGAAATCTGGAGTCAGTGGATCGCAATCACACATATCCTTGCTATCCTGAAAACTTATGTACCCACTCTACTCCTCACCACTCTAAAAACCCACCAGAAAATTGAGAAGAAGGAAACGTGCACTCTATCTGTAGAAAGGTCACCCTTTTGTTCTGATTTCAAACAAAGAGTTGCAAAATATTCTTTCACAGAGAAAGACCTCCTGAATCTGATTAAACTATCAGCAAGAGTCAGTATTTCCTCCCTATTCAGTATTTCCTGTATTTTCTTTCTATAATTTTCTAGATTTATTGGACTTTTTCCTGTGTAAACACCAAACAAACAGACTCAACTGAAATGTGGAATTGGAACACACAATTAGACCACATTGAAATGCGCAAGGTTCGTAGGTGACCTTTGTGAATAGGACCTTTCTTGGAGATGGATGCTGAAATGACCATGCAGCAATCATATTTGCTGCTGTTTATAATGTCAAATAAAGTTGAATTCTGGACACAGCACAAATTATGGTGCAAATATTTAATGGGAACTGTATACGTGAAAACCAGTATTTTGTAGCAGAAAGGAAATAGATAATTAATATCAACTTGCCTATGCTATGAAGGCAAAAATCTTATGCATTTCATAAAATCTGTATTTTGAAGTACAGTATTGCAACCCAGGGAAAGAGAGAAGTTTCTTCTGTATGATTATGTCATGAATATCATAGAATCATAGAATCATGAAGGTTGGAAAAGACCTCCAAGATCATCTGGTCCAACCATCTCCCCTACCACCAATGTTATCACACATTCATAGACCAGGAAGTGTCATTGCTGAATGTGGTGGTTCAAACTGCATCCCTATGTACACTGGAGACAAATCAAATTTCTAGTAGACTGTGACATAGAAATACATCAAAATATATTTTCAAATTTTTCTGCTCAAATCTGTTTTCCAACATGAAGAAAAAACCTCAGACACTTTCAAACTTAGAACAAAACCAAAGGACGTTCTCTAATCAACGTTCCTACTCAAAAGTAGCAAGCTCTATTAAATTGATCAACCTCTTTTAAACACAGCCACATGAATATCAGACTGAGCCTTTCTGAGACTAGTGTATATAAAATTTAAGCTCTTAAATCAACCATAGAATTACAGAATCAATGTATGATTTATGTTGGAAGGAACCTCTGGAGGCCATCTGGTCCATCCCATCTGCTAAAGTTGAGATACCTAGAGACGATTACCCAGAACCATGTCCAGATGGCTTTTGGATATCTTCAAAGGGTCTGACTCCACAACCTCTCTGTGCAAACTGCACAAGTGCTTAGTCACCTACATAGTAAAGAAGGGCTTCCTGAGGTTGAGAGGGAACATCCTGTGTTTCAGTTTGTGCCCATTGCCTCTTGTCCTGGCACTAGGAACAACTGAAGAGAGTGTAGCTCTGTCTTCTTATCAGCTTCTTTCCAGGTATTTATATACATTGATAAGATTCTCCTAGGCCTTCTATTCTCCATGCTGAAGAGTCCCAACTTTCTCCCTTCATTATCTCTGTGACCCTCTCCAGTATGTCCATGTGTCTCCTGTACTGAGGAGCCTAGGAATGCACACAGTACTCCAGATGTGGCCTCATCAATCCTGAGGAGAGGGGAAGGATTACCTTCCTCAAATTGCTGACAATACTTTTTCTAATGTAGCCCATAATACTAACAGTCTTCTCTGTGGCAGGGGTACATTTCCAGCTCATGTTCAACTTGGTGTCCATCAGGACCCCAGGACCTTTTCTGCCTAGCTTCTTTCTAGCTGTTTTACCCCCAGGATATGTTGGTGCATGGGGTTGGTTGTTTCTCCCCAGGTGCAAGACTTTGCATCTCTCTTTTGAGCTTCATGAGGTCAGTCCCTCTCTCCAGCTTGTTGAGGTCCCTCTGACTGTCAGCACAACCATATGGTCACCTCTCCTTCCAGTTTTGTATTACCTTCAGACATGCAGAGGGTACACTCGGCACCATCATCCAGATCATTAATAAAGAGGTTAAACAGGACTGGAATCAATATTTACCACTGACATACACTGCTAGTTAGTGGTCTCTGACTAGACTATAAAACACTGATCAATATCTTCTTGGGCTGGCTGTTTAGCCAGTTTTAAATCTATCTCCCAGTCTGCTCATCCATCCCATACATAGTTTCTTTATGAGGATCTTATGGAAGACAGTGTTGAAAGCCTTACCGAAGTCCAGGTAGACAATGTCCTCTGCTCTCTCCGCATCTATCAGCCAGTGGTTTCATTGTGGAAGTTTATGAGGTTGTTCAAATGTGACTTCCCCTTGGTAAATGCATTCTGAGTACTCCTGATCACATTCTTGCCCTTCCTGTGCTTGGAAATGGTTTCCGGGATTATGTGCTCCATCGCTTTCCCAGGGACTGAAGTGAGTCCGCCTGGCCCTGGGTCTTCTTTCCTGACTTTCTTGAAGATAGAAGTGGAGGAGTGATATTTGCTTTCCTCCAGTCCTCAGGCACTCTCTCAGTAACCATGATCTTTAAAAGGTTTCTGAAGGTGACCTTGCAACAGTGACATCTTCTGGCTCCCACAGCATTCATGGGTGCATCCCATCAGAGCTAATGGATTTATGTATGTACAGTTTGCTTGTGTTCCCAGACCAGAACTTCTTCCTTGCTCCAGACTTTTCCTTTACATTCTGGGGCCTGGTATGCATAAAGGCCAATCTTGCTCATAAAGACTGAAGCAAAGAAGGCACCCAGTACCTCAGCTGTTTTCACCTACTGTATAATCAAGTCCACCATCTCCTTCAGCAGTGAGTCCATATTTTTCCATCTACATTTTGTCACCCAGAAGCCCTTCCTGTTGTCTTTGACATCACTGGCCCGAGTGAGTTCCAAATGGGCTCTGGCTTTCCTAACCTCATCCCTGTATCTGTATTACTCCCAGGTTACACATCCATGTATTTACCCTCTCTATGCTTTCTTTTTGTGTTTGAATTTGGCCAGGAACCTCTAGTTCATCAAATGTCTTTTGGCATTTTTGCCTGAATTTCTGCTCATTGGGACAGACCTCTCTTGAGTTTGGAGGAGGTGATAGCTGAATATCAACTAGGTATTTTGGATCCCTCTTCCCTCTACGGCCCTATGTGTTAGGTAAAGAGAGGGAGATATTCCCTTTTAGTTGAAGACCAATGGTCTTAGGATGGCAATCTTGGAATCCAATCAGTATTTCCATTCTCCCTGCATAACAGCTATGGCAATTATGATAACTACATACTGTTTATTAACACTTATTTAACAATGACTTCTGGGACTTCTTGGAAGATCACATTATTGCATGTAGAGGAAAAGCTTCATTACTTGGATCTCAAATTTGAACATACTTAAAAATCATAGTCCCCAGCCAAGAGGAGGATGAAGGTGCTAACTGGTGTTTTGCTGCTAAGCAGCAAACAAAGAACCCACACATATTTGAGTAGTAAAGGAGAGGAGTGTTTGCTTTGGGGTTTTAGAGTAATTTAGAATAACTGAAAGTTGGTGCATTGAAGAGTAAACTGTAAATAATTAAGAGTTTTTGGAGGTGAATGTATCTTTGTAAATAGAAGTGAGAGAAGACTCATCATCTGAGTAGTAAAATGGGCTAAAAGGAGAGCCCTGGTAGAAATGGATATATAAGAAATTCTAACCAATGACAAGAAGTAGCCCCACAAGACTTTATGCTTCTGAGTTCTTTGGCTATGCTGACATGCTTGAGATTAACAACTTTGCTACAGTTCAGGTTTCTGAGCTAGACAGAGGAGGCTAATATCTTGTCTCTGATTCATAAATATTTCTTATTGCTGATTCTATTTATCTGGAAAGGCTTCCTTTCTGTTACATTTTAGTGTATGTGAAGGTTAGACTCTGCTTTGAATTTCTATTAAACATTATTTTACATCATCTTTTTGAAAAATCTGAAAATGACAATCTATTTCTTCGTATACTTCCAGTTCTCCTTCTGCTGATCAGAAGAATATTTTTAGATCAACTGGACTGCCGTCTTTTCACAGATCCAAGGATATATCTCATAACAATCCTCACTGTGAACTTTTAATTTACGATAGTATAGGTACGCACAGTTTTCCTTGTTGGACAAATCAATCCTAGGAAAAGGAACAAAAACCATCATGTTGTTAAAAACTTACACATACATGTTTTGTACAAAGCTTTTGGATGATCATACATTATTGCAAAATTTGCACAGTCATGCAAGTTCTTCTACAAAATGTTGAAGAACATGACATTGCTCAAGTCAAGGCAGTCTCCCACCTTCCTTTGATGTAAAGATGTAAAAAAAATAAATTAAAAAATAATTAAAAATTAATTAATTAAAATTATTTTTAATGCAATTAAAACATATTTGTAATGTAACAGAAATAGGAAAGGAAAGGAAAGGAAAGGAAAGGAAAGGAAAGGAAAGGAAAGGAAAGGAAAGGAAAGGAAAGGAAAGGAAAGGAAAGGAAAGGAAAGGAAAGGAAAGGAAAGGAAAGGAAAGGAAAGGAAAGGAAAGGAAAGGAAAGGAAAAAGAGCATACTCAAAACAAAAAATAACACCAATTCCTCACCAGTCATTATTGACCCTCCAACAGTTGATTTATTCAGTGGTAATTTGAGTCTGAAAACTGAATGACAGTGGTCTGCCCAAACAGAAGCCAGATCATTCAGCCTGATATCAACTAGCCACGAGAATTGCAAGAGTTTGCAAGACAAAATGAGCACATATTTCTCCGGAGGTACTGTAGAATTTTCAGTCAGAAAATGTTGGTCCTGCCTGTGACAGCTCTCCATTTTGATGAGGACTCTCATATTACTGCATGCAGTGGTCACTTCATGTAGAACAGAATAGTAATTCATTTTCCCCACAGTTTAAATAAAGGAGAAAGAGGCTGAATAAGCTGATGATAATTTAGAGAAAAAGTAAATGGGTTCTTTTCACATTGACCATTTTTGTGTATTAAGGGTTTGAAATGTTGATGAAAGAGAGGAGTGAATTTGGGATTACTGTGGCTGAGTAGAAAAGGCTTGTTCAGGAAGGTTGTGCATGAGGCAGTCTGTCTTGAAAGAAGTGTGAGTTACTTACTTTAGAGCTCATGGAATGTTTCATAAAGAGAATGGGTTTAAGTAGGGAGAGCAGTCACTGATTGCACTGGTTCGTTTTTTCTTTCTCTTGCTTTCACTTTTAGTTTTCTAAAACTATCTTTTTCAGGGATTCCAAATCTATAATAGTATTCTAATTCTGAAAGTGTCTGTGGCTGTATTCTGCATTGAAACTCTGCCATTAATAGGATTTATTTATTTTTCCCTCCTCCCTAAACGCACAGGGATGATATTGTGCAAGAAGAGATTAAAAACTACTGACCATCTAAGTTCAGAAAACCTACCAGTCCATCCTCTGTGTAGAAAGTTTTGTATCATCCATCCAAGACCAGCCATCAACTCCATAGGATAATCCAATCCAATATGATTGTTTTTGTAATATATGAGACATTCTGATCTATGAAAAATGCAAAACCTTTATCACCAACGTGTTTGTGGATGTGTTTTTGCTTAAATCTAAATAGCTTCTCCTGAGAAGAGGTAATCAAAGAAAGAAACAAAAGAGTTAAGTAATTTGACAATGATATTCTGAACTCGTCATCAAAACTTCATAACATTGTTTCCAGGACACAGTGTCTTTATTTGACATGCAAACAGGAATATTTTGTGTCTGACATCTTTACAAAATATAAGACCATGGCAACAATTTTCTCTAGAACTCTATTAGAGTATCCAAAGAGATTTTCTGAGTTGAAAATCATCACTTCTAACTTTCTCAGGATTCAGGACACTCGCATCCAATAACTGTCTGAATAACATCCCGTGTTATTAGCTTCCTCATCAATATACTTTTATGATTAAATGCTCTTCAGTCCACATTGCCTCAGACCCTGGGGACAGTATGTCTATTAATGTATATCTTAAAGAGGTATTTGCTGACTGGTGAAGAGTTTTCAATAGTAGATACCATTGCAAAGAAATACCAGTATGATAGGAATCGTACCAACTTGCTTTTCCTTTTCAGTGTAAGAAGGGTGGAATTCTGAGAAAAGCAAAAGTCTTTACTTTCTAGCCATGTTGCCTCCTTTTCTGAAATATAGAAACAGGTGTCACCTCCAATCCATTTCCAGTTTACAGGGCACAGTGAACATGCTGGGCCTAGAACAGGAAGAAACCATCAGTCCCTTATAAATAACCAAATGAAGAGTAATGTACACTCATAGGCCTGGAAAGTCAAAGATATGTAGAGCTGAAATGCATATGGCACTTTATGGTTATATCTATACTCATTTTTTTTATTATTTTTTATTTTTTTTAGTTCATAATTTAATTTCCTATAATATATAACACCCTTATTTAACTATATAAGACTTAACACACACTTCAGGCTGTGTGAATGGTAGTTCTACTTACTGTTCTTAATGTTTGTGTCACCCATTGAGCATAATCTCTCTTTTAGTCCTTGCAAGTTTTCATCATGTTGCACAGGTGCCTGAGAACCTCTGAGACCTGAAGTTTATAAAGATAATCTCCAGTGAGACAAAAAAAGTTGTGATGGTATTGCATGATATATGTGCTTCATCATATTTTGCAAATTTACTTTTTGCAGCTGTGTGTTCACATACAAATCTGATGCTACAGTGTCACATATGGTGAGGAAACTAGCAAATGTGAAAACAATGGATAAAGAGATTCCCATGTTTTAAATGTATTTTAATCACAGTTCCATTACAGGTCACTTGACAATCCAATAAAAAACTAAAACAATGAAAAAAAATATACTTAGCAAGGAGTATCTTGAACTAATCATGCTGATCTTAAAGGAAGACTTTTGAGACTTCTAAAAAAACACCCTAAAACTCCTAAAAAACACACCTTTAAATCTTGGTTAAACTTTTCTGAGAAAGGCAGGAAGTTTATATATATATATATACATATATATACGCTTATATTTACTTATATATATATCAGGAGTACTTAGATATTAGCTTTTGGGTCAGAATGTAATGGGTCAGAATGACAATGTCCAGGTTCTGCAATAACAAGTTAGGTACAGTGATGTCACATGATAAAAGCTAATATAAAACATGAAGGTCTTCAGTTCTTTTGCACATCTCAGGTAAGCTCGAATGACAGAGTGAAACAGACAGTGAGATTTCCTCACGAATCTGAGTGCTAGAAGTATGTTCCTTTTTTAACATACTTATGTGAACCAATTTAAGATAGTAGTTTTCCAACACAAAAGGTCTCCAAGCAAGGAGAAAAGAACTGCTGTTCCAGTAGAGTAAAGAGGCTTGAACAACAAAAGAAGACGAAAAGAGAAACATCAAACTGATGTATAAAAGTCAACATTAGAATTTCATAACTGAATTCTAATTAGCAAATAAAAGAGTGATAGATGGATGAGGGTAGAATCCATTTCTCCCACTCTTTCAAAAATACACAACCTTGATTTCTGTATCCTTGCTCTGGGCACAGGTCCAGAAATGCCTTTAAAAATACTTCCTCAAAGACTTATGCACCAAGCTGTGGTGTTTATTTCAGGCAAATAGGAAGATGGGGAAGAACAGTATATGTGAGGAGGCTGAACTATGACTCCTTTGTTGCAGTCAGTCTGCCACTTTTCTTCAGTGCAGTTATTCCCAAGGTGTTAATATGAATAAAGGAATACAGTAGGTTTCAGCACTTACCTAGGACTATCATTCCTATGATGAGGGCCAGGCACAGTACAAACAAAATGAAGATAGCTGGCAACCATACAGCAAAGGGAAGAGATCGCCCTGGGAGAAACCAAAAATTTACGTGACATGCAGCACTCTGTTCAGTAACCCTGACAATGCTCCCCCCTTCCAGGAAAAGCCATTAGTTGGCTTTCGAAGTATTTTCCCTTCTTGGATATATTATATTTTAAGGATCAACTCAAATGAAAATTGTGAAGGACATTAGGCTCTCTGCAGTGCATCTGTTAAAGGGGTCTGTTTGAAATGAGTCACTGGAAGTATATAGTTTAAACAGAACAGGTAGGGGATTCCTTGCCTTTAGAAAATGATGAGACTATGAAACCTTGTAGTGATCCTATGGCTTAGAATTAGGTGATGTTCCTGCTCTCCCTGGCAATACTTTATTATTCTTCTGTGCCAGAATAGAGTAAGGAAATATATCCATATCATCTTCCACTTTGCACAAATCCTTTCTACTCTCAGTGTACACACTGAGATATAAACACAATATAAATAGACACAATATAAAACAATAAATAAAACTAATCACATTAGCACTGATTCCTATATTCCAGAGTTTGAACCAAAGCCATCTGTCTTTTTCTACAGAAATTTAGGGCAAGTAACAGCAGTAGTTTCTTTCTATGTATTTTCACATCCATGCACACTTATTTTTATCGGACAAAACCATATAAATAGTGCACAGAAATAAACATTAAGCCTATAAATACATATTTTTCTCATTTACTTATCTGGACAAGAGAGATCATTCCGGTTGTCCACTATAGCATAGAAAGTTCAAGAACAGGTGTCAGTCATACCTTGGTTGACGTTCACGGACGTATAGTGTCTGGATGGATGCTGTGGCAGGTGATTTAAATGAGAGTATCCATCCTCTTCTGTGTTCATATTCAGTATCTGAAAACTCATTCGTGGTTCAGTAATGATCCTCTTAAAAGACAGACCAAATGTTTTGTGAAGGAGAAGCAAAGAGAAAAGCAGAAAGAAGGAAGAGAGAGGAGAATGAGTCACACGTCAAGTTTCCTGAGTCAAATTATTCATATTCAAGTACTATGTGTGACTCCTCCTTTTCCTCTCTCAGGAGAAGGAATCCTCTCTTTCTGCTCAGCACATCTCAGCTAGATTCTGCCTCCCCAGGTCTACAGACACATAGAAATGACATGAGTCCCAGTCATTTTATGGCTACATAGTATCACTCTTTTCTATTGAGCCTTTCCATGACTTCCATCTCCTTTGAACTTTTCACATTTTGAAACAGAACAAACACCTTCAATTCTTTTCAGAGGCAGGCTGATTTCAGTTCTGTGCCTTTATCATTACTCATTGTTAAGGGCTAAAAATCCAGGTGTTTGTCTTCAATTCAGATAAAAAGTCACAGCTGTAAATAGTAGCTGAAACTGTGTAATCACACAGGAAACACTGTCCAGAATCTAATGTCATCTTCTCAGAGGGACAATTGGGAAATCACAATGTGGAAAAAGAAGACACAGAGAGCACTTAACAAACAAGCCTTTGTGGCAAAGGCTAACCACAGATCAGACAAAATTAGCAAGAGCATAGCTAGCAGAGCAAAGGAGGTGATAATTCTCTTCAACAGTTGTGCATATACAGCTAGAGTGCTACGTCCAGCTTCAGGCACCCCAATAAGAAAAAATTATTAAAAAAATATAATTACAAACAAACAAAACACAAACCAAACCAAACCAAAAACCTCTAAACCTCAAAAATACTAAAACTGGTCAAGGAGGTAGCCACAAAGATAATGAGGAAACAGAGCACATGATTTACAGGGATTTGTTCAGCCTGGAGAAAAGAAAGGTACTGACAAACTAATTGGAGTCACTGCATAAAGGGGAGTATAAAGGAGATGAAGCCAAACTCAGAAATACACAATGGAAGACAAGAAGCAATGGGAGTATATTATATGAAGGGGAATTCTGATCTGACATGAGGAAAAACAAATCACATTGAGGTGGTCAAATATTGGAACAAGTGCTTTGAAAGGGTGTGGCAGCTTTGTCCTTGGAGATTTTCTGAGCTTGACTGGACAGAGGCTGGAGCTATCTGATCTAGTTTTGAAAGTAGCTCTGCTGAGCAAGAGTTTAGAACAGATTCACTTCAGAACTCCCTTCCAAGCTAAACCTTTTCATGACTGTGATCTATAAGTATGAACGGAAGATTCACTACAGTTTTTAGCTTATAATGACCAAGGAAACAACAGTAGATCACTTGAAATAGCATAATCTGTCCCTCTTTCTTATAACTTAGAAAAATTTAAAAAGTGAGAAACAAAAGAGACTGGACACTACTTTATATCTCAACTTCTCTACATCATCCAACTACAGTAGGAGCCCATTCTTCTTTTTGCAAAGCTGTAGCTTTCTGTTTGCTGGCGTACTGCACAGTGCTGCGCACTCTCCGCTTTCTTCTCTGGAAGTTCCCCTGCCAGCAGAACATAGGATGTATTAAAGCCATGAAAGCCAAGTAAGAAGGCTCTGAATGGTTGCTGAAATTGCACCTTACCTGCTGCCTCATGGAACTCAGATGACTGCATATTTATTTAATATAACACAAAGCAATTGCAAGTCCTGACCGAGTGAAGGCAGGAGCAGAGTGAAGGACTTTTAAGGAAAGAAGATACTGTGAGAGAGACCAAGCAGGGTTCAAGTAACAGGAATCTGTAGGGTGACAGTGAGATGTTGCAACTTTAAACCCATCACTACAGATGCATGAACCAGGACTGAAACCTGTGTTAAGGAGTCTGATACCCCCAATAAGGGATGCATGGCAAAACTCTGGTGTCTTAAGAATTTTGTCTTAAGTACCTTTGGGAGGAGCCTCTGCAAGTCAACTGGTTCAACTTCCTATTCAAAGCTTTGCCAGCTTCTAGCAATGGTAAAGTTGCTCAAGGAAGGACATGGGGTGGGCTAGGAGAACACAGGTAATGAATAATTGGCTGAGAGGCTGGTGTTGAGACAGGAACTTTGGGTTCTTTGACCATGGGGCAGTTCACTCAACCCCTGGCCTATTGTTGATAGATGGAACTCACATGTCTCAAAGGGGGAAACGGTTCCTAGCGCAGGAGCTAGCAGGACTTGTCGAGAGAGCTTTAAGCTAGCTGTGATGGGGGGAAGGGATAAAACAGGACTCACCAGAGAAGAGCCTAGGGGAATGATGCTGAAGCTGGGGGTGAGGCAGATGTCTCATCTGAAGTGCATCTACACCAGTGCACACAGCATGGGCAACAAACAGGAGGTGCTGGAAGCGACTGTGCGGCAGGCTAACTGACCTAGCTGCCATAACTGAAATGTGGTGGAATGAGTCCCATGATTGGAGTACTGTGATGGACAGCTACAAGCTCTTCAGAAGAGATGGACAAGGAAGGAAGGGTGGTGGTGTGGCTCTTTATATTAAAGAGTGTTTTGATGTTGAAGAGCTTGGGGTTGTGAGTGATAAAGTTGAGTGTCTATGGATAAGGATTGGGGGAAGGCCTGTAGGGGTGACATCTTGTTGGGGGTCTGTTATAGACTGCCTAAGCAGGATGAAGAGATGGATGAGGCATTCTATGAGCAGCTCGCAGAAGTTGCATGATCACCAGCACTCATTCTCATGGGAGACTTCAACTTCTCTGACATATGCTGGAAGTATAATACTGCGCAGAGGAAGCAGTCCAGGAGGTTTCTAGAGTGTGTGGAAGACAGCTTCCTGACACAGCTGGTACAAGAGCCTACCAAGCGAAGTGCCCCACTAGACCTGCTCTTCACTAACAGAGAAGGACTGGTGGGAGATGTGAAGGTTGGGGACTGTATTTGTCAGAGCAACCATGAAATTGTGGAGTTTTTTATTCTTGGTGATGTCAGAAGTGTAACTAACAAAACTGCTATCTTGAACTTTTGGAGGGTGGACTTAGACCTGTTCTGGACACTTGTTGCAGGGGTCCCTTGGGATTCACTCCTGAAGGGCAAAGGGGTCCAGAAAGCCTGGACACTCCTCAAGACGGAAATATTAAAGGTCCAGGAGCAGGCTGTTCCCGAGTCCTGTAAGCCAAAAGGGAAGAAGACTGACGTGGATGAACCAGGAACTTCTGTTGAGAGTCTGTTAGAAAAAGAGAATATACATCCTCTGGAAGAAGGGACAGGATACTTGGGGAGACTACAAGAAGGTATACAGGGAGGAACTTAGAAAGGCAAAAGCCCAGCTTGAACTCAGAGTGTCCACTGCAGTAAAAGAGAACAAGAAATCCTTTTACAAATATATTAACTGTAATAGAAGAACCAAGGAGAATTTCCATCCTTTCCTTAGTGCAACAGGGAATGTGATCACTGAGGATAAGGAAAAGGCTGAGGTTCTCAACGCCTTCTTTACATCTGTCTTTAATAGTCGGATCAGTTATCCTCAGGGTACTTTACACACTGACCTGGAAGTCCCTTGTGATTCGGGTAAAGAATCACCCCCTGTCATTCAGGCAGAGACAGTTAGAGACCTGCTCCTCCATCTGGAACAACACGAGTCCATGGGACCAGACCATGAGACCAGATGGACTCCACCCCAGGGTGCTGAGGGAGCTGGCAGAGGTAGTTGCCAAGCCACTTTCCACCATCTATGAGCATTCCTTATTATCTGGAGAGGTCCCAGGGGATTGGAGGCTCTCCAGTGTGACTCCTATCTACAGGAAGAGCCATACGGAGGATCTGGGGAACTACAGGGCTGTCAGCCTGACCTCATTTCCAGGGAAAGCTATGGAGAAAATCATCTTGGGTGAGATCACATGGCACATGCATGGCATCCAGGGAATCAGGCCCAGCCAGCATGGGTTCATGAAATACAAGCCATGCTTGTCCAACCTTATCTCCTTCTATGACCGGGTGAGCTGCCTGGTAGATGAGGGAAAGGCTGTTGATGCAGTCTACCTGGTCTTCAGCAAAGCCTTTGACAGGGTCTCCCACAGTATTCTCCTGGGGAAACTGGCTGCCTATGGCCTGGACACGTATACTCTTCTCTGGGTAAAAAACTGTCTGGAGGGCCATGCCCAGTGATTAATGGAGTTAAGTCCAGCTGGCATCCTGTTACAAGTGGTGTCCCCAAGAGGTTGGTACTGGGGCTTATCTAGTTTAATATCTTTATTGATGACCTAGATGAGGGGATTGAGTGTACCCTCAGTAAGTTTGCAGACGACACCAGGCTGGGAGGTAGTGTTGATCTGCCTGAGGGTAGGGTGCCCCTTCAGAGGGATCTGGATAGGCTGGACTGATGGGCTGAGGTGAATGGGATGAGGTTCAACAAGGCCAAGTGCTGGGTCCTGCACCTGGAGCACAACAACCCCAAGCAGCACTACAGGATGGGGGATGAGTGGCTGGAAAGCTGCCTGGCAGAGAAGGACCTGAGAGTATCAGTTGATAGTTGGCTGAATATGAGCCAGCAGTGTGCTCAGGTGGCCAAAAAGGCCAACAGCATCCTGGCTTGTATCAGAAACAGTGTGGCCACCAGGTCTAGGGTAGTGATTGTCCCCCTGTACTCGGCTCTGGTGAGGCCACACCTCTAGTACTGTGTTCAGTTTTGGGCCCCTCACTACAAGAAAGACATCGAGGACCTGAAACGTGTTCAGAGAAGGGCAACAACACTGGTGAGGGGTCTGGAGAACAAGTCTTACAAGGAGCAGCTGAGGGAGCTGGGATTGTTAAGTCTGGAGGAGGCTCAGGGGAGACCTCATTGCACTCTACAACTTCCTGAAGGGAGGCTGTGATGAGGAGGGGGTTGGCCTCTTCTCCCAGATAACTAATGATAGGACTTGAGGAAATGGCGTCAAGTTGTGCCTGGGGAGATTTAGGTTAGATATCAGGAAAAACTTTTTCTCTCAAAGAGTGTTCAGGAACTGGAACAGCCTGCCCAGAATGGAGTCACTGTCCCTCATGATGTTCAAGAAGCGCCTGGATGAGGTGCTACGATGTACAATTTAATAGCTTAGTGGGTAGTATTAGTGATAGGAGGACAGTTGGAGTAGATGATCTTGTAGATATTTTCCAACCTTGTGTTTCTATGATTCTAAGGACTTGTCCAGTCAAATTCACAGTGTCTTCAAGAATGGAGATCTCCAAGACTTTCTGGATACCCATTCCTGTTTGACCACATACACAGTGAAGAATTTTCTCCTTATGTCTTATTAGGATTTCCCTTATTACAGTTTCTGTTAGTTGCCTCCAGTGCTCTAACCAGCACTGGCAGAAAGTAAGTATGAATCTGGGAGGACAAGACAGAGGTGCTGTTGGCTTTCTTGGTCACCTGAGCACACTGCTGGCTCACATTCGACTAGCTATTGACCAATACACCATTTCTTTTTCTGCCAGGCAGCTTTCCAGCCACTCATCTCCCAGCCTGTAGTGCTGCTTGGGATTGTTGTGCCCCAAGTGCAGGACCTGGCACTTGGCCTTGTTGAACTTCATACAGTTGGCCTCGGCCCATCAGTCCAGCCTATCCAGATCCCAGTGCAGAGCACCTTCCTACCCTGGAGCAGATCAGCGCTTGCACCTAACTTGGTGTCGTCTGCAAAATTACTGAGAGTGCACTCAATCCCCTTGTCCAGATCACTGACAAAGATACTGAAGAGAACTGGCCCCAATACTGAGCCCTGGGGGACACCACTAGTGACCGGTCTCCATCTGGATTTAACTCCATTCACCATGACTCTTCAAGCTAGGTCACCCAGCCAGTTATTAACCCAATAAAGTGTACACCTATCCAAGACTTGAGCAGCCAGCTTCTTCAGGAAAATACTGTGGGAAATGGTTTCAAAATGCCTTACTGAAGTCTAGGTACCACTTCCACAGCCTATCTGTCATCCACTGAGCGCATCATTTTGTTGTAGAAGTAGATCAGGTCCATTGATCAGGACCTGACTTTTATAAACCCATGCTGACTGGGCCTGATTTGTCCTGTAAATGCTGTGTGATGGCACTCAAGGTCATGTGCTCCATGAGCTTTCCTGGTACCAAGGTCAGACTGACAGGCCTGTAGCTTTCCAGATCCTCTTTCTGGCCCTTTTTGTAGATGGGTGTCACATTTGCTAGCCACCAGTTGACTGGGATCTCCCCTGATAACCAGCTCTGCTGATAAATGATGGAAGTCAGCTTGGCAAGCACTTCCAGCAGCTCCCTCAGTACCCTCGGGTGGATCCAATCTGTCCTCATAGACTTCCATACATCTAAGTGGATTAGCAGTTTGCTAACTATTTCCTCATGGAATATGAGGGCTTTATTTCACTCCTTGTCCCCACCTACTAGCTCCCTATCTACCAGATGAAACATTGTACCTTACTTTCAGGCATTCACTTCCTATTGCAATGGTAAGTAATTCTGGTTAGTTCAGCTGGTAGCTCATAAAACAGAATCACAGAACAGAATCGTTTTGAAAACCTCTAGTACCCATAAATTAGGACTTGGCTCTACTGAATATGGTGAATTTATTCAGTTCACAAACATCTTTCAGCACATTAGGTAGAGGATTTTTTGTTTGTTTAACTAAGGAACAACTTCAGTCTTTAAGATTATTTTCAAATTAAATAATAAATATTAATGACAAAGCATTTTTTAAAAATTTTATTTTAGGGAAATTTCCAAATAAGGCATATACATACATGCAAACATACATACAAGGTGTATATACATATATATACAAGGAAAGTTTGTATATGTGATACTAAACAGATGTCTATTTCCATACACAGAACTTCAAAGAACTCATGCAATGAAATTACACTGAGAAATCTAGAGATTTCATTTTATTCTAGGAAGTATGACATGTACTTTGATAATACATGTCACGCAGTATGGTCCTTGGGCTCCAGAATTCCCAAACAATGTAGATAAAACAGAAGAACATAAGTAAAATTTGTGCACATTAGCTTGAGCTCTCATTGAATGGAGCACATCATTGTTATCCTTGTTGTTTTTGTTTTTTTGTTTTTTTTTTTGTTTTTTTGTTTTTTTTTTGTATAGCAATTATATTTACAGTAGCACTGAAATTATATTTGGGTAATATTTTATTCTCACTATGACATTTGGCTCCACTTTTCAAAGAGATTGCTTCCAGGGATTCCCTGTACTCTTCTAACAAATGTACTTTTGTTTCTATAAATATCAGTACACATGCAAAGAGAATTTTATGGGTAAATAAATATCTGTGTTCTTTCTCTATTCCTATATCTCAAAAAGGGGAAGAGCTGGAAGAACAGATTTAGGAATGAGGGCATGACTAGGCAAAATGGTCAAAAAAAGGCTTATGAGTGTACTAGTTAGTATGTACAATAATTCAGTGGGTAAAATCATCAAGAATGTAGTTGGAGTGGTTTATGACTGGCAGGTGTAAAATGCTGAGGAAAGAAGAAATTCTAAGTGAGGCTTAAGAAATACAGAGATCTAAGAGAATGTGTGGTTGACCTTCTAGACAGTCATGCAAGTATCATTTCTTGACTGTAGCTAACTCTTTAAAAGTAACTCCTATGTTTTAAGCTTTTAGCTTGTAGATTTTTTCTCTCATTCATAAGCCTAGGAGACAAAATGCAGGCAAAAGGAAAATTTTGTCTCTACTAATCTATCTATTGGATCACTGTTCTGAGAAAGCTGTATGATAAACAAACTAAAATAAAAATACATTAAAAACATCTCGTTCTTAGAAATTATATATAACAGTGACAGAACCTGCATCCCTACTTGCAGTGCTTCTTCAGGCAAAATGAATAGCACCTTTCTCACAGATCCAGAATTGCTTTGTGAAACAGGAGTTACTGGCATAAATAATCCGTCCATATAAGGAAGCGCAGAAGATGTGTTCATATAAAACTGTCCTAGAAAATGTAAAGATACGGATTAATAATGTCCTGCTGACATCATGTACTCTATATTTGGATTTGTAGTCATAGCGATTTGCCACTGGAATGTAGAGTTATTTCTCCCTTGGAGCTATTTTATTTCTACTATGTTGTCTTTTGGGGTCCAGGGCCTGTGACTGAGCTATAGTTTGTTACTCATTGTTCCTTACACAGGGCAGGAATTTGTAATCCTATAGCAGATAAAATGATCTACATGTTCCTTCATCACTGCGCATGTGGCAAACATGGGAAAGAGGAATCATAAATGTCATGAAGTTTATTGGAGCCCAGAGGAGAGAACCATACTGGTCTTAAGTTACGAAGGCTTACCAAGTTTTGGCTTCTCTTGAAAGAGCTGTTCCATCTTCCCAGTACCAGCCATTCCTTTCAGAGATGTATGATAATCCAACCCAATAAAACTGTGAATCCTGTGGCAGAGAGACCTGTAGCAATGCGAAGATCATCACAATAATATTTCAAAAATAAAACCCAAGCTGTATATCTTCCAGCTGAGAAGGTTCTGCAGCCAAAGGAGACGACTCTTACTCAATAGGTAACTGTTTCTATGCTTGTTTTTCATGAAACAGTGCTGACTGCTCTGATTATAGAATCTTTCAAATATCTTTACTTATTGAACTGTGTCAAGACAAATGTACCCTGGATCTGCAAAAGAGCTGTTCTTATACAGAAAAACAAAACAAAACAAAACAAAACAAAACAAACAAACAAACAAAAAAAACACCTTTGTCTTGCTTGCTTTTAGGTATCTACATTACCTTTATGTATCTACAGTTCGGATATAGACATGGGAACACTGTCAAGGCCCCAGTTAAGGTCTGCAAAGATATGGCCAGCAGAGCCAGTGGAGCTTGAGATATGATTCATCTCATGCAGTGGGAGTGGCACAGAATAGTGACTGTATTGTAGATCTCCCACTGACTGCAATGGAGCCTAAGAAAGTTTGAAGTTGCAGACCACTTACAATATAGATGCCTGATGTTAGGTGAGATGAATCCCAGCCTAGAGGGCAGATTCTGGTGCCTAAACACAGGCCTTTAACACCATTTGAGATGGCTTAAACTGTCTGAAGTTTTCACATATGGCTGATAGACAAAACCCAGAACCTGTGCCCTTATGAAGCACTACCTGAATGTGAAAGAGGACAATGCAGGTCATCTCAGATTGCACTAGACACCTATGCCTAGGAGCCTGAATCATTCCCTACATGTCCAAGTGCTACCTAAGAGGTTCCTCATCATCTTAGCCTGTTCAGATCATCCATATACTTTACTATTGCTTATTAGCATGTTTAGGGACTCATTCAAAATCTAAAATCTATGGGTGGCTTAACCTGGACTAGCTTCAGTCTGACTCCAGCTGCATATGCCAAACATGGAAGAAAGAGCAAACACTTAGACATTGGAGGTCCAATGACCCAGGGATTTATATTTCATACCAAAATTATCTCTTGAATTCACTGTTGAAGGCGTAGTGCTCAGGTGTTGCCCAGCAGTGTGGACCAGTACTCTGAGCTCAGGATCATAGAATCATAGAGTCATTTAGGCTGGATAAGATCTTTAAGATCATCAAATCCAACCATCACCTACCACTACCAAGTCCACCACTAAAACATGTACCTAAGCACCCCAACCACATGTCTCTTAAATACCCCTAGAGATGGTGACTCCACTACATCTCTGGGCAGCCAGTTCCAATGCCTAACCACTCTTTCTGTGAATAAATTTATTTTGATACCCAATCTAAACCTTCCCTGGTGCAATATGAGAATGTTTCCTCGCTTCTTGTCCCTTGTCACCTGAGAAAAGAGATCAATATCCTCCTTGCTGCAACCTCCTTCCAGGTAGTTGTTAAGAGGGACAAAGTCATTCCTCAGGTTTTTTTTTCTTTTCTTTTTTTCTCCAGACTAAAGAGCACCAGTGCCCTGAGACTCCTCATATGTCCTGTTTTCTAGTCCTTTCACCAGCTTTGCTGTTCTTCAGTGTTGATAGACTCCATTATAAACCACTTCTCCACTTCTGTGTCTACCTATCTGATTTTCATTAAAAAAAAAAAAAATAAATTCAAATGGGCAATATTTATGCTTTAAAATAAAAGAGAGTTGAGAACCCCCATCTGAAACTGACTCCATATGGAAAAAAAAAAAGAAGAATTTTCAGGGAACTGTCTTTCCTTTTAAAAGTTTTAGGTAGCAAAAAGCAAATAATAAGGTTTGGACTTTGTATAAGCCTAATAGCTGGTGTAGCAGAAGTTCCCAGGTATATGTTTACAATAAGTGAAAATATAGTCCTGCCAACAAATCACAGATTTATAATTAGGTAGCAAATATAAACAAATAAATAAATAAATAAGACTACTCAAAACTGTTAACTCCCTAAATCTTATTTAGTCATCATAATATAATCCTCTTCACTCTAGCCTTTCTGCCATCATTAATGTCAATCGATGAAGGGTATAACACAAAGACAAAACCCAGCCTGTTTACTGTCACTTTGCACAGCAGTGTGGTGAAAGGCAGCATGAATGACAGCACAGTGGTTAATCTAATGGCCACTCTAGATCAGGTGTAGATGTGGTTTTGATGCTAGGAGCCCTCAGAAATAAAACTTTCGGAGAGAGGTAACAGAAGTATGTATTTTGCATTCTGGGAGTCCCCTCCATGCTGCTAGTATGCAATTTGTTTTCTCTGTGAAAACCTATAGGTAATTAAGGTATTTTATAAAATGTTTGCTTTTATTCTTCATAACACACAATTTAGAAATTTTTTCAAGACATGAAAATCCTGTAGCTTGCAGGAAGACCACTTGACCCCGGGGGAAACCAAATAAAGGCACTGTAAATGACCAAACCATTTTCTGCCTGCCACATTTCTTGAAGTTAAAACACACATGATGTAAAGAATATATGAGGTTAAGGCTGTACCATCTTTGCTTTATCTTTCAGCACAAGAAGAGTAGAGTTTCTAGAGGAACAGAACTCCTGGCTTTCCTTCCATGTTTTCTTCTCCTTTGAAATGTAGAAGCAGCTGTCAGCTCCACTGCTTTGCCAGCTTGCTGGACAGAGAGCACATTTTGTTTCTAAAAGACAAAGAGTATTATTCAGATCTTCAAGGAATACTAGATTTTTAACTGCTGGCTTGTCTGGGAAAAGAAGATTAAGAGTAGCCATGAATCAGCTGAGCTTCTGGGGGGGCCTGTGAAAGATTATTTCTCTGCAAAAGTTATTTTGCATGTTAACATGCACATATCCACATCTCAAATACTATCACAGTTAATAGCAAACAGTAGACGATCAGTTTATTTTCCCTGTGATTGTATAGTTTCTTAGGCAATGGGATCTCAAAGGGGATGATTTGGGTTTATTTACATAACCACTTTTACCATTGTTCTCTTTCCCTTCAGAACACAATGCTTCCCTCATTTCCTGCAGCTTCTTTCCTCCTGCAGAATCCTTGGGAACCTGAAAAACTGAAGTGAATGAAAATTCTTATCAGAGTACTTTCTTTAAAGAGTTTTAAATTGTAGCTTTGGGCATTCTTTTAATTTCTGTTTGTTTCATTTGCAAGTCGATTTGTGTGTGTAGATCATCTGCAGTTCATTCGTTTTTCAAAGGGGAGAAGAGAGTAGAGTACATATGCATTTAATAACTGTCTACAACTACCTGAAGAACACTTACAAAGAAAGAGCAAAACTGCCCTGGACAACAGAAAATGATATGACAATGGGCAATATCGGCCACAATTTGAGATTTGGTCTATTCAGGTTGGACACTAGGAAAAGTTTTTCCCACAAGTGTGATGCAGCAGTAGAAAAGGAAGTGGTGGCATCTCCACTCTCAGAGTTTTTCCAAAGTACTATAGACAAAGCTACAGATTATTTTATCTAGGGTTACTGATAGTCCAACTGCCTCTAAGCTAAAACTTCTGTGATACTACAGAACACCCTGAGTGTCCTAGGCATTTGCAACTGTTTCCTTCCCCCTGAAAAGAAGCTGGAGACTACCTCTGCTTCCATATGCAATGTGGTATCACCTTCAATAGTTAATTGAAATGTTCCTACAGAAAATCTGTTGTAATCTTTGGGCAAATTCACCAGTCACTATACTTTGATGCATAGATTACATCATAAAATTGTCATTCCTGAAAAAAAAACCACACTGCAATCCAAGAAAGAGGGAATGATAACTGAAATATTCCAGTAACAGTCACGGGGGGTCACTATTATCCTGTGTAGCCAAGAGTATGAATCTTCTAGCTATGAACACTAGGAATTTGAGAAAGGATGCAGTCTTTTACTCCTCGTTTACTCCTCTAAATGCAGCTTCATCTGTTAGTATGGGAGTATTGTTGCAACTGGAAGCTATTCTGGAGGACAGTGTGGATGGGGTAAAGATTGTAAATGCAGATCAAAGTCATCTGGAGTGACTCGTGCAGATGCACAATGGAGGGGAGATTTGATAGGAAATTGCTATTCTTGCCATACTATTTCCATAGGTCTTTGCAGGAATGGTCAACAGGGGCAGATGAAGTGGTAGTACTGCTGGAATTCACTCCCATTATAGTACCCCAGGACAACCCAGTACTTACACAGGAACAGCAAGGCCACCAGCCCCATGAGCAGCACCAGGCTCAAAATGAAGAAAGCAAAGGCCACTGGCCACCTTTTGGCAGATGAGGCAGAGACTCCTGGAACAACAACAACAAAAACACATTTAGCAACAAAAAGAACAGTTCTCACCACCACACAGTGGTATTGCCTCCTCTCTGACATAATCATTTCATATTTATCTATTCTGCAGAGCTTCTTTTTTACTTATTGCTAAGTTTTTATTATCACACAGAATCACAGAATCACAGAATTTCTAGGTTGGAAGAGACCTCAAGATCATCGAGTCCAACCTCTGACCTAACACTAACAGTCCCCACTAAACCATATCCCTAAGCTCTACATCTAAACGTCTTTTAAAGACTTCCAGGGATGGTGACTCCACCACTTCTCTGGGCAGCCTGTTCCAATGTCTAACAACCCTTTCGGTAAAGAAGTTCTTCCTAAGATCCAACTCACTGTCCTGAATTTCCAGGAATTTTTTTTTGTTTGTTTGCTTTGAGAAATATTAGTCTATCCGCTGAGAATATTTATTAACTGAGGCTCTAATGCTTTAAAGCAAAACCTTGTATCATGAGGAAGGAGATCAGACTAGATTTTGCAGTTCCCACAGTCCTGGAAAGAATGAAACAAGCTCTAAGTCTCTCCACCTCAAATGGGAAAACAAACAAACAAACAAACAAAAACACAACAACATATAGTGTTAGATATATAATCAATTCTTGGCACTGTGATTGAGGAATTTCTAAATGTTTGCAATGTTTCAGCCTTAAACTGTGCATCTTTCTTCAGACTCTTTCTTCAGATTTTTATTAGGGTTCCATGTCTCATCAATAATAAAGTCCTCCAGAAAGTCACAGCTGACTCTCCCCCAATTAAAATATTTTCATGTATATTTATAATTCTTTTGGGAAGTGGTACTCTGCAGTTTTCTATAATACTTTTCCCAATCTGTTCGCTAGTGTTCAGGTTACATATATCAACAGTTATTATTCGAGACCAGTGTACCAGAGCAAGCATGTCCAGAGAAAAAGCCTTTTCTAAGGTGAGAAGAATTAACCTCCAGAGGTGCCCAGATGTCCGTATAGACTGGGTAACTCATGTACATAGCAAAAATTGAGGGAGATTGTCCTAACCCTCATTGATCAAAGCAATTTCAAAAGACCACAGATGACACTGCATTGCAGACTGATGTGCTGCAGGGTAGACCTGCCATTTCAAGGGTCCTAGACATCTTAGAAATGAGCTGTAATTGTAGCAGAGCTCAGGAAAGAACAACATGAAGTCCTGTACCTCTAACAGTGCAACTCCATGCAGCAGTACAGGTGGAACACTGACTGGCTAAAAAGCAGTTGTGCTGAAAAGGACTTCAGGGTCCTGGTGGACAAAGTGAATGTGAGTCATCAGTGTGCCCTTGTATCAGTGAGAGCTGACCACCGCTGGGGTGTATTGGCAAGACTGTAGCCAGTATGTTGAGTGAAGTAGTTGCTGGTCTACTTGGCAGCCATGAAGCCACATCTGGAATACTGTGTCCAAAGTGGAGCTTCCCAGTCAAGGGAGCTGTCAGCTCACTGTAGAGAGTCCAGCAGAGGACCATCAAGATAGTCAAGATAGGTGGCTGAAGTACCTGGACTTGTTTAGCTTGGTGAAAAGGATGACAAGCGTGGAACTAATTTCAGTCCTCCACTCCCTAAAAGGGCTTTATAAATGGAGCTAGACTCATCTCAGAAGTCTAGAGGAAGGGTATAATACAGCAGTCACAAGTTGCACTAGGAAAACCTCTGCTTAAGTATGAGGAAAAAAATACTCCCTTCAGCACTTGGAACAAATGCCCAGAGATACTGTGAGATCTCCATCCCTGAAGGTTTCCAAAACTCAAGTGGACAACACCCTGAGCAACATAATCAGACATTACAGTCAGCCCATTCAAGAAGCAAATAGTGAAAGATGAGCTATATAGGTCCCTCCTAAGCTAATTTGTGCATAGGTCTGTCTACTTTACATGTTCTTCATGCACACTGAGAGGCCATTTAAGAGTTTGCTGAGCTTGCCATCTCACTTCTTTCCAGGAAACTCTGCCTTTATATCTGACTCCCTAATATTCATCCTCAGTTTTCTGTCTCCTGCTTGTTAACAGCTTCTCCATCTTCCTTTTCAAGCAATCATTCTCAGTGGATAGCCCTAGATCTTTTCCAAACAGTATCAGATTGATATGAGTTTAGTCTGTGAGTACTCTACTCTACCCCTAAAGAGCATCAGTAATACTTATTTCACATATAGGCCTGCTGGTTAAATTCTGAGCAACAGCAGCTGTGCTCAAGCTCACCTTTTTATGGGCTCAGATATTCCATAAACACAATCCACTGCATTACTTAACTCTCAAACTGCTCATAGAAAAATTTTGAGCATAAACGAGTAAAAATAACTCCCCATAAGAGATTACATTCACTATTAGGCCTTATAAACAGCATAGTTTTCTAATTCCAATGACTGAGGAAACTGCTTCAATTTCCAAAGGCTGCATTATCTGATAAAACTATAGTGTCTTCCTCTCTTGCAGTGCCCTGCTGTTACAAATGAGTCTTACCAAAAACAAAATAAAACAAAACAAACAAGCAAAAAAACTATATAAAGGTAACATTTGTCTTCTGTATTAAAGCAAATAGAAAAAAAAAAAAAAAAAAAAAAACAAACACACAAAAACAAACTGTAGTAAATATAGATCTCAAAGACTTCAGAAAAAGTATCTTTAATCATCAGACACTACAGCACAGAAGACTTCATTATTATTCTCTCTGCTGTTTCTATGAGCTTTAATTAAGAGTAGACTATGTAAATTCAGGTTACATCCTGATGTAGATAGAAAAATAATTTCCATCTGTACTTACTGTCTACTGTACCACAATTGACTTGAGCTTTAAATGCAGGATATTTGTTGCTGTTTGAATATCCACGAGTAATAACTGAAGCTGGTGGTCGTAAATTTAATGCGGTGTAGCCTTCCTCATCCTCCATCTCCAGCTTGTCACACTTTTTTCCTGCAACAAACGTACTTGGGAGATGGGGCACACTGCAGCAAGACCAAAGCTGGGGCAATGGGAATGGTTTACATTTCAGCATTTTCAGTGAAACCACAGAGGAAGCTGGCTCTGTTCTGATTACTGTGCCACAGTGGAAGTATAACACATTGAAAGCATGTTAAGAAGATAAAATTACTCTGTCAAGGATGGGTAGTAATTCCTTCTTGAACATGAAGACCAGGAGTCTTGGTTCCAGACTGGAGCCTAAGACTGTTTACTTCAGCTACCTATCTGATCTGATCCTGTAAATACAGCAAACATTAGGATTTTCTACCTCCTTGAAATACAATGCTCTCAAAATAGTTGCTATTTTGAGTTATGGTGTGAAAGATACCTGTTTAATCAGCAGTGCACAAATACAGCACAAGAGCTGCACTGAGAGCAGTAGGTTGATTTTCCAAATACTATTAAGAAAGAAATGAAAAATGAAATTATTTTGCAAAATTTCAATGAAATAAATGTTACAGATACAGTCAATGGTATGTCAAGCCATGCTTTTCTAACTTCCTTGTGCAGTTTTAGACTGGTAACTAGTTAGGAAGATCCAGAAAGAGGACCATTAGGGGAAAATCCTAATCTCTCTGAATCTGGAAAAATAATCAAATCATATCTAGAAGGAAAGTAACAAGTGGAGTGGAAGAGAGTACCTGATTTATCAAGAAAGGCTAACAGGGCTCTCCATGTAGCTTGGCATTGAATTCTGAGTGATTATGATAGACAGTGTTTGCTTTTTTTTGTGTTAAGAAGGGCTGTGAGCAGGCAAGTAGGAAGTCTACAAGTTAATATATATATCCTGGGTAGTGTGCAGTCATTTCTGTGGGATATTGTAGAAGAAAAGAGATGTGCTCCTCCCCAGACACAGCAAAGCAATATGTGGAGCTGAGAAGCGTCTTTCAGGAACAGGGGTTTCTCTTTTGAGGAGTGAGAGACTGCCATGTGGAAAGAGATCAATAGAAACCCTTTAGGAGAAAAGGAAGTGAGTGATACAGCAGTGAAATTGGAAGGAAGGAAGGAAGGGAAAGAAAAAAAAAGAAAAAGAAAAAAGAAAAAGAAAAAGAAAAAGAAAAAGAAAAAGAAAAAGAAAAAGAAAAAGAAAAAGAAAAAGAAAAAGAAAAAGAAAAGGAAAAAGAAAAAGAAAAGGAAAAGGAAAAAGAAAAGGAAAAGGAAAAGGAAAAAGAAAAGAAGGAAGGAGAAAGAAAAGTTCAAAGTGCAGAGGAGAGAAGAAAAACTGAGCTGACAGGATGGTGAAACCAGGAGCTTGACAGGATTGATATGGCCACTCAGCCTGGGTCAGAGAAAGACAAGGCAACACTGCCGTTGCAGGGTATGCAGAAGTCACAGTGCAGTCCTCACTCTCTGTCTCTAGTCATTTGCCTTCTTCCACTGCTGAGATGTAGACCTTAAATGTCTTCAGACAGTGCCTGACTCTCTGTAACAGAGCAATTGCCCAGACACGGTGATTCACATTGTGGTGATATGGTGAGTCAGAAGGAAAATGCAAGAGAGGAATTTTCTGTGGTAGCTGTTCCTGTTCCTGTGTAAATTTCAGAGTTTCCTGTTTGCAAAATAACAACAGAATGGAAATACACTATAATGACTGAGCTGTTCTTACTATCTTCTTGTGCAGATGGTAGATTTTTTCAGAACAGAAATACATCTGGCTGCATGTATATCTTGAGTTATGTTCCCCATATGCAAAGAGAAGGTGTGAGGGAAAAGCTGGGTGTAAAGGATATTTTCAATTGGTTTTCCTATGCAGCCAAATACAAAAGGTGTAGCATTCAGTGTGTATTCGTGATGCCTTCATCATACCTCATGAATGCCTCATACTAAATATAGTGCAAAAATTCTTGTGCATCAGCCCTGAAAATTTTGACTTGGCACCTTAGTGTCAAGAGCTTTTCTGCAGATAACAAGAATCAAAATACGTCTGAGAATCAAATACATTTATGCTACTGTATTAGGCTGCAGTTTTCCAAAACTGTAACCTCTTTAGTCTTTGCAACAACTTCTCAAGCACAGAATGAAAATCTTTTGTGATAACTTTTATCTCACACAATTTTCATGAGGGAAAATAGGATGTAAAAGGCATTCTCCTGTATTATTTTCATAGATCTGAATTCAATAAGCAGCCTGCTAAATTATTATTATTATTATTGTTATTACAGAGCCACCCTTTAAAATAGATTCTGCTGCAAGAACAGAAGTAACAGTTTTTAATAAAGGCAATATGATGAGGTTTCACTGTCACTTTGTCCATTTAATGATCCAGGAAGGTAAAATTTCTTGTTTTTTCAGACTAAAATGACAAAGAAGATAGATGAAGATAGGAAGTTTTGGTCTACACTTGAACATAACAGATGTGTAAAAGTTATATAAAAGCTGTCAGAACAAAATGTCTCTATTTATTAACTAGAATGTGACCTTGTAAATTGCAATAGCTAGAGTTTATCACTTGGGAGGCAGGGGGACTAGATTTTAGAAAAGTGAAACACACTGCTGTATACTACTGATTCAAAAATGCCATCACAACCCATACATAATAAGAGAATTTCTAATGTTTCTCCCTCTGTGAGCAAAAATTTCTTTTAAATACAGTCAGACAATGCACCTTTAAATCCTACAATGTTTCACCACCACTAGGATATGTTCTTTGCCATCTTCAGTCTTGATGGACTACGTTTTTCACTTCAGTATGTGAACAACTGTAGGTAGGACACTGCCTTCCCTCCTTCTCTGGAGTGTTTTTGTTTGTTTGTTTATCAATTGCTTGAGTGTTTTAGTTATTGCTTTTTGAGAATAAAAAAACTAGCTGCTTCTGTTTTAGTAGCACAGTGCACTGTGAAACTACTCTAATCCCAGCTGCCTTTACAGTAACAAATATAGTTCCTGCACCACAGAGTGGTTTTGGACAAGAAGTAAGGTCACCTGAAAGACCAAGGCTGCAGAAAGGTACGATGTAGCTTTGTGGCTGCCTGTTGTGTGGACAGCTGTCAATCTCAGCTCATGTCTGTCTTTGACAAAGTGCATGTCTGTCTTTGACAAAGTCCCGTCTGCTCTTAGGCCTATCTCACAAATGAAGAAACATCCTAGAAACATCTTTTCTATTACCTTGCAGTAACTCTACTGTTAGAGAAAATAAAATCAGACTTATTTATTTATTTATTTATTTATTTATGACAAATTATTTATGGCAAAAGGCCTTTCATTAGCAAGAAAGGATGTGTCATGTTCAGGACAGCTTCTACATCAGATTTCTCATATACCTAGTATAAAGACCAAGAGAGACTCTGGGAAGTTACTGGGCAGAAGGCCTGCATTTTAACTGCAAAAGACAGGAACAGGTACAACACAAATTGAAAGGAACTGCTATGAAATGTTACCACAGAGAAGTGAATGGTGAGTTACCATTATTTATACTGTTTGTGAACACCCTGGCCCACCTTTTGAGAATGACTGTGTTTGTGTGTTGTATATTCCATCCTAGTACTGTCAGACCAGCAAGACCTCAGAAGCGTGTCCTGAATGGAAGCATTTAATCCTCGTAGTTGGTGTTATGTTCCAACTACATAGTTCCAACAAGTGGTATTAGGACTGTTATCAGTGGATGGTGCTAGGAGCAATTTCTTTATGTGTTTGCCTTGATACTGTGCTTTTTTTTTTTCTTGGGCAACCACTTTTGCCCATTTTGTTCATCACTGAAGTTGGCTAAAACTGAGTAATAGTTTAGACATTTTGAACCTGAAAAAAACAGACATGGATCACTGGAGCCCATCACAGTGTGTGTTTCCTTAATGTGAAGACATTTTTACATGTGTCTGAAAGAAAATGAAAATGGGAAAATGTATTAGGTCTGACCCAACATATTTAAATTCTTATGTGATAATTTTGAAAAAAAAAAAAAAAATCAACCTTGTTGAATATCTTCTAAACTCTCATAATCCTCTTGATCTGACAAACCATTCCTCTTGCTGGTGGTTGTTACGTCGCTGCAACTGGATGGCAGGCTTTTCACAGACATAGTAATCAACTGCTTCACATGCTTGGTTGTATATTGCATGATGGTAAATATATCCACAGAGGCGGGAACGTTGTAAATTATTTGTCCTATGATGCAAAAATCTTTATTATTTTATCCCATCTCATTCAAACTGTGCATTTTCACACTTTTCAGAAAGAGCTATCTTTGCAAGAAGTCCTCATTTATCTTTCACAAAGAATGCATAACCTCAACAAAGAAACAGAGTTTAGCAACATAATGCAATAACACCTAGGAGGCTGGCCTTGTCATGAATATGCCAACAAACACTCCCAGCAGACTGTAAGGCTGGATTCTAAACCTTTCCTGTACTTGAGAGTAAGAAACACTAATTGCTGTGTACTGAGTGTAGGGTATCAGTTAAGAGGATACTGTCCAATAATGAAAAAGCAGGCTGGAAAGCAAGAAAAAAAAAAATATTGTATTTCTGAAATAACATGTTAAACAGAATTGAAGTGATTCTAGAAAAATAAATGGTGCCTTATATTAAAACAAAACAAAACAAAACAAAACAAAACAAAATAATAATAACAATAATTAAAAAACAAACAAACAAACAAACAAAAACAACACAAAACAAAACACTTTTCTGTTGGAATTTTTCCATGTGTCCTCACTGAGGCAAGATATCAATTACAAGAGAAATGTATGACATTTATGGTCAGTCTGAAACTAAATTGTGAATAGAAACTGTCAGGCACCTTTTTTTCTCCCCAGTACTAGCGCCTAGATTAGCCTAGAAGCAGTCCTGGGTGAGGCCAAGAAAAATCTGAAATGGAAAAAGAAGACCCTGAATATACAAAAAATTGTATAGAAGTTGGTTATCCTATGTCTTTTTGGTGTTAAAAAAAGTGAGAGTAGCACATGGGTGAGGACCAAATTTATGTACTGCAGGAAATATCTGTCCACGTTATTAAAACTTACCAAGACTTTTGTTCTTCTGTAACAGTTGTGTTGTCTGCCCAGAACCAGCCTTTCTTATCAGCTCTAAATGATAATCCAAGCCAGAATGTTGTTCCAGGAAATTTTTTAACCAGTTCCTATACAGAGTAAGAATAATTCAAAATAGATATTCAAGACATTGTCTCAGAAGTTGCAAACCGTGATGGAAACTGCTCAAAGAACATAAATAATCACAAATTGCAAACCTATCATGACAAGTTCTGCTCTTAAAGGAAAGGGCTGCTATCCAAGGAGAGGTGATAGGAGAACTATTTTTAATCACAAAGATACACTTATGATCCTGAAAGACAATGTCACCCTTATCTACCTGATTTAAACCCTTTGAGGGAAATACTGAATCGCTGTTCTCCCTTTCAGTCGTGCATCATTCCTCCCCTTTTACTTTGCCCTTAGCATTTTTCATCAGTGAAAGGAAAGCTGCTCCAAGGAACTATTGGGTTTGATTTATGGAACATTTACATGTGGCTGTAGCACCATTTACTAATTTCCAAAAGCTGAAACATGACAACTAGAGGAGGTTTTACAGTTAGACAGTTAGTGATGTTTTCTTCTTAAAAAATTCTCTGACCAGAACAGGTAAGAAGGTAAACGGAAATGATGCTGCCTTTCTCCCTCCTAATTGAGGGAAATCTCTGAAGATTTTTTTTTTTTCTTTTTCTGTTGCTCTCTTCCTTCACTTCCCATTGTCACTCCTAGGGTGCTTCTCCATTTTCTTTTTTTCTTCATCTCTCTTGGTGCCCTGATTAAGAAAGGTAGAACAAACTGCACCTCTCGATCTTTATAGTAACCAATTTGCGAAGATGAGAATAAAGTTACTTTCTCTTCATTCTGGAGGAAACATTGCACCCTGCAGCTCAGAGAGAGGAGAATTGCCATTGTCATGTGTTGGAGTGTAGACAGGCCAAGCTCTGACCACTAGCTCTTGGAATACATTTTCTGCCTTCACTTCCAATGGGTGTGCTGTGATCTTGTGGTAAAAGCATTATTTCAGTCTACACCTGGCATTTTATCTTCCCAACCAAGTTTGTTTTCAGTTCCTAAAATGTTAAGCCAGACTTCAGCAACTCATTCCCAAGTGTCTTCATCTTATTTGAGAACATGAGACTAACTCTGGTGGAAAGAACTTTCACAAAATTGGGATAACTATGGTTTGTCTATTGGGAGAACAGGTTGAAAGAGTTTTTCACACTCACATCTTAGCAAATCCTCATAAGGATCCATAACACTTGTTAAATTAATGACTAAACAGACATAAACCTACTTTCACCAGTTATTCTAGTAGTAAGAGCCACAGCAAGCCATGGTAAGATGTGCTGTTGCTGACCACCAGCAACTGGAAGGGCAGCATTTTGTGGGGCAGTGACCAGATCTATGTCTTAGCCCTTCGCAGAGCAACATAACCACTGCAGAAAATTTCCTGCTCACAGTGCCATTTACAAAAATGACATGTGAAGTGCCAGGAAACTGCTAACTTCATAGTCCCTCTGCTGTGTAATGGAAGAACTGGGACTGTCCTAATGTACACGGTCTATGCCCTCTACCAAATTCATCAGGCTAACACTGCTGTTCTTGCAATAGGGCAGATTCTTTCACGCTAAAGAGTCAGAAAACAGGCCATACCAGCTTTGCCATCTCTTTTACCAGCAGAAGAGTAGAGTTTTGTGAGGAACAAAACCCATGACTCTGTTGCCATGTCTTCCGTTCAGTAGAGTGGTAGTAACACATATCACCATCACCTGGCCAATTCCAGTTTGTAGGGCAGACCACACAGTTTAGATCTGGAAAAGAAAACCATCACTCCATTGCTGCTCCTAGGCTGCCCTTAATCATTCTCGACCCGTGGCAACAAAATTCCTATAGAATGGGGATGTTTGCGACTGTCCTCATTCAGTCAAAGTCTCAGTGAGGTCCCAGAAGGTTTGGGTAATGAAAATGATGAAAACTTAATCACTGCCTATCTCATTCCATTAGGCCTTGAGGGAGATTCAGGTATTGCAGATGAGATTTATTTTGGGATTCTGCAATGGTGATTTCGCTTCATGTGAATGAACCCATCTGGATTCACATTTTAGTCAATGGAAAAAACAGGTGTGAAAAACATTTTTTGTCATTTCAGTTGTCTTTCTTGGCAGGAAATGGACTGTATCCTTGCACTGACAGTTTTTCTTCATTGACTAAGCAGGAGTCCTAGACAGTTAGTTTGTATGTTGAACAATATCTGTACAAATGAAAACCCCCTTCTCAACAGTCACAACAGGATTTCTTACTTCTCTGAATGTAGTTTCTGAAGGTAACTGCTTCTCTCACTGGCTCATTGTCAGATGTCACTTAAGTAACTGAGCTGTGACAAACTGATTTCACAAACAGTTCTACACTGGACACAGTCAGGAGACAGTAAACAAACTCTCGGGCTGTTTTAGCTGATGCGTCAGCACACATCAGCTCAGACTTTAGGATATTCGTGTCTTACCTAGGGAGGCAGACCTGAGTAGACACAGAAGACACATCTCATTTTCTTCCCTGTCATATTGAAAGGCAAAACCTCATGGAAACATATTAATTTACCATTATTTTGAAGATCTTTTCTTCCTCCCAAGCATAGCTGATTTCCAATTGCTTGCAGGATTTTTGAGAAATTTGCATGCAGATCATTCTTTGTCATGTTGAGGTCTCTAATCTGTGTCCTGTAATCCTTGGAACCTTTGGAAACTGAAACTTACAGTAAAAACTCCCTGTGCTGTTCACCAGGGAATGGCTTAGCAGGTTAGTAGGGAAAAATAAACAATATGAGAGATATTCCTCCCTGAACAGTTACTTGTAAGGGCTGTTGAGGTGAAGGACATTTGCATAGTGTATTTCTACAGTTATTGCTGTTTGACTAGTGGAATTCTATTTCTCATTTGAACATGAATTAATAAAAAAATCAGTGTCAATTTTAGCATATATTTCCATGGTATTGTTTTCCAGGCTCTGCTTTTTTCTAAAAACATGAACTTAGCTCTGGATCACACACTAGAATTGTTACAGATGTGAAATAAAGGAAACAGCCTCTTTACTGTGACACAGAGCTTTTTCTTTCCCTTCAGATCCAGAATTACTCGAACTTGTCAACAGGAAATTAACCCGTCATTAGTCAGTACAGCAGGATTGTGAACGCAGTTTTAAAGAGACCAGACAATGGCAGCCACAGAAAGCAGTTAATCTCCTATTCCAGTTCTTTCCACCTCCACTCCTTATTGCTCACTTCCAGCCTCATCACATCTAGAAGAGAACAAAGATGCTGTGGCAAGTGGATATATCTGGGAAGGCTGACCTGCTGTTGTCTTGGTTTACCTGTTCTCAGCTGAACCAGAAATTGCATCTGAAGGAGATGTCCATCTGACATCATTCAGTAGCTTGAGCCCCCCAGCAAACAAAAATGCACTGGTACTTACATAAAATTGCCAGAGTCATCAGCCCCATCAGCAATGCCAGGCATATTGTGATCAAAATCAGGACTACTGGCCACCAAGAGTGGGATGAAGTGGGAAGTCCTAGGAATAATTCAGTCATGAATTGGTATTTTGATACTAAGGGAATGGTGAACACACATTAGCTTCATTAAATTCCAGAGATCTTTGTGACATGTTAGTTAATAAATCATTGCTTTCTATATTACGGTAGTATATTCCTGCTGCAGAGAGTCTCTGCACACAGTAGTAGATGGCCAGACAAGGTAAGAAATTGAGAGACCACAACAACTCAGTGGAGAAAGTGGACAACCTCAGTCCTTTACAAGGCAATAAACTGTGAAATCAAGGTATTGTGAACTTTAGAAAACAAATTACTGAAAGATGAAAACACATATGTAATATATTGTTGTGGCAATTTGTGATGTGCAATATATTTCTGTGGTAATCTGCTAAATTTGCATGCCATAGTAAAGTCCTGTGGCACTTCTTGGTATTTAAGGTTTCTAGCTAGTATTTCATAAAAATGGGAAAGCACTAAATCCAAGGCAGATATTAAGTCTGCCACAATACAAGCTTTGTGGACAGTTGCAAACAGCTTGACTTAGTACAATAAAGTCAGTTAAAAAAAAAAAGAAACATGGAGAAGAAATTGCTAGTCTAGAAAAGAGAAAGGTGGATTTAAAATTGGACAGTGAAGTGCTTAAGGAACAGGAACTGAAAGGATGAAGGAACAGGAGTGGAAACTATGCAGAGAAATGTGCAATCTGTGGTCAACATCTGTGGTGAAGCAAGCCCAGGCAGAATGTAATACAAGACCTCACACTGTAGAAACTCAAGCTGAGGAACTATAACAATTGAAAGAAATTCAAATACCAGATGTCTTGAACTGTGGCATAGTATTCAAAGTGTTGATCTGCTTGTGCTGCATCTAAGGAAGTAAAAACTTCCTTCAACATGCTGGCCATGATCCTGCTCATGTAGCTCAGTAGGCAGCTTACAGTGAAAACATATTTGCAATAGTAAATCACTGCTGGCTCATATTTAACACCGCCATTCACCATAAATGTTCCAGCAGGGCTCTCCACAGCCTGACTGCTTCCCAGTTTGTATCACTGACTGGGATTAGTCCAGCCCCACTGCACAACTTCATGCTTCATCTTGTGGAATTTGATGGAGTGTCTGCTTACCCAGTCCTCAAATTTTTAAAGGTTCCTTTGTATTGAAGCTCTGTCATTTATTTGGTCAACCACTACCCCTGATTTAGTATCATTATAAATTTGCTGAGGACATGCTCAGTGTCATTTTTCAGGTTCTAGATTGAACACTATTGTTTCAATATCAGCCCCTGAGGTATTCTGCTTATTTCTAGCCACCAAACAGACATTCAGACATCACTTATTCCCCTTTGAGCCAGTAGTCTACACAGATTTCAACCCACCTAACGGCCCACTACCCAGCCTCTACTTCCTCAGCTTTAAAATGACATTATCAGTAAGAGACACTGACAAAAGTCTTGCTAAATATATATTACATCTTCCTCTCTCCTGGCTCCCACATTTCATCATAAAATACAACTCCACTCTAGAGAGGGGCTATAAACACTTAGTATTGTATAAAAGTAGAAATACCCAGGCCGTTGACAAAAAAACACTTCCCTTCTGCATTATTTTGCAAAGACTGATCTCACAGGCAGTGAGCAATAAAAGGCAATTGGAGATAAAGTCTACACAGGAGAATCATACATGTGTGCTTTTCACTTCCTAACAAGACATAAGGATACATTGACTGCTGGCACGTATATTTTTTACAGTCAAGGTGCTTCTATATGTGTTCTGAAGCTGAATATTAGGTATCTGGAAAGCCTCAGTAGTAGAAATTTAACTCAATAAGGCAGGCTTATAAGTAGACTAGTATGAATTGGAGTTAAAGAACAAAAATAAATTGCTTAATAAATAAATAAATAAATAAATTCCACCCCTACAAATATACAGTTCCAGGCTGAAGACTGAGTGTTATAGCCCACATTCCTTGAAACATTTAGATGAAAAGAAAGATTTTATGGTCTGATCATGAGGTTTCATATATAAATACAAAATATTTTCTGGAGACCAGTATGAAGTAAGACTGAGGAGTAGTTTTAGCTTTGACTGTTTTATTTGAAGTATTGCCTTAAGAGTTTTTTTAAGTAAAAGTTCCATGTAAAATACTGTGCAACCTCACACTACTGCTGCTACATCTGGCACAGCCAAATGATTCTTGGGCTAGGTCCTCCTTCCTCTACAGTAGGCCTCTTGTGGTCCCAGAATGGATATATTTATAGATTGTGGGTTTTTTTTGTTTGTTTGTTTTTGTTTGTTTGTTTGTTTTGTTTTGTTTTTCTCTTTCCTTTCTTCCCCCATTTTGATGCTTGTGCCATCTCAGGATGGGGCTTTCTCATGAAATATATGTTTTCCACTCTGGGACACTGTAGGAGTACATCTGGGGACATGTGAGGATATTGCTGTCATCAGATGTTAAAGAAAGAGATTAGAGCTTAATGCAAAGACAGTTAAGAGTTTTTATTGTTGTTGTTTTTTAGTTTATATGTTTGTTTTGTTTGTTTGTTTGTTTGTTAGCCCCTGAATTATATTTTGGAAATATTCAAAACTGTAACTTAAGGAACACTGCTATTTTACAGAGTTCCCTACAAAATTCTCTTTAAATCACAAGTATCTTGTCCTCTTGTCTGTAAAACTCTGCTCCCAGAGCCTGACTCCACAAACAGTTTGCGCTTTATATGTCTTTTGTGCTCATCAGCTGCATCATTCAAATCAAGAGCTCATCTTCACAGACACTTGTAATCAATTTGACACAAATTAAGCAGAACTCCCAGAATTTAAAATACATTCACTGCTTTAATAAATATAACCATTTCAGAGACCACTGCATTAATTCAGGCTAGAACTTAAGGAGAGCAATCAAGTCAATTAAAGTTATTTGATTTTTAAACTGGAATGTAAGCATATGAAGGAATTAAATGGATCTGATAAACTTTAAAAATTTACTTAACACTTTTTGAGGTTTAAACAATTAGAACTATTTGTCAAACTTGGTATAACTCTCAGTAATATACATTTTCATTAAATAATAAGTTAATTGTTTGAGGTACACCTTCCAAACTCTGAAAAGTTCAGGTAGAAATGAAAGCAACAAAAAACAGAACACATGTATAACTAGTATAACTCTTCTAAGGGTAAAAAAGCTAACAAAGGCCCATTGGGCATGCAATTAAGTTAAAAGTATTCCCCATTCTATCTACATTAGAAAGAATAAATCATAAAAGCTTAATAGATACTATACCTTTTTCCTTAGGAACTTCAGGCTCTGGGACATTATCCAGCTCGTAGCAGTTTTCAAATTTCAGATTGGCATATATTGTTTCATCTGTCATAGCTGGTAAAGCTGAAAAAGCATCAGAACAAAAAAGAAGAAAAAAGAACTAACATTTGCAGCTAGTGAGCTAGGAAGAAAATCTACTCCTTTGCAGGGTCTCCTTATACTAGCAGACACAAATGAAACAGCACAGACATCAAAATACATCTGAACTTCCTCAGTTTGGATAGTGCCAAGCAAAAGTTCCCCTCTCACTGATTGCTATATTCTCTTTCTTCCTCTTTACCTCACTTCTACCCTCTCTGACTGTCATATATTTCTTTCCACTACTGAAGAAAACACAGATACCTCTTTATAATACATCTGTTTTTATTACAACTTTGTTTTTATTAGAACTTTATTTTAGGAAGATAGCATTTAATTCCGTATTACTTCAGGTTCAGCCGTGAAGCAAAGAATTGAATAACATGTTTTAAACCTTTTGGCTGTCCTTTAATTTGGGAAGCTGTATTCAGCAGCAGAGTTGTGATCATGCTTTATTTTCTGTATCCTACCAGAATGTGCCAATAGTAAACCAGAATGTAAACTTGTATCTTAAAACTGGCAAGCTGCACTGTTGTCAAAAAGAACTAAGCACTTCTGTTTGATGTTGGAACCTCATCTTAGATGTTTCAGACTAGAAACTACTGAACTAGAAGGACCTACTGACAAGGGCCACATCTTAGAAGATATTTACTTTTGCTCAGTAACCTGACATATTTTTTTTTTCCATTTTTGGAATACATTTCTTCACATCTCATTTCTTTTCCAGATCAATGATATGAGGAAAAGCATACACTAACACTCAGGTTTTGAGTCTGCACAGTGAAGTGATTCTTCAGGAAAATAAGTTTCATAAATCTCCCTCACAGGAATGGACACAGCTGTAGAAACTACCTTTCTATGAGGTGAACTAACAGTCCTACAGGGGAAAAAAAGTAACAGGGGGACCTCATTAGCCAAGGAGGGAGCTCACATTACATTTTATGAGAAATTAGCCAGCTGCTCCATTGTTTTTTCCCCTGGGTCCACTGTTCACTACACTTCTCTGGAGAACAGTGATTCTTTGATATCCTGATAGGGCAGTGTTTTGCTGTACTATTTCCAGGGAAGTTGTGGAGTGTCCTTCTCTGGAGATATTCAAGGCCCGTCTGGACGCCTACCTGGGCAACCTGCTCTAGGGAACCTGCTTTGGCAGGGGGGTTGGACCCAATGATCTCTTGAGGTCCATTCCAACCCTACAATTCTGTGATTCTGTGATTTCTATTATCCAAAAACTGTCCTAGGGCAAAGTTTGTAACAGCTGTCATAACTAAGACCATAAGACAATGCCTTCTAGAGCAACAGCAAAACATATAGCTGATACTAAAATGTCAGTGATTCTAACTAAAGCAGAAAGGCAGATAGGTACATGCTTTCATGAAAACAGGAACAGGAGAATAGATTACTCACAGTGTTTTAACCCCGGTACATTACGTTGTTTAACACTGTTGCAGTTGTGAAACTTTGCATGCACATGTTGAAAACAGGATGACTGGAGTTGCTGGTACAGTTTGTACAATTTAACAAAAATGAAGAACGCACATATGGTACCACTTGATTGAATAACCTAATGGTCATGATGCTTATGTACACTAATCTATCCCTGTTAGGAGTGCAAGGGTTAAAAAGATGAGCAGGGAAAAGAAGTATCTCTCCTTTGTACTTCTGGACTCACACAAATGAGATTTTAGTCTTTCATTTTTCCTTTTACATACTATGAAAATTAACATAAAAATTATTCTTTTTATCAATGCTAAAATCAAAATGAGCAGTCTTAAAATAAATAAATAAATGAATAAATAAATAAATAAATAAATAAATAGATCTTTCGATTGCTCTGTCAGCTGTGTAATTAGAACATCCAAAAACTATATTTCAAGATAAAATATATAAAAATCAGCCAAGGTTCCTGGAAATCAAACTCTGCTTGTGTTGCAAATGTACTTATATTAGATTAGCTAATTAAATGGTACTGATCTGATATAGAGAACACATCTGGAACAATTCTGAACAATTGTTGTAGCGAATGTTGTCTCAAACTTTAATGAGGTACTTCAGTGAGAACATGAACAACTTTGTTATTCATAAGGAAAAACATAGAAAATCAACCTGATCAGTTTTCTTTTTCTTTTTTTTTTCTTTTTTTCCTGCCTCACAGAGACGGAAACAACATTGCTTTTTGGCTCAGCTCTGGCCAGCAGTGGGGCCTTTATCTAACATGGGGCAGATTCTGGATTCTTCTCACAGAAGCCACCCCTATGGACCTCCTGCTACCAAAACCTTGCCACGTACACCCACTACAGTTACATTGTTAGGAAACTTAGAAGTTTACTTTCCTGAACCATGTGAATTAGAAAAGGACTTGCCAGAGAGTGTATCAACATGCAAAAAAAGGATGAGCTGTCTCCTCTTATAGTGCAAGGAAGGTATAGACTCCCACTGGTTCCTATTCATTTGTCAAAAAGGATATTTATATCCTTACTTGGGGCTAAAGTCTCTATCACAAAAGAAATCTCCAGCGCCCGAGTTGCTTATACCTATTGTATGACCTTGGTACAGAAAGAAAACAGAGAAAGCAATTCACAGATAGGTAAAAATGCCAAGTAGACAGAATTGAGCTATCCACTGAAAAGAATGTTTAGACAAACCAGTTCCACAAAAAAAGGAAGTATTATTATTAAGCAAGTATTCAAGTATTGTTGTATTATCTTTCAAAACATCTGAGAAAGAAATGGGACATGAAATTGTCTTCTGCAGACAATTTTGAAGAGGAGGAAGTAATGACCAAAATGAGTTTCTTCTCCAGGACTGGGATGGTTTTCATCTGTGAGCCACAAAAACAAGCAGCTGTGCAAAGGGAAATAAGCATCAGGTGTTGGGGCTGGATCCCCTTGTGTATGTGGCTTCTGTGTTCCAGTACTTGACATATGATGCTATAGCCCTGGATAGGGAAATTTCCAACCATAACAAGGAACGTTTCTCCATGGCTTATTCTCCAGGCTGTCAATAGAGGGTCTGAATTTAAGAAGCTCCTGGGAGAAATCACCTTCTGCAAGACAGGGGCACACCAAAGAAAGAAGTCAGTTGTTTCATTTCCCCAAAAGAGGAGTATTAATAAATCAGCCATAGTGATTGCATGTGGGAGTGTCACCATTAAGGAAGAAGAAGCTCTTGTTCCACATCACCAAGGAAAGGCAAGACTCTTGTCAAAACCACCACTATGGTCTAATGGTCCAATAAAAGCCATTGCAATGCCATTCTATGCCCCAGACATGCCTTGCAAGTGTCAGGCAGCAAAGTGGGAAGAAGGAGACTGGGGGACAGAAACTACTTCTCACCAACAGGAGGGAGTACCCATCAATGAAGTGTTTTGTTTAAACAGTGACATCAGCACAGTCTAGTGGGGAGGAGTCTGCAAAGGGATTGCTCAGTGTCCAAGGTTGGTACCTATAATTGCCTGTAGGACAGAGATCAATAAAGTTTTCTGGTTTAGGACGACGAAAAAAATGGGCATCTCTGCAGTGAACAGAGCATCCCTGGATGCTCTCAGTGTCACCTGCTGCCATCTTCTGGTCGTCGTGTCGCAACCAGCGCACAGCGGTTCGCGTGGGACAAGGTTTTCCCCCGAGCTGCAACCGTGAGCAATGCCATCCACTTCCTATTTCAGAACACCCTTAATGCTCTCTGCCTTTCTTGGAGGGCTCTGCATGCAGAGTTTTAAGCGGGTGTTTTTTTGTGTGTTTTTTTGTTTGTTTGTTTTGTTTTGTTTTCTTTTTTCATGTTTTATTTATTTATTTATTTATTTATTTATTTTCGTTTCCCTTCCATTATGATTAGTAAAGCCTTAACCCCCATGACCCAGAGTGGAAGGGGGTTCATTTTTCCAGAGCAGATGGTCAGGCCCCAGCTCTCTTATATGGAGAAGCAGCACTGTCTTCCTACTGCCTCCCAATTCTGCTTTGTACTTACTCTGAAGCTACTTTTTGACAAACAAGTGTGCTCAGTACCGTGAAAGCTGGGACAAAAGCGCAGTTTCAGAACTTTATCTTCACAACAGCAAGATACTCGCTATGACCTTAACAGACAAGAGACCTTGATGGCAATTCAAGAACAGCATTTTGATGTCTGCTGTTGCATATGAAAACTCCTACAGTATTGAGTCTTTTACCCGGGCTGTTTGACTTGTGGGACCTTGGGAATCCTGACTATTAATTTTAAACATAGACCTCTATTTTTCAATATGCTAAAGATATCCAGGAAAACCAAGTCCAAGGGATATGTAAAATACTGCCACCCAAACATTTCTTATGCTAAGCGGTTCCTATGGTTCAAGAGAAGACCATGTAGTCAGAGACCTCCTCCATTCATGGAGCCCTTGCGAGCAGCGATGCCGTAAAAGCAGCATGCTTCATAGATACCAATTTGGATCCGTGACTGCTTACAGAGATGGAGGCTTTAAAAATCACATGGCATTGATGCTATGAACTCAGGGAGACTGGAAATCAACAAGGATTTGCTATTAATACCAGTAGACAAATATAAAATTGATCACATTCCTGCCAGTGGTACAGGTATCTGAAAACACTCTGTTTCTGAAGTGACCTCATGCATGAAGGAGAGTTGAATTCCTGTCATCCCAGAGAGTGGTTCTAAAACTCCACAACTACAGCAAATACAATAGTCTCAGAACACAAACAAACAAACAAAAAATAAAACAACAAAAAAAGGCAAAGCTCTGGGTCTGTGAGATATTGCTTCCCTTCTAAGCAGCATGGTTTAACTCCTCCACACCTCTGCTAGCGGTGACCTGGAGGGAAGGAAAGCAACTCCAGCTGCCACCCTTCTTTGGCAGGCACTGCCTCTGCACTTCATCAGGCTGCCACTGGTAAAGCTATCCTGAAATTCTAGGATTTGTGTGACAGCAAATAGTTGATAAATTAACAACAGCGGGGAAACAGGATTGGTTGGGATTTGCTTTAATTGGCATCTCTCTGGATACTTAGAGACATGAAGTTTCTTCAACTAGGGAAGAGTTGGAAGTGTGAAGCCCGCTTTGGGCAATGTGAGCAGGGAGAGGACCTACAAAGAGCTTAAATGACACCTTGGTATGAGTTTCTTAGTTTAATAAAAATGAAAATAATAACAATAGCATCAACCACAACAGCAACAACAAGTGTCATCTGGAAATCTCCCTGTACTGCTACAAAAAGCCAAGGAGGCTGAACTTACAGAAATCACAAAGAAAGGTCTCTGAAACTTTTCAGTCTTGAAGGAAGGCACTTGAAGAGACCTTGGGATTCACATCCAGGCGGAGCATGTTGCCTGCATTGCCTCTGGAGTGAAGTTCAGCAGGCACAGCACCCTCTGCCAGCAATATCATGCAGGTGTTCTCAAGATGTTCTCGAGACATTGCTCCCTCACAGCCCTGCCCACATGAACCTGTCCCAGGCAGCCACACCCCAGGGACCTGTTTCTTGCTTAGCCACAGCAGGCGTCGGGCTGGGATTGGCATTCCTTCCGTCTGGGTCACTTTCCACCTTGACCTGCCCAACTGCCCAACAGGGAAGGAGAGGGAAGGGGAAGAGAACGAGGAAACGGAAGATGCAAGAAAAGTACATGGAAGGCTAGGGAAAATGAGGGCTTTGGTTGGAAGGTAAGGCCGAGAGCACTGGGACTGTTCAGCCTGGAGGAGGTGCAGCGAGGTCACCCTGAGAGGTTGTAGAGTCTCCAGCTGCGGAGCTCTTCCAAACCCAACTGGACCCCGGCCAGGGCAAGCTGCTGTAGCTGACCCCGCTCGAGCAGAGGGTGGTCTGATTGGGGTCGGAAGGCTCCTTGTGACTGCAGAAGCCCTGTGCTATGGCCCCGTGATCCTGAGACATGGGGAGAGCCGAGGGGAGGGAGGTTGTCTCCCCTGGAGTGGAAATGTGGGTTTGGGCTGGAGGCGGGAGGCAGCCTCTGACGCAGAGAGGTCACAGGGCAGGGCCAGGCCGGAGAGCAGGGAGGAGGCTCATCCTGGCAAGGCCAGGTGTGGGGACAGCCTCTGCCATGGCAATGGAGGAGCAGGAGCAGGGTGGTCCCTGAGCCCCCTGCTGGGTGAGGTCACAGGCAGGGGGGTGAGGTCACAGGGGGACTCCTGCCTGCTGGTCCCCTCCAGGGGATAAAGGACCAGAGCTTGCGCAGGAGAGAGCCTGGTGCGGAGCCCATCTCCAGAGGGGTGGGCGCTGGGCAGTGCACGTGGGGGCACCCTGCTACACGCAGTGCTCGGACAGGCTGGGCACAGGCACGGGCAGGGCCTGCGGTCGGAAAGCAACCGCCAGGGCCAACAAGGACAGCGAGAGCAGGGGCAAGGCAGTCAGGACGCAGGGAGATCCTCCCGCGCAGCCTGGAGACGCCTCGGGATTGAGCCGCGAGCAGCATGTCCGAAGCAGAGGAGGTCTGCGTGGTGCCTGAGCAGGAGCGGGAGCCTGAAGCAACGTGCTCTGGGGGCCCCCCCACAGGCCGGGGAGCAAAGGCCAAGAAGAGCCGCTCTTCCCGCTCCTCCCGGGCTGGGCTGCTCTTCCCTGTGAGCCGCATCGACAGGCAGCTGCGCAGAGGCCGGTTCGCCGAGCGCCTTGGAGCCAGGGCCCCCGTCTTTCTGGCTGCTGTGCTGCAGTGGGTGACGCACAAGACCATGGACATGGCTGGGAAGATTTCCAAGAGGAGCAACCAACATCGCATTTCCCCGGGCCACTTGCAGATGGCTGTGCGGAACAGCTCTGCGCTCAAGCAGCTCCTGCTAGGCAAGCCCAGGCACCACAGCAGGGCTGTCCCCCAAAGCCAGCGCGTGGCCGCACCCTCCAGAAAGAGGAAGGCCAAGGATAGGAGGAGAAGGCGCAGGCAACGGGCTGCACCTGCCCGTGCCACCGCTGCTGTCGCTGCCAAGTGAAAACAGAAATTCCTGCCCCAGAGCAGCATGGCCACTTGCCCGTCTCTTGCCAAATCCACCGCTCTGGTCAAATGGTCTAATAAAAGTCTTTGAAATGTTGTGTTGTGCCTGAGGCATGCCTTGTGGATGCTAGGTGGTGCGGTGGGGAGAGGGAGGATGGGGGACAGCAAGGAGGGGACACCCCGTCAGTGGACTGCTTTGTTAAACAGTGACACCTGGCAGTGTCACAGCGGGGAAGAATCTGTGGAAGAATTGCTCAGGGTCCCAATCTGCCTTTCAGCATTTTGCCAGCAGCTGAGCTTCCAGCGCCTTCTCACTGCACTGCCTTCCCTGTCCAGGAAAGAATGGTTCCTGCACAAGAGACTAAGCATGACAGCAGAGAGAGGGAGAGCATGTGGGGCAACGAGGGGTCGTGTGGGTGATCAAAGTGGCACCTGACAGTGACCAGAGAGGAGCAGGTCACTCTCAGCCCCTTGTCCATGTGACAGGGTTGTCCAAGCATGGTCTCTCCACCACATCGCTCATTCCCTTCGTGGGAGGAGCAGGGGATGCTCCTGACGATGCAGGGCAGCTCTTGGGCCAAAGAAAAGGCACTTCTCTTCCACAGCATTGCCCCACTCTTATCTTTTTGCCAGGGGGAAGGGCCACCTGCCCATGGGGTCTCTAAGAAGGCCTTTGGGATTAGGGTTCTTGCAGGAGCTTCTTCTTAGAGGAGCTCCCACCTGGGGGTAGCATCTGTTTGCACCGTCTCAGAAAATCTCCTCCTGGCTGGTCAGATGGAGAGGTGTGTGGAACAGGCATGGCAGTGGCCAAGGGGGGCAGAGCTGCAAATGGTCATCATTGGTCTTTGTCTTGAGGGAGGGACTGTGTGCTGCCGCGTTGACTTTGCTGACAGCCCTGGGGACTTCATGAAGCGTTCCTTGGATGTTCTGTGTGGCTAGCCCCCAACATCATCCCCGGCAGACAGAAATGCTTTCCAATACAAGAACTCTTTAACAACCTCCACCGTGGCCTTCAGCTGCAGCACAACGATGACACTGGGGAGTTTATCCTCAGAGTCCCCCTGTGCAATTATCAGAAGCCCCATCAGGCTTGTTATCATTTATGCTCCGACTCCTTAATGATGCCTCATGCGGCTCATCTCTTGACACAGGCTCCATTACCCACAGCACTGAGCACTGGCCCTGTGTCGCACTGGCTCAGTTCACACTATGGCAATGCATTGGCTTCTGGGAAGGTCAGGCACAGGCACTGCTCCTGGAGCATTTGTTGCCTGGTCACCATCAGATAAAAGTTGGGGTTTCCCCTGTTCTTAGCTTACCTTTCGGCTCCCCTTCTCATCCATTTCCTCCCCCATTCTTCCACCTGTTTCACAATCCACCCCTGCTCGCTGGAAGACAGCCATTTGCTCCCTTCCTTTGTTCTGTGCAGCAGTGCTTCTCTTGCCATCTTAGGGCTCAGGTGAATCTGATTTGCAGATGCACAAACACTCTGAAACCCCTCTCCAAATCCCAGAGGCTGTCAACTACTGGCCAAACCAAACAGAGATCCCTGCTGAGAAAACTGCCAGAGACTGTGCGGGACTGGAGGTGGGGAGAAAGAAATGCTCTTCTGAGCACCTCATTGTGCAACATACCAAACACTGGCTGCAGTTCGGGTGCTTAGGTGCCCTGGTGGCCCTGGCCTTTGTTGAGCTGTGAAAGGTGAAGCTGCTGAAGACCTGGCCCGTGACGGAAATACAATAATGCCTTGTGATTAGAAGGAAGGTCTTGAAAGAAAGACACCCGTATCTTGTGCACTTGGTTTGGGTCAGCTGTGTAAAGTCCAGGGGAAAATAACAGTGGGGTAGAGTGCAGGTTCATGCTTGTGTGGCCAAACAGAGTCATATTAGCAAGGACTTGCACTCAGGAGGTTAAATCCAAATAATTTCAAAAGCAAAACATGGCTAAAGTCTGATCTACCTCCTAGTGATTCCTGTCAATGTCCTAATGAGGAAGGACGTGGGAGAGAGGAGTGGAAGTAAGCCTCAAGCCCGAGGAGAAAAAGCCCTTGAGCGAGGTGTTGGATGAGCATATTGGAGATATATACCATTCCCTCAATCCCCAGTACGGGTGTGTCCAGCCGGCTCAGCCACTCGGCAGGACAGCGTTTTGCTGAATTAAAATGTTCCCTGTTGCTACTGAAAGCTTCAGATTCTACTGAGCTGAAGCAGCACCGGGCTCCAGAAGAATCCTTCTCTCTCCATCTTCGTTGAACCCCTGTGTAAAGCAGAAGGGAGTAACAGAGCCAGTGTGTTTCCCTGCATTCAGAGAACCAGCATACTGCAAAGGAACAAGGTGTTCCTCCTCAATCGCACACCAAATGGCCAAAAGGAGAAGAGTCACACGTCCAGCTGTGCTCTCTGACAGTCTCAGCTTTTCACAGAGCATTAATGGGCATGGAGCTAATGGCCACCAACTGAGGGCCACCAACAGAGCCACCTTGTGCCACAGGTGCAGCGGAACTCCAGGAGCTTTGTTGCTGGAGGAAAGGTCATCCACAGGGGGGCACAAGGAGACTCCTACTTCACTGAAAGGCTCTGCAGCCACGTGGGTCATAAGGATAAGACCATTCTTCCCTCCACAAGGTGGTATGAAAAGAGAAACTGGCAGGAATGATGCGGAGGATGTGCAAAGTATCTGGAGTTACCGTGCTTCAGAAATGAGGAGCAGGAACACAGGAGCCAAGCAGTCCTTTCCAGTCTAACTTGTTCTATGACTTGGTGCATGCCAAAATTACCTCTGTCTCTGAGCTGCAAGCAAGTGGGAGGATAAGAGTATAATAAAGGCTGTGCAGCTGTGTTACAGACCCAGATACTCAAACACCGCAGGTAGCACGCTAATCCTTTGCTTACCGGTCCTTCACAATGTTCTCCTCAGCTACCTCACCATGTCCCTCCCATCCACTGTGGAAATGGTACAGCAACAGATAGAAGTCACTTTGACGGTGACTTTTAATGGGTTAGAGATTTGTTTGTGGCATAGGTGCCTTGGGAGAGGGATTTGGCTTCCTCAATCATCTCTGTGTTCTAGAAACTGCCGCACTCTCTGGCTATAGCTTCTGCAGGGTTCAACTAGGAATGAAATAATGCATCTCTTTTGTCCATGCTTAGGGTTGGAAAAGAAGGAATAGTTTTCTCTAGTAGATGAACAACTCTTCAAACCAGACAGAAAGTGACTAACCATTTTTGACATTTAGCATATTTATACGAGTGAGCAGAGCTATGGCTGGCTAGTGTTGCTAAAGTGTATGCTAGCCTTTCCGTTTCTCCTACATTGAAAGATGACAGATGTCTCAATTGCTGCATGTTTCAAAGGAAGGTCTCAAGAACAGGCAACTGCAGTTATTCTCCTGAATGTATATGTAAGGAAGGAACCTACAAAGACCTGCTTCATATGAGGGGCAGGAAGATTTGTTTTTACATCCTCCATACTCTTGCCAAGTAGAACAATGCAGATTTAATTGCCTTTGCAGAGGAATTTTTTGTTGAATGTGCTCCATCATTTTGAAAATCCCTTCCCAGTTAGTGGCCTTGTTTTCTTGGAGGGATGATCCTGCAGGCAATTAATTTAATGGGAGCCAGTAGAACAGTGGAATATCTAGCACTAGTTAGATGTGTAAACACAGGGACTGAGGAAGATTTTCCAAAGCATAATTGTCAGCAAAGAGATCTGCAGAGAGAAAGATATTTGAAATATGGGTAAACAGGAACGCACTAAGGATCTACATTCTGAGTCGGGGCCAATGCAGAGTGCAGGAGTCTCCACTGGCTCAGTCAAATGAACTTCTGTGGGCACCAGCATGGGAAAACCACCCACAGCTATTTTCTGCACTGCAGCTGTCATCATGTTCACTTCCTGCATAGGAGGTCTCAGAGCTAAAGGTGTGCAGAAGCAAAAATCTTCACAGGATGATTCACCTTGCTAAGAAACAAAGCCCTTTAGCAAAATATTTTCCCTCTTCTTTATAATAACTGAGTTGAATCTCTAGTATCATAAGGATATAGGAAATACAATTGTGGTAGGGAAAAATCACATCTTACTAAATCAACTGGCATACTAAAAAAAAAAAAAAAAAAAAGAAAGAAAAAAAAAAGAAGAAAAAAATACAACTCTTTAAAAGTATTTTATTCTGACTCCTACTTAAAATGAAGAAGACAGACTATCTTTTTCCAGCTGTCTCAATAGCTCAGTTAAAACCTACTGCCTGCTTAGAATGTCTGTATGTGATGAAGAGCAATTAGTTATCTCTAATAAAATGAATGATAATTAATCATTGTGTTGTGTTATTCATCAGACTGTACAAAGAAACAGAAATAAATACATTTGTTTTGTTTTGTTTCATTTTAACTGTTTAAAATACCAAAAGAGCTCAAGAAGAAACAGCAGAAAGAGACAGGTAAAACCTTAGAGCCTGTACTACACTGAATGAAAGACTCTTTTCCTTCCCTGGAGATTCAGCAAGGCTTCCTTCACCTGTTTGTTCCTCAGAGTGTAAATCAGGGGGTTCAAACTTGGGTTGATGACACTGTAGAAGAGGGAAAGAACTTTTTCCCTCCCAGATGCATTTCCACTCCCAGGAACCATGTACATGAAAATGGCATTTCCATAAAATAGACCCACCACAATCAGGTGTGAGCCACAGGTGGACAAAGTTTTATGCCATCCTGCCACAGACTGGATGTGCAGAACAGTGGCCAGGATGTGCAGATAGGAAATGAGGATTAAGACCAAGGGGAAGAGGAGGAAGCACACACAAACAGCAAAGATCAGGACTTTATTGACAGTAGTGTCAGTGCAGGCCAGCTTTAAGACAGCAAGAATTTCACAGAAGAAGTGGTCAACATTGCAGGGGCCACAGAATGGCAGCCGTAAAGCCAGAGAAGCTTGTAGTGTACCAAACATGAACCCAAAAGCCCATGAAACTGCTGTAAGGGTGAGGCACAACCTCCAGTTCATGATGAGGAAGTAGCGGAGAGGATGGCAGATTGCCACATAGCGATCATAAGACATAGCAGCCAGCAGCACGCACTCTGTAAGTGCAAAGATTAAGTAAAGGTGTATCTGTGTCCCACACCCAGCAAAGGAGATGGTTCTTCCTTGTCCAAGGAGGTTCCCCAGCATATGAGGGACATTGTTGGAGGCATAGCAGATATCTACGATGGAGAGGTGGCAGAGGAAAAAGTACATAGGGCTGTGGAGGCGGTAGTCCAGGCAGATGAGCACAAAGACAAGTGCATTTCCCATCAGGGTGGCAGAGCAGAGGACAGAGAAAAGGACAAAGAGAGAGACACGCAGGACTGGGTTGCTGGAGAACCCGAGGAGGATGAATTCTGTGACAGCTGTTTGATTCTGCATGCTGTGCTGAAGGTGCAACAGCACAAACCAAGACTGCTAAGACCTGGAAGGGAAGGAATGAGGGAAAGAAAAGAAAAGAAAAATGAGAGTTTTTGTATGAATGTCATGTCCTTTCTTCTTCCCACTGCAGCTTCCATCTCACCCCTTTTCCCCCCTTCTTCACTGGAAGGTGCATAATACTCTAACCATGCTGAGCAATGTAGATTTGAATTGCAAGCTCTAGACTTTGCATAAACTTAAAACTTCTTTAAGCAATCTTGCACAATTGTACTGTCTAGCTTTCCCCTGATGTTTTTCTTTTTCTGTTGTTGTTGGGTGTTTTTGTTGTTGTTTTCTGGTGTGTGTGTGATTTCTCTGTTGGAGAAAATAACAGCTCTTTATCATGAAGAAGATGGCAGATGTTGATTAAGATGAAGGTAAAACATCTTAAATAGCAGCTACTTTAAATTAAGTCAATATAAAAATAAATGCATCATTTGCAGAATAATAGTTTTTTCTATTAATCCAGAACAGTGTTTCTAATCCACCACTGTGAGTCCTTTAAGTCAGTGAAGTGCATTCATATTGAATCCTGCAGTTGCTTGATATGTAATTTTATATCTAACTTCACTTCAGATTACTGAACAAACAGAGCTACGCTTGGAGGTACAGTACATATTATTGCTAAGAAAATGTTACTAGTATTTATACAAAGGCATTTCCTTACCTATAATATCAAAACAAATGTGCTTTTCTCAGCTCTGTGTTTCTTATTAGGGAAATCTTGTTAGCAGGTTCTGAAGTACTTTCTCAGGCAGTAGGTGAAACCAGACTGTTCCACTCCTTTCAGCTTCCTTAATTCATTTTTTTTTAAAGCCAAAGTTTTCTATGCAATGTGTCTGAAGGGACACTGTTTTGATTGCCAACAGGCAGCACAAAAAGGAATCTCAAGCAGAAATCCCCAGGGTTCAGTGTCTGAACTCTAGGGATCCTTTCTGAAAGTAAACACTTACACTTTATTCTGAATTAGATGTAGCATTGTACTTACAAAGGCCTCTTCTCCCACCTCTACTATAAGAGCTACAACATGTTGTCTTGGGAAGGCAGATATCTATTCCTGCAGATAAAGTAAGATTAGATTATTTTTAATATTTGGTAGCTAGAATACATTTTGAATGTAATACAGAAGACACAAAGCCTTGTCTGAAACTTCCTTATTTGTCTGATACACCCTTAGGATTCCTCCTAACTGCAGATCCATCTGATTCAGCATTCTGCTGCAGGCAGTTCTGGCTGCCAAGGTTCCAGTTTCTTCTCCTTCTAAAACTATTAATATGTATATTGTAAACAGTTACATTGAGGCACAGTAATAACAATAAAAGCCAAAGACAAAATGGAGAGTGGAGAAAACTTCTTTTAAATTCCATTAGTTTTTGCTCCCAGCAAGTAGTTTATGGGTGCTAGGCCTGGGTGAGCACTGTGCCACTTACTCATGACTGTAGAAAAGGGAAAGAACTTTTCCCCTCCTACATGCACTACATCAGGGGCTCACATCCAGGATATCACCAAGAGACTACCAAGCCTTGTACAGCCTAATGACTATTATCCACTGCTATTGTTTCATGTCCAGGCAAACCTTTATTGAGAGGTCCAGTCATTCCCACAGCAACCATGGCCTGTGTCAGCTTTGTTCTGCCCACAGTAGCAAGCAAACACCTGTGTATGAGACATATCAGGGAAGTGATCCAGTGGAAACTACATCATGGTAAATGGCTTGGCTTTTAGCCAGCTAATTTTCTGTTCTGCCTCTCTGAACTACCTTGCAAATGCTCATAATAGCACCAAAGATGGGTCAGGTGTGCAAAGCAGGCTTGCATGGTCATTTCTGGCTCAAGAACGTAACTTTTATGCTTATAAATTCAGAGACGTACTGCATGGAAACAGAATTTTAATATGCATTTTCACTGAACAATATTGATGTGTTTTTACGCCAGTAGGCAGCTAAGTACCACACAGACCACTCAGCACCCCATGGACGAAAGGGGAAAAGAATTGGTGCTCACAGAAGTTTGTTTGACTGAGGCAGTGAAGATTCCTGCACTCCACATTGGCCCCGACTCCAGATGTAGATTATAGACTCAGGATGGTTAGAGCCAAATAGTGCAGCTGTTTCTAGATGACAGAAATGACTGAGAAAGCCAAATCTTCCTCAGTCCCTGTGTTTACACATCTAACTAGTGCTAGATATTCCACTGTTCTACTGGCTCCCATTAAATTAATTGCCTGCAGGATCATCCCTCCAAGAAAACAAGGCCACTAACTGGGAAGGGATTTTCAAAATGATGGAGCACATTCAACAAAAAATTCCTCTGCAAAGGCAATTAAATCTGCATTGTTCTACTTGGCAAGAGTATGGAGGATGTAAAAACAAATCTTCCTGCCCCTCATATGAAGCAGGTCTTTGTAGGTTCCTTCCTTACATATACATTCAGGAGAATAACTGCAGTTGCCTGTTCTTGAGACCTTCCTTTGAAACATGCAGCAATTGAGACATCTGTCATCTTTCAATGTAGGAGAAACGGAAAGGCTAGCATACACTTTAGCAACACTAGCCAGCCATAGCTCTGCTCACTCGTATAAATATGCTAAATGTCAAAAATGGTTAGTCACTTTCTGTCTGGTTTGAAGAGTTGTTCATCTACTAGAGAAAACTATTCCTTCTTTTCCAACCCTAAGCATGGACAAAAGAGATGCATTATTTCATTCCTAGTTGAACCCTGCAGAAGCTATAGCCAGAGAGTGCGGCAGTTTCTAGAACACAGAGATGATTGAGGAAGCCAAATCCCTCTCCCAAGGCACCTATGCCACAAACAAATCTCTAACCCATTAAAAGTCACCGTCAAAGTGACTTCTATCTGTTGCTGTACCATTTCCACAGTGGATGGGAGGGACATGGTGAGGTAGCTGAGGAGAACATTGTGAAGGACCGGTAAGCAAAGGATTAGCGTGCTACCTGCGGTGTTTGAGTATCTGGGTCTGTAACACAGCTGCACAGCCTTTATTATACTCTTATCCTCCCACTTGCTTGCAGCTCAGAGACAGAGGTAATTTTGGCATGCACCAAGTCATAGAACAAGTTAGACTGGAAAGGACTGCTTGGCTCCTGTGTTCCTGCTCCTCATTTCTGAAGCACGGTAACTCCAGATACTTTGCACATCCTCCGCATCATTCCTGCCAGTTTCTCTTTTCATACCACCTTGTGGAGGGAAGAATGGTCTTATCCTTATGACCCACGTGGCTGCAGAGCCTTTCAGTGAAGTAGGAGTCTCCTTGTGCCCCCCTGTGGATGACCTTTCCTCCAGCAACAAAGCTCCTGGAGTTCCGCTGCACCTGTGGCACAAGGTGGCTCTGTTGGTGGCCCTCAGTTGGTGGCCATTAGCTCCATGCCCATTAATGCTCTGTGAAAAGCTGAGACTGTCAGAGAGCACAGCTGGACGTGTGACTCTTCTCCTTTTGGCCACTTGGTGTGCGATTGAGGAGGAACACCTTGTTCCTTTGCAGTATGCTGGTTCTCTGAATGCAGGGAAACACACTGGCTCTGTTACTCCCTTCTGCTTTACACAGGGGTTCAACGAAGATGGAGAGAGAAGGATTCTTCTGGAGCCCGGTGCTGCTTCAGCTCAGTAGAATCTGAAGCTTTCAGTAGCAACAGGGAACATTTTAATTCAGCAAAACGCTGTCCTGCCGAGTGGCTGAGCCGGCTGGACACACCCGTACTGGGGATTGAGGGAATGGTATATATCTCCAATATGCTCATCCAACACCTCGCTCAAGGGCTTTTTCTCCTCGGGCTTGAGGCTTACTTCCACTCCTCTCTCCCACGTCCTTCCTCATTAGGACATTGACAGGAATCACTAGGAGGTAGATCAGACTTTAGCCATGTTTTGCTTTTGAAATTATTTGGATTTAACCTCCTGAGTGCAAGTCCTTGCTAATATGACTCTGTTTGGCCACACAAGCATGAACCTGCACTCTACCCCACTGTTATTTTCCCCTGGACTTTACACAGCTGACCCAAACCAAGTGCACAAGATACGGGTGTCTTTCTTTCAAGACCTTCCTTCTAATCACAAGGCATTATTGTATTTCCGTCACGGGCCAGGTCTTCAGCAGCTTCACCTTTCACAGCTCAACAAAGGCCAGGGCCACCAGGGCACCTAAGCACCCGAACTGCAGCCAGTGTTTGGTATGTTGCACAATGAGGTGCTCAGAAGAGCATTTCTTTCTCCCCACCTCCAGTCCCGCACAGTCTCTGGCAGTTTTCTCAGCAGGGATCTCTGTTTGGTTTGGCCAGTAGTTGACAGCCTCTGGGATTTGGAGAGGGGTTTCAGAGTGTTTGTGCATCTGCAAATCAGATTCACCTGAGCCCTAAGATGGCAAGAGAAGCACTGCTGCACAGAACAAAGGAAGGGAGCAAATGGCTGTCTTCCAGCGAGCAGGGGTGGATTGTGAAACAGGTGGAAGAATGGGGGAGGAAATGGATGAGAAGGGGAGCCGAAAGGTAAGCTAAGAACAGGGGAAACCCCAACTTTTATCTGATGGTGACCAGGCAACAAATGCTCCAGGAGCAGTGCCTGTGCCTGACCTTCCCAGAAGCCAATGCATTGCCATAGTGTGAACTGAGCCAGTGCGACACAGGGCCAGTGCTCAGTGCTGTGGGTAATGGAGCCTGTGTCAAGAGATGAGCCGCATGAGGCATCATTAAGGAGTCGGAGCATAAATGATAACAAGCCTGATGGGGCTTCTGATAATTGCACAGGGGGACTCTGAGGATAAACTCCCCAGTGTCATCGTTGTGCTGCAGCTGAAGGCCACGGTGGAGGTTGTTAAAGAGTTCTTGTATTGGAAAGCATTTCTGTCTGCCGGGGATGATGTTGGGGGCTAGCCACACAGAACATCCAAGGAACGCTTCATGAAGTCCCCAGGGCTGTCAGCAAAGTCAACGCGGCAGCACACAGTCCCTCCCTCAAGACAAAGACCAATGATGACCATTTGCAGCTCTGCCCCCCTTGGCCACTGCCATGCCTGTTCCACACACCTCTCCATCTGACCAGCCAGGAGGAGATTTTCTGAGACGGTGCAAACAGATGCTACCCCCAGGTGGGAGCTCCTCTAAGAAGAAGCTCCTGCAAGAACCCTAATCCCAAAGGCCTTCTTAGAGACCCCATGGGCAGGTGGCCCTTCCCCCTGGCAAAAAGATAAGAGTGGGGCAATGCTGTGGAAGAGAAGTGCCTTTTCTTTGGCCCAAGAGCTGCCCTGCATCGTCAGGAGCATCCCCTGCTCCTCCCACGAAGGGAATGAGCGATGTGGTGGAGAGACCATGCTTGGACAACCCTGTCACATGGACAAGGGGCTGAGAGTGACCTGCTCCTCTCTGGTCACTGTCAGGTGCCACTTTGATCACCCACACGACCCCTCGTTGCCCCACATGCTCTCCCTCTCTCTGCTGTCATGCTTAGTCTCTTGTGCAGGAACCATTCTTTCCTGGACAGGGAAGGCAGTGCAGTGAGAAGGCGCTGGAAGCTCAGCTGCTGGCAAAATGCTGAAAGGCAGATTGGGACCCTGAGCAATTCTTCCACAGATTCTTCCCCGCTGTGACACTGCCAGGTGTCACTGTTTAACAAAGCAGTCCACTGACGGGGTGTCCCCTCCTTGCTGTCCCCCATCCTCCCTCTCCCCACCGCACCACCTAGCATCCACAAGGCATGCCTCAGGCACAACACAACATTTCAAAGACTTTTATTAGACCATTTGACCAGAGCGGTGGATTTGGCAAGAGACGGGCAAGTGGCCATGCTGCTCTGGGGCAGGAATTTCTGTTTTCACTTGGCAGCGACAGCAGCGGTGGCACGGGCAGGTGCAGCCCGTTGCCTGCGCCTTCTCCTCCTATCCTTGGCCTTCCTCTTTCTGGAGGGTGCGGCCACGCGCTGGCTTTGGGGGACAGCCCTGCTGTGGTGCCTGGGCTTGCCTAGCAGGAGCTGCTTGAGCGCAGAGCTGTTCCGCACAGCCATCTGCAAGTGGCCCGGGGAAATGCGATGTTGGTTGCTCCTCTTGGAAATCTTCCCAGCCATGTCCATGGTCTTGTGCGTCACCCACTGCAGCACAGCAGCCAGAAAGACGGGGGCCCTGGCTCCAAGGCGCTCGGCGAACCGGCCTCTGCGCAGCTGCCTGTCGATGCGGCTCACAGGGAAGAGCAGCCCAGCCCGGGAGGAGCGGGAAGAGCGGCTCTTCTTGGCCTTTGCTCCCCGGCCTGTGGGGGGGCCCCCAGAGCACGTTGCTTCAGGCTCCCGCTCCTGCTCAGGCACCACGCAGACCTCCTCTGCTTCGGACATGCTGCTCGCGGCTCAATCCCGAGGCGTCTCCAGGCTGCGCGGGAGGATCTCCCTGCGTCCTGACTGCCTTGCCCCTGCTCTCGCTGTCCTTGTTGGCCCTGGCGGTTGCTTTCCGACCGCAGGCCCTGCCCGTGCCTGTGCCCAGCCTGTCCGAGCACTGCGTGTAGCAGGGTGCCCCCACGTGCACTGCCCAGCGCCCACCCCTCTGGAGATGGGCTCCGCACCAGGCTCTCTCCTGCGCAAGCTCTGGTCCTTTATCCCCTGGAGGGGACCAGCAGGCAGGAGTCCCCCTGTGACCTCACCCCCCTGCCTGTGACCTCACCCAGCAGGGGGCTCAGGGACCACCCTGCTCCTGCTCCTCCATTGCCATGGCAGAGGCTGTCCCCACACCTGGCCTTGCCAGGATGAGCCTCCTCCCTGCTCTCCGGCCTGGCCCTGCCCTGTGACCTCTCTGCGTCAGAGGCTGCCTCCCGCCTCCAGCCCAAACCCACAATTCCACTCCAGGGGAGACAACCTCCCTCCCCTCGGCTCTCCCCATGTCTCAGGATCACGGGGCCATAGCACAGGGCTTCTGCAGTCACAAGGAGCCTTCCGACCCCAATCAGACCACCCTCTGCTCGAGCGGGGTCAGCTACAGCAGCTTGCCCTGGCCGGGGTCCAGTTGGGTTTGGAAGAGCTCCGCAGCTGGAGACTCTACAACCTCTCAGGGTGACCTCGCTGCACCTCCTCCAGGCTGAACAGTCCCAGTGCTCTCGGCCTTACCTTCCAACCAAAGCCCTCATTTTCCCTAGCCTTCCATGTACTTTTCTTGCATCTTCCGTTTCCTCGTTCTCTTCCCCTTCCCTCTCCTTCCCTGTTGGGCAGTTGGGCAGGTCAAGGTGGAAAGTGACCCAGACGGAAGGAATGCCAATCCCAGCCCGACGCCTGCTGTGGCTAAGCAAGAAACAGGTCCCTGGGGTGTGGCTGCCTGGGACAGGTTCATGTGGGCAGGGCTGTGAGGGAGCAATGTCTCGAGAACATCTCGAGAACACCTGCATGATATTGCTGGCAGAGGGTGCTGTGCCTGCTGAACTTCACTCCAGAGGCAATGCAGGCAACATGCTCCGCCTGGATGTGAATCCCAAGGTCTCTTCAAGTGCCTTCCTTCAAGACTGAAAAGTTTCAGAGACCTTTCTTTGTGATTTCTGTAAGTTCAGCCTCCTTGGCTTTTTGTAGCAGTACAGGGAGATTTCCAGATGACACTTGTTGTTGCTGTTGTGGTTGATGCTATTGTTATTATTTTCATTTTTATTAAACTAAGAAACTCATACCAAGGTGTCATTTAAGCTCTTTGTAGGTCCTCTCCCTGCTCACATTGCCCAAAGCGGGCTTCACACTTCCAACTCTTCCCTAGTTGAAGAAACTTCATGTCTCTAAGTATCCAGAGAGATGCCAATTAAAGCAAATCCCAACCAATCCTGTTTCCCCGCTGTTGTTAATTTATCAACTATTTGCTGTCACACAAATCCTAGAATTTCAGGATAGCTTTACCAGTGGCAGCCTGATGAAGTGCAGAGGCAGTGCCTGCCAAAGAAGGGTGGCAGCTGGAGTTGCTTTCCTTCCCTCCAGGTCACCGCTAGCAGAGGTGTGGAGGAGTTAAACCATGCTGCTTAGAAGGGAAGCAATATCTCACAGACCCAGAGCTTTGCCTTTTTTTGTTGTTTTATTTTTTGTTTGTTTGTTTGTGTTCTGAGACTATTGTATTTGCTGTAGTTGTGGAGTTTTAGAACCACTCTCTGGGATGACAGGAATTCAACTCTCCTTCATGCATGAGGTCACTTCAGAAACAGAGTGTTTTCAGATACCTGTACCACTGGCAGGAATGTGATCAATTTTATATTTGTCTACTGGTATTAATAGCAAATCCTTGTTGATTTCCAGTCTCCCTGAGTTCATAGCATCAATGCCATGTGATTTTTAAAGCCTCCATCTCTGTAAGCAGTCACGGATCCAAATTGGTATCTATGAAGCATGCTGCTTTTACGGCATCGCTGCTCGCAAGGGCTCCATGAATGGAGGAGGTCTCTGACTACATGGTCTTCTCTTGAACCATAGGAACCGCTTAGCATAAGAAATGTTTGGGTGGCAGTATTTTACATATCCCTTGGACTTGGTTTTCCTGGATATCTTTAGCATATTGAAAAATAGAGGTCTATGTTTAAAATTAATAGTCAGGATTCCCAAGGTCCCACAAGTCAAACAGCCCGGGTAAAAGACTCAATACTGTAGGAGTTTTCATATGCAACAGCAGACATCAAAATGCTGTTCTTGAATTGCCATCAAGGTCTCTTGTCTGTTAAGGTCATAGCGAGTATCTTGCTGTTGTGAAGATAAAGTTCTGAAACTGCGCTTTTGTCCCAGCTTTCACGGTACTGAGCACACTTGTTTGTCAAAAAGTAGCTTCAGAGTAAGTACAAAGCAGAATTGGGAGGCAGTAGGAAGACAGTGCTGCTTCTCCATATAAGAGAGCTGGGGCCTGACCATCTGCTCTGGAAAAATGAACCCCCTTCCACTCTGGGTCATGGGGGTTAAGGCTTTACTAATCATAATGGAAGGGAAACGAAAATAAATAAATAAATAAATAAATAAATAAAACATGAAAAAAGAAAACAAAACAAAACAAACAAACAAAAAAACACACAAAAAAACACCCGCTTAAAACTCTGCATGCAGAGCCCTCCAAGAAAGGCAGAGAGCATTAAGGGTGTTCTGAAATAGGAAGTGGATGGCATTGCTCACGGTTGCAGCTCGGGGGAAAACCTTGTCCCACGCGAACCGCTGTGCGCTGGTTGCGACACGACGACCAGAAGATGGCAGCAGGTGACACTGAGAGCATCCAGGGATGCTCTGTTCACTGCAGAGATGCCCATTGTTTTCGTCGTCCTAAACCAGAAAACTTTATTGATCTCTGTCCTACAGGCAATTATAGGTAGGACACATGGTAAAACAAAATTCTTATCTTAAAAGTCCAATTCCTTCTCCTTCACCCTGTGAAGGAAATTCTGGGAACTACAGTGATTCTAGGAACAATAACGCTCTGACCTCAAATCTACTGGCTTCTACACTCAAACTCCGAGCCAATTTCTGCCTGCCAGTTACCTCAGTGTTTTAGCGTTTTCCCAACAATAAAGCCTTCGAGAGAGCTTTTACAGTGTTAAGGTTTACTACTCCCTGCACTCTTCCCAGGAACACCTGCATACAATGACACTTCTACGATGTCGGAACTCCCTGCACCCTTGCATGGAGACCACACCATGAAGCAACACAGACTGCATTTCAGGATTTTCTTGCCTTGCTGCCTTGCTCTTTCTATGAAGGTTTCACCCGCATACGAAGGAGTCTTAATGTGTGGCTATGAGATTCATGACATTGTTGATCCATTTTAAGCACAAACAACTGCACAGATCTGTATGACTAGGGTAAATGAGAGCCCTAAATTCCATCTTTACCCAACGACAACTTCTAGACATCTATTTCATGTTTAAAACTGTCTTGCTCTTATTGAAATGAGAATTTTACACTGACTATATACGGATGAATGTACATCAGTTTAAAGTCATCAAATGAGATTTCATACTGCATTCAGGTTCTGATTGATAACATTCTAGTAAAAAAACTTCACCCTAAATTTACTTAGAATACTTATACTATAGTGTAATTTTAAAATAATTAAGAACAGTTGAGTATTGGGTGGTGGTTTTAAGTATAAAATCCTACTGGTTTAATTTCTATGTCAGAGAAAGTGCATTTTCTGGTAAATATTGGTTTCTTGGATCACATTTGTTCTCAGCATACCTTACAGTTGGCTTCCATAGCAATGAAAATCTATTCATGTTTGCACTATGTATTTTTCTGAGGTAAATACTACATTAAACTGCAGAGCCTTGTAACGGAAATAATAAGTTTGGTATAAATGGTATTTGATTAGAAATTTTTATGTAGTGGCATCTTAATAAAGAGTTAGAACAAGGAATAAATTAATTGTTGCAGAATGTTATCATTCAAATACCCAGAATTCCAGGCCAGTAACTTAATGTCATAAAAATACAGTGAGAAAGAGAAGAGAAACAGTCTTGCAGCCATAAAATCCTCAGGTAGGAAAATACAGGATGCTGAGACTGAGTAATTTTTCCTTATAGTTTCAAAGGGCAAGAGAGAATAGTCATGCATACATCTCAGGAAATCTCTACTTGTGGAAGATATAAATGGCACAACTAAAATTCAGTTAATAAAGATTAATAGTTATTGCCAATCAAAAAGAAGCTCTGAAGGCATGTTGAGGTACGTCTCACCTGTGGCACTACTGTTCCTTTCCAGAATACTTGGACGCATATATATCTTTGCACTTGCAAGTATGAGAGAATGAGAGAGTGAAATCTATGGCAGAATGAGCATAATTTATGTTAGTTTTGCTTAAAATAGGAATCACCTCCCACTTTCAGAAGGAGTCACATTGAGCTTACCTACAACAGGTATTTTATTTTTTTTTTGGTATCTAGAGAACAAGGAGCATAGCATAAAGTTTTAGAGCAGTGCTTCTACCCCATAATTTTCTTCTGTTTTCTTTGATTGTTCTGCTGTATCCTACACCACTACATGTGTTTTCATTTTAAAAACCTACTCACCAATATGCACCTTTATAAATTAAAATGCATTCTTCTCTGGAAGAAGAACTTTAAACAATCCATCTTCACTTCCTTCATTTTACCTAATTTCAACTAACTTCAACTTTCTGTGCCTCCGTGCCATACACCACAAAAGCTCAGAAAGATATTACATCAAGGAAATCCAAATAAATAACAGGGCTTGTATCTTAAAAGCAAATGTTTATTTTATTATGCAATAAACTTCTGTGCAAACATAGTACAAGACCCAGCCTTAAAGGTACTGCAAAGCATTATAAACTATAGGAGAATAAATTCCTTTGTTTATTCCAATGTGGAAAAAGAAATGGAAGGACAACAGATAATATTGTGTATTTCACTGTTGCTTTCAGTAATGTCTTCTGCCTGAGAGAAAACACAGCCTCAGACTGCATGTTGTCTTCCTCCTAAACACATAGTTGAGCAGGTAATTGTGCATTATAGTTCTGTGTGCAAAATGTAGATCCTGCAACAGGCTTGTGGATATTGTACCAAAAAAATGTCAGGTTGCCTGAAATTGGTTGTTAGATTTATCATAGAATCATAGAATGATTTTTCTTGGAAGGGATGTTTAAGATCATCTAGTTCCTTCCAACACCCCACCCTCCCTACCCTGCCATAGGCAGGGACACCTTCCACTAAATCAGGTTGCTCAAAGCCCCATCCAACCTGGCCTTGAACACCTCCAGGGATGGAACATCTGTATCTCCTCTGGGCAACCTGTGCCCACCACCCTCAGAGTAAGGAATTTCTTCTGAATGTCTAATCTAAATCTACCTTCTCATTTTAAAGCCATTACTCATTGTCCTATCACTATACTTCCTGTTAAAGAGGCCTGGTCTAGCTATCTTGTAGGCCTCCTTGATGTACAGGAAGACCACTGTAAGGTCTCTAAGGTTTGCAGGACCTCGCACTTGGCCTTGTTGAACTTTATGAGGTTCACAAAGGCTCACCTCTCAAGTATGTCAAGGTCCCTCTGGAAGGCATCCCTTCCCTCCAGCATGTTGACAGCTCCACACAGCTTGGTGTTATTAGCAAACTTGCTGAGGGTGCATTCAGTCCTTCAGTCCATGTCACTGACAAAGATGTCAAACAGTGCTAGTTCCAGTACTGACCACTGAGGTATGTCACTTGTCATTGGTTTCCACTCGGACATTGAGCCATTGACCACAATTCTTTGAGTGTGACCATTCTGCCAACTCCTTACCCACTGAATGGTCAAATTCACATTGCTCCAATTTAGAGACAAGGATATAATGTGGGACAGTGTCAAATTCTTTGCAGAAGTCCAGGTAGATGACATCAGTTGTTCTTTCATTATCCACCAGTGCAGTAAACCCGTCCTAGATGGCCACCAGTTTTCTCAGGCATGTTTTGACCTTAGTGAAACCACTTTGGCTTTCACCTATTACTTCTTGGTCTTCCATGTGCCTTAACAGTTTCCAGGAGGATCTGCTCCATGACTTTGCTGGACACAGTGGAGAGACTGACCAGTCTATACTTCACCAGGTCTTCCTTCTTCTATTTTTAAAAATGGGGGTTATGTTTCCCCTATTCCAGACAGAGGGAACTTCATCAGACTACAAAGACTTCTCAAATATGATGGACAGTGGCTTAACAATTTCATTTGTCAGTTCCCTCAGGGTCCATAAATGCATCTCATCAGGTCCCATGGACTTTCACATTCCTTAGATGTTTTCAAACCTGATCTTCTCCTATGGTGGGTGGTTCTTCATTCTCCCAGTCCCTCCTTTGCCTTCTGTAACTTGAGCTGAACTCTTGCCAGTGAAGCAAAAATGCCATTGAGTACCTTCTCCATATCCCAGGAAATCAGCTTTCCCATTTCCTTCAGGCAAGGGCCCACAGTTTCCCTAGTCTTCCTTTTATCACCGATGTACCTATAGAACCCCTTCTTCTTGCTCTTGACATTAGCTTTCCTAACCTCATCCTAGGTTGCTCAGATGATTTCTCTGTATTCTTCCAGGCTATCTGTCCTTGCTTCTACCCTTTGTAGGCCTCCTTTTTCTGCCTGAGTTTGTCCAGGATTTCTTTGTTGATCCATGAATGACTCCTGGCATTTTTGCCTGACTTCATCTTTTTTGGGGATGCTTTTCTCCTGAGCTTGGAGGAGGTTATCCTTGGATATTAACCAGCTTACTTTGACCCCTTTGTCACTGACACTGGCATCAAACTGGCAGGAATGGTATGGATTGAGGTTCCACTCCTCCAGCAACTTTAGTTTAAAGCCCTCTTGACCAGTTTGGCAAGCCAATGACCAAAGATGCTCTTCCCCTTTTCTGATGGATGGATCCCATTAGCCCCCAGCAGACCAGGTTTCTCAAAGTGTGTCCCTTGGTCTACGTAGCTGAACCCCTGTCTGTGGCACCAGCCCTGTAACCATCTGTTGATTTGCCAGATTTGACTGGCCCTTTCAAATAATTTTTCTTTAACCAGGAGGACTGATGAAAAAACTGCCTGTACTCCTGAGTCCCTAACTGCTGCTTCCACAGCTCTGTAATCTGTATTGGTACTCCAGGATACTCCATTTAGCAGACTTCTTCAAAACAGGTGGATGTTGACACTGAGTAGCCTGTGCTGGAAAAAATCTCTTTGCTACATAGCCCAATAGTAAGAAGCTAGAAAATGGACACATATATAAGGTACTTGATAACCAAATTTCATCTGTAGACTAACACCAGAAAGCTGCCATCCCACGGCCAGTTTAAATTACTAAAAGCAGTTGCTGCTTACCCTTGTGTCATGGCTTTGTCTGAAAGAGTTAATTGTCTTTGTAGAGGCTCGCATAATTCTGTTTTGTATTTTTGATGAAAATAGTGATGATAATACACCAATGTTTTTAGTTGTTGCATAGAGTACTTACAGAGATTCAAAGACTTTTCTACTGATGCTGCCCTGCCAGCAAGGAGGCTGGGAGTGCACAAGGAGCTGCGAGGGGACACAGTCAGGGCAGCTGACCCAGACTGACCAAAGAGACATCCCATATCATACGATGTTGTGCTCAGCAATAAAAGCTGGTGGAAAGAGGGAGGAAAGGAAGGCATGTTCAGAGTGTTGTTGTTTATCTTCCCAATAAACCCTCACATGTGATATGCCCTGCTTTTCTGAAAGTGACTGAAAATCTGCCTGACAATGGGAAGCAGTGAATGAATACCTTGTTTTCATTTGCACACACAGATTTTACTTCACCTAATAAACCATCTTAATCTAAGCCTGTGAGTTCTCTCACTTTTAACTCCATCCTGCCATGGAGAGAGGGAGAGAGCAGCTGTGAGGTACTTATCTGCCTGCTGGGGTTAAACCACAACATCTTGTGTGCCTCTACAAACATTCACAAAACTACAAAATTAATTGCATGCTGTATTGCTGAACTGATTGAACCTAGAACTAAGCTACAAGATTTCATTTCATCCCATATCACTCCACCTGGCTAACTGCGTGATCATATGCAAATTCATGTGCACATACATGCAAATACACAGTAGAAGGTCAGCAGGTCAGTTCTGGTCACAATGCTCATGTCAGAAGTTACTCCACATAACTTGATTCCCAAGGTGTCATTTCGACAGAAATACTTTGATTTTTGAGGGCCACATCAATGTGACTGAAGAGTTACATTTGGGACACAGCAGCAATATTCAATCATGGCTGAAACGAGCACTCACGAAAGAGCAGGGTGCAATTATAAAGATCAAATTCAAGCCTTCAATAAAGCTGGATACACATTTGGAAGTATGGATTCAGATTTTCAAGAAAAATGGTCAGACCACTCAAGGAATAATAAAGCCTCATTTCCTTTGAGCTGATTTCTCTTTTACTTCCTTCCAAAGCTACCTGTTTTCTATAAGTCTTTGCCTTCTGTTTCTGTACTGAGAATATCTATGCCTAGTATATATGCAGGACAGTCCTACGGCAGAGCTCTGAATTGTAAATGGAACCACCTTATTGAAGAATTCAGAAAACATGGAGTATTTGAGGATTAAAATAAGAATATTCATTCATCTTTTGGAGGTTTGCACTGTCTCCATGAAAACTAAGAAAACTCACACCTTTGCACATACATGGGCACAGTGGCTTGAACGCTTGCAGTAGAAATGGAATTCTGCATCAAATCTAAATAAACTTTCTTCTCCACTGAAAACAAGGTTAAAAACTGTAAGCATTTGATCTCTACTATTTTTTAAAATTATTATTATTATTTAAAACAGTGATTCCAGCTAATTCTAGTTGATCATGCATGTATATGCACATTCCTACTCGAACCATGCAAAAATGTGACCCTTTTTCTGCAGAAAGTCAGAAGAACAGCATTAAAGTCCAGAACCTGCCTCTGAAATTCAGGCACAGTGTAACTTGGTCATCTTACCAAATCATTCGTCCCCCACTAATATGATAAGACTGGCATATTTGATTTATCTGCAGCACCCAAGTGCCCTTAGTTTAGGGATATGGTTTAGTGGGAACTGTTAGTGTTAGGTCAGAGGTTGGACTTGATGATCTTGAGGTCTCTTCCAACCTAGAAATTCTGTGATTCTGTGATTCTAATACCTTTACTTCTTTGAGTTCAGCTGAGACTGCAAACCCAGCCTACATCATTAGCAATGCTCAGTGTTTGACTGCCAAGAGAGGCCTGGAGCAATCCAGGCAGGACAAGCCTAGTTCTGCCTCAACTTGTCCTGAGAACAGCTGCTTCACATGGGAGCAGTACATGCATGTCCCCTGCCAAGACTTTTTCACAATTGCATTCAGAAAGCCAGATATGAAAGGCAGCAGTTTCTGGAGTACTGAAATGACTGAGGAGCCCAACTACCTTTTCAAAGGAACCCTTTTCACTTACAGAGTTCCTTTCTGAAAGTTTTCTGAATCTAGCAACTGATTATTGCCACACATGTTTACTTACTTCTTTAGATGAATGGCATGCTGTTCAAATAGGAAAAATACCCAGAGCATGGGAAAGTTGGAAAATAATATTTTCCTTTTGTATTAGAGCAGAAGAGGAAGAGAAAAAGTCAATAATGATAGTCAATATAAATGAATATTTCCATCCACTTAGCATCAGTGACAATAATCCCAGTTAGTCTGATCTCAAAAAGCACCTGGCACACACTGTTTCTGTGAGTCTTGTTATTGTTCTTGGCCCTGGGGTAAAAACAGCAGTCTCTGTCCATCAGTATAATCTTTTTATCCTGAAAGAAGAGCAAAGAAAACAGAGGTTTCTTGGCATTTATCTCTACCTGTAACAGACAGTCCCTCACCTTTTCAATTTTATTATGTCTTTCCTCCTCCAGTCATTTTTTGCCATTTTTTTCCCAGAAACTGATGCCAATTTGTGCTATAGGCCAAGATAACAACTGAAACTTCTTACACTGAAATTTTATACAAAATACGGGTCTTTTAATTAATCACATTGTGGAGACTAGGTCCAGGGAAATAGAAGGGTTTGGTACCTCTATTTCTGCTCTCTCCCTCAGTTTGATGCATAAATAGATGCTATTTTAAGAACAGTATTTGAATGTGCAAATATTTAGGATGTACTGTAATGTTGCTAATGAGCACATCAGACCAACAGGACTCACAGAAATATCAGTCTGCATCTAACACTTTAATTCCTGTCTGAAAGAGATGAATCTGACTCAATAATGTTTTCTGAACAACAGCCTACGTTCATCATGATTGAGAAACTAAAGAGCTAATTGAAATGCAAAGTTTTCAAAAAACGTAGCTCCTAACTTTAAATCATGTTGTGATTCAGTTCCATCAGTCACTCAGGGAGGAGGCAGTATCTCTAGGATCGAAATATACCAGCACAAGAGGTATCATATATTTGAGCCTTGTACATACATGCTGTTATTCCACTTCCTGGATGTCAGCAATTATTCTAAACCAAAGAGTCTTTCAGTGTCCCCCAGCTGTGAAATACCTAGGATACACTAGGATAAGAGGAGTATTAATAGACAATTCTCTTCGAAACCTGCCTTGTCAGAAGAACAGAGGAAGCTTGAGTTGAGAGTTGAATTTCAATGCCAGTGTGGAAAAACAGGTCTGTCTCACCCAGCATTTGACCCTCTTGGGTAAGGTGGAACAAAGTCTCTCTTGTCCATGTTGAAATCAGGATAACAGAATTCTATCTTCAAGGGAGAGAAAAACCTTCCCATACTCAGGCAGGTTTCCAACATGACCACTTGTTATCCAAGAATAAACATAATCCCTGTCTATCACTGATATCAAGACTGCAGGTGGTATCAAATCACTGTGAAACTCTGCAAAAAAAAAAAAAAAAAAAAAAAAAAAAAAAAAAATCACTGCAAGAATATTCTTCTGTAATTCAGCTCAAACTGTTTCTCTGTCATACAAAGGGACTACACAAGGAAAAAGAAATGGTTACTGTCTCAACATTACCAAACACACATCTGTAGGGAGACAACTGCAAAACAATCAGTTGGGTACTTCATCCTGGTGGCAGCGATCTCCAGCAGTTTAGAGATTCTCTGTGCAATGATGGGTTAGGTCACACAGAACATTTCTCCATTTCTCCAGAACATCTCTCCAATTTGAGACTTGTTTCCAAACCTCACCATAAACTTTCTAGACAGCCAAGAGGGCAGAACAGAACATATAATGGCAATGTCCACCTAGCTTTTTGCAGCAAGGAAACTGTTACACCAAGAAAGAAATTAAGATGATAATGCTCATCTGCTGGCCCGCTGCAGGTATTTTACCTACATTTTCACAAACTTATGGGAAAGGTGGGACTCCATTGTAAATACTACATCCCCCTTTTAAAGAAAATAGGAGATTGACGTCTTCAAAGTCTGATTTAATATAGTACATGTTTTCAGAAGGAATAAAAGCATATGATATAACAAAACTACTGGAGTCACATCCTGCCCCTACAGGTCATGCTGATGCAGAGATAGTAGCTGAATGCTGGATCATCTATGTGCACTGAAGAATCAGATATCCTCAGCTACGCTCCTTTTGACTCGTGTAAATACAAGTGCAGCTCAGACTGCAAGCCCGGGACAGTAAGCATCACTCAGGTGTTGATCTGTATCCTCCCCAAAGTCAAGGTGTAGCAGAGTGGAACAGCCTCCCTTGTTGGATGCTAGTACTTTAAGACAGTGACAAAAAGATGTCAGATGAGCAGTTTTGTCACTGTGAAATCATTTCAAAGAAGACAATATTGCAATTATGCAAAATTCAGAAAGGAACAAATCTAAAGTCAGTGCCATAGAGATTGAATCAGACATAGCAGATTTACATTCAGCAGATACAGGCAGCATACAGAACACATTTCTTTCATTTACTGATAAAACACTGACAGTTTTAGATAACTGGTTACTTTAATTAAAATTTGAAACATGAGGGAGATTTGAAAACCTGACATTTAATAAATGAGCCAGGTATTTGAGAAGTGTCATTGCTTTCAGCATGTTGCAGTTACCATAACCTTGTTACAGTTACTCTCTAGTTCGTAGAGACTGTGACTTCATTCAACTCCACATGTCAACTAATTGTCAAGTAGTGCTATGTGTTGAAAACAGGTACAGTGACTTGGACATACTCTTACAGCTGGTGTTTAAACATCAGAGCTCAACTAACTGACATGCAAGTTTCCCTTTTCCAGCAGGCTGAAGAGGCTGGACTCTAGAACACAACTCAGTTTCATTAAGTCCCTCTAAAACCATATTTGCATGTTAAACAGATTACAGAAGTAGCTTTTAATTAAAATATGCTTTGAATCAGCCACAAGACAGCACATCAGAATCCAAGCTGTCCAAAACAAAGAAGTCAACATTTCTTACAGACTACAGGAAGCTACTAAGTTGGAAAGAGAATTCACTATCTTCCCTCAAAACACTGCTAGTAAGAAAGGCTGTGCTATAAATCTCGAGAGAAACTAACTGGTCAACTTCTTATATCTGCCCTTCCATGGGACCAAAAGGTACATTTTGATATAGTTCACTTTACTGCTCACTCCTCCAGAGGAGTAGCACATCCCACTGCAATTCAACTGCATAGAGGAACACTTGCAGTTCATATCAAGTTGCAAATTCAACATTCAATAAAAAATTCAGAGCTGGCTTGGCAAAGGCTGCATTATTCCATCTCATCTGAGAAACACCACTGTGCTAACTCAGCAAGAGAGGGAGACCATTTGCAAGAGACAAAATCTAAAATTCAAGGTCTTTTCAAGATATTAAATGTTAAATAAATAAATAAATAAGTAAATAATCTGATGTGAATTCTGAATCAGCAAAGGCCTGAAAAAACTCATTCACTTGGAACAATCTCTACTTGTGGAAGGTGAAAGCAGGGAAACCATTGTGACCCAGAAGGAACCAAGTGTCCTTTTAAGGATGCCCAAGAGTGCAGAGCTAGGCTTCAGGAAAAAATGCACACATGGAAACACTAATTTCCTAACTCAACTGCAGATTATTAATTTCAGTAGACTGCAGTATAGACTAGTCTCCACTTTTAATTTTTGTTTTTGTTTTCTTATTAATGGCATGCTTTTAGCCTGCCAACACATTTTAGTGCAGGATTATGAATTAACAATCAGCTGCCCTTCTCTAAGAGTAGGTGACATAAAGGAGGTCTTGTGAGAGTCTGAATATGCTGCCAGAAAGATTTACTAAAAGGTACACCAACAGCAAGAAAAAATTGTAAATGATCTGAGAGCTGATGCTTCCTACTCCACTCACAGCTTTGGAAGTTTTGGTCTGCTTGGTTCTCAGGCTTTTCACTGAAGTGCTTTTTACATTCCTTAACACAGATAATAAATTTTACTTACTTTTTTCTTCAGTACCCATTTTTGGGAGTTTACAGAGCATTTTCCTGTGAGGTACAATATGCTACTTGCCCACTTGTGTAAGAAAGGTGTATTGTAACCTCACTGGCAGCACCTTTGGGTTGTCATTATGGTTTGGTTAGTGGAGGCACAAAAGCTATTTTAAATCTCCTTGTGGCAGGGCAACACACCTGAAGTTGCAGTGAGATGCTTCCATTCCATGGATTGATGCTGATGCTGCAAACATCCTCCTTGTCTCTCTGCAGTTACCTTGCCACCCTCAGTCACCTTACAAGTCCCAGGATGCTGGTGCCCCACCATGACAGCTGCTTCCTGCTTCTGACTGAGCCTCTCAGCTCATCCCACCAGGGCCTGGCAGGGTGGCAATGGGCAGGGTGCAGCTCGGGAACATGCCAGCTCCCGACAGCCCTGTCTTGTCAGCAGTGCAAAGGACCAGAACATGCAGAGTACAGAATACTCCCAGACTGTGCTGTCCCCAGCCCTGTTCCCAGCACATCCCTCCCTGCCAGTCCAGGGCTGGGCACTTCCCCTCTGTAGCAGTCATGACAGTCCAGCCCAGGGTCTGGGGGTGCGTGGCCTGGCCATTTTTTCCATGAACTCCATGGGATGCTCCACTGGGATTTGTCTCCTCAGCTCTCCTCAGCCACTGGGAGGGACAGCACTGCAAAGCTAGGGGTTCCCCACAGCCCAACAGCTCCCTTCTGGGGCAATACAGAAGAGAAGTAGATGAATTACTGAGGCTATTGACTCCACATACTGCTATGGCTCATACTGCATAATCTTCTCCCCTCTTCTGGTTGAAAGCTTTGCCTGCTGCCTGGAAAGCCAGAGCTTCTCCATTAGCATGATGCAAGGAGGTTGCAGGTGTCATAGCCTTGCAGAGCAAGTCTTCAGGCAGCTCCTGGAGTCCCTGAGATGTTGGTCGCCCACTGCCCAACTCTAGCCTGCTGACAGAGATATGTCTACAGTCATCCCCACCAACTTGCTGCTGGTTCATCTCCTCTCTCTCCTTAGCAGTCTTCCCCATCTGCCTCTTCAGCATTTGTCTTCAGCATTTGTCAGTATTTGCCTTGCTCTGTTTGACACAGGAGCATCTATCCAGTGTCAGCTTTCCATTTAGTTTCCCTTTGCCTCCTGTTTGCTCATCCATGCACTTCATGCCACGCCTGTGCTCACCACTCCCAATTCCTGGCAGTTGCAAGCATGTCATCCAGAGAGCTGTGTGTGATAGCTCCTTAATTACTGAGTAATCATTCCCAGATTATGAAAACTGTAATCATGGTTTATAATGATGCCACTCTGTACATATTGTAAGGGTATTTTGGCACTGTTGTCTAAGAGCCACAGGGAAAGATCCTATGGCTGCAGCAGCACCACTGTAGCTTTAGTCTGTGGTTGGAGGGTCTCATTCCTCTCTGTCCAGGGCAGTCCTGACTTATGCAGCAGGACTAGTTCTTGTGTTCACTCAGGAACTACGATTTTTACTTCTCTGCAGCCTGAAGAACAAAGGGCAGATGGCTACAACACAACAGTGTAATCCAGGATTATAATGATTATATGCATAGTGAGGATGGCATTCATTTTAGTTTGGGGAAACCATGTAGTGATCGGTGTTACTGTGGTGGTAAGGGCTTATTCCTTCAGATGCAGGATATCCTTTTACTGTCTGAGTCTCATCTTAGCAGTCTGAATTCAGTAGCTTTTTCCACAGCAGCACCAGTCCCTAGGCATACTGTTGCAGACTGGAAGGTGACACAACTCAGTTCTAGGGATCTTCAGATTTTCTTTCAGTTGTCAGTGTCCCTAAACATTTACTTTCAATGGCTAGGAGTGTTAATAAGGTCCTTATATTTATATGGATGAGCAGAGAGATACTGGAACACTGGTCCATCTTCCGTTCCTGTTAGGAAAGTTCAAGTTTATACAGAAGTGGATTTCATGTAACATGCTCTTTTTGTCACAAACTCACAATAGCTTGTCTTTCAATGTACTATATTTTGCAGAGACCACATTATTAACACTCTGAAACATGCTTTGTGCAGTAGACAATGTATCATATGTACTGCAGTAAAAACTGAAATGCGGACTCCCACCTTCTGTTTATATAGCCACAGCAGCACACAGACACATTACTACTCCATTTCTATTTTTCCTGCTGTCTTGGATGAATTTGTTAATCTTAATTGAGTTCTGTACAAATGTCACTACCCTTAGCAGTTCCTAAGACAGGTATTTCATGTCTTTGACATTTTCTTTTATGAAGTGTCTTTCCTTAATCAGGATACAGAGCTTTATGTTGTGTTTCAGTATTTTAACATATCTCTTATTGGATACATTTCAAAAGATCTCTCTTAGGGAGGGCAGAATCTGGAAGCCCAACAGAGGTGAAGTTGTTGCAGCTCCTTGCTCTCAGGTGCAGCCAGTAGTGAGGCTGAGCATGTTATTCCCATTACACACACAAACACACATACACCACATATACATATATACATACATGTATATATATACACATGGCTGCCACACAGATCTACACAGACACATGGAGCACTCACAAGAACACAAACAGTATCAACAGCCTCAATCCTGCTTCCCTCTCTGGCTGAGCCAGATAGAGGTCCACTGGTGGGAAGCACATAAGCATATACAGAAGGTACCTCCAGCAGCTGGGCTTGGATACTCAGTCTGCCTAGTGATGGGTTTCACACCTGGAACATGGGGGCTGAGACAGCCCTGGGAGGGGCCCAGGAAGGGTGTTCATTCTTCTGAGTCCTTAATTTGGGTTCCCAGATGCCATTGTACCACTGGAGATGGGCCCTTAAAGAGCTGATGGGCCAAAGGTTAGCTGGGATACAGTATTATTTGGGTTCCTCCATCTGCCATTGTTTCTATCTGCTTCTTTATGGATGTGCAGAGGAGCTTTTTGTCACATAAACTAACAATATCCCTTTCCTGCTGTTCATCTTAAAACACAATATTCTGATTGTTATAATGATTTCATGTTGATGTTTCAGTTTCCAAACTCTCTGAAAGGAATTCTCCTCTTAATTTTCTCTGGATAAATCCAAGAACTGTTCTCCACGACAATGTGGATATAATTTTGATCATTAATAGCTTAGGAAAGAGTACCTGTTTTAAGCTTCTGTACAGAAGGAGCAAAGAACAGATGTGCCTAGAAAACAAAGATTGCCTTCACTTCATCTAGACAGTTTACTTACATGAAGACTAGTTAACTTTTGTTTCCTTCAATTTACCACTCTCGTGAAATCCAAAATATTATCAAGTCACTTAAAAAAGATAGGCAATGATTTCCATGGCTTGGATATGCTATTTAAAGATAGATGAAATTCCGAAAATAACTTTGGAATTAAAAAAAATGCTTTTGATATATTTCTGTCATTTGGTTTGAGATCTCATTGTCAGAAGTAGCTTCTTGTCCTCATAACAGTGAAAATATCCAGCTTTCGACATCAGATGAGTTTTGGTGTTGAGCTCCTTTTGTCACTGAGTGAAGGCAGCTATTAATCAAGTTTTTGTTTTTGCGTCTGATCAGCTGTGATGCAACCCAGTGCTCCTCAAACATCAGGTCCTATCCACAAGCTAATTGAGAAAGAAAAATCTGGTAGTTAAAACATGGAAATGTGTTTCACATTTTATTTCTGACGCATTTTATTTCTGATGCATTGTGATTAAGATCACAACCCTTGTCTGTACCATGCTTCACTTTCTTTTATACTATAGGCTGAATATTTTCTTTTAGACAATGAAAATAGCATGACCTGTATTGCATTTTGGAGCTTGTGTGTTATCTAAGCAGCTCACACCGAGGTAATTTTTAATCGGCTGCTGGTGGTTACTACCCCACAAGCAGATCTGTAGGGCTCAAATTACTCAGTATGAGCTACAGATTTTCAAGTCACCAATAGGAAAGAGCAACTCCACTAAGAGATGTAAATAGATTGCCTCCACTTCACCAGAGGAAAGTGACCTTCCTCAATATAACATGTCCTGCACTCGTATTTCCTGCTGTAACTAATGGACAGTCAAAAGGAGACAACGGAGACAGTATCTCCACTGCTAAATGCATCTTCCTTAGGGAGGGCTCTCTGATCAAACCATCTGATGATAAATGCCCTATGTCCACCAACTCAGGGCTCTAGAACAAATTGGTGTCTGTATTGCACAGTCTTAGGCCACTTCTTTTCTGTAAATGCAGAAATAACATGAGGACTTTGCTGCAATCCACGGGTCTATGTGTTATATGTCCTGACATGTCTAATGGAGGCATGTGAAGGTGACTGCAAGTACAAAGCCTACTGGCAAAACAAAAAGCAGACCTAATGTCGATGGGTCCAACCCCTCATGACTCAAGTACTGGTACCTGCAATGAATTATCTACAGAACTGGTTGGTTCATTCCATAATGGTTCACTGAGGTGAACTGATACCATCTAAGGTGGACAAACCAGGAAGTAGGACATGGGAGCCAGGTGATCTGATAGTGCAGAAAATATCCACATACACAGAAAATGAGATTTTGGTGAAAGAGCAGATCATGACCACATGATACACACCTGTGGCAGAGGTGATGTGTGAGAGTATACAGGTGTAGAAAGGTGGTAAAACCCTCTTGGGGCTTTGTAGTATTTAAGGTGTTTCTCCTGCAAAATGAAGGTTCTTCAAGAAGATGAGTGCAGGGTGATCCCATTGTTTAGAAAAAGTGAGGTGGACAAAATAATTTGAGCTGGGTAATCATTGTTCCCTGATCCTTGCAAGAGTGACAAGCTCTTTAGGCAGATGCAAAAGCCTTGTTTTTGCTGCCTGAAGATTTGCTCTTGAAGTATTTTCTAGTTTCTGGTCACTTACAGGTTAGCTTGCTTAGTGTTACCCTTTACAAAGTTACAGTGGGTACCACGGGATGTACATGTGGCAAACTACAGTTAGGTCATACCATCAGGAAGACATTTTCAGCAGCCTCTAAGCCTTTGTTACAGGAAATAACATGCTTGAAAAAATGTCTTGTACTAAATGGAAGTCTGAGAGTTGAGAAGCGTGCTGTAGCCATTACTCACGCATTACTCAAAAGACTGGGAAAAGCAGGTCTTAAAATACAAAGTGGGAAGTCATCACTTTAAATAGTATCTTTTATTAAAACTAGTGATTTGCCTGAACCACTGGCATCTCATAAGACTTATTAACTAGTTCTTAGCGTATCCATGATGTCATATAGTCTTTGCAATATATACATATATATATGTGCTTTGTAATATAGTCTTTGTAATGTTTTCAATTAACAGTTTCATGATCAAGATGCCTGTTTACCTGCATGTGGTAGTTCACTTGGTAGTGATCCATTGGACCAAAGAGCCGGGAAACTGTTGCTCTCTGGTGTCTGTTCTGACTTGATTCTAGCTGATGGTACAGAGTGAGGGTCTGCTCTGGCTCATGGCTCAGCTACAACTTTAAACTGAGCATACCTTGTGAAACCTCTGTTACCAAGGATCATCAGCTTAGGGATATGGTTTAGTGGGGATTGTTAGCGTTAGGTCAGAGGTTGGACTCGATGATCTTGAGGTCTCTTCCAACCTAGAAATTCTGTGATTCTGTGTGATTCTGTGATCTCAAAGCAGCAATTTTTTCAGGTGTCAAGCTCTGCTCTCCTGTGATTGCAAAATATTCTTTTGACTTACAGAGTTTGCAGGTTTCCAGGAGAGTGAACACAAGAATATCTCATGAAATGGGTGATTGCTGAATGGGCTAGCGTAGGGGCAGACTTACTGTTCTCTTTGAAAAATTAAATATAGACCCCAAATTAACTCCTTTACCACAGAGAGTGGTAGGTTATTTAAAATCTGAACCTGGAGGAAGTGATTCTAACACATTTTCTTTATAATAGAATGCAAAATCTGAGATGCTGTTTTTTCAAAAAGGAAAGTCTGAAGTCTGTTTCTTTATTTTACCTCAATTACTCTTTGCCTTTTTTTCATCTATCTCCAGCTAAAACAAAAAACAATTTGAGTAAAAGAACAAGGGATATAATAAAGACTGGAAAACTTTTCTGTTGAAGGAAGTTTTTTGTTTGTTTTGTTTTGTTTTGTTTGTTGTTTGTTCCTTTCCTTATTTTGGTTGGTTGGTTGGTTTAGTTTGGTTTGGTTTGGTTTTTACCCTTCAAAATGTTTTTTTTTTTTTGTCCTCTGTGATCAAGTGAAATACATGTTCATGGGTCTTTATGGCAAAAGTCTGTAATAACAAAGCCTTAAGTTAAATCAGTATGCTTTTGTTTGAAGATTTTGAGCTAATTCAGAATGGCAGTGATGTAACTAAAGCATCAGAATTACATTGTCCATAGATTGTTGGCTATTATTTGAAAAATTGATTTTTTATATAAAATAGTTTCTTTAAATGCAGTTATATTTAACACATGTTAGATTAACTAAAACAATAGTGAGTAACAGTAATTGCACTGCTCTTGCACTCTTCTTGACCTTATCTTCTATCCTTTTTGTCATGAGTCTCTGTGGATTCTCTGGCAAAAGAATTCTCCCTATTCCCATTGTTTGTGAAGAAAGATTTATTATTAGTTTTGAATGGTTTTGTTACTCTTTTATAAACTCTCTCTTGGCCTGCCTTGCTACTTTAATGTCCTCTTTTTTTCATGTTTTGGACACAGCAGGCTTTTTTTGAGACATCCTTATATGTTAAATTTTATAGATAAGAAAAATCAATGGTATTTCAAGTGTTTTGTTCCATATGAGGTTGTAAAACATACGTTGACAGCATGCTGATATATTTACTAACAGCCTATAACAAAGATCTTGTAGGAGTTGAACAGTGTTCTGTTTACTTTTCCATATATAGGTGTTACCATGCTTAATGTTACTTGATCTTTGTTACTACAGAAAACATCCAATATCAGAAAATGTTCCATCATTCAACATGAAATGATGCGGCATACTATATCAATAGCAGTACACACTGCCTGCTGCTGGCAAACATATTGACATCAGCTGATAGCCTAAAACCTTGCAGATAAGGATAGGCTTTGGAAGAGTGGAAGGCAATGAAGGTAAATTCATCTAAAACAACTAATCTCTGAGATATATACACTATTAAGAGACATCTTGGCTTTTTAAAACAAAATATTTTGTCAGAATGGGTTTGATAAATGTGTCATGGGAAAGCATCTCTCAGATTACAACAGAATTCCTTTAGAAAGCTAGCAAACTGTCTGGAACCTTTGATGAAGGTATTTGCACAAGTGATATGGAAGCTGGGGCTCTGACTCCTGATATATCTCTTTTAGAGACAAAAATGAGGCAAATTTTTAAAGAAGAAGAAGGAGGAGGAGGAAGAGGAGAAAAAGGAGAAGGAGGAAGAGAAGGAGGAGAAGGAAGAGGAGGAGGAGGGGGAGGGGGAGGGGGAGGAGGAGAAGAAGAAGAGATAATGCAGTGTAGGTTGGATTGTTTGTCCTTCATCTCAGGTTAAGTCACAACTTAGAAAGTACTCCCAGTTCTTGACTGTTATGCAAATGTAAAGTGGAACTGCCAAAGAGAAGCCAGTAATTACGTATTACTCATTCTTTTGGAAAATCCAAGACTTCACTGCTGAAAGCCATTCCTATTTCATTCCTATTGAACTGCTGGAAGCCTTTCATTCTTCCACTGAACATATGTTCACTGTGTTGTGATTTAACCTGGCCAGCAGCTAAGCACCACACAGCCAGCTGTTCACTCACCCTCCCACCTCCCTCTCTGGGTGGGGGAGAGAATTGGAAAGAAGTGAAAATTTGTGGATTGAGATAAAGACAATTTATTAGGACAGAAATGATAATAATAATAATAATAGTACTACTAATAATTTGTATGAAACAAGTGGTGCACAATGAAATTGCTCACCACCCGCTGACTGATGCCCAGCCTATCCCTGAGCAGCCAGGTCTCCCACCCTGGTCAGGCCCCCATATTAATTGTCCAGCATGACGCTTTATGGTACGGAATACCCCTTTGGCCAGTTGGGGTCAGCTGTCCTGGGTCTGTCCCCTCCCAGCTCCTGCTGCACCCCCAGCCTGCCCGCTGGCAGGACAGAGGGAGAAGCTGAAAAGTCCTTGGCTTGGTGTAAGCACTGCTCTGCAACAATTAAAGCATCAGTGTGTTATCAGCACTCTTCTCATCCTAAACCCCAAACACAGCACCATACCAGCTACTAGGAGAAAAGTTAACTCTATCCTAGCTGTATTTTCTCTGACACAACAGAAAACAGGCATGACTTCAGATTTATACTGACTGAGAGTTTGAATTCTCCGCTGTTGGAATATGTGGTCTTCTGGGATCAGTAACTTAACTAATGTAATGAATTCAATGTCAAACTTCCAGAGAAGCAGGTGCCCTTTAATTGAACCAAACATAAAGTCATAAAATTTCAGATTTTCAAGTGCCTTATCTTTTCCTTTTTTAAAGTCTATTCATTTACTGCCAAGAACTCTAGAGGCTTGCTGCACTTAAATAAAAGGTGATGTTCTGGAACGATTTGCACCTAAGCCTAGGAATTGATTGCCATTTCCTTCTCCTTCTTTAATTCTTCTTTGTCTATTGCTTAGGAGCCGTGGACTGCTAGAAGTAATACATGGGATCTGAGGTATTTCAAAGCTACAAATGCAAACACATCTCCAACACACTTATCTGCCTTCTGCCCTGATTGCAAACAATGCAGCTGCTTTCCTCACAATGTTTCTGCCCTGTTTGCACATCACCCACCTGCCATGCAGAATTGTCACATTAGTGACAGGACATTCGGGGAAGCTTTGTGCAATGTTTCTTGCTAGGAACTCACTGGGAATAGACAGTAGCTCCAGCAGCACCTTAGGCACTTCTGTTTGTGTCCTAACTTGGTCATCAGAAAGCTTCTGGGAAAGAGGAGCTGGTTAGACAGGAGTAGTTTAGAGTATTGCCTGTGCTGACAGAAATAATAACCCCTGTATGGCTGAGTCATTAGTAAGCATGTATTATATCATGAGAAATAAAATTGATAGGCTTTCAGCAGTTCTACATCCATTTGTACCACATCACTGTAATAGTCCTCATTTCCTTCTTACAACCCTTAGATAATTGCAGGCCCACCCTGTACTGCCTAACCTTTATTTCATTGCCCCTAGCTCTCTTCTGTGTCCCTAATTATTCCTACAGTATACTCAGCTCTCTCTCCCCTTTTATCACTTATTTGGCTAAAGAAGAGGAAGAAGAAGAGGAAAATGTGGAGAAACTGCCTAGGGTAGGCTGCAGTTACACACATGTTGATTAGATACTTTGTTGTTGGTTGTGTTTTTTTTGTTTGTTTGTTTTTTGTTTTTTTGGTTGGTTGGTTTGGATTTTCTTTTCATACAGAAGAGTGTGAATGCAGTCCCCTACCAACACAGATTATTTAGTTTTCTATGTTCAGGATATATTAGCAAGAGTGTAGCTAACACATCGTGGAAATTCTCTCTTCCCCTCCACTCAGCAACTGTGAGACCACAGGTGGAGTTCTGTTTTCAGATTTTGCTCCCAAGTACAAAAACAACATTAGTAGACTGAAGGGAGTCCAGTGGAAGGTAATTTGGATGGTTAGTGTCTGGAACAAAGAAAGAAACTGAGACAGTCTGTTTTACTCAGCCTGGAGAAACAAAAAGGGAATATAATTGCAGTCTTCCACTATGTAAAGTGGAATTATAGAGAAGACATCTTCTCAGAGGTGCATAGTGAAAGGACAAGACACAAAATACAGTAACAGAAATTCTGATTTAAAGAAAAAAATATATAGAAAAAATATATAGAAAAAAATATATATTATATCTATCTATCTATATATCTCTATAGAAAATATATTTTCACAACAATGTATGGTTAAGCATGGGAGCAGATGATGTGGACTCTTCATCCCTGGAGATACTCAAAACTTGACTGGATAAGCTTTGAAGTTAGCCTTACTTAAAATGAAATATTGGACGAGACAACATCAGAAGGTCTTTTTCAATCAAAATTATTTTATGATTATATATATATATAGCTTGATTATTCTAAAACTTCTCCTTCTTGGTCAGATTTGCTTAAAATTCACCAACAGGCTTAAAAGTTCTATGATGAGGGGAGCAGGAGTGGAAGAAAAAAATGACTGACAGAGAGATGAATGAACAAATAAAATAAGGTTATAAAATTCCTTTCCCTAGAGATATACTTGTCCTGTCCACTGACAGGTAGACAATGGTAGACATTTAGCCAACACCATTCCTGAATAGTACTGAGTGCAGTAACAGAGACAGATTAGGAACAGGAGTTTCCTTCTGTGTTGTACTGAATGTTGTATTTTTGCTGCCCAGATCCCTATGTAGGCATACAATAGCCCTGAGTTATGATTACTTCTGTTTGGTGAGATGTTCCTAGGGAAAAATCTTCACAGAACAAGGAAATACTTTAGCAATGGCAAAAATTAACAAGTTGAAACATTAAGCAACCTTCACACAATGACGTTAATCACAGAGCTAAGCTTCAATAAAACAGATTGGCAGGAACCGGTCTGGCTAGCTTACAAAGCTATGTGAAGTATGAGAGCTTTCCTAATCTGTTGTTTGAGAATTCTAAGAGTGTGAGAACATACAGGTGAGAGGAAGATGAACCTATGCAAATTTTATGTAGATATTTTTTTGTTAGAATATGACTGAAGCTGTGAAGGAGGAGCACCATCCCAGGCCAGTTTAAAAGCCAGAAGACAGGCTGTCCACTTGAGATCAGTCTCTCTTCTTTCTTCCTCAAGGACAGAGATGTGGTCAAGGATACTTCTCAGTATTTTCTGCTTGAGTTGGATCACCACAGTGTCTTCTGAACCGTAAGAGATAATACCTTATGTGATTTTATGATACAATATTTCATTTTTTTTTCTTCTAGTTAATTTATCATGGAACATCAATAAGTAATGTAACCTAGATTCTGAAATAAGTTTGAAATTGAAGTAGATAGCAATGAAGTATGGTTTGGAATGATGTTCTCCATCATAAATCTGCTGCAAAAATCTGATTTGAGTGACAGAAACCTAGAACCGGAGTAGGTAAAATCTGAAGTGCATTGAGAGGACATTAAAGACTAGCTTAGCAAGTAATACTAATGATCAGGAAGAGGTACATATTGGCAGTACAGAGTGAGAGTGTCCTACTGGGCAGGTAATGTCTGGTTCCAAGGAGCTATGCTGAACAGTAATCCTGTTGTTATTATTGTTATTGTTATTGCTACACTTGCTATGCTATGAGGGCTTATACACCACTGTCAGTGTCTATGGCTTTATGAAAATCAAAGATTTCAGTCACAGTTTTCAAAAGTACATCATTTGAGAAAGGGATTTAACCCTTCTCAAAAGTGCTAAAGGAAAGCACTGTGAAGTGTTTAGCTTTCTCAGATACACTGTTGGTTTTAATTTTTGTTTTAATTATTATTTTAATTTTGATCTTTGAATATCATACATTCTGACTTAAGCAAGTGAAAATAGCAATAGAGACAATATGAGTAAGCAAAAATCGAGGTGGAGGGAAAGGAGGGAATGGATCCAATTACCAAGAAAAGATTGTGATTCATATTGCATTGAAGACCTAAATCATCAGCTCTGTCATGCATTATTTCTTTCACATGTATAGCATTTCTGTGGTGTTTTCCTGTCCTGTTTGCTATTGTTTTCCTCTATGACTGAACTCTCTGAACTGGTCTTGCCTTCTTGCAGTCAGTATGTGCTGCTGGTACCAACAGTAGTGAGGAGCGACTCTCCACAGACCGCCTGTGTGCAGTTCCACAGCCTCAGCGAGCCTTTGTCCCTGAGCGTTGTCCTGGAATACAACAACATCCAGACAACTCTCTTTGAGGAGTTTGTAACAAAGAATGATTTCTTCAAGTGCTGCGAGTTCAAGGTATTTTATCTTTTGAGACTACTAAAGAGGGTGTAGAAGCTGGAAATATTTCAGTGCCACTGTCTTTGTCAGTGAGAGCATAAAGGTGAAAAGTGCAGGCATACAATATGACAAAAAATAATAATAAACTGTTGGAAAAGCTGACAATAAAGACAGAAGAAAAAAAAAAAAAAGATATCTGGGCTGTAGAGGAGAGCTGGAGAAAGGCTTTTCATCTCCATTCATAGAGTGAATAGAAAAACGCTTTTAATTGCCATCCCAGGTGCATACGTCCTATGGAACTGTCATAATTGCTAAGGGAGAATTGTCAAGTCACTGGAGAATCCAGAAGGGAAATGCTCATTCCCTTTTCTATGACTCTGCAAGATCAGGACAAATATGACAAACAAGACCCAAGATTATGTCTTCCAGAATGCAGCAGGAGAAACACATCAGAACTGAGCTGTACAGCTAGGAAGCTTGCCTATAGGCACGTAGCTACATGAGATGAGCAAATGCTTAGGATAGGGCATAGCTTAAAACCTTGCTACATGGTGACAGAGATTTCCACAGCATAGTTTACCAGAGACTATGTCACTGGTAAATGTGGGGTTTCTCATGACTTAGCACAAGCTATTAATGATTCACTTCACAGTCAGTATCTTACTCAAGAATCCAAAGCATCAGCGCACTTCAACATGCCTCATTTAACACTTTTCTTCTGGGGTTTTGTTTCTCTCCAGGTTCCTCCTGCTGGTTCTGACCCCTTGGCATTCATTTCTTTCTCTGCCAAAGGCTCCACAGTTCACTTAGCTGAAAGAAGATCAGTGGCAATCGAGAATGTGGATAACACACTTTTCATCCAGACGGACAAACCCATCTACAAACCAGGGCAAAAAGGTGGCTTGGGAGTTTGAGTCAGATAGTGACCTGGGAAAATAAGTGCAAGGGTGGGTCAAGAATGACAAGGACTTCTCTTGTGGAGGAAAAGACTGCAGAATACGAAGGCAGTGTATAGTGTATAATTGTCATCAGATAGTGTGTAATTGACATCTGACTTTGGGCACATCAAAAGTCAGTGAAAAACAGAACCATTTCATAGAATTGCAAGAAACAAATAGGGTTCATGTGTCTTTTCTGAGTTAATTTCATTTACATAATTTTGAGTTCTGCCAGATTTACTGAGATCAATCATGTAAAGAGCATCCTGAAAAAATACAGAAAATAATAGGTTAAGCTTGGAATTAAAATTCATATAAAAATTATTTGAGCATGTCGTTTCCTGTCAACAGTTCTTTATAGTTAACTGCTAATCTAATTCTTAGAGCTGGTTTAATTACCATAGTTAAATGACTACTGTCTGTGTTATAGTTACTTGTATCTTTTGTTTAAGCAAGTTACAGTGCTGCAGGGTTTAAAATCAGAATAAAGATACCGTCTTCCTTCATTTTGATTGTTTCATTGAAGTGTTTTGTATAGGTAGTTTCTTAGGAAACACTCCAAAGAACTGAATCCTTCAAGAACAACTGATGATAATGTAGGATATTTGTATTCACTTTATAAGTTAGTTTAGTCCTGGATGGTCAGTATTAAAGACATTTCAGCTGATAAGTGTTTTGTTTTGTTCTGTTTTGTTTTTCACTGGCTAGGATAAGAAAATGCTTTCTAGTTCTCTAATTTCCAAGTACTTATTAGTTCCTCCTAAAAGCCTGAACAAATTTTGTTTCAGTTATACATTGAAAGTAATTTACCACTGCTAAAGTAAATAATATTTTTTTGTCCTATATATTTTTCAGTGATGTTTCGTGTGGTCAGTTTGGATAGCCAGTTCAGACCTGTTCAGGAGATGGTAAGTAAGAGTGATAGTCAAGATTTTTCAAGCTCTCTCGTGGGGTACCCTTTCAAATAGACTCTCTCATTTGTATATTGAATAAGAAGGGACTGGAACAGGCCTCCTGCTATTTTGGGAGAACTTCTGTTAGTTGACACCTCATCTCTTTCCTGCCTTTATAGAGGGCAAAGTTTCTGAAAGCACTCCTGGAAATCTCTCACAGTGCTCAGATTTTGTAGTCACTCCATGTTGAGGGATTTTTTGAAACAGCAAAAATCCCATGGCTTGCTGCAGCTGAGCAAACCAAGCTACCAGGGCAACTATGAGAAGTTCCCATGACAGTGTTCCCACATCGCCCAATTGAGGAATTCACAAAAATATTGTTACCAGTAGCTGGCTTCAAGGACAAGGTCTATGTGACTGCTAATCGCAAGGGGGTTGTTTTCTTGCAGGTGGGGTTGTTTTCTTGTAGTTGTTTGTCTGAGTGCTTTTGACCAATAATCTTGTGTGAAACACTGTCCACCCCTGTTAAGTTCACAATAAAAGTTAGGCTATTCAGGCAATAAAATGGAGCATGATCTGACTCTACTGGTGTTTGTCATGCTTTCGGCCGTGCTTCCTGCAACAACTTCACTTCACCTGTCCCAGATCTGTAGAAAGAGATTGGATGCTTCTGTAGAAAATATAAATTCATAAACAAGTTGTCTCCCTAGAATTATCTCTTAAATTACAGACATGAATTTCAGATCATTTCCCTGACACAGTCTTCTGTATTCAGAGAAAGGAGTTCACAGTGTTCTTTATAGCCTAGTATTTTTCAAGCTCCACAGTTAATTTCTTGAAGTTTTGATCATTTTTTTCTTTTCTTTTCTTTTTTTTTTTTTTTTCTCCTCCAGTATCCACGAATCTTCATTGAGGTAAGAGACACCACATCATTAAAGTGCAAATTTCCTTGGAAAGGCCACAGCCTTTCCAATGCTTCAGCATTCCTAAAACATGGCTTTCTCTTTTGCCATTTCAAATGCATACTCCTCACTAGCCCTTCTGTGAGTACCAAGTATCCAAAACAAATGAAATCTATTTCCATCACGATTTAGGAAACTTGTCATACACAGATTATGGAAGAAGGCTCACAGAAAAGTGTTCCTAGATAATATCAGCTCTAGTATACAAGTAGTGCATTTTCAAATGCTTGTGTGAAAAAGGTTCATATCTAATACTATGCAAGAATATTTACCAGAATTGTAAATAAAGCTCAGATAATTCATTCTTAATAGAGATGTATTATATTTAAGAATCACAGATGTCAAATGTGTCAAATTTTTGTAAGTCAGAAGATGTGGGTCTTCTTTCCACCTCTATTAAAACTGTTTTAATACAACTTTGAAACTGAAAGTTTTCTCCCAGAATCTTTGGAAGTCAGCATTGATTTAGGTCAGCAAGACTTAATATCTTTAGATGAAGGAAGACGTAGTTTTCACATTTTCCCATGCACTTTATTACATTGGATAGAAAATAATTACACACTGCTGTAGAGGTTGCAAGTGGTTCCTTCTCAAGTAATTTTAACAATCATTTTCTAAAAAACTTAGGCTTGTTTAATGCGCAAAGAGATCTGGAAAACTAATGGTAAATCAGAACACACATCATCAGCCCAAACTCCCATTCATACAGTAATGCACTAAGCCAGCATGCCTGGGTACAAAACTTAAAGAAGACAAAAAAGAGGGTGACAAAGGTTTTCATTTTTCTTTTTATCCCACTCTCCAGGACCCAGAGCAAAACCAGATCCTGCAGTGGTTGGACGTAACATCTACACATGGCATTGTCCAGCTTTCCTTCCCATTAATCCAGGAGCCAATCCTGGGGTCCTACCACATCGTTGTGGAGAAGAAGTCAGGGGATAAAGAGTACCACTTCTTCACAGTGGAGGAATATGGTAAGCAAGTACTGTGAACTTCACTGCATCAGAGGCTGGCTCTGTCCAAGTCAGATGGGAGGTTTTAGTAAAGACTTTAAGATCTTTGAAATGTTTATGTCTAAGAAAGAAACACATGGAGAGAGCTGGGTGGAGCAAGTGAAGGCAAAAATTAAAAAAGAAATGCTGAAAGAGACAACATTTTTCATGAATTAAGATCCATGTCCTATCACTGAGGTGTTACATTCTTCATTTGTTCAGAGGCAAAATTAATGAGACCTGACTCATTCCTGTCCTGTTTTGTGGAGGTCATCATTGTATGAAGAGCACTAGGATAACATATGCAGCAGAAATCTGAGGAGGTTTTCTATCAGACAGTAGATGATGGTTACCAGGTCATTACTGGGAGACGCTGGATAACCAGTGGAAGTGCAAGGTGGAAAATAATGAGCAGTGGAGGTGCCAAAGCATTCATAGTGATCCCCTTACAGGGGAGTAACCCAATTCATTTTAATTTCACAACTTTTTCATCTTATAGGTTGTGGCAGGTTTTCCCTAATAATGCCTAGAGAAGGCTTAGACAACTCCCAGCCTTTTGTTCTTTTTCTTTTTTCTTTTTTCTTTTTTTCTTTTTCTCTTCCTTTTTTTTTTTTTTTTTTTTTTTTTTTTTTTTTTTTTTATGGCAGTGTAACACCTTTCCTGCTCACCCACCAGATTTCTTTCATACCTGTCAGTCTCCTGTGTACAGGTGTGTGAAAAAAAGGCCTGTTCCAGCTGTGTTTTTGTTATTGCTGGTGACCTGGAATAAAGGATAGGCTGAAAATGGGGTGTGACAAAGGAGTGGGACCTGTTTTATTTTACTGTTTCACTTAATCAGTGACCTTTCTCCTTCAGTAGGGCTGGATTGCATAGTATCTTCTGCTCTACAGGGCTTAACTATATTTAGACATCAGTATTACTCCCACATTTCCCTTGAAGAAAATGCACACCCAACTAAAGTGATTTATCATAGTTTCTACTGTGGCTATTATCATTATTATGATGATTATTATTGCATTTAAAAGTTATTCATCTTACTGCTTAAGTTAAATTTATTGTCCAATAATATTTTACAGTGAAATCCTAGGTAGACTTCTCTCTCCCATGTTGGTGAAAATGCTTTTGCCAACTACTGTTTTTTACCGTCTTCCTCATACACACCTGCTTATGGCATGCTACTGCTGATCAATCATATTCACCTTGCTTTCCCAGTGCTGCCGAAGTTTGAAGTGACAACTAGTGTGCCTAGAAGGATCTCCTTCTTTGATGAAGAAATCAGGGTGAATGTTTGCGCCTCGTAAGTATTAAAGCTGAGAATAACATATCTGTGAACAAGAAACATGGGAAAGAGGAAGGTGTGACATGCTGTGAAACAAGAAGCCTGCTGCTGATTCATGTATGGACTGTAGGAATTCCTTTAGCTCTGGCTTCCATGGCATGAAACATGATGATAACTCCACTCTGCTCCATAGAAGAATTAGAACTGGGAGGATTTGTGTGTGTTCAACAGTCTGAAGGTGTCAAATGGTACATGCTCAATAGCTGTTGATTTTATAGTACAGAGGAGAGAAATAGTACAGGAGGACAGACTATCAATAGGATTTCTGGTTGTAACATTGCCAAAAGACAGAGTGGCATAAGCCTGAGCACCAAGGACTGCAATACGTCCTGCTTTGTGTAAGGCAATAATGAGGAAAAACAAGCAGGAGGGAATAATATCCCAAACCTGAGTCCAACATCCCTTTCCAGCTGCAGGCCTTAAAGAATGGCTGCACCAAATCAATCATAAAGTGGGCTTTTTAAATAAGATGCCAAAGACTGCCTAAAAATATTTGAAGGGAATTCAGGTAGGGCTAACTGGTCCTAATTCCTAGCTGCTCTTCTGACTGTGCTCTGGGCGCTTCTGAGGGATTTAGAGCCTGCAACTCCCCACAGTATTTGCAGGTTTCATGCTAATTTGACATAATTGGATTCTTGCTTCTTCTCCTCTCTTAGGTACACTTATGGCCAACCAGTGCAGGGGAATGCAAGAATCAATGTGTGTCAGGAGCGTTTTTATAGCCCACGATGTAAGCAAAGCCAGAAACCAACCTGTGAAGCTGTCACCGGACTGGTATGATACAGGCCTAAGGCTTTCTTTCTGTTGAACTTTACTACTCAGCATGTAACACAGTGTATGAAGGCCCCATTCATTTCCTGGGGAACACCAGAGAGATAATCCCAGAGGCATATTTTTGTCTCAGTATCTTACAGGCAATGCTGAAAGACCACAAAGGTAGTTTTTGCCAATGACCTCATAAGGAGGCTGGCTTTTGCTGTTCCCCTTCAAGAAAGGGGGAGAAAGGAAATAATTCTTCATTAGAAATTTAAGTTCTGACACTTAAGAGTCAATTGGAGGGATGGAAACTTATAAAACTATGAATTTGTGATTATTCCTAAAATAATCTGTGTTCTTACTGGGGATAATCAGCAGACCTCTGCTGGGAGTCTTTGAGGACACATTGTTAAACTGATGATTAATTTCTCAACTAGATCAGGTTCAAAGTGCTTTAAAGAAGCTCTTATAATAGAGCTCAAGCATCATACAAGGTGGGTTTGAGAAGGGATGTGAGTGCAGAGAGGATGAGGGGGAGGGAGGAGAGAAGATTCTCCATGAAATGGTGGGGAGCTGGAGGGTAAGAAGTGTAAGGTAGAAGGGGAGTGAGTAAAAAGTAAAAGCTGAAGGAAATGTGAGCAGAGGCATGAAGCTCTTCAGAGACCTGATAATATAGGTTGAGGAGCAGTTTTCCAAACCTTGAGAACAATGGCCTTTTCTATTTGTGCTTTTTTCAGCTTGGGAAGGATGGTTGTCTCAGCACTGTCATCTCCACCAAAACTTTCCAGCTCTACCGCAGCTATGCCAGGATGTATGCCAGGCTCAATGTAGAAACCATCGTCACTGAAAATGGGACAGGTAACACTAAGTGAAGGTTGAGAAGTAGTTGAGTAAGTCTAAAGGGTAATACTTTTTGAGAGGAATCTCCTGGATCCCAATCTGTGCATCAAATGGTGAACAATCACCATTTTATGTGTAGCTCTTCCTCCAGAACACCACTTCTCCATATAACTTTCAAAAGAAACTGTTTCCTGCCCATTTCTGTTTTCTCCCCTTTATACTGGGTGTGTCTTACAGGTATCCAGATAAAAGACTATGACTATGTTGCAGTTAACCAAGAAAATGACAGAGTGATGTTCAGGAATATGGATCTGTATTACAAAAGGGGAATTCCTTACTTTGGTGAGGTGAGTAGCTGAGAAGATACATTTAGAAAGAACTCCCTCAGGTCCAGCATGATTTCTATGTTGCCCTGTTTATGTCTGCCCTTTTAGTATGTACTGATAGCTTCCCTTGATAATGTTGCATAGCAATGATTGCTGCATAGTTCTGACATTATATTAGATGTTCCTAGAAAAAATAAGAAAATTGTATTGATAATGCCCTCAGCCATAATTAGAGAATGCCTGAGAGATGTGTAAGTGAAAGGTCATATGTGGTGAAGACAGGTCTGCAAGAAACTACCGCAGCAACAGCAGTGCCTAACTGAAGGCAAAATTTACCCTACATTGCATCACACAGTCATGCGGATGTTTACTTATAGCAGTACAAGTGCTAGAGAACATCCAAATTCTTCCCAACCTGCACATTCAGGATAAACCCAGGCACAGAAATAAGGATGAGCTATTTAGCATTGTCCTTATATGCACTGCAGAAGAAAGGTTGCATATGGATGTCCAGAAGCTTACTGAATTATACTCCCTGAAAAAGTCCTTAGTGTTTAAGTTATTATCCTCTGGTGAGCAGAAAATTTCTCACTTTTTTTTTTTTTTTTAACCCAAATCCTTTGTGTATTTTTTGTGTTCAGATCAGTGTGACAAATATGGAAGACAAGCCTCTTGCCAATAGGATAGTCGTGCTGGAGGTCAATGGAGAATACCATGCCAACTACACCACTGACAAGAATGGCATTGCTGCCTTTTCCATCAACACGTCTGACTTCTTTGATCCCAGTTTTAAGCTGAGAGTAAGTATGAGCCCCAGTCTAATTCCTGAAAAAATACTTCATCAGAGAGACGAATTAGAAGCAAACAGCGGGTGCTGGCAAATTGTTTCAGGTGGGGAAAGCAGGCACTCAGTCCACCAACACCTACAACTTGTGCAAAACTAGTATGAGAAAATGTTAATTCCTGAGAAGCAGCAGACTGCACCTCAGGAGCGTTTTGTCTGCAGTGATCTTCATCACCTCCCTACTTTTTCCTCAGCTTAGAAGCCCTTTGTGTTGCCATCTTCCTTCTTTTTATTCTGTGGACTAGAGGACCTTCTTCACAGCCTGCCCTGCCTTCCCCACCCAGCTTGGCAGCACACCCACCTTCTTCCCTGCATTTCTGCTGTCAGATGCCCATGCCCATTACCACAACATGGTCTTCTCATGTTCTCATGCCTTTTTTCTGTTGTGATGGGATGAGGTGAGAATCAGCATGGTGTTTGAGACCAAAGCCATTCCAACTCAACATTAAGTCCTAACAACCTGTTCCAGTCCATCAAGAATCTGGATTACCATTCCTCCTGCAATGTGCCATGGATGTGTGGATATATTGAGGTATCCAGAAATGCTTCCACTGTGGACTCAAGGAACACAAATTTTTCACACCAGCTCTTGCTCTTAGTTTAAACAACCCCACAAAATCAATTTCCCAACAGGTTATTTTAAAGGAAAGATGCCTTTGTCTCACCTGCCAATTTATTATTTTCCACTTTGTTGATTCCTCATGTATACCTCTTCTGCATCATAGGCTACACAGGCACCAGATGACTGTGCAGACTTCTTGATGTGGAGAAATGACAATGAACCCCAAGCTTTGTTCTTTGTCCGTCGCTTCTACTCACGGACCAACAGCTTTGTGAGAATTGAGCCAGTGGAGGAGAAACTAAGCTGTGGCCAGCAGAGAAAGATCAACGTTCACTATGTCCTGAACAGAAAAGGGTATAGAAATGCCAACCACACAAACTTCTACTATGTGGTAAGTGCTACCTCAGTTCCCACAATGCCTCTTTTCTTCCACCTTCTCTTGAACACTATACAAGGCAGAAATCTCCAGGTCAGCCAGTGGCTATAAATCACAGCTTGACTTGATAGCCCCTAAAGCTTCTCAGAATACCACTCAATGCCAATGATTTTGTGGGGGAAGGTAGGAGGTGCTTTTGATTCCATCTCATACATTTTTCTATGCTTAGGTGACGGCAAAAGGAAAAATTGTTCTCAATGGCCAAAAGCAAGTCAGCATCTCTCATGGTAAGTTCTAGGCTGCATTACTGCTGTTACTTCAAAGCATCATTCCTAGTAGCAGAGCATTAGTAAGTTATGTAAGATGAGATGAAAGCAGAAAACTACAGCTAAATCAGATGCTTGTTCTTAAACTTCATCACATTTCACCACTTACAGTATCATTCACTTTTGATGCAGATTCTAACTAATACTCCATATAATAATCAAATTGATCTTGTAAGTTGAAAGATGAAAACAGGAGGAATGTAACCTTTTCTGTTTTATTTCTTTATCTCTTTATTTCAAAGAATATTTACAATTTCAGTTACTCTGTGACATCCAAGCCTTCACCAATTAAATATTAAAAAATTCTGAAGTTTAAAGAATGGGTGTCCCCTTTGAGAGGGATATTTAGCAATTAACTGCTTGGAATTCATTGAAGTTTTGGAAATCTCCAATGAATGAGAAGAATTTAATCCTGCAAATGCAACAAATAGAACTCAATTTTTTTCTTTGTTAAAAACATATTTTCTTGCAGAACCAGGTCCATTTCCAGTCTTCAGTAGGTGTGTTAAGTAAGCCTAACTCCACATATAGGACCTGTAGTTTAGTATTTGTCATCTTTGGTCTTTCTCCGGGTACTCAGGCACTATGGCTGCACAGTATGTATTTCACCACAGTTTACAGAGAGGCAGCCCTGTCACATGGTTCTCCCTTCATTAAATCAGCTTGAAGCCATGTGGTTTTCCCATATTATTGGTGGCTAACCAATAGTAAGGTATGCAATAATGTGTAACTCACCAAAATATATTTGAAAGCTTAGTCCCTGCTCTAGTAGCTGTGATCCATATTGACAAGAACTTCATAGTTCTTGGTGTTAAAGAATGTTCTTTTAGCTGGTCTATATAACTGGTCTATCTCGTCTGATATAGGAGGTTCTAGGTTTGAGATCCAAAGGCAAAGTTTTGCTCTTTTTGTAGAATCATGCACAGATTTTGCTGTCTAGCTTATACCGAGCTCAGAACCCTCTTTGCAAAGTATCTTGCTCATAGCATTGTCTAGTTTGTATCTGGCATTTTGCTGATAGGAGTTTTTCCTCAGCCACTGAAAGATCAATCTCTCAGTATCCAGCATCCCTGTTTTAAAAGTTGCAGGTGTAGGTAGGTTATGAACAAATATGTAGTCCTTCCACCAAAGCTGAGACCATGTCTAATCTCTTTTGTTGGCCTCTCTTCCCCTGTTCCATGCTTCTTCCACAGTTCCCAGAGGTACATTCTCCATTACATTGACCGTCAGTGAGAAGCTTGCCCCCAGTGCTAGACTGTTGCTCTACACAGTGCATCCTCACGGGGAGATAGTGGCTGACAGCTCCTGGATACACAGTGATATATGCTTCAAGAACAAGGTGAAAAACTTTGCTTTCTTATTGAGGGCTACACCTGGTGGTTTTTTGTTGTTGTTGTTGTTTGTTTGTTTGTGGTTTTTTGTTTGTTTGTTTGTTTGCTTGTTTGTTTGTTTCCTGAGGGAAGAGTTAGGGAATGACTTCATTATGAACTCTGCACTCAGGATGGCATTTAGGAACGGAAAAGGTACAGACGTGCCTCGTAACTTGAGAAGCTGTCCCTGGAATTGACACATATACTCAAACTCAGACTAAGTTCTCAATGGAGTGGGGAGGAAGAGATGACTAGGGAATTACAGTGACTAGGAATTTTCAGTGAACAGAGATTCAGAAGGGCTGTCTAACAGCAGGAGCTTTGCCCCACAGAGAACAGAGAATAGAATGCATGCTGGTGAAAGGGAAGATTTAGATGCATGTGCCAAGATAATTCTCCTAATTTCTATTTGTTTGTCTGACTTATTCTTTTCCAGCTCCGGCTCAAATTCTCTGAGAAGCAGGGTCTCCCAGGCTCTAACATCAGTCTCCACCTTGAAGCTGCTGCCAACTCCTACTGTGCTCTGAGAGCTGTTGATCAGAGTGTCTTTCTTCTTCAGCCTGAGCGACAATTATCTGCTGAGAGCGTAAGCCACATCCCCCAGGTTGTTATGTTTTGATCTAGGGACATCCAGAATGACAATTCCAATGCCCACCTCTCTCTCTGTTGCTGACTGCATTTTTCTTTTTCCTATATAAACAGGCACCTCAGTGATTGAAAAAATAAATAAAATAATAGCAGTTGTGCCCTTCAAAGCTGGTAGTGGAATACTTAATTTTGGAATGCACAGCAGCATTATACATTTTAACAGTATGCCGAAAGAAAGAGAGAAGGAGAGAAAGGAAGAAAGGGAGAAAGGAAGGATGGAAGGAAGGAAGGGAGGGAGGAAGGAAGGAAGGAAGGGAGAAAGGAAGGAAGGGAGGGAGGAAGGAAGGGAGGGAGGGAGAGAGGGAGGGAGGGAGGGAGGAAGGAAGGAAGGAAGGAAGGAAGGAAGGAAGGAAGGAAGGAAGGAAGGAAGGAAGGAAGGAAGGAAGGAAGGAAGGAAGGAAGGAAGGAAGGAAGGAAGGAAGGAAGGAAGGAAGGAAGGAAGGAAGGGAAAGAAAGAAAGAAAGTCCCATACTTTTGAAAAACTATAGAGATCCTGCTCATTTCATGCTTTCAGAGGCAGTTTTGCCTTGAAGTGAGAGAGTGGATACATGCTGCACCATGAGGATGCTTTAGAATGGACTGCTTTGTAAATCCTGTCACATAGTTTTCACTGGACTTACTACACTTTCAGTCTGCACTCATGAAAGTTTTTCATGGTATAACAGGCAGAGCCCTTATACTGTATCACTGTGTCTTAGAGCTGGCTCACCAAAGCCAAGGGCTTTGGTGAAGCAGAACTTTGCACCTGCCTGGGACCTTTCCTTGTTTTTACATCTGTTGTTCTCACCTCCCAGGTGTACTACCGGCTTCGTTTGAGTGATTTACATGGCTATTACTACAATGGACTCAACCTGCAAGATGACAAAATCCAGGAGTGCACCCCAGTCAAAACCACCTTTTTTGATGGCTTGTACTATGAACCTGTTAATGTCAGTCGTGATGGTGATGCCTACAAGATTTTCAGGGTATGTGCTCTATGTGGCTCTTTAAGTGAGAAGTAGTCCAGAAGAATTCGTGCACATTAGAATTAAACTTTCTCAGGCGGCGGTTCTGATCCTTGGAACTACCTTAAGCCTCCAGTCACACAATTTCTGCCTTCTCAACCCTACATCTTACTCAGGAAGACTGAGAATCACTATTAGACATGTTCACTGGAATCCTGCCCATGTTTCAGTACACATTTCCTAAACAGGACAATGACCTTGGCTCATGACCTCAACAGTCCTAGTAAGGATCCAAGTCCATTATGCAGGCCACTGGTTTCCATGGATGTCTCCATGACTTTCCTTGTCCGGTTGCAATGAACCTCTGTCAATACTGCACTTCACAGAACACCAGGTGTCTGCATCATAGAAATGACATAGATGTAGGAGAGAAGAGTGACCTGTGACATTCAAGGTTGAAAGGCTGGCATGTGAGGAGGGAGAAGAAAGATGAGGGATGATAACTCAGATGGGAAACATGGCATAGTATAACATAGCATAGCATAATAACTAGTACATGCACTGAGTGACAAAATTAATTGATTTGTTTACATTCAGGATATGGGCCTGAAGGTTTTCACCAACTCTGTGCTGCGGAAGCCAGTTCTGTGCAACGAAGACATGACAAATCGAGGAGATGACCATGTGTATTTAGAACATGGTGTCACTGGTGGTGCCTATGGCGCAGGTAAAAGAAAGTTCATGATGTGTCTCCATTCCCAGTGTGCCTAGTCTTCAAAATTGCTGCATGTAGAAAATACAAGATAGCATGCTGAGTTTTGGAAATAGGTCTCTGTTTCACAGTTTGCCTCTTGTTATCTCTTGCTGACAGTCCTCACAGAAGTGAAGTCACTTCTCTTTCACTTAGGTACAAGGTGAATATGGGAAAGACAGAGAATATTGGGATGCTGCTTTCATAAATTGATATCAGTTTTTCAAGTTTTTTTTATTTTTTTTCACTAACTCACAATTAAATATTTATATATATATATATATTCCTTTTAAATAAAAGGAAATGCCAATGCAGAAAAATAATGCAAATTCCCAATGTTAAGAATTCACACAACATTTAGCATACTTAGCAAATAGTCTCAAAAGCACTTTATAGATCAGCAAATGGTATGGCTATTTTCCCTCCTAGTTAAGTTTTTACAGCAAAAGAGCAAAAGTAATCGTCATAGGTTACCACAAGGGAAATTACTGTTCAACACTAGGAAGAAGTTCTTCTGCATAAGAGCCATGCTGCACTGGAAGAGGTTCTCCAGGTTTTGGGATTTCCATCCCTGTAGGTTTTCAAAATGGAGCTGGACAAGACCCTTGAGCAACATGAGCTGACTTTGAAGTTTGTCCTGCTTCAAGGAGATTGGACTGGAAAACTCCAGAAGTTCCTCCCAACCTATTTTTTTTCTATGATTCTGTGATTCTATGATTCTAATTTCAGCAAAATAGCAAAGTGCTATCATTTCCATGATATAACTGACAAGTCTGAGGAAATTGGAAACACTTCCATGCTACATTGTTTAACATCTTGTCCAAGTCCACAGAACCATGGTCTTAGGTTTTTAATCTCAGTCATGTAATTTGGTCATCTGAATCAAAGTAGTTTTCCAGTTGAGTGGATATTCAGCTCTATTTTAGTTGTCTGGACAGGGTAAAATGATCGAGTTCTAAGGGAGGTTTGTAAAGCTGTATATACTTTGGTGAAATTCTGGCCTGTGTTGACATTTGCAAATTGTAGAGAGCTAGTGATAGAGGACAAAGAAATGCCTTTGTAACTAGATGATGAGACCTTTCGATGTGAAAAAAGGTGAAGTGCCTTGTGAAATATCTACATTTTCCAGTATTTTCCCTTGGGAAGACAAAATAGGTAAAAAAAATGTTCCTTCTTATGCCCTATATTTGTTAGAGTTTTCATTTTTCTTATGGGAAAAAAATGGAAAAATGCTCCAATGGAATACTTAGTGTTCATTTATGGTCTCACGCATATTTGATTGCAGTTTAGATCTCATTTAATTCTTTGTTCTGGCCTGACCTCTCTAATAGTATACTTAACCATATACAATCTTCCTAGATGAGTCAAGGATTACTGGTAATAGCCTTGTTAACACTGTTCGGAAATACTTCCCTGAGACATGGATTTGGGATCTGATTCATACTGAGTGAGTATTTTTACCTTCATTTCTTACCTTTTGTGGATTTTTGAGTTGCTGCATCTTGCTCAAATTAATTTTGGGAAGAATCAATGGAATGTATGTCTACTTTGTAGATATGAGTCTCCTTTTCTCATTGTGCTCACAGATCTTTGACATCCCAGTCTTGTTTACAGTATCAAGCTTCCTTGAACCGTGACTCATATCTGCTCTTTTCTCTGCTACTATTATTCTGATGAGGAGAAAGAATAAGGGCTAAGAATAAAATAAGAGAATTTATTTAGACAAAAACAGGAGGAAAACTTGTTATTGTTCATTATATTTTTTATTTCCACCAGCAGAAAACTCAGTTGTTTTTTTTGTTGTTGTTGTTTGTTTTGTTTTGTTTTTGTTTCTTTCCAGGTTATAATAGCTTCTGCAAAGAGAATATCTCTGTCTTAACTATGCATCCATTCTAATTTTTTTTCTTTTTTTTTTTTTTTTCCAGTATGTTCAACATTTACAAATGATATTTCTAAATTTAAAAAAACAAGTACTCTTCCAAGTGTTTTTAAAACTTAGCTCACCAACACCTTCATCTTTACCTCCAACTTTATATCTTTTAAAATATGGAGAGATATCTCATAAAAACTGAAATGAAAACAGAAGTACTAACTCAGCCAGGGGCCTATTCTGTAACTTTCCTTGAAAGTGCCAAAGATAACTTCTTAATCTGTTTTTCTTGTTTTCCTCAGTTCCCGTGGACAGGCTAATGTCTTTTACACCATCCCTGACACTATCACAGAATGGAAAGCCAGTGCTTTCTGTTTGCAGAACGATGTTGGCTTTGGCATCTCCTCACCTGTTTCACTCACAGCATTCCAACCATTCTTTGTGGATCTCACCTTGCCATACTCTGTCATTCGGGGAGAAAAATTTAATTTAATAGCCAACATCTTCAATTACCTCGACAAATGCATCCAGGTACATCAAGTCTCCTTTCAATTCTGATACGGTTTGCCTGTTTCCCAGAGTTCCTAACATTGCTTCTGTATCCTGCATAACACATTAGAAATACAGAAATAAGTGTTTAACTTATGCCATAGCTTGACACATTACTCTTTCACCCTCTCTGCCAGTATCCATTCTTGATTCATCAGAAAAGGCCAACTAGTCCACAGAAGTTTGCTCCTTATCCCTACACAATTCAGTAATTTTTGCTCTTGAGGAAGGAACTTGAGCAGACGGTATGGGTACTGTGCAGTACAAAACAATACATACAGAGTATGTAGTATGTAGCAGTTAGTCATAAGAAGGCCTGACTGATAAAACAAGCACAGACACCTCGGCACACTTCTGTAAAAACAGCCATTAACAGTGGGCGGAAAAGAAAGAGGCTTGCTACCTCCTTAGAGAAAAGTGCCATCCCTATTTCCCAGAACCATCCTTCAGAATCAGATGACAAATAGCTTCTCCAGCAAGTAACCATCTCCTGTGACCTGCAGCTTAATTTTAGGGACAGTCTACTTCATTTGTAATCTTCTTGCTCTTTCTCTCTGTTTCTCAGGTCAGTGCCATACTGGCAGAGTCGAGTGACTACAAGGCAGAAGTCCTTTCACCAGAGGGAAACACAGCAAGGGTGTGTGCCAATGAAAGAAAAACCTATATTTGGGCTGTTAGCCCCCTCAGTCTTGGTAAGGTTGTCTTTTGGTTACCCTGATTTATCCTTATTTTATCTTTCTACCTTTGTTGCTCTGACTCTTTAATGAAGCATCAATAATCCACAGGCAAACGTTTTTGGACAACTCCATTAGTTGTGTCAAAAATTTAATATTGGACCTCTGCTAAAGTTCTCTTATATGCACTGAAAAAGCAGTGAGTTGTTCATTTCCTGTCTACTTTAGGAAGAACTGTTCACTTGCGTCGTTATGTATGAAATACTGGCAGGGTTTCATGTGCCTATGATCCTTCAGTTTACAGTTTTACACCTAATGAGCTGTATTCAATAAGAATAAAATTTGCTAATAATTTTGTAGTGGTTTCTCAATAGGCAGAGGATATTGGTCCTTTACAGTTTAACAGTAGTGTCTATTTACACTGCCTTGAAGTCAACATTGTCTTTTAAAAAAAAGCAATCATAGTAGTTTATAAGTTTATATATGTTAGTGCCTCAAAAGCTGAAGTACAAAACAAACAAACAAAACCTTAAATTAGCAAAGATTCTTCTCAAAATGAACTACAGATAGGACTTTTCTTTAAAAGATGGTGAAAACTGATAGCGAGTACTGTCATTTGTTTAGCCAGGATCCATCCCTATTTCATCCCTTGTACTATGTCCCTAGGAAAGTACTCCTTGCCAATAGTGGACAGATGTGGAGTTTTAATGAAATTTGTTTACATTGCCTTCAGACTGAATACATTTATCAGCTGTCAGTCAGACTAGGAGGAGGCAGTGAAAGCCAGGTGTAACTGGAGATGATGAAAATAACTTTTATTCTTGGGCTGGTGGCTGGCTCTCCAGGTGAGGTGAAATTCACAATTACTGCTGAGGCCAAACTGGATACTACGGATGCCGGAAAGAACACGTCTTCAGAAGAGAGGACAATTCGCAGGGACACCCTGATTCAAATATTACAAGTTGAGGTACAGTAAAAAATTTACAAGGGGTTAATTCTTTTTGGAAAATTCAGTGCCTATGGCTGTGGGTTAGAAGCAGTTAACTAGTGTGAGGAGGCAAGACAGCTGACAGATAGAGCTATGTGCAGTAGGGCGTCTCCTTATGAATCCGAGAGTGGAATTCACAATGATCCATGGCATCCAAGAGCATACATGTCCTGACACTCCTTGAATGTCAGCAGAGCTGTAGCCATAAGGGACATTTAATTCCTTACCTGTATGTGCCTTTCACCTGTGACTGTAATACCAGGGAGGAGAGGACAGATATGAAAGGAATGGGATTTACCTTGAGCATCATAAAGCAGCAGGCACATGACTGTCCTCAAGTCCTTCTCAGAGGCTGGAACTGTCTATTTTATAACTGTTTTCTAAGAAGGATGGTGCTCAGCACAGTTTGTGGTTTAAGAAACAGAGTAAGCCACGGCTCAAGAGATATTGCAGTGGAGATGGCAGGACAGGGTACAGGAGGGTGCATTCTCTGGATAGCCACTTCCATGTAATGCTATACACTGCTTAATTGTTCCTGATTTCATAGTGACATTTTGAACTTTTTTTCTCTCTCTGACAACTTCTCTGCAATCAAACAGCCTGAAGGTATCAAAAAAGAATTGACTCAGAGCTCCCTAGTTTGCACAAAAGGTAAGGCAAATTTATTCATTCATTCGAAGGAACTGATGGAAATACCTCACTGCCTTCTTAATTTTCTCCTATGAAAACAGAGATCTTCCCAGGGGAGGAGGGATGGTCTCAGGGTTAAGGAGCTGGGCTTACAATTCAGAGTTTTCAGAGATACCTTAGACTCATTGGGTATGGGCTTTGCAGTGGTTTCTTTACCAAGACAGCAAATAATAACTGTAGTAATGCATAGAAAGTAAAGATCGGGGGAAGGAAGATGTTTTCAACAATTCTTAGCTATATTTTCTTGTCAGGCAAAACAGTTTCAGAACCAGTGTCTCTCAACCTGCCAAGAAACCTGGTGGAGGGATCAGCCAGAGCTTATTTCTCTGTCATCGGTAAGTTTAGTATCTAGACTAAAATTAAAAGTAAAGCATTTTTTCCCTTATGATGAACCCAGAGCCACCATGTATACACATGCAAAACTAAAGTTGAGGAGATACTTCATCTGGATTTAGAGAAAATGTTTTCTACTTTCCAAAATGCCAAAGACAGAAGTTGCTCAGAATTATCTCATATTGTATCAAAAGAGGATAGAAAAAAGCAGTCAGATTATTACAATATATTACATTCCAGGTGATATCGCATTAGCATATAGTGTAGTATGTGTATGTATATGTGTAGTAAAACAGTTGATTCAGCTGAAAATTAAGCTACAGCAGACTTCTTGAAAAAACAAAACCAACACATTTTTATTTCTTGGAAAGAAGACTTCAGAGAGATGCTGACAGCACAATTCAAATTTATACTTTTGCATAATGAAAAACAATTGTCAGTTTATAAATACCCATAGAATGAGACTTATACATCCCAATCAGCTCTGTGAACCTTAAAGTCATTATTAAGACCAACAGTTCTCCTCAATGAGGTTCTGAACTCAGATTGCTTTCTAAAAGTAATTGTTTTGCATGTCTGGGTCAGTGTGTGGTGTGCTGGGACTGTGGAATACAGCCTCTGTAGCCCATCAGCAATATACCCCCAAACCTCATTTTCATATGTACCCACCAAATGGGAAGCACATTGTAAAGGCCAGGGTATTCTAACCCTTCTAAACATTCACAGCTAATTCTCAGAAAACATACCAGTCAGCATCAATCATTCCAGTGATTGGTTCCTTCCCAAATTTGCAGTTTTGCAGGCATTCAGCACCAAAAATCAAAATCAATATGGGGGTACTTCGGTCTTTCTTCTAAGCTGTGTCTTTGGTTACTGTGCTTACTATGTATTGGTCATATAGAGTATCATAATAATGAGCTCATAATAATGTAGAATGAAACAATGTAAAAAAATGTGTAAGAAAATAAAAATTTGAACTGAACTGGACTCCTTATACCTTTCATTCTTCAGGAGACATCTTGGGCACAGCTCTGAGGAATATGGAAAACCTCCTTCATATGCCGTATGGCTGTGGAGAACAGAACATGGCCTTGTTCACACCCAACATCTATGCCCTTGATTATCTGAATAAAACTGGGCAGCTGACTGAAGAGATTAGAGCCAAGGGTACTGGTTATTTAATTACAGGTGAGAGCCTTTCACATTCTTCCATTGTGATCATTGTGATAGTACGCACTGAACTCTAGACAGTGAACACAGATCTCCGAATTCTAGCACCACATGTACTGCACATAAGCAGTCAATGACAGCACCCCAAAGAAGCAGTTGGTACTCTCAGGAGCAAAAGTAGCTAGAAATCCTAATGGCTGATATTATTCACCAGACATGTAGTACTTAATATTAAATACCAAAGTCTTACTGCTTCAGTTGAATAAACAGCAGGACTAGTCCTTTTCTGTGATAAGAAAATGTCTTCTTTATTGTACTTTTAGGCTACCAAAAGCAGCTATCATACAAACACCGGGATGGATCCTACAGCTCCTTTGGGACACGAGATGGGGAAGGGAGTGTGTGGTAAGTGGTGACACTTTCTATTTCCTTAGCTCAGAATCTTTGAAACAAGTTCAAAATTTTAAATGGTTCTTATTTTTAATCGTCTAAATGGACATAGCTCAATTAATTTGATCACCCAGTAAGTGAGATACTAATAAACTGGAGAGAATGCAACAGAACAATTATAAGATGATTATTGACTGGAACACATAATGTTCGAGGAGATACAAGGAACTAGATTTGTTCAGCCTCTAGAAGAGGAGTCTAATGGATAAACTAGGTGCAGCCCTCCACTACCTAGACCAGAAGATCTATAGAAAAGACAGAGTTGGACTCTTATCAGAGGTACACAGAGTAAGGAAAAGAGTTTTTCCATACAAAATTTACGACAGGGAAAACTGGACAGAATGAAAAAAAGTCTTTCCCATGAGAAGGGTGCAACACTCAACCAGGTGCCTAGGGTGGGTGTGGAAATCTCCATCCCTGGATCCCTGGACTAGACAAGACACTGAGCAACCTGACCAAGCTTTGAAGTTGGCCTTAGTTTAAGCAGATGGTGGGACTGCAGACTTACAGAAGTTCCTTCCCACACAGATTATTTCATAGTTCCATTAGTTATGATAAGAAATTACTATCATCAGTCATCAAGATGTGTCTATGCTTTACCCCTGCTCTGAAGGAATGGCTTTAGCACAGTAATAGAGAAGTTTGTAATATCAGGATTTTAACAATTTATTTAAAATTTATAAAGTACTCGTTTCTTTTACCACAAACATTATGGAGTTCATTCTATGTTTGCTTCAATGCATATCCAATTGCTGGTAAGCATTCTTTATCTTGTTCACAACTATTTGCTTTCTGTTTCTGGCTCACCTGCAGGCTCACTGCCTTTGTGTACAAGTCATTTGCACAAGCCAAACGATACATCTACATCGACAACAATGTCCAGTCACAAACTTTGATCTGGCTGGCAAGCAAACAGAAATCAGATGGCTGCTTTGAAAATGTTGGGTCACATTTCAACAATGCTTTGAAGGTAACTGAGTTCAGTATATTCTGAAACTTCCAGTCCTGCCACTGGGATTGATTTATATTATTTCTGCCAGACCCAAATTTATTATCACACCCGTACTCTTCCTAGTACCGTTCTCTAGTGTTGCTCGTGTATAAGCTGGGCAAGATTGTTATGTCTTCTATTGATTATTAGGTAGAAACAAATAGAACTTTCTAAGCTAGAAGTCTCAGCTTTTATTTTCCACCACTGCATTTAGCTCAAGGCTATAATGTGCTTTATTGAAGACATGTAAAAGAAAAAAGACAGCAAAAAATTACAATTTTGGCTTTATCCTGAGTGATCTTTATTTTTCTTGTTCTTGTGCACACAGGGAGACAGAAGTTGCTTCTGGTCTCTACTCTATTATCTAGACCATGAATGAATTCATATTTCATTTCTTTCTAGGATAGCTGTACTGACCTAATTTTGCTTGTGTTTTCTTCAGGGTGGAAAAGAAGGTGAATACTCGCTCACAGCGTATGTTGTGGCAGCATTGCTGGAGGCTGGACACTCTGTTGAGGTAGATATTTTATGTTGTTATCTTTTATTAGCCTGGTCAGCCATATACGAAATAATGTGCAAGTCATAATCCTCCCATCCATATTTTTTATGTCTTAGATATTGATTCCAGGACAGTATGGTCAGCTCAGGAAATCTGTCTACAGAACTCTGCAGCTGCCAGAAGCATTTGATGTGTATTATAGATTAGTTATTTATCTAGTTTGTATAAGTTCATCTGAAGGTGTAAAATCCCCGAGGAATCCAACCGTGTTAAACAATCACAGTCTATGTAGGTATAAAATCTGGACTGAATTTGCCCACTCCATCCAGAGTCCAGTCTAGAATTCTCTCTGAATTTGTCCAGTCCAAAGTCCAAGCTATCCAAACCTCCAGTCCTACAACTTTCTCTGTGCCTTTATATCCAAGTTATGTTTCTATATTCCTGTGTGATTGTTAACACTGGAAGGAAATGATGAGATTTTTGAAATACTTAGCTGGCTGGAATACTTAATAGGTTTGGGGGAATGAGAACCGAGTTTTGTTCTCTGTAATACGCCTCCTGTATATCCTCGAGAACCTGGCCCAAATCTTTGTTCTTCCGTAAAATAAGGAAGAAGAGAATTGTTCCCAGTCTGACAACTGTATTCTAAGCACACTAAGTTTTACAAGACTAGATGCTGCGAGATGAGGCATCATTTCTGTATCTAAGATAGACAGGATAAAAACATTTTACAGGATGATTCAGTCTTGTGGACTTAGTTCCCAATGTCTGTGAGAATCTCTGAAGCCTGGTGTCACCCCTATAAAGTAAGGCTGCAGTCAGACTACAGTTAACAGTGTGGTGGTGATATCTGAGCTGAAGCAGTGCTCATAGAGAGACTCTGTAAGGCTAAAAGGGTGAAGAGTTTTCTTGATAGCTAAAGCTAGCAATGAGTAATAACATTCATCTGAGAGAATGTACTTCATTGTGAGTGATCAATATACTTTACATGACTCTTTAAAAATATTCTCTGTTTTATAAATGGAGCAACCAAGAGTCAAAGGATTCACCTGCATAAGATCATCACACAAGTCAGGAAAAGAAACCATGCTCTGTTAGTCATGCTGCCTCTAAATAAATGCAGAAAGAAGGCAACACTGCTGAAAGACCACATTTTATAGAACACACGCTGCAGGCCTTTAAACATGTAATGGATTGCATACATCTTAGCATGAGGTGTCAGTGATGGCAGCTTAAGAAGTGATGAAGATCTTTAAAGAGATGTCGAGACACAAACCCGAGAAACCTGACAACCCTACTATATTTTGTATTACTAGCATCCTGTGGTTCAGAGTGGCATGAACTGTTTGGAGACTGCATTTAGCAATGGGATCCACAACCTGTATAACCAGGCCCTCTTTGCCTATGTTTATGGCTTAGCTGACAAAGAGGAAAAATCCAAATTTTTCCTTGAGAAGTTGGATAAAAGAGCTACCAGAGATGGTAAGTGAAGTATGGCCTTGATGCAGGCAATACAGCTGATGGGAAGGCCTTTGTTATGATGCAATTATTCTGAGGTACAGTATTCTCATTCATGTTGCTCCCTTCTTATTTCCTGTCAGCTATGCTACTGAGTTTACCTCTATGATCTCTCTTCATGTCTTTTGGCCTCACAAAAGATTGAGCTGTGGCCTGGTGTTCTTAGAATTATGAAATAATCTAGGTGGTAATTGATGTCAGGAAGACTCCGGTCCAAGGCAGTGGAAGACTGCACATAGCCTCCTCTTCTACAGGCTGGACAAATCCAGTCTTCCCTTTACTGTGTCATGTGCTCCACTCCATGACCATATTGGCATCCTACTGCTGCACTGCCTCCACTTCATCCCCCACTTTGACTTGTACAGCTTCGCTTTATTAATTCCTTTCCCATCCCTTCCTGTGTTCTTTTCTGTACTTAAACTAAAACTCATACAACTCAGAACATTATAGGCTGAAAAAAAAAAAACTCTTAGGTAAAGGAAGGTGGGGAATTGTATGCGTATCTCCCATGTGATTCTGCAGTGAATTAATCAGCAAGTAACATTTTCATGCTTTTTACATCCTGCTTTTCTCATTTCAGGTAGTTCAGTTCACTGGCAGAGAGAAAATAAGCCACCAGCAGAACATTACCCCATCTTCTATTCCCGTGCCCCTTCTGCTGAGATTGAAATGACCAGCTATGTGCTGCTGGCATTGCTCAACAAAGCTGAACTCACTCCAGATGACTTATCATACATTTCTCGCATCGTGTACTGGCTTGTCAAACAACAGAACCCATATGGAGGCTTCTCATCCAGCCAGGTGACAAATGGGTGTGGTAAAAAGAATAGATTCTGGGAACAGTCCAGCCTGCAAGCTGGATCTCAAAAGTATGATGTTTCTTCATCACATATTTGTTTGAATAATATTTGATAAATGGTGCTCATATAAGTCCCCTTGGTAGGGCACATTATGGTCTTCGTAGGCAGCTTCATACATTTTTGAGTTTCAGTAAATGGGAATTTACCCAATTTTCAAGTTAGCAGAAGATAAGGGTAACTGTTGACAGAGCATTACATGTATACCAGAGTTTCTGAGATAATTCAATCCCATTAACCCAGAACTTGTAGCTTCTCTCCTTAGCTCTTTACAAAGGCCTCCTCCTTTTATGACTGATCACTGACAATGGAAAATGGCAATTTTGCTAATTTCATGCTCTATTTCACAGCTGTGTATCTGTCTAATTAGGGATTGTATTGTTCTTTTCAGGACACTGTTGTTGCTCTCCAAGCTTTAGCAAAGTATGGATACCTGACCTTCACTAAGGAAAGCCATAACACAGTCAAGGTCAGCTTCATGCAGTTCCCCAGTAAGGCCTTCCAGGTGAATGACAAGAACCGCTTCTTACTGCAGCAGGCTTCCTTACCCACTGTTCCAGGGAATTACAGCATGGATGTGAATGGCAATGGCTGTGTCTATCTGCAGGTAAGCAAGCTGGAGACTCACCACAACCCTGGTGAGAACTAAGCAGGGGTCCTCTTTACCTCATTTCCTTCTATACCTCATGTCAAAGCCACCAAAATCTGTAGATCTATGACCATCTCATGCTTTCCATCTCTTTTAGACAACCTTGAGATACAACGTGCATCTGCCAAACCAAGTTGCAGGATTTTCTCTCTCTGTACAGACGGCCAATGTATCCTGCACAAACAACTTCCCACCAAAGTTTGACCTTGTCATCTCTGCCAGGTAACTTCCTCTTTTTGATCTACCTTCTTGCATTCTCAGTTTGGTAAAATACCCAAGGGAGGATTTAAGTACAGGCAGTTAACTGTCATTGTGCGCCTGCAGGAAGACAAACGGGACAATATCCTAACTCTCTCATCCTTCACTACTAAATTTCTCTCACTTGCTGTAAACCAGTGGAATATCAGAGCCATCCAGTTTAGAGATTATCTGAGTTGTTTGTGAGTTAGAGCTGAAAATTTCATTCACCAGTCTCCTCTTCATTTGGATATTAATAGAAGTTTTCTCATTTCAGTTACACAGGGAACCGCCACGTCTCCAACATGGCTATTATTGATGTGAAAATGCTCTCAGGTTTTGTTCCCGATAGATCTTCCCTGAAAAAGGTAAAGAATGGGAGCAAAGTGAATGGTAAACCTTGAAAATAGAGGAGGTTGGCAAAAATAGTCACTGATTAGCAAATTGTGGACCAATGGGGATTCTACAAAGTCCCTGGTCACAGTCTTCTGTCACATACTCTGTCAAATTTGCAGCTGTTCATCTGCTGAAGACAAATCTGTTAGGATCTGCCAAATTCAGTAGCTCAAAAAAGGTGAGACTGCATTCTCCAAGTCCAGTCAGCAAGTAAGGCTAAGCATGTGTTCCCAATAGGCACACATGCACACAATACACCTACACAGCTATAAATGACTGGCCACACAGATCAAACGAGACAGAAAAGGCACATATAGCACAGGTGGCCTTATCCTTTTCCTCTTTCTGTCTGATTAGGATGAAAGCTCATTTCTGGAAGTGATATAGGTATATATGCATTAACATAATGTGGAATATCCCCTGGTAGCTGGCCTCAGACACTCAGTCTGACCAGTAGCTGCCCCTGGTTCCTTGGTCTGCCACACACTGCCTTATACTGGCACTTGGACACCTTCAGGGCCACTCCAGCCACTCCAGTGTCTGGGACTGAGACCTCTTGCACCTACACATATGCATGGTGGGTACCTCCAATACATAGACCTTAGGTACGTAGTCAATAATATAGCTGGACTGGTATGTTTTCCCAGTTGCCTCATGTAGACACATACAGACACAAACACACACAAATAAGTCTCTCTGCTAGCTAGCCCAGACTGCTGGCCTATCCAGTATGTGACCCCAAGACCTTATTAGTGTCTCCAGTAACAGACCCAGACTTTCTGGTCCCTCCAAGTCAGATCCTCTGGTCTCTTCAGTATTTAGCCCAGACTTGTGGCTGCTTCAATACTTGGCTGCCAATCCACATAACTTGTTATTCCTGTTATTCCATTTTGATATACACTAGCAATCATGAAACTTAAACTCCGAGTAAACAAAAAGAACAATGCAATTTATTTTAGAATCTTCTCACAGCTTGGTGCATCTAAAAGCACGTATCATTCAGGCATGATTTTTTGATTTTCTTTTTGTCTAGAACTGTAAGACATTCATAACTTTTCTTTGGAAGATGAAACCCCATGATGATGACATTATTGACATCCCACTCATTGCATCCATTTGGCAAAAATAGCTTGTTTTAACATTATATTTTATTTTATTTTTTAATAGTAAAATAATTTTGTTCATGTAGTTTTCTAAAACTTTTTGGCTCTATTGTAATATTTTTAAAAAATATACTACAGAAAGCAAGTTAGTTCAACCTGCATAAATGATCGTGTGATTGTAAATTCTCGTTGAAATGACACTATACTTAAGCTGATAAGGAGACACACACACCAAACCTGACCAGTAAAACCAGGATAATTTTCATTCAGCTTGCCATTGTATGAAAACACCCAACTTTTTGCATTTTTTATTTTGGCCACTAGATGTCACGGTGGCACAACAGGAGCACAGCAACCACTTTAAACATTTTGCTAGCGTATAGCTATTTGTAAGTCTCCTTGACAAACCTCTTACGTTAAAATTGGTATCACTTGCCTTATTCATAGCTTCAGTACCAAGATTCTGTTGTGGATCGCGTAGACATCAAGAACAACCACATCTTCTTTTACCTTCAGAAGGTAAGTTTGGGAAGTTTCTTTTGGGTTTTGTTAAAATGGAAGTTTAAAATAGGCTCCCAGAGAAAAAGAAAAATCACATCAAAAGCAGATTAAGAATACAAACCTTAAAGAATTAAAGGGACTTTACCCTGTCCAACCTCCAGTAAGTAAGTTACCTAGAAATACAATAGTTGTAGTGTACTGTGAAGAGCTTTGTTACTACTTTTAATACATGAAGAATGCTATGTGATTGAATAACATTTTGCAAACATAGCAAAGTTGCATTCCATATTGCAAAAAATCATGGTCAACATAATATTCCTGAGCCGCTAAGTGACACTTTTCGTCATTTGATGAAAGCTGAAAGTGTATCATATGAAGTCAATATCATCCCCTCCCTTTTAGAGAGAGGTGTGTATGAAAAGAGTGCTCCTCCCACATCAGTGACATTAACAAAGGGAGTGAGGGAGAAGGAAGAAAATCAAAACACAAGGTATCTTAAAATACCGAAAGGGGAAGGAGGGAGGAAGCAAAATTAATTATATCTACCTTTTATACAATAATTGTTATCAGTTGGTCTGCAAGGATCTAGTAAGGAAGATCGGAGGCAGTATTCTGGATTCACAGAGAGCCTGAGATGTTGAGATGGAAAGGTTTACACAGCAGGGCACCAGTATTGCAGAAAGCTCTACAGAACCCCTGTCCATGGCTCCATTCCTATGAAGAGATCAGCAAGATAAAAACAAGAATAAATGGAGAGGAAAGCAGGGTCACAGTCCCAGACATACAGCAGAAAGCTTGAAGATGAAGAAGAGGAGTAAGGAGGAAAGTTTGGGTCTGGCTACAAGAGTATGGATTGAGGAACAAAATAATAGGGGGGGTTGGGAGCCTTGAATTCAATGTGATTAGAGGGAAAAAAAAGGGGGGGGGGAAGGTTCATAGGAAGGTGGTTTTAGCTGGAAAAAAGCAAGGAAATAAAATATCTACCTTTTAGTGAGAGGAAGAATGGTGATGTGCTGAAAGCTTCAGTAATCACAGAATGGTTGTATTATAGGCAATGGAAGTATGAAAAGAAAGAAGGAAAATAGCTCACAGGTTTAGCAACAAAACATATTTAGCAACAAAACATGTTTAGCAACAACATTTAAACAATTGTCTGATTTGATTTAAAGATTACAATCTGGAGAGAAGTGTAGAATGGTACTTTGTCATCTAGTCTGGCCCAGATGCATCTACTCAACCTTAGCCTCAGGACTAGACATGTAAAGAAAAAGTCCTCATCTTTTTGTCTTGCCAATTCCAGCTCTCCCAGAAAGCAATCAGCTTCTCCTTCAGTGTGGAGCAAAGCCTGCCTGTGTCAAATATCAAACCAGCAGCAGTACATATTTATGATTACTATGAAACAGGTAGGTGACCTCAGCAGACACACACGCACACCAAAAAAATAAAATAAAATAAAATAAAAAATAATAATTAAAAAATGTTTATCTCAGCATTTGCTGGGTGGGACAGTGGATTTTCCCTTACTGTCTCTGTGCAAGCTTCTCTTCATGTTTCTGCTGCTTTTATTTCTCTTTGTTAGAGAAGCAAGCTAGCAATTTTTCTGCTTTCTCTTACCAGACTGCAAAGGGTTTTCAGAAACATAGACAGCAGATGTCCCCATCTTTTCATTTCTTGCTTCATTTAAACATACAGCAGGTTAGAAAGTGATGTGTCATGAGTTGCTTTCCTGCAAATTACATACAAAAAGTTCCACTTTCTTTCCCCAGTTTGGACATGATGGTTAAAATCAGCAACCCAAAGACAACAGCATTCATGACTTCACTAATCTAGCTTGTCTCATATTTTTACTTTACATGGCCACCGTAAGCTGTGGTCAAAAAACTAGTCTATACTGGAATTCAAATACTTAAGTAGGAATGTCAGTACTGCTGAACTCAACAGAAGCTTAAGCATGTAATTAGAATATTAAGAGCCTGACCACCTTTCTAGATATGTCCTCAAGGAACTACAAATATATCAGGCATTACCCAATTGTGGCAGTTTTGTTATCAAAACTGTGCCTCAGGTTCTCAGAAGCTTTTCTCAAGTATAACCTAATGGTATAACCTTTGGGAACTATCTCAGCAGAATAGCAGCAGTATCCAGAGAATTCTCCCTGGAGTGCCTGTTCTACTACCCGATCCACATCCCATGTCATAACAGTAATGACATGTCCTCACAAACACTGTCAGAGGAGTGCATTAGGCACTGACTGTGCAGACCTGCAACTGAATGCCTTGACAACTGAAAGACCACAGCAAAATTTATAAGATGTTTTCCAATTCAGCATAATGTGTTAATCTTATGCACAGGGACTGGGGTCTGAATGATTTCTTACTCTCATACAACTGTCATCTTTCTTTTTTCCTTTCCAGATGAATATGCCCTTGCAGAATACCAAACACCCTGCTCTGCATCTTCCAACTGAAATCAGATACGTGCCAGAAGAAGTAATGGGTCAGAAGGTATAAAACAAGCATTTGTAGGGGAAGAAGAGGATAAGAGACTTGGTTGTTTATGGGGAGGGCAATGAAAAGTGTATAGAAGAATAAATCCCAGTGTGACATCAATTAAAATGACACATTCTGGCCCAGGCTTTAAAAATGTTTTGGGTCAGTGAGGATCAGAAACTGCAAATAAAGTGGTTTTCCTAATAAGGGAGATAACTGTGCAACCACCCATCTTTTTGGAAACTCGTCATATATTTCAATGGTAGCTTTATGTAAAAGTAAACTCCTGAAACATGTATTTTTGGCCACCGATTCCTCTTAAGAAACCTAAAATTAGGAGAATAATCTGTTGCTGCTTCTGTAGATTTTGATTTGTTTTGGTCTTTCCATTTATCCTGAAGGAAAACTCTGAAGAAATGACATTGATTCTCACATTTTTCCATGACAGAGCTTGGAGAATGTTGTTTACAGATGTTAGACTTCTAGTCACAGGAAGACAACTTTATGCAATTTTTACTTCCACTTGGAAAGAGGGATTCTCTCCAGATTAACATCTCATTTTTTACTGTTCTTTGGAATAAAACCTTCTGATTGATAGTCTCAATCTCCACTTCTTGCCATAAATGGGGACTGTAAGGTTCTTCATAAACTAAATGATTCATATAATTCATAGTCAGTCAGTGACAATGACTTACTGACATCAACGACATCTTCACTCAAAGGGTGGTGAGGCACTGGAACAGGTTGCCCAGAGAAGCTGTGGATGCCCCATCCCTGGAGGTGTTCAAGGCCAGGCTGGATGAGGCCTTGGGCAACCTGATCTAGTGGAAGGTGTCCCTGCCTATGGTGGGTAGGGGGAAGGGAGGTGGAATTAGATGATCTTTCATATTATTAGATGATCTTAAACATAATCAGATGGTCTTCTGTACTCTTTTAGTACAGAAATTTTTCCTAATATCCAACCTATACCTCCCCATTTCCTCTTGTCCTGTCACTTGGTGCTTGGGAGAAGAGACTGATCCCCACCTCACTATCAGTTCCTTTAAGGTAACTGTGGAGTGCAATAAGGTCTCCCCTGAGCCTCCTTTTCTCCAGGCTAAAAGAACCCAACTCCCTCAGCTGCTCCTCATAAGGCTTGTTCTCTAGACCCTTCACCAGTTTCATTGCCCTTCTTTGGACACACTCCAGCACCTCAATGTCCTTCTTGTAGTGAGGGGCCCAAAACTGAACACAGTACTTGAGGTGTGGCCTCACCAGAGCCAAGTACAGAGGGACAATCATTTCCCTAGTCCTGCTGGCCACACTGTTTCTGATACAAGCCAGGATGCCGTTGGCCTTTTTGGCCACCTGAGCACACTGCTGGCCTACATTCAACCAGAATTGACCAATACCCCCAGGTCCCTTTCCAGCGAGCAGCTTTCCAACCACTCTTTCCCCTACCTGTAGTGTTGCATGGGGTTGTTGTGCTAGAGCACTCCTACCCTGGAGCAAATCAGTGCTTGCACCTAACTTGGTGTCATCTGCAGACGTACAGAGGGTGCACTCAATTCCCTCATTCAGTTCATTGCTAAAGATATTGAAGAGAACTGGCCCCAGTACTGAGACCTGGGGGACACCTCTAGTGACTGACCTCCAGCTGGATATAACTCCATTCACCATGACTCTCTGGGCCAGGCCACCCTGCCAGCTTTTAACCCAACAAATCATACACCCATCCAAGACTTGAGCAGCTGGCTTCTTCAGGAGAATGCTGTGGTAAAAGGTGTCAAAAGCCTTACTGAAGTCTAGGTAGACCATATCCACAGCCTTTCCCCCATCCACTGAGTGCATCACCTTATTGTAGAAGGAGATCAGGTTCATCAAGCAGGACATGCCTTTGATAAATACATGCTGACTGTGCCTGATCCCCTTGTTGCCCTGTAGGTACTCTGTGATGTCACTCAAGATAATCTGATCCATAACCTTCCTCAGCACCAAAGGTAGACTGGAAGGCCTGTAGTTTTCCAGATCCTCATTCCAGTCCTTCTTGTAGATGGGCATCACATTTACTAGCTGACAGTTGACTGGGACCTCCCTTGATACCAGGACTGCTCATAAATAATGTAAAGTAGCTTGGAGAGCACTTCCACCAGCTCCCTAAGTACCCTCAAGTGGATCCAATCTGACCTCACAGACTTGTGTATGTCTAAGTGGAGTAGCAGGTCACTAAGCCTTTCCTCATGGATTGTAAGAGCTTCTTTCTGTTCCCTGCCCCTATCTACCAGATCAGGAGGCTGAATACCCGGAGAACAATCAGTCTTGCTGCTAAAGATTGAGGCAAAGAAGGCATTAAGTACCTCAGCCTTTTCCTCATCTCTTGTCACTATGTTTTCCCCCAAAATCCATTAAAGGATGGAGATTCTCCTTAGTCTTCCTTTTCTTGTTTATGTATTTATAAAAACTTTTTAAATTGTCTTTAACAGCAGTAGACAGATTGAGCTCCGGTTAGGCTTTGGCCCTTCTAACTTTCTCCCTGCACAACCTCATAACATTTTTATAGTCCTCCTGAGTGGCCCGCTCCTTCCAAAGAAAAAAACGTCTTTTTCTTCCTGAACTCCAACCACAGTTATTCCATTATTTTGCTAAGAGTTTATCAGGTCTCAGATCTTTGTACGAGGACTGCATTTCTTTAGAAGGAAGGTTGCAAGGAAACATCACACCTGTGTTGCAACCAAAGATGCCACTTTCTAGTCTGCAGTCTTCCCATTTTACCTCGTTACTTTCATTATTTTTCTACAGGAGACAGGTCTGGGCTTCAATAATGTTGGTTCCAAACAATTTACTAAAGGAAAGGATGTCATCCAAAGGGACACTGACAGGTTTGAGAGGTAGGCCCATGTGAACTTCATGAAGTTCAACAAGGCCAAGTGCAAGGCCTGCACCTGCATCGGGGCAATCCCAAGCACAAATACAGGCTGGGCAGAGAATGGATTGAGAATAGCCCTAATGAGAAGGACTTGGGGGTCTGGGTCAACGAGAAGCTTGACATGAGCTGGCAATGTGTACTTGCAGCCCAGAAAGCCAACTGTATCTTGAGCGGCATCAAAAGAAGCATGTTCTGCAGGTCAAGGGAGGTGACTCTCCCCTCTCTTCTGCTCAGTGTGGAGTGGCAACACAGCCTAGGGAAAAAAAAAAAAAAAAAAAAAAGTAGAATTCAGAGTAATTCGGCAACATCAGGACCTGGGAAAACTTGGAAACCAGCTGGACAGTTGTTCTAAACAGCGGAAGGTTTGGGCACAGGACCCTAAAGTGACACAATATTTTTGTGAATTTAAATGCAGGCTGATGTGGGATAAGTGCCTTGACATCCACAAAAACCTGAATCCATGCTCTGACTTTATTTTCAACTTTCCAAATATACCTCCTGACATTTGAAAGTGCCCAGAATTTGGCAGCTTTTCATGTGGAAACACAGTGCATACAGATAAGTCTGAAGGGGCCCTTGTAACGAAGAATATTTACAAGCACGTCATGTCATATTTTTGGATACTCTCCTGAGAAAAGACAGAAAAGGGGATGGGGATCATTCCTTTGGGTTGAATTTAGGTGCTGCTTTATTGAAGGACAGGAATAAATAGTTCTCTGGCAATTCCAAATGAATGCCATGCAATGTGAATGTCGAGAGCTTCTACACATTTTGAAAAAAATGAATAACCTTTTGAGAAAAAGATTTTGTGAGGTGGTTGGCTTTAACTTCTTCTAGTTCTGCTCAAAACCCAAAAGTCCTGTCCCCGGTATTTCTATCCCCATAAGAAACTTCCCCCTGAGCACAATATCTGACCTAAAAAGTCACACAAAACAATGTTTTTGTATTTGTTACAGATGGCCACTTGCTAAGGAATCAGCTATGACTCTGAGGACATTATGGTGCCAAGTTGCCTTTTTAGTGACCCCAGGCTCCTCCTCACTCTCCCATCCCTGTCAGCAGAGATTGTGTGAGCTTAAAGAGTGGTAAATCAGGCTAGTTCAAACCACTTTCTTCAGCTGTGTACACTCAATCTGCTGTAAAACAAAGGCCTTTGTTTAATGCCATTCCAATGAATGGTCAACTGCAAGACTGGTCAGATGGAAACTGATATGAAATGCAGCTTATTTCTAAAGCACAGCATTTAAATTTTGTTACAAATTACCAAAACACTAGGCTGAGAGGGAGTGGCTGTGACAATGTCAATGGTATCTAGCAAAATCTGCATTTTATAACCTTTTACATCTATAACTTTCCTGTTTTACCTCCAGTACATCTAGCGACCTAAAGACTGTTTCTCACGGAGCTTGCATCATGTGAAGTTGCTGATGAAGGAACTTGGGAGTTCACTCAAATGTAATATAAGTCTGACAAGTTAAACTATATCCCACTGTCTCAATTATTTGAAATTTTAATTTTATTTGTTTGTCATGAAGTAAAAAATAGTGCGTTGGGGCTGTTTCACCTGACTCACTGATATATCTATACAATCCCCTAGCTCACACAGAAAATTTGGGAAACTTGTCTGTCTCTATGTTATGTTGTTTGGTTCTTTCTCCCCATATTTCACTACCTAAGAAATTTAATTTTAAATTGATTTATGAGCTCCGTAATAAAGTCTTGATTCTTAAATAATGCAAAAAATTAGATGCTGCATAGAAAACTATGACAGTAACAAGCATGTCATCTTGCAGTTAGTCAGTTGTCCACTAAAATATTTTTCCATATGAGTTCCATATCTTCTCACATGGCTAAGCCACCTAGCTCCTGGTATCTCCTTACTAAAGCAGAATGCTTTCCTGTAGACAGAACTTACAAAAATATTACTTGAAAGAACAGAAAAAGATACAGAGCAAATACAGAGGAAATCTGACTTTATGTCTCTGACTCAGTAACTATTCAGGTGAATCCTTCAGCTCAGTCACCTTCTATAAAGTTTTGATCAGTGCTGGAGACTTTGCTGAGCTCATGGTCAATATATTAGCCCTGCCTATTGTCACTCAGAACAAACATATGCAACATTACTAGCAGTGTTTCACATTGAGAGGCGTCTCCAACAATTAAGCTGTAATTTTTTCTTTCCTTTAACTTATTGCTTCCTTCTTGTCACATTCTCTCTGCCTTTATTTGAGAAAGCCAGCTGAATTATATCAGCAAGGAGTCCCTGATCAGAGGCTAATTGGCCAGAGAACTAGGGAGGGAAACAAGAATGAAGAAGGGACAGATAACTCTTCTTCAGTATTTCAAAGGAAGATCTGTGTGTTCCTTCTAGGTAGCCTTCACAGCCTTCAGTATTGCTGTATCTTCTTTGAATAACACCAGGCTGTTATTTAATTTTAGACCAAATCCACAGACTTTTTTCTCTTTCCTCTGGTGTCAGTGGAACAATTGACTGTTGAAGATATTAGCTTTCTCTTCACTACCTTCACAATGGGAACCACTGAATAAAACCACTGAACTAATATCTGCTTTGTACTCTGGGTTTTTATTGGGAGAGGAAAATTTTTGTATGTGCTTATATAGTGTCTTCTTGTGTGGACCTTGCTTCTGGAAAGAAGCCTGAACTACTCATTTAACTGTACATCCATTTTACATCCTATGGCAACTTTAGATCTCCAGCTTGCATGGCTTTACTAGAGAATTTTTATGTGTCTGTTCCATAATTTGTTTTTATTTCACTTGTCAAAGTAAGGCTTGGACTGGTTTTGTCCTAGAGAAAATATTCCTGGAAGAGACAAAAAATGGTCCATTTAACCTCATCACACCAGGAAAAGTCTAGAATTAAACAGAATTACTTAGCAAGTCTGCTATCTGTAACTTGTGTCCCAGACTGACTACATATCATGAAGCACTTTTTTTGAAATGCACCTAACATCTGAACAGAGTGATGACCTTGTTACTTAAATGGTTGAAATGAACCTTTTCTGAATAGTTTTGACAATTCATTCCAGACCTTTCCAAATGATCAGAAGTAGGAGATGTACATCTAAGAAATAATCAAGGATTACGCCAAATCATTTCATTTAGTTTTAGTCCTCTGTGTCTCTTTCCTAAGTTTCACTTAGTCTTCCCAGACTAAATAGGAAAGCTAGGGGAATGTATGCTTTCACTATTACCACTGTTTACAGGATCACCTCTTAGATCATGCTAGTCCATGACATCTCTCTTTGTTTGATATAGAAACAGTAGGAGTGTAACAAGAACAATGCTAAGTCACTGAATCCCCTCCAAGCATTCATATTCAACCAAACCAAGTGTCAACAAGCATAAAAAACTCACGAGACAACAATGAAAAAAAGTCATGTTAGATGTAAAACTCAGACAAAAGGGTTTAACTCCTGAAAGGCCAAAGGAAAAATGCATTGGGTTCAGTGTCTTGCTAGTGATCAAATTCTGGAGGGAGCTGCTATACTCATTACACTCATGAGTCTATCCTCATTTTATACTTGAATAGCTGTAGGATAATGTCATTGAGTTACAGCTTACAGAAACTAGCTGTGTCAGAAGAATGTAGCTTGCTTATCTTTAGCAGTCATCAATTTGAAGCTTATTTTTTAATTCTTTATACTTTTTTAAAACTTAAAGCCTAAGTATAGCTAAGATAAGTGCAGAAGACACTTAGGAAAAGGACTGACCCTACATATTAAAGATTATGAGAAAAAAAAATCCTCTTTTATATTTTCTGAGGCCTGGGGAGCTTTTATTTTCCTTAATTGCTCAAAATTAGCAATTCACTTCAGAAAAACTGTCAACAATTTACTATTTCATGAAAAAAAAAAAAAAAAAAAAAAAAAAGAACCATGTTTTCCATGTTTTTACTGGAAACAAAGCACTTCCACCCTAGATAGCTTCAAAAATCTTGATTCCCCCCAACAGAAAAGGCTGAGAGTTTTGGTTTGTGCTCTTATTTGTGCTCAGGAGGGACTGTTCTAAGGCTTTTCTGAAGGATTGTTCTTTTTGTGGTTGTATTTAGCAATATCACTTCTACAGCAGGCCAATTTATGCCTGAATAGTGTCCAGAAGGTAGAGTTTTCTACGTCCAAACATCCCTCATATTATAATAAAGAGAAAGCTTGAGGGATATCATTTCCCTCTGTGGTGTCTGTTGAGCAAGTGTCTTTGGTCACATAGATCATTCAATCAACTCACTGAAAGGCAGAGTGCATTGTTTGGCACAGGTATCACTAATGAGTAATATTAAAATGTGGTATTCTAAGAAACACTTCAGGTTCTAGATTTTTTAACATTTTCTGTGCTATTGAAAAACTAGGAACATCTTTAATACTCACTCAAACAGTCTTGATGCTTACTTTTCCCAGTTGTGAATGTCTTCTCTAGTACATCCCAGTAAATAATGAATACCTCATTAAGCCAAAGCCTGGCTTTGCACCTTCACTGCAGAGAGCTCAGGTGAAAAATCACTCTGCTCTTACTTACTCTGCAGGTGGAACCGGTGCAGTAGTCCACTCCTTTTTTGGTTGAGGTTCTAAGAATGTATTTGGAGCTGAAATTGGCAAACGTGCAAATACCTGAAGCTTTACCAAAAACTGCATGTTTTTTTGAAAATGAGCTCCAAAATTAATAGTAAAATAAAATTAAAAATAAAATAAAATAAAATAAAATAAAATAAAATAAAATAAAATAAAGTAAAATAAAATAAAATAAAAATAAAAAAAGAAACTTCTGGCCTTATCTGAAATAGATTTGTGGGTGACTCAGGAATTAGTTTTTCAATGGCAGCTTCCTGGACATTGATATTTAGAACAGGAGATTAATAAATAAGCAATTTAATTATAGGATCGGAAGATGGGTTTCAAAGCATTAGAGCTCCAGTAACAAGAGTACATATTTGAATAAAAATTAAAATGAACAGTAAAAGAAATGCTGGAAAAAATACAGTGAATGAGCACTCTTGAGGCCCAAAACTGAATGTTTTCCAGATCTATTTAAACATACTAGTCCTAACCACACTCCCATTTCTTTTGCGGATGATTCTTCAAATATAAAGTGCTGCCAGTGTCAGTGGTGAGCTCACAAAATAGGTTGAAGAACTATAAGCCTATCACTATGTAGTTCAGGAAAAAGAAATTATTGAAAGCCAGAGCAAAGGTGATAGTAGAGACTCTGGAAGCTTTCCTCAGAAGCGAGAACTCCCATGCCTTTGCCACTTGGCAGAATTTCTATACAATTCATGTGAAAGCAAAGTGACTGTGCTCTCCTCAAGCTAGCAACAAGGGATGACTTTACACATGGACGTGACTCTTCAGTCACTTGCTGATGTCCACTCAGGGCTCTCCAGCTCTCCAGCAGATGTTTTTTGCCTGGCACTAGTGTTTTATTAGGTAGTAGCCTTAAAAAACACCTAGCTCTTTAAAAGGGAAAACTAAGCAGCAGGGGCTTTCTCTGACTCACTGTTTGCCTGAAGCTGACTTGTTTCCCCTCAGCCTACTTGGAAGCCTCAAATGCTTGGAAATATAATAGAAGATAATTAGGAATGACAGCACTTTTTCAAGACAACATCCTCCTATATGTTCTGTGCAGTGCTAAACAGTTCAATGTATAGCTGCAGAATACATTAGCACTGGAGAGGAAGCAGAAATAGCCTTTCTGTTTGAGGAATGAGTACAGAACACTTCTCAGGCATAAGGTCAGGGGTGTAAGGCACAAACACAGGCTCTCCCTGGGGGAAATCCTTGAAGTAGTGCAATTATATTGGGTAACACAAGAGTATTGTTGTGCTGCCAAATAGATAATAATAACAGATAAAGGGAGAGAAAGCTGCAGGCTCTGAATTGCATGCCTCCCATAACGTATCTGGAACAAGCTCAATTTCTATTATATCATAGTGGAAAGGTTTTTTTGTTTGTTTGTTTTGTTTTGTTTTGTTTGTTTGTTTGTTTGTTTTTTGTTGTTTTCAATAAACAAAATTAATTTGGAACTAGGTATTGGTCAACAGCAAATGTTCAAAGTGGCTCCTATGTATCATAAAGGGACTGTAGTCTCAGACATTTGGTGTTATCATAGAATCGCAAAATCACAGAATTGTAGGGGACATGTAAAATACGTAAAGGCATTACTCCTCCACCATTCCCTCCTCACAGCCCAAGTTGCTGTTCAGAGGGATGTTTGAGAGCTATTGTGTCAAGAGCAGCCACAACTCCATGAAAGAAACTTAGGGGTAGAATTATGTCCATAAAACCTTTTTAGGCTTCACACTCTGTTGGATGACATCCCAAGGGGAAACAAAACTCCTAGATCTCCCCTCTCAAATAATTCCAGAGAAGAAGGAAGCCCAGTCTTGCGAGCAGAGAAAAGTTATGGCAATTTGAAAGCCTCAGACAGCTAATTCTTTCTATGTGGGACTGTTAGTAGTTGTCACTTAAACTTAAAGCAAATGCTTCTACTTACAGAGGGCAAAACTTAGGGCTCAGGAGACAGGAGAGTTATGTGTATCTGTAAAGCAGAAACAAGGAGTCACAATTTTCCTGACGAGCTGAAAAGTCAGAGAATGTGTTTGGCACACGTCAGCGTGCTAAAGAGGGCTTTTAGCTTCAGGTGCCTTGCTAGCCAGGAGAGCAAAGTACACAGCAACATCATGTGCAGCTTGTGTCACAGCATTTGGTAAACAAGAAAGCCTCTCAGTACCAACTATGAGCTGAGGAGTGTTAGCATGGGATGTTTAAGGAGGGAGCATGCAGTCAGCTCATTGTCTCACCAGAGAATATCAATTAACTAGCTATATTTTTGGAAGTCCATGTCAGAAGTTCCTGTCTTGATGTATCTAATTAATCCCATCCTTCCAAGGAAAGCACTAAAACAGTAAAGTACCTCATGAACAAGTACAGACTAACTTGATAGCCGAGCTGTACTACAATGTCTGTAGCTTAGCCTAAGCTCTGCAAGGTAAGCTATGTATAAGTAGGAAACATAATTTCTTTAATATACCATTATCCATTCAGGTTTTTGCAGGATCAGAGACAGTAGTGAGACTCCAACTGTACCCAACTTTGACAGGCATGTTTGCCAGTAAAACTGCATATTAAGGACAGTCTTACTACTTCAGCTCACACATGGTTATGTCTGCTCACCTAGGCCTCATCACACAGGAAGATAAAGGTGCCAGTTTTGAAAATAGGTTCTAGATGATCCATCAACACTCATATGAGTCATGAGTGTAACAGAATCCTTGCAACTGGCTGACTATCGCATAGCACCTTTTAAACCACTGCCTCTTCTGGAAGTGAAAACATCACAGACCACTGAAATGAATTTCAGCAGCCCTCCCTCTACCACATTTTGTTGAATGAAATTCTATTACTCATCAAAATCACTGCTAGCTGTGACAATTCCTCCAGTGATACACTCATTTCCTATAATGAGCTCACTGTTCTTTTGGCTAGCTTTGCTGGTAGGGAACTTTTCCAGGGCCCATGTATCTTAGAACAAAGAAGGAAATCTTGCATGCTTGACTAGAGACCCTATTGGTCAAGCAGGACTTTACCAGCAGTTACCGTGTTTCAACATTGTTCCCCAACCACCTGGGCCAAACCAAGCATTTCGACCTTTAGTATCCTAAACAAATTGTTACAACCTAATCTGCTTACAGAAAGTTTTATAGGAAGCATAGTCAAAGTCACATATTGCTTCAGTGCTTTTCAATTAATTCATGTAGCTGTAATGACTAAGTTTCTTTGTGTTGATCCTCCTGTGAATGCAGCAATTAACTGATTTACAAGAAAAGTGCCAGTGTCTACACCACAAAAATAACAGTTACAGATTTTGTAGGCATATCCAAGTCAGCTTCAGACTGCCAGCTGCTAGCAAGGCAATCATGGAACTCCTCAAACAGGCTTTGCCAGAAGTCATGCCACTACCTCACTACTGCAGTGCTCAGCTAGCCAGTTTAACATTGCTCTGCTGTACTGTGCAAACTCCCAAAGAACTGCCACTCTCCTTTCCTACATTACTTCTGTCAAATACAAAGAATTATTGGAATATGACAATAAACTGCAAAAGAAAGAAGTACTATAATGAAATTAAATGTGAGCAGCTACAAATACAGCAAAATAAAAATAAAAATAAAAAACACAGAACTCCAGAGACTACTGGAATTTTCCAAGAGCCATTTCATGACTCCCACAGGGAAAAATAAATAAATAAAACATAGGGCTCTGAGCAATAATAATGAGTAAAATTTGAGGTCAGGTCACTCCCTGATGCAGAAGTCACTGTGACCATATCTCTTGGGGGTTCTGGTAGATGAAAGGCTTGACATGATCCAGCAGTGTGGACTTGCAGCCCAGAAGGCCAACTGCATCCTGGGCTGCATCAACAGAGAAGTGGCCAGCGGGTTGAGGGAGGTGATTGTCCTCCTCTGTTCTGACCTTATGAGGCCCCACCAGGAGTGCTGTGTCCAGATCTAGGGCCCCCAGCACAAGAAGGATGTGGGGCTGTTAGAGAAGGACCAAAGGAGGGCCACAAAGATGATCAGAGGGCTGGAGCACCTCTCCTACAAAGAAAGGCTGAGAGAGCTGGGGATGTTCAGCCTGGAGAAGATAAGGCTCTGGGAAGACCTCATTGCAGCCTTTCAGTACTTAAAGGGGTCTTATAAAAAGGATGGAGAAGGACGCTTTACTCAGATAGACAATGACAGAAGAAGGGGGAATGGTCTTAAACTAAAAGAGGATAGAATTAGATTAGACATTAGGAGGAAGACCAGACTAGATAGGTCCTCGGTCCACCTGACATAGTGGGTGGCATCCCTGCCATGGCAGAGGGGTTGGAGTTAGATGATCTTTAAAGTCCCTTCCAACTCAAGCCATTCTATGATTCTATGATTTCTTGTTTGCTTATTTCATAATCACCTTCTCCATTATGATTAGTGGAAAATTTAAACTAACATAGTGAATTGTTTGGACATAGGATGCATGGATGATTTCTGTCCCACATTTGGTTACCATTCAGAAGGCATATATGCACAGAAGACATTGTGGTTAGTGCCAGTTCTTGAAGATACGCATGGACTTTCTAAACAAAGCCACAATCCGACCTATAAATGGGCAAAACAAACTTCATTATAACAGGAAGTTAAAACTTTCACAGCTAATCTATCCTACCTATACAACATTTGAATGTCACCTAACCCACCTGATCTTTTGTTTACACTTTCAAAATTAGCCTCAGAAAATTATCTGTGCAGGAATACATGACTGCAATAATTATCAGATGGACCTCTCTGAAGTGAATATTTTATTACCTGAGTGAATAATTTATTACCATAATTACCTGAGAAATTCAGGAAGAGCAAGAACATGCAATATAAGCCATTACTTATTTTACAATGTCAACTCTAGTTCAAGTCTTTGATAGTGAGTTTGTTTTTGACAGCTCATGGTATGGGTATCTTGTTACAGAAAAAAAAAAATAAAGAAAAAAAAATCTTAGTGAAGCTTCTGAATTGTTAACACAGGTAATCCCCTTTAATTGTTAGGACAAGGAACTTGTCTTTCAGAGCAGAATATCAGAATGTTGTCTGTGGTCTAAGCAACCATAGCATGCCACAAACAAAGCTCTGGGTGACCACTATTTGCTGCTGCCCTGTTTCAGTTTTGTATTTTTTGATGCTCTGTGAAAATTTACAGACATAAAGGGAGAAAGTTTCATAGCTGTCCTGGGTGGCACACCCTACCACTCCCTACATCACATTTTAGCAGTAAACAAGAAGAGGCAGTCACAGAGTTTATCAGGAAAACAGAGAAAAGTATGCTTTTTTGAAGATGCCTTTGAAACCATATCTCTCTTTAATAAATTTTACCCATTCTGCTAATATGTAGTGGGGGGTTGACACTTCCAACATTCAAGTACCCACCCTGCCTTTTGCTCACTTCCCTCTCCTGAAGAATGGAGAGAAGAACAGAAGGAAGATAAAAATATTTGATTCAGATAGACAGTTAATAAGAAAAGCAAAAATGTTCACATAGAAGTAAAGAAAAAAGAGGAATCTATTCACTAGTTTCCATTGGCAGGCATATGTCCAGCCACTAGGTGGGAAGCAGGGCCTCAGTACACATAGCAGCTTCTTGTGAAGACAAGTGACTTAACTACAAATGTTCCCCCTCCTCCTCCTTTACCCAGCTTTTACTGCTGAGCACGAAGTCGCTTTGGTCAGTTGGGTCCTGGCTGTGTCTCCTCCCACTTTCTTGCACACCCCCAGCCTAATGACTTTTTTTTTTTTTTTTTTCTGGGAGAGAAAGAAAACCTTGACACTGTGCAAGCACTGTTCACCAACAGCCAAAACACTGTTTTATCAACACTGATTAGCCACATATGCAAAGCACAGCACTATACAAACTGCTTTGTGAAGAAAGCTGGCTTCATAAATTTATCCTAGCCAGACCCAGTACACATACACATAGTACAATATGAATGGGAAGGTAATTTTTCTTCATCCCCCAAAAAAAAAAAAAAAAAAAAAAAAAAAAAAAAAAAATCTCTTTGGCTCTTTGGCTGAAAGTAGATTTTTTTCCCCTAAAAACAAACCAAACCAACCAACCAACCAACCAAAAATACATTACACACATACATACAAAACAAAAACAAGCAAACAAACAAACAAAAACTAAGTAGCTTCCACAGAGGTGTAAAAACTAGAACCCTGAGAAACTCAAAAATGCTATCCTGAGGATCTACCAACTGGCTAATTTCAGGCTGAAATAAAACAGACTTCAACAATACTGCAAAGTGCTTAATGGACAGAGATTAGTCCATCTCACCAATATTCAAAATATCTAAGAAGGAAGAGAAAAGAGAGGCCAACACATTATTTTAAACAGAATCAGGTGTCAAAGCATAGAAAACTATTCTACTTCACCCCGACTGGGAATCCAGGAGGTAAATTACAAGAATGAAGGGATAAGCCCTCAAATATTAATGTAGTTTGACAGGCTCCTTCTGTTTTAGGTCATTTCATTGTTTTCTGTTCCAAGTATCAGCATAAGAAGAAAAGCCCCTCACCTGAAAACAAGACTGCTAAGGACACTTTGTGCAGACATTCAGAGAAATGCAGCAAAGTGTTGCTATCTGGAGACAGTGGGTTGGTGGTGTAGTTTGCAGTAGGGCTAGGGGAGGTTCTTGAAGGAATTAGGATAGACTAGGATCTCCACCCCTTACTGCAATTATAAAGGCACTAGCATCTAAGGAAGGAACCAGAGAGGAGTTGAAGGGCCAACTCGTTTCATCTGGAGCTCTTGGTGAGGAATGTTGCAGAACTGTTAAAGTAGCAAGCAACGCATTACTTCTTGGGAAGAGAATTTATCTCTTTCTTCTGTTTCCCAGTGAGAAAAATGTGGTTGAAGTTTCTTCTGGCTATTGTCCTCCTGCATGTAACAGCTGGAAAGGAACCTGAGCCGTAAGAACTACCATATTATTACTAATAGTATTCATTGTAAGGCTTTAAAGACAGTGCTAGTTGATGCCACTACTTTTACTGTAAATATTAAATACTGTTATGACTCATCTTTCATATCTGGAGAGCTAAGTTAACCTGGAGTGTGGACATCAAATGAATGGTTCTCATTAAAAACCAAGCAGACCTTCCACCTGTTGAAGAAATTCCAGAGAAGTTGATGTTTGTGTTCAGAAAGGACAATAGCAGTAGTAGCAACAATATACTTTGCTAAAAGCAGAAAAGCAGATGATTCCAGGAGTAAGGTGATGGGCTAAAGTGTAACAGTAGGGAGCACTGGCAGAGCTGTGTGGGGAAACAAAGGCTGAACTTGTCGGGAGCTGTAGGGCAGAAGTGGGGGGCACCAGCAAGAGTGTCTTATGTTTTTTCCAAACCAACCAGCAGGTATTGAACAATACAAACTCTTTGCATTTGTTTCTTCCTGTTGAGGCTGTTTCTCGATTCTCTATGATGTGATCACTGTGCTGTTGGATCTCACAGGCAGTATGTTCTGATGGTGCCTGCTGTCCTCCAAAATGACTCTCCAGGCCAGGTTTGCCTACAGTTCCTCAACCTCAATCAAACGATATCTGTTAGAGTCATCCTTGAGTATGGTGCTGTTAACACCACTATTTTTGAGAAAACCATGATGGCAAGCAATGATCTACAGTGCTTCAACTTCACGGTAAATTAATTTTAGTCTATGTCCTAATGGAAAAGTTAACTTGTTGGAACGGCTGATGCCAGAGGCTTATAGGAAATGTAGGGAGGGTCAAGAAAGAGCAGGAAGGGAACAAGAAGCAGTAGAAATAAGACACGTTGAAGAAAAAAAAAGGAAGTGGAGAAAAGGTACGTAGTGACAGACAAGGAGAGATTTTTAATAGACATAAGAAATGTGAAAGGTTCAAGAAAGACATTTCAGATGATGGGAGTGAGATGGGTTTCTCTTTTTAGGAGTCTAGTCCATGGGTAGTCCATGGGTGTTCAACAGGTTCTGGAGCAAATGACTTTGAGACTAGCGTCGTCCCTTTGTTTTCTTGTTTCCTTACAGATTCCTCCTGTCAATTCTGTCCCACTGGCTTTCATTTCCTTCTCTGCCAAAGGCACCACAGTTAACCTGGAAGAGCGGCGGTCAGTGATGATTTGGAATGCAGAGAGCTTTGTCTTTGTGCAGACAGACAAACCCATCTACAAACCAGGACAGAGTGGTGAATATCTGTTTAGTTGATGGCATTTTCCTTATGCAATTTCTTCAGATAAAATTTTTATGAAGGGTATTCCTCAGGCTGAGTTACAATCTGGACACCTTCAGAATTTCTGTTAAAACCATGCTGGGTGTTTGCTGTGAAGTTCAGAGAGTCATCCTCAGGATGGCAGAAGACTACCGTCAGACAGTCTCTATTCATTTTATTTGTCCCTTCCTCAATTAAGAGAAGAGGGGAGCTTTTACTGCTGTCATTTCATTCCTGGTAACAAGCCAAGCAAGTAGAAAGAAGTGATAAGATCACTATTTATATTGCTGGCTGAAACAATGCTCCCACAGTCTGTGATACTAGTCAGCTTCAAAGACCGACAAAAGACCAAGACCATGATTTAAAAATGAAATACAATTTTTTATTTTTTTTTTTTTAAATAAAAGATCATGTTATTTGCCCTCAGTTCTCATAGCTTAGGACTTTATATACATATATATATATATATATATATAATTTATTTTTTTCCTGCAAAGTTGAGACATTTATGCTATTTAGCTATCCATACTTCTCATCTTGCTGTAGAGCAGAACTCCACATACACAAAGCCCTATTTATTCCCATCAATTTCTTAATTCACTGCTAGGTTTTAAGGTTTCTAAAACAACATTGTGGGAAACACTGAAAGAATATTTCTTTCCAGAGGTAAGCCAAATAACATAGCAGTTAGACTGGATCATCTATATTTTAATTGGGGATGAGTTCTGTCTTAACAGATTGCAGAAAGGAAAGCTTACCAATCAGAATTTGGTTCCACCAAGGCGTCTCACAAACACAGACTGATTATTTGACAGATTGTTTGGCACTGAGGTGGGGGGAAGCAGTAGGTTAAATTGAATGAAAAAATAATGGTTTGTAAGGACATTTTTGAAGCATGCTTGTTTCTGTTTTTTATTGTGTAGTGATTGTCATTCTTTCAGTTCTGCTCTTGTAAAAAAAAAAAAAAATTAAAAATGTGTACAAGATGAGAACAAACTTAACTAACAAGGATTGTACTGCATTAGGAAAAACTGACACTTTGCTGAGTTGCAGTAATATTAGGAGCTTTCATATGTTCAAAGCAATAAACCTCACTTTAGAGACTGGGTAATGAAGAGGAACAAATTTGCTTACATCACGCAGACAGCCACAGAAAGAATTATGGCAGTCAGTTGAGACTACCTGACCTGCACTGCAGTGCAGCCATCCCCTTTCTCTGAGGTTAAGCAAACTTTCATGAAAGAGTGAGAATACAATGCTGGGGGAAAGTGCACTCAGCAAAGTCCCCATAGCATTCTTTTATCTTCAGATGCATTTTATTACTTACATCCTGTGCAAGTGGGTTTGTTAGAAGATCCAATGAAACTGGAAGTGCTAATAAAAGCAAAAACTCATGCTCAGCTAAATTAGCTCCAGTACCGTTAATGCCTTGTTCCATGTCTTTCCAGTGATGTTTCGTGTTGTTGCTCTGGATTTCAATTTTAAACCTGTTCAAGAGATGGTGAGTGATGTGAAATATTTCCCTGTATTTAAAATTACTGGGACACAAACTCCCCTCAGATTTTAAGTAAACAGTTTGCTGTGGGAAAAAAAAAAAAATAATAAATAAATAAATAAATAAGAGTTTTTGCAGAGACTACATGCGAAAAGTAAACAAGATTTCCTAAGCAGGTGATATGTTCTACCCTTACCTTACAGTCACATGTAACTGGACAAGTCTGTAGCAGATTGCACTCCTGACACAAGACCTCTTGCTACTGCTGGGAAAGAGGCTTTAAAAACCCCCTGCCTTTGTGCTGCAGACATTATTTATAGCTCTGACTAGAAAGCCCACTTGACAGTCTCCTGCTATTACCATTCAGCAATTGTTGCTTGCAAAAATAGGCAAGTCAACCACCTATGGTACTTTGCTCGTTTTAAAAAAGAGGAAATGAAAAGACTTACCATGACTGTTTATTTCATCAGTGACACTTTTTTTCATTGCCAGTAAGCTGTCTTCATGCTAATGGTACATAACACAAGAGATGGAGGGATTTTACTGGCCTCTTTTCATGTAGTTGTAAAGCAGAAGACAGCACAGTGTTACCAAAAAACCTGGTGCTATATAAACAGAGGGAAGATGTAAGATCAAAGAAGCCCAAATCATGATTTACATGCACCACTGTAACTCTGCATAATCAACTGCTTCTGATTTCCCCTAAATCCAATATGATCAGAGCCTGTCCCAACATTATCATTTCATCCGGTCCCTTGTTGTAATCTACTTATTGATGCAGAATTGCTATGAAAACTGATTATGAGATCTAGAATTATACTTCTTATTAGTTAGGCAGTCCTCACAATCCTGGAGAAAAATAATTTGTGTTTGTTCAGACATCTAATTTCTTCTCCCATTTTTTTTTTTTCTTTTTCCTTTTTCAGTACCCCTTGATCGCTATTCAGGTAGGAGATTTTTCCCTTTGTAATGTACCACACTTACAAACAAAAAATCTAGAGCACATATGCTTATATTAGTTTATGTTAAGCCATATCCTGCTCATGAATACACTGGCAGAAATTAACAGAAACTCCATAAAATTCCAGGATGCTGTTCAATCTTTACTAACATGGAAAACATATCTACTTTCATCTCAGCAGTTATAAAAGTTGTACTGTTCCTATGCCTGTCTTTGACTCCCTTACACCACGTCCAGTTTGTTCAACTTGTTTTGGAGTATATCTTTTCATAACTCAAAACTGTGAACAAATATAGGCAGTGAGTAAAATTAGTAGCTATACTGGCACTTCCATTGCATTTTGCAGTGGTTTTTAATCACAAAACACATCTAGACAATATTCCTGCAAAATTTTCTTACACTGCGAAATCATGTGATATTAGTTTGTGTTGAATCATAAATATTTGGAATTTTGTGTGCATTTTTTTTCAGTCTGTGTTGTAAAGAGTTCAAGGAAATTGCACGAGTTAGTATTCTGTAACCTAACTAGCATAAAATACAGTCAGAGGCAAAAGACATTTCAGTATAGAAGAAATGTTCCCTTCCTCCTTCTGGCAGCAGAAAAAAAAAAGGGGGGGGGGGGAAGGGTCATTAAGGGCAAGATTTGTTTAAGCTAGGGTGAAGGAGAAGCATGAAGAAGGGATTTTCTTTCTTTCCCCCCTTGACACAAAACTAGTAAAATACATGCTAAGAAGCAGGGGAAAACAGTGTAGTGCAACTTCCTCTGATCATTGAGACTAATACCTAGGATTGCAAAGGATAGCCAAATCTGAGATCATCAGATGAGAATCTAGCAACATTAATAACTGGAGTACCAAGGTACAATTTATCTCAATGAGTATTTGCATTAAACAGCTTCTTCAATGAATTAAGAGCAACTTGCCCTATGCTTCTTTGTTTCTGGTTTTGTATGCTAGTTGCAAAAGATTTCTGAGGCAAACAAACTGTGAATCTATATACTTTTTTTCTTCAGGATCCATGGAACAACAGGATCTTTCAGTGGCAAAATGTGACATCGGAGATGAATATTGTCCAGATTGAATTCCCACTAACTGAAGAGCCTATCCTGGGGAACTATAAAATTATCATAGAAAAGAAATCAGGAGATAGAACAAATTATTCTTTCCTTGTGGAGGAATATGGTAAATGCCACCTGCTGGTTTTAATTCAGAGTAGAAAACATTATTAAAGATAAGTCTTATCAGGCAACCCTTATGATTGCTAATACTTCAAACACCTTCCTGGCAAATGTAACTTCAATTATTTTATTTGTCGTTAAGAAATAGAGGGGGAAGAAAAGTAAAAAGACAACAGAAATTAACCAATTTGCACAGATTCATCTGGGAAAAGAATCTGCATAATAAATCAATAAATTGATAGAAAAATCCACTGTGATGAGCTAACCTTCTCCCAGGCAGGTCCACTAACTTTCTGGCCATAGCTTTGCAAGAGTTCTAGATATCACAGAATTCATCATTCAGAATGGTCATTTTCATCATTCTCATCAAAGCTTTGAATTAATGCTTAAACGAACCTTCATTGATCAGGCCATTTCTTGGCTATCTTGACACCCCAGTGCTGAGCTTTCATTCCATCTGTGACTAAAGTTATATCTAATTTCATCTCAGAAGAGACAATATGACAGTGTTGGTTTCTTTGTCTTTTTATTCTTTGTTCTAGTGTTGCCAAAATTTGATGTTATAGTCACTGCACCAGAAAGTCTTACAGTCATGGATTCAGAGTTCACAGTGAAAGTCTGTGGAGTGTAAGTACCAGGTGCAGAGCGATTAGTAAACATACTGAAGAGCAAGAACTTCCCAAAGACTGGGGAAAGAGAAAGGACTTAGAGAACAGACTAGAATAAATAGGGCTTCAGAAGAGGTTGGTCAGGGCTGACTTGATGGTTGGAGTTTTCATTTACTTGTATTCTCCTCTCATTTTATTGTATGAGTATTCTCTTCTCAATGGTGTTTGGTTGGTTAACCAAATATTTCACGGAGTCCCCTTTTAAAGTACGATGTGTCTTCTCCCAGCAAATCACCTCGGAGGGGGGCCTTTGTTCAGCTTAACACTGTTAAATTCTAACATGGGTCTTAATGTTTCAGCTGTCTTTAACTTTCCCACTAAGCTTAGTCCTTTGGAAAGACCTTGTTTACTCTAATACAAAGAACTTGTAACTTATAACTATTGGTTGGAATCCTGAACCCCTTACAATTATGAGGAGTTTTGCTTTGATCTCAGTGAGTCTAGGACTTCTCTCTAAGAAGAAGAATGGAGAAAACAGTCATAATTTGGTTGGCAGTTACGTCTGGGCATCATCCTTATAGGTGTATTTATTTTGACATTTATGGTATGGTTCTGGTTCATGGGTGAAATAAAACTCATCAGTATTTCAACTTGCAATTTGTATTATCTTTCTGTAACAGAAAGAAAGTTAGAAAGAAATTGTGAAATCACCCTAGTGTCTGGCTTGCTAGATCCCTTCTCAAGCTGGGTCTATTCCTGCATAAATTCCTTAAGCCAGTTTTTCAAGCATCCTCTCACTGACATTTTTCTTCTTCCCCTAGGTACACCTATGGCCAGCCTGTTGAGGGGAAAGTCCAGCTGAGCGTGTGCAGGGATTTTGATTCATATGGAAGATGCAAGAAAAGCCCAGTTTGTCAATCATTTACAAAAGATGTATGATGCATAATTATAATTCCTCTTTGTGCTTGCCTTTTCCTCCATGTTCCTGCTTCTCTCTCTGCTCACAACATTTCTTTATTTTATTTCTTTTTTTCTTTCTTCAATGTTTCACTTCATTGAACTCACCTATTCACTTAGATCACTAGCCAGAAACTCTGGGCACTTAATTGTCCTGGTTTTCCACCAGGCCTGAAGAAGGACTGACATGTTCTTTCTTTATGACCCACCTGAAAAGTGTAGGTAGTGGTATCTCCATCAGTTCTATATAGATCAATTCAAAAGTAATGGGAAAAGACTCCTTTTTGAAAGCTATGGAAAATTCTTCTCTTGACTGCTGAGAACTCATTTTATCTGATAGAATTCAGTAACCAATTTTTCCCCATTTTCACTCTGCTGTGGAAGGCCTGGCATTCTTCAGGTAGAAGTATTTCCCAGATGTGGGAAATACATGTATATAGACCCAAGAACTTTACTTTCACTTGTCTCACCAGTTGAATACCCATCTAGTTAAGCAGAGCTGTCTTCATACAAAACTATGCAGCACAGTATTTCCAAAACAGTAGACCAAGAATTTCAAAATTAAAAATGTAAAGAAAAGACATCATGTGATGCATCCACAGTTGGTTTCACATGCATTAGTAATCTCCCAGGCAGAGTCAAGATCTGCCAGACAAGGAGAGGAAGATGCAGCAACTCTTTGTGAGAGTTTTTTCTCTCCTGTCATGCAGAAACTGACAGGAGTGCCTTTCCTCTCCCATTGCTGCCTGGCAGTTACCTCTCAGGACATTTCAACAGGAGTTTGATGGAACATTGCATGCTGTCCTGGGTCATGGGTGTTAGGCAGTGTCATAGGAAGCATCTGCCTGAAACTTCAGTAATTTTTAAAGATACTACCAAAGAAGGGCATTGTATATTGCCAATATCCTTAGTAAGCTGTGATCCTTGGTAACATAATTTTTCTTCCCTTTCCAGCTGGAAACTGATGGCTGCCTCTCCCATGTTTTCAGTTCCAACATCTTTGAGCTAAATCGCATTGGTTATATGAGGAATCTTGATGTGAAAGCCATTGTCACAGAGAAAGGAACAGGTAATCCCTTTTAGACAGTCAGAAACAGCAACAGTGGTGTGGTTAGAAAAATACAGTAGAGGATATTCAACCTCTGTCTGCTGAGCACAAGGATGTCTTCCTATTTTTATAAGCATGGCAATAATTTCCAGGTAAATGCTACCTCTGATGTAGCTATATACAAGACAAAGTGTATTTTCTCTTGACTCCAGGCATGTCTTACAGGCCTGCAACTTACAGCTACTCAGTCTATTTCCATAACTCGAGTGATGAGCAGTTTGCAGTTTGAGAATATGGATCGCCACTACAGAAGAGGAATTCCCTACTTTGGACAGGTAAGTGAAGGCACAGATAGTTTGTAGTGAAGGTGACTGATATCACAAGATTGCCAAGACGGGAAAAACTAGGGGACTATTTTGGGGGGATTGTTTTCTCCCCACGCTTCTTTCTTTACATATAGAGTGCCTTATCAGTAATTCCGAATACTGAAGAGTATAAACTTATTCTGAGTTTGTTTCTGCCAGAAATACTTTGCATCAAAACAATCCATTAATTAGTATTTTTCTAACTTGTGTTTTCAGTTTGATACAAATCACTGCTTCCCCCTTCAGAACTGACCATTACAAATGAGAAAAAAAAATAACACTGGGCAATGAGGGAAGACAGAGTAAAACAAAACAAATATACAAGGAAATATGCAGGAAACAGTTTCTGTCTCAAAAAGCCTTTTCATGATTTTATGTTTGTTGACAAATCCCACATCACTCTGTCAGTGATTTAAAGCGGAGGTATAAATGTATCTTTCTTTGTCTTACATTCAGTTCAGCCTTTTTCAGTGAGGAAAGGATAAGGTCATCTTACCAGCAGCACTGAAAGGAAAGGATGAAAAACATGCATATCTACACAGAGAAAGATAACAAGATAAACATGTCTAGTATTTTCTTCTCCTATAGATCAAGCTGGTAGACAAAGACAACTCCCCTCTTTCCAATGAGGTCATTCAGCTATTTGTCAATAACAAGAATGTAGACAATTTCACCACTGATGTTAATGGCATCTCTGAGTTTAGCATTGACACATCCGAAATGTTTGATCCTGAGATCAGTCTGAAAGTGAGTACAGAATGGGGGCGGGGGGGGGGGGGGTTAAGGGGGGGTAGAAAGGAAGGGGGAAGATGTGAGAGAGGGAGAGGGAGAGGGAGAGGGAGAGGGAGAGGGAGAGGGAGAGGGAGAGGGAGAGGGAGAGGGAGAGGGAGAGGGAGAGGGAGAGGGAGAGGGAGAGGGAGAGGGAGAGGGAGAGGGAGAAGGCTAGTCTCAAACTGAACCTCCAAAAGATTGGATGAGGTTTGAATTCTGGTAATAAAAATGTCCATTTTTTGTATTATTTAATATTCTAGAACTCTCAAAAATAAACTCTCAAAAAATAACTCCCAAAAAATAAAAGAAGTGAGGAAAATACCTGAGTTGTTACAATTCAATGGCTTGCTGCAAGGCTGCAAGACCAGTGTGATATTTCTTCCTTCCCAGATTGTCTTAAGATGTTCTTAGATAGTGCATTGTGTGAACTAATCATTTTGATGTGAGCACATGATAATGTTTTCCGTAGTGAGTCATGTTTGTTTTACTTTTCTTCCCCATTACCTCTCCTAATCAGGCAACATACAAAACCAGTGACCAGTGCCACTCTGAAGGCTGGATAGAGCCTTCGTACCCCGATGCATCTCTCTCTGTCCAACGCTTCTACTCCTGGACTAGCAGCTTTGTGAGGATTGAGCCTTTGTGGAAAGATCTGAGCTGTGGGCAGAAAAGGATGATCACTGTGCACTACATATTGAACACAGAAGGATATGAACATATCAACATCATGAACTTCTACTATGTGGTGAGCGTGGGTTTCTTACAGAGTTTCACCGAAAGAGCTTTACTAGGCAACTATTTGGGCAGTAAGCTTTACCCCCAGCAATTATGGTAGTGCTTTTCCAGACTCTGGATAGCCAGCCACCACAATGATCCATGAACAGAAACAGTACTGAGCTGACTTGGCAAAAGTACCTGCTCAGGCAAAATAACCCATAATTTCTGGTTGTGCTACTTAATTTTGTAGCAAGTATCCCCCTTCATATTGGCTTAGGCTATGGTTAATTTCCCTTCTCTACCAGAAACTCTTCATGGTATTCTCTGCCCTACTCCTTTCCCTTCCTTTTTATGCTGCTTCCTTGCCAGTAACATCAGCAGTGCCATATGGCTGATGTTTAAGCATGTGAAGCCATCCCAATGCACATGCTTCAATTGCCATATCAATGTACATTGAACTTGATTGTCATTTTCTTCCTCCAACCTCTACCAACCCATAAATGTATTGTTGTTTTCTGTACAGGGCATGGCAAAAGGCAAGATTGTCCTTACAGGGGAAATTAAAGTTAATATCCAAGCTGGTGAGTCAAGTTGCCATCATGGTTCTGCAATTAAAAAAAAAAAAAAAAAAAAAAAAAAAAAAAAAAAAAAAAAAAAAAAAAAGAGGGGTTAACTGGGGACCAAGACAAGACTTCTTGGAGGTACCCAGCAGCTGTTGAGTTGTTAGTATTCCTCTATGCCCATGCACAAGTGCATTACTAGTAAGATCACTATAAAATCATTTAGTCAAGAAACTAGTTTCAGATATAATTCAAGAAATAGTGTCCTGTAAAGATGTCCCCAAAGGATAGTGGAGGGAATGCAGAGAGTCTGTCTTGGGGAGGCTGTCTGAATCTGGTCACCTGTTCAAACTGACGATAAATCTGAGGGCATCTGGGTTTAAGCCCTGACATGTCACCTCCTGGCCACTCCCTGTCACTCCAGGATTTTTCAGTTTATTGTTTGACTACAGGTTGCTCCACTGACAGGTCCTGATGCATGTCTGTCTATGATGGCTACTACAGCAGTAGTACAGCCACCTTTGGGTATGTTTCTTTATTTGTCTCTTCCTCTCTAATAACAGATCAAAATGGCACTTTCACCATCCCACTTGAGGTCAGTGAGAAAATGGCTCCAGCCCTTTGGCTGCTAGTATACACCTTACATCCTGACAAGGAGCTGGTGGCAGACAGTGTCCGATTTCCAGTTGAGAAGTGCTTCAAAAACAAGGTGAGAGACACCGAGACAGAGCGAGTCTTACATGTTGCCAGATAAATACATATTCTTTATGCACACGTTCGCAACAAATTTCCAGTTTTACTTCTCGTTTCCATCTACTTCTCTCAGCATCTCTCTCTTTATTCTCCTTTTTTCTCTTTATTCTTATATCTTTCCCCTGCCACCACCTCCTGGCTTTACTGCCAAAAGGCAAATCCGCTTTAACATTAAAAACTACTTTTCTGGAAACACACTACTCCCATATTGTACCCACTTCTCCAGCACTAAACTAGTGTCTTATTTCGTTTTGACAGTCTATGCTTTAACATAGCAAACATACTTTAGTCTTACCCCACTTCACAACGTAATCTATTTTTTTATAGTTTTTCTGTGGAAAAAATGTAGTTTATGTTTACAACAACTAAATACATATAGAAAAGGAAGCAAAAATAAAAATCTTGGGGTCTAAGGTTATGTGTGTTTTTTTTTCCTTTTTTTTTTTTTTTTTTCCGGTGAAACGTATTGATTAGCCATTTTGAATTCAGATTTCACTTTTAAGATTTTTCTCATGTTCAGTTTCTGAAAGCTAAAAGATCGCTATCGTGAAACAAAACAGAAGAAAAAAAACAAACAGTGTTAAGGATAATGTTTTCATTTACCTGATACAGTCTCTTCCCCTCTCCCCCCCTAACACATACACACACTTTTCCCCTCTTATGTAACACAAGTATCAAAAAGATTTCTCTATGACAGGATTCATACCAGATCTGTACTGCAATTCCTAAGGTAGCCCATGGACCTAGTAAAAATATGATTTGCTCATTGTAGTGCTTATTACACGTAGTCAGTGTCATAATCAGATTTGGTTAGACAATAGCAGCAACAGAATCACACTTCTTTTTAAATCAGTTAAGGTAGTCTTCATTTAAGTTACCATAACGTGGGAGTCTTATTGCCTAACACCCCGTTATAGTTGAGGCCTGGTCAACAGAGGCAGTGGAAACCAGACATCACCCTCTGGTCAGATCAGCTGTGCTTTAACAAAAGAGCTTTTACTCTTTTTCTCATCCTCCTTTCACAGAAATCTAGAGAAGCCTTGAGTAGTAGGGATTATCCATACCAATATGTGTTTGATAAATTTTAGGTCCAGATGCAATTCTCTGAAAAACGAATGCAATCAGCTTCCAATGTCAGCTTAGTTATAGAAGCTGCTCCTAACTCCTTCTGTGCTGTGAGGGCAGTAGATCAGAGTGTGCTGCTCCTGAAGACTGAGACAGAACTGTCTGCAGAAATGGTAAGCTATCCAAACAAATGCACTGTCTCTTTCTCTGAAGCACTGTTTTCTTCTCCATTGACATGTCTCTCTACTGGAGACTGTGTTAAACATCTACCACTTTTTGCATGTGCTGGCCATGAACCATCTATAATATGTAATACACAGCCTTTGTTTCTTGGCAGTCAGAAGTCCTGTAAAGGACCTGGGATTTGATTTAACCAGTGACTCTAGGACTCATATGCTCACATGGGAAACTTCAGTAGATGATCACAAGTCAACAGGCAGGCCACACAGGGGCAACAGTGCTATCCTGGGTACTATATATACCCAGAATGGCCAAGGACAAGAAAAGAGACTTGATAAAGAGTAAAAACCCAAAAAGGAAGGTAAAGTCCCAGATTACTCTCCAAATAGATATCCCATTATTCTTATTCCATGATTCTCAGCAGCAATCACCCAGAGGGACACCTAGAACAGGTTGCCCACTACCATGTACAGATGACTTTAGAATATCTCCAAGGAGGTGAACTCCACAACCTCTTTGGGCAACCAGTGCCGGTGCTCAGTCACCCACACAGTAAAGAAGTGCTTCCTGGTGTTCAGAGGGAAGTTCCTGTGCTTTGTTTTATGCCCATGGGCTCCTGTCCTTTGACTGGGCACTGCTGAAGAGAGCCTGGTTCTATCTTCTTTTCACCCTCCATTCAGGTATTTATGTACATTGATGTGATCCCCCTTGAGCCTTCTCTTCTCCAGGCTGAACATTCCTAGCTCTTTCAGACTTTTCTTATATGTAAGATACTTATCTTTGTAGTGTTTTGTTGGACTTGCTCCAGGAGCCCCATGTCTCTCTTGTACTGGGGAGCCCACAACTAGACACAGTTCTCCAGGTGTGGACTCACCAGTGCTGAGTAAAGGGGAAGAATCATCTCCCTCAAGTGGCTAACTACACTCCTCCTAATGTGTTGGAAACCACTGGCCTTCTTTCTTGCAAGGGTACATTGTTGACTCCTGTGCACCAGGACCCCAGGTAGAAGCAGAAGCAGAGAAGCAACACCGCTTTCCAGCTGATAGGCCCCAGGCATATACTGATGCATGGGGTTATTCCTCTCCAGGGGCAGGACTTTGCAATTCTTATTTTTGAGCTTCATGAGGTTCCTGTCAGCTCATTTCTCCAACCTGTAGAAGTCCCTCTGGATTACAGCATGAGCCACTAATAAATCCACTACTCCTCCCAGTTTTGCATCATCAACAAATTTGTTGAGGGTATGCTGTGTCCCATCATCCAGATTATTAATGAAGATATTAAACAGGGTCAGATCCAGTATTGACCTCTGGGGTACACCATTAGTTACCAGCCTCAGACTAGACTCCACTGATCACCACCTTCTAGGCCTGGCTATTCAGCAGCTTTTAATGCAGGAAACAACATTGCTTCAAACAGGACAGCATCTCTGCTCTGGCAATGGCCAGTACATGACCATGTAATGAGGATTGACCTTTGTGTTTCCTTCCTTCATAGATATACAGTCTGCATCCCCTTCAAGACCTGCAAGGCTATATCTTCAATGGGCTCAATCTAGAAGATGATCCCCAAGACCCCTGTGTCTCATCTGACAACATCTTTCACAAAGGCTTGTATTACACACCTGTAATGTCTGGATTAGGCCCAGATGTATATCAGTTCCTCAGGGTAAATGTCCTGTACATTACTTAAATCTGTTAAAGTGAGCTTCCACTTATGTAGCTTTACAGCTTTAATGGTTTGTTAGCAGAACACGTGCATGACAAATGCTCTGCATGGACATCCATTCTCAACTGACTGTGGTGTACTCTGATTTTCTGTCATGTACAGAACACAAGTCAGTATTCAAAGGCAGTAATGGGAAAGAGGAAGGAATGCAATAAACCTCATCTACTGTATTGTTATGGCTGACACCAAAATATGTCTTTCACAGGAAATGGGCATGAAATTTTTTACCAACTCAAAGGTTCGGCAACCAGTTGTATGTACTAGCGAGACTGTAAGACCTGTGCCATATTTCTTGAATGCAGGATTCACAGCTTCTACACACCATGTCAAATCATCAGGTAATATAGGAAACAGGAGAGAGGTTTTATATTTCTGCTTAAATGAACTGTGGAAAAGACACGGACAGTACTCCCAGATCTCATTTGGCGATGTTCAAACTTTCTGAACTCGTCATTTGAATCCTGGTCTGGCACAGAATGAAATAGCTTATGATGATGGCCAATGGCCAAAAAAAAAAAAAAAAACACCTTTCAGCCTTTCAGTCTACACTTCTGATTCATGTCCAGTTCTATGCTAGGAAGTGTTGGCAATTGGGAGAGTGCCAGACAAAAGAGATGCTGTTGACAATGATTCCTTTCTGAACAGAGGTTTTTGAAGAAAGAGTGCAACAGTGTGGCCAGGACACATATCTAAAAGCCAAATGTCCCAAGCCCTAGTCCTAGGTCTAATGTTCATGTATGGAGACCAAGAGCAGTTAAATAAATGTTTTCTTGCTTAATGATGTAAGTTTATACCAAATTGAGAGACACTTATATGGAAATACCAACAGTCTCAGGTAAACATAAATGAGTAAACACTAGTTATCCTTCATACTGGTCCACATAAATTAAAGCTTGCCCTTTTCTGGAATGAGGATTGATGAAATTTTATGAGGAGTGGCTGAGGTCACTAGGCCTGTTCAGCCTGGAGAAGAGGAGGCTGAGAGGAGACCTCATCACACTCTGCAGCTTCCTCACAAGGGGGAGTGGCGTGGCAGGCCCTGATCTATTCTCTGTAGTGATCAGTGATAGTACCTGAGGGAATGGAGTCAAGCTGAAATAGGGGGGGTTCAGGCTGGATATCAGGAAGAGGTTCTTCACTGAGAGGGTTGTCGTGCACTGGAACAGGCTCCCCAGGAATGTAGTCATGGCACCAAGCCTATGGGAGTTTAAGTAGAGTTTGGACTCTGCTCTTAGTCATATTATCAGAATTTTTGGGTAGACCTGTGTGGTGCCAGGAGTTGGACTTGACTGTTGGACTTGGAGTTGGACAGGAGTTGGACTTGGAAGATCTGGATAGCCTGGACCGATGGGCTGAGGCCAACTGTATGAAGTTCAATGAAGCCAAATGCCGGGTCCTACACTTGGGGCACAACAACCCCAAGCAGAGCTACAGGCTGCGGGGTGAGTGGCTGGAAAGCTGCCTGGCAGGGAAGAACCTGGGTATATTGGTTGATAGTCAGCTGAATATGAGCCAGCAGTGTGCTCAGGTGGACAAGAAGGCCAACAGCATCCTGGCTTGTGTAAGAAGCAGTGTGGCCAGCAGGACCAGGGAGGTGATTGTCCCCCTTTACTTGGCTCTGGTGAAGCCACACCTTGAGTACTGTGTTCAGTTTTGGGGCCCTCGCTACAAGAAGGACATGGAGGCCCTGGAGCATGTCCAGAGAAGGGCTATGAAGGCAGTAAGGGGTCTGGAGAACAAGTCTTACGAGGAGTGGCTGAGGGAGCTGGGGTTGTTCAGCCTGGAGAAGAGGAGGCTCAGGGGTGACCTTATCGCTCTCTATAGGCACCTTAAAGGAGGCTGTAGTAAGGCAGGGATTGGTTTATTCTCCCTTGTTCCCGGTGATAGGATGAGGGGGAATGGGCTAAAGTTGCACCAAGGGAGATTTAGGTTGGATATTAAGAAAAAAAACTTTACTGAAAAGGGTTGTTATGCATTGGAATGGGCTACCTAGGGAAGTGGTTAAGTGACCATCCCCAGAGGTCTTTAAAAAATGTTTAGATGTAGAGCTTAGTGATATGGTTTAGTGGAGGACTTGTTAGTGTTAGGTCAGAAGTTGGACTAGGTGATCTTGGAGGTCTCTTCCAACCTACATGACTCTGTGTGATTTTGTGTGTGATCCTTATGGGTCCCTTCCAACTTGGGATATTCTATGGTTCGATGAAATTTCCATTATCTCTTAACAGCTGAAGTTGCTAGAGAAGAACGTGGGAAGAGACTCATCCTTGAGACTATTCGGGAATTCTTCCCTGAAACTTGGATTTGGGATATAGTCCTTGTAAAGTGAGTATTGCTTCTTCTCTCTCTTTGCCTGTTTTTAATGATTACAGAATATGTACCCTGATGTTCTTCTGCATGACTGCAATTTATTGCCACCTCTTCTCACAATTTGGCCTGGAAGAACTATCTTTTTCAGTCATCACCTGATCACCTGCCCTCCCCACTTCCATGATAAAATGTCCCCAGAACATCTATTCCCACAATGTGTGTACCATGACTCATACTCTGTAAGAAGAGGAACACATCTGTTTAAAACATGGTTTTGCAAAATGGGTCTGCAAAGAATTCTAAGTTTTCTTTCCAAAGTCAGGTAAATGATGAGCAGAAGAATTTTCAAATGGACTTATGTCCAAAGATTTAGGTGATAAATTCTGAGGGGACTCAGATATGGGATTTCTACAGACAGAATAGAGCTAGTGTTACTGTGAAAACGTGGAGCCTCTATGGGAACTAAGGTATATGAAACTTCCCCCATCCAGACTCATTCTTTTTCCATTTCCATCAGCTCTACTGGAAAAGCCAATGTCTCATACACCATTCCTGACACCATAACTGAATGGAAAGCCAGTGCCTTCTGTGTGGAAGAGTTGGCTGGATTTGGTATGTCTGTGCCTGCCACCCTGACAGCCTTCCAACCTTTCTTTGTGGATTTGACCTTGCCATACTCTATCATCCGGGGAGAAGATTTCCTACTTAAAGCCAATGTCTTCAACTACCTCAACCACTGCATTAAGGTGTGTACTTCTGCCCACACTATTAGTCCCTACACCATTTCCAAGAAAGACTTTGTAATTTGGAAGGAAAAAAAAAAAAGGTATTAAAAAGATTGGTGTAGATGACTGGATCTGTCTCTGCTCTTGATCGATGTACTGCTCGATCTATCTGATGATAAATTGTCCTGACTGGATTTGTCTTTCTATGCCACTACAAAGCAGAGGGAGATCTGTGTGAACTGTGTCTAGGACGGGTATGCAAACAACTGTCTCCAGAGGTCTAAACAGGAAAGAAAAAAGTGTTTTGTGGAGGATCATTCACACTTCACAGCCACACAATCCATCAATGTCTTTACTGGGGTCTTTTCTCTAGGGATATGTGTGAAAGTGTGATGAAGTAAAGTGCTTGTGCCTCCCAAACAGAAGTATGTGGGAAAAGCAAGAAGTGGAGAGCAGAGAAACCCTCCTTCTCTGGGACAGAAGTTATCAAGAGTACCAAAACAGGGAGTACCAAAGTCCCAGTACATGCCCTACAGAGTATGTGTCCAACTAGAGACTGTACTGCTCTCAGATGCTGGGTGCTTGTACTCTCAGTACTCTGCACTTTTCTGGTAAAATGCCTCCAGACCACAGGTGCACAGCACCTCTGTATTGAGAGAGCTTACAAACAGTTTAAAACATACTTAAAGAAAGAAAAACAGCTTTTTTTTTTTTTTTTTTTTTTTTTTGACTTCTTTCTTATGTTGTATTTGGAATCCTTAAAAGAGAGGCAGGTACAGAGTTTATATTTCTTTTACTTAGTTTGAATGTTGAAAGTTAGCCCTCCAGTCTCACAAGGAGACCACCACAAAAGGAATAAAAATCAAGACATATCTTAGGAATGATCTGTTATTGAGGATTTCATCTCTTGACCTCATTTTTTGGATATTCCTACAACAACAAAAACATAAATATTAGACAGCATTTTTCTTTGCAAGTTAGTTCAAAACCATTAGCACCAGGTCAACTGAACATAGCTCAAAATTCTGATCAGGAATCACAAGTACTTGTTGGATATTTAAAATCTCAATGGAGAATGTCATGAGGAGCAAAAGAGAACACTGTCAAGGTTGTATATGATAGATGATTCATCTACACACCAGCATCCAGGGCATTAAATCTCTTCTACACTGTTAATTCTGGACATAAATAGAGATTATCTGACCACCCTCTAACAATAAAGCACCATTTGCCTATGGTATAAAATCTTCATCCAATCACATTCCTCTTTCTGTTCTCAGATTAATGTTTTGCTGTCAGATTCCCTTGATTATCAGGCCAAACTAATCTCCACAGATGATGATGGATGTGTATGTGCCAGAAAAAGAAAGACCTATGCCTGGAATATTTCCCCCAAAGAAATTGGTAAGCGCCTGTGAATCTATCTGGTTTTCTGTCCTGAGACTACTAATAATCAATTTATGCCTCACCTGAAGACCTATTCTTTTTTTTCACTTGGAGAAATCTGCCTACCCCTATTTCAGGAGGATCAAAAAGTCTATCCAGAACTGCAGTTTGTTTATCATTGCAATTTTCAGAGATCTGTTCATTTTCCTTGTCTCACCTAGATTGACTGAGCATTCATTATGCTGCACTACTTACTCTACTACTGTATAGACAGTCATTATCAAATGTAATTTCTTACTTTAGTCATAATTCTTTATGAGAGAGGTCAAATTTCCCTCTTTTCTGCTACTATTTAAGGTCAAGTAGCATTCAGAATTACAGCAGAGACCGAAGATGATGGAGATTGTGGAGATGAAGCACCCAGGAACATCAGTATTGGCTACAGGGACACACAGATCAGGACACTGTTGGTTGAGGTACTGCTGACAGCTCTTACTTTTTTCCCTGTACTCCCTTCCATGAGGAAAGGAAAATGCAGCAAAAGTACCAAAAAGAAGTACAAGTTTTTCAGGTTCGGTAAAGAACTTACGGTTTTGGCTCCACCTTCGTCTTGCTAGGACAGTGTCCTGCTCTTTGATATAAGACCAAGTCTGTTCCCTTCTTATGTCCTCTTCCATGAGGATCACTGGATATTGGTTGGTCAGTGCACATCTTCCTCCTCTTCCAGAGGAGAAACTGAAAAAGAGGGACTCTCTGATGGGTACTTCGCTTTAGCAGCAGCCACATCAAGTATGAACCTGTAAACTATTCCTTTAATACTGCCGTTTTATGATGCAGAAGGCTGGGTCTGGGTGTGGCCCTTCTGTCACTGCATTACTTCTGCATGCTTTGTTCTCATCTGTTGCATGTGTCTGTTTTCCCCATCACCATCCAGCCTGAAGGAATCAGAAGGGAAGAGACCCAAAACTCCCTCATCTGTACAAATGGTAAGTGCTCTATATACTGCTGTCCTGAAAGGAAATGAAGGGAAGGCTGGAGTTTCTGCTCTTTCCTGCTCATTGGCGCTGTCCCCTTGCTTTTGCATGAGGTGCCTAATGGCAGCCAGTGTGAGTGCTTAACAGTTCAGTTCCCTGCTACAAAATTAATGTGTGATCTGGTGCATGTCACTTAGGTAGTATCTGTGCTGGAGTCAAAAGTGCACAGATACTGAAGGAAGGCTGTTATAAAGGTATCAAAGGGAGAAAACCTTTCTGTGCAAAATCTATTCTGGGCTGCATGCACTCATGTTTGGCTGCTGTCTTCTATTCCAAGGATAACTGTAGCTTGTAGTTTTCCATTTCTAGTGAGAATTGAAGAGGGAATACTAATGTATCCCTCCATCCCATCTTGGTGCTGACTGCAAATGGTTTCCAAAGTTTCCTGGAAGCTGTCTAAAAGATGCACAAGGGCAGCCCTGTCACTCCCCAGTGACAGACTGAAGAAATCCCCAGAGTTCACAGACAATAAATAGTCTGTGAACAGCAGCCTTATCTCGTTTAATTTATTTCTGTTGAACAATGACAACTACTGCACCATTTGGGCTGTTTTTCACTAGATTAGTTTAGCTGTGCTACCTTCTCTCCTGATGTTCTTCGTATCAATAGCGAGTTTCTATCTACTGCTGTCTCTTGTGCATGATTTTGAACTGTGCAATTTCTCCTGAGCATTTCATTTCTATAACTAATGCTCTTACACAAGTGACCACAATGTACTTGATATTATTCTTCACAGATGATGTCATTACTCAAGGTGTTGCTTTAGACCTACCTACAAATGTGGTGGAAGGATCAGCCAGAGCTTCCTTTTCTGTTGTTGGTAAATAAAAAATTAATAAAACATATAAGGAAAGAAAATTTTAAACTACAAAATGAAAGATTTGTTGGGAACTTTGGGCTTGGTTACATGACTACATATTGGCTTTGTAGTCACTATATATTGGCTTTGTAATACTGATAATCTTAGCTCATTCTAGAAATCTTTCCTTGAAGTAGCTATTTAGATGTGGCCTATGGTACCTTTACATAGTCAACGTTCCTTTTCAGCATCAGTTGTTAATTCTGTAATACGTGGTTCAATGTAACATCTCTGGGCTGTTTACCTCTCCTTCTCTAGAAAGTGAAGTTTCCGGGAAGTTCTTCTTTTCAATTCTAATAAAGAACATCAGCTTGAAGTGGCACTAAAATAGGCAGTATTTCTGGCATGGGCAACTTAGCCTAAAAAGAGTCAGTGTAGGGATTTTTTTGTTGACTGCAAAGCAGAACAGAACAAATCACCCAGTAAGCACTGGGAACTTCAGGCTTTTTGGAAAGTTCTTCAGTACCATAGAGGCTTACAAACCCAGCCAGGTTTTTCCATGACTCTCCCTAGTGAATGAAATTTATTGTTTATTTCAGTGTCCATGAACTGTGCTAATCCCCATACACACCTCTTCCCCAGGTGACATTATGGGCACTTCCATGCAGAACCTGCACCAGCTCCTCCAGATGCCGTTTGGCTGTGGGGAACAGAACATGGTCCTGTTTGCACCCAACATCTATGTCCTGGACTATCTGGACAAGACGAGACAGCTGAGTGAAACAATCAAATCTAAGACCATCGGATACTTAGTGAGCGGTGAGCGTTTTTGCTTCCTTTACAGTGTGTGCCAAAATCCCCACTGAGGTCCAGTGAGCAGAAGCAGTAGCATGGCTATCCAAGCTGTATGGCACTGATGCTGTAGCACAGCTCAGTTACCCAGGGGACTGCTGTGACATTTGCTTTCTTTGATTTATTTTTTTTTCTTTCCTCATCCTGTTTTACTGAAATGCAGATGTCATGTTTACTTTGAGGTCTGTCTTTTAATCCCTTTTTTCTCTTCAACCCAGGCACAGCATCTATCCTAACCCTGTCAATTTAGGTGGAGCACAAAACTGACACAGAGCTACCTATTCTGTGACTCCATGTTTCTACAGGACAGGATGTTCCATGCCTACATTTAAGCTCCCTCAGGGCTCCCTCTTTGCTTGGTAGATATATATCACCTTTCCATGCTTTCCCACTGTGATTCCATACAAAACTGGTAGAAAACAAAATTAGGTTTTGTCTTTAACTTAGGTATCAGTTCCTTCTTCCATGTTCTTGCAGGCTACCAGCAGCAGCTATCATACAAACATCCCGATGGGTCCTACAGCATCTTTGGCATCAGAGATAAAGAAGGGAACACCTGGTGAGTGATTTGAAGCAGAAATGACTTAGAAATGAATTTGCATTAAAATCACGTGGTGTAGGTAAATGTTATCTTTGCTAGCTAAATCAGGTGTACAGAGCTGGGTAGGACTGGGACTCTGTAAGTACTAAAAGACATGGTTCTCTACCTCCTGTCAGGGAGTATATGCAGACAGAAGGCTGACTAAAGGCTCAGCTGCCTTTCTGATTCCCACTCTTCCTCTCTCCTGTGGAACCCAATGCACTGCAGTGCTCTGTAGCCAGGACCAGACCCAGAGTGTGCTGGTCTTCCTCTCTGGGTCCCAGCTAGATGTTATTCTTTTTGCTACCCTCTCCTAAGGGAGCACACAAGGACAAAGCAAGTCGCCAATTTGTTGGCTGTAATTATTCAGGCTTGTGCCTAACGTGAGTGGAAGGGATGACTTTTTCTGTTCCTAGCTCAGCTCACAGCTTCATGGTTCCCTTGCAGGCTCACTGCCTTTGTGTACAAATCGTTTGCACAAGCTAGTCGCTTCATCTATATTGATGACCATGTCCAGGCTCAAACCCTGATGTGGCTGGCAAGCAAACAGAAGCCAGATGGCTGCTTCCGAAGCGTTGGGACACTCGTCAACAATGTCTTGAAGGTGGTACAGAATTACTTTAGTCAAATTTACACTGTTATCATTAAAAAGATGTTCTCCCGTTCCTGCCAAAAACAATACTTTCCTCCAAATGCCTGTCTTCTGCAAAGAGCTCTCTCTCCACATCTTAGGTTTAGTTGCTGAAATATTTCCAGTTCAGTCAGTTTCCTCACACTATCTTTTATACTTCATGCACAACCAAGATAGGATTACAGGATTGCAACCTTGAGGGAATTACTGTTTTGGGGTTTTTGAGGCTTTTGTTTTGCTGTTGTTGGTTGTTTGTTGTTGAGATTTTTTTTTTAATTTTTAATTTTTTTTTTTTTTTAAGCAATGGGTTTCTCTTAGTTTAAGTTCTTTTCCTGATGTGTGTGTGTTTCTCACTCATTCCATTCAATGATTGTTCTTCTCTCCATGTCCTTTTCAGGGAGGAGTAGATGATGAGCTGTCACTTTCTGCCTACATTACCATTGCCATGCTAGAGGCTGGGCACTCCATCTCGGTAAGGAGGCTTTCCACTACTGGTATTCAGCTGGAATTGGTCCCCATTTGTTACCTTGGATTCTGTGTCTGCTACAAATTGTCCAGGTAGTAAAGATGGAGATAGGGAGAGAGAGAGCTCCCAGGGAACATGACCCTGCTCTGAATGTATCCAAACTAGTTGCTGTGATAGAAAAAATCCCCATCTCTACTGCACTTCAACCACTAGTTTTCAAGCAGGAATTCTATACACCTCAGTGGAATTAGATCTCTGTTGGAGAAGCTTAGGATATTAAATGACACCTTTGAGCTACCAGATAAAAAAACTTGCCAGGCAGTAGCCCACACACCATGGCTTAGGCTTAAACATGGCTTAGTCAAGAAGGTATTCCAAGTAAATCTATGAAGTCTACAAATGGGACTGAAAGCTATGTTGGGAAAAGGCCACTTGGGAAGAATACAGGGACATGGTCAGAGGATGCAGTGATGAGACAAGGCCAAGGCCCAAATGAAGCTAAATCTGGCAAGGGATGCCGAGGACAACAAGAAGGGCTTTTTCAAATATATCAATAACAGAAAGAAGACTAAGGAAAATGTGGGCCTGGTGCTTAATAAGGTGGGTGCCCTCATGACAAAGGATAGGCAAAATTGCTGAATGCCTTCTTTGCTTCAATCTTTGCTGCTAAGACCAGCCCTCAGGAATCTCTAAACCTACAGACAAGGGAGGAAGTCTGGAAAAAGGAGGACAAGACAAAAAGATCAAAGAGAATTGGGTCAGAGATCTCTAAGGCAAAATTGACACCCACAAATCCTTGGGCCCAGATGAAATGCACCCACAAGTGCTGAGGGACCTGGTGAATGTTATTATTAGCCCACTCTCTATCATCTTTGAAAGGTCATGGAGAACAGGAAGGGTTCCCAAGGACTGGAAGAAATCCCATGTCACCCCTGGCTTCAAACAGGGCAAGAAGGAAGACCTAGGAAACTACAAGCCAATCAGCCTCACCTCCATCCCTGGAAAAGTGATGGAATCACTCATCCTAGAGGTCTTTTCCGGGGACATGGAGGAGAAGAAGGTGATCAGGAGTAGTCAGCATGGGTTCACAAAGGGGAAATCATGCTTGACCAATCTGATAGCCTTCTATGATGGAATGACTAGCTGGGTGGGTAAGGGAAGAGCAGTGGATGTGGTCTACCTTGATTTCAGCTAGGCTTTCTCCCATACTGTCTCCCATAACATCCAAGCTCAGGAAGTGTGGGATGGATTAATAGACAATGAGGTGAATTAAGAACTCACTGAATGGCAGAGCTCAGAGGGTTCTGATCATAGTTCTGAGTCTAGTTGGAGGCCTGTAGCTAGTGGTGTCCCCAAGGGGTTCATACTGGGTCCAGTCCTGTTCGACCTATTCATCAGTAACCTGGATGATGGAACAGAGTGCACCCTGAGCAAAATTTGTGGATGACACAAAACTGGGAGGAGTGGCTGATACACCAGAGGGTTGTGCTGCCATTCAGAGTGACCTGGATAGGCTGGAGCATTGGGTGGTGAGGAGCCTCATGAAGTTCAACAACGGCAAATGCAGGGTCGTAGGGAGAAATAACCCTATGCACCAGTACTGGCGGGAAGCTGAACTGATGAAAGCAGCCTTGCAGACAAGGACCAGGGAGTCCTGGTAGACAACAGGCTAACCATGAGCCAGCAAGGTGCCCTTGTGGCCAAGAAGTCCAACGGTATTCTGTGGTGCATTAGGAAGAGTGTTGCCAAAAGGTCAAGGGAGGTGATCCTGCCCCTCTACTCAGCCCTGGTGAGGTGTCACCTGGAGTACTGTGTCCAGTTCCGGGCTTCCCAGTACAAGAACGACATAGAGCTCCTGGATTGAGTCCAGCAGAGGGCAACAAAGATGATTAGGGGGCTGGAGCATCTCCCAAATGAGGAGAGGCTGAAAGAGCTGGGCCTGTTTAGCTTGCAGAAGAGAAGACTAAGAGGGGATTTTATCAATGTATCTGAAGGGAGGGTGTCAAGAGGATGGAGCGGGACTCTTTCCAGTGGTGCCCAGTGACAGGACAATAGGCAATGGGCACAAACTGAAACAAACTAAATATGAGGAAATGTTTCTTTACTGTAAGGGTGACAGAGCACTAAAACAGGTTACCCAGAGGGGTTGTGGAATCTCCTTCTTTAGAGATTATTCAAAAACCACCTGGATGCAATCCTGTGCAACATGCACTAGGTAACCCTGCTTGGCAGGGGGGAATTGGTCCAGATGATCTCCAGGGATCCCTTCCAATGTCAGCCATTCTGTGATTCTGTGGAAAGGAAGGTCCATGAGAATAAAAAGCAGATTTGTCATTTTAAAAAAGTGACTAGTACAAAAAAAAGAGTATAGCTGGGATGTTAGACTTCAATATATGAGTTTGTCTCCAGTTTGTCATGTGCTTTTTGAGGACCTTCCTGGTTAAGGAACACATTAGTGAGGACATGGGGTCCAATGGTGAACTTCTTTCACTTGGTGTAAACCTAGTGCAACACCACAGAATTAAATTAAAATTACAGCAGAGTCACTAAGAATAGACTACCCCAAAATGCTGGGTTTGTTCAAGGCAACAGAATCTTGAACAGACAAGTGCAGTGTGAATTGTTAGCATAAAGGTAAGCGGAAGGAATTATGTGTGAAAGAAGCAGAGCAGTCTTTTGTTTATACGCCTACATCTTCAAGAACACACTGAAAATCTGCTCTATTTGTATGGTGTTTCCATCTGAAATCCCTCCTTAAGGGGTTTTGGATTCTCTTTCCCAAAGTCACTATACAAACTCAAGTCCTATTCTAGTTGCTATGACAGGATAAAGAATAGGTTTAAAGACACATTCGATCGGGTGAAGACAACTGTTCAGAATTCAGACCCATGTTACATTTTTGCTTTTTTGTTTGTTTGTTTTTGAAGTACACAGTAATACGAAATGCCTTTTATTGCCTGGAGACTGCATCTGAGAAGAATATCAGTGACATTTACACGCAGGCACTCATGGCCTATGCTTTCTGCTTAGCTGGCAAGGCAGAAATATGTGAATCATTCCTTAGAGAGCTACAGAAATCAGCAAAGGAAGTTGGTGAGTTTCAGCCATTTCAAGATTTTGAGAGGCGGGAAGATGGAATAGATCTTACTGATGGCATATGTTCTAACCTTGACAATATCGAGAGTATAGACACATAAATCTTCCACCAGACATCCCAAAATAATTTTGGAGTAAACTTACAGCATATCTGTTGCTCCATAGTAAGTAGCTATGAGAAAGAGACGAGGACATATTCATATTACATCTCTGAGGCAGCATAGAGCAGTGACTCCCATAATCCATTCTCATCGCTCCTTACCCTCTCTTTGTTTCTTCAGATGGTTCAAAGCACTGGGAGCAGAAGCAGAGATCCCCATCTGAAAAATCCCCCTTCTTCCCTGACCATGCCCCATCGGCTGAAGTTGAGATCACTAGTTATGTTCTGTTGGCATTGCTCTACAAACCCAACCGGAATCAAAAGGATCTCACACAGGCCTCAGGAATTGTGCAGTGGATCATCAGGCAACAGAATCCCTATGGAGGTTTCTCTTCCACACAGGTGAAGAAATTCCCTTCCACTCCCCAGGCAGTCCTAGGAACTGGGACACTATTTCAGTTTTGTCAGTGGAGCTATGACTACCTAGTCTTATTTCTCTCTTGCTATTGCTGTCTCATACATGCAGAGACCAAGCGTTTCTGATGGAGGGTTACAAATTCTTTTTTCTTTTCTTTTCCTTTTTTTTTTTTATCTTCTTTTTAACTTGGTTAACAAAGGTTAAATCCATGAAGGAATGATTTGACTAGCAACAAATAGAGATATTCATGTCAAGAATAAGGCTAAAAAAAACTTTGGTTTTCAGGTCGTCTTTGTTATATGACCAAGGGGTGCTCTGCAGTTCCCTAGGAAACATGCTTTTCCACTTGAAATATCCTGCTGAAAAACTTCAGAAGTGTGCTCTAGTGCTTATATTTTATGTTCTGAGACCTTCATTATGAGAAGAGAGTTTTCTTCCACCCTGAAACATACATGTCAGAATGAATTGGATCCTTCTATATGGGAAATTATACACAAAATTATACTTTAATTAAATTATACACAAGTTCAGGTTATTTTTTAGACAGGACAAAGTGACTTTGATTTGTATTGGAACCATGACTTTGATTTCCTCTGCATCAGTCACACTGTGTAGCTAATTGTCTTTTATTTTAGGACACAGTCATTGCTCTTCAAGCCCTTGCTGCTTATGGTGAGGCCACCTACAATTCTATTACACAAAATGTAGTCAAGATCACTTCCGAAAAGCCTTTTGAGAAGGTATTTACTGTCAACAATGAGAACAGGCTCCTGCTGCAACAGACTCCCCTTCCTGAGGTCCCTGGGAAATACAACCTAACAGTGAATGGCACCGGGTGTGTACTTATGCAAGTAAGTGTCTGCCCTTCTCTTCATTGTGTCCCACATTCTGCATGCCATACAGCCATGTTTCTGATGACTCTCCATCTGATTTCTCTTTATTTTTCCTAATGATTTGATTTTCCTAAACTCTTCAAACAGTCATTTCCTTGTCCCATACTCTGACTCCCATGATGGGATCACAGAATGGCAAAAAAAAGAGTCTTTTCTGATCATCAACTGGTTTCTCTCTGGGTGGTGACTGGGTACAAGCACCTTTATTGTTAAAGAGCAGAAGTCTGATGAGTCCATCTTTGACATAATCAAGGATCTTCAACGTCCCCAGGAAACTTCACGAGGTCCAATGTTCTTTTTTAGAATTCACAGAAAATCCCTTGGCCTCCTTGAAAAATACTTTTTCTCCTCCTCCAGACAGCACTGAGATACAACATTCACCTTCCTGAGGGGGCCTTTGGATTTTCTCTCTCAGCACAGACATCAAATGCTTCCTGCCCACAGGATCAACCAGCAAAATTTGATATTGTCCTCATAAGCAGGTAACGTACTATCAACAAACCATCTGAACTGTTGACAAGACGTGCCAAGCAGACTGCTGTGTATATTCAGTTTTGCTTAAAGTCATAAACCATGAGCTGATCTGTGCTGGAGAGAGTTGTTGATATCAGCCTATAAGATTTATCCCAAAGGACCTTGTAATACCCCTGGTATTAGCACATATGGTGCTTGTACATACTTGACCCCTTCATACCAGGGGCCTCCCCATTGTCTCCCGTACAAGCCAGTCAGTAAGTGCATGTGATTCACTCCAGTTGTATGAGGCCAGAAACAGAAAGTGAGATTTGCTTCCCTTAACACAGTCCAGACTGACAGGGCACTCTGTTGTTTCAGTTACACAGGGAAGCGCAGTAGCTCCAACATGGTCATTATTGATGTGAAGATGCTCTCTGGCTTTGTTCCTGTTAAGTCTTCTCTGGATAAGGTAAACTATAGGAACAAGATTGAATGCGTCATCCCAGGGACAGAGGAGATATCCAGTTGTGACAACAGGAGCTGCATGAAAACATAGGCTTGGTTAAGAAGAATTCACATACAAAGTGCAAGGTTTTCAGATAGCATCAAAGTGGGTGGGAATATTGATCTGTTTGAGGGTAGGAAGGCTCTGCAGAAGGATCTGGATAGGCTAGATGAATGGGCTGCATCCAATCACATGAAATTCAACAAGGTTAATTGCTGGGTCCCACACTTGGGTCACAAGAACCCCACGGAGGGGGATAAACTAGGGTAAGAGTGTCTGGGAAGTCACGCATCAGCAAAAGACCTGGGGATGTTAGTCTGAACATGAGCCAGCAGTGTGCTCAGGTGGCCAGGAAGACCAGTGCCAACCTGGCTTCTGTCAGAAATAGTGTGGCCAGCAGGGCTAGGGAAGGGATTGTCCCTCTGTGCTCAGCACTGGTGAGACTGCACCTCTAGTACTGTGTTCAGTTTTGGGCCTCTCACTACAAGAAGGATATTGATTTGCTAGAGGGTGTGAAAAGAAGAGCTAGTGAAGGGACTAGAAAACAAGAGTTAGGAGGAGAGGCGGGGAGAATTGGGGAAGTTTAGTCTAGAAAAGAAAAGGCTGAGAGGACACCTCATTTCTCTCTATAACAACCTGAAAGGAGGTTATAGTGAGGTAGATGTTGGTCTTTTCTCTCAGATAAGTGATAGAACATGAGGCAACAGCCTCAAGTTGCACAAGGGAAGGTTCAGATTGGCTCTCAGGAGGAATTTATTCATGGAAAGTGCAGTTAGGCATTGGAACTGGCTGCTCAAGGAAGGGGTGGAGTCACCATCCCTGGAGGTATTTAAGAGATGTGTTAATGTGGTGCTTAGGGACATGGTTTAACAGTGGACTTGATAGGGCTAGGTTGATGGTTGGATCTGATGATCTTAAAGATCTTTTCTACTCTAAATGATCCTGTGATTCTATGAAAACCTGTGAGGTGTCCGTATGGCTGCACCATCTTCATTGCTGTGTGGAGGAATGCCCTACAAGGAGCTGTGAGCATGTAACACAGACCTTCACACTTTAAAAATTAGGAAGGGTTCCAGCTAAATCCGGACAAGCTGGCAACTGCAACTCAGAGCTGGCTAAGTAGGGAAGTACTAAGTAGGGAAGTACTAAGACTACTATTAGGGAAAGAGTCAGAAATCTACCAGGCTAGATTGGAAACCTATATGACAATGTAGGCAGGCAGTTTTCCCTTAAAGAACTGCAGTGCATCCCAACTTGGGAAGTGCTCATAAACTCTGCTAAGTTAAGTGCCAGTTTTTGCTCGGTCCCCCCTATCTATTCAGGAAAATTTGGACTCTAAAAATGTCAGCTGCCAGCCATTAACACCAGACTATGAGCAGAATGAATCCCAAAGCCACAGGGTGGTAGGTTCTAAGATAGCACTTGTTTTTTAATGATTTATTAATATGTCAGTTTATCTCCATTTCCTTATTTTAAAGCTTGTTGATGGCCACACAGTGATGCAAGTAGAATACAAGAAAAATCATGTTCTCCTTTATCTGGAAAATGTAAGTTCTAAATTCTGGCTATTTTATTTACACAAATGATAAAAGTGTTGTGTAATATACACACCTACAGAGAGGATACACTCTATAAAGTGCATTATTATGTTCCCTTCCCCATCAGCTTTGCCCTCTATTCACTGAGCTGCTTGCTCCTCAAACTATGTTATACCCCAAACAGCTTCAAACTGACTCCTGAGCTACTAGAAACTAGAAAGAAATTAATCAAAATAAATAAATAAATAAATTAATCAAAAAATCATTCTCTTTTCAGTAAGTAGTGGATAAACTCCAGTAACGTGGTTCCTTTATGTGTATGTTCCCTTGGTAGGGTCCTAGTACAACTCAGTCCTTCTAACAGGATGCAGAACAATACCCTGATCTCTCCTGAAAAATTTTCCATTCCTTCTCTTATGCCAGTTCATTCCCAAACCTAACTTGTAATCTAACCTCTGGACCAGAATTTGCATATTAAAAGTACATTTGCTTGGAGCCCTGCAGGACTAACAACAAAATTAAATCTCCCAGTTGTGTATATTGGTTCACAGTTTCTTGGTGACACATAATACCTGAAATGGAGGAATTAGAATACCAGACCTGATTGTCCTGACCTTTGGGAGATCCTGGAGAATTAAGCTCTCAATCCTTTGGGAGTTTTTAAGACTCTCTGGCCTGAAGGCAATAAAATGTGTTTAACTTACAAAATAAGGTAATACGAACAGGATAGGAAACACATCTCTTCAGTTTCACTTTGAACTCTCTGAAAATATTTCTTCAGCTTGGCAGGCAGGTAATGTGTATCTGTATGTGGGGCATCATTGGGATTGGAATACATCATTGATCAGATCCCCCTGTCTGCTCCAAGACTGTTATATGAATAGAAAGTCTTATGTGATTCCTGTCCTTCGGTTCCCAGATCTTGCAAAAGAAAAAGAAAGAAATCACTTTCTCAGTTGAGCAGGACTTTGTAGTGACCCATCCAAAGCCAGCTCCTGTGAAGATCTATGATTACTATGAAACAGGTAGGTCTTTTTATTTTAACCAGCATGAAGTGTGGGGAAGGGACAGGGAGAGCAAAATTACTACATGTGTAAGAGACAGAGAACCAACCCTCATGGAACTAACACTCCTCTGAACTGTATTAGGAATTGGAGCTAATGCCAGGGGAAAGATCCATCTCACTTTAGCGAGCTTGGGCTGATGTCCAAGGTGACAAGTGGGCATGACTGGAAAGGTATGAAAATGTATGTCCCAGAACAAAGGAAATTTCAAGAATCTTCAAGGATCTTCAAATTAAGTATATGTAGGGTATATACATCACCAGGGAAATGAACAAGAAGTGGTCTCCAGGAAACATTTCTTTCCCTCTTTTTCCAGAAGAGTATGCTGTTGCTCAGTATATGTCACCTTGCAAAGATGCTGTTGCAGAAATGGATGACTGATTAGTAAAGGTAAGTAAAAGCCAGGAAAAAATAATAAATAATTTAATTAATTAATTAATGAACAATGACAACAAAAGGTGGCAATGAGGATGAAGCACTGGGGAAGGAAACAAGAGAGAACAGTTAGTAAAAAGAAAAGTGAGAAGGTGAAGTATAAAACAACATGAACATAGGAATTGGCCATATGAGAAGAGTGATAACTATACTTTCAGAAAAGGAGCCTTCAACCACTAGCAGGCTTCCCAGAAAGCAGCCAAAGACAGTGACCAGATCCTCTCCCATGCTACATGCTCTGTGGAGTTTAAATAGGTACCTCTGTGCTGTTCAAGAGAAGGCCTCAGCTTCTCTGTAGTGTGAAAGCCAAAATGCAGAAAAACAGAGACACTGTAAAATACCTTCAGAGTCTTCTCAAAAGTGACAGTGCTTAACAAACTATATTCTACCTACAGCCTCCCTTGAAAGCCTCCCCTCCAAAGCCTGTGCTTCATGGGCACAAGCAAGATGTTTCACATGGACTTAAGAAACCACATCCTGGCCAGCTAATGAATATTCTGAGGAAAATATTTGAGATGACATCAACCATGGAGGTGGTGTGTTGACTAGTTAGATATACAATGCTGTCTTACTGTAGGGTAGGTCCAGGTCTGTGTGCTGCTCAGTGTAGCAGTTATGCTGGCTGTTATCTGCTGAAATTCTCTTGGCGCATGGGCAGAGCTTGCTGTCAGTCCTTGGTCTAGCTCTTATCTGCTTTACACAGAATGGGCTGCCTATTCAGTATCCTGAAAGTGTATTTTATATCCCGTACCTGCTGTTTGATTTTTTTTTTGTTTGTGTTTGTTTGTTTGTTTGTTTTGTTTTGTTTTCTTATTAAGGTTATTTTCTTTTTTCCCCTACAGGATCATGATGTATGTTCAACAATTGATCAAACACCCTATTTTCTTCTGTCATTAAGTCCCAGAAAGGGCCTTTTCACCTGTCTAAGCACAGTGGGAGTCTGTGATATTGTTTGTACTAGTGGCTGTTTCTTTATTTCCCTTCATGGCATATCTCTTCAGATCTGTATCATAATCATGTATACTTTTTCATCAATAAACCTCCTTTTTACACTGGGTATTGGCTTTCTTTCGGTATCAGAGAACAGTCAGTTTAATGACAATCCACATGTTATGGTGGCTGGCTGGAGAGGAACAAGAAAGAAGCATCTCTGTCCCGCATGTGATATTCAGCCTCCTATGTTATCAGCTGCAGCTGATAACTACTGGTAACTACTGCAACATGCAGCATGTTCAGACACTCCCAGCCTCTCATGTCAAGTTTAGTCCCTGTTCCACGTGGCTATTGAGAAGCCTGACACTTTTCCCCAGCCCCACTAAGGGGCTGCCTCTGCTCCTTTGACTTAAAAGTAAGGTTTTATGTACAGACATCATGGAGTGTCTTGGCACTGCGCTAAGTAGAACAGTGAGTGAAGAAAGGGGCAGGTTTCAGGTCCCACATCACGGGACATGCATGCATGGCAGGTACCTCCTTATGCTGTAGATGCACCAGGCAGCATGCGATAATGACCGTGACTGTGCTACTTCCTCCTAGTCCCAAATCTCACCCTGCCAAGCCATCCAGTCCACCGGACTGGCCAAGACTTTTTCCAAGAGAAATGGTGAGAGCCTCGAGCATGTTGCCCTGGACTGATACAAGCCACAAGCCCGCTGCCACCCTGCACCTCTCCTCATCGCCCACTCAGCTCTGCCCAGCTCTGCTACACATGGAGCCGCGGTGCTTTCCGCACGGGAGGGCTGGATAAATGCTCATGGGCTGAACCGTGACAGAGCCACAGCACAGATGGCAACAACGCAAAATACACCTGGGGGCCGCCGGGCTTGGGCCACAGCCGGAGCGAGGCAGCGGCCGCCTCTCTCCGCCCTCGCCCGCCGGGCGGCGCCCGTGCTCCTCGCCGGGCCCCAGCCCGCCATGGCGGCGCCGAGCGCTTCAGGAAGCCCCGATGAGGGGGCCTCGGGGCCCCACTGGGTCGCGCAGCAAGAAGCAGGTTTCGCAGGGCAGCGAGGAGCCGCAGTGTCGGAAATAAAAATCACCTTCGGTGCTGGTGGATGGTTGGGAAGTGGGCTAGAAGGCTGGCTGGAAACCAGGTCCGGCCGCCTGGTTTATTTGTGGTGTTTTGTAGGGTCATATTGGGTCTGCTACTGGGCTGTGCTGCCGGGGGCTGACCATCCGCCACACCAGCCTCACTGCTGGCTCCTGGCCTGACACGTTGCCAGGAGTTAGGGCTGCTTGGTGCAGTCTCAGTGGGCATGACCAGCTCCTTTGCATGCACATTCCCCCATCAGAAAAATGTCAGTAAAAATCCTATCACTGATTAAATTCCCTAACAGATCCTGGCCTAGAGAGTTGTCCCAAGTATGTGCTAGTCCCAAATAAAGTGTCAAGTGTAAAACTTGCAAGAAATTAGGCCTGAAATTATGTATGTTGAGGACACTGACATTTTTGAACAAGCGTGTTTAACAACATTCTGTACGATGTTCTTAGCATGCCATGCACCATTTAAACTGTGGCCAGTATTTTCATGCTGAACTCAGTGGACTCCGAAGTTGATAGAGTGATTTGCAGCTTACAATCTACTTTAAAGAAGACCAAAATGGACAGAAGACAAGGGGGGAGAGGACTGGGGGAAAAAAGGACCTGTCATGTAAATAATAATATAAGTGCAGATGAGAACTGTTGAAGTGCTGACGGCTTGTATATATGTTGAAAGGAACTGGGAAAGGGATCCATTTCAGTGGTTAATTTGCTAATGATGCGTGTGGAAAATAGAGACTTGGATTTTTTTTTCAGGCAAAATGAATCTGCATGTCAGCACAGAGTATCACCCTTCTCAAACTATTTATTTTTTTTCCCCAAAAGGAGCTACGCAATTAGAGAAACAACATGATTTGTGCTTCTGAGTTCAATCCTGAAGAAATCAGATGTCTGAGTCTCCACAGGCAGCAGGCTACCCAAATACTCACAGGATCTATCAGCCATATGTGATTTTCAGAATTGTGAAGGGCTGGCTGTCCAGGATCTGCATGATACTAATGTTATATAAAAAGGCATTTCATTAAGTTTCACAGACAAGAGGAATTTGTGGGCCATGAAATTGCTTTGGGTAGAGTGCAGATTTCTGTGCTGAGTTACAAAATTAAAACTTCACTGGCAGTGGCAGGGAAGCAAGCACAGCTGTGAATTTTGCTGTCCTGGTACACTCCAAACTGTAGCAAATAGGCTTGATTTACATCAGCATCAGACTGCATTAAAGCAAGAGATCACAGCAACAAGGCTGAAAAGGAGAGCAGGCTGAGTGGATGTGGATATAGGAATATATCCCTTTTCTGGGGAATTTGAGGCTAGTTAAGCGAAGACTTCAGTGTTCCACATGGAACTCATGAAAAAAGCCCTCAGGTCCAGCCACATGTTATTGTGCTCAGGCAAACATCATTTTCTGGGAAAAAACAAAGTCCTGAAAAAAAAAAAAAAAAAGAGAGAAGTGAAGAGAGAAGAGAAGAGAAGAGAAGAGAAGAGAAGAGAAGAGAAGAGAAGAGAAGAGAAGAGAAGAGAAGAGAAGAGAAGAGAAGAGAAGAGAAGAGAAGAGAAGAGAAGAGAAAAAAGAAAAAGAGGAGAAAAAAAAAAAAAAAGAAAAAAAAAGAAAAGAAAAGAAAGAAAGAAAGCCTGCATTTTTATCATTCTTGTGGAGCCTTCTTTTTCTCTTAGGCCAAACCTGAACTATTAAAATATCAAAAGCGTATTTCCCACTGCAGACTCTTCCTCTGCATACTGAAAATGTAATATTTATATCCTGATTTTGTCTGGTGACTCAAAGAGCTAATTGCCAGTTGGAGTCAGATCTAATAAACATCCCATGCTCAGACTCTTCCTCCAGATTTTTACATATAAACCATGTTCTCTTTGGCTCCTGCTTACACAAAGAACAACAGTATTTCTTAAAGTGCATTCCAGCAACTCCCAGATTTCTGAAACCTGGGTGTCTTGTTTTAGCTATATGCTTCATGGCACATACACAAAATTGAAGAAAGTTTCTTAGTTGTTCACTAGGTAAAGCAGGAACACGCAAAAATGACTGAATGTCATTTCTTCCTTCTTAGTCCAATAATATTGAAGTGTTATATCATTCAATCCTAGCACCTCAGAGAGTGTTATAGGTCTCAAAAGGTCAGAACTACTTTCATTTTGGCAAGATATACATGCTAGGCAAACTGTTTCCCCAAGCAGAAAATCAAGCCCACTGTCCCAAAAGGTGCACTTGGTTTACTGTGCTCAGTGTTGCACAGCACAGCTTCAAAATCTATCAGAGAACAGAGACAGATAGAGGTATCTGCAGAAACTGTTGTACAGGTTTGTGGACTGTCAGAAATGCTGCAAGAAACAGGAAATAAATTCACTGCAGTGGTCTGCCAGTGCCTTCATGCCTGCTCTGCAGCTTATGTATGTTCTATGGATCTATCCATGCCTCTATTAAAAATGCATTAAAAGCTATTCTGAACTTTGGATTTTTATGAGAAAAAATGGGATAACAAAAGTATAATCACATGAGAATGTCTTTGACTAAAGTGCTCAGTCATGCTTCCCTTTGTGTTTAAGCCTTTTTTGTAGTTTATGTGTGTCATGGGACTTGCTTTGCTGCTTATGTGGAGTTCACAGTGAAGAGTTTGCTAAAGGCTGATGTGACCATTTCTAATGACCACATTTGTTCTGGAACCTGAACATACACTTTTTTACTGTAGACCATAGGTCTCACCCACAGTGCAGGCAGCAGGGTGCAAAGTCTAGAGAAAAAAAAAAAAAAAGGAAAAAGTATCTCACCAAGAAAGATGAGCTTCAGTGTAGCAGTGTTTTCTTGCTGAGGTCTCTCAATTGCTTACCCAGTGCTCTCATTTGGAAAAAGAATCCTTGGTTCAGGGCATTTGGATGCTTCATCATTTGGCTCAAATCCTCTGTGATTCCAGTGATTGCAGTGTCAAAAGTTAATAGAGCCAAGCTGTTAACAATGGCACAACTAGAACTCTGTATGACTTCTCTTGTTTTCCAGATCTTGTTCCCTACTTGTTGATACTCAGGTCTTCTCCTGATCACCTCTGTCAAATATTAAGTGTGAGTGATGACCAATGAACTCACTGAAATGTTCAAGAGGAACCTTCTATCAAGGAGTGGTGATGTGCCAAAATGCTCTGAGAAAACAAATCAGCCTTGCTCTCTCATCATTCCTCTGTTGAGTTCATTTGCCACCTTCCTGGTGGGCAATTAGTAAGGTACTGCCATGTGTGCATCGCCTGACACCTGATTCATCAGACAAGTGGCATGATCACATCAGTGGCACCAATGGTTGTGATAAGGGTAGCATCAGAAAAGGACTTCTTGAGGAACAAGTGAAAAAAATATATATTTTTTTCTCTTTCTCACTCATGTACAATTTGAAATTGTGTATTCAGTGTTAAAATGAAATGTTTTGTATCTCCTCAATTTATTTTTTTTTTTCAAATGGAGAAGAAAAATTTTATCAGCTAGTCCTGCAGCTCAACAGCAAGACATAACTCCTTTCTGATCAGTTTCCTAAAGGGTCACCTTTTGAGGGTCAGGAAATTTTTTAAGCCAGGCATCGTATTGGATACAGGACCTACAAGCCTCCTCCAAGGAAACTTCTCAGTCTTCCCCTCTCTGATCTTCTTGCAAGCTCAACACACCAATTTTCTGATGCCCTTTGATCCTGTCCTGGAGTTGTTCGCTCCTTGCTCCAAAGGTTCCAGTGCTGGGTAAACCTCTCTTAAGAACATGATTCCAGGAGGGCTCCTGGACCCTGTGTTCTCACACTGTGTATATAACCTGGCAGCTGGGAGAGTGAAGAATTCTTACGTGAAAGTGAACATAGAGTAAATATGAACAAAGAAGGCAGAGGTGGAGGGAATAAAAATCACCATACTGTGTATTGACAGGGCTCTGTGTGCATGCCACAAAGTCCTAACCTTGCACATTTTTTTCTCAGCCTCCCACTCTTTGGCTCAGTACCCACTGGGAGGTGAAGGCTAGGTTATTACCAGAAACAATTGCATAACCACGCCACATGTTTGCCTTTCCAACTTCACTTTACTGGAAGTGATAAGCTCTAGACCCTACTGGCTTGGGGTATTAGTTGAAACCTGTTCCTCCCATTGCTGTCCCTCCGGTCAAGGCAAGGTGTGTCCACACTTACTTGCTGACCTTATGCCTATGCCATGGTAAAACTCTTCTAGGAAGTCCTATACATGGAGTTTGAGATGCACAGCTAGATCTGGAATGCACAGCTCTCCTGACATTTTCTGGCTCCTTAGGCAAGGTCCTTGTGCAGTTAGGACTTGTCCTGTTCCCTACCAATCACTTGTGTCCAATGCAGGGTATTCCAAAACATGAGGGAAGTGCAGTGGTGTAATGCAGCCAGGGCAGGCTCTGTAGCAGGATCCTAAATTCAAAAGGAACCTGTTCTCCAGCATCATGGCTTTTACCCCTTTTCCTGACCCAACAGGGTAAATGTGACACACTGCGCTGCCCACCAAGGTGCAATGTGGAGGTGTATGGGAAAGGGTTAACCATAAGAGTATCCTATTTCTTTGCCTAATACTCCATCAGGACTTCTTGTCCTGCTTTCTTGTAGCATCCTCTGTCTCAAAAATCTTTACAGACACATCTTTGGTCTGTACAAAAATCTTTGTACAAATCTTTGAAATCAAATCTTTGACTTGCCTATGCTGTGTTACCATGGTCTTTTTCTGTACTGGTACTTTTGTGCCATGAAGTTTGGACAATCTCCAGGGATGGCAATCCCGTGGCTCCTCTGGGCACGTGTTCTATTGCTGCACCACCCTCGGAGGAAGCATTTTTTCTGTCTGTTCAGTTAGAGTCTCTCTGGACACAGCTTGGCCCACTGCCTCTGCTCATGCCACTGCCTAAGATAAGAGCCTGTCTCTCCCTTGATGCTACCTGCCTTGAACACCAACCTTAGGACCACCAGAACCACCTCAAGAGGTGCTTGTACCTCATCTGAGGAGAAAGGGAGCCTGGATTATAAAATCACGGAGAGAGATCAAGTGAAATTTGTAGTTTTATATGCATTTTGTATGACTTTATGTGGTGAAGTTTTATCTGAAAAGAGAAGACATGAGTCATAAATAGTATTGTTAATTATCTCATATGCTGTTTTCAGACACATTTGTAAATACTTTGGCTTTTCCCCACCCTTTCTGTGCAATAGTCTGAGAAATACAAATGTAATAGCTTTTCATTCTTTACATCAGGGACCGTCTTCATTTCTCTGTAATATCAAAACCATATCTGTCAACATGAAACAGCTAGTTTCATGGTTATATATTTAAAAATTGTTAATATTATTCACTGATTACCTTGGATGGATTTAATGGCGGGATTTTAACAAGTGATCCCATTCCACTGTGCTCTGTAAACATCAGACTGACGCACTGCAGATTTCTCATACCATAGGGTTAACAACTTTGGTCGCAGTCTTTTTAGCAACATACAGCATAGGTTTCTTTTAAGGCAAGACAAAAAGTATAAATAGAAGTAATGTTTGTTATAAGAAGTTGGGAAAGGTGGATTAGCCCTACTTCATATAGGGCTTGCACTACCAATGGTCTTGCCTTGCATCACACAAAGTTAGTCACAATCTATTTATAAAACCCAATGCATTACAAAGCACACTAAAATGTGGGTAATTCATTGATGCCTTTACATACCTGAATAGATTTAGTTGTTCATAGGACACCACAGAAATTTATATGAGTTATATTAGACAGCCCAGATGTCTGCACTCAGGAAAGGCAGTTAATCTGCCACCAGAGCCTTCTGTCAAATTAAGATATTCAACAGGCCGCTAAAGTGGATAATCTTTATTTGCTTTAATATTTTCAGTTTAATTTGAAGTTCAGATGATGAAGCCTTTTTATGGGCCTTCATTTCATAGAATATCTTCCTTCATCTGCACGTTGCGACTTGTATAATGTTCATGCTTTCTGAGTTTTCCTAGTAAGTTTTAGAGGAGCTTCTCTTCACTACAGCCTGTGAAATATTTTGTCTCCCACAAAATAATAAACCCTTTTTTTATCCTTCTGGGTACTGTTGTTAATCCTATTAATATGTACAAATGCTTTTTCTTGTAATGCTTCTTATTTATTTATTTAAAGTAAATTGCTTTGGGTTTGTTTCCTTAGATATCTCTTATCAGATCAGCTACCCTTGCTGGAAGAAGTAAGGTATGAAAAAGAACCAAAAAGCTTTCAAGCTAAATACAAGTTCAATTGTTCTGCACTTAATGGGATAGGTACCAGATAGACTGCCTCAGTCAGTGCTTGTGGAGCAAGGTGGGCAGCAGGATGTCAGAGACCTATTGAGTGGTTCCTGGGGGACTGAGAAACAGATGTTTTGTGGATGGGAAATAGGTGAGTAGAAGAAAGATCACAGTGAGCAGGATCTCCGCTGAATCCCCACTTCTGATAGTCCTGTAGATCTATGAATTTTAGTTTTACATGCTCATCCTTAAAGCATACTGTACGTGTCCATTCTGCTTTCTTTTTGTTTTCAGTTCACAACATCCTGAGTGAAAACAGAACACGTGGGGTGAGTCATGTTTTCCAACAAATATCCAGGACACAATTGCTTTGAAAACTGCTACTTTGCACAAGTTATTTACTGGAGAAGACGGAAATGGGAGGGAGAGGACAGACAATAGGGGGCATTTTTGGAGAAGGATCCATATGGCTTTTATTACTTTGTAGTTACACAACCAGATTTTATCAATATTTCCATCTCTAGCTGATAATCTGCTAAATCTTTTGGTTTCTATGACTGTGTGTTCATTTCTTTTTCACATTACGCTTATATAACATTTCTCCCCAGCACTGGCTGCCTCCTGTTTGTTTTCCTTATTTTTGTGGTTTATGAAAAGGTGTTGAATTTTATTCCATGAGAGACCGTGCCTGATTTTTGAACACAGTTCTTAAATTTCCTTTAATCCTCAGGCATTTCTCCTTATCCTTTGCACTGTTCTTCCCTGCAGTTTTCTGTCAGCACAAGAGTCAAGACACACTATGTAGTTAAACTAACATTCAGTCTTAACATTCACTATATTTCAAAGTTTAATATTCAGACAAACCAATAGTGTTGTTGTGATCTTATAAGTGCTTTTGTGCAGATCAGAGAACCTCTGCCACTAATTTGGCTTCATATAATCACATGCAATATGATTTGTGCTAAAGTATTTTCTCTCCCGAGTATTCATACAAAACAGGGCTCTTCACAGGGGTCTTGAATCTCTAACAAGAGCGCGACCAATCCTTTGATTGCAGAAGCACTGCAGGGCAAGCTGAAGCCCTACAGTTGCAGTTTTTGCAGTCTTCCATGGACTGATACAAATACCCCACAAAGTCAAGCTACTCACGGAGTTCTGGTAGCTTGGACTGAATATTTCATTTCTGTGACCAACTGGAATGTAGCAATCTTATTTATTTATTTATTTATTTTACTAAATTCAACTTCTGGATAAGCTGCTGCAACCAGACATTCACAGACAACCAAGCCAAGTGAGCAGCGCTGTCTCTGAGTGATTTTCATTATGGATGCAACTCACAGCAGCACAGCTCTCAATCTGGCAAAGGGAAAGGGGAGGCACCTGGAGCACCTGGAACATCTTCACCCCAGACCAGGCAGTCTCAGAGCAGGCAACACAGAATGATCGAAGATGATCACCATGCTGGGGGGGGGGCAGGAATGCCACCTGATGGCATTGCCTAATATTTATGCATGTTCACAGTGGAAACAACTTATTTCCATATCTAGACCTGCAGCCACCTCACTGTGGACTGTATAACTGACAGGCTAATTGTCTAACCTAGCAGCCCTGTTAGGGGCTTGGTCAGCAAACTACTGCAGTATTCTGTTAATGTAACATGAGCAATGCTTTTCCCTGTGGGTTTCATTTTGATCGTAACATACCTATAAGCACAGCTTTTGACTTCAAAAGATGGCATTACCGGATGTCGGAGTGCTGAGATTGGATGCCACCCTCAGGGAGCAAGCTTGTGTCAAACCCAGTTCATTTTCCCAAGACTGTGGATCTCTGATGGGTTAAAGAAAGCAGGGTATGAATGGTTCAAAGATTTCTAATATAAGTATTGTCCAATAAACACCCTTCCCCCACATTGAAAGTCTCTAGCCAAATACTGTCCCTCTGCTCCAGCTCCTCCTTATATGCCTCTCGCCTCTCCCCATTTCCGGATGGGTCCTGGCCCTCAGCCCTTATCTCCTCTAGCCCCTGGGCTGTTTGCAGAGAGCAGTTAAAAAGGGGCTGACCCAGCAGAGAGTGGAGGGGAATTACAAGGTGCACAAAAACAACAGCACCAGACCAGACTGGATGTCTGCTTGAGTCACCACAGTCCTGCTCTGCACCATGGGGAAGGACTGGCTCTTTGGCAAACCAAACATCTTCCTCCTTTTCCTCTTCTTCCTCCCTGGAAATACCTCTCCCACTACAGAACCGTAAGCTACACAAATGGAAGGGGGAGGGAGGTCTTAGTGCTCTTTTTATTTTATTTTTTTTTTTCTTCTGTCATTTTTCTTCCTTTCTGTCATTCTCCAAACAGCCGTGCCAGTTTCTCCGATTCCTACCCTGCATCCCACTACTAGCCCAGCTCTGACTTTCCTGCACATCTCTGCCAGTGTTGCCTTTTCCCCCCGGTACTCCCCTGCTAGTCCAGCCCTGGTTCAGCACAATATCTCTGCCTAAATATATTCTTACCTAAAAATCTTCAGGTGCTAGGGTTTCTGTGGGCATGCATGTACTTACCTTTCCTGTAGTATCCTTGTTTTGGTCACTGAGTCATTTCTCTGCGTTCTCCTGTTTCTTTCAAGCTGGTTTGTTCCCTTTCTCCTGTTTCTTTCATCCCAGTTTGTTTCTCTTGGCAGCATTAGACATGCTTGTTCCCAAAGAGGATCTGTGACCTAAATTCCCTTCCGCCAGCATGGAGTCTGGCGCTGGCACCCTCCCCTGGGATGTCCACGCTGGGGCTCTGCAGGTGAGCAGCATGGCTGCAGCACTCACACTGCAGAGGGCCCCATGGAGAAGCTCTGCAAGGGCAGATCAGCCTGGTCTCCTCACCTCAGCCTCACCTGCCAGAGAGGGTTCCGCAGCCTCTACTCTCTCAGGCAGAGCAGTCTCCCTCTTTAGACTCTTGCTGCTGTCACAGCGTGCCTCTTGCTGTCCCACAGTTCTCTCCTCTGTGGTTCTGAAGCTGGTCTTGTGATGCTTGCTAGAGAGCTCATGCCCACAAGCAATGCATGAGCACTAGTAGCTGTAGTAGCAGAAGGTGCAGCAACACTGCTGTTGCTTACTGTGTGGTCAGAGGTAAAGTGGTGACTGGCTCAAAACTGAAGGACCTTTGACTCACACTTAACCATCAGTCCCTCATTCACCTGCCCTATTTGGCTGCTTCTGGGGTAGATAAGCTAGCCAAGTCTGCTTTGGGGTCAGGCAAAGCTCTCCAGTGTCTCCACAGTAATCTCTTGGCATCCCTGCCCAAGATCAGATGGAAACTGCTTGGTCTTTTCCTCGCATAAGCAACATGCTGCTCTTTTTCTCCAAACTGAGCATCATTTTGGGAGAGGAGAAAGAGGAAGGGTTGAGAAAGGTGTGAGGAAGAGAGGTATATTTGGGATGACAGAACAAAGATAGGAGCTGAGTGCAGTAAGCAGTTAGGGAACAGGTAGGCAGTGCGGTCTGAGTAAATTGCTAGGCAGGTGTGAGAATAATGAATCTCATTCACACTTGGTACCAAGTGCTGCAGGGTTGATCAGATGCTGTGTATAACACAGGAGGGAAGCTATCCTAGAACTGAAGACCTCCAAGTCAAATCAAAATGAAGCTTCCAACCAAGATTTGCTTTCTGCATCTTGCACAGGGAGATAGCTTTGATGAGCAGCAGTTGCTGCTTGTTCTTTTTCAGAAGTGACCATCTGCACAGGAGACACAATTAAAGTTCAGATTAGATATTTAAAAAATAAATAAAAAACTTACTCATAATGTTACTGCAGCATCGGAACAGGTGACCCATTGCAACTTCCTTTTCCAGGAGGGATGTTGGCTTGAGACATCCACATGTCCTTTCCAAACAAACAAACAAACAAACAAATATGTATATATTTATGATACTACAGCATACTGACAGTAGGATTTTTTTTTCTTACTCTGGATCTGTTCTGGAAGAATTCAACAGTAGGCATTGTTCACCTATACTGATATGTGGTTGTGCATATAAGCTTTTTTACAATGTAGTATATAATGTTTGGGAATATATTTAAGATACCCAAAAATGCTAGCCCATGATAGTACTTGAATTGACAGATATGGATATGGATTGACAGAGCTGATGAAACTTGGTAGTTTCTTTGGTTGAATGTTTGTTCCAGGAAGCAGCTGAGGGTTGACACATGGAAGTATCGAGGGTCATAGAATCGTGGGTTCTAGGATTCTATAATTCCAAGTTAGCCCCTCTTAAGCTAGAGTATTACCTCCTCTGTATAGACAAACTTAGCATTTTTGAGTCAGGCACTTTCTCTAGGGTCCCTTATCCCTCCTTGTTGCCTGCTTCTGATGGAGTCACTGCCTCTGTTTTCAGAATACTGCCAACCTTGCTGGCAGTGAGGCTGGTGAGGTCTCTTCTGGTAGCCCAGAAGCATTTTGTCCTGGAATGGCTATATATGGACTGTGTGACCCAGACTATTTAAAGCTTTCATAGTACTTCAATTCATCTAGCCCTTTTCACCAACACATCTCACAACAGTTGAAGGGAGGTCTATAAACAGCGTATTTCATAACCTTGTTTCAAAGACCGTGAAGATGGTGTAGGGGGAAGTTCTGTGCATTGGCCAAAATTTCAGTGAAACAGTGAACAGGAAGAGGAATAAAGCCAAATTCCCTATGAACTAGGTCACACTGTCCCTTCAGTAGTCTGGACATTGCAGTCACATTGCCACTGACAGGATGCAAGGAAAATTAGATTAGGGGACGCAGAGTGAAGCTGTGGTGAGAAGGCTATGGAGGAAGGGTAGTGGATTAGCAAGCAGCATAATCAAAAGCTGTAAGTCATTCCCTGGGTGGCTGGAGGTCCCTCCTTTCACTGCTTCTGCAGCTGCAAATAGTGGCCAGAGGTGCCTGCTGACTTCTTACTATGCTTTATCCCATTTTCTGATTTTGAGGGAAATGGAGGTACTCCCTAGGTCCCACTGCCTTCAGAGTAGAAGTTGGGCACTTTTAGAAGTGCCCAAAAGCTCAGAGCCTGGGCAATAATGTAGCTCCGGAATGTACCCAGCTATCTCTTTCCTCAGGTCTGAAGGGAGACCACTCTATTTCTACACTTCTCACATCAGCTCTGTCTAAATACACTCAGTCCTGAAAGTAACCATTTCTTCATTCTGCTGCCCTGGGCATGATTTCCATCCCTCAGCAAAGCTGCTAGTACACCACCATACTTTTTCCTAGGTCACTTGTGACTGTGTGACCTTTACAAAGTGTTTTTATTAACCATCTGGTAAGGTGCACAATACCCTGCCCCAGTGGATGGTCCATGGCAAAGTGTTTTTTTTTTTTTTTTTGTTCTTTACCTAGGGAAGGACAGTCAGCTGCTGTCTATCATATGATGCAGTCTGGGTATATTTGCTCTTCTTGGACTGTGTGAGAACACCAGAAGGTTCAAGAGCCACGGCTAGTCATACCAGAATTATACTTTGGGCTTTATAGTGCCTATTACCATTAGATTCCTTTATTTAATTTTGCACCTTAGTGAAGAAGTTTCTGCTTCATTTTATTTTTCATGAAGTGTCAGTTAATATTTTTACATGGTGTTGTTTAGTACGTGTATTGTTACAGCTGATGAACAAACCATACTTTAGGAATCCTTTGTGCATAAGCTTTCTCTCATTCCTTTTTTTCCAGGCTAAAGAATCTTAATCTTTGTAGTGTCACTTCCTATAAAATTATTCCAGATTTCAGACCATCTTTCATTGAATCTTTCTTCTAAATTCTTTTTTGAAATGGGAAGAAAACAGCATACCATATTCGAGATGTGGATGCAATTATACATTGGCAAAACTGTGTGTTCTGGTTTGTCCTCTATTTCTTTCTTTACAATCACAGATTTAAGGATAGTTCCTTCCAAGCCATTTGTCACTTATCACTGAATGAAAATTTTAGAAGAGTGTTTAGCAGAGTTCATTTCTTAGTGGTAATAGCCCACTTAGTGATGCATGATATACATGATAGTATTGGGGGTATAGTAGTGGGGGTGGTATTTTCTTCCTTGAATCATTCTTTTCCCTTAATGAACAGTTTATTTGACATTTTTGCTATAGTCCCACAATATGATAAAAGTTTTTCACAACTAGTTCACAAGTTTTTAACTTTTCAACATTTTCTTACTCTGGATAATTATCAGAAAAATTTTACTTCCCAGATCACTTAGAAGTAGATTGAACAACAGGGGTCCCTACGCAGACCTTTAAGATTTTCATTGGTGACCTGCTTCTGCTGTACAAATACACAATTTGTTCTTACCATTTACATCCTATCTTCTAAACACTTAATCCACATCGGAATTAATAATTGGATTTATTAACAAAAATTAGTAAAATTATTCCTTTTATTGGAGGGCAGCTTAGTTTATGCGTCTTTTGTGAGGGACCTTTGTCAAAAGCTCTTTGAAGATGCAAGTGCACTTCTGTTGCAATAAACCACTGCTCTCTGAAATCCTTTGTGTGCTCATCTTAATAAGGTCACAAACTGCAAGCACTCACATTTTTGCTCAGCGTGAGAAGGGTTTGGAAACCTGGATAAGCAAAAACAGGAGCAGCCACAGAAGTAGGTGGTTTTTTCAACCCTGTAACTGCTGAATTTTCAACCTTTTTTAGCTAATGCCTTTGAGTCTCAATAAGAGATTGTGGGATACACAAAAATCAATTAACAGCCTGGAACTTTTCACGCCATCCTTACTCCCTGCTGTGAAGCTGAACAAAACAGCCTTTATAAAGGGCTGTCTATTAGCATAGAAATTGTTCCTCTACTGAAAGCATTTTCTTGCTTTTAGGCTAATTAGTTAGGCAATTTAACATGTATAAACCCAAAATAAAATGTATGTGTTCATGTGTATATGCACTGGAGCTCACAGAGATAGTAATGGATTAGGCTTGCTGATTAGTTAATTTCCTTTCATTTAATACTGTTTTCTTAATACCACTTCACAATTCTGATCCTTGCTTCCCCCCTTTCTAGGCAATACATGGTGCTGCTGCCCTTTCTGATACACACCGATGCTCCTGAGAAAGTCTGCGTTCAGCTGACCCATCTGAACGAGTCTGTGACACTGAGTGCCACGCTTGAGTATCAAGGGGAAAACAGGAGCCTGATTGATGATGTGGTGTCGGAGAAGGATATATTCACCTGCATCCCTTTCTCTGTGAGTATCTAATTCCTTTAGGCTGATCCTTTGTGCTTATTGCTAAGGCGTAGTATTACTGAACAGTTCAGAGATGAGAAATAAGATGCTGCAGTTAGAGGCTTCTAAGCTAAGCCAAACAAACAAACAAAAAAAAGAATTTGATGTGGAAAACTGACTGTGATAGCCTTATGAGGATCAATTTTCCTCAAATTCTGTATCCCACGTGATATTTTTGTGCATGCAGGGCTTAGGGAACTCTTTTGGGATGATTCATCCCAGAACTTTGACTTTAAAGTAGAACATAACCCATCTTGGTTTGATCTGGTTAAGCCTCAGAGGAAAAATACTGATGAAGTGGAATGAGAACCAAAGAAGATGGTGAAGTGGTGAAAGAAAGTAAATTCCACAAGGTTATATTGTCTCCATCTGGGTCATATTCATAATTGTTTCCTACAGAATGGTGGTTGGTGAGTAGTGTAAGCAACTAGTGCCACCGACAAACAATGAATCTGGGCAGATTTTCATTTTAATAAATCATAGGATGGAGCGAGATCAGTTTTAATATTTCTTTGAGGAAAGCTTATAGATGACGATAGGGAAAGGCTTCCAGTATTGGAAGGACAGGCTGAAGATGCATAGTGAAAATGCAAGGAAATGGAGAAGAGAACAACCCCAACTCTCAGCCCGTCTTCATAGGAGAGGTGCTCCAGCCCTCTCTATCATCGTTATAGGCCTCCTCAGGACCTGCTCCAACAGGTCCATGTCTTAAACTGGGGGCCTCAGAGCTGAACGTAGTTCTCCAGGTAGGTCTCACTAGTAAGGAGTAGAAGTGGAGAATCACTTCCCTCAATGAGCCCTCCAAGTTCACATCAGAAAGTCATGTCTTACTCTTGTTTCTGGCCCTGTATCTTTGGCATTCCTTCAGAGAAGTTTTAGACCTAGCTAATATTCTGTCCTCCAAGGGCTCAGTCCAATGAGATGAATCACTGAAGTAGTAATTCTCTTCATTTTCCTCAGCTCCCAAAATCCAATAGCACATCAGTGGCATTTCTCACTGTGATGGTGAAGGGGGAGACGCAGCAGTTCAGAAGCCGCAAGTCAATGCTGGTCAAGAATTCTGAGAGTTTGGTCTTTGTCCAGACAGACAAACCCATCTACAAGCCTGGACAGACAGGTACAAGGAATTGGGTTGATGTTGACTCTGACAGCAAAAAAAGTCTGAGCTTCATTCCTCAGAGGACTCATACTTTCATTAAAGTTTTCAGACTTCTTCATGGGGGGATTTACAGCCAACAGTAAATCTTACTTCTTTCAGCTGAGATCTAGGCCATGTGGTACCTTTGTCATTGCTGCTTTCCATCCTCCAGGCAGAGCATCTTATTCAGATGGCACAGAATCAAAAAGAGGCACAAATGTGGGATGACTTCAAAGCACAGTCTCCCATGGCTGCACTTGAATCAACAGAGCAGAACAAGCACCCCCAAGGGACAATTCATTTAAGCCAAGAACTGATTATCCTATCCTATCTATCACCATCTGAAAGAGAGAGACCCTAAATTAGTTGTTTCTATAACTTAGGGATCTCAGTTCAGAGTTTGTTGAACACTGAAGTGAACCTGAGTTATAAGTTATTGAAACATTGACATTTCCTGGTAATGGCTAAAAATCTAACAGTGGAATTTCCTTCTTTTCCATTACACTCTTCAGTTCTATTTCGGATCGTCTCTCTGGACAAGGACTTCCACCCACTGAATGAGAAGGTAGAGACATAATTCCTTGTTTTTAACCAGAAGGTGTAATTCCCAGTTAATACCATTACTATCCTCATCCAGAATCACCAAAGAGAGCATTTAAAGCAAATAATCCTTTCTTATTTACACCATCCTTGATCCATCCTATATGTCATATCTGGTCCTGGGACACAATTCATCTGACTCCATTGACTGAGAAACCTCACCCCTTTTTTCAAAGGGATTTAGATGTTTAGAACCAGATTACCAAATGAATGTATGTGGATAAGCAAGCATGTAGGCAGGGATTTCATTAGAGAAAAAATGGGTGAGACAATTTCCATTGAAAGTGACAGATGTGTAGATGTTTTTGGCAGCGGGTGCAACCACATGCTTAGAGACAGAGAGCAGCATGAAAAAGACTTAGTTTGAAGAAACTGGTCATTGGTGTAGTTCACCTTTTAGCTTATTTGTCAGTCAGATCCTCATACAGTTCTTCAGAAACTCTTACTTTATCACATATTCATACTGTGGTAAGACAAAAAGCTGGAGTTCTAAAATATTATAGGAGAGATTCCCTTATCTATCAAGAACTAAGGAAGCAGAGCAAGTACAGAAAAGAACTCAGAGGACCTCTTACGAGGTTGTTTTTACTCCCTTCAGTTCAAATCAGGAAATTGCTTCCATCTGCATGCAACCTGTGTTTCTAACTCTGATTTTCCTTTGTTCTTTCCCCACAGTTTCCATTGGTCTATATTCAGGTGAGTGGATAACTACATGTATGTTATTTCAGCAGAATATGAATGCACAGAGGTATTATTCCCCAGCAGTGGTATTTGTAGGCTGAAGTGCAAGGGAAAAGAGATGGGTGCACGACCTTTTTCCTTTGTGTAAATGACAGCTGATTAGTAGGGCATCAAAATAAGTTCTGACAATGGTTCTTTGATTGAGGAATGTGCTGTAGCACCAAAATAGTTAATGAGTACTAGCCATGCTGTGAACAGAATTACACATGCCTAGAGGTCATATTAGAATGGCTTATTCCTCTTCCCAAGCAGAGCTAGGATTCTCTGTCTGCCAAGTATGACTGAAACCATAAAACTGCATTAAACAAATTAGCAAAATTAAAGAAATAAAATTATGTAAGTAGGCATATCCCCTATCATCCCAAACCTGCCTGTTTTTTTTTTATTATTATTATTTTATTATTATTATTATTAATATTTTATAGTTGAACCTCAGTGATAGACAAAAGTTGAGGGAAGGATGATTCTGTCAGTGAATGAGGTACCCCCTATTTCAGCTGAGTAACCAGAGGTTCCAATTACTATCAGAGACATCTTCTAGCAGAAAAATGATAGGAAGGACCCAGTGATAGACCCTGAAGTCATGACAGCAGCACAAACAGATATGAAACCAGCATTCACAATCCTCAATTTGGTTTGTGTGATCCTGAATCCTATGTAGTCAGTCCTAGTAGTGCTCCCTGTGGCTTGAGTTTCCTGTCTCCATTCTGCGCTCTCTCTCTCTAAAGCTGGGAGTGTTGCCACAACAGGGGGAGCAGAGCATGGGCTACAAACAGGCTATGTTCTTTTTTTCTACACTCCTGCCAGAGTGCTCTTATTCTCCCTTCATCTCAGCAAACAACCAGAACAGAATTGCAGAGCTGGTGGGCTACTGACAGTCTATGAATAGTGGAAGAAAACAGGGTAAGAAACTTATGGTGTGGGACAGGAGGATGAGAACATCTCAGAACTGCTTTATGCTGAGGTCTGTCTCCTGGGTGCAGTGCCCCAAAGGAACAAGTCCCCTGAATACAAGAATTTCATGAAATGAGCAAGAAGAAAGAAAGCCTATGCACAGCCTCCTGAAATCCTATATGTCTTTGTATAAAAACACTAATAATTTCATAACCATTCTTGTACCAGTACCATGAAAAGCTTCTGTTTGAAAATACCAGTAAGGCCTGGATAGCTTTCAGCTCCAGCCTGTGATGCACAGTGTTTGTCAGTATTGTTTAAACCAGCTTGTGTAGGCCTTGTCCTCCATTCCCACCAGCACCTCTCCCTTCCTTACTGCTCCTTTTCAGTCTAGCACTGCTGTTCAGCTTTCACAGACATCTGTGAGACACTCTTACAGAAAGACTGGGGCTTATAGACATAGACTGGGAAACTCACCTGGCAACAAATTCACCATTTGTTTTTCCCTAGGTTGTTGGTTGTGATTGTTTTTTGTTTGTTTGGTTGGTTGGTGTTTTTTGGTTGGTTGGTTAGGTTGGTTGTTTTTTTTTTTTTGGCCAGATCAGATCCACCACAGTTTACCACATTCTTGCATTAAATTTGGACTGGACCAAAGAAAAGGGTGGCAATACTGAAGGAAGGTGACAGCTTTAAAGTTAGCAGGGCTAAGGAAAGGAATGTTCATCATTCCATCCTTAACATAGCTAACTGATTATAGTCGACCACAAAGGCAGATATTAGGATGAGACTATTTCTGACCTGTTATTTTGACATTGCTTCTGTCATTAAAAAATAAAAAGACTTCCTGGGAAAAACACACAAACTGACATTCAGGCTTTCCCCATAAATCCATCACAGAAATGGCAACAAGATTACAAGCCCATCTGTAAACATTTTATGAATTCCTCCCGTAAGGATGCCCAAGTGGTGTTCTTCAAAATATGTGGTGAGCTTTTTTATGATGAAGAGGGTTTGGTCAGAGCCACAGACACTTCACTGATTGTGCCTTCCCTACGCCTGGGAGTGCTTCTTGGGAGCAAGGCTCTGCTGCCCTCCGACTGATGACCTCCAGCTATGACGTTGTTCACATCACATTTTTACTAAGCCCAGGGATAAAATCTCAGTGAAGTAAATGTACCCAATCAGCAGTTACTTACCTTGAGCTATCTAGAGTAAACAGGGTTTTAGTGACAGTCAAGGTACAATGCATAGAGCAAGCAGAAAATGAAAGGCTGTAAACATTAACTGTGCTGCTGAGGGGCCTAGAAAGGGTACATCAAGCTTCAATGCACCATTGCATTAGTTCAGTGACATCTCTGAGAAATTTGTGGCTGTCTTGATGAATTTGGAGCATAGCCTATTGACAGTCAATTCACAGCGAGCAATACTCAGCTGTTACAGTGATGAGGTTTCAGCCCCAGAATTAGGAATGGCCAGAGACAAGGGAGAGGTCTCAGCTGGGTGCACTTATCTGGGATGTACTTTCCCTATTCCTCTGATATTCTCCCTGTTCCTTCCCCCATGTCCCACCCTTCCACAAACTTTGGGCTCTTAAACATGTAGATTTCTCAGTCCCATATCTCATTCCTCAACAGACTATGCACTGGTTCTCAAGCAGACTCTACTCCAGGCACAGAAAAAAAACTTTGTACAAGCAAGTCAAGAAGTCTGTAATGAAACTTCCTTCCTTTCCTCTCATGCTCAATTTATTCCTGCTGTCCATCTTTCTGTTGTGTTACCTTGTCAGTCTTTCCCAGCCTCTGCGCCCCATACTTTGTAAGCATGCAAGTGTTGTTGAGCAGGAGAGAACACAAGACCTCCAGAGTTATAAACTGTCTGCTTTCTTTCATGGTAGCTATGCAGAACTGACAGGTAAGTGCTCGTGGAGTCACACATCCTCACAGATTACTGAGTAATTACAGCTAGGCATTTCCTAGCTTGGATGTATATTTCCTGAGCACTCCACTGCTCTGTCCCTGCGAGCATCCTGCACCAAACTGCCCTGTTTATGTACATAACTTACTGCCTTGTGACTTAGAGTTATTCTCACCTGCAGGATCCACAGAGGAACCGTATATACCAATGGCAAGGAGTGGAACTGGAGACCGGCCTTATAGAACTGTCCTTCCCTCTCACCTCTGACCCCATGCAAGGCTCCTACAAAATAGTCGTGCAGAAGAGCATTACCTCCCATGTGGAGCACTCCTTCAGTGTGGAGGAATATGGTAAGGAAAGAAGGGAAGGGCTGCAAGCAGGGTTGACAGAAATGTCTTTTACCATGGCCTCTCAATCCTTTGGGATTTCCTGGGAATGGCATGGAAAAGACAGGGATTCTGAATACACAGGCAATGGAGTTCAGAGGAGCTACCATAGAAGCTGCCAAATACCAGAGGTGGTTGCTTAGTTTATGGCTTGTGATCTCCACCTCAAAAATTGCATCTGAACCCCCCAGTTCTGCAATTAAAACTTGTGTGTGCATTTGAGGTGGCTCTTTGCCCTGTGCTCTGTGCTGGGTCTTCCCTGGGGCTCCCCCAGCTGTATAAAACCTGGAACACCCAGCACATTGCTCAGAACTTGCAATTTCTGGAAAACACAGAGTGCAGAACCAAAGAAGACTGTATCTGAAATGCTTGGGAACTGGCTTATCTGATTTGCAGTTAGTCATTGTGGCTAGTATGAACATGGTGAATAATCTGAACACAAACCAGGTTACAGGCTCCAGCCTGCCATGGTGACAATTGGGCTGTGCCTCCTCCCACAGAGATGTCTCAGACCTCCTCCCCAAAACAAAGATGTATATGCCTTTCCTAGCTTCATGCTAAAATAGTTTTTCTTTTATTCATTCTTTAGCCTTATCCCCATGAACTTCCCCTGTTGCTACACCTGTTAACTCTGTTACACCTTAGGTAGAGTCTTTTGAGGAAATGTATCCTGGGGTTGAATCACTGAGCTGAGGAGGTGCACACCCTCCTTTGTCTTACTCTCTTGTACTGGGAAAAAAAAAAAAATCAAATCAAATCAAATCTCAGGTACAAAGCCTGGAAGCAGGCCATTGTATACTTCAGTGCAGTCCTGGGCTTGAGTAGCTGGGGGGGCTTAGTGTTGCAGGATACAAAACAGGAAGATGGATGTAACTTAATGAGTGGCTGAGAGAACTGGGTTTATTTAGCCTGGAGAAAAGGAGGCTCGGGGGAGACCTTATCACTCTCTACAACTACCTCAAAGGAAGTTGTAGCAAGGTGGTTGTTTTCCCAAGCAACAAGTGATAGGGCAAGAGGAAAGAGCCTCAAGTTGCACCCTGGGAGGTTTAGGTTGGATATTAAGAATTTCTACGCTGAAACAGTTGTAAAGCATTGGAACAGTTTGCCCAGGGAAGTGGTTGAATCATCATCCCTGGAAGTACTTAAAAGATGTGTAGATATGGTGCTTAGGGACATGGTTGACTTGGCAGTGCTAGATTAACAGTTGGACTTGATGAGTTTAGAGGTCTTTTCCAAACTAAATGATTCTGTGATTAATACTGAGGAGTAAAACATGCTTTTTACCTGACACTCTTTATATCAGGCCTTATTGCTGCTTAATCCACTTGAAAATGTAGAACTGATTTTCCATGGCTAGACACAGTAGAAACATATGTACATGGAGGACAGTTTCACATACTACATATCAGTGAGCCTAACAGCAGCCTGGGATCTCCAGAACAGTAAGAAGCAGCCAGAGAGTATCAATGATTTGAGCTGTTTCAAGGTGTTAAATGACACAGGTGGTGAATGTTCTGCTCCAAGACTTAGCTCAAATTATGTGTTTTGAAACATGAAACACAACATACAGCACCGGTATGTCCCTCTGAATAGGCATATGTGAGGGGTCTACACGGCTGTCTGATGACAACAGGATCTCACAAGCATGTGCTGAGGGAAGGTAGGGGCTAGAACAGTCCTTAATTCCCTTTAAACCCAAATGGTGGTGAAGTCTGTAAAAACATAGGAAAGGAGTAGCAGAGCTGTATTGAACACCACACAGAAGTGATGGTTGATATTAAGCTGATTGTTTGGGTTTCTGCGCACTCTTCATCCTTCTCATCAGACTTTCTCTCTCCCATCTAGTGCTGCCCAAGTATGAGGTCCTGGTGAAGCTGCCCAAGATGATCACTATTGAGGATAAGGAACTTCCAGTGTCTGTCTGTGGTCTGTGAGTCACAGAATTGTAGTAAATCTCTCACTCCTACTTCATTCCTCCTTTCTGCTGAGCACAGAAAGAAGACTTTGGGAAGGCTTTTCATACTATTCTAAGACATCTAGTGCAGGTTTGTTCCACCTTATCTGTTCTGAGCCTGCTACTTGGCCTTAACAGACAATGAGAAGTGGATTCTCTGTGTTCATTAAAAGATGATGCCAAACCAAGCAGCATTTCTCTCCTCCCAGTTTACTCTACACTCTCTTTCTCATTTTACACTTCTGCAGTTAGAGATTTTCTGCCATTCCTGAACCTTGGAGATGTCAAATCAGACATCACTTAAGCAGGTTGTGCAAACCCAGTGTTGTAATTTTTAATTATTAAATTGATCCACCTGAGCCCCTGTTCAACCTTTCTGCTTCTTCATTGAACCCTCAACAGTTTGACATACAGGAATAATCCCAGCTGAAATAGTTTTATACAGACAATCTTTTCCTGCATTTCTGCAGATGTCTCCCACCTAGAACAGATTCTAATGTATGATGTAAGAATCTCACCACCAAAATGATGGAAAGATAATCACTAGCATCATTAAAATATCAGATTAGTTAGGCTTTGAGAAGAAATTTTATAAAGTCATCCACAGAAGTTCTTAAGGAGCTATGTTTGAATGTGACTCTGACTGGCATCATCCAGTATATTGTTTAACACTTTCTAATAGGTACACCTATGGGAAACCTGTCCCTGGTTTGGTGAATGTCCAAGTGTGCCGGAAATTTTCTCATTCTGGTTCACATTGTTATGGAAAAGATTCAGAAGCTGTGTGTGAAGAATTTGTCAGGCGGGTGAGTTCCAAGATTAAAATGTAGGGGTCTTCCTTATGGGTAATGGGCAATGTTGTCTAATGGAGGGCAAATTTATGACTGTTGTGAGCTGGTAGAACATCAATGATAACACTCTGTCAAGGGAAAAACAGATGTTCTAACAGAAGGATATTCTTAAGAGGTCAGTCATTGAACTGGAAACAGAAATGATGAAGAAAACCCCACAGATGAAATCCTTACCCCATTGGTCACAGGTCTCCAGTTAGCCGCTATGAGGCCCCTGGTATTGATCCCCAAACTAAGGAAAGAATCTGGGAAATAATTTTATAACTGTGGAAAGGACTGGCAGGGATCAAAGAGTGTAAAAGAGGAGGAGAAGACAAGAAAGCAGTATAGTATATGGGTCAAACAAAAGAAGAGAGAAAGGACAACAATGAAGAGAGTAAAGACAATGGAAGAAACAGGAAGAAAAACAGGGCTAAGGTAGAAGGGAAATAACAAGGAAACCACTGCATGGCTTGGAGAACTAAGTATGAAGAGCCTCACAACACAGAAAATAAGTGTGTGAAACACATGGAAATGGGCTGTAAACAAGTGCTGGTGTTGGAGACAACCCCAGAACATGAGGCTGGGATTACGTGAACAGCAGTTAAGCATGTTGGGTTTGTAATACCTATTCCTGTTTCACGAGGCACCAAATTTGTTCCAATTTTCTCTCTAACCACCTGCTTAGGCAGATGCTCGTGGGTGTGTTTCTGATGTAGTAAGGACCAAGATATTTCAGCTCCAGCGCAGCGGATATAAAATGAACATCGAGGTGCAAGGCAAGATCACAGAAGATGGCACAGGTGCGTATCATATGGAGATGGCAAAGTGATGGCATGCCACAACAGGAGGGCCTGGAAAAGATGAGGAACATAGAGTGACATGTCTATAAATGTTGCAGTTCATTAATAATCCCTCTTTACTGTGCTCTTTCTCAGGAATAGAGATGGTTGGAACAGGCTCCTGTGAAATCACATCCATCATGAGCAAAGTCAGCTTCCACCTGTTGGACTCTTATTACAGACCAGGGATCCCACTCTTTGGGATGGTAGGGAACTTCTGAGACCTTGGAAAGTGAATGGCACAGCAGACTTAGCGGTGCATAATCCCATCAATTGGAACAGCAGTGTGTTGCAGAACATAATGCAGAAGACATAGTCCACCTTCCTCTGCCTCTGCTTAGGCAGGCAAATTGGTGTCAGTCAGAGCACCCTGACAAACACATCACTGAACTTTCCAGCAGTCATACCAGTTACATAATAGAAGGCCTTCTGTTCTGACACATGAGAATAACATTAGGGAGCTGCAAGAATGGGCTATTCTACACAGGAAAGTGAGCCAGGAGTAAAAGGTGACCACAACACAGGTAGGAGTAGTGACATCATCACTAGTTGACATCAACCAGACTGGGCAGAGCAGGAGTGTTGACAGTACCTGTTTCCACCAACAGGCCAGCAGTCACCAGATAACATAAGGTGATAAGTCAGGGCTGAGCTCAGTCAAGGAATTCCAGTCAACAAGATGGGAACAGCAGGAGAAAGCTGAATGTAGATCTAACTCCAATGTAGCCTAGTCAAAGACTGGGGCAAGGCACAAGCCTGAACTCATAGTTCCCGGACGAAGAGATGATACTAAAACCTATTGAAAAACTCAAGGCCCTGACAGATAATTTCCATGGGCCAATCAGATTGTTTTGCTGATGAAGATCTGCTACCTTAGACAACTTAGGACTCACCTGCACATTTCCACATTTCCACGTTCATCTCTTTAGCTCTTCTCCATAAGAAACACCCTGCTTGGCAAGGATGACAAGGGGAAAGGGTTTGTAGGACTTGGGAATTGTTTTCTATTTCTAGTCTAAAACCTGAAGTTTGCTTTTACTTTACTAGGTGAAGCTCGTGGATGGTACTGATGCTCCCATTGCCAATGAAACTATCAGAATTTCTGTGAATGAAGACAGTTACAAAGGCAACTACACTACAGATGAACAGGGACAATCCTGGTTTTCCATTGATACTACCACCTTCACGGAAGCCTCCCTGGAAATCCGAGTGAGTGGCAGAGACAGGGCAGAGAGATTGGGGTAAGCCTCTCTCTCTTCTTGATCAGCAGAGGAATTATCTATCCATGGGTTATCCATGATTCTATGATCAGTCTTTCTGCCAAACAGGAGATATAGCAATTCTTTTGGCAGTTCACCTCTCTTTGTCTCCTGTGCATGTTCTTCTATGTCTATCTCCCTTTAACTTCATCTAAGAATGGGAAAGATAGAACATAGCCAGATTTTTCCCATGCATATTTATGTGATCTGTTACCTGGTTTTGGTCAGCTGTGAACTTTTTATTCTCCTTTATCAGGCTGAACATAAACCTGAACTGAACTGTTATGACAGCGACTGGATCACGCCTTCATATGAGCATGCTTTGCATAGAATAAGTCGGTTTTACTCCCCCAGTAACAGCTTCCTCAAAATTGAGCCCAAGCCTGAGACATTAAGTTGTGGCTTCCCCACAGAGGTCCATGTGCACTATGTCTTCACACCAGATGTTATTGGAGAGCAGAGGAAAATTGTCATTTACTATTTGGTAAGAATTGTTCCTGGTTACTTTAATCCATGGCCACAGAGAGCGCTGTGGCACTACTTTCCATACAGCAACCACAGCACTGCTATGCAATTAGTCCTTAGCCAGTAATGATAAAGGGAGTTTGAAACTGAAAAAGTGTGGTTTGTGACCATGGGATTTAAACATATTTCCATAGTGTTTCCCATGTTGTCTTCTGTGTGCAGACATGGTTATGTTGCCCATGTTTGATAAAGAACAGAAGAGGGTAAAAATGTTGATGTAGAGACTATTGTCTTTGGTGCAGCCAACACTCCCATTTAATAATACTCTACTACTAGTGTACCCTGTTCCAAATTCTGGTTCATATATAGTCACAGCTCAGAAACCAGCATCCTACAAGAAGATGAAAGATGAGCTAGAAACCTGCCTCATACTCAGTTCTTTGGGAGACACCTGACCACAGAAACTAGAGCAAGACCTCTATCTACAGTACCAGTACCTGATAAGCTTAGAGCTGTGTTCGTAAATCAGGCAATGATTGAAATTTTGGGATCCCAAAGCAACTGGAACAGACTATACCATGCTGGAATTAACCATGATTTGAATCGTTCTTGGGGGGCAGAGAAGAGAAGCTAACTGAGCTGTGACTGAACAATGATCTATCACTTTTGTTTGGGGGAAGAGAAAGAATCAGATGACTATTCAAATAGAATTTCTTTCCCCCTAAATTTGTTTTCCTGGTTATCCCATTTAATGATGCTAGAATTAAATACAAGACAGAGTACCTTTGCAGAGCTAGAAAACATAAGTGGAACAGACACTTCTGTTCTGATGGATAATAAAGGACATTTAGGAGGAGTTAGACTGAGATTACAAGAAAATAGGAAACTATGGTAGACATGTCTGTGTGCTTATTTTCAAGACTGCTAACCATAAATTGAGCACAAGATTCCTGTTTATCCTAGTGGCTTAGTAAAGCAGATCTTAAGTATATACATGCAGCAGGTAAGAAAACGGTGAGGAAACTTACATTTTTGTAGGTGTGTTTCCCACACCTTGAAATTAAAATATAGTACTGTGGAATAGATATACTGCATGGAGGACAAGATTATACAGTAATTGTATAAAGAACATTTTTGGCTGTGAAAAAGGAAACTATTTCTAGAGATAAGGAAATCACAGCTAGCATTCAGGCTGTTGCTTCAAACCTGACTTCAGATACTTTATTCAAATACTTTTTTACAGCCAGTGTTCTTCTATTCAAACTCTATGTGAGTTATAATAATAATCCTGATTCAATCTTTCTCCATCCTTTTTCACAAAGCAAGTGAGAGTGGAGTGAGGAGAACCTTTGATCATCAATCTGTTCCAAAATGTTAGAAATGTGCATGTGACCCCCCAAACTTATGTGTATTCAGAGGTAAAGTGCATTTGAACCTGATACAGTGTGTACAGAAGGTGGAACTGATGAGGAAACACTAGTCCTTCTAGGAAGGCACGTTTCTGGCTCCAAAGACCTAGTAAATTCCAGTTTAGTATTTGCTTAGTATCTTCTTGGTTTTGCTCACAGTTGGCAGTGCTATTCACACACCCTACAGCTAACCCAATGAACATTCATTCTTCTTCCTTTTGTCATGAGTAACAACAATTATAGGAGTGTTTCTCTGTCACATAGGTGATGGCCAAGGGAAGCATTATGTTAGCAGACACTCATGATCTGACTGTGAATCCTGGAGATGGTGAGCAGAACTATGTATTTTTAGCATGTCTGATGAGATGGTGGGCAGGAGGACTTAGAGAAATTATTGCAATTCAAGCATTCAAGAAAAATTGAATTACATTTTGAAAATTAATTCCTTTTAGATTAAATGGTTTGAGTCAGTTTTGTTTGGTCCGAATTCTGTCTGTTGCTGTACTTTCTTACTTTCTGTACTTTTTTCATAGAAAATATATAGAATGTTTTGATTATTTTTTCCTTGAACCAGTGCTTTCCACTGACCTCCATCACCAATTCTGACTGTGGGTACTTGCCAGTATTTTAAGACCCATGTGTACAGTGAGCAGGAAAAAGATTGTCTCCCTTTCTTTCTCTCTCTCACTTTTCTTCATTTTTGGGGTGTTACTTCTTCCTCATAAGCATGCAAGCTATATATATATAGGTATATATATTTATGTATAGCTTGCATGCTTATATATATATATTATATATATGTATATATTCTAACCAATCTTTTTTTTTTGTATATATACAATGTTCAAAGATTACATAATTGAATGAGACTGACTATCATGCATCTTTAAAAGTCTTTGGACAAGAAGACCAGGAAAATCATTTTAGAAGCCCATGAGAAGGAGTATGCAGTATGTGAAAGTAAAAGTTCTTACATGCTGCGTGAAATGATGTTGGGGGTATGACTGAAAGTTCTGCTACCTCACTAGTTGTAGTGATTAAACTAATACCTTGGTTCATATCAAAAGATATATATCAAAAGATTTTCTATCACCTTCATCCAAATTGTGACAAAAAGCTCAGGTCAAGCTAGAATGTGGCATTTCCTACTACAGTTGGAGTGACAGTTTGGTGTTTCAGGTAAGTAAATACTAGCTTTGGAGTTATTTTGAGGAGTTATTTTTTCAGTTATTCTGCAACCTTGGCTGCTGCCACCTATTACAGCAGTCCCTTATTTCCATGTCTTTTCCCTCATCTGTTTTTTTTGGTTTTTTTTTTGTAAACTGCAGATCTTAGAGCTTGAGGAAGAAAAAGGTTGGGAACAGCAGGAGGTGATTCCAGGTGTTAGCTGGGGAGAATCTAGAGGACATGTTGAGGCCCACTAAACATCTCATTTGGCTATTACATGATCACTGTTTGAATGCAGGTGTCTTCAGCAATAGGCATAGACATCAGTCATTCATCAGTACTCCTGCCCCTGTTAACTAAAATGTTCAGCATGAGTGAACTTGACTTCTTTATCTGAAGAAGGCAGAACTTCTTGTATATAGCTTAGCATTTCTTCTCTCTGGTAGCTTACGGGATATTTCGGTTGACCTTTCCTGTTGAGGCGACCATTGCTCCCAAGGCACAGATGCTCGTGTATACCACTTTACCCAGCGGGGAAGTCATCGCCAGTTCAGCGGATTTCCAGGTTGAAAGTTGCCTCCCCAATAAAGTGAGTAAGTCAGGTTTTATGTAACCCATGTTTGCTTCATGGCCAGTAGTTCCATTATTAGTTCCAGAATGGAGGCAGAATTCACATGGAATGGTCTGATCAGATGTTGGCTGAGGATTAGTGACTGAATAAGTTACAAAGCCATAACTATAAAAGTGGAGGAAGACAGAATAAGAAAAAGAATCACTGCTCATTATAAACCACACTAGTCAAAGCTGAATATGTTAGAAGAGCTGTAGAGCACTAGCAGAACTCAGTTCACAAGGCTAGATACTTCAGTATAATAGTATGTAACTGCATCCAGCAAAGTTGCTGCTTTAACCTACTTTTGGGGTTGCAGGTCAGCTTGAGTTTTATTCCCAAGGAGGGTCTTCCTGCCTCCAACACACGTCTGCAACTCCATAGCTCACCAAAGTCCCTGTGTGCTATCCGTGCCGTGGACAAAAGTGTTCTCCTCATGAAGCCTGAAGATGAGCTCTCTCACAGATCTGTAAGTCTTGGCTGTTTCTGGTAATGAACAATACAAGAATCAACTAGGATGGACATAAAGCCATATATTTTTATAGCTGCATTCACTATACCTGTTTTTATAGAAGCTGTCTTTTATCACTTGATCATTAGGTAGTGTCTGTGTCCCCATGAGTACCAACCTGCCACATTTTTCCCTGGTTGTTTGCATTTTCCCAGTTGTATGATCTTCTCCCAGAAGAAATGAAGGAAATCCAGGGCTACAGCTTCAAGGACTACTATTTGGAAGATGACAATGTAAACCCCTGTTTGTCGCTTGACAACATATTATTAAATGGATTTGTCTACGTACCCATTTCTCCTGATGGCAAAGGTGATGCCTATGACATTCTCAAAGTAAGCACCAGCCTTTCATTTTTATTAGTTACTCCTTTTTGGAATACAGTATCATCTCCTCCTCTTCCCTGTCCTGAAGGTCTTTTTGAATGAACTTTGGTGTGAGCTTGCTATGCTGTGTATGCAAGACATACACAGGCCCAGGCCCTGCATCTATGTAGCCTATTGCTCATACCTAAGCGCTTCTCCAAGCCATTAAAACTTTGACAGGTCTCTTCAATGCCAGGACAAAAACCTGTGAATAGGCTCAAATAAGGAAGCAGTACTGAGAAATGACCCCTGGTGCCATAATACTAGAAACCCTTTCCGTAGTCGTGCATGTTGTCTCCCTGTCTGCTGTAGTTAGTGGTTTAATAAAGTGACAGTTACTTTGATAACCCTCAAACATACCTGCACCCATCTACAGAGTCATGCACAAGACTTTTTAGATAGGTACTCTCAATCCTTTCACACATCATTTTCAGTCACATGTCCCCACGGTAGACCTTGACTTTCTGCCTAATCATGCCAGCATTTAGCTTTAGGATGAGCATGTCATGACAAGGCCTCAACATCTGGGTTGAACCAATCTATCGAGTATTTATATATAAACCTTTGCTATTCTGCTCAGTTCCAGACATAAGTATATCTATTCTTGACATAGTAAAAATAGTATAATTTCAAAAGTTGATTGTACTTTCTTTTTGTTTAACAGCTGTTGGGCTTAAAAGTTTTCACTAGCAGCAAGATCCATAAGCCTGAAATCTGCCGGCGTTACAGAGAACACATGATGGAAAGGAATTACATGGTTTCTGGTAAGAAGGCCTGCTTCACTCTACCTCCACACAACTACCTAAAATTTTGCATCGTGCTTCTTTCTTCTCATCTCCTTCTTTGAATATTAATTAGAATCACAGAATCATAGAATATCCTGAGTTGGAAGGGACCAACAAGGATCATGAAGTCCAATTCCAGGGTCTACTCAGGACCACCCTATGCCTGGGAGTGTTGTCCAAACGCTTCTTGAACTCCAGCAGGCTCAGTACTGTGACAACTTCCCTTGGAAGCCTGTCCCAGTGCCCAAGCACCCTCTGGGTGCAGAACTTTTTCCTAACATCCATACTGACCCTCTCCTGTCACAGCTCCATGCTGTTCCAACAGGTTGTGTCGCTGTCCCCAGAGAGCAGAGATCAGCACCTACTCCTATACTCCCCTCACGAGGAAGCTGTAGGTCTCCTTGGGGTCTCCCCTCAGTCTACCTTTCTCCAGGATGAACAATCCAAGTGACCTCAGTCACTCCTCATGTGTCTTGCCCTCTAGACCCTTGTTTTTTAGCCCTCCTTTGGCTATTCTCTAACAGTTTGATATCCTTCTTATACTTTGGTGCCCAAAACTGCACACAGTACTCAAGCTGAGGCAGCACTAGCACAGAGCAGACAAGTTGATTCTGCTCTCAGATATGCCAACCTACATCAGGATCATTTCCTTCAGGATACAGTCCTGAGATATGAAACTGATACAGCTCTCTGTGCTTATCTCCAGCTAGTCAGGTATGCCTAGTTAAAACTGTGTGTTCTCAGTGAATCACATGCCAGGCCTGCAGCAGAGATTCTGTAGACACTAAGACCATCTACCTTCGGATGGACTGCCAGCATAAAGTATAAGCTTTGTTCCTCCATCAAAAAAGGCCCATCTATAGAAACCTTAAAAAAAAGGACAGTCTCTACTTCTAGGTAGGTACATTTCAGCAATAACTAGGGGAACAACAATGGCAAAAGTGGACCAAGATAAATGAAAAGGTGGTATGAATCTGTGGGTTTATGTTTTAACTCTGAGGGCTGAAAAGCTTCATTCTATTCCCAGTTCTTCCATTCACGTGATTGTAAACGTCTGGGTAGGTCACTTTGCTGCTGCAGTGACTGTGAAGATAGAAAAAAGATTTTATTTTTTTTTCTAAATAGCTCTGAGATTAGAAAGGCTATATAAAACATTCTCACCTACACCACTTCCTATCACCGACTTTTAGTGGTACAATATTAAAGTTACTATTAAAAACAATAGTCTTTGGTCAGGTGAAATTTTCTAGCCTTCTAGTTAAAGCATATCAAGTCTTTTGTTTGGGAATGCCAGATCTGTCTTCAGAGCACAGCATGAGACAGCTGGCTGCTTTGAGAAGACGGAAAGTCTTCTGAGACTGATAGAAAGTGTTTTGTAAGGCACAGCACTATGCAACACTGTGAGGAAGAATTCCCTTTCTCCGGAACTACTTATTTGCTAGTGGCCATACATGCAAAGATACATATTCAGCTCAAAAGAATCTTAGATGGAGAAAGGGAGGGATAAATGTGGCTGCTGTTTCTGGCCATGTATAAACATAATCATTTTTTCAACAAAACTTAATAAATTATATGAAACAAATATCTAGAGGCAGTGAATTCCACATTTGACTTCTCTATTGCAATAGAAACGTACACTTGGTAGCCTCATAAGTTTGCTCCTGGATTTGCTGGCAGTGGAGGAAGAATGATCAACCCCACCCAATCTCTGTAAGAGCAGTAGCTTTAGGAAACATGAAATATTGAGATGACAACAGAGCAATACATTTGTTTTCAGTGGACAGTCTATATGAGGTTAAGAATGTAGTGCAAGGATCACTGTGATCTGTTACAAATAGAGACAGCTCAAAGTTTGAGTCTGTGAGGCTGGCCGTAATCAAGTTTTCTAAGCTGTTATTTAAATTTTAAAATTTTAGCTAAGAATAACCACTAAATGGAAGCAAAGTATCCTCCTTGGTTAGAAATGAGTTTGATATGTCTTTTTCTTTCTTCCTTTCCTTGAGCGGATTTAGGCAGTTCAATGCAACCTTATTATGATTCAGACTATGAAATGATGGAAGAGATGGATGCTGGCCATCCTGTGGAGACCATCCGGAAATACTTCCCTGAGACATGGATCTGGGACATAGTTTCAGTGAAGTAAGTGTTTATGGGAATGTAGAGTGTGGTCACTGGGGCAAAACCTCAGAAGATAGTTAAGCTTTAATGAAAGTGTCAACATTTTGGTGAGAGGGGTCTTTCTAGTAGATAGAGGGATTTTTCAAGGCCACTAAGCATAGATCAAAATACGACTGAAATCTTTCTCTCTGTCTCTTGCCAGCTCTGAAGGAAATGCTGAACTAGATGTGACCATCCCTGACACCATCACTGAGTGGAAAGCCAATGCGTTCTGCACTTCATCAGACACAGGCTTTGGCCTATCCCCAACAGTGTCTCTCAGAGCCTTCCAGCCCTTCTTTGTAGAGCTCACCCTGCCTTACTCTGTAGTGCGTGGTGAGGCCTTCACACTGAAAGCCACCATTTTCAACTACCTAACAGCCTGCATCAGGGTAAGAGATATTCACTACTTTGCTCAATCTGACAGCTTCGGAAAAACTACAATGGGCTATTTATAACATAGTTTCCCAAGCCAGCTGACTGATCCCTGATTATAATTTCATATGGGTGTATGTATGTAGGAATTCTTGATGGATTTCATGAAGGAGGAATAAGTTTTTCCAGCAAAGTTTTGAAAGCTATGTTCGATTCAGAATCTAAAGCTCTGCTAATGAGGCCTCTGGCCTTGACATCCTATAATTATTTTACTGTTCTATACAAACAAGGAACTTGTTATAAGTTATCTTTAGACCATTTAGACTTATAGACCACATAGACTTCATATCCATAAGGTCATCTGTAGACCACAGTGTCATTGCCTACCGATATGGAAAATCCAGGCTCACAAGAGTGGATACACTTTTTTAGCCTTTAGTCTCACCTCATGATTCTGTGATCTCACAAAGTATCATGCCACATTTGCTGGAATATGCTTCCTCTAATTGATTGCATCTAACCTTAAGACACTGAGCAGAACTGTATAGCTTTAGTATTCTTATCTGCATTCTTTCACCATCAAAGGAGACGAGAGAATTTGAGAGGTGATTCTAATGAAATCTCACTTTTGCTTGGTGTTTCACAAACACTGATGTATATTCTGAAAGGAAGCTGAAACAAGGAGGAATACTGATCCAGTCATTCAAATGCTGTATCATTTCCCTGTCTTTCCTGTTTTGTTTGCTATTTTCAGGTTCCTTATTCCACTCTCCCTTGTTACCTTACTAGCTTTCACACTGCTGGAGTTTTACCTCTTCACCTAATTAATTGTGATGGGGGATCTTTAACTCATGGTTTCATTCATAGACATTGCTTTGTCTTTATTCACATAATTGATAAATGCTCTCCATTTTCCTTGAATCAGTTTCCTTTCTAAAGAGTAATACATGTTGTGTTCTCCACATTTATCTCACCAATCTCTTAAAATTTTACTCACCTCAGTCTTTTTCCATTTTATTACCCAGTTCTTGCACTGCCATATCCATGAAGTTCTCAGTCCCACAGTATAACCAGGTCCATGCCCATGCCCATGTACTCCAGTAACTTCAGCTTCTCTGTAATTCCAACCTTCTTGACACTTCTCTGTATAAACGGCAGGTCAGCGTGTCTCTAGCTAAATCTACTCATTTCCTGGCTGCTCCAGTAGAGAAGGAGGAAGAATCCTACTGCATCTGCCTGAATGAAAGGAAAACTGTGGCTTGGGCAGTAACACCAAAATCTCTAGGTAAGAGGCTGGACTACATGGAAATACTAGAATAAGATATCTGTGGATAGCATCAGATCTTTGGTGTGAGGAACTAGGACCCCAAACTTGTCTGGAAGTAACTTATCTGTGCTAGAAGTGGGAAGTCCAGCTCTGAGGCTGAGACACAATATTAGGATGCAGGTCCTAAACAGACTTTCTAAGGATTGTGGCCTTTTCTCAAAATTTGAATAGAAATCACAAATTCCCTTAACACTTGCAAAATGCTTAGACATTCCTGTTGTGGAGCTATGAAGTATCTTAATGTGTCTGGGTCTGAAATATTTAATTCAGAGCTAGCTTTCTCTGAGTCATCCCCAATCAAGACTGTTTGATTTAGAAGACCTGCCCCTCCACTGCTCTTCTTGCTGACTGATTAGCACCTGCTTGGGTGGCCATCACAAAAGAGGTGGTCTAGAAGGCTGCAGCTGGATCAAGATAAAACACTGGCACATATTTAGCTCTTCTCCTGGAAAATCTCTGTAACACAGCTGAGAGTGCCCAGCACAAACACAAACCCCCATTTCCCTTGTGCTGCCCGGCAGGACTGGCTGACCCCTGTTTCCTCCAGGGCAGGTGGAGTTCTCAGTGAGCGCTGAGGCCCTGCAAAACCAGCAGCCCTGCGGGAACGCCATAGTGGAGACCCCTGAGAAAGGACGGAAGGACACAGTCATCAGACAGCTGCTGGTGGAGGTATGGGGGATGTTGAGTTAGGTGGCAGAGAAGAGTAACAATAATTTCACGCTACATAGTAACAGTTGCTGCATGATAAAGATCTTTAAGTCGTGATAGCAGAAATAATGGCTCTTATTCTGCATGCTTCATTAAACTAAGAGCTGATAAATCTCATACAGGCCAACAAATCCTATAACTCATAAAAGCAGTGTGTTACATTACATAAACAGGAAACATAAGCAAACATGGCAGGTTCATCCCAGAGATATCATCTGGGAGAAAAATGAGAACTCCTTGGTGTTGCCTGTAATAAGTCACAGGGAGAGGCTACAAATGGAAGCTTTGCCAGAAAACTTATGTGTCTCCTCCAGGACATGGCCAGTACTCTAGATCATGAAACAGTTGCCATGATCTACATGTATTTCCAAAAAAAAAAAAATGCCATCACTGTTTTGAAATGTTTTTATTATACTTTTAAGAATGTTCAAACCAGTATGAACTGACTTTTTTTTTCATTCTTTTCTACATTTTTTTCTTAGACACTATTTTACAATGATTAAACCACAGTTTTTATGATAAATAGGCAGTCATAAAATTTATCCACAGTATTAAGACTCCCTGTGATATTAATGGCAAACAAATAATACTAGCTTTTTGCATAGTGAGTTCTATACTATATCATGTCACAACATTGTCACTCCTATACATGAAAGGAAAGAAATAATCTTACTTAAGAAAATTTAGTCAAGACATCGCAACTCCTCCATAAATTGTAGATATTCCAATTTTCAGTTAGGCAGATCTAGGATTCATATAATATATAACTTCAGAAAATGTTTTTCTGACCTGTATGTAATGATGGAACAACAGTCCTATTTTTGTCTGTTTTGTTTTATTTTTTAATTTTGCTTATTTACAAATGAATGTGATTGTACAGTGCATTTCATGTATCAGGGCACAAAGAACTATTGAACATTTCAGGAAAAAAAATGCAATTTCATACATGCCTTCAGGAAAAAGAGTAATTACTTTGTTCTTTGAAGATACTAGAAGATAATTGCTTCTGAATTTTAAAAGAGTCTTTTCTCCCAGATGGTGGGGAAGTGAAAATAACTGAATAAGCATTAAAATAACTTCTGTTGGGTTGTCTAAGAGATTACTGGTATCACTCTGTTATTGTAATGAAGTAATTAATCTACCCCATCTAGCCCTGAGTGGATAGAATCAGAGATTAGCATCCAACAATTAATTAGCAGGGGTGGATACAGTGCAACTTGCTTGGGGTGGAGCTTCATTGTCCCAAACACATGGATGTCAATATTCCCTGCAGCAGGTCATGGGACTCTAGGGAGAGCAAAGGGAGATGACCAGAGTCCATGGGGCATTCTCTTGCCCTCAGGAAACCAATCCTTGATGAAAGCTAATTGGGATACAGGATGTTTTTTGTTTTCACCCAATAATTGCATAGCTGGAAATGAAAATCTTTTGAATAATTAGTTTTGTATATTTTAATTTCCTGTTGAAATGTTCAAAATCAAACAAAACAATGGAACTCATTTAGTTGCATTTCAGGGTGGTACACTGAAACAAACACTAGGCACCTTTGCAAACAAGCATTTAGCTTGGTTGTAGTTTATCCTAATGCTTTCTCTCTTTTTATTGGATTTTGAATTTTCCCCAAACTTTTAATCTTTCTCCATCTCTTTTATATTGAAGAATGAGAGACAACATGTTTTAACTGTGTGAGAATGTCAGGGTAATACCATTTTTTACATACTGGAAAAAAAAATCTTTTGGCAAAAGCTGGAAACCAGTAATGAAGGAATGGCAAGTCCCCTGTTTGGAGGATAAAAAAATGTTGAGGGGGTCTTACTACATTAAACTCTGAAAAAAAAATTCTAGTAAAGATTTGATTCCTTAGTTTTATGCAGAATCTTCTAGATCACCTCAACAGAAAATATGTCTTCTTTTCTGACTTTTCTGAAAAACGGGGCTAGAATTTTCTGAAATAGAGGAACAGAAGTTACCCTCATTAAATGTAGTCAAAAATCACCAGTTGAATGGCGTATATTTAAATTTTGTTTTTTCTAATATGTAACTTGTGGAAACATTGGAGTGCTTTAGTTATCACCTGTCAAAACTCTTGCATGAATATCCTGTAGTGTCACAATCAGCTGTAAACAGTCTGAAATGTTCCGCTAGGCTGGACTAAGGAACATACCTGTGTTACAGATGACAAAAGTCATCTACCTGGACTTCTGTAAGGCTTTTGACACAGTCTCTCATTCATGGCCTTTCAGTACTTAAAGAGTTCTTATAAAAAGGATGGAGAGGGACTCTTTGCTCATGTATCTATGACAGGACATCGGGGAGTGGTTTTAAACTGAAAGAGGGGAGATTTAGATTGGATGTCAGGAAGAAATTCCTTACTCAGAGGGTGGTGAGGCACTGGAACAGGTTGCCCACAGAGGGTGTGGATGCCTCACCTCTGGAGGTGTTCAAGGCCAGGCTGGATGGGGCCCTGGCAAACCTGATCTAGGGGGTGGCATCCCTGCCTATAGCCTGGGGGGTTTGGAACTAGATTATCTTTAAGGTCCCTTCTAACCCAACCCATTCTATGATTCTATGATTCTATCATCAGTTTTGTGTACAGAGGAATGTCTTTGTAAGCAACTTCTAAAGGCTTTGCATTACGATGAAGTAATTACTACAGGAGAATTTGCAAGTTTTTTGTTTTCTTTTTAGTGTCCCTTTTAGTTTCTCTATTGATCATTCTTTTGTTTCTTTTTCTGTCTGTTTCTCACTTTTTTCTTTCTTTCTTCCCTCTTCCCCAAAGCCAGAAGGGATGGAGGTGGAAACTACATATAACTCTGTGATCTGTGCATCTGGTAAGAGCTTATTTCTTTCTAGGACTTTTTTTTTTTTCTTTTTTTTTTTCCATGAAGAAAAGACTAAGACATAAAGAGAAAATGAGGCTTAAAAATTATAAGGATCTAATGAAACTGAATAAGCTACATGGATGTCCAACTGGTAGTGAAATTAATTCTTCCTAAACAGCTGTGATTGTAATAGCTTCTGCACTTGCAGAGCCAGAAGCATAGCTCTTAGGAAGTAAGGCTGCCTAGGTCCCTGTGGGGACAGAATATCTGGTATTTATTAGGGTTATCTCTAATGTCTTTAATTCTATGTAAGTAAAATCACAAACTGAACTCTGCCAGGCCTGCCACCAAAGCAGGAGAGGCCAGAAAAATAGGCTAGAAAGTGTATTTTCCAAACCAGGCCTGCTGATAGTGCAATGTAGAAATCCATAACATTTTGTGTGTGAGAGTATTGCAGGCCTAATGGAAAATGTGCAGGATAGGAGGATTCCACAACAAAAATGCAGATGAATGGATTTGTTGAAGGCAGGAAACCCTTGTGCAGTGAATGGTATCTCAACCCATTAGCTGATACGCATACATGTAGACGTAATCAGGAAACCTAACCAAACTGATCTGGTTGTTGTTCTTATTGTTTTTGTTTGTTTGTTTGTTTGTTTTCTGTTTTGTTTTGTTTTTGTTTTTGTTTTTCCCCAGAAAAGTCTATGTCAGAGACAGTTGCTCTAGTTCTCCCAGAGAATGTGGTGGATGGTTCAGCCAGAGCATATTTCTCAGTGCTAGGTAAGTGAAGTACTCTCAGTGTCACATGCTGTTTTAAAACACTGCCATGTTTTTTTCAACCTGTGCATAGTTGACCTCTGAGCCCTGAATTATGCTAATGTGCCCTTGAAAATCTCTCATTACCCAGGTGACATTATGGGCACTTCCATGCAGAACCTGCACCAGCTCCTCCAGATGCCATTTGGCTGTGGAGAACAGAACATGGTCCTGTTTGCACCCAACATCTATGTCCTGGACTATCTGAACAAGACAGGGCAGTTGAGTGAGGAGATCAAATCCAAGGCCATTGGATACTTAGTGAGCGGTGAGCTGGGACATGGCTTCTCTGTTAACTCCTTTCCTTGGCATAAGGATAAGGACACTTTACCACTGGCATGTATGATCTGTGGGAGGTTTTCCTAGTGCATTCTCTGGAAGGGAACATGATACTGTAGTAGGTTGAGTGCATTTAACACAGTACCTACAAGAAAGAATTCCGTACTCAGGTAGAGGTGCAGGGTGAGAGAGGACAGCGTCCAAACAGGAACATAGAAAAAGTCCAGAACTGGCAATAAAATAACTCTTTTCTATAATAAAAGGGTTTTATGAAATATATAAATCAGTCTGTAACCAGTAACCTTGGCAGCTGCTTATACTGAATCTCAGGCCCCAAAAAGTCTTTAGAACTGAGATTTCAGAAGTGTTCTTCACCTTTGACTGGGCCTGATTTTTTACAGCCAGAACAATTTCTACTACATTTCATTTGTATGACTCCTTGAAAAGTACTGAGACAACAAAAATATTCTGCTCTCCATTTCAGGGTATCAAAGGCAATTGAACTATAAACACTGGGATGGTTCTTATAGCACCTTTGGGCCCCAATTTGGGCAGGCTGGGAATACCTGGTAAGACTTCAGTAGTACTGGCTTTGTATTTCTGCTCTTCATCCCCTCCCTTTTCTCAGTGTCCTCTTGTGCTTGGTCATTGTGAAAGCTGAAATGGAGGTGTAAGTGAAAGGATAATCATGACATCATAAATAATCATGTGGGATAATGGAACAAGGAAGGATGCTAAGGGAGATCCCCTTTAGGTTTGTAATGCTGCACTGATAGCTATTTACCTCCCCAATACCCTGGTTCAGCTCAAGTAAGGATGACCCTCAGGATGCCCAAGCAAGTTCTTCTTAACAGATGCTGATGAATCCCTAGAATGCAATTGCCCACCTACCCACAGTCCTCATGTCTGTGAATGGCAGTTACCTTTAGCACTGGTCCCTGTCTCAACAAATTGCTAAGCTAGTTTGCAGTTTCCAACCAGCCCACGTAACCAAGTTTTGGAGCTTCTACTGCTTTCTTCCGGAACAGTGATATCTGCATGGGCCCCATCACCAGTGATGGATACAGGGCTGGTTGTCTCAGTTCCCTTTGTTGCTTTCAGGCTCACAGCCTTTGTCCTCAAGTCCTTTGCCCAGGCCCGGCCATACATCTTCATATATGAGAAGCACATCCAGGATGCTTTGATCTGGCTCACTCAAAAGCAGAAGGAGAATGGTTGCTTCCACAGTTCTGGGACGCTCCTGAATAATGCCATGAAGGTAATATATCTGCCTGTTTGGCTCCATATCAGCTTTGTGAGGCTGGAAGTTGACTGTAAGTCAGCCTGGGACTAAAAGAGATATATCAGCACTTGGGGATTGGGAAGGAGGGGGAATCTATGTATATGAACTATTAAAAAAGCAGGAAGAAACCAATGGCAACTTCTGAAGGACTTAACGATAAGTAGGAGGCTAGGAAGAATTTGTCCTTGCATGATGTAGATAGCGTAGCACAGGGAGAAGTCAGTGGTGCTCTGTGGGAATGACATCTACTTTTGTGTTTCCCTGCAGGGTGGAGTGGACAATGAGGTCTCACTGACAGCCTACATCACTATTGCATTGCTGGAGATTCCTCTGCCTGTAACTGTATGTATCACCTGAGTCACTATTGGTAGTAATTTACCCTACTAGGCCCCCACAGATTATCAAGCCCCTTTACCTTTTAAAGAGGAAATACTGTCTGAATATTCTTTCTTTTCAAGCCCAGACTGGAATAACATTTCCTCCAGTCTCCTCCTTTGTCCAATCCTGTCTCCCACATAAACATTTCATTTAATCTTTTTCTAAGTTCTTTTGTGAAGGATCTTGCTTTTGCTCACTTAAAAGAGTACACCATGGATTAACGGTGAGTTAAATAATATTTAAATCCCAGAAATGACACGGATAGGATTTCTACATCCAAAAAATTCTCCTTTTCTGTTGAAATTGTACATTCCTACCAGAACACAAGTAAGAGCATACTGTGTTGGCACAACACCCCATGCAATCAGTCAGGCAATGAATACTTTCCTAGGCAGAAGGATTAGAGCCCTACTTCCCACTTTTAAAATCAAACTGGAAAAGAAACACCGTAACATGATGTATTAGAAAAGAGAAGGTACTAAATAAGGAACAGCCTCTGGCTGTCCACTTGTTACCTGGGGTAGAAGACATGGAGGGGAAGGAATACATGATGGTACAATCTCCATCAGACAGAGCAGTGGGGTTTTTCAGGGGTCCATGTGTACAATGGACCTACTCTTCCTGTTTTCCTATGATAGAATTCAATGGGAGAGAGCTTGTTGCCCAGCCTCACTGTCTCCCTCTACACAGCACTCCGTGGTGCGTAATGCTCTCTTCTGCCTGGAAACGGCAGCAAATGCAGAAGAAAACCACGTGTACACCAAGGCACTGCTGGCGTACGCCTTTGCTCTGGCAGGAATGGAGGAGAAAAGGAAGGCAATGCTTGGCTTGCTTGAAAAGGAAGCGGTGAAAAAGGGTGAGTGTTCCTGATCGGACATTGCTTTCTTCCAGCCCACAAATCTTACCATTTCCCTTGAAAAAACGGCTTTTGTTGGTGGTGCAGTGGGTGCAGGAAATGGCTTGTGTGGGTGGGGAAAAGTGTAGAGAGAGGAAACACTTGTGCAAGGTAGTTGCATTTTTGACAGCTCCCTCTCAGTGTCCAGTCCCACTTCTCTGCTCTGAGGGCAGACACAGAACATAGAATGGAGGATGATAAACCAGGGAAGAGAGAGATATGCTGAGACAGAAGACGAACATACGGGTCATTTCAGAGGCCCTAGCGTAAGCTCCGTGTCTTGCAGGAAACCGCATAAAGACTCAGAAGTGTTCTGGTAAAGTCAGCCTGGGCAGTCAGTTTGCCCAAGCGTTGTCTGTCACGGTGCTGAAGGAAGCGCCACCAGCACCTTCTGCCTTCTGCACCTGCGGGTGGCTCTCAAGCCCTGCTCCTCACGGAGCTTGTTACTTGCCCCACCCGGGCATCTCTGCTCAAACTGGGACAGTGTCCCAGCCCGGTGCTCCGTGTAGATCTCTGGCTCCATGAGGTGTTCAAGCCTTTAAATGCCTCCATGAGCATGGAGTTTAAGTGCAAGCGGTATCCTGGTGCAAAGACAGGACCTCAGCACTCCTAGACTAGTTGTAACCGTGCAACGAGTGAGGTGCTATTTCTCTGCTCCTGTTTCACCCTGTGGTTGCATGCTGGGGGCTCTGTCCTCACCGCAGCACCAACAGGGCCAGTAACTCCTTTGCAAATAAGTGTTCCCTGTTGTCTTCTTTGCCCACTCCCTGCCCCCTGTGAAGATGGATCTGTTCACTGGCAGCGGCCTGGGAAAGAGATGGTGGCTGATCTCCCCTACTATCGCTACCGAGCTCCCTCTGCTGAAGTGGAGATGACGGCCTATGTGCTCCTCGCTCACCTCACCACACAGCCGGCGCCTTCCCAGGATGAGCTGTCGTTCGCATCTCTTATTGCAAAGTGGATCAGCAGTCAGCAGAATCCCAATGGAGGCTTCTCCTCCACCCAGGTGAGCAACTCCCCTCCCGTGAGCTCACACGTCAATGTCAGGAGAGTGTCAGCGTGTCAGAGAGCAAGGTAGGAGCACGGTAAGGTTTGCCCCGGCAGGAACTGTACCCCTGCAGTTAGCCCTGTAGCGTCTGCCGCAGCTACCGAGTTCCCAAAAGGCTGCAGGCCAATATATATGCCAAGTAGAACCAATGGGAGTGACTGATATTCGGATTCATGTCCTGGCTTTCTTGACGCAGAGGGACAGAATGGCAGTGGCATGAGTGACAGTGCAATTTGGGGTCCTCACCACAGTTTGTGTATGCACATGCAGGTGCTGCTTCCCCCTGTGGAGAATGCTTTTGAAGGCTCCACAGAGCTCCACAACAGGGAGTTGAGGGTCAAGCGAGTGCTGTGCAGAGGACACAGCGAGAGCATGGAATCGTATAAAAACTCACCTTTTCCATCTCTCCTTCCTTAAGAGTGGGGAAAATGGAGAGTGGAGGAGAGGGTGCCCACCGCCAGCAAAGGGCAGGCTCTGGGAGGACGGGTTGTGGAAGGGCTGACTGGGCTAACGCGGCCATCCCTGGGTGCCGGGACCCGTCTCTTGCAGGACACAGTGGTGGCTCTTCAGGCCCTGTCTCTGTACGGAGCTGTCACCTACGCCAAGAGCGGAACAGCTTCCCAAGTGACCCTGAGATCTGGAGGGGACTTCCAGCAAGACTTCCAAGTGGACCCCTCAAACCGGCTGCTGCTGCAGCGCATACCCCTGCCCCAGGTGCCTGGGGAGTACAGCGCAGAGGTGTCTGGTGAAGGATGCGTCTACCTGCAGGTGAGGGTGGTGGAGGCTGGTGCTGTCCCGGGAGAGGAGCCCCTTCCCCGGGACAGCAGGAGCCAGGGAGAGGACAGCAAGGACAAGGGAGAGGGGAGGCATGGGAGGGAAGGCTGTGGCGGAGGAGAGAAGTGTTGTGCGGGGAAAAAAAAGAGCAGGAGGGACAGTGCTGGAAGTGTGAGGGAGCTGTGAGAAGGGCGAAGAGGGAGGGCTGGGCAGGTAGGCGACGGTCTCTCTCCTGGGCTGTGCATGCACACCCACGCTCACACAGAGCTGCTGGCTCTCCCCCAGACGAGCCTGAGGTACAACGTGCAGCCCACGCAGGAGGACGCACCCTTCACTCTCCATGTGTACACCACCCCAGAGACCTGCGAGGACTCCCAGGTCCCCAAGGTCTTTAACATAGGCATAAATGTCAGGTAAGTCCGTGCCTGGTCTGAGCCTTCCTGGGAAGCCATGGGAGCTGGAGGAGCTCTGGTGGTCCAGGGTGAGGCAGTCTGGGAGGGGCAGGGCAGCCCCCGCAAGGTGCACCAGAAGCAGCTGTGCTGGGAGAAGGCTGTGGAGGAAGGGGGCGTCCTGCGGGGTGAAGCTGTGTGAGGAGCCCAGGGCTGCAGTAGTGAGGGGTGGCACAGGTGACTAGGGAAGTGCAGTGGGCTGGAGAAGAAGGTGTTGGGCTGCCAGAAAGCGGTGGGATGTCAGGCGTTAGGGAAGAAGTGGAAGTGCCCCCAGCTTTGACTCGAGGTGCTCTGAATCTTTGCTGCTTGGTTCCTCAGTTACACAGGTGAGCGCAACGTCTCCAACATGGTGATTGTTGATGTGAAAATGCTGTCGGGATTCATCCCTGTCAAGTCTTCAGTAAGAAAGGTAGGCGCCCATGTGAATTATTTCTCCAAGGATATCTGCCCCTAATCCACGCCCTTTTTTGAAGGAGGCCCTAGTTGTTCTGTTATCTTTTCCACTGTTAGCCGTGCCTCACTTTTTACCCTGGTTCTTTTACCGATCTCCTGTCTACTGATCTCCCATGGTGCACGAGGGATTCCAGTAGCAACAGCCCCTTCTCACACCTGTACCACTTTTGGTAGCTTGCGTTAATGTATTGTGTGGACCTGAGCCTGAGAGTTGGGAAGAGATGATCAGGCCCAATTTCAAGTATTCAGGAGCCTCAAAAGATTTTCAATAGCTGTGAAAATGCCATTCCCTCATTACTTTTTTTTCTTTTTTTTTTTTTTTTTCTTGTCAAGGAAGTGCAACAGCATCAGCTGGTCAGAACTGGCATAAGTCTTACTGTGAGGGGCTCTACACAAGAGTATTTGCTGATTCCTATAGGGCATAGTTTTTCCATGTTTTAGTTCTCAGCCTCTACCTGCTAAATGTTTTGTGATAGGAAGAAGTGAGTTGAAGGATGAGTGACATCCCTTCAGAACTGTAACCTCTTCCTTGTATCCTCTTTCCAGCTTTCAAGCATCCAGCCTTTCCAAATCCAAAGAACAGAAGTCAGCTCAAACCACGTTCTGGTGTATATAGCGAAGGTGAGGACAAACTCAGGGTTGCAGAGGGACACACGGTGGAGCTCTGAATTACATTGGCAATAGCATGGACTTCTTTAAGTAGTGGAATGTTAAGCACCTCAAGTCTTGTAACCATGAAACACAAACCTGTTTGCCAGTCTCCTTGTCTCTCTCATATGGATGACTCTCCCATCCCAGCCCTCAGCAGGTTTTCTCTCCATGCCTGCACACAGATCAGCCCACACCTGCCCACCAACCACCGGCTCCCCCAGTGTGGGGAAAGGCCCCAGGGTTTCCCTTTGCCCCTCAGCCAGGCCTGTAGTCCTACACACACCCCCAGGGCCCAGAGCACTGGTGGCAGGGAGAGCACTAGTGGAATGAGGCCAGTGAGGAGACACCAGGAGAGACCAGGGCAAATGCAGAGGCACCCCTAAGCCTCCACTGCTTCCCTTCCCCAGCTGAACTATGAGACCTTGAGCTTTTCCTTCACGGTGGAGCGGGACATCCCTGTGCAGGGCCTGAAGCCAGCCCAGGTGAAGGTCTATGACTACTACGAGACAGGTAAGTGAGGGTCTGGGGGTGCCCTTGGGAACGAGCATGGGGAGTTGGATACGTGGAGGTGCATGGGAGCTCTGGGGACCCACAGCTGCCCCTGGCACCCATCCCTATGCCAGCCAACAGCCCTGCTCTCTCCTTCCCCTTCTGTTTTCCAGATGAGTTTGCCACACAGGAGTACAGCGCTCCCTGCACCACAGGTAGGGTATGGAGATCCCTTCTCTTCTTCAGAGTTTTCTACATCTTCCTCACTGTGCATGAGGTTTTCCATTCAGTGCTTATGTCTGTCTGACAGTTATTTTGAATGAGATTTTCCCAATGCACATGCACAGATTTTGGATGCAAAACTGTGAACACAAGAGGCACAGTGGTGTTGTCTCATTGAAAACTGACTCTCCCTGTATTCTTACAGTCAGGTTCTCCTGGCTTGACTGAAGGTGCCCCATTTCCTTCTTCTTTGAGCTTGAGTTTCTTACATCATTTTTGTTGCCTTGGCATCAGGGTGTCTGTTGGTTCTTCCTGAGTTCTCCTGCTAGTGTAGCTATGGGATCTTTCTGATCATGGGACTTGGCTCTTCCAAAACACCTGGCACTCTGCTTGCCAGAAGCGCTCTGTCTAAATCAATAGAAAAAATCAAGGTCACCAACATATATACCCCATAGAGCAGCATGTCATGATCTGACCTTCCATGATACCATACTGTGCTCCAGAACCTCCTGCCCAAGCATGGTATACCTTTCCACCAAAGCTGTAATATGGTACTGCTCGTAGCCCCTCATTTCCTACTCTGAGTATACAGCCATACCTGCAGCAGGAAGGAATCAAGGAGGAATCCTGTACAGCCCTTACTATTGAAGTGGTTTGTCCATTTTAAGAACTTGGGTTTGCCTCCCTCGTATGGTGAGAGAAAACTGCCCTGGTGTACACACAGCCATGTCATTTTATTTTTTTTGGGGGGGAGGTGAGGGGGGGGGGAGCATAGCTGTACAATATTGCACCCCAGCCTGCTTAGCAGCTGTATGTGGCAAAGCCCTATGTGCTGCTGGCACATTGCAGCATGATACATCTTGCTCTCTCTTTCTCTCCACTTGAGAGAGGGAACTATCATATCACTCTAACTCCGGTTCCCTTCCATTTTCTCTCATCCTTGCAGAGGAAGTAGACCAGGGCAACGTGTGAGGAACACTCCAAGCTGCTAGACCCCACCTGCTTCGCTGTCACCACCAGCTATGGAGAGAATAGACTGACATTTGGATAGTGCCTGCAAGGAATGTAAAATGAACTTTACAAACAAATTAACTGTACTGACCAATGATTTTTGAACAGCTTATTCCCAGTTCTATTTCTTGCTGCTCAATCTCCAGTCACAGCTTTAATCTGTCTGGCTTCTTAGGTTAAAGAGCATCCCATCCAGCCATGCCTGTGTGCAGAACTGTAAGGCTGACAGTTATGAAGATAGAAGATGATTTAAGTCAGGGTCAGCTTTTCTAATGTAGCCTTCTCCGAGATGTTTACTTCGAACTTGTTAGCTGAGATTCTGTCTAAACAATGGAGAAGGACAGGTACTTCTTGAGAGCAATTTCTCTTCCCTGGCTTAGAAACCATGACTTGATTGAATTGCCCTCTGCAGGTTCCTATCCATGTAACTTACCTGGAGGCACTCTGGATGGTCAACTAACGTTACACGAAATAATGTGCCCAGGAGCCACTCCATCCAGGGTTGTTTCTTATTCTTAGAAGTGTGGGAGCAGATACACAGTCTGCCCTCTTCTAAGTTATATATGAAGCTTAGAACATGCAAGGGGTGTTGGGACAGTGGAGGGCCAGAGGGATATATGCATGTATTATGCTTTAAGCTGATAATTTATAATAATAGTGTGTTCTCCAGATGAAGCTTGGGCCTTCTTGTGGAAACTTCCATATGTTGCACCTGCTTCTTCTTGGAGGTTCCCAGGGAGTATGAGTAAAAACCCTCTTGGCAAGCAGCATGGCCTAGAAGCTTCCTAAAAGCATTTGCCAGTACCCTAACTATCTGAGTCTAGTATAAATAGCATGTTTATTTAAATCATGGAGTTGCTTTGGTGAAACTGTCCCTAAACCTCTTATATTAAGGTGTTTCCAGGTTGTGACTGTTTATTCTCATTAAATGCTTATTGCTAGATATCATGGCTTGTTGTATATCCAAAGTATGCACAGCTAGCTGTTGCATCCAATTTTCTCTTAGTGCGCCTATCCAAACATTGGTACTGAAAACAAATAAAGTTCTTCAGCTATTTTGTTAAATATTAATATTATTTCACATTATCTCTTAGTGATTGGTGTTCACTCACCCAAGACCTTTTTGACACCTCATATTCAGAGAAGCCTATGAAATCAACAGGCTTCAGAGAATACTGAGAAAAATTTCTAATTGAGCACGAATACTAATTCCATTTTTATTTGATTTAGAAATAGTAAAACTATTTCATTTCCTAGCATAACATAATTTATTTTCCAGGTGCTAAAAGCGACATAGTTTTTGGGTTCTGAATGAAACTGTTTTGATTTTAGACCATTGCAGTTTGCCTTTGAAGCATGTAAAGCGTGCTCTATGGGGGTAGAAATGGAATATTTGGATATTCTTGTGCTTTCCTACAGTAGCCTTGATAAAGTTTCCTGTGTCATATGCCATGGAGGGCCTGCAAGCATGTGACAGACAATTCACATCCTAGTCAAGCAGAGGGATGTTAAACTACTTTACAGATGTGGGCTAGGTAGGGAACTCCAGCCAGATGATAAGTGATGTGGCTACTCATGGGCAGCAATTAGGTGTTGTTTAATTTAACCTGGCAGCCACAAAATATTGTGTTAACTCTTTGGTAGAAAACCATTATCCAAATTCTGTGAATGGAACATATTCCAGACATTTTACACATTTTTAAACTAAATTGTCATGATGATCACTTTGTTTCATTTGAGGCAGAAAAGATGCAGCAACATAACCATGGTAAACTACTTGCCAAAAAGCAAATGAAACTAAAGGAGCTGTTGACATCCATCTACAGGTTGCTGTAGATGGATCTGTATTTGCAAACCTATGTCTGCATGCACAAGTTTGCACACCTGGCACTTTTGAACCTGCTTGGCCTTAACTAACAGTCTCAGCGGGGACTTTGTATCTCCAATACTGTATCTCCAATACTCTAATAATCCCAAAGCAGGGGGACAACTATAAAAAAAGAAAAATGCCAGAGCAAATTGCTTTCCTCACAAAATGATGAGTTTTAGCTCATAAAAGGGAAAGAGGATCTTCAGACACCCACATGGATAATGACAACTCAAAGAGCTTAAGCAACATTAAAATAAATATGTTATTTGCTTAATCTGTGACATATTATTGACAACCTGGGTCTGTGCATATGAAACAAGCTGCATGAGGGATTCCTACAGATATGTTTGCTTAAGCTATCATTGGAAAGTTCAAAGGCACTTCTGCACACAGAGCAATTCAAATAAAATATACCACATGCCATATGACCTAGTGAGCTAGGGCTGACCTCTACTGCATCTTTGGAAGAGATCTTTGGGAGACTAGAATGTATGTGATAATTTGTGTAACTAACATGCAAAAAGTTTAACCCAAACTACCAGATAGGGGTACAGGGCCTCTCATCTGAATTTTGCTGAAATACTCTAAGCCTAATTGTGAGCCTAGCTGTAAGCCTAGTTAGAAAAAAGTTAGAAACACACTAGCACTCTGGTTGATTTGTTTTGTTTCTAAAGGACATACCAAGATGATGGGAATCAGACAAGCAATTTGGTAATTGTCCCATATAATTTGGCCAATTACAAGAAAAAGTTCCACTCAGATTTTTGTTGCTATACCCATTCAGAGTTTATAGGCACAGTAAGGTTGACACATAAGCATTAGAAAAAAGAGCATGGTTATTTGGTCAAATAAAAGCTTCTACAAAAACACTCTGTCATGCTTCCTTTGGCCATCACACCTTCTAACCTACTGTTCACTCCATGTAACACATCAGACTAGGTCAGCTAGGGTCGAGCAAGATCAGCAACTTGTCAAAGGGGAGAAAATGAAAACTGTACGAAAATTACTCAAAAGAATAAAATAGTCCTACAGGCCTCCTCTGAGGGGAATAAGATAAAGTTTTCATAAAAAATGCAACAATTTTAGCTCAGAAGGTAGATCTTGTTTGAAATTCTGGATGATGTTAAGTTGCCAGTCCCCCTCTGATTTCACTTCAGCTGTTTGGAAACAGACAACGTCTTCTGTGCCAGAATGGGAAATGTTTCCTTTCACAGGTCCTCCCTTCACTTCTATCTGTTCTGAAAAATCAGTTTGGACAGGTTATACAGCCCATCTACTGCACAGCAGTGGTTTCACCATGGAATCGCAGGAGTTACATGAAGAGAGGTTTATGTCCAAGAACTGTCTTGCAGAAAACACCCACATTTACAAGCAGGGATCCAAGTTTCCAGGGCATAGTGGACCAGGCAGAATTCCCTTTCCTCCTAGAGAACTGGCAAGTATGATGACAAACCTCCCCACTGCCAAAAAATGTCTGTCTCCTGGTATTCCAGAGGAATTGCCAAACACTTTCTTGCAATGGATGGCTCTTTATCTAAATCTCAGACCATAGTCTGAGCTGCAGATGGGAAGAGAAAAAAGGCACACTAACAAAAAATAAGGCCAGAGGCATCTTTGGAGAATCAAGACTTAATTTATTTACACTGTCACTTCTTTTCTTGGTGTTGAGGTGTCCTTATGTAATGTTTCAGTAGGCCACCTTAACAAGAAGATCCTCTAGAGGCACAGACATGTGAGCTGATCCAGCAGGGCTCACATAAGATGTGTTCTTCAAGCATTTCCCTCTTCGGCTTCGTCTGGAGGTGAGGAAAGGACAGAATGAGAGATGGTTCCTGAGGAAGCAGTATCCAGAGTCCCAGATATCTTCCCTGCATTCTGGTGGCCCCTTCTTTCATGCCATGTGAGTTCAAGCCCAGTTAAAACCTAGGAACCTACATCACCTAAAATTCTGAGTCACAGATGGATTGGGAATGGTTGGACATGTTCAAGAAATCCTTGCTACAGAGAGGGAAGGGGAGGCAGAGATATCCACCTTAGAAAGCATGTGCTACCTCTGTACATGTTCTCTCTCAGCACCTGGACTTCCCAAAGGATGGTAAAAAAAAAAAAAAAAAAAAAAAAAAAAAAGGGCAATTTGACAGGTCCCCACTGAAGGCATGTCAATAGCATCATAATTTCCCCAAGACTGCTGGGAGGCAATTCCTCAACGTGACATACACAGAGGAAAATACAAGTGTCTCTGTGTAAATTAAGGCCATAACATTGGGATCGAGCCTCAGTGAACAAAAATGAAGGGCTTACACAGGACATGGTGTAGCCAGTATTGCATTCCTTCTCTGTACTAAGGTATGTCACAAGACTGCTAGAGCCATAGTGAAGACATGCCCAGAGACTATATCTAGGCTGAGGATACCCCAGGTTTGCAAAGATGTTCATTCAAAAGAACCTGCAATTGGCCATACTAGAACATGTCATCTGTTCCTCTGTACTCTACCTGTGGTGCAGGGAGCGCTGTACTCCTGTGTGGCAAACTCATCTGGAAAACAGAAGGGGAAGGAGAGAGCAGGGCTGTTGGCTGGCATAGGGATGGGTGCCAGGGGCAGCTGTGGGTCCCCAGAGCTCCCATGCACTTCCATGTATCGAACTCCCCATGCTCGTTCCCAAGGGCACCCCCAGACCCTCACTTACCTGTCTCGTAGTAGTCATAGACCTTCACCTGGGCTGGCTTCAGGCCCTGCACAGGGATGTCCCGCTCCACCGTGAAGGAAAAGCTCAAGGTCTCATAGTTCAGCTGGGGAAGGGAAGCAGTGGAGGCTTAGGGGTGCCTCTGCATCTGCCTTGGTCCCTCCTGGTGTCTCCTCACTGGCCTCATTCCACTAGTGCTCTCCTTGCCACCAGTGGGCCCTGGTGGTAGGCACCACCGCCCTGGGCCCTGGGGGTGTGTGTGGCCTGGCTGAGGGGCAAGGGGAAACCATGGGGCCTTTCCCCACACTGGGGAGCCGGTGGCTGGTGGGCAGGTGTGGGCTGATCTGTGTGCAGGCATGGAGAGAAAACCTGCTGAGGGCTGGGAGGAAGGTACCAGTAAATCTTGAAAGCTTGGCAAAAGTCAGTATGAAGTTCATTCCTACTTTTGTCAGACCCATGGTAGTTTTGAGGTCCATGTCTTTTGCCCTGGGTGTCCCCATGCTTGTGTTTCTCTGACCCATCCCAGCCCCAGATGGACACTCACCTTTTCCAGATACACTAAAACATGGTTGGTACTCAAATCCGTACGCTCAATACCTGAGCGTTGTTGCAGCTAAAGAAAGAAAAGCAAAATTTTACTGAGCTGAGAGTAATCTCCCTGTGCCACTTCCGCAGGCCTATGGATGGGACACTAAGGGAATAAATACTAGGGGGAATGAGGGAAACAACTAAGTCTGCAGCATGGAACTTAGTGCCTCCTTGGTAGGCCCAAGGTCTTCCCTTCACCAGTCTGGCAAAATGACGTACTGCCTAGCTTCAGCAGAGACATATAACTGGCCCAAACACAGCAATGGAAAAACGCAATAATAACACATTATATGAGGCTTGCTAATTCCGCAGTGTCATCTCATAATCTCTACTATTTTATAGGCCATGCACTTGATGAACCTCTCAAAAGGTAATCTAGAAACAAACTGTTACAGGACAAACTATAAGACAAAAGGTAAGATTGTGTGCACAAGGTAAGCACCACGGGAGACCTGTGGAGAAGAGACGGGTACAAGAACTAGGGGAAAAAGTGAGGCAGGGCTAACAGTGGAAAAGATAACAGAACAACTAGGGCCTCCTTCAAAAAAGGGCGTGGATTAGGGGCAGATATCCTTGGAGAAATAATTCACATGGGCGCCTACCTTTCTTACTGAAGACTTGACAGGGATGAATCCCGACAGCATTTTCACATCAACAATCACCATGTTGGAGACGTTGCGCTCACCTGTGTAACTGAGGAACCAAGCAGCAAAGATTCAGAGCACCTCGAGTCAAAGCTGGGGGCACTTCCACTTCTTCCCTAACGCCTGACATCCCACCGCTTTCTGGCAGCCCAACACCTTCTTCTCCAGCCCACTGCACTTCCCTAGTCACCTGTGCCACCCCTCACTACTGCAGCCCTGGGCTCCTCACACAGCTTCACCCCGCAGGACGCCCCCTTCCTCCACAGCCTTCTCCCAGCACAGCTGCTTCTGGTGCACCTTGCGGGGGCTGCCCTGCCCCTCCCAGACTGCCTCACCCTGGACCACCAGAGCTCCTCCAGCTCCCATGGCTTCCCAGGAAGGCTCAGACCAGGCACGGACTTACCTGACATTTATGCCTATGTTAAAGACCTTGGGGACCTGGGAGTCCTCGCAGGTCTCTGGGGTGGTGTACACATGGAGAGTGAAGGGTGCGTCCTCCTGCGTGGGCTGCACGTTGTACCTCAGGCTCGTCTGGGGGAGAGCCAGCAGCTCTGTGTGAGCGTGGGTGTGCATGCACAGCCCAGGAGAGAGACCGTCGCCTACCTGCCCAGCCCTCCCTCTTCGCCCTTCTCACAGCTCCCTCACACTTCCAGCACTGTCCCTCCTGCTCTTTTTTTTCCCCGCACAACACTTCTCTCCTCCGCCACAGCCTTCCCTCCCATGCCTCCCCTCTCCCTTGTCCTTGCTGTCCTCTCCCTGGCTCCTGCTGTCCCGGGGAAGGGGCTCCTCTCCCGGGACAGCACCAGCCTCCACCACCCTCACCTGCAGGTAGACGCATCCTTCACCAGACACCTCTGCGCTGTACTCCCCAGGCACCTGGGGCAGGGGTATGCGCTGCAGCAGCAGCCGGTTTGAGGGGTCCACTTGGAAGTCTTGCTGGAAGTCCCCTCCAGATCTCAGGGTCACTTGGGAAGCTGTTCCGCTCTTGGCGTAGGTGACAGCTCCGTACAGAGACAGGGCCTGAAGAGCCACCACTGTGTCCTGCAAGAGACGGGTCCCGGCACCCAGGGATGGCCGCGTTAGCCCAGTCAGCCCTTCCACAACCCGTCCTCCCAGAGCCTGCCCTTTGCTGGCGGTGGGCACCCTCTCCTCCACTCTCCATTTTCCCCACTCTTAAGGAAGGAGAGATGGAAAAGGTGAGTTTTTATACGATTCCATGCTCTCGCTGTGTCCTCTGCACAGCACTCGCTTGACCCTCAACTCCCTGTTGTGGAGCTCTGTGGAGCCTTCAAAAGCATTCTCCACAGGGGGAAGCAGCACCTGCATGTGCATACACAAACTGTGGTGAGGACCCCAAATTGCACTGTCACTCATGCCACTGCCATTCTGTCCCTCTGCGTCAAGAAAGCCAGGACATGAATCCGAATATCAGTCACTCCCATTGGTTCTACTTGGCATATATATTGGCCTGCAGCCTTTTGGGAACTCGGTAGCTGCGGCAGACGCTACAGGGCTAACTGCAGGGGTACAGTTCCTGCCGGGGCAAACCTTACCGTGCTCCTACCTTGCTCTCTGACACGCTGACACTCTCCTGACATTGACGTGTGAGCTCACGGGAGGGGAGTTGCTCACCTGGGTGGAGGAGAAGCCTCCATTGGGATTCTGCTGACTGCTGATCCACTTTGCAATAAGAGATGCGAACGACAGCTCATCCTGGGAAGGCGCCGGCTGTGTGGTGAGGTGAGCGAGGAGCACATAGGCCGTCATCTCCACTTCAGCAGAGGGAGCTCGGTAGCGATAGTAGGGGAGATCAGCCACCATCTCTTTCCCAGGCCGCTGCCAGTGAACAGATCCATCTTCACAGGGGGCAGGGAGTGGGCAAAGAAGACAACAGGGAACACTTATTTGCAAAGGAGTTACTGGCCCTGTTGGTGCTGCGGTGAGGACAGAGCCCCCAGCATGCAACCACAGGGTGAAACAGGAGCAGAGAAATAGCACCTCACTCGTTGCACGGTTACAACTAGTCTAGGAGTGCTGAGGTCCTGTCTTTGCACCAGGATACCGCTTGCACTTAAACTCCATGCTCATGGAGGCATTTAAAGGCTTGAACACCTCATGGAGCCAGAGATCTACACGGAGCACCGGGCTGGGACACTGTCCCAGTTTGAGCAGAGATGCCCGGGTGGGGCAAGTAACAAGCTCCGTGAGGAGCAGGGCTTGAGAGCCACCCGCAGGTGCAGAAGGCAGAAGGTGCTGGTGGCGCTTCCTTCAGCACCGTGACAGACAACGCTTGGGCAAACTGACTGCCCAGGCTGACTTTACCAGAACACTTCTGAGTCTTTATGCGGTTTCCTGCAAGACACGGAGCTTACGCTAGGGCCTCTGAAATGACCCGTATGTTCGTCTTCTGTCTCAGCATATCTCTCTCTTCCCTAGTTTATCATCCTCTGTACTTTTTTCTGTGTCAAGCACATCCGCTGGGAGGAAGGTGCACCCATAAACATTGCTAAGCCTTTACTAAGTTGTTTTTGGCATTACAAAAGGAGCAGAGTAAGGTGAGATGCTAGCAGAGCCATGCTTTTGCTCAGCACTGATGGTGTGCTGTGCAGTGCCTCCTGAGGAATCCCCTCATAGCAGAGAAGTGGGACTGGACACTGAGAGGGAGCTGTCACAGGTGTTTCCTCTCTCTACACTTTTCCCCACCCACACAAGCCATTTCCTGCACCCACTGCACCACCAACAAGAGCCATGTTATCAAGAGAAGAGGTAAGGTCTGTGGGCTGGAAGAAAGCAATGTCCCACCAGGAACACTCACCTTTTTTCACTGCTTCCTTTTCAAGCAAGCCAAGCATTGCCTTCCTTTTCTCCTCCTTTCCTGCCAGAGCAAAGGCGTACGCCAGCAGTGCCTTGGTGTACACATGGTTTTCTTCTGCATTTGCTGCCGTTTCCAGGCAGAAGAGAGCATTACGCACCACTGAGTGCTGTGGAGAGATAACCAATTTTTGGAAGGCTGGGAATAGATGAGGTTTGTGCCTTACTAACTATACATCATTCCCCTGGATGCTGAAGTGGGGTCTGCCAGAATAAGGTGTAGGGACATAAAGAGTACAGTATTTTTCAGAAATGTCTAACATGACAGCACATAACTCCTATATCACAGGAACCAACAGCTGTGTACTTTTTCCAGTCTGGGTCAAATTCTGGACAGTACTGTGTCATGCTAGACTGACTCAAGTTAGGGTGCAGTCACATACAGTTACAGGCAGAGGAATCTCCAGCAGTGCAATAGTGATGTAGGCCGTCAGTGAAACCTCGTTGTCCACTCCGCCCTGCCAGGAAAGACAAAGGTAGATGTTTAGTGACATATTTTTTCATCTTCATTTTTTTCTACTGTTGCTGTGGTAATACTTTATTCTGTACTGTAGACCCTTTAGCTTTCCTCCCCCCACTGCTGCTCATATGGTGCTATCACTGTTACTTTTATACAGCAGGTTTGCCTTGACTCTTCTTCCTGTCATGGCAATCATACAGAATGGCCTCTGCCTCATTACTTCTTGCCACTGACATGGGATTTCTCTGTCTGGGTGCTCAAGAAGCTCAACTGCACCCATTTGACTTATGGTCAAGCACAAGCCTAACTAAAAGCCAACCAGGCAGGCATGCTACCTTCATGGCATTGTTCAGGAGTGTCCCAGAACTGTGGAAGCAACCATTCTCCTTCTGCTTTTGAGTGAGCCAGATCAAAGCATCCTGGATGTGCTCCTCATATATGAAGATGTATGGCCGGGCCTGGGCAAAGGACTTGAGGACAAAGGCCGTGAGCCTATAATGAAGAAAGAGCAGTGAGAGGGGTTGTGCAGGCCCACTGTCCATCTCATGTGCACTTCACCTGTCTGGAGGAAGGCAGGAAGGCCTGGGGAATGAAAGGCCAATTAGTTGGACCACAAGTACATCTTAACCTCAAAGTATCTGTCAAAAAATTGTTTCTCACCTTGAGTTCTCCTCTGTCTCTGGGCCTATAAAACCCTATGATTCTTTTGCATTGAAGCTATAGTTTGGAGGACAAAGACAATCTGCATCTAAACAAATCTCTTTGGAAAAAGCAGATAATTGTATGCCAATTAGCTTAACATCTGTGTGACAGCAATAATCAAAATGACAGGGAAGAATGAATCCCTCGTAGCTCATGGTCTGCTGGAAGGACTCTCACTAGAAATTCATGTCTCATGGATTTCCCAGAATTCCCCAGATGTGTCAGTAAAACTATGAATATAGTAGCACATATTAAAAGAGTGAGCTGAGAGGCTAGAGCTGTTACAAAGCAGTTATGGGAAGAAACAAGCATGTAGTGAGAGGCCAATGTTCTGTTGAGACACGAGGACTAAAAGCAAACAGAAGGTGATGAAATCATCCACTTTTACCATTACCTAAAGTTGAAAGTGAACGGCAATGATATTCTGAATCAACTCAAATTTTCACAGTAAGTCACTCTGGCAACACACACTTTTGTCTAAGATGTCTTTGCTTAGTAACAGACAAACACTTTTGAAAAATAACCATACAGCACTGCTCTCAGATTATCATCCTTTCCACTTATATGCAAATACCTTTCCCAGCAGCCTTCTCAGCAGATGCTGCTCTAGAAGAGCTGTCACTGCAACTCTTCAGCTTTGTCCAGTTGGAATGTAAAATCCCTGCTCCCTTCTTTCCCAACTTATTTCCTTCCTTCTTATCCGTCATGGTCCTCAGAGCTGCAGGTGGGAGGAGGTGCTTCAGCTACGTAACTGGCTGATGCATCCTCTTTCATGAAGTGAGAGGCAGCACAGGGACCAGAATATCTCTGAAAAGTCTGCTTATCTACAACAGCGTTTCCTATTTACCATCATACAGCATGTATTATAGCTGTGTAGCTGAGAAAGAGAGGATACAGGGGAGGCACGGGTGACACTCAATCTCACCAGGTGTTCCCTGGTTGGCCATAGCGTTGTCCAAAGGTACTGTAAGAGCCATCTGCATGCTTGTAGTTCAGCTGCCTCTGATAACCTGCAACAAAGAGTTAAAGCAAGATTCACAGATGCCGGAGAACATCTGCTGAGGGATGAGGGAACATAAAAACAGCTATTACAGCAAAAGCAAAAGAGAGAGGAGCAGGTCAGTCCTATACTAGCAAATAAGAAGTACTGATACATCCCTACCTCCATACACTTTTTATACTGCATGAGGAGAAGTAGCACCTGTCTTTCTTCAGAAGGCAGGCAGGACACATTAATGACAACAAGCTACTATAGTGGGTCACATTGCAACTGTGCACTGGATTGTGACACTGTTAGGGAGCAGAGAAAAGTGGGTACAATGACTGGGTATCCTAATGCTTTAAGAAACAGATAATAATAAAGGAACAAACATGGAAGGGGCTTCACTGGCATGCAGAAGAGATGATCTGAACAAGAAAGAAGCTCTCTTTGCACATCTGGCCAGCATTTGACAGAAGAAAGCCACAGTGGATCTGGAAAAAATCCAAAGCAGAAGCAAAAGTTGTGTCCCAGCTCACCGCTCACTAAGTATCCAATGGCCTTGGATTTGATCTCCTCACTCAACTGCCCTGTCTTGTTCAGATAGTCCAGGACATAGATGTTGGGTGCAAACAGGACCATGTTCTGTTCTCCACAGCCAAATGGCATCTGGAGGAGCTGGTGCAGGTTCTGCATGGAAGTGCCCATGATGTCACCTAGGGAACAGGAGATATGAGAGGGATATTAACAAAATTCATGGCTGGCAACCAGAATGAGAGGAAGCTACAGAACAAAAGAAGCAGGAGATGATAGAGAAGAACAAAAGAAAATCTGTATTGATAATGGTCCTGGAATGAAACACAGAAAAGGACGGTAGTGAGTCAATGTTTAGGGCACTGCAGAGAACCCTGAGTGGAATGAGATTCAGAAAAGGGAACAAGAAGATCAGAACTAGAAGGGAAAGTACTTGAGACAGAAGGGATGAAATGCAGGAGTGAGGTGTACTAGGAACCAGGAGAAAAAGCTGTGAGGTTGGAGGCCAACACAGGTAGGCAGGCAGGCAGAAACAGTACATGGTTCTTTCTCCCATCAGATCCTTCCTGGGCAGCTCACTCACCCAGCACTGAGAAATATGCTCTGCCTGAGTCTTGCACCACATTTGAGGGGAGCGACAGGGAAAACTTCTCCTGCAAACTCTTTCCTGAGAGAGAAACAAGACCAAACAGTTTCAGTGCAGTCCCAAAAACTGTCTAATATAAGAGCAAGGGGCTTCAGTAGAACATCAGGAAAGCCTCCTCTTCCCTTCATCCCTTGCTATAAAGAAACAGGTCTCAGGGTCCCAAGTGATGGGGTATGTTCTGATTATCTAGAAATATCAGCCCATCCAGAAAATGGTAGAGGCAGCACTATTTTCCTCCTCCAGGCATGTCCCCCACCACCCACACAAGAACAAATGGAGAGAACGGGGAGAGAAGGCCTTACCTTTTGCACAGAGCACAAAGTTCTGGGCTGTTTCCTTCTCAACTCCTTCAGGCTTGAGTGGGATGAAGAAAAACAAGAGAAACGAGAAGTTATTGAGACAGGGAATACAGGCAGAGGGATCCTTAACAACATCCCTAAGAACAGAGTGAAAATAAAAGTGAGTGAACTGGAGAAGGGAAGGCAGTCACAAACACTTCCTGGAATTTAAAAAAAAAAAGAGCTCTGAAATAATAATCTAAGTAAAAATAAAATATAAAATAAATTAAAAAAATCCAGAATCCAAAATGACAGACCCAACACAGTTGTACATGGATGAAGGACAGCAGAAGGAGAGGGAAAATGCTGCAGGGCAATCACATGGGTGACTATTTTAACTGCTGTATGAAGTGAAACTCCTGTATCATTTTAACAAGTACTACAGCTTACAGTAAGCGCTTTTGCTAGCAAAAGCTCAAAGTAGTTCTAGAGGGCTGCCTGGAAGGTGTCTGCAGTTCTGTTTATCATAAACCTGCAGATGCCTTGTGAAAAAAAAAAAAAAAAGTTGACAATAGGAAGTAAAGATGTGCACTGTAATATGCAATGACACTACTGGTACAATACAACATAGTATGCAAGCATTAAGTTGTTTTATGATACAGAGAAAGGCTAAGAACACAGAATATTTCTGTCAGATTTACAACACCCAGCATAATAAACTAGCATTTTCTTATAAAAGCAGCAGTACTGCCACATAACATTTCCTTCTATACCATGCAGTATCTGCAACTCTTCTTGCCATAGGAAATGGATAAGCTGTACAATTTTAACACGTTTTCTGGACTTTTATAATATCTGGAGTTTGTGGGGACTTTTCTGCAGGCATCTAACTCCCTTAGGTGCTTGTGATTCCCCTGCCTTCACCCTGGAGCCAGGCTATGGTAGCAAACAGAACTGTGTAACACTCAGCTTAAGAAGCAGTTTGCTTGGCTACTCAGCTAACAGAGAGACAGCTTGTGCTGACTGGCAAACTGTTTACATTAGGAGATGGGGAAAGTTTAAAATACTGGCAGGAGACACAGTTTTTGCACAGTTATTAACCTGCAACCTTTATGTAGCCCTGCCAAAGTACAGAGATAATGTAAGACCATCATATCACCACACTGTGTGGTGACCCCCTAGAGCTCTGTTTCATGTGTCTATGCAGTGAACACTCTAGCCTGTTAGGCAGCTCAGTTCTCCCCTGCCCACAGCCCCCATACCTCCACCAGCAGCTGTCTGATGACTGTGTCCTTCCGTCCTTTCTCAGGGGTCTCCACTATGGCGTTCCCGCAGGGCTGCTGGTTTTGCAGGGCCTCAGCGCTCACCGAGAACTCCACCTGCCCTGGAGGAAACAGGGGTCAGCCAGTCCTGCTGGGCAGCACCAGGGAATAGGATTCATTGACATTTCTGGGAGTTTCAGCCTGCAGGCCCAAAGGTAGGGATTTCCCATCACAGCTGAGCCCAGCTTCTTTCCCACAGGAATTTAGCTATCTAAATCGGAATGCATGCTGGAGCAGGTGGGCTGCACTGCCATTGAAAGGTGACTGTTTTGGTGGCTCTTTTCCAGAACTTAGGACACCACTGTGGTGGGACTCATCAGTATCATGGCCGTTCAGCACTCCGCTACTTGGCATGCAAACCATGGCTGCTACCACAACATGTAACAGCAACAGCAAAAGCAGAGTGTGAAGGCCTCATGGAGCAATCATCAAATCTCTGACATGGATGGAACTGACAGAATGTCCCTGCCAGCCAGCAAAGTTTCAGAAGTTGATGTCCAAGGCCTGTAAGACTTGATGAAATTGCACATAGTGCCAGACATGGCCTTGGACACTAGGAGTCCACCAGCCTTTACATCCTGCATAACCGGAGATGAGACACTCAGCCACGGTATTTCCCAGGAAACTATGTAGCTCTAACACCAGATACTGAACTGGGAGAATAGCATAGAGAAACCCTCCCTGCAGTTTTCAGTATTCTGAGACTTTTACCTAGAGATCTGGGAGTCACTAGCCAAGCCACCGTTTTCCTCCCGTTCTCACAGAGACAATAAGATTCTTCCTCCTTTCCCACTGGAGTTGCCAGAAATTGAGTAGACTGAGCCAGAGCCACACTGACCTGCCATTTGTAGAGAGAGATGTAATTGAGGAGGGGTGATTTTGAGAGACAGGGAGAAAATATCAGAGACACAGGAAAAAATAGCAATAGTTATTTCTTCTCTAGCAAAGAAGGGTCTAAGGCTACTCAGAGATAAGGTTAGGTGAAGGCAAGAAGTGTACAAGAAGGTACGTGGGTACAGAGAAGGATTTCAATCTTCCATACCCTTATGCAGGCTGTCAGATAGCTGAAAACGGTGGCTTTCAGTGTGAAGGCCTCACCACGCACTACAGAGTAAGGCAGGGTGAGCTCTACAAAGAAGGGCTGGAAGGCTCTGAGAGACACTGTTGGGGATAGGCCAAAGCCTGTGTCTGATGAAGTGCAGAACGCATTGGCTTTCCACTCGGTGATGGTGTCAGGGATGGTCACATCTAGTTCAGCATTTCCTTCAGAGCTGGCAAGAGACAGCAAGAAAGGACAGGGTGATTTTTACGGGATTTTGGTGACTATCAGTATCCCTTTCAGCCTAATGAATCATATTTGCTGTATGAATGATTGGGCACACTATATTGGGCACTGAACATCTTCTAAAATCACTACTACTATGTGGACAAACCTAACCACAGACAAAGGCAATTCCATCACAGGGGAATGCCAACTGATCTCTGCAAACAGTGAAGGACTTCTTGGCATTGAAAAGGCGTGGTAGACATGAGATTCATGTTTTCATCTTGTAAAACCAATTATATTATAAAAGGAAGGGAGGAAATATTCCAAGGCATTCACCTTACAGATACTAAACTCCAGATCCATGTTTCTGGGAAATACTTTCGGACTGTCTCTGTCAGCTCTTCAGGAGTGCTGACACGGTGCATTGGTGAGGCATACATTCTAGCAGAGTCTAAGGATGATAATTCCAAACAAACAAGATCTACATCAGCATCATGCTTTGGTCTGAGAAAGTGGCAATATACACTACAATTAGAAGCTGTGCTGGCAGCAGATGCTTGCTGTTGCTGTAGTGAGCACTGGTACTATAAGCAGTGAAGTTTCTGGGTCAGTGTTTATTAGCAAGGGCTAGCTCTTCCATATTACCCACCGGTCCCCAGCAAAACTCATACTATGAGAGGCAAGTAAAAATGAAGTAAAAATGAGCAGCTTAGAGGAAAGAGCTGTTTATGACCTTGTATGCTTGGCTTTGACAAAAGGAAAGAGAAATCTACCGAAACAAAGACAAAAAGTCCTTATCTACCTCCTAGTTTTGTTCAACTATACTTTGGCTAATCTAATTTCTATATTTATTTCTATATTGATTTAAGCCTATCCATAGGCCTTTACAACCCAGCAAAAGAGACATGCCCCACACTCATGATGAAGATGACATATGTGAACACCCCACTTCATTACTGCTTCCATAACCCCAGCTCTTGTTTATTTACCCCCCCAAAAAACAGATGGGATCTCTGTTCAGAATAGAGATGACAGCAAGACTCAATTCCTTTACCGCTTGTCCTCACGTCATAGTTAGGTAACATGAGTGCACTTGGAACCGCAATTCCTGCAGGTATGTAATTGCCAAAGTTGCAATACCTAGGTTTCTTCACCTTGGAATTTGTGAAAACCTTTAAACCCATTTCCTATGGAAGAGAAACACAAGATTTATTTTTTTGTTGTTGCTGTTACTGATTCCAGCTGAGGTTTACACAGCAGATTTGATGTTAGTATTTTATTGCTTCTAAAGCAGAAGCTGTTATGGTCTGTGGTTTGGACCTTGAGATGATCCCCCCCAGCCCTGGGTCTGGGTGCCCAGGTGGCTCAGAGAAGTCAAGGGATAGATCCCCTTTGCCTGTAGGGCACTGATTCCAGTCTGATTCCAGATTAGGGGTCAGGATTTGCCAGAGATTAGATAGAGAGTCTCCCCTTTGGAAGGAAATATCCGTGGCTACAGTGTAGCTCAGGGACGTACTGATTTATATGCGGTAAGGTAATGGCACAGAACTTGAGTTAGAACCTTAATTCAAGCCAATCCCAAAGCTTTTCGTGTAAAAAGATAACTTTAAGACTGATCAATTCAAGTCAGGAGTACAGCTGTCATGACAGGTGAAGCTTATGACTCTCACTGAACTTGGTGTCAGACTACTGAGATTCACAAGTCATTTCCTTATATTGCATCATGCCACAAAAGGTTTAAGCACTCTCATTCTTTCTCCCATTTCACTCCTCAAACATGCAAGAAGGTTTTACTTTTAGGATGCTGTAAGTGTCATCTTCGTTACTATCCATTAGTGGAGAATAGGTGATCCCATTCACAACTATATTCTTCAAGGTGATACAGTCTTCCAGGGGGTCATCCACATGCACGTTTGGACCATAGCGATAGCTCTGCAATTCCTTCACGGGCAGCAAGCTATACACCTGGGCAGAAGAAGCCAGGACATTTAGCATTTTTCAGTGTCCACCATCACAAGTAAAGGATTTGGACACAAGCATCATAACAGTCAAATCCACACAGCCATGGTCCTCCCTGAAGTGGTTGCAATAGGAAACTGGAAGTCCAAGCAGACATCCAAATTTGGAGATAGTGCCTCTTTTGCTATGGACAGTATGTTACTCTGGTTACTATGGCTCAAATATATGAAAAATTACAGTGGCCAGCCTGGCTGCAGCCCTTTGTCCCTGTTCTGGCAATGTCATTTGCTGCTTAGCATGAGGAGAATGAACTTTCTGACACTTCTAGATGCTACTTTAGTAAAATAAATCCATGTCTAGAGAGAAAAACTGAAAAATCATCATTAAACACAGGACAGCTTTTGGCTCTGGACATGAGAAGCAGTTTCCTTAACAGGGTTTCCCAATTACCATTCCTACAGTTGTGCAAAATCCCAAACAAACAAACAGCTGCTGCCTAGTTCTCAGATTTCGCCCACTGAAGATTAGCAAGAGCACAGGAGAGCATTCCTGTGTCAGCACTTTCAGGAAGGATTCTTCATTGCTTCTACCCCATTACTGGGTTGCTCTTGCTCTGACCAGGCTTTGAGGTACTACGCAAATTAAGTACTTACAGAGCCAGGTGACAGGTCAGCTTCTGGCTTCATGAGGAGAACACTCTTGTCCACAGCACGGACAGCACAGAGGGAGTTTGGGGAGGCTCTGAACAGCAAGTGCGTTTCAGAAGAAGGTAGGCCTTCAGAAGGAGAGAAGCTCAAGTCCACCTGTATCCACAGGAATACCTATGTCACAGATGCCCTAGCCTTGCAAGACTCCAGCTGAGCATCAGTCCCAACCCTATGAATCCCACACAGACATGTATACTCACACCCTTCCCTCTGTGAAACATTGTTGAGTTTCCTTCCTGCAATGCCAGAGGAATCAGCACTAACAGTTCTTGTCAACTTAAGCATCGCGACTTTTCACAACTTTTAAGGCATTTGGGGGTTTTAAGGCCACTGTGAATGTGATGAGATAATCCCACACAGTGACTAGATCTGTTCAGACAGCTGAGTATGGTTTTGAACAGGCTTCAATCTCTGTGCTGCAACCAGAGGTGTTGTGGAGATACAACAAACCTGCAGCAATCTCACTTGGCAGATTCACTGGTAACATGAGAAGCAGTGATACCTTGGAGCAACACTGTAATATGTACTGCCTGGTGATGGCTCTGAAGAACCAGCTTGTTGGCTGAGACCTGCCAGACTAATGTGCCTTCCTCAAAAGCTAATTCACAACTCTAATGACCTCCTACTAACCTCTGCCCTGCAAGTTCTTTCTAGCAAAGCTGATTTCAACACTATCTCACATGGTTTTATAATAGCATGGCTGACCTGCATAGATCTTCCCTCTCATCAGCAATACAAATGCACCCCTAACATACAGCAATCACAGCATCCTTACACTAAACATGTTCCCTGACAAAGCTGCACTAGCTGCCAGTCTCCTTCATGTCCCAGTGAGACCACACAATGCCTTTTGCTGACAACCCTCATCTCTCCCAGGGTGGTCTCCCAACCTTGTGAATGCAAAAAAATATTCTTGAGGAAACAGCAGAACAATGAATGTAGCAAGCTTGCTACTAAAAACAATGTCTAGCATACTGATGGCCCAAAGTCTGTCCCAGCCAGGCTGCTTTGAATCCAGGATGCTTTTGGAGAGGAAAGCAGTACCTAATCACATAAATTAATTGGCACTTGGCATGTGCCTAGACTTTAATACTGTGCATAGAATGACCTTTAAGATAAAAAGAAAATTCAGGTGTCCAATGTCTTACAGTGACACCAATATCAAGAATTCATTTAGTTTGGCTTTTAGTGGGACAAGGGACTGCCTTTAACAGTGTACTATTATTTTGAAGCTCTAGTGGCAGCTTGAGGATCCTCTCTTCTTAGGGCTGCTCATACATTATTCTGATCTTCTGCATAACGAATAGATGGGTCCACAAGAGAATCATGGTCTGTATGTTCACAGAACTTTCTTTGACCTCTTTCAGCTGAAAAGCAGTCTCATCTGTGCTATCGGAGCACCACCATTCATTGCTCGGTACAGATGGCAGGTTTAAGCAAAGTTTAGCTTCATTTATGTATAACAGAAATTACAATGACAGGATGAGATGTATGAGAGTTGAAAGATCTGACAAAGATTAGATGTGCCTACTGGACTGGGGCTGTGTGTGTGTTTTATTTTTGCTCTGCGACCACGCAAGATGCCACATCATTCTTACAAAGAATTTGTGTGAAAAGGAGTGAAATACATGTGTTGCAGTATGACATAAGATACATGGCCTCCCCTTTTCTTACCCCAAATTGTCTGTGAGATCAGTGACTATGACTTGTTGATGAGAGATTTTAGCAGTGTAATCCCTGCTAGCATCCTTTTTCCAAGAGTTGATCTCCTCCAAGCTAGCACAAACCAAAAAGCAGTGAAGCTCCGTAGAACAATTTATTAGTGGCTTGTCCAGTGTTAGCAAATCTAAGTAAATGAGCTTGGACAGGCTAAATCTAACAAAAGTTTTACCAGGTTTCAGTCTAATGGCTGTTCCCTCAAGAAGTGATCACTTACCTTATTGCTGAAACATTTTTCTATGTTGAACTTGGCTGAATCAGCAATCACCTCCCTGCTAGGAGTAGTGGTGTAGACAAGCACTTGGGCCACTGGAGCAATATCAGCTTCCACAGGCAACTGTAGCAAGAAGACCCCGTTGGCTAACAAAACAAGAGCAAAAAGTTGAAGTACAGGAAACCTGCTCATGGAGCAGCCAAATTTCCAGCTTTTCCTTGATGATGAACTTCATTCTAGCTATAACGAAACTCTAGGCCTCCAATTGGGATGAATTTGTTTTCAAAGAGATGCATACGACTCACTGTCTGACTGGAAAGGCCTGTTTCAAGACCTGTTCTACACTGCATAAGCAAGCTGAATTTTGGTTGAGTTTCTAAAAACAAACCACCAGACAGTGTCTCTGAGGAGCACTGAAGCCCCAGAAACACAGTGTTGGAATAAAGACAGCTGGTACAGGGGTTAGTGCAAATCTGTGCTAAAAATGAGTAAAGACAGAAAAGAAAGCTCAAACTCTTCCCACATCCTAGGGAACATGGATATGGGAATTCCTGCACTGCACATGGAAGCAGCCTGTGTGTCTGCCACAGTTGCATAGCCTCACAGGACAGAGACAATATGGCAGGGGAGGGAAACTTACCACTTTCCTGGTCCAAATCCAGAATGCTGGTGCCAGATTGCTTGATGATTCCTTTGGCCATCACCTGAATGGAAGGAGAAACCTTGCTGTGACTGAGGTTATGCATGAGCTAAACCTTAAAGAGGGAGAACTTGAGAGGAGAGTAACTGAGTGTTTGTAAGTGAGCAACAGGGAGATGTCTGCATCCTGCTCAGCTGTTCTCTGCCTCCCTGTAGCAGAATCCCAGTGCTCACCCAGGGGACACTGGGACATCCTCACTCCTTGACCCTCCTTTTCATGGGAAAAGAACATGTGGAGGGTGATGGGGAAGTGTTTAAAGCCTGCTGCCTCAAACCACAATTTCCATCTCCACCTCCTCTACAATTACCAGTGACAAGCTGACTGTATGGGAAGTGCAAACTTACCAGGTAGTAAAAGACAATTTTCCTCTCCTCTCCTACGGCTTCTGGTGTAAGGATATAGTGCACCCGCACCTCTGTGGGGGAGCCGCAGCTTAGCATCTCAGACTTGGGCTCAATTTTGAGGAAGCTCTTACTAGGGGAGTAAAAGCGCTTTATGTACAGATGGCCTTCTTCATAATGTGGAAAAACCAAGGAATGGTCGAAGCAGTGGGAGTATGATTTATGAGTTGCCTGGAAATGGAGAAAATACACACATAGAGATCCTCAAACACAGGCAGAAGAACTGGGACCAACATTCATGGTCTAGTGTTACAAGTTTGGTATTTTTTGTACTTAAAACAAAAAGGCATTCTACCCAAAACAGAAACATGAGCCTCGAAGATGAAAGACAGACAGGGTGGCAGTATCCTGAGCAAATAACTGGAAATGACTCAATCCCAGAGAAGCTGGGCTTTGTCTCAAATAGACTGAATTTTATCGGTTGTTTACTTACTGTCAGTATCATCATATGGACTCTTTACCCTAATATCTTGCCCTCTCTAATTCTCAGTTAGTTTAAAGAGAAAATAAACCAATTTTAATTTTTATTATCATCACTGGCACTGGAGAACAGATGTTGCTGTCCAGTTCAGGAATTACTAGCACCAGGATCAAGCTGAGGATGCTACAGAAAAGGAGAAAAATTCTCCAATTGAGAATTCAAAACCTAAATCAAACAGAAGTTTAGCAGGTGAGAGGCCATGTCTTCCTAAAAATAAGAGTGAAGGGAAAATATTTCACATTTCTAAGGGTGCTGTTTCAATATTTCATGTGCTTTCCATGCCCTTATTTCTTTATCTTTCTCACTACACTTAGAAATTCTTGCCTTTTCTTTATCTTGCAAAATTCTGCAACTTTCAAGCACATTGTGGTAACTTCTAGATATTTTTTAATGGTTTTAATCTGTGACAAAAGAATTGTATGGAGAAAAAACAAATATAAGTCTGGACAAAGTGCCTTATTCCAAGGTGAAATATTAGGAAATGTGTATGTTACATATATATTACATTTTCCACTAACAAAAGGATGCTCAGCAGCACTTAACTTCTTCCAGATAAATGAACTCTACACCACAGAGAGAATTTCTGTTAATGGTTCATACTGTTTTTCTATTTATGGCAGGGGAAGAAAGGTAGGAGGGAGGGAAGGAGGGAAGGAGAGAGGAGTTTAGAATCTCAGAATGCTAAATTAAACCTGGAGAGATGCTTAGATGAGACACCTGAGAAATCATTTAGTTGAAAAGACAGTGAAGCACTAGCAGCACTCCACCATGAGAGATTTTTAAGAATAAGTTAGATGCATCCTTGATACAGATTTGTCTAGGTAGGGTTGGTGATCCCTTGGAGCAGAACGGACTATATGACCTCTTGATGTTTCTTCTAACCCTCTATTACTATTGCCAAGCTGAAATCAAATACAAGCTAAGTGCAATTGTCACATGGCAACCTGGTCTGTTGCATGGCTATTTCCACCATAGTGACGCTGAGGTTGGCAAAGACAACCAGAATCAAGAAGCTAAGTGCTTCTGTATATGTAGTAGAAACTTCAGAAGTACTCCCCCTCCATCCCTGCTGGTCACTTTATCACTTTGCCTCCATGACTCACTCTAATTCCAACAGATTCCAATTCCAGCATGGAAGTGTTCAGGGCAAACTGTGCCCTGCCCTCTTCATTTGTTGTGTAGTTGGTTTCCTGGCCTCCTTGTAAAGAAATCCTCACAGTTTCATTGGCAATTGGAGCACCAGACCCATCCACAAGTTTCACCTGCAGGAACAAAAACAGGATGATACAGGAGAACACCTGTACAGTCACTAAGCTGGGGATGTTGGGTCCATCTGAGACAGGGAAATTTCCATGGCACTTTGCATCACTTCACATCACTTCGCTCTTCCAGAGAGGGCTGTGAACTTTCTGAATCTTACTTCTTTGTCTCTTTCTCATCTCCATCTCTGCGCCAGAAGACTGGAGACAAAGACTGACATGCACTCACACCAGTTAAGGCCTCCTATTAAGCAGGAGACCAGAGAAGCAAAATGTGACTTGACTGAAGAAGAGGGGTCACAAGGACAGAGGGGGAAAGCAGAATGAAAGCTATGCTCTCAGCTGCTGTTCCCAGGTTAGAGAGCCTGAAGAACTGAGGAGGTCATCAGGGATTAGCAGCAACACTGAGGTTCAGCATATTTGCAGATGTGGGCATGTGCCCATCCAGGAGGTTCAGTAGCACTCATGACACTCCACTTCTCAAGGTTTCCCTACCTGTCCAAAGAAGGGGATTCCAGGTTTGTAGTGGGAGTCTGAATCCTCAAAGGTGATTTTGCTGATGGTGTTTGTGATCTTGGAGAAGCTTGTTCCAGTCAACACCACTCCTGCAGGAAGAAGATTGAAGAATTAATTTGCCTTTCCCTGACATTAATTATTTTTGCTCCAGGTCAATCCTCCTTTGTTGGACAATAAATTTAGTTGATGCTCCTGATATCCAGGCAGGAAACTTTAGGATTCCAGAACTGGGAGTCTGCTTTTCTCCCTCACTCTTACTCGGCAGGCCTCTTTGCTAGTCTCTCCAGGGCTTATTATGTGTCTCTTTGATCTAGATCATTCATACCTGTTTCCTCCTCTTTAATCTTAGCCTCTACATGGAGCTTATCCTCATATCCAGTTCTCTTGAGCTGGAATAACTTGGTTTTTACCACTTCAGAAATGCAACCATGGTTGTCTGTCTGTTGGAGGAAAACAAAAAGGCTGTTATAGTCTCATGTGCATGACATTTTTCCAACTTAATGATCCCATCATTGTGTGATGTGGTTAGGTGGAAGAAAAGCTCACAGCCTCACAGGCCATGCTCTTCACAGTTTTTATCAAAACTGGAAAAGCACCTAAATAACTTGGCAAGGAGCATTCTGAAGTATCTGCAGGAACATCAGAGCAAAGAATGTGCAACCTAGAAGATTTTTGTTTATGTGTGTGTTTATGATGTTTATTATTCTAAACACTTGATACAGAAGCATAGAGAATTATTCTTGTGTATGCCACACAGGAAGCATTTGCCAGGTGTCAGGCACATTGGAATATAGCTGCTGACTTAAAATGCACAGGCAGTACTAGTGATACATAAACCATAGATAAAGTTTGTGTATGTGTAGAAAGAATAAAACAGCTGGAAAAGTATTTCAAAAGCTTGCCACCTCTCATTATCTTCATGTACAAGACAGGTCTCCACAGTCAAGGGAAGAGCTACCTAGAACAGAGTTTAGCACTGCAGTGTTCATGTTTCCATTTAGCATGGATTACAGCACAGTAGCAGAGGCAATTGTGGGGATGATGCTGTCGCACATTCCAAGAATCATGCTCTCTTCTGCTTGCTCTCTTGTCCTAGCCTATGTCCACAACTGCCTCAGCTAGATACCTTCAGTTTCTGTCAATTAAGTTAGCACGAGTCAACTTGTCCATGCTCCAAATGCCATTCAGTTTTGCTCTGTAGACTTGCCAGTGTGATAGTAGTGTGTGTGTCAGGGGAGTATCTATCTGTCTTAATCACTGATGCTAAATTCATATTCTTTTCCTCCTTGCTCAAACTCATCCCCTTCTTTCTGTTCCTTTCCTGTATCAAGCAACAACTTCTGATCCCACACACTGACTCTAGTGCAAGCCAACCCCAACTCTGCATTCACCATGCATACCTACCCTATCTCATTATTCCCTTATACTTGCTAGTCTCCTGATTTTTTTATTTTTTTCTTGTCACCTCTTCCTTCTCTATCAAGCTTCTTGCCTTTTCACACATCTTTCTTACAGCACAGGCCTTTCAGATTTCACCTTGCATCCAATCTTCATTTCTTCTTAAGGCTTTCTTAAAATACATGAAATCTCTCCCCTCTTCACACTCATGATTGTACCTACTCCATCAGAGCAAACTTGTACCTAAAAGGCATGCTCAATAAACCACATTTTCTCCTACCACTTTGCCCCCTGGAATTATCATGACTCACCTGTCCAGAGAACTCCTCACACACTGCCTTAGACTCTTCACCATAGCAACTGGATGAGTATTGAAACTTCCTGCACACACGGAAACTCACGAGGCCAGGAACAGGCTTCCCAAATGTGTATCTACAAGCAGGGAGGATAGGAAGAAAAACAGAGCCATGAGGAATGTAAAAGGAATGGAGAAACTGATTAGCTCACCCCCAGTGGAGCCAAAACTCTTTCCTAAAACCACCTCCATGATACAGCAGGGTCATCATAGGAAGTAAAAGGCAGCAAGAAATTTGGTAATGTTTTAGGATCAAGGTTGGCAATAAGGGCAGAAGCACTGAGTCTTATAATCCTGATTCCTAGGAATAAGACATAAGTGTGCAGAAATAATTTATTATAATGCTTATTCAGTTGAGAGTACACCTAGTCTTGGAGAACATGTTGCAAGTATCTACATCACCACCCAAATCAGACGCAACTGGTTTATCTATGTATGTGCATTGGGTCTCTCAGCTCATTTTTCATCCCATGCTGTGTCTCTTCCTGCAGGACGTGTGGAACATGCCACACAGAACTGAATGACATAACTCAAAGGAAACATCACTTATGGTTTTCTCACAGCATTGAGAGTAGAAGCCAAGTTTAAAATGCAATTCCAAGTTGAGATAAACAAAGACCTCTTCTCTAGAACAGCAGCTAATCTTATGTCCTCTATGACCCTCATATGTTAAAAATATGCAAAAATACTCTCAAAAACAAAACAACCAACCAAAAAAGAAAAACAATGTTTCTATGTTACAAAGTGTCCTAAGCAAAATTGTAAAGCCTTTTGTCTAATGGTATATGTAGTCTATTTGGTCCTAGAACCCAGAAATGGTTGAGAAATATAATGAAGTCTCCCAACAGGACCTTCATCAGTAGCTGAGGTGAAACCAGAAACCAAGGACTGAAAGAAGAATGACACTCACAAGCCACAAACTGTCACCTTCAGCTTCTCATCAAGAATGGTGATCACGTCGGGCATTTTCACCGTTACTTCAAATTTGGGCAGCACTGCAGCAAAAACAAAGGAAAATAGTCTATATGGTGGAGAATAACATAAGAATGAGACCCGAAGGCTGCTCAAAGGTTATTCTTACAAATGTTCTGAAAGCTTTTAGCATCTAACTGGTCAGATTTTAGTGGCCAGTGTCATCTGCACATCCCACCAAAGTCAATGAAAGCCACCGGCATTCAGCCAGCCACTGTGTTGGGTAAGAAGACAGGATAATTACACCAACTATTAAAACACAGCAGTTCTTTAGGTAACACAAGGGCTAGTCCCACACCAGTATGATACATTAAAACAGATCGTCCCACACCAGTATGATACATTAAAACAGATCCAGTATGATACACCAGTATGATACATTAAAACAGATCAGTCCCACACCAGTATGATACATTAAAACAGATCGTTAGGTCAACAGAGATCTCTCAGAAACATACAGAGTTGGGACTACAGCTTGGTCTTTGCATTTCCAAAGCATGTAGACTTTAGCAGTTTGGAAAACAGGAAAGGCCCTGGAGCTTCCCTGCTGACTCACCACAGAGTAACATCACATCCAAACCCAGCTGCAAGAGGGTTAGTGGACAGTGACTATCTTGGGAGAAGGAGGAGAAATTCAGGGCAGCCATGCAAATTAAAGAGGACAGTGGGCTTCCAGAAGACTCATCCTGGCTACATGATTGTAGCAGACTATTAAACAAAGGCTGCTGCTGGCTTGCTGGGGTGTTGAGGGAGGCAGTGACTACTGGAAGGGAAGGCAGGGGAAGGAGGAGGCATGTGCAGATTTGTATTAGGATCACATTTCCTACTCAAGAATCTGGGACTGGCACAGGGATGAAATCACCAGAGATATGTTAAGGCATTAAGGCATCACAACACCTACAGGCTTAGCCTGTGGGGGAGGACAAGCAAGATCTGAATCTACAGCCTCAGCATACACCAAAAAGTCAGGACTTTCCAACTCAGGCAGGTGAGACCTAGACTCATAGCATCACACTTGATGTGCGTAGCCAGCTGAAGATGAGGCTGTGGCTTTAAATCACCTCTGAGAGGAGGTATAGCCACTGGTCAATAACATAGACTGCTACAAGCACACTTGCTCATGTTGGGAACTTTGCTGATATAGGCAGTTGGGAGCACTGCACTGCATGGCCTGGGCCTTAGGGAGGAGTGAAGACAGATTGTCCAGGTCCTTCAGTCTTCTCTTCTCCAAAAGGAATGATGCTTGGGAGGGAGAGAACTGAGAGACATTTTCTAGCCATACAGGATGTCCTGATCATATCTACCGCTCTGTTCAATTATCTTTCATGCCCTGTTGGGCTAGCTGCAAGGAATCTGAAACTGCAGCAACAGTTACCATACTCCTCCACGGAAAAGGAATGTTGGATTCTCTTCCCAGAGGCTTTCTGTACCACCACGGAGTAGGTTCCTTCGATGGGTTCAGAGGTGAGGTTGAAGAACAGCTGGATTAGCCCCCCCTTTAACTCTGCCTCTGTCCACTGGTACAGACGGTTTTTCTTTGGGTCCTATAGATAATGAGACCACAAGGAAATTGTGAGAACAGTGTGAGGCTGCAATAACTAAAAAGCACTAACAAAAACAGTGAGGAGAGGCCCACCCCCGGGAGGCTGCAGGGCAGGAATAGCAGGATTGTTTGGGGAGCCCAGGGCTGGACAACAAAACGAGCTCTGGGCCCAGAGTACATGGTTGCCACCATACAAGTTAAAGCTTTATGTGTTTGAATAAATATTACAGACCTGCTATATAAATAAAATAAACAAGAAACATCTTGAGGAACTGGCAAGTTTACAGATCTGAACATGAATTTCATGTCTGTACATACCTCAATGTAGACCAGCGGAAACTAGAAAGGGAAGAAATGAAACAGCATATTTAGAATGTGCATTTAGACAGCGCAAACAGTACAGTCAAATGACCATGGCTACGACCATGTTTCAGGGAACTTGCTGATAATGCAGTAGGGTAAGGAAGAAAGTCCCTGATATGGAGCAATCATGCGTTTTGAAATACATCAAGAGAGTGGCATCATTGGTATCAGGCATTCACCCAGGACAGAAAAGTCACCTGAAATTACTAACATTGGATTATCTGGAATACCAGCTAGAGCAGATGTCCACTGTGATAGTGGCAGATTTGCTCACTGCTGAGGTGTTTACACCATTATTCATTTGCAGTTACATTCTCAAACCTTTCCAAGAATGCAGAGGCAGTCTCATGCAGAAATCTGAAGAACAGATCCTGTTAACAAAACCTGAGATAACCTGGGAACTGCACAACTATCTCCCCAAAAGACATTTCTTTCCTTACTTTTCACACATGGAAGATATAAGGCCAAACGACTATTGAAAAGGAAGTGTTATACTTGCCACTTCATTCACAGGGAGAAAGCTTTCATCCAGAGAAACAATTCTGAACAGAACTGATGGAGAAAAACATATAGTGAGGTTTGACAGTGCAGTCACCAAGCAGAAAACATTGTTTGCAAACACAGTACAACAGAGAACAGTTGTTCTCTTATATGGAAATCTCATTCACTACAAAGCTATGTCATGCTATGCTGCCCAAATAAGAAATTATATTAATTACAGGATATTAAGAGCAAATCCATAGCAGTGGGAACATCTTACTGACTGTGGGCATCAGAAACTGATCAATTGGAACCAAAAATTTGTCTTTGCCTACTTTGCAAAGATACATCTTTACACTGGAATTAGCATGGGTCTTCTAATTTTTTCCTCTAACTAGATTGACTTCTTAGGAAGAGTGAATGCAAGAAAATCATTTTGGCACCTGGCTGCAAGTTTGTGTTGGCTCTGCATGAACAGAGAATTCAGTGTCTCTTTTAGGACATTCATCCCTGTCCAGGCCAAGTTTAGAAGACAAATGGCCTGGAAGTAATAGCTTATGTAGTTCTCTCTATCTTCACATCTTTGTTGAGCAAAATCAGCTGCCACTTTGAAAACTATTTCACAACTTAGCCTGAATTTTGGCCCTGTTTTCTACAGGACACATAGCCAGTCATTGCTCCAGTTTTTGTGGTTTTAACAAAGGGGATCAAAACTCTATGGAAGGGAATCCAAACTACACGGACCACAACAACAGAACTCCCAGTGGCACAGGGAGTGTGTGCACAGGTGCCCCACTTACATGCATGTACTTTAAAGTTTCCCAAATTGTTCCCACATGGAGGATTAAAAACATACAATTCAGCTACGAGAGACTGCTCTTCTAACCCCCAGTGAAAGCACTAAGAATGGACAGTTTTTGTGGTAATTTGTGCTTCAAATGCAAATCTCCACCCCTTCCCTGGTACCTGTCTGTCCAGGTTTGTAGATCGGTTTGTCTGTCTGGACGAAGACCAAGCTCTCAGAATTCTTGACCGACACCATCTTGCGGCTGATGAACTGCAGGGTCTCCCCCTTCACTCTCACAGTGAGAAATATGACTGGTGACAGGATACTTAATTTTGGAATCTGGGGAATGACAAGAAGGCAACTATGTTATGGACAACCTGCAAAAGCCTATTGAACTGAACTGGCCTTCCTAAAATAACAAATCTAATATAACCCTGACAGACCCAACAAAGAGGTGAAGAAGACTAAAATCAGGAACAAGAGACTGATCTTTACTTGTCCCGTATTCCTATACTTTCCTACTTTTGTGTAGTGATTGTGCAAGTATTGTGCAGTAAAGGAACTCACAACTCTGCCAGTACGTTCCAAGAAATTCTTAATGTCCTGATCAAAATCTTTCTGTCTTTCTGACATTCAGAGGGGTATGGAGTAATCCCTTTCCTCCTTCAGATAATGTCTCTAGTCTTTGCATAACATTTATTTTTGCAAACCAGACATGTCAGATCCTTATACATCTCCTCCTGTCTTAGAGAGAAGCTGGCTTTCCAGGACTGAGCATTTCCCATTCAGATATGCTAAGGAGAGCTCAGCTCTGACAGAGTTTTGAGGATGGACATGAACATACCTGTGGTCAAGAGGAAAGTGAATACCTATACAGTGTTACTCTGTTCATTACTATTCAGTGCCCTTACAGTTCATCCTTGGTGCAATGAATCAGCCTAAAGGGATTAGATACTCACAGAGAAAGGGATGCAGGTGAATATATCCTTCTCTGACACCACATCATCAATCAGGCTCCTGTTTTCCCCTTGATACTCAAGCGTGGCACTCAGTGTCACAGACTCATTCAGGTGGGTCAGCTGAACGCAGACTTTCTCAGGAGCATCAGTGTTTATCAGAAAGGGCAGCAACACCATGTATTGCCTAGAAAGAGGGGGAAGGCTAAGTCAGAGGAGCAGGAATAGGTGGAAGGAGCTGTACAGAAAGGGCAAATAAACCAATCTGATAACTACAGCCCTCACTGTTCAGGGAGAGAGCTACATTTTCTAGGAGTGCAGTAAGATTTCTGGCATGTCTGTAATAGCACAGGAAAGCAGATAGCCGGGTCTCAAAAGTAAAATACCACAGGAAATTCTCAATGTAAATGTCTGGAAAGGATATGTTTTTCCAGGTTCCAGAACAATAGCAGTGTTCTTTCCTGGGACCCTGAATACTGCCTGTGGCATGAAGAGCAAAAAGTCTACTAGTAGACTATGTTAGTAGCATTCAGGAGTCATTCAAGTGCCAATACCTACTGAATAAATGGCATTGACTCCACTCTGCCAACCATCTGTAGCATTACTCTCAATCCTCACAGGGATCCAAAACTGCCACAGTGTGGTGCCAGATCTTAAGCAAAACCCTGTAGCAAATTCAGTTCTTTGCAGGGAAGTGATGCACTTCTGGGACATGGTGAGCAGTGGGTCCCTGCTCTGTCCTAGGCAGCCTACCACTTTGCAGAGCATGAGCAGTTTGGCGTTGCCATGCTGCCCAGAACTGCATCTGGGAATCAAACCTGATCCACCTAACAACAACCAGTGCATCCTTTTGGGTGGGCAAGCTCTGGCCTCCTCAGCCCCAGAACAGCAAGTGACTGGTAGAAGGGACCTCAACACCTGCGTAGTAAGGTAGGGCACTCCTCTTGGTGCATGGGAGGCTCTGACACCTTTATGTCCACCAGCCAGTTTGCAGGGAGAAAGCTCTGGCCCCTTGGATCCTGACCCTGCTGTCCACTTACCCTGTATTTCTCAGAGCACTGTAAGCACAGCCTTCCATGCATGCACACAATACATACTCCATCACATACAAATGGGTCAAAAGGAGGTGAAGGAATGAAGTATAAGGTACCCCTGCAGTCTGCTAGCACCTCACAGACCTTAACTGTCACAGCCTTACAGTTCTACATAATTCTGTACGAGGCTGAAATTTTCATTCCATTGGCTGGGCAGAAAAATGTGAATTAAAAAATAAAACAATTTCTGGTCATGCCAAATCCGTTATTTGTTCTTGTTTTGAGTGTGTTATCAATCAGAAAAGCACTCACACCTCCTAGGTGTTTTGACCTGGGAGTAACATAATGAATGAAACATTTTATTGTCTTTTCAAAAAATAAAAAATAAAAAAGTGTTTCACTTTAGAAAACTGAATGTATAAATGACTATAAAACAGCTATAAAAAGTTATCTTTTGAGTAAAGAAGCAAATTGTTGCAGAGTTTCGCTGAAATCATGTCAATTCTCTTTACAAGCAAAAGCTCTTTCCCTCTTTTCTCTCTCTCTCTTTTTTTTTTCCCTCTTTTTCTCTTTTCTTTTACTTTTCTCTTTTCCTCTATTTCTTTCTTTTTCTCTTTTTCTCTTCTGCTGCTGCTGGCAGAAGATATTTTACCCAGTTCTGATGTCTTTATCCTCGGGTAAAACAAAACAGGCAGAAGATGAGACACAAAGCAACAGATAGAGGAATAAAGCCCAGTTCTCCTGCCTGCCCTGGGACCCCCCTGTGTAGCTTACGGCTCTGTGACGGGCGAGACGGGCGAGGCATCTCCAGGAAGGAAGAAGAAGAGAAGGAGAAAGATGTTAAAGCTGCTGGGCAGTCCATCTTTCCCCATGGTGCAGAGCGGGATGTGGCGAGTAGAGCAGAAAAACAGATAACCCAGCCTGGTTCGGTGCTGCTTGTACTGCACCTCTGCTCTCTAACTTAACCCCTTTATACTTTCCTCCGCAAACAGCCTGGGGGCTGGAAGAGATAAGGGCAGTGGGCCAGGGCCTGTCCGGAAATGGGAGAGGCTTGCAAGGAGGAGCTGAAACTCGCTGCTCCGAGCCCAGGCAGAAGGCCAGGTGCTGGGGGAAGAGGGAGGGGAGAGTGCCCAGCAGGCTGGAGCTGTATCTTCAGAGCAGAGCAGCAGGCGATGGAGGAGGAAGGGTGATAGCTAATGAAAAGAAGGGTTAACACCAGAGGGTAAGAGGAAGGCCTCCACTTCTGGCAGGGCTCCCAGCTGGCCATGGCTCTGATGCTGGAGGCTCCTGGAGGAGAGATGATTTGCTTGGAACTGGGAGCAGGAGGTTGAGCAAGTGCTGAGGAAGCAAGAGTGGGTGTGCCAAACCCCCATCTACAAGCAGGACAAGCAGGCCAGTCCCACAGGATCTGAAAGCTGGGAGTGCAAACTGTGAAAACATTTCCCTTCCACCCACCCTGGTCTCTTGTGCTCTCCATTCCTGGTCCCACCACAGCTAATGCCAGGAAAAGGGGCCAGAGATCAACTGGACAATCAAATCTTCAGAGATAGTCTGACCTTCACCGTACCATTGTCAGTAACATGATAGAAAGCTGCCAAAAGTTCAACCCAGTAACAGCATGTAACACATTAACCAGGCCCCCAGAGCAGCAGCTGCCCTCACACAGCAGAACATAACATGGCCTGGGTCTTGCTTTGTCTATGCTGGTTCTTGTTCCAGGTCAACTTATTGGGACAAATAAATCAAGTTATTGCTGTTTGGTGGAGTCCTTCCTGGTTTCATTATGTAACGCAGCGTGATGGGTAGTGTTGTATCCTAAGAGGAAATTTCTTCTTAACCATTATTTCTACCATGGTTACTTTGGTCTGCAGCAGGAGGATCAATAGCTCTGGTAATTATTACCTTTGCAAGCAGCAGTAGGATATCTGTCTTACTCATAGTCCTCAGCCAAGCTCCAAAGAGTAGACATCTATGTTAATGAGAATAAAAAGGGTAAAAGGATAGATCAGTTATCTGTCCGTCCTTTCCCTCTCCTACTATCATTGTAAGTTTGCTATGCTGAGGAAGTTTGGAGTTAAGAAATCCAAGTTTAGCAAGAGAACAAACATTTATTAGGAATCTCATTCTGCCCTGTGGCAACCCGTATGGGAAGAAAAGAGGGCAGTAGTTCATGTCTAAGTTCCCTGGGGACTTCAGAAAAGAACCACAGCCCAAGCTTGTGCTCTGCCTTCTCTATCTGGTGCCTTAGGGTTGCTCTGCCTGCCCAAAAGAAACGTAACCCAGGAAAACTTGCCTCACCTGCAGAGAGTAGGTACTTGGGTAGTAAAAGAAGATGATACTTTGCAATGATTTAAACTGATTAAATACAAAATAAAAGAAAACTCATGAAAAGTGTTAGCCTATTTATTAGGGGAATGTGTTTTAATGATATCTTCCCTGCATTTCTTGCAGTGAATCCGAGGTTCTATTGTTTGGTGTAGCTGAAAGTGACAGGGAAGCTTCAATTATGCAAAACCAGCAGTTAGTATCCTGTATCTGAAGCAGGAATCAAGCTGCATTCACTGATAACATCACTGAAGTGCTGATTGGAAGGGAGCTCTGGAAGTTGTCTAGACCGTCCTTGCACTTAAAGCTGGGTTTTTGCCAATGCTAGATCGGGTCTCCCATGACTTTGTTAAGCAAAATCTTATAAACCTCTAAGGATGGAGAATTTACCATTTATCAGTCATTCATTACTGCTTACAGTGTTCATACAAGAAGAACGTGCTTCCAACAAAATTAGTATGTATTGGTCAGATATATAAACATGCTCTAGGCAGAAGATAAAAAGCTGTTGCAAAGACATTTGTTCAACTGGTTTTCACAGAAATAAATATACTTGCTTCAAATCCTTTCAGTACTGGGAAAATTTGAACCCAGAGAGGAGACAATTGCATCATTAAAACAGTAAAATCCCTAACTGAAAATTCCTTCCTTCCAAAGTATGGCCCACTTCTAAGGCAACCTGATCCATTAATTTATTTTACATTTCTTGAGCATCTCTTTGGGATGAGAATAAGAGGCCATGTTTGAAGAGCTGATTAGTAAAATAGTCTAGTATGCACTGCAATGTAAAATCCTAGGAGAAGCAAAGCTGTTGCAGTATCTGTATGATAAACTAGGCAAGCTCAGAGTCATGCTCACCTCACGAATAGGCACTGTGATAATGCGAGTAGCTGTTTCTTCACTGGGTAAAGTAACTCTTAGGGTTCTTCCTGTAAATGCTACCAGCATTTTGACAATGCAGGCAAAGTCTCTAGCATTATTTCACAGGTCCTGACAACTTTCTGGGAGCCAGGGAGGACAGTATCTTCTTTTGATAGCTGAATGGACATTGGCACTGACAAAATCACTCACCCACAATAACCCAGAGAATCTAAGGTGAAAACTTAAGATTTTTAGCTCCCACTCTGCTGCTTAAAACACTGATGTTTTCCTCCAGCTTCCCCAGGTCTGACCATTACATATATGGTTACTGAAAAGCAGGCCTACCCTTGCTGGGAACATTCCCAACTTAATCCCCCCAGCTCTGTGAACTCTATATGAGTCTCAGCAGACATCCCCTTATCTGTCTATACTAAGGTCTGCATTTTCATTTTAATTTGCCCTGAATTCTCCATGTGTTACACCCTCCATAAATGTCAAACTTCACATACCCAGGGATACACAATTGAAAGCATTCTGTATATGGCATTGTCAGGAATTTCCTGCTGTATTGCAACTGGATTGCTCAAAACTGTATTAAACTGCTCCTTTCAACCAGGTGATGCAAGGACAATTCAAAATATATTAAAAAAAAAATACAATTGCTGAAGGGAAACAGCAATTTTCTTTTTGGAAACTACATCTTGTTTCTGTTTTCTCTGTGATTACACTGCTGTTTGTAATGCTTATTTACATGTGGCGTAGCAGTAACAATCCCATTAACAATCACTGCCAAATTATTTGCAATCCCCCTACTGAACATTTAATCTCACAGTTTCAGATGAAATCTCCAGTGCTTGAGTCAATTACTTTCTCTCTAGTCCTTCCCTGCCCTACACCATGCTGCCTGGTTCTTTGCTTTCATTATCTCTTAATTTCTACCACTCCTCCATACTTGTCTCCTCAGCCTCATCTCCCCATACATGTCCTTTTCACCCCTCCGCCTCCTGCTACCCAGAGTGCCCTCCTTGTCCTTACATTTAGCATGCAGTATGTAGCACGTTTAGATCTCTCCCCGACCAACTGTGCACCTCAAGACATCTACCACTAACCTGCTGCTTGCCGAGGTTTGCTACTTGGTATTTGGGAAATCCCCATGGAGACGCTCACATGCACACTGTGTCACATATGCATAGTGAGGCAGATGTTCAGAACAGGCCACAGCTGCTAGATGTGCTCCAGAGACCACTCACAGAGGCCGAGCAGTGTGTGCCTACCCATATGCACCAGACCTGTTGGACATGTACAGTCAAACTCACAGGCTGTCAACAGCAGACATTTTGCTCACAACCCTGCCATCAGGCAGTCCAATCTGAGTAACTGCTCTGACTGCAGTTAGACTATAAACTGCAATCCCAGGCCAAGGGATAAACTGGAGATAGTAAACTGAAATATGATATAAATATTTGAGGAGAAATAGGATGAAGTGGAAATTAATAACATTTATCTTCCTTTGTTGAAACAAAATCTCTGGGTGAAAAAAAGAATTTTTCAGGTGTGTGGTAATACAACCTACTGTCCCAGTGTTAATGTTTGCCGTGGTTTTATGCTGTCCCATTTTTAGCCTGTCTGTTCTATGTCACCTGAACACTTGTAGTAGGGATTTGTCCACTGCTTCCTCTCTCTGCAGTATGAATCTCCAGAGGTGGAAAAAGAAATATGTTCTTGGTTGATTCAATAACAACACACTATTAACTGCATTCCTTTGACTCCAAAAGTCTAGGCTCTTGACTAATTTGGTTGAAGTTGGCCTATAAAACATGGTGTGTAGGTGCTTTCTTCCAACTGAGAGAAGCAAAGACATGAATATACATCTGTATATTTGGTCCAGTATGGTACTGGATGTTTATTTTCACTGCTGGATTCACAGAAGTTGTAGTTTCCTTTCACCCTCTTCTCTCCTGTTCGTAACACTGGGATGCAAAATGAGAGGCTGCCACTGGAAAGAATCTGTTTTATGCTACTGACCGTGAATAGCAGGTTCTGTTTTCCTCATCCTGCTGGCACCATACAATCTCCATTGCAGGGAATGGAAATGAAATCTGATGCTCGAGAGTGAAGAAAAATGGCCAGCTTGCCTCCAGAGATCTGAAGACCCAGCCTCTACTGTTACAAAAAATGGTATTGAAAATAATAAGAGAAAACAGGGGATAAGTGCCAGGTCTCATCTGGTCCCAAACATCACTAAACCAACAGATGTGGACTAGAAATGGATCTAGCACTGAGGATAACTCACCCTTAAGGGCAACAAACCTGTCCTTGCAAAGCACATTTGTTAGAGCAAGGAACAGACCTCAGTCTTGTATGGAGCTTTGGCTCGCAGGACAGTGATCCACTTGTACCAGTGATGAGGCAGTTGTGAGATAAAAATGTACAAGGGATTTATCTAAGAGATTTCTCACAAATCCATGCAGCAGAAAATTCACAGCTGGAGGCCTGAAAGAGATCCCGTATGAGGACAGCACACTGTTGCACGGGGCTGTTAGACAGGACTCTGCAAAGAGACATGGAACAAAAATGAGTCTGAGAGAAAATGCTGAGATTATCCCCAAGAGACATGGAAGAAAAAGCTCTGATTTTGAAGGGTGGAGCACAGAGAAGGAAGTGACAAAACCCAACCTCCAATGGACAGCTGTTACAGAACAAAGTGTACACCAAAAAAAGAAAACATTCTTCCTTGGAGTTTACACATCTAAGTAATTTTACCATTGTGGAACCTAACTCAGAACTGAACATAAACATGATGGTCTGCAATGACAGTGATGTCCATCAGCATAAGAACAGCAGTGCTGAGAGTTTCATGGAAATTTGTTTACCTTCAAGAAGTTTGCAAGAACAGTAAATTAGATTTAAGGAAAGAACTAATCCAAGTGCTTAGTGTACTGACAGCATGATCTTGGACAAACTTCCTTGCAGGAGAAGTGTTAGAGAATAACTCATTGTGTTGTTTGCTATAAAAAGGAAAGGGCAAGGCAAAGGCACTGGACCAAATCACAGTGTTTTGCCACATGCACAATGCTGAGTTTTGTATAAGTGAAGAGTGTGCCAAAAATAAGTTTCTGAATTGAGTTGGCGCAGCAAAGCAGTGAAGGACTGGGTCCTTGCACCCATTTAATGACACCAGCAATTGGCAAAATGGGTGTAAATTAGCTCAAAGCAGTAAGACAAGATGGACTGTATGCTTTTTTTGACTGAGCAACTGTGTAGGCAGTGCAAGTAGGGTGAATCGCCCTTGGTCTGAGCAGCTTGCAGGAAGCAGAAAGGGAGATACTAATATTAGCCTTCCTTTTCACAAGTACATTACTTTACAAGGTGCAGGGCAGTAAAAGGTAGGCTTTTTTTTTTTGAGTTCAGTGACATGCAGGTAATGGTAAAAAGAAAATGTGCTCAGGAAGACAGTATCTGGCACAGGAACTGTAGATATTCTGAAACACTGGGGAATCTGATTTAGCACTGTTCTTTTGAAAACAGAATTAAACTCACTGGGTGCCATTGAGTATAGAGCCATCTTCCCAAATCCAGTCAGGGCCTGTGGTCTTGCTCAGTCCAATCCAGAAACATGCTGTTTGAATACTCTTGAACAGGTTCTAGAAACGGTGATGAATTATAAAGAGACTAATAAGAGTCAGCCTGAAAATGGAGGTAAGGGTAAGTCAAGAGAAAAGACAGCAAAATACATCCTCTCACTCGACTGTTCCTTATGTGGTCCACAATACTGCTTCTTCACATCTGCTAAGATAGTCAGGCTGATCAGGGAGATCAGCCCCAAAAATCATGCCTGGAATACCAACTAAGTGTATACTCACAAGGAAGTAAGTGTGCTTTCACATTTCAGGGCAATATATGTGAATGAAATGCACCACAGTCTTCTGGTGTATCCTACAGAGAGCTTTAGGTAGGAATGTATGCTACTAGTATTAACACTAATGCTCTCCCATATAGCTAGCTAGATAATGCAACGTATTAACAATTAAAGGTAAAATCTGGTCAGGGCAGGAAGTGCAGGCACCAACAGATCTGTGAGAAGAGCTCAGAACTAAAGCTCATTACAATTTGATATGAACCTTCCTCCTACATGTTTTCAATGTTCATTTCCTTCTGCCTAACCTTTAACTCCTGTCTACTGTTAAAAGTTGAAGCCTGCAAGAGAAACTCACCCCGAAGTAAACACCATCCTCCAAAAAAAGGGGGGGGGGGGAGGGGGAGGGAGAGAGAGAGAGAAAGAGAGAGAGGGGGGATTTTGTCTTCTCCACATTTGCAATAAAACCCAGCAAAAGCAACCTTTCAGTAGCATGGCTGGGCCCCATCCTTATCTCCTGCTGCCATAAAAAAGCTTCAGAGCAGACATTTTCATAGCCATTTTCAGACATTTCAGTAACAAAGGTGGCTTGCTAAAGTGCTAAAAAAGTGTTTCCCTGGTAAAGGGCGGGGCGGGAACAGTGCAAAATAGGGTATTTATAACCAGACAGCTAGGAAAGTCTTACTTATGTGGGGAAGTCTTCAGAGGGATAATGGTGGTAGGGACAGTACTGAGAAAGCAACAGAGAGATTTTCTTCATGCACAGAAATAGGTAATTTGGGAAAGATGAGTGTTTGCCAAGGAGCCAAGATTTGCCTGAGAGCCTGATACATATTCCCAGACCTGAAGACACCTAGCCTCATAAGCCACTACAGAACACATCACACAATGCAACTTTCATCCATGGACTGGAGGCTGTCCACGTTCATTGGACATGAGCTAATAAGTCCTGGTTTGCACAGAACAAAATCAAGTACTTCTGCTCTACTTGTACAGGTATGCCTCACTTCCCTAGTGGTCAGCTCTGCCCATTTCTTTAGTAGATGCACCTGTCACCAGTGAGCACTTGATGGGAAATCACACCAGCACAACTGAGGTGTGTTTTTTTTGTTGTTATTGTTTTTTGTGAGAGAGAGGAAGTCAGCATTGAAAACAGACCGAGAAGGAAGTATCTGTGCATGAACACAGGGAGTGGCAGAGGTGACTGAGCAGAAGGAGCTGGAGTGGTTGCAGGAATGAAAGGTACAGGTTTTGCAAAAGACACTTGGAAAAAGAAGTGCTTCTGAAGTGTAGTGATGTACTGGTTTGTAAGTAATGAGTGGAGATTGCACAGTGCCACAGTCTTTTCCTGTAATTATTCATATTGGCCTTTTGGGGCTAGGAAGAAGGTGGTGTGGGGCAGTGGAAAAGGCAGTCTCCCACCTTCCCTCCTAGGATGATTCTGAGTAGCTTACAGTGACCCTCACTTCTCCTTTCCCTCCCTCCCCCCCCTCTGCTTCTTGGCTTGCTGGGAGCTTATTAGGTATATACTGAAACCACAAGTGCACTGCAGCATTATAGTGCAAATATTATAGTTTAACGGCTTGCTGGCCTTTAAACCAAAATATTGCCAGAGTGACAGCACTGCCTGGATGTTAATCACTGAGATACCTGCAAGGAAATGGAAGGTCCTCAAAGAATACAAAAAACCATTACCATTTCACTGGTATCGCTGATCACCAGGAGATGAGCTCCTTGTGCCTGGCAGGATTCCTGGCTGGAATGCCAATCCTTCTTCTCCTTGGAGAAGGAGTAGCAGCTCCCTCTGTAGGCTATCCACTGCTCAGGGCAGTGTGGGTAGGAATCATCTGCAAAAGAAATAAAATACCAGTCTTTCTCTACCATTAATCAACAAACAGAAAGGCACTTGCTTGCAAGTGCCTACTGAAAAACAACTCTCCTGGATAAAAGCAATGCAGAAATCACAAATCAGAATAAATGTCTAAAAACGTGAACACAGAAGTTCAGACCCTCTGTGCATTTTCCATGTGCGTGTGTCCTGTGCACTCTAATGCTGGTGTAACTCTTCCACCCCTTGGTTTTCCCCTGAGCTACTCAGGTACCTCAGAACCAAAACTGGTTATCTGAAAGGAAAATACACTCTGGGTGTGCAAAACATAAGGGAAGAAAATGACGTCATTCTGTGGGCACAATGTTGTTGTGTCACACATCGGGTAAATGGATTTTATGAGGCAGTCAACTCTCCTACATGGTTTAGCACCTTTTGTGTACATGCAAATGTGTTACACATCTTATGTTTTACAGTTCACCATCCTAAGTATAGCAGACAGGTCTACAAAAAACATTCAGTATGTTTCCTTGTTCTTTGCCACAGTGTCTGAGATGGATAGCCTAGGGTCTGCGTAAGACATGTACTCTTCAGAATATTCTCAATAAGCAGTAGGTACATCAAGGTGGTAGAAACACAGAACAGCTTCTGGTTTAACCCCGTATAATATAATGGGTTCAGGATCTGATCTCCTGTGCTTAGACAAGTCTCCAGTCCATTGCTCTTGGTTGCTCACCACCAGCATGCCTTTGTGCACTTACTCATCTTCCAAATCAAAGCAATCGCTAGGGAGATGCTCAGTATCCCAAAGCTTATAGCCAAGCCTGGCACAACCACTGACCTCAGACAGGGAGCTGTAAAAGAGAAAAGAAGAACCACGATGAGCAGGACCAACACAAAAATTGATGGTGTTTTGGGATAGTTTGCTTGTGTCCTGGGCATTTCCGTAAGAAACTGCGCTATTTACATGTAAAGCATCCCTGTCTCAACACATAGGTACAACAGAGGGTTTTAATATGTTTGATATGTTTTGATGTGTTGCATATCGTCACCACAAAAGAAAGAGAAGGGATGTACTGCAAGACTTTTCCACCCGTCATTTAGTAATACACCAATGCTCTGGGTCTTCAGGAGTGAGTGCCTACACTCTGTACATTGCTGCTAGGGCCATAAGAGCACTAAAAGGCCTTTGGGACCTCCTCCCACCAATGCCCATCAGCCCAGGAGTCCCATAAAGCCCAGAAGCTCAGGAGGTCTCCAGAGGCTCTGTTCCCTGTCCACAGGAGCTGTGGTGTGGTGGGTGATGCCAGGAGTGGAAGCTCCTGGCCCAAGCCAGCAGGTGAGTGGCGTGTCATGCTGGCAGAAGACTTTGAGTCACCAAGGGTCACCTCCAGCAAACATGCTCCTGCCTCAGTGTTGAAGTTCGAGGCGGAAACACAGAGCTGTAAGCCACGTCTGCCATGTTCCCGCTTATGTGCAAACAACAAGGCCTTTCCCACAGCTGTCTCAGCAAAAGTGACAGGTTTAACCTCAGCATCCTGTTCACAAGCTCAGACACACAGTTGTATTACGCCATCCCAGGACACTCCCAAGTCAATCCTACACGCTCGTCCTCATCTCTCTCTGTGGGGCAGTAGGATGGGAGGACCAGCCTCGAAGACCTCTGTACCTCTCCACATTTTCATTGCCACCATGCATTGCTCACCCGCCATCACTGGCAGAGGGAGACTACTTAGTGAAGCCTCCACCCTAGTCTACAACAACTTCCCTTCAAAGGGTGGGGAGGGATTTCAATCTAGAGGACTGAGAGAGATTTGTCTGTGTATAGAAAGAACAGGCAACTTCCAGTCTACACCTTGATTTCCTACTGTCGTGTTCTAGAGTTGTGCTTGCCCCAAGAGATATTCTCTTTCTATGAGGAATTTACTCAAATGCCTTATAGAAAGACAACACTAAAAAAGAAATATAGAAAATATATAAGAAATATATAATAAAAAAATATATATAAGAAATATAGAAAGACAACACTAAAATCTAATCTCCCAGGTTGAGGAGAGGCCTGTATCTAATACCATGGCAGAGCTGCAGGTGGGAATTGATTTGCTTTTTTATATTAAATTCAATTTGATAGCTGTATAAACAACAAGACATTCTAAGAAGCACTCAATAGGCAAATAACAGTTACTGATGTTGAGGAATACAAGATTTTCCTGTGCTTCTCTCTTAAGATTATATACCACAACCTTTTCTAGTAGAATTAGAGTCTTCTATGCAAACCCAGCAGCAAACTCCCCAGCGAGCTCATGAAATCTCAGGTGTTTGGTTGTGTCACACAATCCAAAGAAACATATTTTTGCTCCTAGAAGATGCCAGTAGTCTAAGGAATAAGAGGCTGTTCTCCATTCAAGTAAAATTAAAGTGAAAGCAGGTTAATAAAACAACTGCATTAATGGGGTAACAGTAACAGGAACCCCACAGATCAGGCAAATACTACTAAATAAATAGGGTGAAAATTGTACTACACATTGCCAGACAAGGATGATGATAGCAGTCATGAATTAGGAGGGAAAAAAAATCAGAGCAACAGTGAAGGAAGCACAGTGACAATGACAGGCATCAATTTCATATTGAATCAAATTAAATTAAACAAATGTCAGAGCCTGGCACAGAGACTAAATGTTTTGTCACCATCAATAACTGCCTAACAGAGTGGCAAGCTGGGAGACGCTCAAAAATAGAAGCAGCTTGTGACTGCCCTGAGCAGTGTACAGGCCCTGGCTTACCATGGATCCATCCAGCAGCTTCTCTGTCACAGTGACCATAAATGTACCAAGACTCAACAGGAGAGGAGGGAGAACGCTCTGGTATAACAATTTCAAAATAGGATACTACAGGCAAATGAGGTATTTTGTCAAAGAGAAATTAAAAGGCACAGCTAAAAGAACAAAATACTGGTTCTTTAGGGGAGACTTCAGTAGGAGAGACTTCTTATAGGATCCTTTGGTGGAGGCTGAAAACAAACACGTACCATATCACATATCCAAAATACTACAGAAAACACAAAGAACTCCAGTGCTAAAACAGAAGCTGAAAAACAAGAATACCTGGTTTCAGCATTGAAAGTCCAAATAAAGAAAACAGACAAGATCATAAACTCTGGCAGATTAACGCGAAACTTCAGGAAGGCAAACAAGTTGTTGTAGGGACCTCTCACTACATATTTAGCTTGCTGCTAAACCCCTGTTGTCTATTAGCCATTCTCAGGAAAATATTACCTATCATGATAGATCATTACTGTGTTCTGTCCTCAAATCTGTTGGTGTCCTGCTTCTATTAATTTATTTTAGTCTTAGAGCGGTTTTCAGACTCACTGTTTTTAAAACCTGTTTCTGTTTTATCGCAGTATGTTTAGACCTGTGGTTTTGGCTAAAAGAAGTTTCCAGGGTAACCAAGGAGGGTATGAGGGAGTTTGTTCTAAGCATCATCCTTCTGGTAAAGAGATCTTTCCTGCGACAAAAGTTCTGTAGCATTTCTTGAAGCTAGTCAGTCTGGAACAGTTGGACTAGATGATCTTTGAAGGTCCCTTCCAATTGAACTATTCTATTCTATTCTATTTTTGATTACATGGATTTGCAGGATATTCTAGCTGCTTCACTTGTAGTTAAAAAATATGTATTTATTTTAAAATAATCTAAATTAAAGAAAATATGTCTTTTTCACTTACAAAATACAGAATGTCTATTACCTTTGCATATGGGAGGACAATGAGAGAACTGAAAAACTTGAATTCAGTCCTGTTCTCTGCCTGCTCTCTATTCCTCTTCTAAGGTCACCTCTGTACTTCTGGTGACATAGTTTTTATCGGTCAATCAAATAATCAAATTAATTCTCAAGAGAATGGATTCAGTCTAAGGTTAAGGTGTAAGGTGGAGCTTCTCTGCAGATCGCAGAAGCATAGAACAGTTGAGGTTGGAAGAGATCTCTGGAGTTCATAGGGTCCAACCCTCCCACTCAAGCAGGGACACCTACAGCAGGTTGCCCAGGACCATGTCCAAACAGCTTTTGTAGATCTCCCACCTCTCTGGGCAAGTTTACAGCTAAAAACTAAGCAAAATAGAATAAATATCTGTCGAAACATAATTCAGAGACGACATGCTTGGAGAAACTGAGCATTTGCACTTCTGTTTTCCTTCCTCTGTTGCCTCTCAAGGAAGACATCTCCTGCATCCTCCAAATCACTGTTTCTGATTTTAGGGAAAACTGCTCTCAGGACAAAGCTATTGGGATGACAGTCAGTGAAACAGTTAATTCTTAAATGTCAGCAGTGGGCATATGAGCTGGTGCCTACTGGCAATGAATAGAGCAGTTCATCCCCTATTGTTTCAAACCAACTGCAGCAAAAACAAACCAACTTGATTCAGCAAATCAGCATAAAAACAAAATCCCAGAGCACTTCCATGACCAGAACCAGATAGTTCACTTGAGATTGTAAAAACAAAAAGTTATGCCATTAAATAATTTTCAGAGAAAAAAAAAATAAAGTGAAGGGGGCAAGTCATACTGAAGCATTCAAGCTGAATTTGAGCCTCCCTTGAATTGTAATGATCAACCCAGGGGAATGGAATAACATTTTTCATAAATCAGGACATTTACTGCTTGCAGAAAGGTGTTCCTGCAGTCCCGCCTTTTTAAAACAGGTTCAAGAGTTTGTGCTTGATCCTCAACCACTGGAAATACCACATGAAGCTTTTGTAGAAGAGGAAGAGAGAAGTAGCTGAGATGAGTTTGAAAAGTGGAACATCAGACATATTTACACGTAGCTGTCTGGTGAACTGTGGAAGAGATTCCCTGAGGGAAGGGAGAGGTTACCTGGTGGAAATTTAGTGTAAATATACAATGCTATAGCTTTCTAGAATAAAAAACACCCAGCTAGGTCTATGAGAGCTCTGAAGAGACGAGTGTGATAAACTGCATTCATCTGCGCGCAATGCGACCTACTATTTTTAGGTTTGGGAGTCCAGATTCAGTTCAAAAACTGATAGTTGTTAGCATTTTATAATTCATGTCTTCTAGGCCAATCTGAGGAATGTCATTGTGTTGTCCCAGATAGATCTCCTCAGCTCCTGCCTATGTCAGTATGGGAGTAATGTGACTATGTGGTGCCGGAGAGGAGGATGTAAGAAACCAGGGTACAGAGCTGGTTACTTGCTGTTACTACAAGCAAGTCACATAGGGTAACCACGGTTTTAAGTGAGTGCTGGACTGGTATTTTGCTAGTGTGAAATATTTCAGGCCCTCTGGCAGACAGAGAGGACAAATCTAGAGTAACTGTCATTTTGGGGGAGTCTATGTGAGCCAATACCCTTTGGTTGGCCAGAAGACTGATCTGTGCACATGTGATACACCTCAGACACTGGGTGACAGAGGTTACAGATATGCATTTAAAAATAGAGATAAAAACCTGAGAGCACATCTTTCAAAAGTGATGGGGGCAGGCAGAGAGAGATGTAGAGAGAGCTGAAAATAAAGGTCTTCTAGAGAAAAGTTACTTAAACTTCTCTCATTAGGAACTCCTTGCATACAGAAGACAGATGGAAAATAATGAAATATTACACATAGAATTTCTGTTCAAAGATCAGCTTTTTCAGGCCTTCTGGTTTTAGCTTAAAAAGATAAGGATACATAAAGCAATTTGGACAGGAGGAATATTAAAAGGAAAACTGCAAACATCTCACCACAGCACCCTAGAATCCCCACCTCCGACAGGTTAGGAGTGAACACAAAAGGTGGGGAATGAAAGGATGTCCCTGTATTTTCCAGTGCATCAGACAATGTGTTTTCTAACAAAAGAACATGCAAAATCGAGATTGCCTTCCAAGCAGATGGAGTGAGGCTACCAGATGTGAACCTGGGAGGGGGTTCTGTGCTGACTTTGTTTCTAGAAGGAAGCAAATGATGAGGCAGTAGTAACAACTGCAGATATACATGGTTATTCTGAGCATGGCACAGAAATCCTACCCCAAAGAGCCTCCTTTGCTGTTTTTAATGGCTCTGAAAAAATCTAAGGTCAACCAGTAGTGTTGCAGCCAATACAACACAACTCACCCATACACACAGGCATTTAGTTTAAAAGCAATCAGCTTATGGGAAGGAGGCATTTATAAAAAAATGACTACCGACGCAAAATTTCACTTTTATAAGGTAAGATATCTCAACTAAATGGCCAGAGAAATTGCTCAGTATGACATTTGCCAGGGCTAAACGGAGAGAATAGAGCAGAAGTGAGGAAAGAGAAACTTAAGGAAAGTACTAAGAAAATCTTCCTGATAGTAAACTGCCCTGCAGGACTGTCTCTGGGGGAAAGCTGGAAATTTTCTCAGTGGGCAGTATGTAAAACTAGAACAGAGAAAACATAGGAAAAAATTATGACAAGAATCCTGCAGAGACCCATTGGAGAGAGTCTGGATGATCTCATCTGCCTCTTCTGTCTCTGATCTCTGATTAGCATACACCCATAATTTATCTGTACTCACATCTCGTTTGCTATTCAAAGAACTGTTGCTGACAACCTCTTATTGCTGACAAGCAGACAACTTGAAAAGTAGAAACTTCTTTCAGAGAAAGGGATGCCTGGGTTGAACATCCAGTAATAGACACAGTAAGGCGTCTGATGGAGGGAGGACGGGGAACAACACATTGGCTTTTATCACTGTAAAATATTCAGGTAATTTTAAAATCAAAACAACAGTACCATGAGCTGGTACTCAAAACCAGTGAGTAGCTCACTGATTTATTAGATCCTGCTTCTGCTAGAAGTAAATCCTTTGCTGACCTACCTCATCGAGCTTCCTTACCTCTCCTTTCCTGTCCAGCTTTGTCTCTTGGAGAAGGAGTTGCAGAGAATTTGACGGAAGTATAGATTATTTCCTCGCTTGTTTCTGTTGTAGAAGTATCTGATCTGCTTCCCTCCATGCCAAAGCAAAGAGTGCGTAGGACAAGATGTGTTTCGAACAGGCTGCTGACTGCTAGGGTTCAACGCCCGTGAAACAGGAAACTTGAGGCTACATTCAGAAGACAAAAAATGTGAAGTTGCAAAGCTGTGCAAAATAACCAAATTTACACCAGAATGGTGAGCGATGTAAATGCAACACGTTTCATTTCCTACCCTCTTGAGAGTTGTCTTAAGAGCCGCATAGAGTGGAAGAGGTGATTAATCACAAAGTTCATGACTTTTGAAGTGTTACCAATGAAAGAGGCTTTGATTGCACTGTGGTAGTAATTGTGAGAAAGTGTGCAGGTCTGAAGAGTTCCCTCTCAGGACAGAAGCAGGTGGATAGGGACAATTCAAGGTTAAAAATACCAGTGGGCAGATAAGCAATGGCTACCATGAACTGGCAGCCCAACAGCTGTCAAAAGGGAAGTAGAAGTGCACAGCACATGATTTTTTGAGAATGAAGCCTTATGAGTTTTGGACACTTTGACAAGGAACTCGTTTCTATAGCCAACACCCAGGGCAAATGCGCTTGAGAAACAGGCTGGCACTGAGAGCTGACATCCTTCAAGACCCTCAACAGTTAACATCTCAACAGTATAGTAGTAGAGCTTAGGGATATGGTTTAGTGGAGGGCTGTTAGCGTTAGGTTGGAGGTTGGACTCGATGACCTTGAGGTCTCTTCCAACCTAGAAAATTCTGTGATTCTGTGATTCTGTGAGTATTAGTACAAGAGAGAAATGAAGCTAGTGAAGACTTGATGACTAACAAGCATCTCACACTTGAGGAAAGGCTGAGAGAGCTGGGACTGAGCACCCTGTTAAAGAGAAGGCTCAGAGGGATCTCATCAACCTATAAAATGTAAAATACCTGAAGGGAGGGTGCAGAGAGGACAGAGCCAGGCTCTTTTCCGTGGTGCCCTGTGACAGGACAAGGGGCAATGGACACAAACAGAAACATGGGAGGTTCCTCTGAACATCAGGAAACACGTCCTTACTGTGAGAGTGATGGAGCACTGGCACAGCTTGCCCAGAGAGGTTATGGAGTCTTCCCCTTTGGAGATGGTCAAACACTGCTCAGACATGGTCCTGAGCAACCTGCTGTGGGTGGCCCTGCTTGAGCAAAATGGGGTCGGACCAAACGATCTCCAGAGGTCACTTTCAACCTGATCCATTCCGTGACTCTGTGATCAGAGATAAAAGGAAAGGAAGGTTCTCTTATGAAATACTGAAGACTGACCATTGGTGAGAATGGTGGGGAGTACTGATGCTTCTAGCAAGCTGAGAAACCTCTTAGTTGCATGGCTGTCTGACTTTTGTCTTGATCCAGATGAACCCCTCCACTTCACACTGAGACTGGGGATGTTTGCCAGGCTTGGGATGTACACCTTGTACCATGTCACTGGTACAGTTCATTTACAAGAACTGCCCAGGCAGTGGCAACAAAGGGCTTTCCCTTGCTTTTCAGTTCTAGGGCAGGAATGTTTGTTCCCTGTCCTAGTGACGTGCTGTAAATTTGAGAAGCAGTTGTCTGGGAAGATGCTTAATTTGATACAGAGTGCTGTGAACTATTTGTGAGAAAGCACATGCTTGGGAAGGTATGAACTGGCTATTTCTGCAAATCTCTCCATCACACACTTCCCTCTAAGGATGGCAGATTGCACCCATGAGATTCCTTCCAATAATGGGTTTCTGCATTGAGCCTTTAGATTGCAAGACAGGCAGTCTGTACTTGAGAGGAGGGGGAAGGCAGAACACAGCAGAGGAGCACAAGAGGGAAGCTCTCCTGGGTGTTTTCAATGGATATTAGAGAAGTGTAAAGAGAACTGACGAGCCCAGAGAGGGAGAATTTGCTACAGTCATTCTGAGAGTTTAGCTGGGAATATAAAGTGTGAGTGGAAAGAAACCACCAAGATTCAGACACTGCTGAAATGCCCAGACCAAGAAGAGGAAGTTGTGGTCAAAGGCACTGGCTTGCTGCTCGTTGGGCCAGTATGAGATGCAAGATGGAGTTATTTGTTGTTACATGAAGGCTTGTGGGGAAGAACTAGGAGCTCTGTTTTGATGTGTTTTAGCATTTTCCTTCAGATATCAGTAAACTGAGTTCTTAGCTTGTAGAAGAAATAGAGGGAAACTGACCAAACTGCAGCATATGCAGATAACACTGTTAATATCCAATTGTGCATATAAATCAATAGGACTGACGCAGCTGAGATGTCTGCCATGCTCCCAGCAGAATCAGCCGTAGGGTACAAATCACAGCCAGACTACATTGATCGGTTTTCCAGGAGCCCACAATGCTTCTACCTAATTCTGCGCTGCTGAAGCATCATGCCATAGGGGAATCCCCACAATCCTCTCAAACAAGTGACTTCTCTAGCATGTTTACAAATTCACCAAATCCAGCATTTCTTACTAAAAGACAAAAGCCTCAGTTGTTCCTTCTAAAAACAGTCGTGGAACCTGGACTCTTACCATCGCAGTGGGGGCAAGTGCCCCTTAAATAGTCCAATATCAGACCATTTATAGCTTTATTAATCCTACTCAAGATATTCAAGCCCACCAACCTAATGCTGGGCCTGGAATTCTGCTGCAGCGCCAAAATTTGCAACAGCTGAGCTGGCAGTGTGCCCAGGTGGCCAAGAAGGCCAACAGCATCCTGGCCTGTATGAGAAATAGTGCAGCCAGCAGGAGCAGGAGGTGATCGTCCCCCTGTGCTCAGCTCTGGCGAGGCCGCACCTCGAGTGCTGTGTGCAGTTTTGGGCCCCTCGCTACAAGAAGGACATTGAGGTGCTTCTGCGTGTCCAGAAAAGAATGACGAAGCTGGTGAGGGGCCTGGAGAACAAGTCCTACGAGGAGCGGCTGAGGGAGCTGGGCTTGTTCAGCCCAGAGAAAAGGAGGCTCAGGGGAGACCTTATTGCTCTCTACAGGTACCTGAACGGAAGGTGTGGGGAGCTGGTGGTCGGCCTCTTCTCACAGGTAACCAGTGATAGGACTAGAGGGAATGGCCTCAAGTTGTGCCAGGGGAGGTTCAGGTTGGAAACGAGGAGACATTTCTTCTCAGAAGGAGCAGTCAGACACTGGGACGGGTCGCCCGGTGTGCAGTTTGTTCATTTGATTCGTGTCAATATGGAACATCGCTAGGGCCTCGTGACAAAATGTGACTTTCTGTCTTACATACCCTTGTATAACCACAAGTCCCAAGAGAAATAGAGTGGTTAGTGTATATAGCTTTTGCATCTTGCAAAAGAATGGTCGAGCAGTTCGTGTCGATAGAGGGTTCGAAGGGTAAACCTTGAGACTCGGGTTTGGGAGATAAGAGCATAGGGGGGAGTGTTTTGAGATAACTGCTGCCTATTGCACGAGACACAACTTTCTGACATCCGGCCCAGAGACTACTACACAAGGGGAAGCTGAGGAACGACCGGAGGACGAAGCCTGGGAGGAAGACTGCGAGCCTTCAGTGCGAGCGACCCCCTGAGGGACCCCCGGAGACCAACACACATGCACCAGTGGGACGGCTCGGGTCCAGGGGAGCTGGTTATAACGACCCTGCCTTTTCCAGCAGTGGTGGTGGGTCTGTGTTAGCCTAGGGGCATAAACACCGGCCGCCTGAGGTAACCGGGGGCTCCCGGCGCACCCAGCGCTGTCTGCTCGCCTCTACTCCTTTAATCAACGGTAAGCTCTAACCGCAGTCCTCCTTGGGACCCGGCCATTTACTACACCCGCTGGAGGCGGTGGAGGCACCGTCCCTGGGGGCGCTCAGGGGCTGGGGACGGGGTTTGGCGTTGGCGACGCCGCTGCCAGGGGGCGGGCGCAGCAGGGGCCGCCCTCCCCCCTCCCCGTGCGCGGCCCCGCGGCCCCGCACAGCCCGGGGGCGGCTCCCGGGCCGCGCTCCGCCGCCATTGGCCGAGCCGCGCCCGCCTCCCGCCGCGCTCCCCCGCGGCCATTGGCGAGGCGGGAACAGCGGGCGGGCGCTCCGGAGGCGGTGCTCACCGCCCATTGGCAGGACCGGAGCCGCTCCGCTGGTGGGCGGGGCTTCCCTCCGCGCTCCCCATTCGCTGAGAAATCGTCCGCGGGCTCCCATTGGTCGGCGGAGCGCCGGGCGCTCGGGGCGCTTCCTGCTTCCGGCCGGCGGGGCGGCAGAGAGGAGCCGGGCGGCGGAGGGGGAAGGCGCTCCGCGGGCGGGGCCGGGGCCGCGGCCGGGGCCTGCTCCGCGCCCGTCCCGCGCCGTCGCCCCGCGGCTGCTGGGGGCTCGCCGGGCTCGGGGCGGCGGCAGGTGGGTGCGGCGGGGCGGGGCGGGGCAGCGCGGCGCGGGCCCAAGGGAGGTCAGCGGCAGCGGCGAGGCGCTGCTGGGCCCTGGGGCGCGGGTCACGAGTTGTCAGCTCGAGGAGAGTAACGTGATTGCTGGGGTTAAGGGGCGTGAGCAGGCAGCCTGGCAGGCCGCGGCGGCTCTTAACCCGCAAGCCGTTTGCACAGGGGATGCAGAGGGGTATGATTAGAGGGCTGGGAAATCGTTGTTTGCTGACCGGCTTCTCAGGGGGGTGAGATAAAGAGCAGCGGCTCGTGGCTGAAACCCACGCCAGCGTTCAGCCTGCTGGGCTCTGCTGCGGCTGAATCGATGCTAATCAACACGCTCAGCAGCAAACGTTCACGCGGTCCCGAGGCAAAATTCAGAAAAGGATCTCAGAGAGTCCTCGTGACTTGTGCTTGGGTAAAAAAGGTTAGGATTTGGTGTCTCTTGGGAGCTGTGAAGTGTTTCTAGACTTCTACTTCTCCTTTTTGCAGTCAGGATTGAGGAAGTGGCCAGTGATTGACTCTGTGACTCTGCAGTTAGTTTGCAGGGGGGTGAAATGGTTAATCCCCTGTGTTCTTTGCGGTGTGTACCCAGGATGTCCTCGCCCTGCCATACCTCTGCTGTGCTGGTGGTCTTCATGGCACTTGCTGTTGGTGTGGGGACTGAGCCATTGAAAGAGCAGAGCTGCGATGTGGTCGGTGATGAGAGCAGCGAGTCACAAATGGAAAAAGCCCTGCTGAAGAAACTGGAACCCCTGAGCCAAATGAGGTACAGTACGGGCACGTGTCAGCTTGCTGTGGGCCTTGGGGTTGCACCATGCCCAAGTTAAGGTCAGGCGGAGAGAAGCATTTGGGGCCAGACTTCAGGACGGGCTCTGTCAGTAGTATGGACTGTGACTGGCTTCCCAGGTCTTGAGTGTTACCTGCTTTGAGCCCTACTCATTGTCATTCAGCGGGCTGTCTGTTCTGTCTTCTCTCTGCTGCAGGTTTAATGCGACCGTGGAGATAAGCGAAACAGAAAACTACACCTACCAGTTCAGGGTGTGCAGGCAGGTCAACGACAGCTCACATGATTTTGCTGGCCTAATACAAAGGGATAGAAAGACCGGAAAGACTACGGTGGTAGGAAGAATCAATGAAACCCAGGTCTTCAATGGAAGTAAGGCCACATGCAGCATCTCTTACTTGGTATCTTTTGCCTATGGGTCTGGATTTGCAGCCTGTATTCTTTCTCTCTTGGCAGGTGACTGGATCATGCTGATTTATAAGGGGGGTGATTCATATGGTACGCACTGCAGTGGTGAGAAGAGAAGAGCTGTGATAATGATTTCTTGCAAGCGGGGAGTTATGGCGGTGAGTGACAGTGCGAGGTGGGAGAGGAGCAGGAGGCTCTCAGACATTGCTTATAACAGAAGGGCCTTGAGGAGGCAGTGAGGTTTTCTTCTGTTCTCCAAGGCTGTTGCGTAGTTGTACGAACAGTGATAAAACTGCTTTTTGGTAAAGTTCAGCTTGCCTGGGTGTATTTTCAAGTGACTTGACTCTTCCTAAATTGCAGAGCTCATTCAGCATTGTGTCGGAGGAGCGTGAAAAGGAGCAGGACTGTTTCTACCTCTTTGAGATGGACAGCAGTGTGGCTTGTCCAGCTGAGGATTCCCACCTCAGCGTTGGCTCCATTCTACTAATCACGTGAGTCACTGGAAGAGCCGTTCGTGTTTGGGCCGTAATCTCCAAGGCCATTTAGAAAAGCAGCAAGTGTTACACTAGTCCAGGCTGTTGTAATATACCTGCCCACAGCTACTGTTGAATGTGAGCGTGCCTCTGAGCTTTGTAGACGAGCTGTAGCATAAGGCATGATGCTGCGGAGCTGCTCTGTTCCCTGCAGACGTCCCCCTTCATAGTTTACAGATCTGTTCACTGCAACATGGAAGGTGTGATGTCCTGGAACTGTACAGCAGCTCTTTGCCAGAACTGGAAATTCAGACTAGGAGTCCTGACTCTTCATTTTCTGTGTTTGTGCTTTGGGGCGCTACTTTATGTAATGCTCCTGGAAGATACTTACTACCAGATCAATACTTTGGAGACCTTTTCTAGTGTGGTCTTGCTAAATAGATCACTTCTTTAAGTGGTGCTCAGCTACTTCCCCCAGTGCCAACCTGAGACAGGTAACTGGCTTGGAAGAAATTGTTTCTAGGATTTTCTGAGCTCTGACTTTTAATTCTGCCCTCCAGATTTGCCTCGGTAATTGCAGTCTACATTGTCGGTGGGTTCCTCTTCCAGCGCCTTGTAGTGGGAGCCAAGGGCATGGAGCAGTTTCCTCACTTTGCCTTCTGGCAAGATCTGGGCAATTTGGTGGCGGTGAGTGAAAATCTGTGTATTTGCAATCTAGGCCCGTGTGTTAGGATAAGAGAGAGCAGTAAAATGGTAGCTTCCTTGTCTTCGTGGACTGTATTACTTGGGTGGTAGACCTGCCACATTGCACCCTGTGGCAGAAGGAGAGGTTATTTTTTTGGAGTGTGGAGGGGAGGGGGCAGAGGGAGGGCATTACTGACTGACTCCTTGCCGAGGCTGGATCCCTGCTGCTCATTGTGGTTAGCGGTTTTCAGGTAGGAATGTTAAGCTGGGAGCTGTGAAATGTTTGTGTTGGATTATGTGAAACCATTCCTTGGTCACCTTAGGCAGTGCTGCTTACCCTCCACGTGTGTCTCAGTGTTGCTGCATCCTGTTAATTGGTTCCATGTCCTACTCCAGAGCTAACGAACTGTCAGGATTGGCTTGGGTGTCTGCATGTGTGTGCCTCTTGCCCAGGCAGTGTTCTGTGGACCTGCCCCAGGTAGCAGTGGGGTGGGAGTAGTCCCATAGCAAACCAGGAGCTGCTGAGCCTGCGCAGTCTGACTCCAGTGCAATAACCTGTGCTTGCAGGACGGCTGTGACTTTGTCTGTCGATCTAAGCCCCGAAACGCGCCGGCTGCGTACCGTGGTGTGGGCGATGACCAGCTGGGTGAGGAGTCCGAGGAACGGGATGACCACTTGCTGCCCATGTGATGGGCTCTCAACACCGAACTCTCCTCCCCAGCGCTTGGTTAATCGGATGCTTCCCAGCCAGTTCTTCTCTCACTTCTGGTTTTCTTTCTACGATTTGCTTTTGCTGCCTCTGGTATGTCAAATCTCATGGATGCCTCTGGGTGTGAACAGCACCGGTCCCTGATCATGTGGCTTATGAATGTAATGCTGCTTTTCTTCAAAAATGCAGCAGAGCTGGGGGGGGCGCAAGTGCTGAGAGCTGAGAAGACTCAGGAATAAAAGATTAGTCAGAGGAATAAAAAAGAGCCATGGATAGGTGTAGAAAGGGAAAGGAGGCAGTGGGTTAAAACAGCTGAGGCTGTAGGGGAGGGGGTCTCTTTCTTTTTTCCTCCTAGGGTTTACAGGATCTGTAAGACACTGGATTATTATTTTTTTTTCTTTGAATGCATTTTCAGCTTTTGTAGCTTCTGCACTGTTACACACAGTTTCTGCCAGCATAACCTGCACAGAGTGCTCTATGCCGGACTTGTTGAGGATGGAAGAGGCATTGGCACCCCTGCAGTCCTTTTTCCTAATGGAAATGCATGGAAAAGTACATGCCCATTTCTTACAACAGATATCAAGGGATGCATATGCCATCCTCTCAAACCTGAGAGGGACAATGCTAAAAAAAAAAAAAAAATTATATAGGAATCCAATACAGTCTCATGACTTTCCAGTTCAGCTGAAATATGGTCAGTCTTCTCTATCAGTGAGAATCGAAAGGCAATGATGTCCTGCTAAGTAAAAGGGGCATTTGCTGAAAGTGAAATGGTCATCAAGGGAAAATGGGAAGGTCAGAGGTAGCTGCCGCTTGAGTTCTGTTACAAGTCTGTCTGAGGCTAACTGCCCCCGTAGCTCAGTTACTGTCCGAATTCCCTTACACACTACAGTTCCTTGTTTGGCAAAGGGCTTTCCTGTGAAGCCACCAAAACTGATAAAGGAACCATGGAAGCCAAGGGTAAAAATGCCAACACATTCAAAACTGTGTTCAGGGACGCCTGTGCTTACAGCATCAGCTTTGATTAAACCATTGTCCCTGTAAGCATGGTCCAAACCAGGCTAAAGATACTTGCCCTGTGCAAATGGTACTTGCATGCTGCTGCTGGCTGGGAGTGAGAGAGAACCTTCCCCTTGGGCACTAGTGAAAAGTAGGTACAGCTAATTTTTAAGGCTTAATTGGAGCCTTTAGGAACTTGGCACCTGGTTCCTAATTGCCTTCGATGTGAGGAGCTAGACTCTACACAATCCTATTCTGCCATATTGTGGGTTGGCAGAGAACCATCTTCAGTCTTGAGGGTGGAGACTGTGAATGAGCAAGCCACTTCTGCTTTTAGCACAGGCAAGGTTTGTATATTTGTGTACTGCCAAAGCAGACTGAACAGTGGCAGGAGGGGCAAAAGAGGCGCCCTGCTCTCTTGCTGGGTTGAGTGGACAAACAATTCCTGCTGTCTTTGATTCTTGTTATGGTCTCAGTCTTTCTCATAACATTGAAAAAATAGGAAGTCACTAAGCCTGTTGTTACTGTTTTTCATGGTGGTGTGTAAGGTATTTTTTTTGTACAAAACACAACTTTCAAAAATAAAATGACCAAAAAAACCTGCTGGAGTGTTACACTGCTAATAGGTTTCTTTAGTACCAGGCCACCTTTGTTAGCTAAGGGCGAAGGGTCTTCAGTATGTGCTGTCTCGTGCCCCGACTGTCTCCTTAGGTTATACACACCTTTCGGACTGAAACTTTAGAAGCTCATGGAGTTACAGAGGAGAAAAATTCCCTATATTTGTCTGAAACAATAAGAATCAAAGTTTTTGTTGTTTTTCTTCTCAATTATCTGATATAAAAGTTATAAAGCAGCCAGACTTGTAAAGCCTGAACAAGCATTTTTTTTTATTAAGAACACTGAACATGAAATGATGTGAAATGTTTCCATTTCACTGAAATAAATCCAGTCCTCAAAGGCAGCTAGTAATATACATGACTGCCTACCCTGCTGAGGGTTAAACTAAACATGAGTTTTGTCACAGTCAGCCTGCTAAATAAGATGGTTTGTGGCAGCTTTCCTTTACTGTTAGAAGTTCTAAACTCCCCCCCATCTGTGCGTGCGCACCATCCCCCCCTCTATTTAGGCTGAAAAGCATTATCAGGCAGCTTCCTTTGGGCCTGTGTTAATTAAAGACCAGAAGTTGCCTCCACATTGTAGCATCTTCTGAGCACTTCCCCCTCTTTTTCTGATGAGTCAATAAAGAGCCCATTCCAAAGATCTCTCAGGTTTTCTTACTTACGCCCTTAGGCCTTCCCCCATGCAATTACAGCTCTCCTACAATAGTAGGTGTTTTTCAGACAGAACATTCTTGCATTTCACTCAAGTAGGCATATGAAACTTCTGAAAATAGAAAAGCTTTTTTTTTTTTTTTTTAAAATCTTGCTTTCAGGTATGTGGCTGTAGGGGACACTTACATCTTCATGCTTTGTAGAGTGTTTTTTTTTTTTTTTCCTTTTTTAAAGCAGATGTGCTGGAAGAAAACAACTGCCCACAGTTTTGCCTTTGCTGAAGTGTCACAAAACTTCTGGATTTGGTCCTTAAAAACTGTGGGAGCTGAGTAGCAGGGGCTTAGCCTAGAACGTAGTTGTACCCCTTAGAAAGAAGTACTAAAGGATCATAATTCAGTTATTGGAGTGTTTTTGTTTTTTTTTTTTATACTGAGGAAGAGAAGTATTTGTCTTACATCATCACCAAAAAAAGTCAGAGGCAGATGATACAATCCTGCCAGCTTAAACTTTGTCCCATAAGCTCTCCTGAGGATAATAAAGACAGACACAAAAAATAATACAAACAGGTAAGAGAACAATCCCCACCCCCACCCCACAAAACAAATCAAAAAAGCAAAAAAAAAAAACCAACAAAACAGCTGATTTATGAAGAGCCTTGGTGCTTCTTGAGACTGCTTTGGATCTGTAAATTATACCCTCGCACTCGCATACTGGGGAGACAGACCAAGTGGTATAGGGTTTCCTAATGTAAGACAACCCCCCACTCTGATTTCCCCATCACCTTGTCATAAGTACTCAGGATAAATGCTCCTCTGACTGTTTCAATGAGGAGCATCTGGAGTGAATAGCTGCCGAAACACTCAGTCTTTGATCTGAATCTCTACAGGAGACAGTAAAGCTAAGGCAGCTCCTATTGCCATGTGCCTTCAAGTTTGGTATGCATGCTGGAATGGCTATTAAACCCAGTTCGTAAACAGCCTAGGTTAGCTTTTTAGAAGTGTAACAGAAGCAGCCTCTTGCTCTAGTTCTTTTTTGTCCACATCTGTCACTTGAAATTTACTAATTTGCTTCCTAAATGCCTCAAGCACAGCTGCCCCCAATATCCATACAGGACAGGGTCTTCCTATGCTTCAAGTTCTGACACAAGACTCAAATAAGATCCAACAAACCTGCTGTAGCAAAAAGGGACAAGGGCCCCTTTCAGAAGTCTGCTAAAACAGAAAGAAGTCTCCTTTCCCTTCTTGATGTGGTAAACGGGAGAGGCATATTCAAAACCAGGAAGAAGGCAAGTTTCAAAGGCCCCAGGTAGGAGTTTTCTTCCCCCTTGTAGCACCATTAAAAGACCAAAACGTGGGCTTGTACATGGCAGTTTCAGTCAAATTCCTTCTCGTTCTTCTTGAATACAAGACCACAAGGGATCATCCCATTCTTCCCTGCCCCAGCAGGATCCTGCAAAGCTGGCAGCTGCTCTGGGTGTCAGAGCTGAAGTGAATCTACTGCCACGAGCTGTTAGGTCTCCTTGAGGACATTGATCTTGGCACAAATCTTGAGAGCTGGTCCCAGCTTGATGTTCATGGCACTCATGAGGTGTTCCTCCTTCAAAAGCAACAGGGCCTGGCCATCTATTTCCTGTGATCGAAACTCCTCAGCAATCTCCTGGCACCCTGCGAAAGCAAGGACACAACACTGAGAAACAGATGGGCACTCCTGCCATCCCCACTCTTTACAGACCCCTGGCAGGCACAGGAAGTACGCTAGGAATCTAACCGATCCCCCCTCCCCACGCAGGCTGCCTGAGGAGTACAACTCATCCATTCGCATGACCCGCTCCAGTTCAGAACCACGCACAGAGCACAGTAAAAGCACCAGGTACCACTCCCAAAGATTTCCAAAAAGATTTCCCCATGCTACTGGATCAGAGGGCTGCAGGAACGCAGCGTAACCTCACCTTGCAATGATGCAATGAACTCGTACACCTCCTCCACACTCCAGCGACTGGGATTGCTGGACAGGAAGACTGGGTTGATGCCGTGTAGATCTGGGGTAGGTGGGGCCATGCTAGAGTTTGCCAGGTCCCTCTCTCCGTGGCTGGCCCGTACTGACAGGGGTCCTGGAGACGTAGGGGACAGAGCCTCATCATAGCTGGAGTTATCAGAACCTCGACTTGAGTCCTCTTGACCCTGTAAGCCCACAGAAAAGAAAGAAAAAGTGTGATATTTTTTTTTTAAACCACAGTTACTAGGTGTGAAACCAGACAATGGCAACAGTACAAGTCCTAACAGTCTGGGGCAATTTTCTCAGGCTGTTAGTCCAGGGGCAGCTGTCACAAGAGCTCACTGAAGGGACACGAAAGTAAAATCTCGTCTCCCTTCCTCTTCCTTTTCCCCATCCTCCCCTAGTCCATTCCTCTTCCTCATGTCAGCTCTGGAGCTCTTTCAATCCTTCTATAATCTGATTCAAGTAATTAATCTGAAAAAAAGTGAACCGTACAGGAAAAGTGGATTGTTTTCTACCAAGCCTGGCAGCTGATCACACTCACTGGGATGTCTGTGACATGCTGGAGTGAATACCGAGTAAACAAATACAAATGTTAATCCACTTTTTGCAGTTGATGAGCAATTAGAGCAGCTTACTGTGCCTTGCGTAACGACCGTGTCAATGCGCACTGGTCATGTACTGTACAGCTACATACACTAAGAACCTGGTACCTCCAACAGTGACGATTTTTATGCTGAAATCTGCCTTGAAATCTGAATTTCTGCTGAAATCTGCAGGCAGGACTACGGCCTTACCCTGTGACGCTTGCCCTGGATCTTTGTTCGAGCAATTTCAGAGCTGCTACGCCGCGATCCCCGTCGGCGCACACGAGCATAGTTGGCTTCCTGGAATTCTTTCATCTTCTTTCTCTGCAACCGAAACTGATGGCTGCAGCTGACATTGTACCTCAAATAAGTAGAAGCAGAGCAGCAATTAGGAAACAGCAATTAACTGAACGTACCATTTCTCCTTTCTCTAGATGTGGATGAAACTTCTCTTTACCATCAAATTCTCTTCTTCCTCCTTCTAAGAATTCCCCCTGGAAGGAACCAGTCCAGACTTCTCAAAAGCAATATTTGGACACCAGAGTCTTGATCTAACATCTGAAGGGTCAATTAAGTCATTCCCCTAAGGGAAAAAAGACCCATAACAAGCACTCTGCTATCAGTAGGAGGCAGCGACGACTAGTGTAATTTCTCCACGGGATTTCCCCCCCCAGCTTTCCCTTCTGTCTTTACTACCAACGGAGCAGACAGCTACCAGTAAGCATTCATTTAGTCAGTCAAGTGTACTTGAGAGGTTCTTTGGAGCCCAAGAACTTCCCTCTTCCCATCTCATTTCCTGAACAAGTAGGAAATCCTGCTTACACTCAACACCACATCCACCTCCTCCAGACCTAGAAGAAGCATTCACAAATCATAAAGAGCTCCAGTACTAAAGGGCCTCTGTGGTCCATGCATCCCACGCAGGGAGAATCAGATGTACTGAAGTACTGTACACTACCTGGAGAAGGGACACATGCCTAGTTCCCGAGAATGTAGAGTCAGAGAAGAGGATGATGATGTCTTGCTATTACCTTTTAGCACAGGTCATGGAACAAAACCTCTTGGAGCCACGGAACTGGGTGGCTGGGGCATACTTCCCACAGTATTCACACTTCAGCAAGTTTGCCTTCTTATCAAGCTCTGGTGAGATACAGAGATATACACCATTTGATGATTTGAGCTGAAACAAATCACACGTAACGATTCCTCATTGCACTACTCTTCCTTTGAGCAGACAGATTCCAAACACTATTGTCTTTTGAAACTACTAAATTAGCGTGGGCAAGAAGCTGGTAGAGGAGAGGCAGAAGCTCCACTAATTAGGACCCCAGGATATTCAACAGAGTAGTGTATTTCTCCTTGTCCTTTTTGCTAAACAAGCAAGAAATAGCATATCCCTCATATCCTACAAGGCTGTGGGGGAGTCTCTATCTGCACTCTCTGCTGCGTCCATACATCCTTCACAGTCATTACAGGTACAGTTCAGATTCTGCTTACTAACATAGGGTGTGTTAGATTGTATTAACAACAGCAAAAAAAGCAGTATCTTCTGGCACTTAAGAAGATCCTAGGTCTGTAGCTTGAGACACTCCAAGGTGTTAGCAGGACAGAAAGGGATACGAGTCCATAACGTATAAAGTAGATAATGAAGTAACAGCAGAAACTTTCAGTACCACTATCGAGGTATCCCAGTGCTGAAACTCACCCATAGAAGCACTGTCCCCTCCTGGAGAATTGCTGGACAGGTTTTCACTCTGGCCAGAAGGAGCCCCTCCCTGCAGTGGTTTCTCAGATTCTTTCAGCAGCTGAGAACCCACCTAGCCAGGAAGAGAAAGAATTTGGCCCATCAGTAAAGGAGCTCTGTGCCCACCACTCTCTTCTGAAGCATATGCCACTCACTCCTTATTGTAACTCAAAATAATCCCTCTGCATACTAAGGAAGGAGAGATGCTGAACCAAGTTACTCTTCCCTTATTCACAGACGTGGCAGATTCATTCCAAGATCACCAAGTATTGTCTGCTTTGAATATCCTGCAATTCCATGCGACTTTATTTCCCCTTATTTGCTTTAACTTCACCTGCTGCTTATTTAAAATGCAGCACATCTTTCCCTCAGTAGAAGTCAGACAGAAGAACCTTCTTATAATTCCTGCATAAATCATTGCTTTGGGGACTATTGGAGAAAATGGTTCCCACCACATTTGCCAGTTCACATTTCCCATCTCACTCCAACCTGTCGTCTTTAATACCAACTCGATGCTTTGCTTCATGCATGAAACCAGTTTCCTTTGCCTTCCTCTCACTTTTGTGAGCTAAAAAAGCTTACATGGAACACAGGGAAAAAAAGTCCCGTCCAAAGATGGATGCCCACCACCCTTCCAAGAGACAGCTACACCTCCTTTCCCCACAGCAGTGAATCCTTACTGGAAAGGGTTCCGCTCCTTCCTGGATGACAAAGCCCTCAATGATGTGTGTGAGGATCTGGGGCTTAACAATGGCTTGTGGCGGTTTGGAGTCTCCCATCTGACGTGACACCATTGCTAGGTTTGGGGTGGGTGCAGAGGTGGGGGTGACTGATGCTCCTTCACTGGAGGTGGTATTTGGGGTCGCAGCGGCAGCAGGATCGGATTTATCTGGAATGTTAACAGCACCAAAGTCACTGTTACTATTGCTCCGCTTACTTCAAGGGGAACTTGAGATCAGATCGTTAGTACAAAAAAAACAGAGCTCTCCTTTTGTACCTCACCTCCAAAGCCATTCTTCTCCTCCATGTTTTTGGGGCTGTCTGTCACAGGAGAAGACCTGGCAGGCAGCAGTGCAGTGACACTGGCTGATTCCTCCTTCTCCTCCTCTGACTCTGCCTTGCGTTTTACTGCTAAGGTCTGAGACTTGCCCTGAATGAATGAAGAGGCACGTGTAAGCAGAGAGAAGAGCCCCAAAGCAGAGAGCAACACAGATGGAAGGCAACAAGATACATCCTGCTCCATCAGACTTCATCTCCAGCCTGGTTCCCATTCCTGGAAATGCATCCAGCTCCCATCTTTGTTTAGGAGCATTTACCTAGCAGGGAGCTAAAACTTCAGAAGACATACATACTACAGAACTACTGACTAGGATGTAGCATCCTGGTTGATATATCGATACACTGATATAACACCAGGACACCCTGCAAACCTCGAGGGATTATTCCCAGAAGAAATGGAATGGCTTTCACCCAGCAGTTTCCAAACAGGCTTTGGGCTAAATCAGATCAGTTCCAATGAAGAAACAGAGTCAAAACAATAGGGGAAGTATGCTGGATGAGAGCAGAATTGTCCCTCAGCTGTAAAAATCAGACAAATCCTGTTGACAGCTCCCTGAAGAAGCAGCCAGTTTAGAAACAAACTGGCACATTTTGCCCTTGACTACACAAGCGAAAACCCAGTCAAATTAACAGTCTCAGCAACTGACTATGGCTATCTGAGCTGAAAGTGTCAGTGTCCCAGGGAGTCAGGCAGGCCATGGTTGGCCAATTTAGAGCAGCACACGAGGCCTACGGAACATGAGCTCTTTGTCTCTCATCTGAGAGACAAAGAGGCCAACTGCTGTTAAATGGGATATTTAGGACGTGATGTGGACACCTACTCCATTTGAATCGGGGTCCAAGTCTCACCAGTTTGTGTCATGCAAGCCTCTAAATGATCACATGAAAGAAAACTGTTTGTAGTCAGTAACCCCAAGGGCTGGACTGGAATCAGCATTTTTGAGAGCAAAAGCCTCTATATCCCTTAATCCAAACCTCTTATTCCTCCCATCCCACCGACCCAGGGCTGGAATGCAGTTAGTGTCCTAGGACTGAACAAAGAGAATCCATGTGGTATTCCCCTTCTTGATGGTCTCACTTACTGGCAGCTGGACAGACTGCATGTAGAACGCTGCTGGCATCTGAGCCACAACTGGAGAGGAGGCTGGGCTCTTCACCATGTGGGTTGTGCCTTGAACTTGTGCCAAATTCACCCCTGTGGTGAGAGGGGGAGCTTCCTGTGAGGATGGTGGAGCTGAAGAGGATGGGGAAGCAGCATGGCCTTGGGAAACGGGCTGGACCACAGCTGGCATTCCCCGGGAAGTCGTCACTGCTGCAGCAATCTGAGCTAAACCCAGCGCCTGGGCTTGGCCTGAGCCCTGCTGCCGAGTACCCACCACCTGCACAGGAATGTGTGGCGGAGGCTGCTGCGCTGCTGACATTTTGGCAGGCCCCAGCTGAGGTGGTTTGATGGGAGTGACCATAGATTTTGACTGGATTGGAACAGGTGATTTGGTGGCTGGCTGGCAAGAACTGTCCTGCTGGAGCTGAACAGGCTGTGCCTGGGACTGCAACATCGGTTGCACCACAAGGGTCTGAGCCTGCTGCTGGTTTTGAGGTGGCGCCTGCTGCTGTGGAGGTTGAGCTTGTTGCTGCTGTTGGGTCAGAGATGGTGACTGCTGCTGTTGCTGCTGCTGGGACAGCTGGAGATGGGTGGCTGTGTGGAGGAGCTGGGACTGGCGGTGCTGGAACTGCTGCTGGTGATGAATGGCAATCTGCTGCTGAATCACCACCTGCTTCTGCAGGTGAATCTGCTGCTGCTGCTGGATCAATGAGTGTGGCTGAATCTGTGTATACGTGGCTATACAAACACAGAACCAGAGAAAAGGAGAGCACAAAGGTTAGCAACAGCACAACTGGGAACAAAAAAAAAAGGCAAGCAGCCACCACACTGGTTTGAATTGTTATGTTCCAAAATGACTGACAGCCAACTGGCAGAGGATGGTGGGAACTGAACGGGCTGGGATCAACTTCTGTCATTAGTAGAGCAGGATAATCCCTAGAGAACAGCCTCCAGGAGCACGGCAACTGGGAGGCTTGTTGGGAAACCTCTCACCAATGGGCTTGAAATGGCACTCTTCTGAAAGCTCAACTGGTTCAAAGAGAAGGAAGAGAGCACCACTCACCTGAGCTGATCAGCGTTTGGCTGGGTGCTGGTGTAGCTGTCCGCGTCAGGTTCATGCCCACTGTCTGCTGTCCGCCACTGTCCGTTTCACCCTTCTTTGTGGCTGCATTCTCTGTCTCCGTTTGGCTTCCCTGGCTGATAGTCACTGCCTGGGCAGCTGCTACTGGTAGTGGTTGCACCACCCCTGTGCCTTTCCTTTGGCAACTGCCAGCGGCACCTGCCGAGGCTGTCTGGCTCAGTCCTGTTGAGGTCTGGCTCCCACTGCTTGCCACCACACCCCCAGAGACACCATTGCTGCCTGCTGCCCCCTGACTCAAGTTGAGGGACTGGCCTGTGCTGCTAGAAGACACCTGAGCTGCTGCCAAGGTCTGGCCTGTACTTGTGGCCTGTGGCAGGCACGAAGCCTGGGAGTTTCCTGGTAGAGCTGCCTTCTGAGCAGAGCTTTGGAGCTGGGCATTAGTGGATGAGGTCTGCTGGCTCCTCACAGCCAAGTTCTGCACCTAGAGACACACATACAGAACACAGTCCATTTGCATCATGCATGTTTCCTCCTGGAAGTTGGAGAGAGGTACAGAACAAGAGAATGCATCAGCAATATTCTCTGCTGGGATGCAGGCCAAGCCAATGCTGTAAGTCTAACGTGGGGAGCTGGCTCATACCATAGGGCGAGGCTCAGGTGCAACCCTCAGCAGAAAACATATTAACCTGAACTGCCTTCTGCCCCATCTCTGATGGAAGTTAAAGATCTCGTGGCACTTTCTGAACAGCACTTGAGGAAAACACCATTCTTTCTGAGGCACGGGACAGCCTCCAGACCTGTCTGCCTTGTCCTCGCATTGCTAGGATCCACGTTAGCATGGCTGTAAAAGTAGAGATACCCCTTTAAAGACCAGTAATTCCTTCACAGTTTTTGTGCCACTTGCCTCCTCTATCCGTACAGTGCTTTCCATTCAGGAGGCCTGCAGCCTTGCTGATTTCACCAGTTCCTCTGCATTTCAGTGCTACCATCCTCAGTATTTAATCCCCCTCCAAATGCAGCATTATCTTCAAGTTCAATTGTGGCTAACTTTGCCACAAAGAAAGGGCTCCAGAAAAGACAAATATGAAGTAACTGGAAATCCCAAGAATGACTAGGTTAGGACCACGAAAATGGGAAGCCACTGCAGCTCTCTGACCCAGAGAAAGATTTACAGCTGAGTGCAGGAGCTAAGACCTTGCGGCATGTTCAGTCACCGGCATTTTTACAACAAACCACCCGGGTTAAGGAACACTATTGCTGACAAAGACTCTGCATTGTAGAGTGAATGTCTCACTGAAAAATGGACACAGAACTCAACAGTTCCTTTCACACAAGGACAACTAAAAAGCTGTGAAAACATGATTGATCCAGCCCATGTCTCATCCCAGAAATTTTAATCAGAAATGAATCCAGTCTCTGGAGGCAGAAAGCAAACACCGGGAAATGATGGCAAGAGAGAGCAATATCTCTTGCCTGCAATAGTTACAGGGACACGGAACGGAGATAAAACAGAGCAAATCTTCTGTGCAGGCAGAGGAGGCTGGAGACAAGGACCAGGGTGCAGGTTGTGTACAGGGGATGGGAAGGGCTCTGGGAGGGGGTGTCACTGACCTGGTCTGTGTCTGCATGGACCCCAGGAGACTGGGTGGGTGGTACCTCCTGCTGGACAGCAGCCACGGCCCCATTAGGCATCAGGATGAGTTGGGAGGCAAGAGGCACATTGCGGCCCAAGGTCCGGTTTACCTGCAACAGGTTCCCCAGCTGTGGCTGTTGGGGATGGGTCAGGTGATGTGGAATGAAAGGAACAGAGGGGAAGAGAGAAAGACAGACAGCGAACCACAAGCAGATTACAAAGCAACACGAGGCTGCAGTGTTGTACACGGCATCCCCCCCAGCCACCCTTCCCCACGCTGCACTGTAACATAACCCTCAAGAGCAGGAAACAGTTTCCTTCTGGAAACAAGCAGTCTTCTGTTAAATATGGGCCTGGGGCAACTCCCACAAGCTGCCCAGGACCAGCTAAAATACTTGTGTATAATTTAATTTTGAAATGTATATTCAGGACTGGTTGAGAAACAGCGATAAAAGACATACACCTAAGACCAGGGCTGTTTGAACAGAGGATTACAAACTGTAAAGCCAACTGAGACACAGAACATATTTTTCAAGTAGGTAACCAAACTCCAGATAGATTATAGTCGTCTGTTTTCCATACAGCAGCACTTCATACTAATCAAAAGGATGAGAAATTTGTTCCTGTTGATTTACGTTCCTAGACCTACTTGAATCCTGACTTACATCCCTGTGTGCAGTGACTGAAGGGAGTAATTTACCATATATCTGTTCCAGCAATCAACAAGAAGAGCAGCTTTATTTCTGCCAGTTCTACTCCAGTCTAGGATATATGTTTCACATTTATGCTCTACTGAGAAGTGCCATGGGATCTTTAACATCTATGCAGAGCAGAGACAAACATAGTTCTTAAGAATTTCAATACACAGTACAAAGCTAATTTACCCTCAAAAGCTGAGCCCAAAGTCAAATGTGGTTTCAGGGATAAGAGTTCCTCATCTGAATTTAAAACATATCGTATCACTCTTAGAGTTGGAGTTAGCCCTGAGTAGTCGGTAGTCCCAAACAGTGAAACACTGGAGTGTCTAGAAAGTGGGTTTTATGGTCAGGACACATTTTGTGTACTTATCCCTTACCCGGAGGTACATCTGGGCCTGTGACTGGTTGAGAGGTGGTGAGGTGGTATTCCCAAGGAGCACAGACTGCGTCAGAGTTGTGGCACTGGGGGAACTCACACTCTGTGAGCGACTAATCAGCTGAGCAGCTGATGTGGTGGCTAGGTTGATCTTAAAACAGAAAAAAAAAAAAAAAAAAAAAAAAAAAGACAAAAATCATATAAGAGATGGGGGCAAAGAAAGAAGTAAAGTTTCACTTACTGGGGTACAGCCAGAACAAATATTTCACAGTTTTTCCCTGTATCCCGCAGGGGTCCAAGAATAAAGAAGGAAATTCTAGCCTTAAGAGGCTATGTGATCTGAACTAGCCAAAATCTTGGATGCTAACCTCATTTGTACGATGAGCCTGAGTATCACTGCTACTTTGCAACTTCAATAAGAGATCCAAAAGAGAACTAAAAATAGATTTTCTCCAGCTTCTCAAGTAAAGGGGGAAAAAAATCATAATGTAATCTGCCTTAACAACTCACCTATACTCTTTGAACAAATCCCAGTTCCCCAATACCCGCTATAAAATCGTACTTCCTCTCATTCAGCGAGCTACCTCGAAACAAAAGAGCATCCCCTTCCAAGCTGCTCACAACTCCTCCTTCTTATAAATCCTGATCTTCTCCTAAACCAAGAAAACATATCCCCAAAGCCTCAGGAAAAAGATATTTTCTACCTTTCCAGCTAAGAAGCCTATCCCACTCAGAAACCTTTTTGGGGCTCCTCAACCCCAACTAATAATGACAGCACCCCAAATCCTCAAGTTGTCTGTATCTTGTGGATTCCCAGCATTCCTAGAAGCTGTGTTTCCCTGGCTGCCTGCCTTCCTAAAAGACAAAGAAGAGTAAGAACAAGGGCAGAGGGGAGCAGGGTGTGGGGAAAGGCTTTGATCTGTGTAATCACTTACAGAGGCCTGGGTGGTGGTAGTCTGTTGTGGGGTGCTGGTGTTGGGGGAGCTGGCTTGTCTGCTGGCTGCAATTGTAGCCTGCAAGAGAGATTGACAGAGGAATGAGTACCTGAAAAAAACTTTTTTTTATCCAGCCCAAATATTTGGTTTTGTAAGAACACTAAATACCATCATCATCATCTTCTCCCATTCCCAAGAATGTTGCCCCAGTTTGTCATGCTACACACTGCAACTCCTCATCCTGATGCTCCAGTCCACTCTGTTAATGCCCAGACATCCCCTGAAATATCACCAATTTGCTGAGCTAGTCATACAGATTAGTAACAATGCAATGATAGTACTGCAAGTTACAAATTTCAGATTACAGCACATTCAGCTGGCAGAGAAAGGTAAACAGATTTCTTTTTTCCTTTCCTACAATGATCCCATGGCAAGCACACTGTACACGTTTAGTTGGTTTTACAACTAAGATTCACATAATACTGGTGAGAGGATTCTATGTGCTCTGTGCTATAAAACTGCAAGTAGGGATTTGAAAACAACTAAAACCTGGACTAAAAGCCAAGAAGCACAGCTACTGATGGAGATATTGTTACATAGACAAAAGTGTACTGTCACATCACCTATAATTCATCTCATCAGAATTTGTCATCAGTTCAAGTGAGCAAAGTCGTTAAATTAAAAAAAAAAAAAGTTCATTTATGCAGGATATATCATCTCAACAAGCTCAATTAAAGAAACCCTTCTTCATGGAGGAGATTTACCCCAGATCCTTCTTGCTAGTAACTGGAAAAGAAACCACGTGATAGTAAGTTTCAAGAGAGAAAAACTCAGAGGATACCACATGAAATTTCACACACACAGAACTACATTTATTCTCAGAGAAATAACAATCTATCGTTTTATTTAAGACTGTTTTAAAACACTACTGCATTCACTGGTAATGTAAACACCCACCTTTCATTTAATGGAGGTACAGTAGCTAGTCACATGCCTCCAATGTGCAAATTCCCTTATGGGATGCTATATTTTATCTTTCCCTTTTTGTACCTGAAAACTAAACAAATCTCTCCATCAAGCTTCCAGTTTACTAGCTGTTTATATTACATTCAAACAATGTGTTTAACACGTTGCAAGTAGTGCAATTAGGTACCACTTGTCTAATTGCAGATCAGGACCTCGGTATGTAAGTCAGAGTGCAAGTAAAGAATCATCCAGTTCCTCACCTTCTGCCCCCTTTTAACTCACCTGCTGGACAGCAGCCAAGCTGTGAAGCTGGGCACTGTTAAGCTGCTGCTGGAGCATAAACTGATGAAAGTACTGAGCGGCATTGGGCTGTCTCTGGAGTGCTTGAAGAGCCTAGAGAAAGAGGAAAACCCAATTGTTAAAAAACAGTAAGCCCTTGAAACGTGATCAGAGAGAAATGAAGAAATAAGAGCCTTGGGACCATATCTCATCCCCACCAAAAAAAAAAAAAAAAAAAAAAAAAAAAAAGCCATCAGATTAGTATAACAGAACAGGTAAAGAAGCTACAAACTGGTAACAGACTGAATCACAGACATATTCCAGGACAGCAGGAAACATACTTAAAAAACTTTTAAAAACTCCAGGAATTTGGCAATTTGTGCTTTAGTAGACAGACAAGTGTTCCAGCATAGTATGTATATACACCATACAGACTATATAGAGGAAATGGCACGATAAACAGAATGACTTGCATTAGGACAGCAGAGCTAAAATCCGAGTACTGACTAAATCTAAAAGGCTGGACACTGGAGGAGTAGCTTACCAAAGACAATGCAGAGCACCAGACTACGGGAAGTAAAGATCAGGCCTAATACAATAATTCCTAAATCCCAAAACAGGACAGCTCTTCAAGCGTATCACAGAATCATAGAACAGCTCAGGTTGGAAGGGACCTTAAAGATCATCTAACTCCACCCACCCCGCCATAGGCAGGGACACCTTCCACTAGATCAGGCTGCACAAGGCCTCATCCAGCCTGGCCTTGAACACCTCCAGGGATGGGGCATCCACAGCCTCTCTGCGCAACCTGTTCCAGTGCCTCACCACCCCCTGAAAGAAGAATTTCCTCCTAACCTCTACTGTCACTCTCCCCTCTTTTAGTTTAAAACCATTCCCCCTTGTCCTGTCATTATCTGCCCATGCAGAAAGTTGCTCTCCATCTTCTTTATAAGCCCCCTTTGAGTACTGGAAAGCTGCAATGAGGTCACCCCAGAGCCTTCTCTTCTCCAGGCTGAACAGCCCCAGTTCTCTCAGCCTTTCTTCATAGGAGAGGTGCTCCATTCCTCAGATCATCTTTGTGACCCTCTTCCAGACTCATTCTAACAGCTCCACACCCTTCTTGTGCTGGGGGCCCCAGACCTGGACACAGCACTCTAGGTAGGGCCTCACAAAGGCAGAGCAGAGGATGACGATCACCTCCCTCCACCCGCTGGCCACTCCTCTGTTGATGCAGCTCAGGATGCAGTTGGCCTTCTGGGCTGCAAGCGCACACTGCTGGATCACGTTGAGCTTTTCATCTACCAGAATCCCCAAGTCCTTCTCTGCATGGCTGCTCTCGTTGTATTTTTCTCCCAGTCCGTGCTCATGACCAGGATTGCCCTGGCCCAGGTGCTCTTCGCTTGTGGGAGGGACTTTTCTCCCCAGCCCTTATCTACAGGTTCAGGGAAATGGGAGACGTGTGAAGCCTGACTGGCAGTGAAGACTGAGACAAAGAAGTTGCTGAGTACCTCAGCCTTCTCCATGTCTGTTATTACCAGTTCACCCTTCTCATTTATCAGAGGGGAACACTCTCCTTGGTCTTTCTTTTCTGAGCAAAGTACCTACAGAATCCCTTCCTGTTATTCCCTGCATCCCTTGCCAAGCTCAGTTCCATCTGTGCCTTGGCTTTCCTACTCCCATCCCTGCACATCTGGATCCCTGTACTCCTCCCAGCATGCTCCCACCTTGACACATGACAACCCAGACGGACATGAAAGGGCTCAGCACCCTTCGGCTACTGCACACTCAATCCCAGAACGCAGCAGTGTCCTACCTGCACAGCCTGTCGCTCATACAGAGACATCTGTGATATCTGAGGACGGGTGCTTCCTCCAGAACTGGAGCTGCCGCTGCTGGAGCCGGAGTTCTGCTCACTTTCAGTCTCCATGGTGACAGGATCCTGGGAGCTCAGGCTGGGATCAACTCCAGATCTAAATCGAAAGATTTGGAAACTAAGTCAGGCTAGAGAAAGAGCCAAACTGTATTTCACTGCATTACACAGCTTTTTTTTTTTACTCGAATATCCCAGTACCAGGCTTCTTCCACAGCTTTGCTACATCAAAGGGGGCTGGGGGTGCTCAGAGCCAAAATAACCCAAAAATACTCACAGTTTAAGTCTTCTGTTACCACAGTCTGAAATGTAACACACACATCCTCGTATTTTTATTGCCATGCTACAATCGGACACTACAGCATCCTGAGCTCTTAAACAGGCAGCAGAGCGAAGCAGCAGCTGCAGCTCGTTCAGACAACCACTTGGTTACAGACCTGATCACCTCTGCTTCGAGGCTAGTGAACTCAGGTGAATTAACTGTACTTCCAGTCTCCCACTGTACTTCCACAGCTTCTCAGCACCTCTTCCTGCAGCCTCCTGAGAGGTGTAATTATTCCACAACTCCGCTGCCCTGCAGATACACCAACTCAGTCCTTTCTCCCAGTTTGGCCCCCAATCCGTAATTGTCTCTTTCTTTCTCTGATCACATGCACTTCCCGCTACTCCTTGTTCCTGACAGACCGTAACTCAAATATCAGACTGGAAGCTGGTATCTGGGGTGGCAAGTTGGTTTAAGGAAGAGTGGAGCCAGAAGCAGGGTGGACGAAGGCATCACAAGCAATACTTATGAGGGGAAGCATACCACAGAGGTCATACAGAGCCAGAGAGATATTCCAGGGACAGAAAGATGAGTTGTGGTGAACTGCAGAACTAAAGAAGGCCTGGAGAAGGTATCCATCAGCCAAGAGGAGGAGAAGAAAGACTGAAAAAAGTGCTTAGCAGAAAAGTAATGTATTGGGATGATCAGGGAGCCTTCGTGTAGCAAGTAAGATGGGCTATACCGGGAGTAATGGTAGGAGGTAGAGCGAGAACAGGAAATGTACAAAAGTGGTTAGACACGAACAGAATTCTACTGAAAAAAAGTGACTTTTCAGAAGGATATCATTTGCATAAGGCTTAAAAAAAAAAAAAAAGTTTCTGATAGTCTGTTTATCACTGATGGAAGATCCCATAGCATCAGCACAGCACCTGTATGTAGACCTTTTCAAACCCAGAGTTTTCAAGCTTCACAGCCCGCACCAAAGGCAACTTCTTCCAGGTCAGTAAACAAACAGAGCAGCACAGCATACAAGGAAGTGCACCAATATTCTCTACCAGACAAGTTTCTAAACTCCTGAATGGCGCTAAGAGCAGACAACTTTGAAGTGGGACAAGAGCATCAACATTAATAGCTGTGGACGGCTGATTGTATCAGGGATCCACTGTTCCAAACCTTCTCCTCGAAATCTGAAAAATTCTGTCACCAACCAGCACACAGATGTTGCTCCAGTCCTGGCTTCCCCACGAATCTTTACACCTCTGCCCTTGAGTCCTGCCTAGGCATCTATTGCTAATGCAATACTACGGTCCTGTACCTGCTCCAGCACTGACCATGGGCAGGTAACACCCAGCCACCTTTTCCTCAGCTAAAACACACTCTCTCAACTGGCCACTACTGTCTTCACCCACAACTCTGTTATAGTTAGAAGCAGTCGATCAATACCCAGAACACAAGATGCTCCCCAGGGGGCAGCACCAAAAAAAGTAGATGAAGCCTAAAGCAACTGAAAAGGGAGAGAACACAGAGATTTTCAGAAAAAGGAACTGATGTAAATATATGAAATACTTCAAACGGGATTAAAATGCAACTTGGAGCAAAGCTGTACACATTACACCAAGTTATCCAGTACTTCAGCTACAAGGAGGAGAAAATTACCTTACTTCCAGCACTCACTAGACCCTTCCACCAGTTGATTTAACTTGTTAACTTTACAAAAAAACTACCCTAAGCATCATTTTCAGTCAGATCAGTGAGCTGTGGGCTCACAGGTGAGCTAATTCAGCTGCCAGTCAGGTGGAAGAGAAGGCAACTCAGCATGCTGTTTGTCCAGCTTCACGTATGACCTTACTCTCAGGGTACCAGGAGGAGAAACCTGGCTTCCAAGTTGGTGCTCTGCTCCACCAGCCTGTATTTCCCCCATATACAACAGCATCAGTCCTAAGATTACCAATGTTTTGGAGTTTGACATTGGTCTAGAGCTTCCTAAAAACAGGAGCTGGCACAAACCTGGAACCCTACTGGAACAACGGTGCCTCTGGGATGAAAAGCATCAACAAGCATTTAGGTGCCTCTTCTGGGGACATGGATGGAGAGGCACGCTCTCCCTTTGCAGAAGGCCAGTAAGGATTTACACCGCTTGTAACAAGCAGGATTATCCACAAAACCCTTCCCAAACTCAAAAACAAGGAGCCAGGGTCTGCTGCTACCAGGAAAGTACACCCAGGGATGCAATTCCACATTGGTGTCAGCCTGCGTCTGGGTCGGGTTATTTCCACGCCAAGTATCCCAGGCTTGGCCCCCTCCACGCACACCTTCCAGCACCTTTCCGGGTGCCGGCCCGGTGACCGCTGCGCTGTCAGATCCCTGGACGCTGCCCCGTGCCATGAGCGACCCACCAAAGGCATTTAAGCGAGGCATTTTCCAGCAGCCTGAGCTCAGCAGCTCACCTTCCCAGCACCACTGCCGGACCCCCTGCAACAGAGGGCAGACCCGGGGCAGCACAAAGCCCCCCGCACAGCAGCGGAGCCGGCTCGGGGCTCGTTTCCCCGGCCCCACCAGCGGCGGCACCAAACTTTTCCTCGCTCCCCCCCCCCCCTCCTGCAGAGCGCCCGCTCCCCTCCCACCCGGCTCCGCAGCCAGCCCCACTCCTACACCCCCACCAGCGGGGCCCCCTCCTCCACAGCCCCCTCAGGGCGCTGCGGCACGGCGGGGGCACGGCCACCTGCTGCTGCTGCTGCTGCTGCCGCTGCTGCTGCTGCACGGCCCTGCACAAAGCGCCGGGCAGCGGCGGGGCGACGCGAGGCGAGGCGAGGCTGCCCCTCGCCCGGCGGAGCGGGGCAGGGCGCACAATGGCCGCCCCGCGGGCGCTGTCAGCTCGGGGCCCGGCCTCCCCCACACCTCCCTTCCCTGCCTTCCCTCCTCTCCCTGCCGCCGCCGCCGCCTCCTTACCGCAGCGCCCGGCCGGGCTCGGCTGCTCTGGGCACGCCCCCCCCGAGCGCGGGCAGCCGGGCCGAGCCCCGCCGGGCCGGGCAGGGCGGGGCGGGGCGGGGCGGGGCGGGGCGCGGGGCCCCCGTGTGCCGGGGGAGGGAGGGCTCCGGGGGGGGGCGGGGCGTCACCTCGCCGCCGCGGCCCCGGCCCCGGCCCCGGGGGCCCCGCTTGGCCGCTGGGGGCTGGAGGGGGCGTGGCTCCGTTAGGCTCCGCCCCCTCTCCTTTTTTTCTTCTTTTTTTTTTTTTTTTTTTCCTTTTTTTTTAAAAAATTTTCTCTTCGGGGTTCCCCCCCGCTCCGTCACTTCCGCTCTTCGGGGCGCTTCCGGGCACGTGATGGCGCCCTCTCCCCCCCCCGCCGCTTTGCGGTTGCCATGGCGACCTGGCGGGGCCTGGGGTCCAGGCCTGAGGCCTCGGCGCCGCTGGAGGCCGGGGACGGAATGGCTGCGTTGCCCCCTGGGGAACGTGCCGGTGGGCACAGGGCACGGCCACGATCCCTGTGCCCGCCATGGTTACAAGCACACTGCCATCAAGGCTGGAAAAGCCCGCCCAGTTCACCCACTCCAACCATTCCCCTGCCACCAATGTCCCCCACCAAACCCTGTCCCCAAGCACCACGTCCAGCCTCTCCTTGAACACCCCCAGGGACAGCGGTGCCGCCGCTTTGCTGCCTGGATAACGTGCACACAGTGGAAACACACGTGAAAAGAGTGTAAAAAAAACAAGTGCCAGGGTTTAATGACCACACTTAGCCATGAAGAGCGAAGCTAGGCCGTACAGGCACTTTGTAGCCTTGCTTCACTTCAGTACTGATGAAGAACATCAGTTCTGCTGTCGATTACCTGTCTTAGGGAGGTGGTCAATTAGGGTAAACTCTTACTCATTTGTAGCAATAGCACTGTTTTTCAAGAGGGATTCTTTCTAACATCACAAGAAACTCCCTATTATGTCAGGCTAGTGTCTCATCTCTACCAGAGCTGCTGAGTCTCCTCTAAGGACGACTGGCTGTGCACCAGCGCAGAGGGGGAAGAAACAAAAGAAAAGCAGAAAGGAACCTCACTTCACCTGCATGTACAAGGAGCATAATAAATCCCATAAGCAACAAGTTTGATCCTCGTGTTGCAAGAACACTGCATCTGATTCAGTAGTCCAAATCCTGGACTATCATTTCACAGGAGATCAGTGATTTAGGACCAAAGTCGATCCCTTTGATTTAGAATCAAAATGGCATTTACTGCTGCCTGAAAAACTGAAAAACACACCATACAGGAAGGTGCTTAGGCTTCTTCCTCCAAATGCTTGGGGTTCTTTTTTCTTTCAGATGGAAAAGTATCTGACTGATTTATTTATTTTTTTTTATTATTTATTTAAATAAAGGTCAGATAGTGATCAAAGGAACAATGACAAGGCGGGGAACTCAGCCAACTTAATCCCTGTGAATCAACCACTCCTAAAAGCCTCAAGGGCTAAGCCATTTGTCCCTGTTGCAAAACCCACTAAAGGTGATTCAAGGGAAGAAACTCTTTCTGGAATCTGTGCAAACAAAGGGGAACTCCTGCAATAAAGAGGCATTACGACTTACCATGGGATGCTCTTGGGAGAGGGATTTTGCAACTGAACAAGAGAATTTGATGATTTGCAGGACTATAGCCGTATGTTTGGGGTAATAATTACAGGCAGGGAAATGGGGGGAACAGGATGGGTCAGAGATGAACACACATGAGAAAATGCATAGAGCAGTAAACTAAGCTGCTAATTATGTAAGAAGCTTCTGGTCAGTGCACTGGTCTGAACAAGTTTTGCACCTGATCATCAGCCTGTACTATATTTTTAATAAACCATTTCAGTTATTTCCTGTGTGACTGTGCTCTTTTGTGTGCGTGTGTGTGACACACTAATAAACTTACAAGTCTTTTAGCCCGCAAGTAGGGTGAATGGTTTGAGAGACAAAAACCCAAGAGAGGTCTATGAAGGAAAGCTTCTCTGACCACTGATCCTTAGAAACAAGATCAGGCTATTCATGCTGTGTTTATATAGAGTGTTTTTAAAGTACTGTCTCCTGTCTGTATTAAACTTGTGTCATTCTTGTTGTGAATTTGCACACCACTCTGCTACTGGTGGGAATTCAAACACGCATTATGTTCCCATTCATTGGTCCAGGAAGGAAGGAAGCCTCTGGATCTTTCAATCCACCAGATTCAGCTGCACTTAATACTTTTTAGGGATAGCAGGTGTACCTGGCCAATATCGACAGTCCATTCTCCTTGTTCTATTCCCACAACTAAGCAGGATAGTAGGGATCTTCGAGAATATATCACTACCTGTTCCCTTTGGTGTCTTTATAGATTGGTTTTCCATTAGTTTGTCTACATGCCCTGTGAACCTGTCAATATTGCCTGCTCCTACAACTCCCATAGCTGCATGTTCTTATATTGTAAAGTACTTTGTTTTAAACTGAGCACCTAAAAACTGAAAACTGAGCAGTTTTAGCGTATGCCCCCAGTTCTATCATGGACAGAACTGAAGAAAGCAGATCTTTTTTTTTTTTTTTTTTTTTGCTTAAGAACAGTTTTCTATTCTTTTTATACACTGCCTTCTTTATTTTTGTAGATCTCGATCCCCCATCTGCTCACCAAATTCTGCTCATCAGATGATAGAATCACAGCCTTTCTAGTATCTCCTCATAAAGCACTTGTTCCATCTTTAAATTATTCTCATTGAGGCTCACACTACACTTCATGAAACTGGCTGGTAAGAACTGGCTGGAAACCTGTCTAGCACTATGCCTAAATATAATCGAGGATTCATGTCATCGGCAGCATCGCTTTCTCACATTTTAGGTGCCGACCTTCCCCACCCCGAGCTTCTCAGCAAGTTACAACATCCCAACCTATTTCAGCAAAGGAATTTTGCTGGAGAAACGTCATCTTGCAGAGCAAGCTATGGAGTGATGGTGACACTTAGTGGTCCTACAGGAGAAGTGCACCTTCTGGTTCACTTTTTTTAAAAAATATATCAGGGAGACAGTGGTTGCAAAGGAACTTTATACAAAGGCAAGTAAACAGCATTTACGCGTTGCATAAAGATACGTCTGCATACTGTACTGTACAGAATCATACAGTACAAACATACAAATGGGCATCTAGCCTATGTATCCGTATTTGCCTTCTTTCCCTTACCCATACTTATTTACTCAGTTCAGTCTGCCAGTATTCACTGCAGTCTGCAATCAACTTCAGACACCTCAAATCGAAAACCCTTTCTCTTGTGATGGGGAAGTCTGGAGTTTTCATATGCACTTTCAGGGAACGTGACAGCTTGTAATGGTGTTCAGCTTCAGTTGTCAAGAGTCGGATCAATAGCATGGAGAATGCAAGGGGAGAGAGAAGTCTGATTCAGACTGACCTCCAAGGCTGGGATGCCTTCCTGTTCAGAAAACAGGTTGACGTGACACATCCCAGTAAACCTGGAATAAGTGGGCTAAGTCTACACTGCATTTACTGCTATGATTGTAGTTCACATGCACCAAAGCTAGTCTGGTAATAGCTAGATCCTGTTATATACATGTACTACAGTAATGGCAGTGAGCTTGATGCAGACTATGTGTGATTTATCCACCTCCTCAAAGAACTGTTGTACTCCACACTCTGCTGTAGTGGCAAAAATAACAGCATTATTCCACCTACCTAGTTTGGCTCTGGTTCCAATTTGTGGGAGCTTGCAGTGTCTCCAAGACTACTCTCAAGAGGATATTTGAGTAGATTGGTGAGTGCTCTAGCCAGATGGCAGTACTTCCACATCATACAGGATATGAGAGGAAAGCTAGGTTTACTAGGCATTCCAGTGCTGTAATTATCATGAAAACTTGCTGACCATCATTACTGGATATGAGAATCAAAGTGTACACAACTGTACCTAATAATGGCTTCTTATAAAACATGGCTTACATGTGGGAGTCACAGTGTGTCTGGACAGTCAGTTTACTGCAAGCACTTTTCACCTACCTCACCTCTTTTAGGATGGGTTTCTAAGATGATAAAGGACTCATTGATCCTTTCTCCTATATAGGGCTGTTGGTGTGAGTCAGGAAGAGTTTGAGAGCTCCAGATATAACTGCCTTCCTGCAAGATGCGGCCTGAATGTCAGTTTCCACAACATTCACATTTGGAAAAATGCAAGTAGGTTTCTGAGAAGGAAGAGGTAGTTATTTTGTCTACTCATTACAAACAGGCTTCCTGCAGCTTGTGTGAGAGGCCCAACTAGGTGAGATAGCACTGCTTCTTTTCTCTACTTAGCCAAACTCACAACCCTTTCATCCCCATTTCTTCCAGCTGGCAGTCTTGTCTGATAAGCCTCAGAGACAAATATATTCCCACCTTGTACCTCTTGCAAGCTGCCCAGATCTCCGTTGGTATCCATGCCTTCCCGCACATAGACCAGCCCATCCACACCCTCATAATGTCACTGGAACTCTTCATCAGCTTCCTGCTAACCCTGGCAAATCTGTCCCAACACCATCTCCAGAAGGAAGAAGGTGGTCAGATGATCCTACCCATGCCAGGGTGTAGCTGCCATTTTGTCCTCTCTCTGAGCAGAGACTCAGTGGGCTGTTCTGGCTTCTGTCCTCCTACTTCTCCAGCTTTGCATTTCTTATAAGTCTTTATATAGTATCATCTCTCCCTTCCTTACCCTATATACCCTATAGTTTATTTCCTGTTTAACCAATCCTAGTGTGAATCTGCACTTCCTACCATGTTCTCCATGTTTGTGAGCTGAGATAGTACAGAGGCCAAAACCTCAAATCCCCTCATCTTTGTTTCCCATCCCTCAAGACAAAAACATCAACAACAAAACAGGCCAATGCATGCCAAATCACCTTTCTGCTCCCTGCAGTGATTGGGATGTTGGAAAACATAAGGGGAAGATCGGAATGCTTTGTCTGTGTCTAAGGAGCCAACACCAAGGGGCAGTTACCTGCCGTACCCTGAAGGCAGGCTTCACCTCTCCCCTGCCTTTAAATTGTGAACTACAGATGAAAGGAAAAGCAGATCAACAAGCAAAAGCTGATACATACCAGTATACTTCCAGATGTTACTGGGCCTGGCCATCAAGACTGTATGAATTTAATTGTTTGTCAGCATATCATACCACTTAAATTGCATGACCCTCTAGTTAGAGTGGGAATAGGCCCATTATGAGACATCATCTGTGAAAAGGTACAACACATGAAGTCACAAATTGTGACTTTTCTCAGGAAAGAAGCCTCCGAATGTCAAAGGTAAGCCACATTCCAAGGCCTTTACCCTTAAAGTAAATCAAAACAGGTTAACAAAGGAAATCCAGGCATACTTAAAAAAATTATATCTATTGATGAAAGCTTAAGAAATATTAATCTATTGGATATCTTGGTTTTATCTGTGGGCTGATATCTTGACAGATGTTTTGGCCTTACCTGTGGGTTGATACACCTTGACGCTATTATTTGAGTTTAGTAAGAAGTAACTAATGGAATAAGATTAAATAATAGCAAGTCATTGCATGCAAGTCTAAAAGTATGCTTCCCTTGCACAGAGACACTACAAATCATGAGATGGATCCATGTAGTCTCACACAGTTCTCAGTGGTAGCTACTTAAAAAGCTTGTCATTGCCCTGCAGTTACAAGAGAAAAATCTAAGCCATTGTGCACCTCACAAGGAAGCAGGAAATCTTGGAATAAACTTTAGAATCTGTATACTGTACAACATTTCCTAATAACAAGCCTTACGACTCCAAACTACAGCTCTGCAGTTTTGTATTTCTTTGCTGTTGTGCTAAACTTTGCTAAAATCAGAAAAATAAGGCAGGCAGATTCAAAGCACATTGCTCTGTCTCCAAACTGGCACGTGTCAGTTGAGTATATGGTAACATGCATGTATCCAGGGAATAAGGCATGTGTCCAAGCTTCCAAGAAGATTTTGCCAAGAGAGTGATCAACAGGGAGACGTAGTGACCAGAAAGTCCCAAATGCTAAATAGACATTGAATATTCTCCTTTATGAAGAGTGAAGGGTTGTTTTCTGACACAGCTCAGTGTTTTTGGTTTTATGGGTGTGCAAGAAGCCCAACTTCTAGTAGGTATCCAGATACCTACTGAATATTGTATCAAGATTAGAGACAAAGTGTTTTCTAAGCATAAGTAGGTGTTCAAAGTATCAGGATACAGAAAACCATAGAACCCTCCTGTCCTATGTCCTAACTCCTCTTTATTAGGGTGTATTTCAGAGAAAATAAACTCTGTGAAAACATTCTGTGAAAGCCTAGTGATTTATTCTGACTCACTAGAAGCAGTACAGTCTTTCAACCCTATTTGAACGAAACTGGCAGATAACCACAAAGGTCCAAGTAAGCCACACTCACCAAACCTTTATGAATGCTTCAGCAAATCCCTATCTCTTCAGCATGCCAACTGTCTTCTACATGTATAGATTTTAAATATGCTATTTATTTTTGATACGAGCTTCCTAACAAGGTCAGAATCTATTCAGGGCCCTCTCACATGCTTACAGTTCTCCTTTTTAAGGGGGCTGTTTCTCACTCCTTTTAAGAGCTTTGCTTTGCAGAAAAACCCCTTGGTAGCTGAGATGCTACTTGCCAGATTTCCTGTTAGCCGTATTGTGTTTTTCAGGCTTTTTTTTTTTTTTTTTTTTTTTTTTTCAGTCTGAAGCAGCAGAACTTTATAGGAGGTATAGGAAGTTTCTCAACTGCCTCCAGGCCATCTGGGCAACCAAACTGTGAAAGCTGCTGTGGTGAGGTGATGAGAGGAAGTCTCCTGGCCATCTGCCAGTTATTCATACCCCACCTTCATTTATACATACTGAAAGTTTCTTTCTGGCACAGGAAGGTGTTTCTAATTGATATCACCTAGAATAGGGAGCACCTATTCTACACTCAGCAGAACTGAGCAAGCTTCAGGTCACTCAACTACCGCACAGACTAGCCACTTATCACAGTCCCCAGTGTTTGCTCCAAGAGGCAAAGACTTCACTGACATCTACTGTAGACTCCTATCTTAAGGAAGCTTGCAGCAGGTCTTTTCAAACCCTCTGTTTTACCAACTTCCTCAGCCTCTCATGTGCAGCTGAACAACACCAATCTGATATGAAACCACAGCCCGGAAACATCTTTTTGTACTCACATTTCATGTACTTCATTTCCTTACTTAACTACCCCACCCAGATGCAAGGTAGCAAGACTTTTTATTAGGAGAGGAGTCTTGGTAGGCTTGTTTCTACTCAGATGTAACTTCATGGCTGTTACTTGACAGAAGGTGAAAAATAGACCCTTGACATGTGTCTATTAAGGGGCAGGAGATCCTGGCACATGTGCGCACCAAGTGCATTGTGTTACAATCTTCTATTTTTATTTACAAACTTCCTATCTGAAGTTCAACCAGGTAAAAGCACCATGCTACCTAATCTTCCTCTGTCCAGCCCAAATATCCAGAGTAGGAAACCTGCCAGGAAGGCAACTGGGAGTCTGTGCTGCCCACGTTGCTCCCTTGTCCTTTCCCATCCAGTGGCAAAGGAGCACCATCGGGCCGTACCTATTGACTCCCAGGATGGGCCAATATTAGAGGAATGCTGCTTGGAGGCCCCATGCAGTTTGTTCATTTTTTTGACCTTTTGAGCTCAGCCGTGTCCTCTTTTTGTATCAGTTGCCAAAAAAATTACTTTCTCAAGTTTTCTGCCTCACACCAAATGTTTGTGGAATTTATATTTTTATTTTTTTCTTCTCCCTACTGGAAAATAAAACTCAGAACAATAACAAGTAGGGGAAGAAGGACTGGCTCTGCCTGCTTTATGGGCAGATACTCTGAGTGGCTGGAGAAAAAAACAGATTTACTATCCAAGCAGTGATGTGGTAAATTTACCTCACAGGGCAGCTAAACCACCATAACTGCTCTCTCACTCCTCTTCCTCAGAAGAAGAGGAGGAGAAGAAAATACTATGGAAAGAAGCCAGACCCAGCCAGACCCAGCACAGTAGTTCACGGAAAGAGTGAACTTCCCCAGACAACCCTGGTCACATGACTTACTTCACTTTATATTTCCCTGAAATGTGAAAACTGAAACTAATTCTGTGGGAAGTGGGAGGCATAGTCATGTAAATTAGAGTTCCAACATGGGGAGTGACTGGCCCTGCATTAAAAAAAAAAAAAAAAAAAAAAAAAAAAAGAGAGAGAGAGAGAGAGAAAGAGAGAGGGAAAAGGAAAACAGTTCCATAAATCACTCCTAGATAGACAGTCAATTCAGATTGTTTATCAAAAAAGATCGACATTGAGTAGTGGTGCACAATACAAGAGATGATAGTAAAGAAGGTGTAGTTAACACTGAATATATTGTTCAATGCATGGGTATGCAAAAAGGCAAGCAAAAAAAGGGAACCACTACAATTCAGAGGGAGATATGACAATGAAAAGGACACTAACTACACTATGCATGGAATTGTTCTGTGCTCATCCCTCTTCACCTTCCTTATTCAGGACCTATTCAGGAGTCTGAGGACAGGTACAGTTCTGCTTATTCACCAGTATTTGCCACGGGGTCTTAATTGTGATCTTGATCCCATCCTGCAGTACTACCGTTGTCCTGGTACTACAAGCTGGTTGTAGCATTGAAAGTGGTTGGCATTGAGAGAAAATCCTGGAGCCCAAGGAATGGAATTCGGATCTGAAAGAGATATCTGCAGGATCACACCCTTATGGAATTTCTAAAATACTCCAGCTTGACATAAGAACTAGAGACAAACAAGTGTCTGCACAACACATAGAGAATTTGGAGAGAATTATTTTGGCCTAATGGCCTCCCTTTATAGGACACTGTCTGGAGATCTGGCAAAGTAGTTCTCCTTTGGCTTTCCTTTGCCTGTTCTTACTCTTCAGCTGTGAAAGAAAGATGGTTCAGAGGGCCATGTAGCAACCCCAGAACATGGTTAAAAACTACATTTTTTGCTTGGAGTTTGACTGCAAACACAATGTTGTGTTAAAACATTTGAGAAGGTATCCCAGAGATGGGACTCAGGGAGGAAAGGAATTCTTAAGCCAATATGACAACAAAAAGAAAATTTTGTAATCATGACCTAAGAAATGTTTCTTTCTCTTGTTTTTCAGACATTGAACTCTGTGCAGATTTCATCAACTATCAAGTCACTGCATTCTTTTCAAGTTCTGTGTACTTTATTTCACTTGAACCCAAAGTACTGCACGTCAAGTCATGTTTCACATAAAAACTAGGGCATCAGAAGAAACAGGGTGCATCCAACAGAACACAAGTGTGTACAGCAGAGTACACAGAGTAGAGCCAAAGCAATGAAGTTTTCCTTTTGGAAGTGGGAAACTCAGATTGTTGGTTCCAGAGCCATGGAGTTCTGGTAGGAATCCATCTAGACATCTGCAGAAAGAAAGAACAGGAAAAGGCACAGTGAGTAATGAATTTTTAGGAACAAGTCAAAGGGCCAAGAGGTCATAGGGAATGAATTGCAACATATTTTTGTCATTGACATAGGCATTTCCAGTTGCATTCAGATTTGGGATACTGTGAGGACTGCACACGTGAGGGATATATGGAAATGGAATAAAAATGGATCCTTTAAACTCTCTATGGTATGTTCAGACCCTGGTCTACACTGACATCAGTGTCCACAACTAATACAGTAGATTTCAATTCAACGTGCAGTCCATCTAGCACTTGATGGAATTAAATACAGAACAGAGGTGGTTTCAGGCTGCTTTGCTTGCTTACAGCCAGTTTTCTGATCCTACTATTTCATCTGTTCCCATCTTGAAAGCCTATTAACACTAACCTGAACTGCAAGGGGAATTGTATTCTCTTGCTGTGCGGTCATCTGTAGGAACAAAAAAAAAAGAATGTATGGTGAGCCGCAGAACTACATGGTAAGATAATGCCAAGCTTTTTTCTTTAACACAACCATCCCACTACCTTAATTTTTCAGGTTGTGAATACAGGAACAAAAAATTTCTAGAATTTTCCTTCACACATGTCCACTCCAGCTATAAAAGGTACTATTACACAGTGTGATGCCTTCTAATAGAAGAACGTTTTTTTAAACAGAAAACCTTTCAGTAGGCTTTCCTGGAAGCCTCATTTTTTACTGATAATTGGTAATCTCTTGTCATATAACAGTTTTTAAAGTGTACATATTAAGCACAAAACTTCTGGTAGAGGATGGGATAGCAAAGAGAGCATATCAGGTGACAGTATTTAGGTCTGTAAAGGCAGGATTAAGAATTCTCCTCCTCTTGACATAGCGTGGGAGGGGGAAAAATAAATAAATAAATAAATAAATCAGTATACAACATGTAGACCTACAGTGCAGCTTTCTAAATCTCCAGTGCTACCTTTCACATTTTGCTCTCATATTCTTTTTTAATAATTCTTATTGTTATGTCTGCTGTTTCGCCTCATACTGGTCATGGAATAATCAGAGAGTGGCTCACAATAACACCAAGATTTGTGTGTGCTAATAGTTCATTTAGAGCTTTAAAGGATAAGAAATTATTTTCTTAATATCTTCTCAGATGTGACAGCACCCAGTGGGTAGCAGGATTATTACACTGTATCTGAAAAGCATAGAACTAAATTCTGCCTTACGATGGGTCAGGGTGGCAGCATGTTACACTGATTTTAAACAAATGCCTAAATATTTTCAAGAGAGCTACGAAGAAGGAGAAGACCTGTTAAATTGACAAAGAAGTTTTCTTTCTGCAGAGACCTAGCCTGAAGTTAGAGCAAGTCAAAAAACACTGTAATTTTGAATACATGTACACCAAAAGATAACGGCAGTGTCCATCAGTCTCATCCCAAGAAATGTACAGGGAGAGAAAAGCAAATGATTCTGCAACATGAATGTAGAAATTCTGTACAGAGGAAACCCAAGATCAGAGTTGCTGGAAGAAGTGCACTGAGTAAGGGTTATAAAGGATATGAGCGGGGGGTAAGATAGTGACCCTCTGCCTATGCCACTGAAATCTCACCTGGCTTATAGTAGTCATAGACATGCACTGTTGCTGGTTTCAGGTTCTGTACTTCAATATCTTGTTCCACTGAGATGTTAAGCTTCAGAGAAGTCTTATCCAGCTGGAGGGAAGAACAGAAAGGATCAGAAATGCACTGACTGTCTCAAAGTCATCTGCATCCCAACTTTATTCCCCCTGCATCAGAGATTTCTTTATTCACCTTTAAATGTTCTCCCCCCCTGGCCCCTTCCTCTTTTGTCAAAATTTTGACTTGCTTGACCAGCCTAGAGATTTGTATTTCTGATCTCTAAAAGTCCCAACACAAAACACTGCTGCTGCTACTATGAGAGACCCAAGACAAAGTTCTGCTGTTGCAGCAGTACTGCTTGAATACTACTTGAATGAGCAGATCCCTGTAGTCTTCCTCTTACCTCTTCCAAGTAGATTGTGACTCTGTCTGTTTTTATCTCTGTCTTTTTCACAAAGAGTACCTTCTCCAGCTATGTTGGAAAACAAGAGATGTTTGGTTAGCATCAGCTCATTGGACTTGCCTGTTATTTCACACATACTTTGATATTTGTCAGTGTACCACTGCTAATTATGGCACTTAGCCTAGATAAGGGAAGGCCTGCATTTCCTAACTATAAGGGCATTGATATTTGCTGGGAGCACACAGAGCCTTAGAAAAGACTTTCTCAGATTTGGAACTAACGTCCTTGAGCTGTGATCCTACTTTCAGCACTTGTAGAAAAGGTAAAGCCCTTTAATAGGAAAATACGATGGATCTTTTAACTATTTCCCGGAACACTGAAGCAAGTCATTAAGCAACTCAATGAGATTTAACGATTATTTATGGAGTATCCCTCCAAATAAAATAGCACTGGTAACCGAGAGGAGTTTCAGTGCATCCCAAATGGTTCTAAGTAGGTGTTCTTCAGCTCGTTTCTAACTTCTTTCCTCATACGTGACCTTCACTACTGGACATGACAAAACTGCACAATCAGTTCAGTAAGCAGAAAGTTACCTTGTGAAATAGTACCCTATATCTGCACTTGGTTCATCTAGTTATCTTATATTAAGATAACCTCACAGTAGCTACTGTATTTCAGCAGTTCTTAGAGGTTTGGATATTTCTGGCTGAGTTACATCTGGAAAGTAGATCTTATCTTCAGAGGAGGACAGAGGAAAAAGTCTTACCGCATTCACAGACCTCTTCATAGCAATGAACCCTGACAGCATCTCCACCTCCACCAGGGCCATGTTACTGGTCCCACGGTCCCCGATGTAACTGAAGAAAGGCAGGAGAGAAGCACATTAGATGCAGAAGGCATCACAGCATTTCCAGTGATGGACTATGGTCCAAATTCTGGTATGCTCTACAGTGATGTGAAAGCACAGCAGCTTGCCTAGCTAATAGGAGAAATGAAAAAGTCCTATGCCCCATCTACTTGCTCAATATGGAGACAGATTGTGCAGCAAATGTATAATGCTTAATATTCACACTGCCCTCTACAAAAATTGAAGTTATCTGTGATATTACAGATAGGGAGCAGACTGGTCTCATTTTCTTGCTTTCCCAGTGCTCTGGGAGCTGCTGAGCTGACTGAGATGGTTGCTGTGATTATGCAAGCCACTGCCAATGTGTTTCCCTTGCTTCCCCCGGCCTTAGCTCTCACTTCATGATCTTCTTGTGATACCAGTGTATAGTTAACTTTTGTTTTGTGTGAAAGAGAGAAAATATGTACTTTGAGGAAAGGGCGAGATTACCTAGGCCTTGGAGATGTCTAAAGGATGTTTAACTGAGGAAATGCTAATCAGCAAGAATGTTATGTTGACATTCTTGAGGGAAGCATCCTGATGTATTCCCTTGAATATGTCACGAATCAACGTAATGTGAATAGTTGGCTGAAAAACAAAAATTAGGAGTATTCTAATGTGAACTATCCATGAACTATCCTCATTGTAATAGTAAAAACCATGTCCCTAGGCTGGGAGACCTCACCTCAACAAGGGACCCTTTCTTTCTGAGGATATATAGAATGAATCTGTCATATTGGCGGTTTGCTAATTATCTAACCAATCAGAGGCTGGGGGATTGTAGATGTATTGATAAGAGATTGTATAAAGAGTGGCTTGAAAAATCCTTAGGGGTGCCAGCTTTGTGGGAAACCACCTGGTATCCAGTCTTGCCCAATTCCGAAATAAACAGTATCTTGAGGTAGTGTGTGGATTGGCTCATTGCACACCAGGTAACGAATACAAACATTTTATCAGACAACACTTGGAATCTATAGAGGAGAAGGGTCTGCCCTGGTGTTTGTTGCCACAGACAGGAGGTATTTAGGTGTTTTTTTTCTGCTGAAGGAAGAGCTTTAAGGAACCCCATACCTGACAGAAATGTGGATGTCAAGCTGTTTCCCAACACCATCACATTCTCTTGGTATTGTTTGCACATCCAGGACAAAGGCCTCTTCTGTTTTTGGTGGTGGGGTGTTATAGTAGAGAGTACTCTGGTGGAGGAGAAAACATGCCTGTAAAGTGCCCCAGAGCTTCCCTGCAGGAGACAAAGGCCTATCTGCGCTTCCAGCTTTTAACAAATCAATAACCAGCAATGAACACAGCTGGCTACAGCTGTGCTTTCTGTTTAGATATGCTGTGTTCAGCACATAGGGTCTGATACATCTGCCAAGTGTAATCCCCAGCTTGGAGGCTCAGCTATCTGCAACCCAAGGCCTCACTCAATACAACACTGTCTCATTTTTACTGAAAAAAAAATTAAGTTGTGAGAAAGCACATTAGCTAAAATCCTGCCCATAAAGAGAAAGAAGTCAAGCTTCTTCAAGTTCTCAGAACCTGAGGCAATAGTACCTACTTAGAATCAAACCTCACTTAAAGGGTCAGTGGAAAAAAATTAACAGCTCTGTTCATTCTGTATGCTCACCTGTACATACACACAGCCACTGCCAGTCGCCTGTACTGTGTACGTCCCTGGGACTGCAAGAAGAGATGCCTGTTGCAGGACCAACTTGTTGTTCCTGTGCACGTGGAACTCTAACGGAGAAGCTTCCTTTCCTTTCACTGTCACATTTACATTTCTCATTTCTTGAGGAAACAGGGCTGCATACTGAGACAGTGCCTGCAGGCTCACAACTGTGTCCTGAAGATAGAAAGATAGTCACTTTGGTATGTAGCAATGCAGTACAAGATCCATCACACTAATCCAAGCACTACATGGAGAACCACACACCTCATGGCCCTGCATCATGCTGTGATGCAACTGTGCCAGTAAGGGCATAGGTAGCAGGATGACTTCTGTTAGTTGGCAAGGGTGGCTTCAGAGCCCTAGGACTGGCAGTCACAGAGTTGGGTGATCCCAATTACACCACAGAAAAGAAAGGCTTCCCCACAGCACTCCCCTTCCCAAACAGGGCTCATGTATGCCTCTCTTCAAAGGGTGGATCTGGAGTGACATGCAAGACATATGCACATGCAAGACACATGCATATCTCTCCAGGTACAGTCTCTCTCCTTCCCCCGTAACTTTCTCCAGCTTGTTACCTGTGTGGAAGCAAATCCCCCACGGGCATTTCTTTGTTCACTGAGCCAGTGCACAAGCTTGCTCGCTGTATTTTCATTGACTGCCAAGTCTGGGTTGGAGACGTGAGCCAGAAGGATGTAGGCTACTGTCTCAATCATAGAAGAAGAAGATTCTTTACTACTGGAATCTGATGTCAGATGTTCTGCTGTTGCAGGGAGAAGCATGTGGAAGAGGAAAACATTAGATACCTGTGAGCATTAGCTCATTCTGTGCCAGTAGCCCCGGAGGACTGGTAGCTTTCTTTACAACATCAGAAATGCCTGAAGCTTTCTGGACCACCTCAGAGTGCAGAAGCCAATCCTTCCTTCCTGTTTTTTTGTTGTTGTTGTTTTTTGTTTGGTTGTTTTTTTTTGTGTGTGTGTGTGTGGTTTTGTTGTTGTTGTTGTTTGTTTGTTTGTTTGTTTGTTTTTGTGCTCTGAAAGGCCATCTAGCTACGTTAGACTGCATTTCTTCCTTTGAAAGCACTGGAGATCCAGGCTGCATATATGGCCCCAAATCCTCATCATTTCTTCTAAGAAACTGTTCCTCTGGAACTGATTGATTCTCAACACAGGCTTTTTGCTTAAAGTGCCGTCCTGGTCTTATTGAGCTCTGTGTATATTGAAAGCTATGTCCAGTTAGTGGTGACAGTGACGAACCAGGTCCAATTCCCCTCATCCCAACCTAGGATGAGGGAGCCATATTGGTTTTTGCTCTGCACCCATGAACTTCTTTCTCAGTGATGTGCTGTGAGGAGGGTGGATTCTGGACAGTGACTAGTTCGTTAAGGTCATTAAGTGGTGTAGAATGCATGACTTGACTCTGAGAGCCTGAGGGCATTTTCGGTCTGGCGTGAAGACACAACTATTTCTTGCCTTAGAACCTAGTTTTACACTCTTGTAGAAGTCCCCAATGCAAATTATTCCCATCCTACAGTATTTTTGCTGTTTCTGCACTTACCTGGGATAATCTAACAGGGTTCTTCAAGCTGAGAAGCTCTAGGACTTATCTGCAGTCAGTTGCATCTATTTTACAATAATCGGTCACTCCTTGAGGGTGAATTGCTGGCAGGCAACTGGAGGAGCAAGACTACCCAGCTGATCTTGTTGCAGCCTACCTATACAGTGGATATGCTGGGACAATTTGAGATACTAGTGGATTTCCACCTGTGGTCCAAGCCTACAGGTGCTGAATGCATTTGAATTAGGTTGAAAGCTTTGCTGTGGTATTGGTAGAGGGTAGCTAAAATTCAGCTAAGAGTTTAGATTAATTGTGCTGCTGTAGAAATCTTCTGCAGATATGTGGAAACCTGAAGTACTAAGTCTATTTTCAAAACAAATCTTCACTTTTGAAAAAAAGAATCACAAAAACAGTTGTTTGCATAAAACCAGCATAAAGACTTTATAATTTAGCTTAGGGACTTTAAAGATTTGTATTACTTCATCATGCTTATCACAGTGGAAAGTTTTCACATGAGGCATTTTTGATTTGTTACTTCCAAGGTGACATAAGCAGAACAATTTTTTTGTTAAATGGTAGAAAGCCTCTGGGAGATACAGCCATAGACAACCTATAGATTAACCTTGATTCTTTAAAAAGCACCAAATTTCTCATCAAGATCCAACTGTAATCCTGCTAGTGAGGATAACAGAATCCCAGTCACCTAGCCACGGAAGTTATGTCTCCAGCCAACAGAAGGTAGCCCTCTCAGGCAGGGATTCTCCATTAGACAAACTGGCTGCTGCTGGTAGCTGCTCTCACATCCTCAGACTCAGCAGGCAGGACACAGACATATTTAGACAAGTTTAACAAACACTTTCCCTCACTTACAACTCCAATGTTCTTGGCATGTCATTGCCAGCTATTATCAGTGGAAGCAAGAACCAAAGAAAACTGTTGTTTGACCCGTAGGCAATTTGTAGTGTTCCATGCCCTAAGTTCTCAAGGGGATATTTTCCAAAGTGCTCAGTAAGTTAGAAATATCAGGCTGACTGAATATCAGTGAGGGTGTGCTCCAGTCACTCATTCCATATGTACCTTTTCAGTAGTAGCTCTAGTGTGTGCAATTCTACTCCTTCCAGTTCTCACACCTGCCACCCTGTTAAACCACCTCAGCAGCTTGAATGGATATGCAGTGAACTACACTGGTAGCTGGTGTGGCTGAAAAATACTCTCTTCCTTTTTCTTCTGTTATTTTTCAGTTCTTGGGGTAGTTCACCATACTGCCATATGAAGAGATATGGGGAAGAACTTATTTAAGCCAAGTCAGGTACTGCTGTTACCAACTATATCAGCATATGCTTACGTGATTTCAAACCCTACCTGGAATCTTCATTTGGGATCTAAGTCCAATTCTTTGCAAGTTAAAGAGACAAAAGGAAGAACTGAACTAAAGATTCATAAAACCAAGATCCCTGAGCTGAGTAGAGCAGCAATGTGGAAACTGTCAAAAGGCTTGAATGTCTTAACCAGCAGCTGAATAGACATAGTAAGGCAAGTTGCCTCTGCGAGGTTTCTTGTACTGTGTATGAATTGCTGAGGAATGATAGGGTCAAGATTTGAAGCCAACTCTTCCTAAAGTGAAGTGAGACTTTGACCCCACAAATTAAATGTAGATTGCATCTGTTCCTTTTGAACAGAAATTTTCTCTTTGGTCCAATTGTCTCCAGAATTCTCTCCTGAATACTAGAAACCTTTCACAGCTTCAATAAATTATCATTTTCTGACACAAAAAACGATGTAAGAAAAGTTAAATTTTCCAATCCACTATAATTAAATCCTACCAATATCAGGTCTTAAACGCACTCTCTTGAACCCATTCTTCTAAAAGGCAACAGCTTACCAGTTTCCTTCTCTAGCTTATCCAGGAGCTGTTGTCTCATCTCCATGTCCTTAGTCAATGTGAAGACATAAGCCATCAAGGCCTTGACATAAAGATTGGTCTCATCAATTGTTACATTCTTGAGGCAATGCAAAGCATTATCCAGCATTGTATCCTGATAAAAGAATCAGAAGAAACAGAAGGAATCAGAAAGAAACACTGTAAATTTCATTTGGGACATTTTTGTTTTGAAATAGTATCAATAACACTACAGTATCCCGGATACATCTTTTCTGCAAGCCCTGCATCATTTTCAAAGACTATTGTTCCCCCTAAGATTATCTGGGAATGGCAAATGCTCTGCTTGTTGCAAGTCAGAGCACACACCTTAACCATGGCAAAGATTTCTTTTTGAGATTATTCATGTGCAAAGGTGCGTCATGACAGAGCCTTTCACCAACTCAATCTGAGTATTCCCTGAACCCACAGACCTTGTGAGGAACGATGGGTGGATCATGCTCCCAAACCCTACAAGAGTTCAAATGTGACTTACATTCTTCTCCAGGTGGAGCTCCACGAGTGAAGCAGTGATATAGGCTGTTAATGAGAGTGTATCATCCACACCACCCTGCAAGTCACAGACAGACATCAGAAAGGGGAAAAAACAAAAACAAAAACAAAAAAAAAACATTGCTTGCCTGCAAGCATTGCGTGGACTGTTATTGTTTAACGACTGAAACTGCCTATGGATAGCATATTTACCAGAGGGTAGTAGCATGCTTCTGGACATTCTTGACATAGGAACTGAAAAAAATCACTCCTAGCTCATTTCCTGAACATTGCAAAAGTCTCGTGCTGAGACAGCCTCAGAGCCATGCAGCATAGGCAAGCAGCCTAGGCATAACTTTTCATAGAAGGGAATGAACCAAACTGTTCATAGCATCATAGAATGGTTTGGGTTAGAAGAGATCTTAAAGATCTCCTAATTCCAACACCCTTGCCACAAGCAGGGACACCTTCCACTAGATCAGGTTGCCCATCCAACCTGGTCTTGAACACTTCCAGGAGTGGGGCATCCACAGCTTCTCCGGGCAACCTGTGCCAGTGCCTCACCACCCTTGAAGTGGTGAGCTATATATTTTATAAAATATGTTACAAATGGACACTAGAACAAAGTTTTTATGGTGTAGGATTTGTATACAAGAAGCAATGCAAGGTTACATACAAATCGGTTGACAGCGAGAAGCTACAGATTAACATAGGTAAACAGGCATTCAAGTATTTCTTTCCCCATCAGAGGACATGCATTCTCAGGGAAGTTTTGCCTACATCCTTACACATGAGACAAGACTGCATCATAAATGAGGGGAGAAATTTGGGCTGAGATGCCATGAAGCATTGTTCACATTGATAGCCAAATCTTCAAAGTGCAATAGGAGGGCACTTTGTTGTGCCCCAAAAGATGTGTACAGACAGAAAGCCCATGTTAAGAAATGAATGAAAGTCAGAGAAGGATGAACAGTCTACATGTACATTCTGGTTTTATTTTGTACTGCATAAAAGTTTTAAGAAAAAAAAATGTAACCCCTTGCTTTGCTAAAATATCAGCTTGCTTTCTTCCATAAATTTGCCTTATATTTAGTAAGGGTGACTTTGCAGTATTATCAGTCTGACTTATTCTTACCGTTACAAACAACAAGAACCCAGGTACTGCCAGAATGCATGCAGATGCTTGGTACCTGAGCACCAGGGCATGTTCATCGTGCATTTCCAGCTACAGGGCAGGGATCAATTTTTGGGGTGCCAGGCTCCAGGAGAATTTATAGTCGGTGTACAGTGCAGGGACAATTGTGTCTTCAGATAATCTCATATTAGAGCACAAAATCAGGCCTATCTGGACAATTTCTACTGTGGGCTATGGCCCACAGAATGAAAAGAGGGATAATCTGGCCAAAGTATTATAGACAAGCACTAGAGGATACAAATATTTCTCTCTGTGCCCTTAATGGGCCTTGGTACAATCAGACATGGTGCCATTTGGCTAGAGTAAAAATGAAGAAAACCCAGCAGAGATTAAAACCTCATGTTGAAGAAATGCATGGTGTTTTAGGCCAAGCTTCTTCATTCTGCTCTGGGAAGCTGTCTTGGCTGTGCTAAGCCATGAGGAGATTGCTTTGTGCTACTGTGCACAGCAGAAGAGCCTAGGGAAGTGGCCCTGTCCCTGCGTTATGTTCCCCCCAATCCTACTTCCATGGCTATTGGCCATACCTTCAAGTCATTATTGAAGAGCTTCCCCACACTCTGGAAGCATCCACTGGGCAGCTGGTGCTTCCGCAGCCAAAGCACAGCATCCTGCACATGATCCTTATCGATGTAAATGTGAGAGCTGGCCTGTCCAAAGGACCTGGCCACAAAGGCTGTCAGCCTGTGGACAGAGCACAGAGTAATACTGTGTCACAGCCAGGAGCAGGAAGAGTAAGGACAATAGATTTGGGATGACAGCACCAACTCTGGTCACTCACCACGTGTTGCCCTGGGTGTCTGCCTTCCCAAAGGCACTGTAGGAACCATCATCATGTTTGTAGAGCAGCTGACGCTGGTAACCTGTGAAGACAGGTGCAAGGGCACAACTCTCAGTGTGAAGGCATGTAGCATCTCACACTTTACCCTTGCTGAAGGAAGCATGTTTTACAGCAAGAGACTTCACCAGTTCCTACAGAGACATTGAACCAAACCTACTATACCACAATGCCCTGTGCATCCCATGGCACCAGTTACCAGTTACCATTGCTACTCTGCTCATACAATTCTCTTGTGTAAGTTCCCATCTCCCAAACATCTGTCCCAACTTATGGTACAGGAAAGAAAGGGAGATGAAGGGAGTAAACTTCCTATCCGTGGGAGGCTGCTGAGCATTCTGTGTAGCAGGTTAAGAGGACTGCCAAGCTGGAATGTGATGTGCATTGCAAAATGAGACACAGATAGTAGCACTGCATTAAATTTGGATTGTACTGGACAGAGCTGACACACCAGCATAATAAATGTCCTAAACCAAAAGGAAACACTAAGTTATCAAACTCCTATCTGTCCCCTATGGCCACTCTCTATTCCAATTAAGCAGCTGATGTCCTCTTTCTACAAGGAAAAGGCCTCTGTCTGCCTCAGACTGATAAAAGAACAAAACACGGGCATCACTTTATAATGCAAATCACGTTACAATGCAAATCATTAATTACCCACACCACTCTCAGAAAAGCAGGCTTAATACCTCAATAATAGCCAGAGATAGAAGTCTTGTTTCTTCAGAAAGATGCTTTACCTTTCTTGAAACAATTTCTTGTACTCTGTAGTATCTTTCTTTAGTGTAGCTCTGGCAGTGCTTCCTCTCCTGCCGTGCTCCCAATAAACCAATGCCCTACACTCCTGATTTATGGTACCTTCTTTTTGCAGGAGAAGGAAGGACAATGCTTACCAGTTATCAGGAAATACAATGCTATATTTTCAATTTCTGGGTCCAATTGTTTAGTCTTCTGCAAGTACTCGAGTATGAAGATGTTTGGTGCAAACTGAACCATGTTTTGTTCACCACAGCCAAAGGGCATCTCAAGCAGCTGACCTAAATTCTGAAGTGCTGGGCCCATGATATCCCCTAAAATTTGAGTTGGAGGAGATAGAGAAAGAAAAGCACAGGCATTCAGCAATATGAATTGAGGGGATTCCTGCTTTCTTCAAACTCTGCTGGAATCCTGGAAAAGAGCCAGCTCCTCATTAAACTGAAGCAATTCATATCACATTCAAATTTCTTCAAATCCTTCCTGGATTACTCCAGCACAGCAAGGGAAGACTGGATCATTCTGGAAGAAGGCTGCAAGAGACATCAGAGGAGATACCCTGTGTCTTCCTCTCCAGTCACCTAGGGATCACCCATTCCATATTGAGAGGAATTACTGCTGAAAAAGGTTACTTGATACACATTTCTGAGGATAACATTACACCTCCTTCAGTTTATTTTAGGAGGAACTGGGTTGATGCAACATTAAGACCAAAGTATTATGCAAGCTTTTCCCACTGGAACCCAAGAGCAGGTAAAGCCTTTCTCACCAATGACAGAGAAAGTGGCTCGGCCAGATCCCTCCAGTGTTTCTGCAGGCAGGGTCAGGGAGAATTCTTCAGAGACTGTGTTATCTGAGGAAGGCAAAACCCAGGAATGTATTCAAGGGAAGACTTATCACACACAGTGACGGCAGCCTCCTCCATAGGCAGCCCGTAGTGAGCACGAGCGATGAGGGCACAGTGTGCCAGCTGGGTGCAGCACCCCCTCCACTGGCTGAACAGGAGGCCCAAGTATACTTTAACCCACTACGTGGCACCATTCTGTGACTATCTGTGCAGGTCAAGGCATAATGGAACCAGATAGCTGGTTCCAAGGGCAGTTTGCAGGGAAACCATGGCCAAACAACCAAAAACTCTCCCCAAAACCAGCACATGTGAAAGGGAGAGAGGCCAATAGCACAGAAGAATGGGAGCTTGCAATGGCAAGGGCCAGCAGGAGGAAGTCTTCACACAAAGCCTGAGGTGCCCTTGCAGAACTGCTTCACCCCTCTGCTGATTGACAAGGAAAGACCCCTTGCAGGGGGGATTGAGCTGAGTAAGGCAGCCCGATCTGCTCCCCACATAATAACTAGTGAAACTAAAAAAAGGTGACGGGTGATCGTAGTAGGAGACTCTCTTCTTAGAGGTATAGAAGCACCCATCTGCTGACCTGATCTGCTGACCTAATCTGCTCCTGATAGAAGTCTGCTGCTTACCTGGGGCTCATATCAGAGATGTCACCAAAAGATTGACCAGACAAGTGGCATTCCACAGGGGTCAGTACTGGAACTGGTGCTGTTTAACATCTTTGTTGGTGACACAGACAGTGGGATTGAACATACCCTCATCAGCTTTGCCGACAACACCAAGCTGTGTGGTGCAGTCGACACACTGGAAGCAAGAGATGCCATCCAGAGGGACATGGACAAGCTTGAAAGGTGGGCCTGTGCAAACCTCATGAAGTTCAACAAGGTCAAGTGCAAGATGATAGGACAAGGAGTTATGGCTTTAAATCAAAAGAGAGTAGGTGTAGAACAGATATAAGGAAGAATTTCTTTACTGTGAGGGTATTGAGGCACTGGAACAGGTTGCCCAGGAAAGTTCACTTCAACTTCACGATCACAGAACTTCACGACAGTCCCTGGAAGTGTTCAAGGCCAGGCTGAATGGGACTTTGAGCAACCTGGTCTAGTGGGAGGTGTCCCTGCCCATGGCAGGAGGGTTCGAACTAGATGATCATTAAGGATCCCTTCCAAACCAAAACCATTCTATGATTCCATCCTGCTCTCATGATGGACAGCAGCCAGGGATTTATGTTCCATACCTGTAGCACAGAGATAGGCATTTTGCGTCTTCTTTTGCAGTACACCTTCTGGCTGCAGGTGAAGAAAGAGTAATTCAGAATGGGAAGGCAGGAAAGGAAGTCTCCATGCCTCAGTAGGCCTGTTTCCAAGAAAGGTCTAAGCTTCTTCTTGTTAATCGCCTCATGGGGTAACTCACTGTCCCCAGGTGTTCTCCAGACTGGGTCTGACTAACCTTCACAAGCAGAGGTTTTATCACTGTGTCTGTCTTTCCTCGCAATGGTGTCACAGCAACCTGGTTATCACACAGATCATGTGAATCTTCTGCCACACTGCTTACAGTGATATTCACTTTGCCTGCAGGAAGCAAAAGGGTATGTCATTGAGCACTTGCAGCAGAGATATCTATGTACAGATGACAGGACCAGACACAGAGGCAGGCAAATTTCACACCTCCTCCCACTGTTGCCACACATCCCTCTGCTCAACCTCACCCAGTCTGGTGGCTGTCACATTCCACACAAAGGTTTGTGTTTCATCGGCACAGAGGCAGCTGGTGAACTGGCAGCCTGGACAGGCATCCACCTTTAGTTCTGGGGTGTCTTTGAGGGTGGTGTGCACCTGAGTGTGGTGGGGTATACAAACACGCATTAGCATAGAGTTAGTGCCAGGCCCTGCTCAAATGAGCAAATACCATGGGTCACAAAATATAAGACAGTGCTTTGTGGCCCAGATGCCTATATCTACATCTCCTGAGAAGCTCAGAGCTTGCCTTTGGGCTCAAGCTTTTGCTCCAACAGAGGCTATGGGACTGGGGGAATACTCACTTGGATACAGTCCTTGAGGTAGTTGAAGACAGTGGCTTTTAGGCTGAAAGTCTCTCCTCGGGTCACAGAGTAGGGCAGTGACAGATCTACAAAGAAAGGCTGGAAGACCCTAAGCGTGGCCAAAGGAGAGAGCCCAAAGCCAGTATCAGCAACACAGAAGGTATTGGTATGCCATTCTGTAATAGTGTCGGGTACAGTAAGTTGGAGAGATGCTTGCCCCTCATCACTACAGCAAGAAGAAAGAGAGGAGAACTTGCTCAGGAGCAGTCAGAAGTTTCCAGGGGTCTCCCTGGGGAAGGCAGGCAGAGGCTGTTACCAACCCAACAGGGACCAAATCCCAAATCCAGGTTTCTGGGAAATGTGTCCGTGGTTTGGGCTTTTCTGTGTCATCTGACTGCAGTACAGAATCAGCATGGCCAACATAATTGTCTGCAGAAAAGCAAGTGGTACATCAGAAAACAGCATGTGTCAGTATGGGTGAAATTGCTTCTTCATTTGCAGGCAATCTAACACAAACCATAAATGACCTGAGACACAGAACAGCATACACAGGATTGGCTTTTCAGTGACAATATGACACAGTGTCAGTGTCATTGGGGAACACAACTTTAGGGAGAGAGGGTTGGATGGACTTTAGCCTGAGGCTCGGTCTGACAAATCCAGAAAGTTTGGTCTGGATCCAGAAGGGGACAGAACACTTAAATGGAGTCACACTGTTTTAATAAGTCTGTGAAAATACTGGTGGAGAGCACAGTACCTTTTCTGTGAAGAGTGCAGAACCCAGGGACAGCCAATAAGGCAAAGAGATTTGAGCTTTTATCTGTGATTTATAAATCAGGTCCTTTAAACTGAACACAGACATCATTCCTTTCATACACACACAAAGGAGAAACACAGCAGGGTGGAAATCAGCCATCTCAGCTGCAGCCTGGTCAGGACTGGGAGAGGAGAGCCCCTTCAGTCAAGGAGATGGGCAATTTCAATTACTTACCAACTATACTGTCTTTGCTGGACAACATCTTTTTCTTAAAGTCTCGTTTTATACAGGAAACTGGTTTCTTGATTTTAGTATTGGTTAATATTTTCATGCGCAACTTCTGGAAAAACAGCAAAGAGAATAAATCAGTGATAAATAAAAGGGAAGAGGAACACTGAAAATACTTGAGATAGCAAGAGTAAGTGAGTTGTTCATAGATGAAACCATAAAAAATGCTACTTGTTTGTATGCATATGCATAGACTTACAGATTCACACTCGGGGCAGTGCATGAGGAATGCACTATGCTTACTGATAAGTTTCATCTTTCCCCATAGTCCCCAGGTGAGTGTGGACATGATGGAGAAGAGCAGGGTACAGATGACTTTTATCAATGAAAGTCAGGGCAGCTGAAGTTTGCTAAGAGCAAATTCTTGTAGGCATTCAGGATGTCATACTGGCAATCACTGTCTCAGGAAAAGTTTTGTACAAATGCAGAGAATCACCTTAAACAGATTAAAGACATCAGCTTCACTTTGGTACCACGGTGCTTCCTTATGAGTCTTTTTATGGAGACCAGATTTCTGAGGCAGACAAGGGTATGCATCAAAGTCTTCCAGGTGATAAGGGAA